>NW_022631000.1:1067828-2390115 GCF_010015895.1 Lontra canadensis
TATATATATATATATATATATATATATATATATATATATATATTAGTTCTCTATGGCTTATTCACTATTTATTCAAGTTGATATTCTTAAATACCATGATTTTATCTCACTATGCCCCATCCCCTAGTAAATACCATTTTACTATGAGTTTAGCTTTTTTAGATTCCACATATAACTGATATCATACAGTACTTTTTTGCTGACTTACCTCACTTAGCATAATGTGCTCCTGGTCCATGGTGTTGTAAATGGCAGCATATCCTCCTTTCTTGTGGCTGAATAATATTCCATTGTGTATATAAATCACATCTTTTTTATCCATTCAGCCACTGACAGACATTTAAGTTGTTTGCATATCTTGACTATTGGGAATAATGTTGCAATAAATATGAAATGCAGATATCTCTTCAAAATACTGTTTTCCTTTCCTTTGGGTATATGACCAATAGTAGAACTGCTGGATTTATGGTAGACCTATTTTTAATTTTTTGAGACATCTCCATATTGTCCTAGACAGTGGTTGGACAAATTTATATTTGCACCAACAATGTTTAGGATTCTCTTTTCACCACATCCTTGCCAATGCCTCTTGTTTTGTCTTTCTAAAGACAGCCATTCTACTGAGTATGAAGTAGTATCTCATTTTGGTTTTGATTTACAATTCCCTAATGATTAGTGATGTGGAGCATCTTTTAATGGTCCTGTTGGCTGCTCTGAAATCCTTCTTGGAAAAATGCCTACTTAGTTCTTCTGCCTGGTTTTTCAGTCAGATGGAGAGTTTTTTGTTTGTTGGTTGGTTGGTTTTTTGCTTTTGTTTTTTTTTTTAAGTTATGTGAATTCCTCATATATTTTGGATATTAAACCCTTATCTGATATATGGGTTACACAATTTTTCTCATTATGTGGACTGTCTTTTCACTTTCTTTATTTTGTTGTGCAGAAGTGTTTGAGTTTGATGTAGTCCTAAATATTTTTTTTTTTGCTTTTGTCTGTGCTTTTGGTACCATGTCCAAGAACATCAATTTAAACCAAACAATGTAAGTTAAAGAGAAATTGTATTCGTATCTTGAAATAGAATAATAGATTTAAAAGTATTTAGGCTGATAAGAATCAGCAGGGATGACTATCAGAAACATAAAACTAAGCGTGAAAAGGGAAGAAGTAAATCAGAAGGGTATACATTTAAAAACAGAAAACAATACCATATTTTATTATGAATGTATATATATATGAATTGGATGGACACACACCAAACCTATTATAGTGGCTGCTGTTAGGGTGGGGAAGAGAAATCAGCCAGGGGTCATAGTTTAAGCAAACATTAGCTTTATCTATAATACCTACTTTGAGAAATTGGAAGACAAATATATTAACATACAGAGTCAAGTAATAAGTTAACTTTTTTTTACTTTTTCTATATGTTTAAAGTTTAACCAAATTATTTAATATATTAAACTGAACTTTAGATGCAAACTAATGATATATAAAATTCTTTTACTTCAAATATATTAAATAGATTTCCAAAATGTATTTTTTAATTATGTATTTGAAAAAATATATATTCACATTTATATGTGTCTATATACAAACATGTACATACATATGTTATAATATATGTATTTTGAAATTCATATATGTATATGTATACATAACCAGAAAATAAAAATAAACATCTTACTGATCAAAAACAGAACCTACCTATCTGCAAAACACTGGGGAGGGTTTGAGCCAAAGGCCTGTTGGATACAATGTAATTGGAAGCAGGCATTCAGAATGAGGCATTTGGCCCTGCAGGAAACAGGAACAAAATGTGTTCCACACAAAATTATAGGGGACCTGAGTCAGGTTTACTACTTAATGCCAAGGACTAGGGAGGGGCTGCTCTGTTTGGAAGAACAGGCTGAAAATAGTGCTGTTCAAGAGCAGCCTAAGGCTATATCTTAAATAGAATTAAATCTACAGATTGCTATAGTCAGACACAACAACAAAACTGCAAATCATATTGAAATCTTAACCACAAAAAAATAATATCAAAATACCTTTATAAGATCTAGTTTTGAAAGAGGGCTTGGGAAACCAGGTGGAAGAAACTGCAAACTATTAGAAAGTACTCTCATTTTAAAAGGGCCTGCAAAACAAAATTGCAAACATGAGAAGATTATTAGTGTAAAAGAAAGACAACCAAAAAAATCAGTGTGAATTCCAGTCTAGATAAAACAATATTACAGTCTGACTAAAATGCATGATTTTGGAAAAAGATGAATTAGAAACTTCTTAAAGAATGAAAAAAAATATGTTTTAATCTCAAATGGCACAATCAAAGAGAGAATTAGTAAAATTGTAGATCATACTGAAGAATTTATCTAGAATGCACAACGGAAAGATAGAGACTAAAAATATTAAAAGGAGTGGGGTACCTGGGTGGCTCAGTTGGTTAAGCATCCAACTCTTGATCTCATCTTAGGTCTTGAACTCTGGGTTATGAGTTCAGGCCCCATGTTGAGCTCATGCTGGGTGTGAAGACTACTTAAAAAAAAATTAAAAGTTGTTAAGATATATGAATGATTTTAGAAGCCTGAACACATGTAGATCGAAAACAGGTTTCAGTTGTACCTTTAATTGTAAAGGCAAAATAAAGATAACTTCAGAAATTCAAAAATCAAGAGTCTTTATTCCTGCTCCCTTTCTAACTATTACTGAATTAAGATATTACATTTGTATATGATTAAGGAAAAAGAAAAAAATAAGCACTAAGAAAAGTAAATACACAAGGAAAGCAAAAGTTAAACTACACATTGGGGAACACAGATAATGACAAATGTACTGATAAGCCTAATAAGCTAATAATTATAAATTAATACATTACAAAATACATTGATAAATTTAATAAACTAATAATTATAAATTAATACATTTTTGGTTTAAAATAAGTTAAAACTTACAACATAAAGAAAAATAATAAGATCTAGAGGGAGCATGGTATAGTAGGTAGCTAAAGGACAAATAAATCTTGTCATACTAAGGTAGAAGATACAAATGTTGACTATAGATTTTTTAGAAAACTTTCTAGCTAAATATGAAAGTTTAAAATGTAAATCTGCCCATTAAAGATTAAAAATATATTTCTTGAAAAGAAAAAGACCAGGATGAAGAAAAGTTTTCTCAAATATATCAAGCCATTAAATATCACAAAAAGACTTAGTAAAGAAGAAGAAAAAGGTAAACAGAAACAAAAGTAACAAATTTTAAACACAATTGAAAACAAAATTAGATGGAAGAAATTAGTCCAAAATATCAGTAATAATAAATGTAAAGGAACAATTTTATCTGATAAAACACGGAGGAGACCATACATATACATATGCATGTATGTAGGTATATGCTACTAAATGTGGTATATAATAAAGCTACACAGAAAATAAACATATGCAAAGAGATATTTGAGATATTTGTAGACCAAGATAAAGGTGGTCTATATATAATAATTTAATGTCAAATAAAATAAAATTAAAGGCACAAACATTACTGAAAATTAAGGAAATACTATATTAAAAATCAATCTAACAAGAAGATATAATAATCATAAATAAGCTAAATATGCAGCCTAAAATTTTATTAAGCAGTGTCAAAATTAAAGGTGAATTTTGCAAATCTAAAATCATAATGAGTTATTTTTAAATAACTCTGCCAAAAACTGATATAGCAAGCACATATAAAAGTAGTAAACTTTTACAGAATTTTTGAATGACAAAATATATTTGGTCTAACGTATCACCTAGAAATTCTGCAACCAATTAATAGAGAATATATATGTAGTCTTTTCAACATTGATTGTTTTCCAAAATTGACTAAGTCAATACACTAAGTCACAAAAGATGTTTTAACGATCAAAGATCCAATGTTATATAAACTACATTCTCTGCACCCAATTAAGAGAAATTAGTAATCAACAATAAAAAACAAACAAGCAATCCAGAACAAAACAATAGTTTTTAAATCTCTGTGTTTCTGTAATAAGAACTGCAGGCCCAAGTAATTAATTGGCTTAAGGGGAAATCACATTGGAAGTAACAAAATATTTTGACTGGGACAATAAAATCGTCACATATAAAATTTCAGGGTGTTGCTAAAGCAGTACATATAAACTTTAAGCCTTAAAATATATTTATTATAAAATAAAAGTGACTGAAAATAATGATTTAAGTAATCAGATTAAGAGACTGAAAGAAAAATGGAGTACTTAAAAAAAGTAGAAGGAAAGAAATAATGTAAGAATAGAGAATAATGAAGTAAAAAACAAAGATGAAAGAAAATTTATAAAACAAAGAATTTGTTACAGACTACACAAATAGGGGGCGCCTGGGTGGCTCAGTGGGTTAAAGCCTCTGCTTTCAGCTCGGGTCATGATCCCAGGGTCCTGGGATCAAGCCCCACATCGGGCTCTCTGCCTATCAGGGAGCCTGCTTCCTGCTCTCTCTCTCTCTCTCTCTGCCTACTTGTGATCTCTGTCAAATAAATGGATAAAATCTTAAAAAAAAAAAAAAAGAATACACAAATAAAAAATAATAGCCCTGGCCGTAAGCATCTGAGGCACCAGCCATGGCGAGGAGCCAGCTGGGGACCGTGGGGAGTGTTTTCTCGCTGACTTGGGACTTGATTCAGGCTAGGGTGTTGAATGAGAAGCCCCTCTGGTTTGACATATGTACTACCTTTCCCCCACTGAGAGAACCAGTCTTCCAGAGGCCCTGCTTGCAATATGGCAAAGCCCAAGCTGCCATCCAGGACATCTTGTACCCTGAGGATGGGATTAGAGTGAAATTTTATTCAGCCTCTGGATCTGGTCAGAAAGCTTTTGATCTGTTCAATCCAAACTTCAAGTCTACCTGTCAACAGTTTGTGGAGAAGTACATTGAGCTACAGAAACCTGGAGAAACTGATGAAGAGAAGTTATTTGTGGAAACGGAAGGCTTTGTTAGCAGCAGGTGTCATTTTGAGAAGAGCAGGAGAAGCAAGGACTCAAAAGGAAGGTAGTCACATTTCCTGGGAATCTGAACCCACGGGTGTCAACCCTCAAACAGTATTGGAAAAAAACCAGCCTCTGCAACAAGTTCCCCAGGACCAGCTTTTGGAGACATCTGAAGAACAGTCAAAAGGTCTCTCACCTCTCTAAAGAACTTGTATTCCATGTATACTGACATCCAGACTGCATTCACTAGATGAATGTTGAACTGTTTTTAACAGTTGAACTAAATAAATGTTTCCTAGTCTCTAAGGCATTATGTTTGCCTTCTTTTAGTCCCTATTTCTAGGTTGTCATAAGCTGTTTCATAGTTTCATTCATGGTTTCAGTTTCATTCATGGTTTGAATGAATTTTATGTTAGGATGGTATTAAATAAAGAATTCCCTGACTTAAAAAAAAATTAGGAACAATAAAGTATCCCTGAAACAGAGCAGACATTAATACTATCATCAGAGAATAATACAAACTTTATAGAACAATATTTTTAAAATTTAATGAAATTGATAAAAAATATATTCTTGTAGAAAAAATAAACTCAAGAACATACAGAGAACTTGAAAATAGTTCCACCACTAAAGAAAATAAGCTGTAAATCTTCAATCAAAAATCTTTCCAATAACTTATAGAATGAGAGAAAAAATTATAAATCATATATCTAATAATGGCTTAATATCTAGATCCTATAAAGAATTCTTACAATTCAAGGCCAAAAAGACAAGCAACACAACTTTAAACCAACAAAGGACTTGAATAGATATTTCTCCAAAGATCTATAAATGGCCCCAAAAACCACATGAAAAGGTATTCAGCATCATCTGTCACCAAGGAAATGCAAATCAAAATCACAATGCAGGGCAGGCACCTGGGCGGCTCAGTGGGTAAGCCTCTGCCTTCAGCTCAGGTCATGATCACAGGGTCCTGGGATCGAGCCCGCCATCGGGCTCCCTGCTTAGCAGGGAGCCTGCTTCCCCCCCTCTTTCTCTGCCTGCCTCTCTGCTTGCTTGTGATCTCTCTCTCTCTGTGTCAAATAAATAAATAAAATCTAAATATATATATACACACATTATTGTATATGTAATATACAATATGTATATTGTATATTGTGGTCCTTTTATATATACATGTAAATATGTAATATACATATACATTGTATATTACATATACAATATGTATATATAAAAGGACCACAATGAGATACCACCCACTAGGATGTCTTTAATCAAGAAAATGGAAAATAACAAGTATTGGCAAGGGCAAGAGAAAAATTGGAACTCTCATATACTGCTGGTGGGAATATATAATGCAGCTGCTGTGGAGAACAGTTTGGCTGTTCTTCAAAATTTTAAGCATATAATCACCATATGGCCCAATAATCCCTCTTCTAAGTATATTTTATTTCAAGAGAAATAAAAACATATCCACACAGAAACTTGTACACAAAATTTTATAGCAGCATTATTCATAAGGGTCAAAAGGTAGAAACAACCCAAATGTCTATCAATAAGTAGATAAATGGCTAAACAAAATGTAATATATAAAAACAATGGAATATTATTCAGCCATAAAATGAATGAAGTAAATGATACAAGTTGGATCAACCTCAAAAACATTATTCTAAATGGAAGAAGTCAGACACAAAGATCATATATTACATGATTCCCTTTATATGATATATCCAGAATAGGCAAATCAGTCAAGACAGAAGGTATACTAAAGAGGTTATCAGGGGACTTGGGGAGAGAGGAATGGACAGTGATTACTCAGTATGGATAGGAGATGTTTTTATGAGGTGATGAGTAAGTTTGAAACTAAAAAGTGCTGGTAGTTGTATAAATTTGTGAATATACTTGTGAAATACTATGAAATTGTACCCTAAGTACAACTGAATAATATTTTTAAATGGTTAATTTATGTTATGTGAATTTCACTTCAAAAAAAGTTCTTCCCCAAAGTAACACCAGAACAAGATGAATTTATAAGAGTTAGAAAAACTCCATGAAACAAATAATGCCTGTATAATACAAACCGGCTCTTTGAATGAGAGAAAAATGCCATTTTATTTTGTGAGGCTAGGAAAAGCTAAATAAAAACCTCAAACAGGACAGTACAGGAAAAAAAAGTATTAGAACAATCTCACTTTTAGTAAATATTAATAGAGAAAACATTACTACATTCAATACACCAACTAATAGAAAATCTAAGTCATTACTACAAGAATGCTTTCAACGGCCCATCAGTCAAGCTGACACAACTCAAGAAAGAATGATCATGAAGGTTAATCGATAAACATTATCCAAACAAAAGTACAAAGATTAGAAGGAGAGAATTTAAAAAGAAAAAAAAAAAAAAGAAAAAGGACAGAACATCCCAGAGTTGTGGTACAAAAAGTCTCAATAAGTATAATTGAAATGTCAGAAACAGACAACAGAAAAGAAAAAGAAATACTTAAAGAGATTTGCTGAAAATTTTCCAAAATTACTGACAGCCACCAAACTGCATATGAAAGAAGCTTAAAAACACCATAGAGAATTTTAAAAAATAATGACATGACATAATCTTGGCAGGAAATCTTGGAGGAAGTCAGAGAAGACACATTACATATATGATAGCAGCAAAATTACAGAAGACTTCTCATTTAAAAACTAGGAAAGCCAGAAACAATGGAATGATATTTTTTTAAATGCAAAAGATGAAAACTGTCTATAAAGAATTTTATATGCAGAGTAAATATTATCAGAATTACAAACTTCTCCTTAAAGGATCAGGGAAGAGAATGAAACAGCTAGCTATAGATTGGGAGAAAATATTTGTAAATCACATATCTTAAAAAGGATTTATATCTAAATTATAAAAAGAAGTCTCAAAAATAAATATTAAGAACATAATAAAATAAAAAAACTGGGCAAAGCAGACACAGCCAGGAAACATAAATTTATGGCAAATAAGTACAGGAAACTATGTCCATAGTCATTTGGACAATTTAAACGACAATGAGATACCCATGCACATTTTTCATAACAGATAATTTTTTTAAATCTGACAATGTCAAGTGCTGACAAGAATTTTAGGCACCTGGAAATCTCATACCTTTTTGCTGGAAATGCAAAATAGTTCAGAATGAAAAACAGTTTGGGAGTTTATTATAAAGTTAAATGTACAATTATCATATGACCAGTAACATTATGTTTACCCCAAAACCCATACAGAAATCATTTTATTCGTGATCACCAACAATTTAAAACAACCCAAATATCCCTCAAATAGAGAATGGATAAACAAATAGTGATCCATCCATACAATGGAATATAACACAGCACTAAAAACTATCAAACTACTGATACAATATGTATGGTTGCAGCAGAGTTCTGCCAAGTCTTGAGAAACACATATATAAATACTGTTAAGATAGAGAACAATTCTGTCATCTCCCCAAATCCCCCATATCATTTGTAGTGTAGTAAACTCACTCTCATGCTCAAAATTGGCAATTGTTTATCTGTTCTCTGTCCTTTTAGTTTTATATTGGCAAGAATGTCATATAATGTAATCAAGCAGCATACAGACTTTTGAGAATTTCTTCTACTTAGCTAAGTGTATTTGAGATTCATCCACCTTTTACCAGCATTATATATACTTCCTCACTTTCTTTTTATATTTTTTGTGAAACTCTTGTCTCAGTTTCCATGATATATATCCCCCAGTTTTCCTTTTATTAGCTCTTTGGTACCTTCTTTTTAGTCTCCTTTACAAGATATTCTTTCTCTATTCAAATTATACAGTTTGACTTTCTCTAGATATCAGTCCTGAGCACATTTCTTCTATTTCTATCCTCACTTAGTAGGGTGGCAATAATTTTTCTTATGATTTCCAATATTACTTATATTCTAATGAGTTATAAATTTTTATCTTCATATTCTAAATCCAGATGTCCCCATCCAGTGTATTAAGATCTTACTCTTTCCTCACCAATGCACTGACTGGCAGAGCAAACCCACCTTGATTAGGGGTTTAACATTCCCTTCTTTGGGGTCAGCCATTTAAAGCCTCAGCTAGGTTCTGTTTTCTCCATCCTGTCCCCATTAGAAGTTAGAAACTCCTTGTATAACTCCAAGGAAGTCCTCTAAAATGCTTTATAATGTTTATAATTTTTGGCCGTCTGTGTTCAGAGCATCAGTTGAGCTTAACAATAAGCCACCCAATTCATGTTATTTTAATTCTCACTTCCCACATGTTTCTCAAATGCCTGATATTTGAAACCAACTAACGGATTCTCTTACACTGCTATATGATCCCAAATCACCACCAGTATACTTTCAACAACTAGAGGGTTGTATCAGGACTCTTTGTGTCCTACCTTCCACCAGTGATGGTACCACTCAATCTTTAATCACTTTTGGTACCAACTTCACAGGTGGTTGTTTTCTGGGAAGTGGATTTAAGACAGTGTTTAGCATACAGGATGTTTACCATAGTGCCCTTGGAATCAGTAATTGTAGAAAGCAAGCATTAAAAGTATTAGAATGAGCAGCAACAACATTGGCCAAGCCCATGATGAGCTGTGGAACTGATGAACCATAAAGATTGTCCTCTGTTGCAGCAAGATGGCCAGGCTGTTATTAGTTATTGGATGTACACACCTCCACATCCCCAGAAGCAGCATAGCATGTGTGAGGTGGCTTTCTGGACTAATCCCTAAAGGGGTTGACTGCTAGAGACTGTCTTCTGATAATGCTCTCACAGGTGGGGCAACAAGTTCTTCACTGAAGGGGGATATGGGTGGTAAATCTCGGTATCCACTATAATGTCTCAAACCAAATTCTTGAAATTAAACCAACACCCTTGTCCCCCAAATATAATCTCTCTTCACTCTTCCCTATTTTAGGAATTTATCTAACAGTTCTAAAACTAGAAATCTAGGAGTCCTTCCTAATATCTTCTTTATCACCAGCCACCCACAATCTATATTAGTATTAAGTATAGACACTTTTCCCTCCAAATTATATCTTAAATTCTCCCTAGGACATTGTCTCTATAGCCACTGCCACTACCCCTGTCTAAGCCACAATCATCTCTCACCTGGACAATTCCTATAATCTCCTTCTTAGTCTTCCTGTTCCCTCTCTTGTCTTTTCCAATCTATTCTCTACAAAAAAATCGGTATAAACCTTGTAAAGTAAAAATTGGATCATCTAAATCCCCTAGCTTCAAACCTTTAAGGACTTCCTACTGAATTTAGAATTGAATAGAAACTCCTTCACATCTCCCATAAGGCTTTGAGTAATTAGTACTTTCTCCAATCTCATCATGGCTGCCTTTCTCCATTACCCACCACTCTGGCTATATAGAATTTCTTCAGTTTTTGGCTATTGCTGGGTAGTTCCCTGCAATAAATAAAACATTCTTCATTTTCTTCTAATCTTTGTTTTTTGTTTGTTTGTTTGTTTTGCCTGGAGAGTTCTTTGTCATACTTCAGGTTATCAATGTTAACATTACCTTCTCAGGGTGCTTAGGTGGCTCAGTGGTTTAAAGCTGCTGCCTTCAACTCAGGTCATGATTCCAAGGTCCTGGGATTGAGCCCCAAATGGGGGGGGGGTCTCTGCTCAGCAGGGAGCCTGCTTCACCCTCCCTTTGCCTGCCTCTCTGCCTACTTGTGATCTCTGTCAAATAAATAAATAAAATCTTTTAAAAAAAATACCTTCTCAGAGAGCTCTTCCTTGATAGGCAGTGACTATATATTTATGGCTGTTTATCATCTCTTTAATATTCTTTTGTATAAATGGAAATTCTCATACTGCAGGTGATCCCCACATTATGAAGCCTGTCTCTCTAAGGCAGATATCAGAATTCAACTTCCCAGCTGTTATGGCAGCTGGAATGCAGGTCTGCGATCCAGAAACTGCTAGTCACTTGCACCAGAGCTAGTCTTCTACCGAGAAAAAAAAAACATGAGAAATCCCACTACAACTCACCTATCAGAAAGCAGGTGACAGAGGTGGCAAGCCCTACAGAATAGTAATTGTGAACATTCTGACAGCCCATTCTGATCATCAGCATCACTGTGGAAGTAGAGGGTTTGTTAAAACTACAGGTTTTATAGGGAGCTAAATGATGTGGTTAGCTTCTTTTGCTATAGTAGCCTCCTGCAGTGGGGTTGGATACAACTCCTGGCTCCCTAATTTTCCCAAAGACTCTGAGCCATCTTTTAGATGTTGAAAAATTACTTTTATCCTAGAACTAACCATAGTGGATTCCACTGTTTGTAACTAAAGCCTAACATTTCTAATCCCCAATCTAGGGCACATTTGCTCTATTATCCTCTATCTTAAAACTTTTTGTTTCCATCATTGCTTTAGCCCAGTTTCTAATTGTGTGTGTATTATCTATGTCTCTGCTAGATTATAAACTCCTTAAGGGCAGACTCTGTATTTTTCATCCAGCACTATATATGAAGTCTCATTTTTGGTTCATTCAACAAACTTTATGGAACCCTTTCTATTTGGCAGACATTAACACAGGAACCGAAGAATAGAACATCCATAAGATGATTCCTCCTCTCCAAGTGCTTGCATCTGATTTGAAGAGACAGACATAGATCATTAAAATCTAATATAGTCAATACATGGATAAAAATTATCAAAGGTTCTTTTAAGTTTACCAAGGAAGAGCATCTAATATAATCTTTAGGAGAAGACAAAAGGTGAGACCAAAGAGAAAGAGGAAAGGGAAGGAGTCATGGAAGTTTCAGGAAGAACTGTTGGAAGATGCAATGCCAAGGCTGAAAAGTGTAAGCAGGAGTGAAAGGAGAGGGCATGGGGGGATGGTGTAGATTAAGAAGACTCCAGGTAAAGGTGAAAGGCCCCAGAGTGAAGAGCTGTATGGTAGAGAGAGGGGTGCCTTTCATAGCGGGTAAGCAGGAGAGAAGACACAAAGTGGAGAAAAGGCTGAAAAGGCAAACGTTACATCATGAATGAACTCATGATCCACAGGAGATTCTAAAATTATGCCTGAATATGGAAAAGGCTTACAAGAGAATGTAACAAAAAATGTAACTAGGAGATTCGAGTGATTTTATTTCATATTTTAATATTTCAGTAGCTATTGGAACACTCTGTGTATCATTATTTTGTCAGTTAACTGAAGTTTGTAAAAATCCTTCTTCAACTACCTTCAACACACACTGGCCGGTGTTTCTATTATATATCTTTTAGTACTGCTATGTCATTTATGAGATATTAATTATAAGGCATACATTTTTTTGTATTTGTTTCTCCATATAGACTACATTTTAAAAGTAGGCATTGTGTGTTTATCTTTTCAGTTCCTTATGATTTTAAACACCTCTGTAAGCATGCAGCCACATTTAATAAATGGTTATGGAAAGAATATGCAAGATTATACTGAGGAAACTTGAATGTAAAAGGAGATCTTTTACTTGCTATGATTGTTAGTGTATAATATGCACACAAGAAGTTCAAAATATCTCATTGCAATCTGGGTTATTCTGTAGCTTATGGTGCAAAGAATTCTTAAAAAGTAAATTATAGGGGCGCCTGGGTGGTACACTGGGTTAAGCCTCTGCCTTCAGCTCAGGTCATGATCTCAGGGTCCTGGGATCAAGCCCCACATCGGGCTCTCTGCTCGGCAGGGGGCCTGCTTCTCCCTTCTCTCTGCCTGCCTCTCTATTTGTGATCTCTCTCTCTGTCAAATAAATAAATAAAAATTTTTTAAAAATTATATTTAGGTAATGATGCATATTAATTCACATCCAGCTTTTGCAAATGATAAATCAGAACTCAAAGACTGAGATTATTACATTGAATCAAGATTTATAATCCTACCAGGGTTCACATAAATTTCCCCTCCAGGACCCAGACAAACCACTTATCTAGGTAACCTTCTTCTCTTTTAATTCTTCATGAAATGTCCTTAAGGCCTGGGCTGTAGGGTCCCTGCTTTATGAGCCAGGAAAATGGAGGTTTGTCACAAGCTCCTTAGCAATGGTATGCAAATAGGGAGCAAAATGGAAATAGTAAAGTGAAAAGTACCATTGACCAGTTAAGAAAAATTACTTCTTACCTTTCCCTATTCATTCTTTACTATATATAAACTCTGGATCTAAAATGCCAATATGCAGGAGCAAACTTTCACATCTGTGGGCTGAGTTTTCAGTGAACACATCTTTCCAGCTCTTCCCTGTGTGTCTCAGAGCCACGTGGGCCTGTTCTGCTTTCAATAGGTTAATTACCAAGGAAGCATTTTTCCTCTGTGGTCTAGACATAGAAATATCCAGATATTGTTTCCCTTGAAAGGCAGCCATCCTGCTGAATGTACTTGATCACCAATTCCCATGTTTTTCTAAGGCCAGATGGGGCTAAACATAATTTCTGAAGATTTTTCTCTCTCTTTTTATTCACCGATTAACAGTTTGTTTGTTTTCGATTGAGGATTCTGCCAGGCAAATACAGGAATGAAAAAAAATTCCTTAATTTTTAAGGTGGAGAAACTCAAGAATGATGGATTTGCTGTAGCCAAGAGGAAACAATCCTTGGACCTAACAAATAAGCATGGGGAAAAGAAGTTTACTCAATATTACATTATTTCAGTACTATGAGTACATAATGGGGATTTTGAGAATAATACAATTTTCTTAACTGAAACCCAAAGGTAGTTGTGTATTATACATATAAATAGGTAGAAAGTGAGAGAAAGAGTGAAATCTTAACCTTTGGGGGAAAAAAAATCTTAATCCTGCAATGCTACCTCTTTGACTTTGGATAAGTCACTTCAATTATTTGAGCCCTTGTTTTTATACATATGGACTGAAAGATTTAGATGATTTTATATCTATGATCTTTCCATCTCTAAAACCTTTTGACCTCCTGTGATTAATTCCCAGCCAATAATAGTCTAACTGGGAATAATTATGTTTCTCCTCCATTGTCTCCCCCACCCCTAATACTATTTGGAGAGACTATCTGCCTGTTCTGTGGGAGTTACATAATAAGTGGGAAGTGAAGACAGCTGAACCTGCTCTGAAACCATGATAAATAGCTCCAGTGTCCTGAGTGCGCCTTCTCCGTTGGAGGCCAAGCAACTCCATGCAGACATAGGAAGGATTAAGTGGTACTTCATCTGAGTGCAGACTGGCACAGAGGCCAGGCACATGTAGGCCACATGAGGTTATATCTCCTTTCTGGGAGGACCTGGACTTCCCTTCTCCCATTAAGTCTTAGATTCCTGAGTCACAGAGTCCCCGTCAGCCACAATGAATGGTGCTGCCAGGAACAGTGCTAAGTAGGAGGAACCTAACTATGACTATAACAGGACTCACTGTCTTAATAACTCAGGCCGCTCATTTGGCCACCAGCACTACTTTCCCCCAGTTTTGCTAAAATAGCCAAATCTGTGATTGCTGATGCCCAGTAGTGACATATCCATTCCAGGCCAGGGACTGTGAAAAATATGCTTTAAAAAATGAGTCAATATGATTAATGTTATTAAAAACCTTTTTTTTTTTTTTTTAAGCATCAAAACATTATTAAACTGGCTGGGGAGACCAATCGCTTCTGGTCACTCTGTAACTAAAGAGACACACCACCCAAGTCCCCAGCTAACACAAGACCAAATTTTGCACAGATACTGGTGAGCCATGTGCGAACAACAAAGGCTGAATTGGCAAATGACAGAAATATTGCCTCTCACAGGCCAAACCCTCACTTTATAGAGGTACACTATGCCCTCCACGGATATACCCAGACTGGGCCTCCCATTTCTTTCTGAAATGCATGTTCCAGCAGTATTAGACACACTCTGGAAACAACTACACATTTCTGAATGATGAGTTCTGGGGTGAAGACTTGTCAGTAGTATGGTAATGTGGATAAAAGAAAAATATTTTATTTGGTGGTAGAATTTCCTGACCCTTAAAAGACACTACAAAACTTAGTTTGACTGCAGACTGAAGTTAATGATTAAGGTTTTGTGCCTAATTCGTTGTCACAGAAGAAAACCAATCCTCCCTCAGTTTTTTTCCTTGCTGCATGTTAGATGCCACATTAAAGCATACCAAAATAGTAATTTCAGCCTCAGGGACAGATTTTTAATGCAAGACTCCTCACACTAGATTGCTTTCTTCAAACATCTGAGGGTATGTTTTCCCGCCCTATCTTCCCATCCAAAAAAACCAAAAACAAAACAAAACAAAAACTTCAAATTAAAAATACTTTAAATCTACCCCAACTGAATAAAATCATTCTGTAAACACCACTGAAGTGGCTGGAGAAACTGATCACTTTTGGTCCCTCTGTGACTAAAGGGATATATTACCCAAGTCTTAGCTGACATGAGTCCAAACCCTACTCAAACACTGGTGAGCTACATAGGAATAATGAAGGCAGAATTGGTAATATATAGGAACATCACCTCTCACAGGCCAAACACCTTGCCAGAGAGGTGCACAGTGTCCCCCTGGGGTTACCCATACCAGGCCTCTTGTTCTGCAATGTTACCACAATTCATTGATCTATTCTACTCTTGGTAGGCTCTTGAGGAGCTTTCCATTTTTCACTATCATGAGTAGTGTTACTAAGATAACCTAGTTTATGTCTTTTGATAAAGTTATGCATACATTTCTGTTGGTTATGTACCTAGTATACCTAGCAATGCATTGTCATATGGTGGTTTCTGGTTTGTACTACCCTGATGATGAATGATGTTGATACATTTTATAAGCTTATTGGCTATTTGAGTATCTTTTATTATAAATGGTCTGTTCAAGACTTGTTCATTTTTCTATTGATTTATTGCCTTTTTCTTATTTATTTCTAAACATTCTTTTTATATTCTTGATACAATTATTTTGAGGATCTTACAGAGACTCTTGGTCTGGATATGAACTGAATTATCATTTTTGTTTAAAATTTTTTGTTTTTGCAAGGAAAACAAAAGCAAAAATAAGCAATTGGGACTATATCAAACTAAAAAGCTTTTGCACAGCAAAAGAAACTATCGACAAAACAAAAAAGCAACATATGGAATGGAAGAAGATATTTGCAAGTGATATATATGACAAGGACTTAATATCCAAAATATATAAAGAACTCATACAACTCACACAACTTAATCTGATTAAAATTGGCAGAAGACTTTAAGACATTTTTCCAAAGAGGACATACAGATGACCAACAACCGCATGAAAAGATGTTCAACATCACTAACCATCAGGGAAATGCAAATCAAAACCACAATCCAATATCATCACACACAAGTAAAAATGGTTAGTATCAAAAAAGACAAGAAATGACAAATGTCAGAAATGATATGGAGAAAAGGGAACCCTCAAGCACTGTTTGTGAGAATATAAATGGTGCAGTCAAATACAATATGGAGGTTCTTCAAAAAATTAAAAATAGAAATAGCAGCATAGGATCCAGTAATTCCATTTCTGGATATTTTTTTTAAAGATTTTATTTATTTATTTGACAGACAGAGATCACAAGTAGGCAGAGAGGCAGGCAGAGAGAGAGGGTGAAGCAGGCTCCCTGCTGAGCGGAAAGCCCGATGCAGGGCTCTATCCCAGGACTCTGAAACCATGACCTGAGCCGAAGGCAAAGGCTTTAACCCACTGAGCCACCCAGGTGCCCCTCCACTTCTGGGTATTTAATCAAAGAAAATGGGCACCTGGGTGGCTCAGTGGGTTAAGCATCTGCCTTCAGCTCAGGTCAGGATCTCAGGGTCCTGGGATCAACAAAACCTCAGTTTGCCCTCTCAGCGAGTAGTCTGCTTGTCCCGCTCCCTCTCTCTCTGCCCCTCCCCCTGCTTATGCTCTCTCTGTCTCTCTCTCAAATAAATGAACAAAATCTTAAAAGAGAAAGAAAATGAAAACACTAATTCAAACAGATACATGCATTCTTATGTTTACTGCTGCATTATTTACAATAGCCAATATATGGAAGCCACGTAAATGTACATAACAGATGCAATAGACACACACACACACACACACACACACACACACACACAGGAATATTACTCAGCTGTCATTCTGTCATTCATAACAACATGAATGGAAAATGGTTCTGAAGGGTATTATGCTAAGTGAAATGAGTCAGACAAAGAAAAATACCATACGATTTCACTTCTGTGTGAAATCTAAAAAACACAAAATAAATGAACAAACAAAAAAGCAGAAACTGACTCATTAACACAGAGACCAAACTAGTGTTACAGGAAGGGACTGGGCTAGGGGCTTAGGCAAATGGGTAAAGGGGATTAAGAGGTACTGATTTCCAGTTGTGAATGGATCAGGAGATAAAAAACACAGCATGGGGAATACAGTCAATAACATTATAATATCTTTGTATGGTGATGGATAACGGTTTCATTTGTCACGGCGAGCATTTTGTAGTGGATATAATTGTCAGGTCATTGTGTTGTACACCTGAAACTAATTTAGTAATGTATGTCAACTATACTTCAATTAAAAATTTAAAAAATTAAAAAAACATTTTTAAAAAAAGAAAGTGACAATGATATAGTAAAATTCATTCTTTAAAAAGTTCTAATTACTAGAGCTTATGGTAGACAAGAAAATGTACAACTGAGAGAAATATTACATTCATGGAAGTAAAACATTCATTCCATAGGATAATACTGCTATAATAGGAAATAACAAAAAGTTACTCTTGTGCTCTCTTTAGAAGTCTTTGTCTGCTTCAATATCACAAAGATGATCACCTTACTTTTCTTCTAAAAGCTGAACTGCTTTTCTTTTCCATTTAGATATATAATCCATCTGAATTCGATTATTTTCTATAAAGTATGAAGTAAAGGCCAAGTACATATTTTTCATAAGGCTATCCAATTGACTCAGCATTATTTATTGAAAGGACTATTCTTTCTTCACTGTACTTTTTTATATTTTTATCTTAAGTCAAGTGACTATATATGTGAGTCTAAATCTGAACTCTATCCTAATGGTCAGTTTGTCTACCCTATAACCCAAGCCACACTGTGTTAGTTACTATAATTTCATAATAAATTTTGATAAATGGCAAAGTAAATCCTTCAGCTATGCTCTTCTCCAAGAATACTTTGGATATTCTTGGCCCTTTGCATTTCTAATTTTCACTTAACAGAAAGCATGCTCACATATTTTATTAAGATCACACTAAATCTGTAGATTCCTTAGGGCAGACTAGCCTAACAATATTAAGTCTTTCATCTGTAAACATGGGCTATCTCTCCATTTGTTTAGATACTCCTTAATTTCTCTCAATGTTTTATAGATTTACTATAGAAGTGTTTGCATATGTTTTATTATATCAGTTGCTAGATCTATGACTTTTTAAATGTTATCATAAATGATAATGTTTAAATTTCATTTCCCATTTGCTTCTAGCATATACAAATATTCATAAAATTATGCATATTAAACATATTTAGAGGCATTGTTAAATCTTCTTGTAAATTCTTATTTTGTTGTAGTTTGTTGATGTGGTGAATTACACTGAGTGGTTTTCTAATAATGTTAAACCATCCTTGCATATCTGAAATAAACTCTTCTTGGTTATGATATAACATTTCTCTTATGTATTGCTAGGTTGACTTTGTCAATATTTCTTTTGCATCAATGTTAATGCAAACATTTTGTTCCCTTTACTACATCTTTCACAATTGTATAATACATGTTACAGCACCTCTTAAAAGAGTTAGAAATTTTTCCCTTTCTACCTGTTCCCCAGAAGAATTTGTGAATATTGCTGTTATGTCTTTCTTAAATGTATGGAAGAATTCACCAGTGAAACTATCTTGGCCTAAGAATTTGATTACGAGACCATTTTAATTAAGAATCCAGTTTTTAAAATTTATTTTTATCTTTATTTATTTATTTGACAGAGAGAGAGATCACAAGTAGACAGAGAGGCAGGCAGAGAGAAGGGAGAAGCAGGCCCCCTGCTGAGCAGAGAGCCTGATGTGGGGCTTGATCCCAGGACCCTGAAATCATGACCTGAGCTGAAGGCAGAGGCTTAACCCACTGAGCCACCCAGGCGCCCCAAGAATCCATTTTAAAAATATATATATCTGATTGCTTACATTTTCTGTTTCTTCTTATGGCAAATTTAAAGGTAAATTTTTTTCTTCCTTCTTTCTTTCTTTCATTCAGAGAGAGCATTAGCCAGAGGGGAGAGAGAGAGGAGGAATCTTAAGTAGGCTCCACACCCAGCACCGAGCCCAATGCCAGGCTCCATGTCACAATCTGGAGATCATGACCCGAGTGGAAATTAATAGTCAAACATGGGGTGCATGGGTGGCTCAGTTGGTTAAGCATCTGCCTTTGTCTCGGATCATGATCCCAGGATCCTGGAATCAAGCCCTGAGTCAGGCTCCCTCCTCAGTAGGGAATCAGCTTCTCCCTCTCCCTCTGCCCCTCCTTCTGTTCATCCTCTCTCTCTCTCACATAAATAAAATCTTAAAAAATAGCAATAAGAAAAGAGTCTGCTGCTTAACTGACTGAGCCACCCAGGTGCCCCCAAAGATTTGCAAAACTACTGTTTTTGAGACTTTATTTCTTTTTTTAAATAATATTCACATCCAATTTGGGGCTTGAACCCACAACCCTGAGATCAAGAGTCACACACTCCACCAATTGAACCAGCCAAGCTCCCCCTCTTCTTATGGCAAATTTATTAAGTTGTTGGGTTTTAGGATTTTAGGATTACTAACGCATCTCATCCAAACCATCAAATTTATTGAGAAATTGTTCATACTTTCTCATAATATATAATATATATAGATATATTATCTATACACTTTCATTTTTGAAAATTTGTGGGATTTTTTTTTCTGGTCACTCTGTGGAAAGTTTCTTTATTTTATGAATTTTAGCAAAGTACCAACCCTTAAACTGTTGATTTTTCTTTTATATTCTTATTTTCTTTATTTCTTCTCTTTATGACTTCTTTCCTTACATGTTTCTTACTTTTGATTTGGTCTTTGCTTGGTATCTTCTTAAGTTACTTACAACTTCTTAAGTTGTAAGTAAAGTGATTTTCAGTCTTTCTTCTTTTCCAATATACAGAAATAATCTCTGACCATAGTGGAATTAAGCTAGAAATTAGGGACCATTTTGAACTGAATTATAATGGAAAGATATAAAAAATTACATTGCTGCAATTCTTTTTAAGCACTGTATTAACTGTAGCAATATGATTTTTGACATGTACTTCCATTATATTCATTTGAAAGATACATATGACATTACAACTTTTATATATATAGTCAGTAGATCTACCCCACCTTCTTTGGCTCATATTTTACTACTCTGGAGTTCACAGCTCTGGAGTTCATTACTCTGGAGTTCCTCTTGTATTTCCATGTTCCATTTAGAACCATTTTTCTTCCTGAAGAAAGTCCACTTCATTTTACAAAAGTGCCCTTCATTTTACAAAAGTGCCCTGCTAGTGACAAATTCCCTCATTTTTTCCTTTGGTTAAAACTATCTTTATCCTCATTTAAAAAAAATTTTTTTTGTATAAAATTATAAGTTGACAGTTATTTTCTTTCAACATTTTAAATATGTTATTTCATTATCTTCTAGCTTTCATCATTTCTGTTGAAAACTTAGATTTAAGTCTTGGTGAACTGTTCTTAAAAGTACTAATTTAACCTTTTTATCTTTGTATTTGGTTTTCAGAAGATTGTATGATATATTTGAGTATCTTTTTCTTTGTTTATTTTCAGTTGGGATTCCCAGATTTTCCTGAATATCTCAGTTGATATCTTTCATATGCTTTGGAACATTTAAATAATAATTCCCCCCCCCCATTTTCCCTTAGTTTCTTTCTGTGACTCCTACTATATATGTTAGATCTTTGGATGATCCTACACATCTCCATTCATTTTTTTCTAATTTTTTCCATATGCTTAATATTGTACAATTTTATTGATTTGTCTTTCAATTCACTTTTCCTATATACTTCTCTCTCCAATCTACTCTTAAATCCACTCATTGAGTTCTTGGTTCTTATTTCAAGACACTGTATTTTTCAGGGCACTTGGATGGCTCAGTGGGTTAAGCATCTATGGCTCAGATCGTGATCTCAGGGTCCTGGGATCAAACACCACGTCAGTCTCCCTGCTCAGTGAGGAATCTGCTTCTCCTTCTCATTCTCCCTCTGTGCTATCCCTCTCTCTCTCTCAAATAAATAAAAATAAATAAATAAATAAATAAATAAATAAATAAAATCTTTAAAAATATTTTTTTCTATTCTAGATTGTCCCTGTTTCTTTTTTCTTTTTAACAGAGTACAGTTCCCTAAAGAACTTCTCCATACTTTTATCTTTTTTTCCATCTTCTTTAATGTATATAATATATTTATCATAGTTATTTCGTAGAACAGATTGGTAACTCTGATATCTGAATCACCTATTGGTCTGCTACTAGTTCCCATCTTTTTCTGCTTGATAATCAATTGTATTTTTATGTATTTTTGTATATAGAGTAATATTTTATTGCATGTCAGACACTGAGTATAAAAGAAATGAGGAGGATCTCAATGACTTTATCTTTCACTAGAAAGGCTCCCCACCATGCACACACTTTTTCTCTGTGGTGTAGCTCGGGTAAGAGGTTGATCATTCTATCCAACAAGAAATTGATCTGGGTCAGAGCTGGATTTCAGAGTAAGTCTCAGTGTACATCTATTTCAGCCCACTTGCTTAGGAATGGCCATCTCAAGCTTACTGAGAGAAAAACATATTGGTCTTTCTCCTCAATCCTGAAATACTTAGGACTTCCAGCTCAGTCATTCATAAGTTTTCAGCCCAGTTCTTCAGCTCCCCATTCTGGACATCCTAATCATCTAGCAAATATCTTGACTGAAAGACTAATGGAGTGCTTAAGGCAGGCCCCCCCTTCCTTAGATTTCACTCTGCCTTTTTGAAGTGTTTGGACTTTATTTCTCACCTTCAGGGCTGTTATAGATCCCAAATTGAGCCAATGTCACTTGAAGTGAACTAGCTATATGTAACCAGTACTTTAATGTTTCCAATTTGTGCCTCCAGCCTCCTAACACAGCTAACACACCAATACTTTGATCGTTTTTCTTCCTCCCTATAAGTGTCTTAACGCCTAAATCAAGGTCATGCCCTGAGTCAGTTAAATCCCTCAAAGGGAAAAATTCCCAGGATCCAGCAAATGTTCACAAGAGAAAAAAAATCATCTCATCTCAGAAGTTCTTCTGTCATTTTAGAGTCTTTATCTTCTCTCCCTATGGCGAGGTAAGGGGAGATGGGTTGGGGAGTGAGTGCACTGACTAGCCAAGTCTTTCTTCAAATCTATGATGCAAACCAGAATCCAAGTCCTTACAATTTTAATTGCTAAGAAGTAATCTTTTTCCATTTAAGCTGTGACCGGTTTAACAAAAGACACCAAGGTTTAACAAAAACGGGGTAAGAGTGAAGTAAGCAAAGAGCTTACAGAGATAAGAAGAAATTAGATTAATCTTTTCCTCATCATTCTACAGCATTATCTGGCTCTCAACTAAAATTTCACTCTTAAGTATTCCCCCTCTACTCACTAAATCTAACAATCATTTTCAAGTTTTGCTTTTTTATTTACCCTTCCACAGAATCCGATAAAATATCCCAGAGACATCAGAATGCAAGGACAGTCAGGAGATACTTTACTTAGGAAGCACTACCAATCTTAATAGTCGTACCCATTTTTAATGAAAATAAGAGTATGGATTACAGTCATATAGTTAATCAAAATTGCATACCCCCAAAATACCCAATTCTTGTAAGTTATATCAAATTTAAATATACCATAAGCCTGGTCTAGCCTATAAAGAGCCTGTCTAAATGTTACAGAAAAGAGAGCATGTATTACTGAGTTCTGTTTTAAAGCATCCAGCTACAATGACCAAAATGTTTCCAACTTGCTAATGCATTCTGGATCATGTTCATTAGTTTATCCTTGCTTTTTTCCAAAGATATTTATTATAACATGTAACAAAATTAATTCACTCTGACAAATTAAGATGATAGTACCTTTGGTTCTTCAGTATCAAAAATTAGCTTGTTCAGCATTTGGGTTGTTGGCAATACTGAGATGACATTAAAATGGGAAAGAAACTGCATGCCAGCTCCATTCGTTTTGAAAGCTTTTAGCACTGGGTTACACAATGGAAAAGTCTCAAAGACATTCCCTAAGTCTGTGTGTTTATAACAATTACATGAAAGTCAAATACAACTCCAAGAAATGAATTGTGCTCAAAGTTAAAATAGAGTCAAACACTGGGTGTGTGGACTAGGTTCCCTAAGAGGGACTGTACTTTTATGAAATGACTTGACGATCAGGACAGGAGATTTGCTACTCTGTGAAGATCATCCTGATCACTAAATGAAACAAAGTGGTAGGTTAATTTCAGATACCAATACATAGAGTAATACAGCAATTCACAATCATAAACTTGAGATTAAATGTTTTTTCCTATTTATGGGTGATATTGAGTTCCTTAAATAAAAATGTTAGCTTTTTTTTTTTACCAGCTTATTTTTAAAGTCCACTTAGGATACATCACAAACTCCTTGGCCATGGCCTACAAAACCCACAATAATCAGGCTCCTGCCTATCTTTATAATCTCACCTCTCCACAAAAATCCTGCTTTTCAAGAACTTTAATTCACTTGATGTTTAAGATAAATAATGCTATTCCTCATCACTCTGCTTCAGTACAATCCGTTTCCTCTACTTAAAATCTCTTTCCCCATCTTTCTTTCTTAGATGGTGAACCCAATTCAAATGTCACCTATATAAATACTTTTCGGACTTTCCTCAACAAAGTTACTTTCTTTTCCTTGGTCTTGTAGCATACTATTCATACATTACCACCTCTACCTCAACACTCTCTCTAGTTTTTGCATCCTTCTAGGGTAGGGAAAGTATTATAAGCACAGTGACCTTCATATCTGGTACTTTATATGAAACTATATAAACTATATTTAATAAATAGAATGGGGGGGCGCCTGGGTGGCTCAGTGCGTTAAGCCTCTGCCTTTGGCTCAGGTCATGATCTCAGGGTCCTGATTTCGAGCCCCCCTTTGGGCTCTCTGCTAGGCAGGGAGCCTGCTTCCCCCAGTCTCTCTCTGCCTGCCTCTCTGCCTACTTGTGGTCTCTGTCATATAAATAAATAAAATCTTAAAAAAATAAATAAATGTAGAAGGAACAAAGGGAAGGAGAATGAAAGGGGAAAAAAAGAAAGGAAGACTTTAAATTTTAAATATAACCCCCCAAAACGTTTCCAGAACCTAAATTTGCAATTAGTAATCCCACAATACTATTTTGAATGTTCAAAGAGCCTCTAAATAGTCAAAATTAAGTGATATAATAAGAAAAGGAGTTTGCACATAATGTATAGGCTTATAATATTATAACATCTGATGAAAAGATAGAGCTACTTACATTTTGGTTTATTTTTTATTTTGCCTTCCTCCAGTGAAGTTCATTTCCTGTTCAGATTTTGTTTTCTGTTCTGTTACTTTATTTATTACTCATCTGGTTTCTTAGAGTCTTTTTTTCTATTCAATGATGGCAACTGATATGAACTTTGACTGTTGTGGTGTGAAATTATTCTATAAAGTATTATCTTTTTTACTATTGTTTTTACTATTACATTATATAGATTTAAAATTGGAGTTGCTGACATATAAAAATGATATGAGTTAGTGCTATGCCAAGTACCAGCTCTATTTTCTGAGACAAAATTGGGGACTCATTAAAAACTGGACTCAGTTCAGACATGCCCAGGGCTCAGAATAACAGTATTGTTCCTTCCTGTGACAGTTACATAGTGCTTATGAGTCACAAAGTACTTAACATGTAAGACACATTTGATTATTTATCTTTCAGGCAGAGAAACTAGGGCTCCTAAAGGATAAACAATGGACATGTAATTACTTAGCCAGTATGTTCCAAAGTTAGGGCTTAAAACTGGTCTCCTGACTTCAAATACTGTCTCTTTTCTTTTTTTTACTATATTAGAATTCTTTTCTTGTACATACTTATTCCCCAGCTCTTTCTCAACATGCCCCCACAACTTCACCTCTAGTACTGACTGATCATATGCTCTTTTTAACTCCACTACTACATCTAAGGTCATTTTCATGCCTATGAAGGACCAACTTTCCAGGAAGTACAGGTTGAAGTCTAGATGTATCTCTGAGACCCAAGCACATGATGGATGAGTTCCTATTTAAAGCATTCTTCATCATTTACTGGGTTTAGGTGGATTAGCATGCATTAAAGTTCAGTGTGGTTATCACTTATGTTGTTTACTAAATATTCTTAGTTCTCCTTAAGGGAATTTCATAGGGCTATACTCCTGCTCTTAAAGTTAGGTGTGGCCATTAGATATCTTTGGCCATGGAACTTGAGCAGAAGTGTTGTGTGTCAATACTAAGAAGAAGCTTTAAGAATCAGTGTATGGGGACACCTGGGTGACTCAGTCAGTTAAGTATCTGCCTTTGGCTCAGGTCATGATCCCAGGGTTCTGGGATCAAGCCCCTCATCAGGCTCCCTGCTCGGCAGGGAGTCTGCTTCTCCCTCTCCCTCTGCCTGATGCTCCCCCTGCTTGTGCTTGTTCTCTCTCTGTCAAATAAATAAATAAAATCTTTAAAAAAAAAAAAAAAGAATCAGTGTATGTTCTGCTCTGTTATTTTTTGCACCCCTCCTTTTTTAATTTTAATTTGACAATCTGGCAGTGTGTACATGTAGTCTCCACTATCCTGTTTCCTGATGGAAGAAAATGAAAAGATTCCCCACCACTACCACTACCACCCTGAAAGCAACCTACAGTGGACATGTAATATGAGCAAATGTTTTAAACTTCTAAAATTTTACAGTTCTTTGTTACCAAGCATAACTCAGTATATCTTAACTGGTAGACTTACTTTAACTATGTTATTCCAATTCAGTACTAATACTCAATGGACTAGGTCAATGGAGTCTTTTTGAATCTATGAAATTTTAGTATGGACTGCTCTTAATTAAGAATTTTCCTTAAGATTATTATTTAAACATTCAAAGGCTCATTGGCAGCTTATTGCTAATACGTTTTCAACAAAAATTTCAGTCTATGACATGAAAAAATAAACCAGAAGAAGAAAATTTCATGGATAGTCATCTGTATAAGGAGATCTAAGATGTAGGATAGGAATGGCTACAGTTATGAGAACCTTCTAATTTTCCTTTCCTCCCCAGTCTCAAATGACTAGAAAGGTCACAGTTTTAAGACAAATTCTTCCTGTTGAGACAAGCTAGAATATCCTTTCTTGAGAGACCTGAGAGAAGTATTAATCTTCAGCAAACTCTCTAAGAATAAATAGAGGCTAAGACATACTCTTATTTCACCTTGATTCTCATCCAACCTCAGAGGTTGGGTGCTTCATTTTACAGATTTCAGAGTCTCTTTGGGCTTTCTTAGTCTCAACTGGCAGCCCCACGCAAAAAGATCCCTGCAGTGAATGATCTGAGAATTCATTAATGGACTAAGCAAGTTCCATCTCTGTACATGACAACCACTCAGATCTAGCCACTTCAGGCCAAATCTTGTCCACACATGTGCTGGCAAGTTTTCCTATCAAAGCCACAAAGGCTCTTTGAGCAGAGCTAAGGGTAGATTTGGCCAAAATCTGTGTTTTAACTTAATACTTGTATTATAACTTTCATCTGGAATTTACCCTATAGAGTCAGGACTGAATTTCCAAAGACAAAATTTGAGTGAACAAGGACTAGACAGAGATACATTTATGTCTGTCAATTCAACATAATGATAATTCATTCAAACCCTACCACAGTAGTTGTGTTCATCACAATTAATACTGGGTTATCACACCTAATAGAAAATGTCGGGGCACCTGGGTGGCTCAGTGGGTTAAAGCCTCTGCCTTCGGCTCAGGTCATGATCCCAGGGTCCTGTAATCGAGCCCCGCATGGGGCTCTCTGCTCAGCAGGGAGCCTGCTTCCCCCTCTCTCTATGCCTGCCTCTCTGCCTACTTGTGATCTCTGTCTGTCAAATAAATAAATAAAATCTTTAAAAAAAAAAAAAAAGAAAATGTCACTAATTATATTCAAGTTCAGAATGGTCCCTGCCCTCTGATTTCCAGTTAGATTCCCCACCCCCCCAGGTCAGAACTGTGAAGCAATGATTCTGTACTAGAAATGTTTTTAAATGCAATTTAGTTAGCAGGAGGAAACAAAAACTTTTAAATCTTATTATCAGAGTAATTTAAATAAAATAAACCTGACAAAATTTTCCCATCTTCTGGATTAAAGTGAATATAAAATTGAAGATGATTTCAGTAGGCTCTGTCTATATTTTTAATTAATTGAATGAACACCAATATTTCTAACAAGCAATAGCTTAGACATGTTGGCATACTATAATACACTCCTCCTAATCATAGACCTGTTGTATTGGTAAAGATAATAAATAAATAAATAGATAAATAAATAAATAAGGATCACAACTTCCCTGAGAAGGTATGTTTTAGTAATATATTTTAAAAGCTCCATTTTTAGATTTGAACTTTTTAAAAATATTACCGTCTTTTAATCAGTCTACCTATAAAATTTAATTATTACATTTTAAACATTTTTAAATGACAATAGGTTTTTAAATGAATGCCATGAAAAACTACATTAAGCTATGATTACACCCAACTAAAAAAACCAAAATGATGTCCTTATCAAGATCATGATACAAATGGTAAAAGCCCCAGGGATAGAGCAGATGTAAGGAAAACTCAGAAAACAGACATAATGGTAAACAAACCCACAGGAATAACTTTAACTATCTTTCAGGCCCATTATCCCTTTCTAAGTCACTTGAGATAGTATGATTTTCATACTCTGGGAGAAAAAAAAGACCAAAACACATTCATCATCCCTGCCAGGAAATAGCTATGCAGATTCTCTTTGCTTGTGGCTACATCAGTTGTGCAACAGCTGGGTGTGTGGGTGGCGCACATCAGGTCTGCTAGTTTCCAAAGAGGAACCTGGGCCTCCTAAAGTGCCTCCTGGCTCTGTGGGGGGTCCAGGGTTCCTGTCTATGCATTGGAATGGGGATAGGGTGTGGTGCATGTGAAATAGGGGAAGCACCTGAGAACACATGCCTGGCATCTGTGGAGACCACCAGTGTGTAAACCACTTATGTGACAAAACTAATTCCAAAGGGAAGAGGAGCAGCCATTTCCTTCCTTCAATTCTAACAGCTGCAACCCTCCACACAGCTGCTACTCTGAGTTTGGGATAGAGGAAAAACAAAAGAGAAGCGGGACACACTCTGCAGTGGTTTGGCTGCTCAGAAGTGGGTAGAGTATAAGGAAGCCACCAAGAGAAAAGCATAAGTCTTCTTTCCATATGCCTTTTCCTGTTTAGCATAGGCTAGGACGCTGCTATGCTACCTCACCCAATACCACAAGATTGATTCTCGTTCACACAAAAATCATCTAAAGTCTAGAACACTCTGCAGGGCAACTGTCCTTCCTGCAATCCAGGCTCAGAGTCTCTGTTCTCTGGCCACATGTTCTAAAACACCTGGCTCCCTTGGTCAGCATGGCAGTGAGACAGGGAGCAGAAGAGTCCCCTACCAGTTCACTGAGACTACAAATGATACTTACCCTCTCACTCACGCTTCACTGGCCACCTTTAGTCACTTTTAGGTGATGCCCGAATTTTTAAAGCATGCGATTGCATGTATCTCTGTGTATCTGGAAGTGGATATTGATGACTATATGCCTTTATCTTCTGAAACCCTAAAATAAAGTTCTAATCATACATAGACCCAGCTTTCCAGAAAATGTGCCTGCCCGTTTTGTGATGCCCAGTTGTCTCAGGTCCTGACCCTGGATACTAGTCTCTATTCCAATGGAAAGAGAGAGAGGAGGGAAATCCGTAGTCGATCCTCTGGATTTTGAAAGCAGAGAGTTACCTCCCTAAAAATCTATAAAGGAGGAGGTAACCAAAAATGCATCACAGTCATAATTCTAAGCAGCTCTGTCCCTTTCTCCACACTGAGAGCTAGTAATCCTGGGAAGGAAATATTGACTTGTGTCTCACTGCATTTTGTCTGTCTTTTTTTTTTTTTAATATCATTTTTTAAATTTATTTTCAGCATAACAGTATTCATTGTTTTTGTACCACACCCAGTGCTCTATGCAGTCTGTGCCCTCTCTAATACCCACCACCTGGTTCCCCCAACCTCCCACCCCCCACCTCTTCAAACCCTTCAGATTGTTTTTCAGAGTCCATAGTCTCTCATTGTTCACCTCTCCTTCCGATTTCCCCCAAATGCCTTCTCCTAACTCCCCATGTCCTCCAAGCTATTTGTTATGCTCCACAAATAAGTGAAACCATATGATAATTGACTCTCTCTGCTTGACTTATTTCACTCAGCATAATCTCTTCCAGTCCCGTCCATGTTGCTACAAAAGTTGGGTATTCATCCTTTCTGATGGAGGCATAATACTCCATAGTGCATATGGACCACATCTTCCTTATCCATTCGTCTGTTGAAGGGCATCTTGGTTCTTTCCACAGTTTGGCAACCGTGGCCATTGCTGCTATAAACACTGGGGTACAGATGGCCCTTCTTTTCACTACATCTGTATCTTTGGGGTAAATACCCAGTAGTGCAATTGCAGGGTCATAGGGAAGTTCTATTTTTAATTTCTTGAGGAATCTCCACACTGTTCTCCAAAGAGGCTGCACCAACTTGCATTCCCACCAACAGTGTAAGAGGGTTCCCCTTTCTCCACATCCCCTCCAACACATGTTGTTTCCTGTCTTGCTAATTATGGCCATTCTAACTGGTGTAAGGTGATATCTCAATGTGGTTTTAATTTGAATCTCCCTGATGGCTAGTGATGATGAACATTTTTTCATGTGTCTGATAGCCATTTGTAGGTCTTCATTGGAGAAGTGTCTGTTCATATCTTCTGCCCATTTTTTGATATATTATCTGTTTTGTGTGTGTTGAGTTTGAGGAGTTCTTTATAGATCCTGGATATCAATCTTTTGTCTGTACTGTCATTCGCAAATATCTTCTCCCATTCCGTGGGTTGCCTCTTTGTTTTCTTGACTGTTTCCTTTGCTGTGCAGAAGCTTTTGATTTTGAAGAAGTCCCAAAAGTTTATTTTGGCTTTTGTTTCCTTTGCCTTTGGAGACATATCTTGAAAGAAGTTGCTGTGGCTGATATTGAAGAGGTTACTGCCTATGTTCTCCTCTAGGATTCTGATGGATTCCTGTCTCAGGTTGAGGTCTTTTACCCATTTTGAGTTTATCTTTGTGTACGGTGTAAGAGAATGGTGGAGTTTCATTCGTCTACATATAGCTACCCAGTTTTCCCAGCACCATTTATTGAAGAGACTGTCTTTTTTCCACTGTATATTTTTTCCTGTTTTGTCGAAGATTAACTGACCATAGAGTTGAGGGTCCATATCTGGGCTCTCTACTCTGTTCCACTGGTCTATGTGTCTGTTTTTATGCCAGTACCATGCTGTCTTGGTGATCACAGCTTTGTAGTAAAGCTTGAAATCAGGTAACGTGATGCCACCAGTTTTATTTTTGTTTTTCAACATTTCCTTGGCAATTCGGGGTCTCTTCTGGTTCTAAACAAACTTTTGGATTATTTGCTCCAGCTCTTTGAAGAATACCGGTAGAATTTTGATTGGAATGGCATTAAAAGTATAGATTGCTCTAGGCAGTATAGACATTTTAACAATGTTTATTCTTCTGATCCAAGAGCATGGAATGGTCTTCCATCTTTTTGTGTCTTCTTCAATTTCTTTCATGAGTGTTCTGTAGTTCCTCAAGTACAGATCCTTTATCTCTTTGGTTAGGTTTATTCCCAGGTATCTTATGGTTCTTGGTGCTATAGTAAATGGAATAGATTCTCTGATTTCCCTTTCTGTATTTTCATTGTTAGTGTATAAGAAAGCCACTGATTTCTGTACATTGACTTTGTATCCTGCCACGTTACTGAATTGCTGTATGAGTTCTAGTAGTTTGGGGGTGGAGTCTTTTGGGTTTTCCATATAAAGAATCATGTCATCTGCTAAGAGAGAGAGTTTGACTTCTGCTCTTGTTTTATGACTGACTTAATTTTAAAAAATTTATTGAGGTATAATTGACATACAATATTTTATTAGTTTCAGATATACCACATAGTGATTTGACATTTTGATACATTGTATATAATAAATACATTGTGAAATGGTCACCATAGTAAGTCTAGTCACCATTTGTCTTTATACAAAATTAATATATTATTAACTATATTCCCCATGCTATACATTATATCCCCATGAGTCATTTATAACTATAGCTTATACTTAATGCCCTTCACCTAGTTTGCTACACCTAACCCCCTTATTTGTGGCAAACACCATCTGCTCTTTGTACATATGAGTCTAAGTTTTGTTTTGTTTTTTATATTCTGCATATGAGTGAAATCATACGGTATTTTAATTTTTCTGACTACTTTCTTTTTTTAAGATTTTATTTATTTATCTGAGAGCAAGAATGAGAGAGAGAGAGAGAGAGCATGAGAGGGGTGACGTTCAGAGGGAGAAGCAGACTCCCCACTGAGCAGGGACACCCCCCCCACCCCCGCCCTGCACCCTAAGGCAGGACTAGATCCTGGGACTCCAGGATCATGACCTGAGTCAAAGGCAGTCGCTTAACCAACTGAGCCACCCAGGCACCCTTATCTGTTTTCTATCACTTAGGATAATATCCTCCAGCTCCATCCATTTTGTTGGAAATGGGAGGATTTCATTAATTTTTAGGCTGAATAATATTCCACTGTGTGTATGTATGTGTGTGTATGTGTGTGTGTGTGTGTGTGTTTGTGTGTGCATATATACATCTTCTTTATCCATTCATCTATTGATGGATGTTTATGTTGTTTGCATATCTGTGCTATTGTAAATAGTGTTGTAATGAGCATAGGGCCCATGTATCCTTTCACAGTGTCTTCCTTTCTTCAGACAGACACTCAGTAGAGAACTGCTGGACCATATGGTAGCTCTATGCAATTTAAAGGAAACTCCATACTGTCTTCCACAGTGGCTCTACCAATTTACATTCCTACCAACAGAGCATAAAAGGTTCCCCTTTCTCCACATTTTTTCCAACACTTATTATTTCTTGTCTTTTTTACATTAGTCATTCTAACAGGTAGGAGATGATACCTCGTTGTAGTTTTGATTTACATTTCCCTGATGACTAATGATGTTCAGCATCTCTTCATATGTCTATTTGCCTCTGTATGTCTTCTCTGGAAAAGTGTCTATTCAGAGCCTAAACCCATATTTTAATCTGATCAATTTTGATTTTGGTTTTGAGTTGTATGAGTTCTTCATATATTTTAGATATTAACTCCTTATCAAATACATGATTTGCAAATATCTTCTCCCATTCAGTAGGTTGCCTTTTTGTTTTGTTGATGGCTTCTTTCATGGTGCAGAAACTTTTTAGTTTGATATAGTCCTAACTGCTTATTTTTGTTTTTGTATCCCTTGCCTTTAGAATCAGATAAAAAAAAAAAATCTCTAGGAATGATACAAAGAAGCTTATTGCCTATGTTTTTTTCTAGGAGTTATATGCTCTCAAGTCTTACGTTCAAGTCATTACCCATTTTGAGTTTACTTTTGTATATAGTAAAAGGAAGTTATCCAGTTTTAATCTTTTGCATGTTGCTGTCTACTTTCCCAATACCACTTATTGGGTGGTCCTTTCCTCATTATATATTCATGCTTCCTTTGTTCAAAAGTTAATTGACCATCTAGGTGTGGGTTGATTTCTGGGCTCACTATACTATTTCATTAGTGTACATGTCTGTTTTTATGTCAATACCACACTATTTTGATTATCACAGCTTTGTAGTTTAGTTTGATACCTGGTAGTGTGATACCTCCAGGTTTATTCTTTCTCAAGATTATTTTGGCTATTCAGGTTCTTGTGTAGTTCTACACAAATTTTAGAATTATTTGTTCTAGTTCTGTGAAAAATGTCATTGGAATTTTGATATGTATTGCATTGAATCTATAGATTGATTTTGTAGTATGAACATCTTAACAATACTAATGTGTTCCATTCATGAGCACAGAATATCTTCCCATTTATTTGTGTCATCTTCAATTTCTTTCATCAGTATCTTATAGTTTTCAAAGGGTAGGTCTTTCACCTGCTTAAATTTATCTCTGAGTATTCTAAGATAAATAGAAATTTATCTTGGTTAAATTTATCTCTGAGTATTAAATTTATCTCTTCTTTTTGATTTAATTGTAAATTAGATTTATTTTTTTTCTTAATTTCTTAATTTTCTTAATTTCTTTTTCTAATGGTTGTTATTAGTGTATAGAAATACAACAGACTTTTCTACATTGTTTTCACCTTGTAACTTTAATGAATTCACTTATTAGTTCTAACAGTTTTTTGGTGGAGGCTTTAGAGTTTCTATATATAGCATCATGCCATCTGCAAATAGTGACAGTTTCACTTCTTCCATTCCAATTTGGGTGATTTCTATTTCTTTTTCTTGCCTAATTGTTCTGGCAAGGACTTCCAATACTATCTTGAATAAAAGATGGGTAGTAGAAATCCTTGTCTTATTCCTGATCTTACCAGAAAAGCTTTGCGGTTTCCACCATTGACCCACACTATATTTGCCTGACTTGTCATATATGGTTTTTATTATGTTGAGGTATGTTTCCTTGATACCCAACTGTATTGAGACTTTTTATTATAAACTGAAGTTCTTTTCCTGCATTTATTGAGATGATATGATTTTTATTTTTCATTTTGTTAATGTGGTATATTATGTTGATTGATATGTGGATGTTGAACCATTTTTGCATCCCTGGAATTAATCCCACTGCTCACAGTGTATGATCTTTTTAATATGCTGTTGAATTTGGTTTGCTAACATTTTGTTCAGAAATTTTTCATCTATGTTCATATGAGATACTGGCCTGTAATTTTCTTTTTTGTGTTTGTGGTATCCTTGTGTGGTTTTGATATCAGGGTTATGCTAGCCTCATGAAATAACTTTGGAGGCTCTCCTTTCTCTTTAATTTTTTAAGAGTTTGAGAAAGAGATTTATTAAATGTTCTTTGAATGTTTGGCAGAATTCACCAGGGAAGCCATCTGGTCTTGGGCTTTGTTGGAAGTATTTGATTTCTATGAATTTATCCATTTCTACAACATTGTCCAATTTGTTGGAATATAATTATTCATAGCAGTCTTGTAATTTTTCATAATTCTGTTTTATCAATTGTAACATATTTTTAATTTCTGATTCTATTTGAGCCCTCTTTTTTCTTGGTTTGTCTAGCTAAAGGTTTATCATTTGTCTAGCTAAAGGTTTATTTATTTGAGCTTTTTAAAGAACTAACTCTAAATTTCATTTTCATTGTCTATTTTCATTGTCTATTGTCTATTTCAATGGCTTCTTTTCTATTGTCTTTTTAGTCTCTACATTTATTTCTAAACTGATCTTTATTATTTCCATCCTTCTACCAACTTTGGGCTTCATTTGTTCTTGCTCTGTTTCCTTTAGGTGTAAAGTTAAGTTGTTTGAGATTTCTCATGTTTTTGTTTTGTTTTGTTTGTTTGTTTGTTTTTTTGAGGTAGACTTGTATTGCTGTGAACTTTCCTCCTAGAACCACTTTTGCTGCATCCCCTAGATTTTGGTATGTTGTATTTCTGTTTTCATTTGTCTCTAGATTTTTTTTTATTTCTCCTTTAATTTCTTCTACAACCCAGTTGTTTTTCAGTAATATGTTTAAACTCTATGCAGTTGTAGTTTTAATTTTCTTCTTGTAATTGATTTCTAGCTTCACACCATTGTGGTTGGAAAAGATGTTTGATATGATTTCGATCTACATGAATTTATTGAGACTTGTTAGATCACTAGTATGTGATCTCTCCCAGAGAGTATTTCACCTGCACTTGAGATAAATTTGTATTCAGTTGCTTTTGAATGGAATGTTTTGTATATATCTATTAAGTCCATCTGGTCTTATATGTCATTTAATGTCAGTGTTATTTATTGATTTTCTGTCTGATACATTGATTAATCTGATTTAAGTAGGGTATTAACATCCCCTACTGTTATTGTATTGCTGACAATTTCTCCTTTTCAGTCTGTTGATGTTTGCTTTATATGTTTAGGTACTATGTTGGGTGCATATTTATTTGTAAATGTTGTATCTTCTTTCTGGATTGAACTCTTTATCATTATGTAATGCTCCCTCTGTCTTTTATTACATTCTTTGTTTTAAAGTCTGATATAAGTATCACTACAACAGCTTTCTTTAAATTTTAATTTGTGTGTCTTTACATTTCAGTCTTTCTGTGTGTCCTTACTCCTGAAGTGAGTCTTTTATAAGGTAGTATATAGATGTGTCTTATTTTCTTCTTATCCATTCAGTCACTCTTGTGTTTTATTTTTTCTTATCCATTCAGTCACTCTGTGTCTTTTTATTAGAGAATTTAGTCCACTTATACTTAAATAATTATTGATAGGACTATACTTATTGCCACTTTGTTTTCTGGCAGTTTTTGTAGTTTCTCTATCTTCTTTTCGTTTTTCCCTTGTGTTTTGATGACTTTCTTTAGTGTTATGTTTAGATTCCTTTATCTTTTTCTTTTTTTAAGATTTTATTTTTTTATTTGACAAAAAGAGACACAGCAAGAGAGGGAACAAAAAAAGGAGGAGTGGAAGAGGGAGAAGCAGGCTTCCCACTGAGCAGGGAGCCCAATGCAGGACTCAATCCCAGCATCTTGGAATCATGACCTGAGCTGAAGGCAGACACTTAATGTCTGAGCCACCCAGTCACCACCCCTCCTTTATCTTTCTCTTTTGTGTATTTACTATAAGTTTTTGTTCTCTGGTTACTGTGAGGTTCACACATATCATCCAGTGTATATAACAGTCTATTCTAACTTGATAGTCTCTTAAAGTTGAAAATTTTCCAAAAGTCTACATGTTTACTCCACTCCACTATATTTATATGTTGTATTTTATGAATTTTAAGTATCTCTTAACTAATTATTACAGTTTTAATTTTACTAATTTTTCTTTTAACCTTTTTATCAGCATTATAAATGATTAATATACTACCTTTACTGAACATTTACCTTTTACTGTCATATGTTTTCTTATTATTAATTAATACCATTTCTTTCAACTTAAAAAAGTCCTTATAATATTTCTTATATGACCTGTTTAGTAGTGATGAACTCCTTTAACTTTTGCTAGTCTGGAAAATTCTTTATCTCTCCTTTAAATATGAATGATAAATTTGCCAGGTAGATTATTCTTGGTTGGAAGTTTCTTCCCCTTCAGCCTTTTAAATACGTCATATCATTCCCTTTTGGCTTAAAAAGTTTCTGCTGACAAATCTGCTGATAGCCTTCTGGGGTTTCCCTTCTATGTAACTTTTTTTTTTTCTTGTTGCTTTTAAGACTCTATTACTTTTGCCATTTTAATGTATGTGTCTTGGTGTGCTTCTATTTGTGTTGATTTTATTTGTCACTCTCTGGGCTTCCTAGGCCAGATTTCTATTTCTGTCCCTTAAGGAAGTTTTCAGCCATTATTTCTTCAAATAAGTGCTCTGCCCCTTTCTCTCCCTCTCTTTCACTTTCTGAGACTCCTATAATGTGAATGTTACTCTGTTTAATATTGCCCCAGACCATCCCTTAAACTATCTTTTTTTTTTTTTTTAATTCTTTTTTTCTTTTCTGTTCTGTCTGGGTGAGTTCCATGGTTTTATCTTTCAGTTTAACTGATCCATAAATCAACTTCATCTACCCTGCTGCTAAATGCTTTTCATGTATTTTTAGTAGTTTTTGTTTTTGTTTAATTCAGTTAGGCAGCAGATTTCAGAGTAGAAATATATATACATATATATTTGTATGGGGTCACAACTGTAATCCTTTTTGGTTTCCAGACTAGAGGATCTGGAGGTGTCCCCTGGGTAATAGTTACAAAAATCAAGGCTCCAGATGAGTATATAAGCTCCTTTCTGGGAAGTCTTGTCAAGCTGTAGTGAGGCCAAAGGAGTGAACATGGATGGAGTCTCCCTGCTTACATTTCCTGAGAATACTTCCTTAGCCTCCAGATGTGTGGGCAACCTGAAGCCTATCCCTCAGACTGAAGCTCCCGGCTAAATAAATAGGCCTTTTCCACAAGAAGACTGGTGTTGTGTTTCAGTCCACTGTCTGTGCAGAACCCTGGGAATTGTAGCCTGCCAAGAGCTATCTTTCCAATTGTTACAGCCCTGTGCAGCTCTGGAACTCCAGCCCTCTTGGCCACTAGGGCCAGGACATCAAGGGATGTCCCCAGTGCAGATTTTGCACAACTGCTTGCTTTAGGCAGTTAGAGAGTATAGTGGGTGAGACATGCTCTCTGGCTTCAGAAAAAAAAACAGGAAAATGTCTTAACTATGTGTTTCTGTGGACTTTACCAATGCATCAAGAGAATGTATTGTTTGCCTGTACATGCTGGCTTTAGGCTGGGAATGGGAGAATGCTGTGACTATTCATGTTTGCCAGCCCCCAGCCAATGAAGCAGGTGAGTGTCACAATCATCTATGTTCACGGACCTTAGCTAGGGAACAGAAGAATCCTGTGACCACTCATTTTCATTCACCCTAGCCAAGGAACAGGGATGGCTGCAACTGCCCATGCCCTCAGGTCTCAGCAAGTGGCACAATGCTCATCCCTTCCCTGTCCAACAAAGCTGCCACATCTGAAGTCATCCACTTGTGATAACAGACTATGTGGAGAGTGCAAAGTGGTGTCTTCCAGCACCTTTGTTTTGAGGGAGTGTCTCAACTGTCTCCCATCACTCCAGCCAATGCTCCCAAATCAGCATTGATATAGATATAGATGATATAGATAGATATAGATCTCTCTCCATATTACCAGTGAAAAAACTAAAACTCAAAAGGATACATAAAACAAATTTAGGGCAGAAAACAGAAATAAGTCTTACTTAGGGGCAATTTCCACTGATTCAGCCTAAATACAAGACCATCAGAAACCAAAAGACAAGACCATGTTTTAACCCATGCCTAGCATCTTCTGAATGTCAGATATCACTTGCTTGTTTTCTTAATGGTTATTTCCAGTTTTGACATCTCTATTAGCTTTACCTAAGCAATTACTTTAAAGTCCCAGATCTTTTCACCCTCTTCCAACTTACCAAAACTAAACCTGGGAACTCAAAGTGTGCTTGTCCTTATTTTGGATCATAGACACAGGATTTGGAAGAGTTCTCCCAAAGGTTCTCCTCCAGCCCACAATGCCAATTCATGCCATATGGGTGCTCAAATTGTGCTGTCTCATCTCCCCACAAATGGGGTTCCAGTTCAAACCAACTCACTGCAGTGGCTTGTTTTGCTCATGAGCTACACCTTAGAGATTACAGGTAGGCATGAGAAAAAGGAGCGGAAATGTTCTCTGAGGTCTGTGAATTCCTAGGCACAATGCTGAATGCTACCTTTAGCCCAGAAATTAAAAGCCAGACTTCCAAACAGAGAGTCAAAGTCTCCTAGTTGACAAACCAATTAGGAAAAAAAAAAAAAAAAAAGTAAATGCCAGCAGCCCAGGCTGTCAGCAGGACTACTGAAATGTATGGGGCTTATAGACTAAGAGAATAACATAGCTCTCGGCTAGAGATAAGGCAAAGGCGGCTAAGGGCTATGCAAGAGGAAGAGAAGGATCAGGAATGTGTCTCCAACAGCATGTTTGAGAACAAGCAATTATTTCCCCCAGAGCCATCTGTGAGACTTTCAACTTGTGCCTGAGAAAGAAAAGGGAGAAACAGAGAAAAGTGAATTACTGAAAAAAGCAGGTATCTCTGGGAGTTGCAAGGGCAGAGAAAAGACTGTCTACAGTTTGTTAGTCTTGGCAGATGCAGATCTATGATTCTGGCCATAGTCAGGGTTTCTAAGACCTTGCTTCTGGGAAATCGTGGCAAGGGTTTAACCTGAAATGTAGACTGTGGATGGTTCTGGTGTGATCTAAGTTAGAGGGAATTGTGAATTCCCAACCTAGGTCCCTGAGAAAATGGGGTCAATCACATGACATCATGACTAGTTTGGCCCTTATTTACAGACTGCCTTTCGATCATGGAAGACTCCAGGGGAACATATCTCACATTGGACTGGAATCTCCCAGGAGGCAGGTCCATCCAAGTTTTTATCTTTCTTGATTGTAGCCTGAGTGATATTCTGAAGTGTCTGTGATAGATGAGAATGTCCTCATTGACAAAAAGGCATTTTGCCAAGCACTCTTCCCATGCAGTAGAGGGCTTCTTTTCTGCCTGGAACCACAGTGCTTCCTCTCAGCTACTTAGTATTCTGCAAGAAATACTATCTCCTTTCTTCACAATCATAGGAGCTGCTTTATTTAGGAATGTCTTTGGTTGCAAGTAGCAGAAAACCTGCCTTATAGCAGCTCAAACAGAGATGTACTTTTCCCACATAACAAAATTCTGAATCTAGAGGATAGTTAGAGATAGTTCAGGAGCTCAGTGACATCAGAACTAGTATCACTGGAATTCTCTTACCATTTCCCTTGTGCTTGTGTCTTTCATGGTCACAAAACAGCCACAGTGTATAGATTTTAAAAACTATGGTATACACACACACACACAACTAAAATATTATTCAGCCTTAACAAGGATGAAAATTCTGCCATTTGCAACAATATAGTTGAACTTGGAGGACATTATGTTAAGTGAAGTAAGCCAGACACAGAAAGAACACTACTGCATGACCTTATCTATATGGAATCCACATAGAAGCAGAGAGTAGAATGGTGGTTACTAGGGGCTTTGTGGCGAGGGTACAGAATGGTAAAATGTTAGAGGACATAGTTGCAGTTATATAGGATGAACAAGTCTACAAACCTAATATCCAACATGATGACTACAGTTAATAATATTGCATGTATACTATAAATTTGCTGTAAGAGTAGATTTCAGGTGCTCTAACAACAACAACAAAAAGCTATGGTAACTATGTGAGGAGATAAATATATTAGCTTGACTGTAGTAATCTTTATACATATATGTATATCAAAACATCATGCTGTATTCCTTAAATGTATACAGTTTTATTTTTCAAAAAAAAATGGCTACTGAATCACTGGGCATTATGTTCATGTTCAAAGCAGGAAAAGAAGAGAAAGGCAGTATCCCCTGTGATAATCCCCATTTATCAAGACAGCAACTCCATCAGAACCCCCATCGAACTTCTGTGTGTGTCTCCCTCATCAAATCTCCATCACATAGCCACACCTACAATAAAAGGACCCTAGGGACCTGGAATTTAGCTGGACACACTGTCAGTTTGAACAAAATCAGAGTTCTGTCAACTATGAAGAGGGAGTCTTTACTGGGGAGGCAGCTAACTGTGTCTGCCACACCCTGTACATAGCACTGATAAATTGCATTGAAATGTTCTCTTTAAGTCTGTCTCCCTTTCCACTAGAATTAATGGTATTTGGCAGACAGAGGTACCCAGTCATCCTTATATTCCCAGCACATGGCATACTGCCTGGCACAAAACAGACTTAATAAACATAACTCAAGCTAAAAAAAAAAAATATTGGCTGAACCAAATTCTAAATAGAAAGTCAAAAAAATTGTATTCAGATCCATTTTTGCATACCCCTTTCTCTCTAAAGATAACAGGAGATACTAATGTAAGAGAAACATCAGTAACTCAAAAGATAGGCACTCAAAGGAATGAGAATATGATGACACTTGGGATGCACAGAGTTTCTAACACAAATATAGTAGGTAAGTAATAATATTAGCCACTGCTATGAAAAATTTGATGTTCTGTGTATACTACCTTTAATCCTATTATCTTTATAAGGTAAATGTTTACTTGCCTCACCTCAGAGATTCTGGGAAAGTGGCACAAGATCAAAGAGCAGTAAATGGTGGGTCAAGAATATAAACCCAAGTGGATCTATCTTTCTCCACTATTCTGCCTCCTGCATGATGCTGTTCAGTACTCTCATTTCACCCCAGGGAAACTCCAGTGCCAGAAGATCACATAAGAACTCCAACCAGGTATCAGGCTGCTGTCTCCAAAGACACCATTGTCTTTACTCTCTGCTTATCTCAACATTTGACTAAGCAGAGGGAGCAGTGGGTTATGCTCCTGAAGATCCTGTGGTATTGCTGAGGATGAGGAAAGGCTTAATGACAGATGACTTTCTTTCCAGGATCCATGATAAACTTACAGAGAAGCAGAGGAAGCCAGAATAGGACAGGCTCCTCTGAAGCCCATTCCAAGTAGAAATATCCAAATTTATACCTACATGTAAGAATAGAAACTTCCTCTATTGACTCTTCTTTCAATGAGTATTCCAATGACATTAAGCTGAACAGAATAGTTGAGGTATGCATATATGGCTTCAGACCACTCGACAAATATGTTATGAATTTCTATAAATTCAGAAGAGAAATTACAAACAAAGATGAAATGGCTACATTTGGCTTATGACTTCAGGTTGCCCACGGTGGTCCACAAGTGACTATAGTCCTCTGACCATCACCTCTCTCTCTAATTGATTAATCATGCTCTGTGCCAAGAGCTTGAAGCCAGGTATGCCTGAAATTGATATTTTAATTCTGACTTACCTAAAAGCCAGTATCACACAGACTACAGTTTGTGGATGTGTCCAAAGAGTATCACTTGCATTGCTTATGGCAAATACAATACAGATGAGGTTCTTCATCAAGAAATCAGAACCTAATTCAATAAAATCTACTCATGCAATTCAAAAACCATCTTCTCTGAGGATTTCAGGATGCCCAGGGGCTACAAGACAAGCCCATCCAAGTAGTGTTCATGATACTCTGGTTTCTCTTCATAGCATATAAATCTTTTGCCTTTTACCAAAAAGTGTTCATGGCATGTGCACTCTCCTGAAACATTCACTTCTGAGAATATGTACAAAATAAGGGTGGAATTGGATGCAGTGGAAAACCTCAGATAAGTCACAGAAAACCAAAACTGGCTTTTAAGGATCTCAAGCTTAGCAGGAAGATACACACAGAGGTCTTATAATACCTTGGATGGAACAGGGGAATTCTCTTTATACTGAAAACACTATTCTGAGCTATTTAGGCACAGAGACTGTACATTTTGGCAGGAAACACTGATCTGGGTTTTAAAGCCAGAATTATAAGCTCAAAATGAGAGAAAAGATGAACAAGGGATGTCAGAAATAGAATTTTTTTATTCTTCCTATTTTCACCAAAATAACAATAATCCATTTCAACAGTGATTTTTTTTTTTTTTTTGGTACCAAATGGATTACTCAGGAACTTTTCATTTTAGTTTGCTGAGAATAACTATAACAATTGTTCAAATAAGACTACAGAGTTTACAATTGGATAAACACTGGGAAAGAATCAAAGAAAAGCCTATTGCTCTGGGCTGGGAGTACTTTATATGCTAACTGTCACTTGTAGTCCCAGGGCCCTAAGCCAAAGTCCACGTGGCCAAGAACTCCTTGGGCTAGGCTTGGGACCTACAGGGTAATGGCATCTTGTTTCAGTTCCCCAGCTTTGTTATGGTCTGCAAATCTCTCTCTAACAACTCTAAACCAGAGGCAAATCCTGAAGTGAACCATCTGATTAAGTAAGTTGTTGCCTTATAATTCATTCATGATGGCCAAGGATTCAGGGGAATGGAGGGGATGATGTTGGCTGTCTGCATATATGGGGCTCCAGAAGAGAGTTTCAAGTGATTAATGTTAGAAGAAAACCCAACACACAGAAGAGGGAAGCTCATAGACATAAACAATAAAAGGGATTTCAGAGGATCTGGGTTGAGTCACAGTGCAATCAACTGTGGGTTTAACTCTATAGACAACAGACTTTGAAAAATGAATATTAAAATCCCAGCGCTATAGAAAGATCAGTCCTAAATTAATTCTAACACTGATTAGCCATGAGACTCTGTAACTTTGGACAAGTCATTTCACATTCCTGAAGCATAAACTATTTTTTTTAATGGAGGGATAATAGATTACATTACAATAATAATTGACATTTATTGGTACATTTACATTGTGCCAGGTGCTAAGGTATTCACTTGCATGATCTCACTGTATATTGAGTGGTATTTTCCCCATTTCATAGATCACATAGCTAGTGTTTGAAGCATGGTTCAACACTAAATATCTCTGCTTCAAAGCTGTCCCATTACTGCTTCTCAGAGGGAATTTATGCCATTTATAATTCTAGAACTCAACTATTTAACCTCATGGTCTATGAGTTCACAATTCATGACTCCTGGGGGCACAGGTTACCATCTGCATACTCCACCCAGAATTTTGCATAACTGATATACTCCATACAGCCCTGATGAAAAAAATTAAGATGAATCCTCTTGTGTCAATTCTTCATGACATAATTGATTAATGTTTAATTCCAACTATTGTTGGTACCTTAGTTGCAGGGATTAGCTTAAAAGAAGATAACTGGGATGTCAGGGCCTAATGATTATAGTAAGAGCTATCCTTTTGCTAAATAAATAAATAAAACTAAAAATTTAAAGTCCTTTCTTTCCTACTTCATGTTACTTAGAAGTTGCTGGCTGGCTAAGTAACTCCTAGTATCTTTTAAATCCATAGTTCCCCCTACTTGTCCAAAAACAAAAGACTTAAGACTAACCTGAGTACGCACATCACCTTAAAACTTTGTGCCATTTATGATACAGGAGACGTGCTTTTCCACCTCATATACCACATCTATGTTTTAAGTACCAACTATGACTTTGACTTAGATTAAGGGCCTGAAGAATAGCACAAAATTAGAGTTCTGTAGAAGTTCTTATCAGATAGAATTTACTTTATCACAGGAGCTCAAAACACCTTTATATGAATATCTACTCCCTCTATGGCTGGTACTTATCTCCATTATAAAAATGACAAAGAAGACATACAGATGGCCATGAGACTCATGAAAAAATGCTCAACATCATTTGGTATTGGGGAAACAGAAATCAAAACCACAATGAGATACCAACTCACACCAGGCAGAATGGCTAAAATTAGCAAGTCGGGAAATAACAAATGTTGGCAAGGATGCAGAGAAAGGGGAACCCTCCTACATTGTTGGTGGGAATGCAAGCTGGTCCAACCACTCTGGAAAACAGTATGGAAGTCCATCACAAAGTTAAAAATAGAGCTACCCTACCAACAAGCAATTATGCTACTAGGTTTTTACCCCAAAGATACAAATGTATTGATTTGAAGGGTACCCGCACCCCAGTGTTTATAGCAGCAATATCTATAATAGCCAAACTATGGAAAGAGCTGAGACGTTCATCAACAGATGAATGGATAAAGAAGATGTGAATATATATATATGTGTGCATCCATATATGCATCCATATATATATGATATATATGATACATATGACGTTCATCAACAGACGAATGGATAAAGAAGATGTGACGAATGGATAAAGAAGATATATATATCATATCTATCATATATGATATATATGATACATATGTGTATACACACACACACACAATGGAATATACTCAGCCATCAGAAAGGAGGACTATTTACCATTTACATTGACATGGATGGAATTGGAGGGTACTATGCTGAGTGAAATAAGTTAGCCAGAGAAAGACAATTATCATATGGTTTCACTCATATGAGGAATATAAGAAACAGCACAGAGGACCAAAGGGGAAGGGAAGGAAAATGGAATGGGAAGAAATCAGAGACGGAGACAAACCATGAGCAAAACGGAGGGTTTCTTAACTATGGGAAAGAAAGTGATGATTGCTGGAGCAGAATGGATGGGGATATGGGGTAACTGGTTGATGGCCATTAAGGAGGGCACATGATGTGATGAGCACTGGGTGTTATATACAACTGATGAGTTACTGAGCTCTACATCTGAAACTAATGATGTATTATATGCTGGCAAATTATATTTAAATAAAAATTAGAAAGAAAAAAAAGATTACCAAGTTATCATTATTTGTTTACATGAATACATCAATATCCCCCTTGAAAATAAAGCTCCTTGAGGGCAAAAGCCTAAAAAGGACTTGGCAAAGCAAAATCTTAGCACAACCCACAGATGTATGGTCCAATCACAACTCCACAAGACCTCAGCTGTGAGTCAGGGAGGGAGTAAGTCACAAATCTTAGCAAGATATATAATGATCTAGAGCCTGAGAATCTTGAGATCAAGGTTTGCCACCAATTAGCTGTATAACTTTAGCTTTTGTAAGTGTTTTAAGAAAAAAAAATAGGTAAGAGACATTGAGATATTACATAATCAAATAAAAATGGGAAATTCTACATTAAAGCAAAGTTAATTGTTTTCTTCCATTTTAGGACTCCTCAGGGACTATATAATATGTGAACGTGCATTGTGAATTTCCAGGAGGAAAAAAAGAGTTCCATGATTTGCAAACATTTAACCTTGAAAGCCTACTCTCAAACATCACTTCTCAAAACTAGTATTCTATTGTAAACAATTTCAGAACTGTTACACTAGAAGATTCCCAAAGCCCTTTGAGCAGTAATATTCTGAAATTTTGCCCTATGAATCTCTTCTTCTCTCCTCTAATCCTAGTGAGGACCTCCACTAAAGATTCTACATATTTAAATCCTTTGTAAACTTCAAAATACCAAATTAATTGTTAGCTACTACATACAAGTGCAAGACCTCGGGGAGATGGAACAAAGTCTTCTCTCATCGCATTTTTTCTCTTAAGATATCCTGAGACCATGGGCAGCAAACAATCTCCACTATAAAAATCTCTGCTCTGACCTTCTAACTTATTTAAAAATGTGTGTGTGTGTGTGTGTGTGTGTGTAATGACACACTTAGAAAATAAGTTCTAGACCTCTGGCACCATTTTGTTTAAAAAAATAACAAAATCCTTTGTTTTGTGTTAATGGTGGTGTAACTAATTAAGGGGGAAATCAGCTGCCAGATTACATGAAAAGACAAGACCTGATTCCACTGACATCTTTTTGTATCCATGAGAAGCAAGCTGATGGTCTGCTGCCTGTGTGGTGTTCAGCTTAGCCTCCGCTGACTGGGACTCATTAGCCAAGGGTAACAAATATGTAACCAATGCTTTTTCCAGATACTCCACTACAACCCAAGTACCACGGTGTCTATCCCTTGCCTTGAAAGCCTGGGTCTGAGCCACTCAAGATGCTCCCTCCAGGTCAACTTAAAGCACGGGATTTCTATTAGATGAAGTTCCTTGCATCCAAACAAGTGCTGCTGCAGTATAAGTGTTATTCCTTTCTTTGTGGAAAGATGGAAAGGGAGATGAACATACTAACAAACTGCCACTTTAACTTCTTAATTGTAAGGTTTAATAAACTAGTTCTTGTTCAACTTTAATTTTTTGAGGCCAAGTCTACATATAGTCTAAGTGGTTTGGTGAATTAAATAAGTATTACAAATGCTTGTTCTCTGAAAGGGAGTTTGTCCTGTTGTGTGATTTGAGAAGCTTATTCACAAGGAACATTAATAAGAAGTGTCTCAAAGATGCTTTTGCCTTGTGGGTTCCAAAATAATGAGATGTCCATGCAGATATTAGAGGCCTGAATGAACACACAAAACCACATGCAGCCCTAGAGCATGGTCTAAGTTTTACCACTCTGGAACAAAGTTACCAGCAGGCATAGGACTAAGCTGGTCAAGGGAGCTCCCACCATGTGGGATGCCCTCCCCAGATTTCCCTACTTCACACTGTGACTTGTCCTTTAGGTCAGAGAGGAATAACAGCTCTACTCTCTCTAGATGACTACTGTTAAAATCTACCAGTGTTTCCTACCACACGTTTACTTATCAGATGAGACCACAATCCTTTAAAGAACTGAGAAAATGAGACCATGTCTAAGGAACAGGACCACAGGGAGTCTGATGGGATCTCGACAGGATGTAGGAGACAGAATGGCAGAATCTATACCCAAGAACTACCCACAGGACATTCAATTTCAAGAGGCCTGACCAGCCAGAGCTAGAGGGGAGGAGTTAGAGAAGTATGTCAGGAAAGAATTCCGAAAGGGAGATTAGAGGATAAATATGGCAAGCCAATTTTACTAACTAGTAATAAGAGCACCCCAATATGCTCTCCCAGCAAGCCTGGTCTGGGCCCCCAACATGTTTACTGAGTTTTTCTAGTCAAGAAGTTATCTATACTCTCAAAATAAGAAACAAAACAAAGAAAACACCAAAAAGAATGAACCTAAATCACTTTAACAGTTTAGCACTTCCATTAAGCTTGGAGCAAGACTTAATGAGATTTTTAAAGAGACAGACAAAAACGTGTGTGTGTGTGTGTGTGTGTGTGTTTCTCAGGATCTAGAGCTCCAATACACCAGAGCTTCAGCCAGTCCAATTCAAGAAGAAATTCATTCACCAGGGATAATGACTTAGTTGGGCCCTAAAAAAGTAAAGAAGGGCAATATAAACAGGACTACCCTACTGCATTTGGCTGAGAGGTGAAAATTAAAAGTGACAATTCAAGTTTAGAAGATGTCTTTGCAAGAAATTAATCAAAAGGGCAAATATACTGAAGACCCAGAAATTTCCGGTAAACTCGTTAAGAGGAAGGGAAATAAACAAGTGAGATGAGTGGCTTTGTTTTCCTCCTACTGAGACTACCTTCTCAAATATCACCCACTCATCTTCACTGGAAAGAACTCCAAACCTTGACAGTTCTGTAGTTTTGCCACAAACTTTATTCTTGAGAAGCCAAGAGCGGCAGAAAACCTAACTACACGTTTGCCTTCTTTTTTTTTTCTTTTCTTCTGAGAGACCCTTGAAATTTCCCTTTATGGAAATTTTCCAAGGATAAACAAGGTAAAGTAGGTGTTTAAAAAACAATCAGACTTCCCAAATCCAGTATATTCAGCTTGAACTTCAGTTAAAGTTCAGTACATACATACATGCAATAAATCAAGAGTCTTTACCACTAGATTGACAGAAACCTTAAGGGAATCCAAATGCATCATCTTAGAGAAAAACCCAAGGCTACTTAAATAAACCTCATTTTAATGAACCACAGCATAGCTGATTACTGATGCACCCTCAGAACTCCATATTTATATTCCTGTCTGCTAGTGGAATGGGTGGCTGGGCTTTTGTTTTGCTTTATCCAAGTGGAATGCGTTTCTCTGGGAGCACAGTGTATCAGACCTGGGTCTGGATGGAACCCAAGGAATGTAAGATCAGAGAATGTCTGAAGTTACCAGAGAATGGCCAACAGGCAGTGAAGCTTTTGATTCTGTAAAATAAAGAATTGGACTAGATGAATTCTAAGAGTCTTCCAGCTCGAACATTCTGTGATTGTATGATTCCACCCCACATTCCATATTCACCGACAAACAAGGAAAATCTGATCTGGACTGGTGGTTTCTGAAACCTCACGATTCCACGAAGCACCAGAAAATGTGGTCATACCAGACATATTTAATTTGTATGTATTTCATCATTGCTGAGCCCTCCCCAAACATACAATTGAGGCTAGGGTTTAAGGGCCTTTGAAAAAAAAAAAAATCACAGCAAGTTCTGGCTACTGGGTTTGTGTTATATTAACCTATTGGGGCGGGAGGTGGGAACCAGTGAAGTTTCTGAGACATTCTTATAACAGGTGACTATAATCCTAAGGGTTACAATGAGCTCGTTAATGGAAAACTCTGAGGAGAGGAAAGTTTTTGAGGGAAAAGGCTGGGAAGAGAGCTCAGATGGTCAGTCAGTCTGAAAGTTCTGTCCAGCTATTATTAGTGATACTTTTGGTTGAGACTCACCATATATTAGGAAAAATAAAATGGCTTTGTTTATTAAAAATAAAATGTACTTGGATAATAAGTTATATACACATTTTTTTTTAAATTCGGCTTTCATTTACATCCAGTAAAATACATTCTTTTTAGTACACTGTGAGTGGATAGACAGATGGTCATGTGGAACTATGATGACAATCAAGTTATAAAGCAGTTCTGTCCTCCAAAAGCCCTCTCCCATGCCTCTGGATTAATCCCTCCCTCTTTGACCAACCACTGGCAACTATCTGCTCTCTGTCCTTACAGAGTTGCCTTTGAAAGAATGAAAGTAGTCTGTCTTTCTAACCTCGCTTCTTTCACTAGCACGGGTACATCTGAGAATGATTCATGCTGCTGTATGAATCAAGCAGTTGATTCTTTCCTATTGCTGTGTAGAATTCCATTGTATTTGTTATACCACAGTTGAGAGCCATTGTTCAGTTGTTAGCAATTACAAATAAAGCCACTGTAAATGTCCCCATACAGATTTTTGTATGGATGTGAGTTTTCGTTTCTGTTGATTAAGTACTTAGGGAGTAACATGGCCAGGTTTGTGTCCGAAGTGTATGTTTAACTTTATCAGAAACTACCACACTGCTTTCCAAACTAGCTGAACCACTTGGCATTCCTACCAGCACAGTACTAGAGCTCAAGTTTCTCTACATCCTTCCCATATGTGATATCACATATTTTCTTTAAGCATCTCTAATAAATGTGCAGTGAACTCACACATGGTTTTTTGTTTTGTTTTGTTTTGTTTTTAAAAGATTTTATTTATTTTTTTGACAGAGATCACAAGTAGGCAGAGAGGCAGGCAGTGGTGGTGGGGGAGCAGGCTCCTCACTGAGTAGAGAGCCTGATGCAGGGCTTGATCCTAGGACCCTGGGATCATGACCTGAGCAGATAGCATAGGCTTTAACCCACTGAGCCACCCAGGTGCCCCTCACACATGGTTTTAATGTGCTTTTCCTTAATGATAATGCTGATTATCATTTCATATGCTTATTTGCCATCCATGTATTTCTTTGGTGAGCTGTCTTTTCAGATCTTTTGTTCACTTTTTACTAGGCTGTTTTCTTATTACTGCTTTTTCAGTGTTCTTTCATATTCTGGATAAAAGCCCGTTGTCAGATGTGTGATTTGAAAACATGTTCTCCCAGGCTGTCTTTTCATTTTCCTGATAGTGAATTCTGACGAGTTACGGGCCTACTTTGGAAGCCCATGCTTTAGAGTTAAGAAGAGACAGAGAAAGCCCACATTTTTCATTTGATCTCCCTCGTTTCTGTTGTGAATGTTCCCCAGAATGAAACTGTGCTATCAACACCAGCAGGAGGGGATTGAAACCTCCTATATTTGAATAAATTTTAATAGAATATCTTATTCCCTAAACAAGAACATATAATTCCATCAGAAGGAATCTCTTCTCTGTGGCTAAGAGAAATGCAAATGTGAGGTGAGCCAATGAGGAAATCACAAGACTAGCAGTGGAACTTGAGAACTGCAAACCCACCAAATGCCTTAGATTCAAAACAGAGGAGATAGATACAGCACACAACAAAGGAGAGAGAAATGCACAATGCCAGCAGACTCTAGAAAAGGGAATATTGTGAGTTAAGGAGTTAGCATGGCTTCATTAATAGGTCAAAATAGATTAGCCTACGTTTTCTGCTCTGGCAGGCCAAGAAAATATAGTAAATGCAGAACATATAATTTCTACACTTTATAGGGAGCCTCTAAAAAACTGACTTGATAATATGAAAAAATGTGAGTGAAATGATCAGGTCGTTACATCTGTAATTCTTAAAAGAAATACATTCAATAGGTATTTGCCAGTGGGTCAGTGAGCAACCTAGACAGAGGTTGCCTTGGCTCTCTCATACCAAATAATTTTATCTATGACTTATATAAAAATTTAGGAAGTGGGGATGCCAAATGTGCATAAAGCTGGAAAAGGATTATAAATTCAGAAATGATTATGAATGATTTAGGACCTAATAAAAACTAAAAACATCTTTCCAAGTCAGAATAAATACAATAAGATGACTTTTTAATTCGCTATTTGTAAATATTATGAAATGATCACAGGAAGTCTAGTTAACCTACATAGTCCATTGCCACATACATGTTACAGAATTTGGTAGGGGAGGGGAGATAAGAAATTTTAAGATTTAGTCTCTTAGCAACTTTCAAATATGCATATAGCATTATTAACTATAGTTACCATGCTGTGCATTACATCCCAATGACTTATTTCATAACTGGAAGTTTGTATCTTTTGACTCCTTTCACCTATTCTGCCCACTACTCATTTCCACCTCTGACAATCAATACTCTGTTCTCTGGATCTATGATATTGTTTTTTTAAGATTCCTCAAAAAAATGTAATCATATGGTATTTGTTTTCTCTGACTTATTTCACTTAGCATAATTCCCTCAAGGTCCATGCATGTTGTTGCAAATGGAAAGATTTCATTTTTTATGGTTGACTAATATTTCACTCTGTGTATATACCATATCTTCTTTATCCATTCATTTGTTCTTGGACATGTAGCAATCGTTTCTATATCTTGGCTATTGTAAATAATGCTGCAATAAACACAAGAGTATATATAACTTTTCAGGTTTGTGTTTTCATTTTCTTCAGATAAACATCTAGTACTGGAAAGGCTGGGAAACTTAGTAGTTCTATTTTCAAATTTTGAGGAACCTCCCTACTGTATTCCATACTGGCTGCACCAATTCACAATCCCACCAAATGCACGTGAGTTTTTTCTTCACATCTTCAGAACACTTAGTTCTTGCCTTTTTGATTTTAGTCATTCTGACAGGAATGAGGTAATATCTCATTGTCGGTTTGATTTGCATTTCCCCCATAATCACTGATGTTAAGCATCTTTTCTCATTCCTACTGGTTACTGGCTTATCTTTCTGAGAAAAATGTTATTCAGAACTTTTGCCCATTTGTTTTAATAAGATTTTTTGCTATTGAGTTGTATGAGTTCTCCATATATTTTGAATATTAACCACTTATCAGATATATAATTTGCAAATATTTTCTACCATTCAGTAGGTTGCCTTTTCATTTTGTTGATGGTTCCTTTGCTGTAAGGAGGCTTTTTTAATTTAATGTTCTCCCACTTGTTTATCTTTGGTTTTGTTACCTTTGCTTTTTGTGTCAATCCAAAAAAATCATCACCAAAATGAATGTCAAAATGCTTATAGTTTATATTTTCTTCTAGAAGTTTTATGTTTTCAGGTCTTACATTCATGGTCCAGTTTCATTCTTTTGCATGTGGCTGTCCTCTTTTGCCAACACTATTTACTGAAGATATTGTCCTTCCCTTCCCCACCTCCCATTTCATATTCTTGGTATCATTATAAATAATTGACATATATGAACGGGTTTATTTCTGGGCTTTCTATTCTGTTTCACTGACTTACATGTCAGTTTATATGGCAATACCGGACTGTTTTGATTGCTATAGCTTTGTAACAGTTTGTAATTAGAGAGCATGATGCCTCCAGCTTTGTTCATCTTCGTCAATATTTCTTTGGTTATTCAGAGTCTTTGTGGTTCCATATAATTAAGCTTTCATCTTCTCACCAATGAATATGTTAGCTGTTGGTCTGTCGTATATGGTCTTTATTATGTTGAGGTATATTCCCTCTCTACCCACTTTGTTGAGAGTTTTCATCACAAGTGAATGTTGAATTTTGTGAAATGCTTTTTCTACATCTATTGAGATGATCATATGATTTTTACCTTTCATTTTGTTCATGTGATGTATCATGTTGACTGGTTTGCAGATGTTGAACCATGCTTACATCCCTAGAATAAATTCCACTTGGTCATGGCTCATGATCCTTTTAATATATTGAATGTGATTTGTTAACTATTTGTTGAGAATGTTTATATCTATGTTCAGGATATTGGCCCGTAATTTTATTTTCTTGTGGTATCCTTGCATGGTTTTGGTATCATGGTACCGTTGGTATCATGAAATGACTTTGGAAGTGTCCCCTCTTCTTCTGTTCTTTGTAAGAATTGAAGGATTGGCATTAATTCTTCTTTGGAAGTTTGGTAGAATTCACCAATGAAGCTATCTGTTCTGGACTTTCATTGGTAGGATGTTTTTTAATTAAATTTGATTCAGTCTTCTTTACTAGTAAGCAATGTATTCAGATTTTCCGTTTCTTTATGATTCAGTTTTGGAAGGTTGTATGTTTCTGGAATTTGTCCATTTTTTTCTAGGTTGCCCAATTTGTTGTCATATAATTGTTCATAGTATCCATAAAATGCAAAAAAATACTTTTGTGTTTCTGCATTATCAGTATACCTACTGTCTCATTTCTGATTTTATTTGAGGCCTGTCTTTTTTTTTCTTAATGAGTCTAGCTAAATATTCATCAATTTTACCTTTTCAAAGAACCAGGCCTTAGTTACATGGAGCTTTTCTATGGTTCTCTATTTTCTTTTTTTCTGTTCTATTCTTTGTAATTAACTTTTTCTATTAACTTCAGGCCTTATTTGTTCATATTTTCCAGTTCTTTGACATATAAATTTAGTTGCTTATTTGAGACTCTTCATGTTCTTTGAGGAAGTCATTTTTCCTCTAAACTTCCCTCTTAAGAACTGCTTTTGCTGCATCCCACTTTTTTTGGTATGTTGTTTTTCCATTTTTGTCTCAAGAGATTTTTCTTTATTACATTTTTGATTTTTCATTGATCCATTAGTTGTTCAATAGCATGTTGGTCTACACATACTTCTGAATTTTTAGTTCCCTTTTTAAAATTGATTTCTAATTTCATAGCATTTTAGTCAGAAAACATGCTTGATATGAATTGGATCTTCTTAAATTGGTTAAGAACTGTTCTGTGACCTAAGGTGTAATCTATCCTGGAGAATGTTCCATGCACACTTGAGGATGTGTATTCTCTTGCTTTTGGATGGAATGTTCTGGATATATCTGTTTTGTCTCTCAGATCTAACATGTCATTTAAAGCTGATGTTTCCTTCTATATGTCTGTCTGGATGATCTAAAGTTGTGTGTTGTAATCCCTAATTGTTTTGTTACTGTCAATTTTTCCCTTTAGGTCTGTCTGTATTTGCACTATATTTTTAGGTGCTCCTATATTGGGTGCATAAATATATACAAATGTTCTATCTTTAATCTATAATTTCTTCTGTTTCATATTGCAGTCTGTTTTGAAGCTATTTGTTTGATATAATAATTATCTTGGCTTTCTTTTTGTTTCCATTTGCATGGTATATGTTTTTACATCCCTTCACTTTCAGTCAGTGTATGTCCTTAAATCTGAAATCTCTTGTAAGCAGCCTATGGACAGCTCCTTTTTGGGTTTTGTTTTGTTTTGATTTTTATCCATTCAGACACTCTATGTCTTTTGATTATGGAATATTTTGACATTTAAATTAATTATCAATAGGTATGTATTTATTGACATATTGTTAATGGTTTTCTCACTATTTTGTAGCTCCTTTGTTCCTTTCTTCATCTCTGGCCCCCTTTCTTTGTGGTCTGATGACTGGCTTCCTTTAGTAGTATGCTTCCTCATTATCTTTCATATATTTACCATAGATTGTTGTTTATTGGTTCCATGAGGGTTACAAATAATAACTTACAGCTATAGCATTATATTTTAAGTTGATAACAACTTAAATTCAAATATATTCTAAAGATCTATACTTTTATTCCCCCTATGTTAATGTTTTTGATGTCACATTTTATTTCTTTTTATCTTTTTTTACAAGATTTTATTTTTAAGTAATCTCTACACCTAACGTGGGGCTCAAACTTACAACCCCAAGATCAAGGGTTGCCTGCCCTCCCAACTGAAACAGCCAGACACTTGTCTTTTGTGTTTATCTTTTAACTAATTATTGTAGTCAGTTATTTTTATGGCTTTTGTCTTTTAACCTTCATACTAGCTCTATAGGTAATTAAGCCACTACTTTTACTATATATTTATTATATATATATATATATATGTGTGTGTGTGTGTGTGTGTGTGTGTGTTATTACATATATTATTTTACAGTGATTGAAGAACCAGACTTACTCAAGATAACTCCAAAGGGATTATAACTTCAAGAAAACTACAGAACTAAGACCAACAGGACAAGTCCTGGTAGGAAAAAATTTCTGACACACCTGCTCAAATACGGGATACATTGTTTTTTAAAGTTGGTAATTTCCTTTCCTTAAAAGAAAGCATTCAGATTATCTCTTATAAAGAATGTATGTAAAGGAGATTTTAAAATGCAATGAGTATAAGTATAAAATAACTGAAGGTCTTATCCAATCTAATGAGTATATTTTTCAGTAATCATGTGCTACTTGTTTGAACTTTCATTTTTCTGAAACTCTGAAAAAATGGCGGGGGGGATTAACAAATATGCAGAAGGAAATAGGACCAGTAACTACAAAAGAATACTTGGAATCAATTTGGTAATGTTTCCAAGAAGTTGCATTTGAACAGTTTGGGTTGTTTTTGAATTTTGTGTCAAACTGAAAATTAGATTTTAAGATTTTATGAGTTGCAGACATATTAAATTTTTTACATTGTTTCTTACACTTGACATTTATAAGAAATCATAGGCAACTGAAATGAAAGTAATAAACAAATATAATGTTAAGTAAGGCAAGATTTTTTTTTTATATAGTGGAACCCTTTTAGAGTTTCAGTGAAATTAAAGAGAAAAATGAATATTTGGAAAGGTAATAAAAAGAGTATACTGTATGGTGGGCTCAGTATTGACAAATATAGTAATAATTCCCAGGATAATCAGTGGGGAATTAAGATGAACAATAATTGTCTTTAATCATATATTAGGCTGCATACAATTAAGATAATACACTTAAATAGCAAAGGAAAATTTATGGGGATATAACTGAGCAACAGAAACGCATAGAACTGCCTGGTAAGGAAATTAAAAACCATAAAATATCAACCATAACAATCACTTGCCTTCTCTAAAAGAGGCAAGCACTAAGTACTGTCAGGAAATCACCCCAGAATCAGTTTACTCTGGTTTCGTAGAGTTCAATCAATTAAATAGCTAAAAACAATCAATTCAGAAGCTAAGAAGTTCACATGTTCTGGGGATGGAAATGACAGTGCCAGATACAAAGAGAAGATAATTAAAAAGTTCAATTAAAATTTTCCAGACTTTATCTATGATTCTTGGCAACATAATCAACATCATTTAGTACAATAGCATGTTGTGTGATATAACAGACATATACATACATATATATATGTCTATATTATAAACATGTATTATACGTATACATATACATATAGTTTTTTCCTGTCATTCCCTTTTCCTTTCCACTCATCACTCAAGTCTACACTTGAATAAAATATGGGAATAAAAATGGAGAACTTCCTCATATACATGAACATTTCAAGATAGGGTTCATTTATCAGTTTTTAGAGTTTAAATAATGTCATGACTAGGATTTTGTAGTCATGCAGGCTACAGCATCAATGGTTTCCTACCCAGCAAGGGGAGAAGAAAGAATGGGAGACCCTTAGGTATCCATCACAATGGTCAAAGGAAGGAAGAGAAGGGGGGCAAGAAAGAAAGGGCCCAAGGTGAAGTTGTTAGAAAACACCTTTGACAGACTCTACTTTTCTTCCCACTTTTGCTTCAGCAGATCCTAGTTTTCATAATGATCATTCCCAAGTCATCTAGCACAATGCAACATGGTAGAGGTGATCTTACTTTAAAAAAAAAAAAAAATCAGAGAGGGTGCAGTCAAGATGGCAGAGAAGTAGCAGGCTGAGACTACTTCAGGTTGCGGGAGATCAGCTAGATAGCTTATCTAAAGATTGCAAACACCTACAAATCCAACGGGAGATCGAAGAGAAGAAGAACAGCAATTCTAGAAACAGAAAATCAACCACTTTCTGAAAGGTAGGACTGGCGGAGAAGTGAATCCAAAGCGACGGGAAGATAGACTGCGGGGGGAGGGGCCAGCTCCCGGCAAGCGGCAGAGCAATGGAGCACAAAATCAGGACTTTTTAAAAGTCTGTTCCACTGAGGGACATCGCTCCAGAGGCTTAACTGGGGTGAACCCCACACAGGGTCAGTGTGGCCTCAGGTCCCGCAGGGTCACAGAAGGATCGGGGGTGTCTGAGTGTTGCAGAGCTTACAGGTATTAGAACGGGGAAGCCGGCTACAGAGACGGAGCTGAGGAGTGAGCTCTAAGCTCGGGGTTACCTTGAACCGGTCGCAGGCTCGGTCAGCTCAGAGCGCGGCCGGAGGCCAGGGAGACGGGAGTAATTGGGCGCTGTTCTCTGAAGGCGCACTGAGGAGTGGGGCCCCGGGCTCTCGGCTCCTCCAGGCCGGAGACTGGGAGGCCGCCATCTTCATTCCCGTCCTCCGGAACTCTACGGAAAGCGCTCAGGGAACAAAAGCTCCCGAAAGCAAACCGAGCAGATTACTCAGCCGGACCCCTGGTAAGGGCGGTGCAACTCCACCTGGAGCAAAGACACTTGAGAATCACTACAACAGGCCCCTCCCCCAGAAGATCAACAAGAAACCCAGCCAGGACCAAGTTCACCTACCAAGGAGTGCAGTTTCAATACCAAGGAGAGCAGCGGAATTCCAGAGGAGGAGAAAGCAAAGCACGGAACCCATGGCTTTCTCCCCATGATTCTTTAGCCTTGCAGTTAATTTAATTTTTTTTTTCTTTTTCAATTTTTTTTTCTCTTCTTCTGCTAAATTTTTTTAACTTTTACCCTTTTCTTTTTTAACATTTTTTATCTAGTTTATCTAATATATATATATATATATTTTCCTTTTTATATTTTTTCATTATTGGGTTTTTTTTATTTGTTTCTTTTTTCTTTTTTTTTTTCCTTTCTGAACCTCTTTTTATCCCCTTCCCCCCCGCCTCATGATTTGTGATCTCTTCTGATTTGGCTAAAGCATATTTTCCTGGGGTTGTTGCCACCCTTTTAGTATTTTACTTGTTCCTTCATATACTCTTATCTGGACAAAATGACAAGGCGGGAAAATTCACCACAAAAAAAAGAACAAGAGGCAGTACCTAAGGCTAGGGACCTAATCAATACAGACATTGGTAATATGTCAGATCTAGAGTTCAGAATGACGATTCTCAAGGTTCTAGCCAGGCTCGAAAAAGGCATGGAAGATATTAGAGAAACCCTCTCGGGAGATATAAAAGCCCTTTCTGGAGAAATAAAAGAACTAAAATCTAACCAAGTTGAAATCAAAAAAGCTATTAATGAGGTGCAATCAAAAATGGAGGCTCTTACTGCTAGGATAAATGAGGCAGAAGAAAGAATTAGCGATATAGAAGACCAAATGACAGAGAATAAAGAAGCTGAGCAAAAGAGGGACAAACAGCTACTGGACCACGAGGGCAGAATTCGAGAGATAAGTGACACCATAAGACGAAACAACATTAGAATAATTGGGATTCCAGAAGAAGAAGAAAGAGAGAGGGGAGCAGAAGGTATATTGGAGAGAATTATTGGAGAGAATTTCCCCAACATGGAAAAGGGAACAAGCATCAAAATCCAGGAGGTTCAGAGAACCCCCCTCAAAATTAATAAGAATAGATCCACACCCCGTCCCCTAATAGTAAAATTTACAAGTCTTAGTGACAAAGAGAAAATCCTGAAAGCAGCCCGGGAGAAGAAGTCTGTAACATACAATGGTAAAAATATTAGATTGGCAGCAGACTTATCCACAGAGACCTGGCAGGCCAGAAAGAGCTGGCATGATATATCAGAGCACTAAACGAGAAAAACGTGCAGCCAAGAATACTATATCCAGCTAGGCTATCATTGAAAATAGAAGGAGAGATTAAAAGCTTCCAGGACAAACAAAAACTGAAAGAATTTGCAAACACCAAGCCAGCTCTACAGGAAATATTGAAAGGGGTCCTCTAAGCAAAGAGATAGCCTAAAAGTAGTAGATCAGAAAGGAACAGAAACAATACACAATAACAGTCACCTTACAGGCAATACAATGGCACTAAATTCATATCTCTCAATAGTTACCCTGAATGTTAATGGGCTAAATGTCCCAATCAAAAGACACAGGGTATCAGAATGGATAAAAAAGCAAAACCCATCTATATGTTGCCTACAAGAAACTCATTTTAAACCCGAACACCTTCAGATTTAAAGTGAGGGGGTGGAAAAGAATTTACCATGCTAATGGACATCAGAAGAAAGCAGGAGTGGCAATCCTTATATCAGATCAATTAGATTTTAAGCCAAAGACTATAATAAGAGATGAAGAAGGACACTATATCATATTCAAAGGATCTGTCCAACAAGAAGATCTAACAATTTTAAATATCTATGCCCCTAATGTGGGAGCAGCCAACTATATAAACCAATTAATAACAAAATCCAAGAAACACATCCACAATAATCCAATAATAGTAGGGGACTTTAACACTCCCCTCACTGAAATCGACAGATCATCCAAGCAAAAGATCAACAAGGAAATAAAGGCCTTAAATGACACACTGGACCAGATGGACATCACAGATATATTCAGAACATTTCATCCCAAAGCAACAGAATACACATTCTTCTCTAGTGCACATGGAACATTCTCCAGAACAGATCACATCCTCGGTCCTAAATCAGGTCTCAACCGGTATCAAAAGACTGGGATCATTCCCTGCATATTTTCAGACCACAATGCTCTGAAGCTAGAACTCAAACACAAAAGGAAATTTGAAAAGAACCCAAATACATGGAGACTAAACAGCATCCTTCTAAAGAATGAATGGGTCAACCAGGAAATTAAAGAAGAATTGAAAAAATTCATGGAAACAAATGATAATGAAAATACAACGGTTCAAAATCTGTGGGACACAACAAAGGCAGTCCTGAGAGGAAAATATATAGCGGTACAAGCCTTTCTCAAGAAACAAGAAAGGTCTCAGGTACACAACCTAACCCTACACCTAAAGGAGCTGGAGAAAGAACAAGAAAGAAAGCCTAAACCCAGCAGGAGAAGAGAAATCATAAAGATCAGAGCAGAAATCAATGAAATAGAAACGAAAAAAACAATAGAACAAATCAACGAAACTAGGAGCTGGTTTTTTGAAAGAATTAATAAGATTGATAAACCCCTGGCCAGACTTATCAAAAATAAAAGAGAAAGGACCCAAATAAATAAAATCATGAATGAAAGAGGAGAGATCACAACTAACACCAAAGAAATACAGACAATTATAAGAACATACTATGAGCAACTCTATGCCAACAAATTTGACAATCTGGAAGAAATGGATGCATTCCCAGAGACATATAAACTACCACAACTGAACCAGGAAGAAATAGAAAGCCTGAACAGACCCATAACCAGTAAGGAGATTGAAACAGTCATCAAAAATCTCTAAACAAACAAAAGCCCAGGGCCAGATGGCTTCCCGGGGGAATTCTACCAAACATTTAAAAAAGAACTCATTCCTATTCTCCTCAAACTGTTCCAAAAAATAGAAATGGAAGGAAAACTTCCAAATTCATTTGATGAGGCCAGCATCACCTTGATCCCAAAACCAGACAAGGATCCCATCAAAAAAGAGAACTACAGACCAATATCCTTGATGAACACAGATGCAAAAATTCTCACCAAAATACTAGCCAATAGGATTCAATAGTGCATTAAAAGGATTATTCACCATGACCAAGTGGGATTTATTCCAGGGCTGCAAGGTTGGTTCAACATGTGCAAATCAATCAATGTGATAAAACACATTAATAAAAGAAAGAACGAGAACCATATGATACTCTCAATAGATGCTGAAAAAGCATTTGACAAAGTACAGCATCCCTTCCTGATCAAAACTCTTCAAAGTGTAGGGATAGAGGGCACATACCTCAATATTATCAAAGCCATCTATGAAAAACCCACTGCAAATATCATTCTCAATGGAGAAAAACTGAAAGCTTTTCCTCTAAGGTCAGGAACACGGCAGGGATGTCCGTTATCACCACTGCTATTCAACATAGTACTAGAAGTCCTAGCCTCAGCAGTCAGACAACAAAAAGAAATTAAAGGCATCCAAATCGGCAAAGAAGAAGTCAAACTATCACTCTTCACAGATGATATGATACTACATGTGGAAAACCCAAAAGACTCCACTCCAAAACTGCTAGAACTTGTACAGGAATTCAGTAAAGTGTCAGGATATAAAATCAATGCACAGAAATCAGTTGCATTTCTCTACACCAACAACAAGACAGAAGAAAGAGAAATTAAGGAGTCCATCCCATTTACAATTGCACCCAAAAGTATAAGATACCTAGGAATAAACCTTACCAAAGAGACTAAGAATCTATACACAGAAAACTATAAAGTACTCATGAAAGAAATTGAGGAAGACACAAAGAAATGGAAAAATGTTCCATGCTCCTGGGTTGGAAGAATAAATATTGTGAAAATGTCTATGCTACCTAAAGCAATCTACATATTTAATGCAATTCCTATCAAAGTACCATCCATTTTTTTAAAAGAAATGGAACAAATAATCCTAAAATTTATATGGAACCAGAGAAGACCACGAATACCCAAAGGAATATTGAAAAAGAAAGCCAGAGTTGGTGGCATCACAATTCCGGACTTCAAGCTCTATTACAAAGCTGTCATCATCAAGACAGCATGGTACTGGCACAAAAACAGACACATAGATCAATGGAACAGAATAGAGAGCCCAGAAATAGACCCTCAACTCTATGGTCAACTAATCTTCGACAAAGCAGAAAAGAATGTCCAATGGAAAAAGGACAGCCTCTTCAATAAATGGTGTTGGGAAAATTGGACAGCCACACGCAGAAAAATGAAATTGGACCATTTCCTTATACCACACACAAAAATAGACTCAAAATGGATGAAGGACCTCAATGTGAGAAAGGAATCCATCAAAATCCTTGAGGAGAACACAGGCAGCAACCTCTTCGACCTCAGCCACAGCAACATCTTCCTAGGAACATCGCCAAAGGCAAGGAAAGCAAGGGCAAAAATGAACTATTAGGATTTTATCAAGATCAAAAGCTTTTGCACAGCAAAGGAAACAGTTAACAAAACCAAAAGACAACTGACAGAATGGGAGAAGATATTTGCAAACGACATATCAGATAAAGGGCTAGTGTCCAGAATCTATAAAGAACTTCGCAAACTCAACACCCAAAGAACAAATAATCCAATCAAGAAATGGGCAGAAGACATGAACAGACATTTCTGCAAAGAAGACATCCAGATGGCCAATAGACACATGAAAAAGTGCTCCATATCACTCGGCATCAGGGAAATACAAATCAAAACCACAATGAGATACCACCTCACACCACTCAGAATGGCTAAAATTAACAAGTCCGGAAATGACAGATGCTGGCGAGGATGCGGAGAAAGGGGAACCCTCCTACACTGTTGGTGGGAATGCAAGCTGGTGCAACCACTCTGGAAAACAGCATGGAGGTTCCTCAAAATGTTGAAAATAGAACTACCCTATGACCCAGCAATTGCACTGCTGGGTATTTACCCTAAAGATTCAAACGTAGTGATCCAAAAGGGCACGTGCACCCGAATGTTTATAGCAGCAATGTCTACAATAGCCAAACTATGGAAAGAACCTAGATGTCCATCAACAGACGAATAGATAAAGAAGATGTGGTATATATACACAATGGAATACTATGCAGCCATCAAAAGAAATGAAATCTTGCCATTTGCGACGACGTGGATGGAACTAGAGGGTATCATGCTTAGCGAAATAAGTCAATCGGAGAAAGACAACTATCATATGATCTCCCTGATATGAGGGAGAGGAGATGCAACATGGGGCGTTAAGGGGGTAGGAGAAGAGTAAATGAAGCAATATGGGATTGGGAGGGAGATAAACCATAAGTGACTCTTAATCTCACAAAACGAACTGAGGGTTGCTGGGGGAAGGGGGGTTGGGAGAGGGGGGTGGGGTTATGGACATTGGGGAGGGTATGTGCTATGGTGAGTGCTGTGAAGTGTGTAAACCTGGCGATTCACAGACCTGTACCCCTGGGAAAAAATATATGTTTATAAAAAATAAAATTTAAAAAAAAATCAAATTAAATTTTAAAAAACCATTAAACAATTGTTTGAGCTCCTCACTTCAGGTGGTCTTTAAGGCACATACTAAAGAAATTCCCTCCTGTTGGTTAATTCTTTTGTTTTTAAGAAAACTGCCAAAATTGCCTCTTCATCAAAGTACCTGCTATATTATAGAAGTGATTTTGTGTGGCTTTGTATAAAAGATTCTCACAAATAACACCTTCTCCCTGAAGCCTTCTCTGATCCCCCAAATCTGCTCCCTAGTCATCACTGTTCATGTTCCTTTTTGGCTCTGTAAGTCCCTTTCTTAGCACTTCTTTAACTCTAATGAATCATTTAGATTCATTATCCCAGTTAGATAGCAAACTTTTACATTCTCAACATCTAGCCCAACACTTGGCACAATGATGACATTTGATAACCCTCTGATATATGAATGACCAAATACCAAAAAACTTATTACATTATAAGTGCCTGTTCCTTGACTTTCTCCTTAGACCATGAAAGCTCGTTGGCAAATACATTTAATTTTAGGATAAGACTGCCCAGCAGTGACATTTTCTTCAAAGTAACTCCCTTGGAATCTATGGAATTACTTTCCCTCATGACTTAGAAATTTTAAAATCTGTTAACTAACCCTTAACAAATAATAGGTGGTAGTCCCGCACCACTGGGAAGATAGATTAGATAACTTACTTAGAGTTTTTCTTCTTCACAAACCATTTCAGAACCATTAACAAATAAATATTATACTAACTGGCAATTTAGGAGGCAGTTATAATGTCTTCTTTGTCATCACTGCCTTCATTTCATTCTTGTAAAAATGTCAGTGTGTTTGGGGAGGTCCCAGGGAAATGAATCAAACTTTTTAAATCAGAACAACTGACTCCACATCCTTCTAGTCTGCAGACCAACATAGAAACCATTTCCCTCCTGCAAAGGAGCCCACCTTTGCCAAGCCAAACAGCAGTCACAAAAGCAAATGGAGTGGGTTCCCTGGCTTGGCCTCCTACCTTTGATTGGCAATAGGCATTTTCTCCCTCCTTCTTATGCCTTTTACAGGATGCTCAATGATCACCCCTGGAAGTTCCAAGTTCTTTGACAAGTGCTCATGAGGGCCAGATGGATTTCTCTAGAAGGGTTTAAATTTCTCCACCCTACCACCTAGTCATGAAGAAATTCAGAAGTTATGAAAGTTCTGGAATCAATGGCTTCTTTTTTATAGAAGAGAATATCTTACCATGCAACCACTGACCAAAATAGCATATACTTTAAGCACCAGTGAATGTCAATGTTTACTTTGGGATAGTACTGGATATTTTAAGTCCTTGTGGTAAGGCTGAAATGTGTTTGCAACAACTCAGATATATCCTACACCTTTTGCTATAATCTATAACTTATCTTTCTATAGAACCCCTATTAAGGCAAGGAGAAAAACCCCTACTCTTCAAAATTAAAATGATTTCCTTGGGTTAATTCAGTAAACTTTAAGTTTCTTACTTCTTTAGGGGTTCCATCAACCCACCTCTACCTTCCAAAAATGGCCTCTGGGTACAGGAGAGGCTTCCATATCCTCCTTCTTTTCTTCCCTCTCTAGTACATAGTCTTGCCCCTAGGAATGCTTCCTTGATATCTGTTGAGAGTAAATTGATCCCTGGTGTGGCATCAGTTTAGCAACTTTTGCTGATTTCTTGTCCTGATTCAACGCTTAGGTGTCTCCTACCCAAAGTGTACAGAAGTACTTAGATCCCCTAAAGGCCATACCAAACCTACAGGTTACTAGCACATCAGGTCTAGCCTATCTGCCTTGACATAGAACCATTTTAAAATGCTTCCTGGATGGAACCATAGTGCTTCAGCATTTGTAGAAAGAAAGAAATTCTCTAAGGGACTGGCTGCTATATTGTCTAGAAATAAGGAGTAAGGCCCCTGAACAGGGAGTTTCCCAAAATTATCTACGAATTTCTGCTTCTCACTTCTAGTTCTTGGGATTTTTATCCAAAAGAATTAAACTAGGACAATAACACCTGACTTTTTTTATTTGTCTTCCTCCTGCTTCCCAGTCACCATGGGAAAATAAAACAAAACCAAAAACAAAACCTAAGTACCCTAATGGGGACTTTCCTTACAATAGACTCCAGCATTTCTATAAAATGACTTATAATAAAACTCTATGGGAGCACCTGGGTGGCTCATTTGGTTAAGTGTCTGACTTTTGCTTTCACCAAAGGTCATGATCTTAGGGTTGTGAGATTGAGCCCTGCTTTAGGCTCCATGCTGAGAGGAGCCTGCTTAAGATTCTATCTCTCCCTGACCCTCTGCCCCTCCCAGCACCACCACCTCCCTCCTACCCCACTATTGCACATGCATGGTCTCTTTGTAAAACAACAACAACAGCAACAAGTATGCAAAGCTTGTTTTTTTATATTTATAGTGAGGGAGAACTGTAAATTTTAAAAATTCTTTTCTTTAAAAAAAAATAGATTTCAAAACCAGTCTATTACCGTGGACTTAAAAAGTCATTTTAGAGACTCATTCCGAGGGGGGAAAAAAATTATGGTTTACTCTTACAGGAGGGCTTCAGGAAAAGATGGTTTAAAAAAGAATACAAAAAATCAACTCAAAATGGATTAAACACCTAAATGTGAGATCTGAAACCATAAAAACCCTTGAAGAAAGCACAGGTAGTAATCTTTCTGACACTGGCTATAGCAACATTTTTCTAATATGTTTTCTGAGACAAGGGAAACAAAAGCAAAAATAAAGTATTGGGACTACATCAAAAATAAAGGTTTCTCCACAGCATAGGAAATAATCAACAATATTAAAAGGCAACCAGCCTACTGAATGGGAGAAGACATTTGTAAATGACATATCTAATAAGGGGTTAGTATCCAAAATATATAAAGAACTGATACAACTCAATCCCCAAAAAACAAACAATCCAATTTAAAATGGGCTGAAGACATGAATAGACATTTCTCCAAAGAAGACATAAAGGTAGTCATTAGACACATGAAAGATGTTCAACATCACTCATCATCACTCATCATCACGGAAATAGAAATCAAAACGACAATGAGATATCACCTCATACCTGTCAGAATAGTTAAAATTAAAAAGAAAAAAAAAGAACTAAGAAACAAGTGTTGAAGAGAATGTGGATAAAAAAGGAATCCTCTTGCTTTGCTATTGGGAATGCTTATTGGTATAGCCACTGTGGAAAAAAGTATGGAAGTTCCTCAAAAAACTAAAAATCAAACCACCCTAAGGCCCAGTAATTGCACTACTGGGTATTTACCCCCAAAGCTCAAAAACACTAATTCAAAGTGATACATGTACCCCTATGTTCACTGCAGTATTATTTGGGTTACCCAAACTGTCAAAGCAGCCCAAGTGTCCGTTAATAGATGAATGGATAAAGAAGACATGGTACACACACACACACACACACACACACACACACACACACACGGAATATTATTCAGACATAAAAAAGAATGAAATCTTGCCATTTGCAACAACAAGGATGAGCTAGACAGTACAATGTTAAGTGAAAAGAGTCAGAGAAAGATAAGTACCACATGATTCACTCACATGTGAAATTTAAGAAATAAAGCAAATAAGCAAAAGGAAAAAGAGACAAACCAAGAAACACACTCTTAATTATAGAGAACAAACTGATGATTACTAGAGGGGAGGTAGAGCGGGGGAGTGAGGGAAATAGGGGGTGGGGATTAAGAACACATTTATCATGATGAAAAAAATAAAAAGAGAAAGAATGATAAAATACCACTGTTACATATTTTCAAAATATTGACACACTTTTAGATGTCTTCCCAATAAAATAAGAAACCACCAAAGTTTTATATTAAACCACACCTTCATTCTCTACAATGTAGTCTGCTCTAGAGAGTTGATAAATATAAATAATTTCCCTAAAAGCATTTGGATGTGATGTTCTAAAGTAAAACCTACAATTTAAGGAACAAACCCAACTAACATGTGTAGGGTCTGCCATAAGGCACTGGAGATAAAGAAATGAATAAAGATCATAGTCATAATCATAGCCATGTTCATGTTTGTTCTCTGATATTATCTTATCACTTTTCAACTATCCATCTAATTATCTCATACACACACACAGATATCTATATCTGATAATAATTGCAAAGCAATAATATCCTGTTTTTTAATTCTTATGACAAACACTGTGAAGAGAAGAGGTAGCATTTATAACCTCATATATAGACAATAAAATTGAGATCCAATAAGTTTAGGCAATCTGCCTAAAGTCACCCAGCTTATGAATAATAAGTTGAGACTTATTATTAAGTATCTCTCTTCATACTTAGTTTGCTATTTCTTCCACGCACCATTACGCAACTCCTTAGTGGGAGAATCTCTCCAAAGAAAGGTCTAATTTTCCTCTAAGGGATCAGGAAACACGCAGTTCAGAACTCCAGATAACTAAGCTGGTGCTAGGATAGTTGTGAATTTAAAAAGATAAAGCTAGATACCCTCTTCTAGTATATTCTGCATACTGCTGCCTGCCAGGTTGGACACTTCTTCCATAGTATTCTTTTTTACACTAATAGAACCTCTGAATTTTAGCTGGATGCCTGGCCTCTCCACTCCCATTTTCTGCAGCAGACTTGGGGAAGTGGAGGAAAGCTGTCATGGATCATGTGGACTGTACCTAGGACAAGTTTTAGGAATGGTGAAGCAGCAGGATAGAAGGGTCATGGAACTCTCACTCTGTGAAATCAACCTACTAGTAAACATTGTTTTAAGCCTAGCCTGTCAATAGACTAAGAAATAAAATTTAATCTTCTTTAAGCCATTGTAATTGTTGGTTCTCTTCCACCAGCTAAATCTGTACTTTCACTAATATGCTTGTTTTCCAAAATCACTCTTTAGTATATGTTCATATTTAACCATTAACAGTTCTCTATTTCTTACAGAATGAAATCTGAACCTGGCATTCAAGGGCTTTTACAGTTTGGCCCCCACTTACCTTCCCCACATTATTTTCACTGTTTCTTTTCATTCCAGACATATTGATGGACTCACTGTTTCTTGAACATTCTTCCACTATCCCTCCTCCCCAAAGGCTCTTCAAAGAACTCTAATTTCTAAAACTCATCTTATTCTTTCAATGCACTGTGTATAGCCTTTGAACCCACAGTATCTTATGCCTAGAAAATGCTTAATAAAGACTCTTGTTGAAAAAGAGAAGGCAGAGAAGGAGAGCTGAGGAAGGAGGAAGAAAAGTAGAAGGGGGAGTAGAAGGACATAATAATAAAGAGGAGAAACAAAAACAATTGGAAATGGGTGAATCTTTGTTTTGTTAATGTTGATAGTAATGGAGGTGATTGGTTCACAAAAGAACCTGTAAAAACTATGAAAGCATGGAAGGAAACCCTGTGGCATGACCATGTCTTGTACCTTTCATGAACTTTTTATTTCATTGTTTATTATTTATTCCTTGGGAAAACAATTAGGCGAATGAGAAACATTAAGAAATTGGTTTCCATTCATTTACAGAGCTATTTTCTCTTCATGCCGAGTAATTTGAATAAACCACAAATTAATTTTCTATTGATGGTGCCAAAATGTCTCAGAGCATTTTAGGATATTTAGAGTGGTTATTTGAAACTGTATTTATTTTTCAGGGCAGTCTTATTGAGAGTAAAAGCCCCAGCATATTGGTATATTTGAAAGGAATGCCATTCTGTTTTCACTTAGGACTCTGTGTTGTTTTCCCTGATATAAAATAACAGCTGTATCTAGGCAGCATCCTAAATAACCCCTATTATGAAGAAAAGTTTATATGAAATATTGAAAAGAAGAATATTGGTAAGGAGAACTAGCAGAAGGTTCCCATGAGAAAGAGTAAGTTCAATTAAAGGAAGACTTTGAAGTGATTGTTAACAAAATGCTATGAACTTCAACCACAGTGTAAATAAGACTGAACCTTTATAATTTTTTTCTAACTTCAAGTTTCCAAGTCCTTATCCCCAGATTTTATTTCTAAGTATTTTCAATGTTCTTGAAGAGTGTGAGAATGTACCCTCATGGTGATTCCTATAGGGAAAGAAGTTTCCTCCTGTACCCCCAGTAACGTCTCTCTCCCATGATAGCTGGAAGAATTAAGTACTATCTGTCTCTCTACACAAAGAACAGTTTCTCTTGTGAAGCACTGGACTGAAAGCAACTGCTTGTGCAGTCTCCTTTGTACCAGATTTAGCCCGAGGATAAATTTAGCCAGAAGATATTGTAAGCCAACTTGGAGCAGAGCCAGGGAGATCCTCCTGCTCTCAGTGACCAGGAAATGCGCAAGCCCTCTAAAGAGCAAGACTCAAACTATGCATCTTGCTGTGTAGATAACAAAGTCTGTCACAATACCTTTAAATTAGGTTGCTTGCGTTCCATTCAACTATAGTATCATCAAAAGCAGACTCAAGTCTGCTCTAGATTTGTTTTCCAGGCCCACTACATTCTACCATGATTTACTGAGATATAAATCAGAGATACAAATAACTGACACTCCCTACTTCACAAGACTAAAATTATGATTCATGATTTAATACCAACAATTCTTGCTATGTTACACAGGATTCTTTTAGAATAACATCTTACATTTGTATCACATTTTATAGTTTCACATTCATTATTTCAAAATGCAGTGTGTTATTCCTTTGTGATTGCCTTGTTAACCTTTTGGGAAATGTGTCATTTCATGTTGCCGATATTTTTATTTAATACACATTTAATTCAACAAGCACTAATTGAGCACCTACTATCTTCAAGCCTATGTCATACTCTAAACACATTTACTAAAGTTAACCAAACTATTTTTCCATTACAGCCTTAGATATGTGGATCCATTATATCATCAATCTCATGTCTACCTCATTAATAAACTATGCTTCCCTATATAACTTTCCAGTCAGAGAAAGGAGGTTAAGAACATATCAAGATCAATTAAGCTTTGGATGACTTGGGGTTTTTTTAATATGGTTCTATAAACTGGGGTAAGTTTATAGGCTTTTTCTGCTTGAAGAAGCTACCCATTTCCAATCACCAAATACATCATAGAAGGGCTCTGATGTCATGTTCAATGTAGATTACCAAAAACTGTATTGCAATAAGGCAAAAGCAACATTGTTTTCTTTTACACAAGGGAGTGTTTTCTTCTGATACTTTGGGTTTGCATAAATCTCTGGATGGTTCTCAAGGCCGGAAGCTATCCTTACGTGCCCTCAGTTTTTGTAACTACTTGCTGCCCACTGTTCTTGTTCCACAGTCACGCCTTCACGTCTTTTAGCCAATTTCTGTCTCCCAGTTGACCCCTTCCCTGGAATACACCCTAGTCTCATCTTTTGCTCCCAGATAATCTGCTCTTCTCCATAGACAGTATGTCCAAACAACTCCAATTTGTATTCCATGACCTTTCCAACAACCCACACACCCTCTTAAATGAATGTTTTACTCATATAATCATGATGCTTTTGTTTCCCTAGGATTTTCTATATTAGATAGTTTAGAGAGCAGTGTCCTGGTTTTTAAATCATAGGCTTAAGGGCTAAGATTTATTGGATGCTTGCATTGTGCTAGGTGCCATGATAGAAATCTCATGTAAGTTCTATTACAATTTTGGAGGTCCGTATTAATGCCACAATATGAATGAGAAAACATCCTCAGAGACCTAAATGACTTGCCTAAGCAGATTGTTCATGATGGGTCAAAAGTAGACTTTAACTTATATTTCTCAGATTCAGCATCATTCACGGTACAGCCAGGGGACCAATTCCTGTTCCTGGTAATTTTTTTTTTTCTTTAAGATTTTATTTATTTATTTGACAGACAGAGATTACAAGTAGGTGGAGAGGCAGGCAGAGAGAGAGGAGGAAGCAGCTCCCTGCTGAGCAGAGAGCCCGATGCGGGGCTCAATCCCAGGACCCTGGGATCATGACCTGAGCCCAAGGCAGAGGCTTTAACCCACTGAGCCACCCAGGCACCCCATGTTCCTGGTAATTTAATAGAGGGAGTTCTCTAAGGAATATTTGTTACAGAATAATTAGAAGAGCCCAAACAGAAAACACTGGAGGGGAGGCAACCAGGAATTTCTAACTACAAGAGGCTGCAATTATCCCCAGAGTTGGATGGGTAAAGGGACGTGGTGATGTCACCAGAACTCAGGGGCTGAAGACATGCAGAAGCTGGAACCTAGCAGGCTCAGACAATGGGAGTTGGGGCCATGGAAGAACAAGCTGTCTGGCAGGAGCTGAAGCTTCAGAAGAAAGAGTCCCTATTAAAGATATCCCTGAAGTAGAGAGAGGTGAAGACAAGTATCCTGGATTATCCCTTGCTCTATCCCTCCTATTTCTTGCCAGTGCCTACCAGTGCCACCCCCAAGGAGGAGCTGAATGGCAAAGTTTGGGAAATAACAAGGACAGCTTCTCTGCAATACAGAGGGGGAAGCAGGGGAAGGACAGGAAATGGATTTGAGGATAAACAGGCAACTGATTCCAAAGTCCATACTAACTTCACTAAGACACAACTAGGGTCCTCTATCATTTGCATCCAATACTGGTAATGGAGTACAGCCTACAGCTGTGACAATCATCCATTAATGCCCGTTTCTCATCTTAAGCACTGCCAAGCAACTCACATAGCCGCTAGAACATAGTGGGCACTCAGTGACAAACAGTCTGCTTTCTTCTCTCTCAAAAGTGGACTAAGCCAATCAAATTATCTACAGCTATGGTAATGTAAGCATAAGACTTGGATCTTGAGAGCAACTAAAAAGAGATGTAATTCTCATGATTCAAGGAAGATAAGAGAACATAATATATTTTTTTCCCATTTTTGGCCTTAAGTGACATTATTTTATTAACTTATTGCTAAATCAGTTCCATGGCTCAGGTGACTAGGAGTTCACCATGCAACCCAAAAAGCTATCTAGGTAGCCTGGGAGGCCTTCAGAAAGCTAACTGTCACTTATAAGCTAACCCCAACTTCTCTCCTCTGAAGAGAAGAAAACACCAATTTAAGCTGACAAAAGTCACTTGCTCAGCTTCTTCCTTACACCAGTTTATATTAGTGTTGGAATACATTACTTCTCAAGTGTCCCCTCTTTAATCTATTTCACATTCATAAGAAGTATGTAATCCAAAACCAGCACAGATTCAATTATACCCATTACTTGATCTTAAATGTAATTCCCTAACATATGGAAGAAGGAATATTTTGGGAAAATGTCAATGAGTCTGGAGCATCAGAGTGACAGAGTTCCCAATGTTGGATACTCATCCAAACATATTTAATCCCCTTCACTATAAAAATTACAAGAGAAATTTCATAAGAACCATCTTACTAGCAGAATTCTAGGTATTTCCCGTTCCCAAGGGCAGAGAAATATTGCAAAATCAACATTTTTTTAATGACATTTCAGTACTGTCTCTCTTGGCTGAAAACAGAAAAAGCAAGAGACACATAAAAATGAAAAAGGGAAAAAAGGTTAATTAAAAAATTTCAGTCCTTAAATAGCTGATTTTTATCTTAAACCTTTAGGCCAATTTGTATTTTATCCAAACGAGCTTGCCCATCTGTGGTGACAACATCATGAATAAGTGAAAATAAACATATATGCCTCCTCTAAGTCTAATTCTTCCCTGATAACTATAGTAAGACATGAATATTACTATTTCAGTGTGAAGACTGAGCACCACTTGATTGAATTATTTGGTTATTTGTCCATATTAGAACAAAATTCTATCTGTTACTACTCATTTGGAATACAGTCTTAGATTAGCTCATTTGAACTGGTGGCAAAATCTAATGTTTTATTAAAGTCTGTGAAATGAATTCATGTTGAATATGATCCTTTGGTCTGAAAACCGAGTATCAAGCCAGCATAAACTTCAACTCTTCTGGCAAGAAAGTTAAGAATTTCTCTCAACTTCAGACTATCCGCCACCCCCCATCCCTACCCTACAACACACACACACACACACACACACACGCACGCACACGTGTACACACACACACACACCTTTCCTCCATCATATTACCCAGAAGGCTATTACTACAGGGAGTGTGCTGAGCCTTGGTCTGTTGGTCTCAAATCCATTCATCTCCTTTCTTCTGCACCTTTCTGTAACAAGGAGGTGCTGCCCCCTGCAGGTTACATTCCCTGAGTTTTCAGCTCCCTCTGGCTTCAGCTAAGGAGAGGCAACTTGTGGGAACATTGGAAAGCAGAAGAAAAGGAAAAACCTGGGCATTTCTACCTCTTTTTCTGCCTCAGGCTGCTTCTCCCACATGACTTCATGGCAAGAAAAGTCAGTTGCAGTTCTAAATTCCACTTCATGACTGCAACCCTCAGGATTCAGCAAAAATCACATTGCAACACATAAATGTATCAAATCAACCCTTGTATGTATACCTTACACTTATACAATGTTATATGTCAGTTATACCTCATTTAAAAAAAAAAAAAAGCCTCTCCCTTTTTCTCTCTTGTTGCTTTCTATTTTGCTGCTAATCTCTGGCTTGCCACTCTATCTCCTATTTAGCTTCTCAGATCTTCCTTCTTATCTTCAACCAATTCATCATATTAAATTCCTACTATTTTAAATACTTCTGGTGGTTTGTATTTTCCTGGTTGAATATTGACTGATGGGAGTAGTTTAAATTAAAGTTTATAGGGGTTATAACCCACTGTTTTCTATTATCCCTCTCATAGGCTTCATAGAAACCAAAACCCTGAGAAGAAGAATAGATGAGAGAACAGGGCTAGACAGGACAGGAAAGGAAAGAAGAGAAAAAGGGAAGAGAGGAGAAAAGAAGGGAAAACTGAAGAGGAGAGAAGAGAGGAGAGAAGGGGATGAAAGGAGTTAACTCTCTTCCCATGTGCCTCCATAGAGTTCAGTGTTGTTCTCTGGAGAGATTACTATCTGGCTCTTTTTGTTTCTTCATCACTTATTCCAAAATGGAAACAAGTCCGGCTAATACTGGCCCTGACACCCCCCTACCACCACCACTGTATATATTTTTTCTTCCTATAATCAGAAAAGTCCAGCCTCCAACACAGTCCCCACAAAATTTCACTTCTCACAGCAAAGAAAGGGACATGGCTGGCTGGTCCATCTGAGGTTTTGTGCTAGAAGGCATGTAGCAAGAATCTTCCATGAATTACAAGGGAAAGTTCAACTCCATAAAGCTATAGCGTGATATCCTGGGAAGTATACCCCCAGGCCTGAGAAGCCCCACTTCTGGCACTGCTAACTCTAAGAACTCCAATATGCCTGCCAAGAGAACTGCCCCCTGCTTTCTGTCTGCAGGTACAACACCATTCCTACCTAATTCTGCCTCTCACTTTCTACCTGGGTTCCAAGAAATTTCTGCCAGCCAGAATCTTCAAAACTCTCTTAAATAGCCAGTTCTTTGGCACTCCTGTAATAGGAATTGCAAGTAATCCCTGAACCAAGTAGAAGCAGACGATCATCCCCTCTGTTCCCCCCACTTTACTTGCTTAGCCCTAACAACTCTTGCTCCCCACATGTTCCCCCAAAATTAAAATGACAGGAAATATCAACAAATGTAAAAGTTCCTTAGTAGCAATAAGTAATTGAGAAGAAGGAGGACACCATGAGGTTATTTAAGATCCAGTCTCTGACCTCCACATATTCCTGCATACTGAGAGAGATGAACCTATAAATATGAGTGGTAAATACTAACAGAGCTCTATGTATGCCTTGGGCCAACATGGAAGAAGCCAGGTCTGTGGGGGCAGAGAGAGTGGGCCTCTGTTCTTACCCTTTTGCCAGCTGACTTATAGTAAACACTGGGGATTCAGAGAATATTAGAATATCTGGAGGCAGGGGGTTCAAGATGGAGGGGTAGAAAGATAGGAGAAACTTATAGTTACATATAGAATAATTTTCCTCTGGAAAGGATCTGAGAACTAGATAAATAGCACTCCCACAACAGAAGAGATGCAGAGACACAGTCTCCCCAGGCTCCCACCCCAGAGGTGGTGATCCCATAATCGGAAATAATCCCCAAAATATGGAACTCTTCCTTGAGAAGTGAAGAGATTGTGCCACATATCAGACACTCTGACCCTGGGAGCCAGCATTGGAAAGAGAATCCCCCCAACGTGTTTATTTTTGCAAATCAATAGGAATTAAGACCAGGAGAATCCTAGGACTTCAGGGAATAGACATCCCACTCTTAAAGGGCTTGAGAGAAAACCCACTCACTCTGAGATAAAGGTAAAATGCAAGATTGAAAACCATCTAGACCATAAGCAAGGAAGACCCACTTACTATTTTTATACCAACTGCTAGAGAGGTAGGGTCTTATAGGGAATTTACCCAGTGAAAAAGCTCTATTGGAGTCCATTTTTACATTCTCATCCTAAGTTGCTGGTGACCAAGCCCATGAGTGCCATGTTTGGTCCCCTCTTTCTAGCCTGCTAGCACCATAGGGCATGATCTCCCTACCCCACAACATAGCCAGGATGGGCAAGTGTCCCAAGGCTTATGAAACCCACCTATCCCATAATAGGGCCAGGTAAGATCAAAGTCCCACCCAGCTCACCCAGAGACTGAACTGCAACTGGGACAAGCAAGCATCCTGAGCCCCATCCACCCCACGCAACAGAAAGACAAAAATGAGTGAAGAGCCCACAACCAGGACAGGTGAACACCCTAAGCCTTACCATCCCCACACAGCAGTCATCTCAAAACTAGACTGGGTACACAACCTGAGCACCACCCAACCTATACAGAAAATGAGCCCCATCCAACCTGCACAGTGAGCTGCAACCCGGATGGGCAAGTAACTTGAACCCAGTTCTACCCACAATGACAAACCATAACCAGGCCTAAGAATTGCTTTGCCCAAAACTCCACATATAACAGACATGGCCCTATCATAACTTGAACCCAGTTCTACCCACAATGACCAACCATAACCAGGCCTGAGAATTGCTTTGCCCCAAACTCCACATATAGCAGACATGGCCCTATCATAACTGGTAAGTATATGCAGCCACATAAGGGGTGAACATAGAGTGGTGGCCAGGAGAGATGGAACTGCTGTCAAAGACTACAACTGCTATACAAGACCACTTCTTCAAGAGAGGAAGGTGGCTTTTTAATCTAACACATATAGGCAAACACAGAAAGAGAAGCAAAATGAGGAGACAGAGGAATATAAGCAAACTACCAGATAAAGACTTCAAAATAATGGTCATAATAAAGCCCACCAGTTTTGGGAGAAGAATGGGTGAACTTTCCCAAAGATAGAAATTATAAGAAAGAACCAAACAGAAGTTATAACAAAACTGAAAAATAAGCTAAAAGGTTTCAATGTCAGAATGTATTAAATAGAATCAGCAAGCTAGAAGACAAGGCAACAGAAAATATCCAGACAGTGCAACAAAATTTAAAAAAAAAGGGGGGGGGATTAAAAGAAGTGAGACTATCTTAAGGGACCCCTGGGACAACATTAAGCAGAATAACATTTGCATTATAGGGGTCCCAGAAAGAGAAAGAGAGATAAAGTATAAGAAAAATGACTTGAAGTAATAATAGCCAAAAACTTTCCTAATCTGGAAAGGAAACAGACATCCAAGACCAGGAAGCCCAGAGAATTCTAAATAAGATGAACCCAAAGACAAAAACACTGAGATACATTATAATTAAAATGGTAGAAGAACATTCCATCCAAAAACAGCAGAATAGACATTCTTTTCCAGTGCACATGAAACATTCTCCAGCATAGATCACATGTTATGCCACAAAACAAGTCTCAATAAGTTCACAAAAATCTTTTGACCACAAGCATGACAAAGAAATCAATTAAAAGAAGAGAAATAGAAAAAACACAAAGAACCTAAATAACATGCTATTAATGAACCAATGAATCAATAAGGAAATTAAAGAGAAAATTTAAAAAAAAATACCTTGAGAAAAATGAAAATGGAAACAGAAAGTTTCAAAAATCTTTGGGATGCAGTAAAAGCAGTTCTAAGAGGAAAATTCACAGCAACACAGATAAATCTCAAGAAACAAAAATCTCAAATAAGCAATTTAACTTTATATTTAAAGGATCTAGAGAAAAACAAAGCCTTGCATTAGTAAAAGGAAGGAAGTAATAAAGACCAGAGAAGAAATAAATGAAATGGAATCTAAAAAGACAGTGGAAAAGATCATTGAAACTATGAGCTGATTCTTTGAAAAATAAACAACTTGACAAAGCTTTATCCAGACTCATCAAGAAAAAAGGAGCCCAAATAAATAAAATCAGAAAGAGGAAAATTACTGTTGGTATCACAAGAAAAAAATAATAAGAGAATACTATAAATAATTATATGCCAACAAATTAGATGACCTAGAAGAAATGAATAAATTCCAAAAACACAATCTTCCAAGCCTGAATCATGAAGAAATAGAAATCTGAATAGGCCAATTACTACTCATGAAAGAATCAGTAATCAAAAAACTGCCAACAAGGGATGCCTGAGTGGCATAGTTAGTTATGCATCCAACTCGTGGTTTCGGCTCCAGTCAGTGATCTCAGGAGGTGGGATTGACCTCAATGTCTGACTCCACGCTCATCATGGAGTCTTCTTGAGATTCTCTCTCCCTCTCCCTCCTTCCTACTCATTCTGTCTCTCTCTTCCTTTCTCTCTCTCTCTCTTTATCCCAAATAAATAATCTTTAAAAAATAAACAACAAACTGCCAACAAACAAAAGTCTAAGTCCAGATGACTTCATAGGTGAATTCAGCAAACATTTAAAGAAGAGTTAATAACTATTCTCTTCAAATTATTACCCAAAATTCTAGAGTAAGGAACACTTTCATACTCATTTACTGAGCCCAGCATTATGCTGATACCAAAATCAGACAAAAACACTAAAAAAGGGGGGGGGGGGTTAAAGGTCAATATCCTTGAGGAAATAATGCAAAAATCCTCAACAGAAGATTAGCAAACCAAATCCAAGATTACGTGAAGAGCATCATACAACTTGACCAAGTGGTATTCATTTCAGGAATGCAAGGACAGTTTAATATTTGCAAATCCATCAACAAGATAGATCACATTAACAAAATGAAAGATAAAAATCATACAGTCATCTCAACAGATGAAGAACAAGCATTTGACAAAATTCAACATTCATTTATTATAAAAAAAAATCTCAACAAAGTAGGTAAAGATGAAAGCTACCTAAACATAATAAAGGCAATATATGAAAAGTCAGTACTTAACAACATATTCATTGGTGAGAAAATTAAAGCTTTTCTTCTAAGATCAGGAACAAGACCAAGATGTCCACTTTAACCTTTGTTATTCAACATGGTATTGAAAATTCTAACCAGAGCAATTAGGCAAGAAAAAGAAACAAAAGGTATCCAAATTGGAAAGGACAACTGTCTAATTGGAAAGGTACAACTGTCATGATTTGCAGGTGATATGATTGTATGTGGAGAAAATCCTAAAGATTCCCACCAAAACCTGTTAGGACTAATACATGAATTCAGTAAATTTACAGGATACGAACTTAGTATGCACATCAGTTGCATTTCTATACACTAATAACAAACTACCAGAAAGAGAAATTGATGCTATTTACAATTGCATCAAAAAGAATAAAATACTTAGGAATAAATCTAACCACAGAGGTGAAAGACCTATACATTAAAAACTATAAGATGTTAATGACAGAAATTGAAGTTGACACAAATAAATGAAAGACGTACTATACTCATAAACTGGAAGAATTAATATTGTTAAAATGTCCATACTACCCAAAGCAGTGTACGGAGTCAATGCAATCCCTACCCAAATACTAATGGCATTTTTCACAGAACTAGAACAAGAATCCTAAAATTTGCATGGAACCACACAAGACCCTGAACAGCCACAGCAATCTTGAGAAAGAATGAAGTTGGAGGTATCACAATCCTAGAATTAAAGACATATTACAAAGCTATAGTAACCAAACAGTATAGCACAAGCACAAAAAGAGACATGTAGATCAATGGAAAAGAATAGAAGGCATATAGAAATATATGCATGCTTATAAGGTCAATTAATCTATGACAAAGGAGGCAAGAATATTCAATGGGGAAAGACAATCTCTTCAATAAAGGGTGCTGGGAAACCTGGGTATGTCCAAAAGAATGAAACTGGACCCTTTCTTACTCTATACACAAAAATTTTAAAGTCTAAATAGATTAAAGACTTAAATGTAAGACTTGCCATTAAACTGTTAGAAGAAAACATAATATGCTTTTTGACATTGGTCTTATCAATATATTTTTGGGTCTATCTCCCATGGAAGAGCAACAAAAGCAAAACTAAACAAATGAGATCACATCAAATTTAAAAGTATTTGCACAGCAAAGGAAACCATCAAAAAAATGAAAGGCAACTTACTAAATAGAAGATCCTTGCCAACAATATATTTTATAAGGGGTTAACATCCAAAAAATATAAAGAACTCATACAACTCAATGACAATAACAGAAAAAAAAACTCAATAAAATATATGTGGAGGACCTGAACAGACACTATTCCAAAGATGACATACAGATGGCCAACAGGCATGTGAAAAGATGTTCAACAACATCAGAGATATGCAAATCAAAGTCACAGTGAGATATCACTTCACACTTATCAGAATGGTTATTATCAAGAGGCAAGAAATAACAAGTGTAAGCAAGGATATGGAGAAAAGGGAACCCTCATACACTGATGATGGCAATGTATTGATGTAGCCATCATGGAAAAGAGTATGGAGGTTCCTCAAAAATTTAAGAGAAAACTACCATACAATCCAGCAATTTTACTTCTGGGTATTTGTCTGAAGAAAATAAAAACACTAACTCAAAAAGCTGTATGTACCCCTGGGTTCACTACAGCATTATTTACAATAGCCAAGATATAAACGTTCTCAGTGTCTACTGAAAGATGAATACACACACACACACCGACACATGTGTACACATGCATGTGCATACACACACACACACACACACAGGAATATTACTCAGCCATAGAAAAGAATAAAATCTTGCCATTTGTGACATCATGGACAAACACACAGTATATTATGCTAAGTGAAAAAAGCCAAACAAAGAAACACATAAACTTTATTATTTTAGTTGTATCTGGAATCTAAAAATCAAAAACATACTCAGAACAAACTGGTGACTGACAAAGAGGAGGAGGCGAGATGGGCAAAATAAGTAAAGGGGATTAAAAGGTATAAACTTCCAGTTAGAAGGTAAATAAGTTATGGGGATATTCTGTAAGCACAGGGAACATAGCTAATAACATGGTAATAAATTTGTATGGTGACAAGTGGTAATGAGACCTCTGGAAGTAATCATTTCATAATGTATCAAAATATCAAATCAATATCTTAAGTACCTGAAACCAACATAATATTGTATACCAATTATAATTCAGTAAAAAATTGTTTTAGCTATTTAAAAAAAAAAAAAAAAAGAGCAAGTCTGACATTTATATAAAAATCTCATTTACTGGGCACCTGGGTGGCTCAGTTAGTTAAGCATCTGCCTTTGGCTCCAGTCATGATCCCAGAGCCCTGGGATTGAGTCCTGCATCAGGCTCCCGGCTCTGCAGGGAGTCTGCTTCTCCCTCAGCCCCTCTTCCCACTTATTCTCTCAATCTCTCTCTCTCTCAAATAAATATATAAAATATTTTTTTTAATCTCATTTACTTTAGCCATAGGGAGTAAAAGAATTCAATTACTCTTTTGTTTCTCAGTTCCCTTTGGGTTTTTATTGTCATTATTTTTGTTTATTTTTCATAAAACTTGAATTCTATGGGAAAATGCTAAGTATATTTACTGCACACAGATGTTCTTATTGACAAAATTCCTTGTTGTGAGAAATACTACAAAGTAGAAGAATCTGGTAAAAGACAAACTAATTCTGGGTTCATGGACCTGATTATATATTTATATTTTGAGAGGCTTTAATGAAATTCTCTGATTTCCTTTCTTCTGGTGGGTTTTCCTCTATTTTTAATAATAAAGGTGTCAATATTTATAACTTACTCATGACTGTGTTAATTAAATACAATAGCATGGACATTCAGGTCTCGAATATCCAGTTGGTCCCAGTTTTTGACTAGTCAGTTGATTATTAGATTTAGCACTCACAAACTCCTACCTGTTCTCATCCAATGAATTCTTTCTTATTATTATTGTTCCCACTGATGCTGTAAAATTCCAATGAAGGCATAATCTTTAACAAACACATAGCTAGAATGCTTTATTCCTTAGCTGCATGAACATTTAGCTTATGAAAAAGAACGATACTCACAGTAATGTGAGGAACTTCCGGAAGGGTCTCTATGAGCCTAGATTTCCATATTAGTACTTTTTTGGGGGGAAAAAAACAAGTCTAGGTTGCATACTTGAAATGTTTTCAATCGGCAGCTTCACATGCCAAGCTAAATCCGCTTTCTACTTCCCTGGTCAAATCTCTGAGATTTGTAAGGACAGTAGACTTTTTCAACTGGTCACTCCCTTTATGGAGTCAGATGTTCTTATCCTAAGCTCTCAATCAGTTTATTAGGACAAAATTGGCCACTTAGACCATGGACAGCTTTCTGTCTGGTGGGTTTATGTAGGCTCAATCTCTAGCATATAAACTTGGATTGGTGTATTTGAAAAATCATACCAGGGTCTTCTCTGGAACTCTAAGTCCATTTTTTCATATTAGGGCCTGTATTGCAAAAATTGTTATGAAAGTTAAAGATTTTAAAAACTAAGACAGACAGTTGCTATTATTAGTAGTAGCAATATTGCATTTTGAATGGAAAAAAATAAATAGATTTCTATTAAATAATAGTACAACTGATAAAATATGCAGGTGGGAACATAGAGCAGACAGATCTCTAGGCCCAGGCTTCACCTAGGTACCAGCAGAAATTCTGTGCCCATGCTCTGGAAAGTCTATATAGCCTTCCCTGAAAATGCAAAGAACACACTGTTGGAATGATACACCAAGAATGATCTGCAGTTGAAGGTGGTATGAATATCATACGACTGAACACTTTCAGCCTCCAATCTGATTGAGTGCAATAGCAGCTTTTCACTGAATAAGAGAGAAAAGAGTCTTCTATTTTAGTGATGGACAGTGTGATGGCTGGCTAGGGTTGGAAAAAGTCCATGGCAGGAAACACAGCGGCTTTCATACTCCAAACTACCTCAAAATCCATGAGTTGGGTTTCACAAGAACAATATTTTGGAATAACAGTTGTCATTTGTTATTTAAACAATATTTTGTTTTTATTTGTTTTGGCTGATTTTTAAAGCAACCTTCCTAACTTTACTCATAATTTTTCTTTTCTTATTGATCTTAATGAGTATTCCTATAAACAACTTAACAATTATATGCATAGTCATGGATGTGTCTATTAGATAAGGATTATAAGTAAGGGAAACATGTGAAAGTGCTACAACATCCTTGCTCTTTTGGCTCTTCTGACAACTATGCTTATCTTCAAATAGCTTTCCCAGGCACATGGCTCTGAACTCAGTTTAAACTCAATAAAAAATTCTGGAACCTCTGCTGAAATTAAGGACACACTCTGCCCTTTTCTAACTGACAACATTACAGTTGTTTTGGAAATTATCTTACTTTCCAGTCATCAAATCTTCCCATTATTACAGACCAGACAGGTATAGACTAACAAATGCTAGAATCATCCTTCAGCTCCCAGTGTAGGTTCATGTTTGAACACTGTACGTATAACAGCTTATAATTTGTAGGCAGCAAAAATGACACCATTGAGAAAGATAACCGTAGACCACAAATAAAACAGTAAATTATTACCCCAGATGTTCCTTCTGAATTTTCAAGTTTTAAATGAGTCATTCACCCAAGGCTGTAAGGTTTATTACAACTACAAAGGTTTCATTTTTAATATATAATCAAAAAAATTTTTTATCTCTATCATACCTATAGTGTCCTCCAGATGATCCTGAATCATCAAGTTTCCAATGTGTTTGGGCATTTTGCCACATGAACGTGGCATTTACTGGGCCAATCTCTGTCCTATACCAGGAAAGGGAGGGAGGTTGAAATAGAGATGAAAAAGCCACCAAAATGTCAAACTGAAAACATAACGGGCAGAGTAAAAAACATTCAGGTAGAATATTTTTACCTACATGGTAAATATCAGTTCAATATTTCAGATATCTACTGAGTAGTTCAGAGCTAAAAACTATGGATAGAAATTCAGAGCCAAGAAATGTCTGTTTATGTATAATGTGACACTTAAGGTCATACCTTAATTACACTTAGAAAACTTAAAGCCAACTGGAAAATGAGCTAGCCTAATTTTGAGTAAAATTGAATGGATATTTTAGGGGGAAAAAATGAACAAAACTGTCCCCACTGAATCACTAGCTGTAAACATTTTTACTGAATATTCAGAAGTCTTTACACAGCCACTAAACATATATCTATTTCCATTTTTACATAAAGAATTCAGAAAAATTCACCTAACATGACATTCATGACTTGGGACTCAAATCTGTCTCTTATTAAGGTAAGCCCAGAGGTGACTCTACTATTAAATAAGTAGCTTACACCTGCAGTTCTGGAAGTTTGATCCATGGTCTTGCAGCATCAGCATCACCTGGGAACTAGTTAGAAATGCAAACTGTAGGACCCCACATTGGACCCATTAAATCAGAAGCTCTGGGGGTGGACTTAACATACTGTGTTAGAAGCAGCTTAACAGGGGCGCCTGGGTGGCTCAGTGGGTTAAGCCTCTGCCTTCAGCTTGGTCCATGATCTCAGGGTCCTGGGATGGAGCCCCACATTGGGCTCTCCACTCAGCGGGAAGCCTGCTTCTCCCTCTCTGCCTGCCTCTCTGCCTGTTTGTGATCTCTCTGTCGAAAAAATGAAATCTTTTTTTTTTAAAGCAGTTTAACAACCAGTGGTTTGCAGACAGTTAAGATTGCAAAGTAAGTGTACTTCTACTTCTATTTTCTTCTCTGAAACTAGCTGAAAAGAACAATAAGGAACAAAAAGAAGGAAATTCCATCTTAAATGATAATAGCTACTATAATAACAAACCAAAAACTATGAGGAATACAGTAAGATTCGAATTCAATTGAGCATAATAGATGCATACCTTAACAGAACTCAGGCAGGGCATGGAATTCTACAAAGGAAGGAGACAAAGCCCTGAGGCACCTGACCAGTGATTTCTTGTTCGAAACAGCAAGTGGTGGAAAGTGACAGGCAATGTGGAACCAAATGAAGAATGAGGTAGACCTATCATCTTTGCAATTAGTAGGCTGGCAATACAGCAAAGAGATGGGGATTGACAATCAGTTGCTATTTTATAGTTGCTATTCAAAACTGGAAAAGTAAAATTAATAAATATTACATGAATTCAACTTAAAATTTACACAATATCCCAACACATTGCTTCATTGCAAGATAAACTGAATGGGCACATCCTTATAGAAGTGGACAAAATTCTGTCCTCTAGCAGAAATTTTAGAAAGAGAACCGAGATAACTTCAGTATAATAAAACTATCTTCTACCCAGCTTACTCCCCAGTCCTTTCTCAAACTGCTGTTCAGCAAATGGCTAGCCCTGAAGGAGTGACCCCATTTAAAGATGAGAAAAATAGCAGAAAGAGACTATTATAAAGCCCACATATATGGATATATGAAGAAAAAACGAAAAATACAAAATACACACAAAAATCACACATAGCAATTATTGAAAAAGAGATGATTCCCCCCAAATAGTTCTCAGTGACTTTTTAAAAAGAAAACAGTCTTTTTGAGGAGAAAAAATATTTAGAACAAGAAAGAATGGCTCCAAAAAGAAAAGATAAGCCAATAGAAGGATATTAAAAGTGACCTGGCATAATTCAGCAAGGAAATAGAAGAAATAAATATGACTTTTAGTCATAAAATCCATTTTAGAAGAGAAATTTTTAAAATGGATACCACCAAAAATACAAACTGATCAGACTTGAGAAAATGAAGTAAAATGAACAGTACAAGAATAAAGATTTATAAAGTATTAGAGAAAATAATTAAGAGCCATTTAAAAGGGTATGGAAGACAAAAAAGTTCCCACATGTACATAAATTATATTCTCCATGAAAAAAAAGAAAACAAATAACAAAAAAATTAGAGTTATATTAGAGCAAAACATTTCAAGGTCATATTACTAAATAATAAAGTTTGAATTCAGGGCAAAAAGCATGAAATTAGCCTAAGGAAAGGATTTCATAATGAAGAAGTATACAGTCTATAATGAAGATCTAACTATCCTGAATTTATTTTAAAAAACATAGAGGGGTGCCTGGGTGGTTCAGTAGGTTAAGCAGCTGCCTTTGCCCCGGGGTTATGCTCCCGAAGTCCTGGGATTGAGCCCTGCTTCAGGCTCCCTACTCAATGGAGAGCCTGCTTCTCCCTCACCCTCTGCCCGCCACTCTGCCTACTTATGCTCTCTCTCTCTCTCTCTCTCTGTCAAATAAATAAATAGTCTTTTTAAAAAAATACATAAAGCAAAAACTTTTAAAAATTCAAGACCCGTGTACTGTACCCACTTCCCAGACATCCTTGTATCTGCTACTTTCTCTGGAATTGTATGTTCTAATAAATGACATTTGAGAAAAACGAAAAAAAAAATTCAAGGAATATACATAAATGAATAGTAATAGAAAACATATATAGTCTCTGACAGATGGTATACATTAAAAATTATACCAATACAGAAAACTAAAAGCCATAATAATGTGAATGTGTCATACACACATACACACACACACACACACCCCTAAATAAAATTTATAAAGCAATATTTAAGGATTCATGGAAAATAAAGTTGGCAGTTTAACAAGCCCTAAATAAAATTTCAAGCTTTCCAAAGTGAAATACTTAGGCGATATTTTCTAACCAAAATGCCTTGACATTAGAAATGTATAATAAAAATTAATCAATATATTATATATCTATACCATACACAATGATATATGTAAATTCTATCTCAATATAATAATAAAATTAAGGCTACTGCATCCATAAATGAAACATTCTCCAACAACTCTTGAATCAAACAGGAAATTAAACTGAAATAGCCAGATAAGGAGACTGAGACCTCAAGGATCCTTGGCTCTGTTTCCCAGGAAAGGCCACCAGGTAAAAGCCTAGAAATAGTTTCAAAAAGAAAATAAGGAAATAAATGAGATTAGAAATAATAATGTTCGTATATAAAATTAATTGCTGTCCCATAATAACAACAAACTTTAAAAGACAAGAAAATTTCATTTTCAATAGCAATTTTGTCAGGGCCTAAGTGGCAAAATAGAGTCCTGACATAATTAAATAGAGAGAATAAAAGAACTAATTGTGAAGGTATTAGAATTGCTTAAAGAGCAACATGGAAAAGTGTTGCCAAAACATCAATAATAGCACAAAGCTGCTTATGTCCCTAGTCTGGAAGGCCAAGGGGAGGGGATGATATTCCTGGAGTCTAGGACCTGTGCCAAGGAAACTGAACTTTGACAGGACTGCCTGTTGGAAGCTGTGTCTATGGAAGGAGCTAGAGTCACAGAGGAGACTCAACCAGAGAAATCATCAGGAGTATATGGTTGGGGAAAGCTACCCTAGTCTTTTTCCTGCTTCTTCTTTCCATTGTCTTTCCATTGTCTTTCCTATGCCTTCCACTAGTCAAACTGAAATGAAAGACAGCTGTTAAGGGAACATAGGAATGTAGTTTACATGGTGACCTACTCCATAAAAAAAACAAGCATAGCAACCATAGAAAGAAAGAAAGAAAGAAAGAAAGAAAGAAAGAAAGAAAGAAAGAGAGAAAGAAAGAAAGAAAGAGAGAAAGAAAGATGGAAAGAAAGAAAGAAAGAAAAAATTAGGAGAGAAAGTGGAAATTAGCTCTACTTCCCATACTTCACTTAAAGGCCCTCAACAGGATATATGTAATAGACACTGCACATGTTTATTTAGTTATTTTTAAATATGAAAAAAGCACATTGTATAAAAATGATATATATAAGAAGTGAGTTTCTCTGACACCCCATACCTTCAGTATCTATCCACAGAAGTGGCCACTGTTAATTATTTTGAGCATACTTGTGGAAAATTTCCATATATATATGTGAATATTTTTAAATGTCCTCAAGCACAATATACATATTATTTTTCCTCAGGTTTCTTTTTCACTTAACAGTTTACATTGGAAACCTCGTAATAATTCATTTTTCAAAGTCTCCATTTGATGAATGTTTTGATGAATGTTTCTAGGTTTTTGTTGTTGTGAACAATAAATCATAAAGGTGAGGGAATGCTGATAAAACTGCTCAGCTTTTGACTTTACATGTCAGGTCCCTGAACTGATTCAGTGAGCATGTGTTGAGCCAGAGGCAATACAACTAAAAGTAGAACGTAAGTGGAATATGGGATTTAAAATTAAGTCACTGCAGCATGGAGCTCATTTCATATATATCACACAATCAGTGTTACTTATGAGTCATACCCATATGTAAGAGAGTATTTAGAAGGACATACAGATGTAACCAATATATGCATCTTTACCCCCAAAGCAATTACACATACCAATGCTCTTATGCCTCCGAAACTAAATAAAACCTGATCTCCTCTGTATTGGCCACATCAATGTGCTTGCCTCTGAAAATTTTCAGGTTTTTGAGATCGCTTGGCTGGACGACCATGGACAAGGCTTTAATTTCTGTGGTCCTGTTTCCTCATGATTAAAACAAGGGTGTCTATTCCAACTCCTAAAATTTCAACGATTCTGCTTTTCTCGGCTCACACTGTTAACATTTTTAAGAGTGAAGAAGAAATGAAATGCCCTCTCCTTTCTTTTCCCCACTTTTTTTTTTTTTTTTTGAGGATTAAGTTTTAAAGTTAAGGAGAAGAAGTCTTGGGAACTGATTCCCTAATATTTTAGGATTTTTACACTGGCCTCTAACTGTAATCCCTGTATTCTCTCCCTGATCCTTGTGAAGCATTAGAGGTTCTTTAAATCTCCTCTCAGGAAGGAAATTAAAAGAATAAAATGTTGGAGAGAGAGACCATGAGGGTGAAACTTGAACATTACCATAATTTTTTATTGCTGTTGTTTTACAGTCTTCAAAAATTATAATGCAGCCTTAAATAAAAGCTCTATATGCAGTCAACTGCAGTCACATGACAGGTCATGCTGAATTAAGGCAGAAAAAATTGCCAAATTTCAGAAAATATCATAGAAGATTCAAAGTTAAGAGTTTAAGGGAATATATAGATCTCAACATATTATCAGGCAAATTCTAAGCATCTGGTCATTTAAAGCTCTTAGGAAGTTATTTAATTTCCAGTGACTTGTAACTCAATTAAGAAAAAAAAAATTTGAGTTTAACCAAATAGGAAATTAAAATACAATTCTGGTAGCCTTCAACACATTTCAAAATCACTCAATCAATTCTAAAGGTATAACTGCCTAAATTACCAGTATGGATTATGAAAAACCATATCATGACTGCAAGCACCATTACCAAAGATAATCCTATAGAATCTTTAGGAATATGAAAAAAAGCATAGAAAAAATTTTAAAATGTTAAAGAAAAGTGGTATGTAGATTTTCCTTTAACAGTTAAATACTCTTAATTTAAAAATTGTGTGTGTATTAACTATAGTGTTTTCCCTAGAAAGATTATATTAAATAAACATTTATGTTGAGAAGAAATGACAGTTGGCTGAGATATGTTCCAGTGGCATATTACTGAGCTAGAAAATCTAAAGAAATACAATAAGGACATAGAGTTGGCAATCTCACAGGAGTGATTCATTAATTCAGCTCAGGAGAGTCAAGAAAGTTTCAATATAATATGCCAAATTTTAAATCTAGGATGATACATAGATTCCCAGTCATAGAAGAGGGGAAGGGCATTTCAGGAAGAGAAAATGGAAGGTACAAATGCACTGAGAACTGCTTGGAAAAAAAGGGAAAAATTTAGTATAATTTCTAGAACATAGTATATGTGTATAGCAGGAAGAGACAAGGCAAGAATATATGGTAGGACCATAATGTATGGTGGAGTTTGACACATGCTCAAACACCCTGGCTTCTTTAATAACAAGCAACCATGATAAACTATAGACCCATGTGTTTTATCATAGTATTTAATGACCACATGTTAAAAAGGAAACTAAAAAATAACCATTGGCTATAGCAATGACTCAAACATTTTCTATTTCAGTCTTCAGAGCACCAGCATGCAAGATGACATTTGGGAGTATATTCTTTCTCTCTCTCTCTCTTTCTCTGTTTCTCTTTTCTTTTTAATTTGAATTTAGTTAGTTAACATGCAGTGCAATATTGGTTTTTGGAGTAGAATTCAGTGGTTCATCACTTACATACAACATCCAGTGCTCATCAGAACAAGTACCCTCCTTAATCCCCATCACCCCTCTGGCCCATCTCCCATCCACCTCTCTCCAACAACCCTTAGTTTGTTCTCTATCATTAAAAGTCCCTTATGGCTTGTTTCCCTCTCTCTTTTTTTACCTTTCCCCCTTCCCATATGTTCATTCGTTTTCTTACTTGAATTCCACTTATGAGTGAGATTGTATGGTATTTGTCTTTCTCCGATTGACTTGTTTCACTTAGTGTAATATATTTTACCTCCAACCATGTCATTGAAAATGACAAGATTTCATTCATTTTGATGGTTGAGTAATATTCCATTGTGTGTGTATGTGTATGACCACACACACACACACACACACTCCACATCTTCTTTATCCATTCATTAATCGATGGATACTTGGGTTTTCTCCATAGTTTGGCTATTATTGATAACACTGCTATAAACATCAGGGTGCATGTACTCCTTCAAATCTGTATTTTTATAGCATTTGGGTAAATACCTAGTAGTGCAATTGCTGGATCATAAGGTAGTTCTATTTTTAACTTTTTGAGAAACCTCCAAACTGTTCTCCAGAGTGGCTGTACCAATTTACACTTCCACCAACAGTGCAAGAGTTCCCTTTCTCCCCATCCTCGCCAACAGCTGTTGTTTCTTGTGTTGTTAATTTTAGCCATTCTGACAGGTGTGAGGTAGTATCTCACTGTGGTTTTGATTTGTATTTCCCTGATAATGAGTGATGTTGAGAATCTTTTCATGTGTCTGTTAGCCATCTCTATGCCTTCTTTGGAAAAATTTCTACTCCTGTCGTCTGCCCATTTCTTAACTGGATTATTTGGTTTTGGGGTGATGAGTTTGATAAGCTCTTTATACATTTTGGATACAAGCCCTCTATCAGATATGTCATTTGCAAATATCTTCTGGGAGTATACTTTCTTTACATCATATTAAAATAAGCAAAAGCCCAGCTATTCTAACAAAAGTTAGATTATAGATTTCCACAACTTTACAATGCCTAATGGAACTGCATCCATGAGGTATGTAGATAACACAGTAGTAAAAAATCCCAAAGAAATTAAAATCCCAAAAGAAATTAAAAATAGAGCTTCCCTATTACCCTGCAATTGCACTACTGGGTATTTACCCCAAAGATACAGATGTAGTGAAAAGAAGGGCCATCTGTACCCCACTGTTTATAGCAGCAATGGCCACAGTCACCAAACTGTGGAAAGAACCAAGATGCCCTTCAATGGACGAATGGATAAGGAAAATGTGGTCCATATACACTATGGAGTATTATGCCTCCATCAGAAAGGATGAATATCCAACTTTTGTAGCAACATGGACAGGACTGGAGGAGATTTCGCTGAGTGAAATAAGTCAAGCAGACAGAGTCAATTATCATATGGTTTCACTTATTTGTGAAGCATAACAAATAACATGGAGGACAAGGGGAGATGGAGAGGAGAAGGGAGTTGAGGGAAATTGGAAGGAGAGGTGAACCATGAGAGACTCTGGATTCTGAAAAACAATCTGAGGGTTTTGAAGGGGCAGGGGTTGGGAGGTTGGGGGAACCAGGTGTTGGGTTTTAGGGAGGGCACAGATTGCATGGAGCACTGGGTGTGGTGCAAAAACAGTGAATACTGTTATGCTGAAAAGAAATAAAAAATTTAAAAAAAGACAAAGCCAAAAAAAAAAAAAAATCCCAAAATGCTCATGGTCTCAGGACTTTTGAGCTTCTGAAACCAAAAAGTAGCTTTAACTTTTTTTAAGACTCTATGTGTTTTCTCCAGCTATATTCCCCCTTTCCCTAGCCTATTGGTATATTTACTCTTACCCATACATAACCTGGGTTTTGCCAAATTCTGTGTTCATACTATTCTCAAGATCTTCTTTGCCTAATCTATCTGCTCAAATTCTACTGATTCCTCTCCCCTTAGCTTGAACATTACTGATCATATATAGGAAGCAAGAAATATGTTTGATGGCATGCGGTGATGGTAAAAAAAGAGGAATGGAAAAAATATATACTGAATGCCTAGAACACACCAATCACTGGAAAGAGTTTCAGATCATTAATTTTATGTAATCCTGTGCTAAGAACTATCAGTGCTGTGGAGTCTAGAGCCAAATGCCTGCCAATTTCCCCTTCACTGTTTTAGTCTTATGCAACTCTATCCTCTTCCTCATATCCCTTCTATGATGCTTTCACTAGATTTACTAATATTCTTATGTTCCCTACTTCCTTGATAGCAATTTTTTCTTCAAACACTCCTTATCCCTTAGTGAACTCAAACTTTTCCATGGTAACCTCAAAGCCCTAAAAATATATATCTAAAATTAAGGATTTTTTTTGAAAAAGCATTATTGCTACCATTATAAAAGGTTCCTATGATTCATTTCTGTCACCTAACAAAAGAAGAAATTTTCAGGATCATTTCACTAGCCTTTCTTGGATATTTGGTAGTAAATAAGAATTTTTGGCAAGACAAAGAAATAAAAGGCATCCAAAACAGAAAGGAATAAATTTATCATGATTTGCAGATTATATGATTTTGTGTATAGAAAATCCCAAAGATGTAACCAAGAACAGTTGGAACTTATCAACAATTTCAGTAAATTTGTAGGATGCAAAATCAACATATAGTAGTCAGCTGCATATCTGTATACTAACAATGAAACTTCTAAAAAAGAAATAAAGAAAACTAGCCCATTTGCAATAGCATCAAAAAAAAAAAAAAAAAAAGACAGGAATGTAACCAAGTGAAAAATCTGCACAATGAGAGCCATAAGATTTTGCTGAAAGAAATCAAAGGTACAAACAAATGGAAAGACATCTCATATTCATGAATCAGAATTAATGTGGTTAAAATGTCCAAACTACACAAAGCTATCTATAGATTCAATATAATTCCATCAAAATACTAATGGCATTCTTCACAGAAGTAGAAAAAAACTATCCTAAAATTTGTATGGAAACACAAAACCCAAATAGTCAATGCAATCCTGAGGATAAAGAACAAAGTTAGAAGTATTACACTTCCTGATTTCAAACTATGCTACAAAGCTATAGAAATAAAAACAGTATGGTATTGGCATGAAAATAGACAGGGACCAATGGAACAGTATAGAAAGCCCAGAATTAAATCCCGGAAAATATGATCAACTATTATCAGACAAAAGAGCCAAGAATACTCAAAGGGGAAAGGATAGTCTCATCAAAAAATGGTGCTACAGAACTGGAGAAAGACATGTAGAGCAATAAAACTGGATCTCTATCTCATACTACTCACAAAAATTAACTTGAAATGGTTTAAAGGCTTAAACATAAAACCTGATACTGTACTACTCCTAGAAGAGAATGCAGGGAAGAAACTCTTTGCAATTGGATATGACATCAAAAACACAAAGAACAAAAGCAAAAATCAGCAAATGGAACTACATCAAACTTTAAAGCTTCTGCACAGTAAAAGAAACAATAAAATGAAAGGCAACCTACAAAATGGGAGAAAAATTTTACAAACCATAGACCAAATAAGGAGTTAACATCCGAAATATATAAAAAATTCATTCAGCCCAGTAACAACCAAAAAAAAAAAAAATCTGATTAAAAAATAAGCAGAGGAACTAGACATTATTCCAAAGAAAATAAAATGGCCAACAGGTATATGAAAATATACGCAATATCATTAAGCATGAGCAAAATGCAAATCAAAACCACAATAAGACATCACTTCACATCTGTTAGAATGTCTACCATCAAAAAGACAATAGATAACAAGTGCTGGTGAGGCTGGAGAGAAAAGGGAACCCCTGTGCACTATTGGTGAAAAGGTAAATTGGTTCAGACACTATGACATGGAGGTTCATCAAAAAATTAAAAATAGATCTATGATATGATCCAACAATTCCACTTCTGGGGATATACTCAAAAGAAATTAGACAGGCTACTGAAAAAATATATGTGCTCCTGTGTTATAGTTTTCACAGTAGCCAAGATACAGAAATAATCTAAGGGTTCACCAATGGATGAATAGAAAAAGAAGATTCTGTATATATCTACACAATTCAGTATTACTCAGCCATGAGAAAGGAAGACACTCTGCCATTTGTGACAATATGAATAGATCTGGAGCACATTACACTTAATGAAATATCAGATGGAGGAAGACAAATACTGTATGTTATCACTTATATGTGGAATCTAAAAAAAAACAAAAAAACAAAAAAACTTGTAAAAGCATAAACTGGTGGTTACCAAGAGATGGGGTTGCTGGAGATAGCAAAGATGTTTAAGAGTACAAACTTGCAATGTGTAGTACGTAAGCCCTAGAGATCTAATGCACAGTGTGGTGAATATAGACAACGATATTATATTATAATCATCCAACTTGCTACGAGACTAGACCTAGTCATTCCAAACACTAAAAAGAAAGGTTAATTATGTAATAGGATAGAGGTGCTTATTATCACTACAATGACAATCATATTAATATATATAAATGTATCATATTAACATGCCATACACCTCAAATTTGCAAGCTATATGTCAAGTATATTTCTTTTTTTTTTAAGATTTTATTTATTTATTTGTTAGAGAAAGAGAGGGAGAACATGAGCACAGGCAGACAGAGTGGTAGGCAGAGGCAGAGTGAGAGGCAGGCTCCCCGCTGAGCAAGGAGCCCAATGTGGGACTCGATCCCAGGACGCTGGGATCATGACCTGAGCCGAAGGCAGCCAGTTAACCAACTGAGCCACCCAGGCGTCCCTCAAGTATATTTCAATTAAAAAATTAAAAGAGTTCCCCTAAAGTTCAGTGTAATCAATACATTATGGTCCTGATTTCTTAGAAATGATGACTCAGTCACTTCTTAATGAATTCTGGAAGAGAATACTACGTACGTAAAGGGTGAGGGCACTCTAATCATTATTATACTCCAAGGCCAAGATAATCATTCATTCAAGTGTTTCAGACTCCAAGTATTTTCCCTGCTGGGTAAGTCGACAAGCCACAGGGACTCATTCAAATGATGAGTGGGACCAAAAATATTAAAACTGACATCAAAGATCAGATGGTTAGGGTCAACAGCTTATTGAGTATGAACTTCCTCATTTTGATGATGAAACTGGGCCATTTTGAATTTCAAAATCTGGTGAAGTTAGGTTTTTAGAACAGTAGTGTTTGTCAGACAAAATTTGTTTTAAGGACTTGGTTACAAAATCTTGCCAGAAACCAGAATCTGGTCTCTAGAGAAATATTAAACTCTGTTTACTCTAGAGTCACATGAAAGCATATTCCAGTGGGGGAAAATTAGTATTAGTAAAATCAGGTAATAAATGGTTCTTCAGAGACTGGTGTGAATCATATGTGTCTGCAGTATTTCTGCAACACATTATCAGTTGAGACATCTTGTCTCATTTTGGCCATTGTCGTCATGCCCCCTCCATTTTTCTGTCATCTTAGAGACTAAAAAGGTAACTATGAGAATTTTTCTATGAGAAAACCCCAAACCAGGGAACTATGGAAGTTAAACTTGAATTTTTTTATCAATTTTGAGGGTTGTTGGGCAACACAAAGGTAAAGCTGACAAAAGCATGTGTTGGAATAGAAGCAAAAATGAAAAGCAAAGTCATTTCCACACTCTCCACAGACTCAAGAAATGAAAGCAGCTGAAATGAGAACAATTCTCCTTGCTTACCCTTCAGAGACAAAGCAGCAGGAAATTGTGAGATTCCTCCCAGAGCCCCACTTGCGAGGAAGCCCATTTAGCAAATGGTATGAGTTGTGGGATCTGTTGTTATTGGTTTCCTTCCCTGGGAACACAGCACATTGGGGATTCAGCCGTACCACAAAACGGTCTCTAAACCCTCAGACTTGTCAAGTGCAGACTGGGAACTACTCCTTATGGGTTTGCAAAGAGCCATAACTCTCCTTTTTGGCTCCTAATTCTTGGCACTCTCGAATTGCTAGAAGAAAGCTTTTGAACCCAACTTGGTATTATGGGCGACCATTAGCTAAGCCTCCTAACATCTGTTCTGTGTTTTTGTTGCATAGGGAACCTGAAGACTTCAAAATGAAAGTGACAAGCCAGGAACTAAGCCATGGAGATTCTTCAAGGAGAGAAGCACCCAAAATACAGCTTCCATCTTACTACTCACCAAAATTAAGTCACGGTTTTCATACTTGACTGAAGTTCTTCTAAATACCAAAAGGAAACAGGGGTGCCTAGGTGGCTGTTGGTTAAACATCTGCCTGTGGCTCTGGTTATGAGCCCTGGGACTGAGCCCTGCATCGGGCTCCCTGATCAGCCAGAAACCTAACCTATTTCTCCCTCTCACTCTGCCCCTCTCCACAACTTGTATTCTCTCTTGCTCTCTCTCTCTCTCTCTCAAATAAGTAAATAAAAATCTGGGGGCGGGGGACACCAAAAGGAAAAAAGAAACTCCAAAATAATTTACTAAAACAGAAATAAAAATAAAAGCAATTCCCAAATGTATATATTTAGGGGGTGGGGGGGGTTGGATTTCATTCTGTATAACATCTAACATTTATTGTTAGTGCCTGCTATAAACCAAGCACTACTCTAAGTATATGGGTATGAACTATGTAATTCCCACAATAAGCCACAATAAATTAACTAGGTGGATATCAGTATCATCACTGTTTTACTAGTGAAAACTGAGACATGTCTCGTGTCGAAGTTCCCAAAATTAAAAGTAGCAGAGCCGTGACTTTAACACATGTAGGCTGGTTCCAGTACCCAGATTCCTAGCCATTTGACCATATTGCCTTTCCTGCTTACAAAAGCACAGAAAGTCAAAGAAATAAAAATCAAGTTCAGAGGTTTAAAAACCTCCTAATTTTTACTTACTGGTAATTACTCCCACAGGAATCTATGAATATCCAATTTCTTTTCAGGACTCCATATATAGATACACAAGCCAACTAAAGTTACAGAAGGCATCTTTAGGTTCCTTCTCTTTCACAGACTGGGCATTGCTGAACCACAGCAGGCAGTGGTAATTCTCACTGTGCTTCCCAGATTTATGTGAGAGCGAGAGCAAAGGGTTAATATGCAGCTGGAGCAATCATTCTCTTGTTGATAATAAGCCATGTCCATTAGGAACTGTGTCTCTTTGGTTCACTCTTTGTACGTCAGTGTTCTTCAGAGAAACGGAATCAATAGATTAGATAGATGATAGAAAGATTGATAGATTGATCCTAGTAAATATATGCATACACAGATTATGAGGAATTGGCTCATGGAATTGTTGAGGCTGTTCAGCACAGTCTGCCTTCTTCATGTTGGAGATCTAGGAAAATCAGTGGTATCATTCCAATCTAAGGCCAAACACCCAAGAACCAGGGGAGCAGTGGTGAAAATCCCAGTCCAAGGGCAGGGGAAGATGGATATCCTAGTCCAAGCAAACAGGCAAGAAGCAAAAGGGTTAAATTCCTCCTTCCTCCAGTTTTTTTGTCCTATTCAGGTCCTCAACAGATTGGACGATACCCATCCCCACTAGAGAGGTCAAGCTGCTTACTGAATCCACCAATACAAATGCTAAGCTCTTCAAGAAACATCCTCACATGCACGCCAGATATCATGTTTAATCTATGCACCCTGTGGCACAGTCCAAGCGACATGTAAAATTAACCACAACTGCTTTATCCCCAGTGTCCAACACAGTGCTTGACATATAGTAGCCATTCAGTCACTATTTGTTAGGTGAGTGAATTCAATCATGTGTGTATATGTAGCATATGGATGCCCCATAGGGTGATCTGGGACTATATCATGCACCTGTATCTTTATTTTATTATGGAGAGTTTTAGACAATTGTGCATTCACAGAAAACGCAAACATTACACTTGGTGAAATGCCCAAATAGAAGCAGACAAGACTGTGAACATAATAATTTTAAAGGAGAAGGAATGTCTGTTTAGATCTAAGTGAAATGAGCCTGACATAGATCGACAGGAAATGGTAAAATATAGATGTTACCTCATTAAAGCATTTTTAATAAATTAGGGACCCAAAATAAATTAAGAGTCTCTCCTTATAATTTGTATCTGCCAACTGTTTATTAGAAAGATTTAACTTGGTAAATATTGTTTTTACCATACCATTTTTACCATACCATCTTTATCCAATAATAGGATAATTATTCCTATTGAAGACTGCACCAAAATAGTAAAAAATATATCAGTTGTATGTCATCCAGAACAAAAAGAGATTAAATTTACCTCATCCCTGGATGTGGTATTTGGCCCCAATTGCATTTTTGCAGCAGGGTGGAGTTTGAGATCAAAAACTCAAGAAATATTATGCATTTAATGAAAGCCAATCTGCTGGCAACTAGACTAAGCACTGTTTTGTCCTATTTCTGTGGAATTTTGGTCACATTCCAGAGAGCAGATACTCTTTATTCCTACAAAACTATAGCCTGAAGAAAGATGGACACCATATCTATAGTAATGTTTGAAGGCCAATTTCTTCATTTGTGAAATAAAAGTACATATGAATACTCCAGCAGAAAACATTATTCTTTTAGCCCTTTCACTTTAAAAATGAACACAGAAGGGGCAACTGGGTGGCTCAGTCGGTTGAGCGTCTGCTTTTGGCTCAGGTCATGATCTCAGGGTTCTGGGATCGAGCCCCGCATCAGGCTTCCTGCTCAGTGGAAAGCCTGCTTCTCCTTCTGCCTGCTGCTCCCCCTGCTGTGTTTTCTCTCTCTCACTCTCGTTTTATCTCAAATATATACAAATCTTTAAGAAAATGAACATAGAAATTTTTCCTGAAAGAAAAAGAAAAAGGATCATTATTACCTGTCAAAACTATAAAACCATTAATATTTTTAGAGCTCAGGGGACCTTGGAAATAATCTAGTCCCATCTCCCATCTCCTTGGAATAATCTAGTTCATAAGCAAAGAAACTGGAGTACTAAAAAGTGCAATGATTGATCCATAATCTCAGACCTACTGGACAAAGCTGAGACCAAGATCCAGGCCTTCTATGTATAGTCCAGACATTTTCTATTGTCATATGCTGTCTCCCTGCAGTGCTTCTCTGTCCCACCTTCACAAGATTGCCAAGTGGCTTGGTATCCCCAGTCTCTAGTGAGAGTTTTGGGACTGCTTCTCACGTCCAGAGACAAACCTGGCACCAAGTATCCTGGGGTCTCTTTAGAGTTGTTGCCAGCACCACCACCTGGACATTGACCAGTATGTAGAAGTTTTATTTCCTTATAGTTTCCTTATAATTATCATTCCCTTGTGACACCCTGGGTCAGATCCACAACATGACCATGTTTAATTTGTTCTATTTTATGATAAAAAGAGTTCTTTAAGACAATGACCTAAAAGGCACCTTTCAATTTCAACTTTGTGTGTGAGAGAGTGTGTGTGTGTGTGTGTGTGTGTGTGTGTGTGTGTGTGTTTTCCTGAATAGCCAAATTTACCCACTGTCTGAAAAGAAACCTCTTAACAAACTGCCCTCTGGATAGTTCTTTCACGTCTTTTTTTCTTTCTTAATATCTCATTGACTTTTCCTGGAAATCAAATCTATGATAGAGCAGCACATATCAGAGTCACAAAGAAAAAACTCTAGTGTAACAAAGAAGCTGTAAAGGCTTGAATTGATTTCCATGGTGCTCTTCATCATATGATATAAACTGAACCACAATCCCCAAGTCAGGCAGGTTGATTCTCATGGCATCAGGCCACTAAAATCAGCTTTGTCCCCACTGATGTTCCTGTCACTCTAGCCTACAGATGCCCAGTGTCCTGCAGCACAGTGAAGGCTGGGTAGTAGGCATGCTCATGTCGTGCATCAAACTACTGACACTCCCATCTAGAAAATAAATTCCTTGTAGAATAAAGAATTAACTGGATCTCCTTTATTCTACAATAACTGGAGATTAATAGAATGGAACAAGGTGAACAACATATGTGATTATAATGAGGAAAGGCCCCCTAGAGCTTAAAATGAATCCCAACACTGCTTTATAGTAGTTCGATTTCCTAGAACAGATGTAGGTACCATTTAGAGATGCAAGAAGCTGGGAGTTGAAGTAACCATCAACAACTGCCTCAACCCTTGGTTTTGTTTGGGCTCCAGGGCTTCAATTCTGAGAACTGAGGGACTTAGATGATGATACCAGCCTGGTTTCTCATGTGCCTGCCCACAACAAGCCCCTTCATGGTCACATGGTTTTGATATCTACCAACAGAATATAACATCCGCTTTCTCTCAAAAATCCATGTAAATTTTGAAGATCAGTGGGAAAAACATCTCTGAAGCATGCAGATATCAGGATTATTATTGTAAATCCTCAGTTCTACCTATTGGATTTTAATAGAAATTCCAGTTTCATAAAATAAAAGTTACTGGTAAGGGAGACTACAGTGACATTTATAAGTTCTTTCCATAACACTTTATGTTTTGCACATTATAATTCAGTAATAAGGAGAAAAGAAGAAAACACTGCATATTTTCTCTCATAACTATTCAGAACCCTCAAAATTCTTATGAGAAATTACCAATTTCTACTTTTATGAAATAACCTTAGCCACAACCCATTCTATAAAGGTAGTATTTAATTAAAAATCATTTCCAGATTACTGTAATTATTGACAATAATGACAAATCATTCTCCAGAATATTCTAGCAGAAAACTGTGGAACTTCATTCTCTTTTTCACATATTTAGCTCTTCATTCACTTTAGTTTTGTTCTTACAATTTACAACCCAGAATAGTTATTGTGATTCATTTACTTTTGTGCTTACTTCAATCAAGGTCCACACAGAAGCATTCCCCAAACTTTTTTTGTGTAATTTTATTTTATTTTTTTCAGTGTTCCCCAAACCTTTTAATTTGTTAATAATTTTCAAATTTTTAAACTGCTTACAAGAGGTAATTCACAGGTACAAAAGGAGCACTTACCTTAATATGCAGAAATATCTCAAAAGGGAGAGCAGCTAACTCAGCCAAGTCAAAATGAATCTCCAAGGTATCTAAACCTGATGTGGATTTGAGGTTGAAGAGGAAGATTCACACTGATTGGGGTAGAGGAGTGTGGTTGGTCTTTGTAACTATCAGGAATTCCTCTCATTGCTTACTATCACTATCATTTATATTATGTGCCAAATTCTGTATCAAGTCCTTCACATGGAATTTCATCACTCAATTTTCACAATAAACTCTATGGAATAAATTCCCATTTTACTGATGGTGTGCTTAAAGATCTAAGAGGTAAATCGCCCACTAAGCAACAAAGTCAAGAATTGAACCCAAGCTCTCTGAATCCAAGATCAAGATCTTACCTTCTCAGAGTAGGTAAGTCAAGTCAAAAAAGAAGGCCCACTCTATCCTTTGATAAAACTTAATTACCAGGAACTGACTGCTACATAAGATGTTGAAATCTGGGGCACCTGGGTGCTCAGGCATTAGGTGTCTGCCTTTGGCTCTTGAGTTGTGATCCCAGGGTCCTGGGATCAAGCCCCACATCAGCCTCCCTGCTCAGTGGGAGGCCTGCTTCCCACTCCCCCTGCTTGGGCTCCCTCTCTTGCTGTGTCTCTCTCTGTCAAATAAATAAATAAAATCTTAAAAAAAAAAAAAAGCAAATCAAAAAGATGTTGAAAAATCAAATGGTCAGTTTCAAATAGGTAAGTTCAAAAGGTGGTGCAATGACCCTGAACGTGAGAAAAGATGTTGAGTCTCTACTAATTAGGACAATGCAAACTGAAACAGCAATGTATTATCTGTTTTTTCATCCATTACTTTTGATGTAAGAGTTAAAAATGTTAACAATATCTGGTTTAGGTAAAGATGCTGGCAAATGGGCTTTTCTTCCCTGTACTATTAATTGTGACTAATACTAAGTAAGACATTTTTTTTTTAAGAGGAAATTCAACACTTGCCATTTAGAAAGACATTTAACATTTTGGATGGAAAGAAAAAAATGAAATGGTGATGAAGGATAATATTTTTCAATGTTTACCTATTTTCCCTGCATGCTCTTTTACAATTTTTACTCTCCATATTTCTGGTTATCTTAATCTTTTACAGGAAGAATATAGTCATATTATCCTTATGTAATTTAAGACATTTAAACTAAAGAGTAGATCATGAGGGTTCCATCAACTAAACTGTATCTACTTTTCATTTACCATATTCTTTAATCGGCATTTCCTGTTATTCCTGGGATACCTGGGGGAGATGCCAGCTTCCCCTTTTCCTGCCAATCAGAAGAAGTGCTAGTATCAGGGTTCCCTCAGTCTGCTAACACAAAGACCCCCATGGCTAGCCCCTCTATCCGTCCTAAATGTAAAGAAGATACTGAAATTGATCCTGAGTTGATTTTCTACTGAAATAGACATACAACAGAAGCCCCTAGAAATACCCACTCCTCTGCCATTGTTGCAAGACAGGGTGGGCTTTTAGGCTTTGTAGTGACATGGTATCTGTTCAAGGCTCAGGATGACCAACATGCTCCCAGGAGGGAGCCCTACACCCTGATCAGCAAACACTTACAGGCTGTGACTCTGCCTCTAAGGTTACTTCTTTTTTACCTGCCAAGTTCCAGGTTTTAGATGGTTTATTCCTTCCTGTCAAGTGTCTGCTTACTCCTTCCTTCCTTTGGCACTCAATACTGCTATCTAACTTACCTACAGTGCCTACAAGACCCTTCTTCTCACACAAATTCTCCTGGCCACCACTGCCCCTGAGGGCCTGCCTATCCTGGTATTCCAGACTTTGGGACTTCAAGAATCTGTAAATTAAACACAAAAATAAAGTAGAGAATTGGCAGAAGGTGGCCAAAGTACCAACTTTGCCAGGTGTGCAATCAAAACAAATAATACCATCTATTATCACCATCATTTTATGGAAGAAAGGCATACTAAAATGGAAAAAGTTTGTAATCTCAGTAAAATAAAAATCTATCTTAATTACAACAATTAGGTGACCTTGGGGGAAGACCTGAGGTGGTGAAGGGACACACAAGAAGAAGCTAGCTTACTGAAAAATAGCCCAGCCTGTTTGTCTAGCATAGGGGACCCTCTTGGAACTCAGATAGAAGCCATGGGGAATGCCACATCTCCCCTCACAGCTTAAGGTCATATCAGTGAGTTCCCCATGCTAAGCTAAGGAGTCACACTAGCTGCTCTTCTCTCTCAGAAAACTCCATCTGTCCATCATCAGCTGCCTGCAGGCCACACTGGAAAATGTCTAGAAAAGAGAAGCTCACTCATGCCCAGAATTTGCTGCCCCCTTCCCCAATTCAAAGGCAGCTCACAGACTCTTCTTTGTGTTTTACAGCCTGGAATACTTTAAGCTCCCCTTGAAGAGACTCTTGTACAGTTCTTGTCCTGCAAAAAGGCTACAGAGGTATGGAGGAAAAGCCCCAGCAGAAGTACATGGCTGAAACTAGACAGTGGCGCCCCTGCAGTGCTCATTCTTGTAATGGACATGAACCTGTCCATGCAAAAGTTTTTAGGGCAATCACTGATACATGACCATTGTGAGACTTTAAAGTCCAAAATGTACTTACTACGGACATTTTCTTTTTAGGTGAACACAGTTCTTGAAATGCAGTTCTTTTACATTTAATAAAATCCATTTTAATATTCACCCTGGTAACTCATCACATATTTGTTCTAAAGTTAAAGGCTAAGTGGCAAAATGGCTTTTTTCTTCTTTCCTAAAAGCCTAGGTTCCAACTACTTTACCTAGATTGCCAGCAGTAGAAATATCCTAACCCTCTCAGGCCTCAGGGAACCATATCCCTGACTTTTTACCAGAAATCTGTGAAAGGGAAGAAAAGGAATGAGGCTAGGCCCAGAGCCAAAAAGGAGTTTTAGTTATGAGAGAATTGGTCAATTTCAGTGCACGCAAGGGCGTCCAGAAAGGACAGATTGCATAGATGCCCCCCACTTCCTTGTATAGCAAGGAGATACTAATGGTCAGTTTTTACAGTGGTTATGGCTTATTTGCTCCAGTAATATTTGGTGGAAGAGGCACTGCCTTCCACCCAGGCTTATTGCTAAATAATACAGAAGCTAGAAGGAAATGCACCAAGAAAGTTGAGAATGTGAAACATGTGGTGAGGTCAGGACACACACTCCCACATGCCCACATAACACATGACTTTGCACTTTCCTCTATCACTCTGAACGCGAATGCCATTTCTATCACCATCATTAATTAGAATAAAAGTTCTTAAAACTTGCTGTGCCATTCATCTCTACAGCTAAGTAGGATTATTCCAGGCTTTCAGCCTGAGTTTTCAAAAAGCCTTGCTGATTAGAAGGCTTAACATTTATATTTTGCCAACACTGACTACACTGATTGCTAGCAAGTATTTATGTGATAACCAAGACCTAGCAGGAGAGATGCAGAAAAGGACAGTGAGCACAATACGCATATGTAAGGGGTACCCAACAGGAACAGAGCTGACTCCTCTTTGGCAAAGGAAGGAGGTTAACTCACAGACTTTGAGGCACTTTCTAGAGCTAACATTTTATGGCTCTGATTAACAGCCAGCTTTTCAGAAGGCATCTACTGCTGAGTAATAGGAGGTTCAAAATCATTCAAAGGCTGATTATCAATTCTTAGTGCCCCATATTCTTTTTTTTTTTCTTCCTGCCTTTTCCCATGTATTCATTTCTCCTTGATACTGCTAATTAAAGAGGAAAGAAAGAGTTCTGGTAAATCAAATCAAATGGAATAGAAAGCTGAAGTTCTGAGGTTACCACAGAGTTCTCTAAATACTTAAGTTCTCTGAAAAACCTTTTTCTTCTGTGACATCCAGCAGAAAGAATTAGCTGGGGTTGGGACTCTACCAACGCCTAGAGATTTGTCACAAAAGTACCTCTGAAGGAAAAATCTAGGAAGGAATGCAGTCTACTTCTGCGAGAGACCCCACCACAGCTGGCAACCGGGAAATCCGTGCTGTTTGTGATAAGAATGAAAGCAACCAATAGTCTTTCCTCTAAAAAGCAAAACAAACCCTGAAGCAATGACTTGCAAGTTTATAGCAAGCTTATCTCCTTCAGTTCAGGACAATTTGTCTGCCAACTAAGTGTTACTTGTTACAAATACGAAGTTAAATCAACAACTTTCTTGGCATTCATGACACCGTAGGTAAAAGAACCTGTGATATGTAGAATTAACTTTTCAGGTTCTGAAAGGGATTCATCAATTTTAGAAAAATAAACCATTTGATGAGTATTTTGCCGGCTCATTTACACTCCATTCCCAGTCATAACTGTTGACTCCCCAAGCAAAGAAACAGAAAGAAAGTGTATTGTGTTCAGAACAGAACTGAGTGCTACTTGGAATAGGAGTTAAACACATATGCATTTATTTTTACCATTACTTCCTACTACCATTGTTACTATTATTAACGTTGTACATTAAATACTTTACCAAGTGCTTTCACATATTTTTCCCATTTGTGCATGACTCTCCCAATCCTGTGATATAGATAAAATACTTACCTATCTCAATTAATTTAGCATCTGTCACCATTCTCACCACCACTGGCATCTAGTGAGCACTAACTGCAACCCAAGTTGTGCACTCAATGTTTTATGTGGATCATCTCATTTAATCCTCACAACGACCCTAAGCAACTGCAACTATTATCTCTATTTTAAAGATGAAAAAACATGGTTGATTGGGGCCTGGAATCTGGGGCTTAGGAGTCTAAGTCCAGTGTTCTTTTCACATTGTTTTAATAATAGAGTTAAAAAAGAACAAAGAGAATGCTAAAGTTTCCAGTTCATTTCATATCAGTTCCCTTCAGACAGAAATAAAGCAAGAAAGGGACCATGAAAAGAAAGTTAAATTTGCAGCCTCTTCCCAAAATAAATACTTACAAAAATGCAGCAGGCAGAAGTATTTGCCAAATCTTCTGGAGCTTTTATAAATTGCAGTAATGTTGCAATTCCACTATACTAGCAGCTAAATGCAAAATTCTACTTTTAATTCTCTTCCTGATCAAAATACCAAACAAACAAACAAGAAAGCTATTAAAATAGAAAATAAAGAGGACTTTGTTAAGAAGCCTGACCATATGGGGTGGCCTAGCATGACTGATAAAACTCTTGGGTTTTCAAACCACCCCAGTTGCAGCCTGGTTGGTCTTTGACTCTACCAGATTCAATTTCTACTCAGAAGTATTTAACAAGTACCTATTGCATGTGTGGTGTTGTGGGATATAGAGATGAATAAGACACTTATTGTTCCTGACTTTTTGGAGGTTATTATGAAATAAAGACAAAGACAGATAGGAGATTAATTACAGTGTAATAAGTTCCAGAATAAGGGATTTATTCCAGTACTGGGAATTAGAGGAAGCTTCCCTGAAAAAAAGGGGCATTTAGATGAAACCTGAAGGAACGCCAGAAGTTAATCTGATGAAGAGGTAGCGTGAGGACTCCGGGGAGAGGGAAGCTGAAAAGCAAGGTGTCCCCCACAAACCTGAAAGATAATCTATATCCTGCATGAGGTGGAGGTTTCCATCATCTACCCCAGAATGGAAGTTCAGAAGAGAGCAGGTTATATAGAGAGTCCATCTTTAAAACATTTCTCTTACTCAGCCAAGAATTCCCATACTCTTAAGGAACTAGCTTGTACCTCCCCAGCTCTGGAAGGACTGTAAAAGAAACACACTGATAGTTTCTCAGCTCATTACAGCAGTTCTTTCATCAATGTCAGAAAAAAGGGAGGAGGTGAGATAGTCATTTAACAGGACATGAGAGGAGGGTGCCTGGGTGGCTCAGTCAGTTAAGTGACTGACTACTGATTTCAGCTGAGGTCATAATCTCAGGGTCTTGAGATCAAGCCCAGTGTCAGGCTCCACACTGGGCATGGAGCTTGCTTAAGATTCACTCTCTCCTTCTCTCTTTCTTAAAAAAAAGAAGAAGAAGAAGAAGAAGAAGAAGAAGAAGAAGAAGAAGAAGAAGAAGAAGAAGGAGAAGAAAAATGAGAGACAGAGAAAGAAAAATAATTGGGGTAGGGATGTAAAAAAGGAAGGCATACCCTAAAAGAAATAGACCACAGCAATCAAAAGTTTAAGAATTTAATAAGATGAGCTCTCAGTTACCTACCTCTGGCTTAAAGAACTTATAACACATTATTCCAGATTCATTTATACTGTACTTGGGAACATCAGAGAAGACAATACAATGTAGCAGATTTACTTTCCTACTTTCTGCTTAGGTTTATTAAGCCTGTGGATGAGAACCAAGGCACTAGAAGCCTTTGTTTCATTCCTTTACTTGGTACATCAGTTCCTTAATTCATTTTAACACTCACACAAGAATTAGTGGTTTGTTTTGCTTTGTTTTTTAATATGAATTGCTAAGGACACCAAATGACAAGATAAGAAAACAGTCCCAAGAGCACTAGGAAAGAAGTAATTCATGTGCTAAATATTCTCTATCTCTCCCTCTAGATACACATATCAATCTTTTCCACCCTGCTCTGTGTTTCAGAGGTTGACCTGCCTCAGGGAGCTCCCATGAGGTTTCAGTCAGCTGTGGTCAATGGGAGGCACCGGTAGGAGATCAGAGAAGAGGGATCCATGAATTTGAGGTGCTTTGCCATCCCTCATTCGTTTCCATTAACCTTGCTCACAACTTGAAGTAGCCCCTTCATTCATCCCTCCTTACTGGCTTAAGTTGCATCTGCCACCTCTCTCCCCAACCCCACCCCTCAAAATGGAAAAAGACACTTTAGTCACACAGAAGTATGATGCAAGCTCAGGGAAAGCATGATTGGCAAGAAAAAGGTATATTTATGAGAATAGTATGTTAGAACAAGAAACCCATTTGAAAATGTCTTTGGAGCATATCCATTGAATTCCTCCTCTGTAGCAAGGAGAGAGAAATAACAGTGCATTGGGAGGAGATGAGAAAAGATACAGCCAGAACAATTTTAGACAATGATTCAGGATAACCACCAAGGGATAGGACACCCAGAGGAAATATTTGGGAGGAATTGATAAGGACACAGGACTTTTCTGAAGCCCCCCAAAATAATAAAACCTTCTAAGTATTCACCTCTGCACATTTCCAGGGCTCATTTCCCTCTTGGACTAAGGTAACCCTGGCTAAGACAACCTCAGTGGCCTCACTCTAACCCTTCTTTCCAAAAATGGAGATTTTATAAGAATACTTATCAATTCAGCAATGATTTTGTTAAGTTATAGATGTCAGGCTGTTAATAGTATTGTGAGAAAAGAAGAAATTCTTATCTCTTTATTACAACAACTATGGTAAAGTTCTACTGGCTTCCTCTCAATTACATGCATTAAGGAATACAAATTTAGCTAAATGTCAAGTACTAGTCAATCAGTGAATTCCTCTCTAATGGGCTTGAGCCAGTAACCAAATATTTATTAACTATCTCTGCTTCTTAGATGAAAAAACACATATTAACACTATTCAAGGTAAAGCTGCTCATTTTAATTTCTGCCATCTTCCTGTGCCGTTCCTTAAGTAACAATGACAGCTAAATTATTTTTTCTCAGCCCAAGAATAATGTGTTGGGCTTCCTTTTTAATGACAACAATCTTTTTGTTGCCAAATGCTTCACGTCTTAAATAATGGCTTGAATCTTGGCTGCAATTATAAGATAAGCTTGTTCTCATAACCTTTTCACAATGGATTTTCATCAGCTCCTTTATAAAGGAAATTAAAATTTGCATTTAACTTCAAGCTCATGTGTCTGAAATTGAACACACCATTAGCACATTCAGACATGGCATTTATAAAGAAATAATAATTGGTTTATATGGTTTTGATTAATATTTTATCTCTCAAGGAAAAGAAGGAAAATCTAACTGAAATTAATGAAGAATCAACAGAGGTAGAATGAGAGGGTGACTCAGAAGTGAAGATAATGTATTTCTGTAAATATAATGTGCTAACTTCTAAATACACCTCAAAGAAAATATATTTACCTTCCAAAATTACTCAGTAACATCTGAGATCCAGACAACATAACCACAAGCAGGTTTGATGTATAACAGAATGTAATTTTGCCAGACAATAAAGGCCACAATAAGTATAAGTTCTATACAGTGAGTGACATGACATCCTCATTGCTCAGGATAGACAGCACGACAATAGCTATGGTCTAATAAAAGCAAGATGTCCCCAGGAATTAACAAGAAACTTCTTTCAGACAACATTTTCAGCTCATTTTTTCCAGAACCCAAGCTGGGACTTTGCATAACCTGAGAGTAAACATCCCTCATGCCAGAACTTGAGAAATACCAAACTCCAAACTTGTGGAGAAGTATCTATCCATGATCCAGGATTCCAGCTCCCTGGCTTGCCCCAAATGTCTCCTTTCTTTAATGTTGAGCAAGGACTGCCAACTTTGATAGTAGGTGGGATTTGCCCATAATACAGTCTCAAACAGGAGAAAGCATTCAAAACTAAATGAGACAATGGCTAATTCAAAGGCAACATCTGTGGGAAATATGATTGCAAACTAGGAAAGCAAGTTGTCTATCAGGAGACGAGTGATTCATAAATGTTTCTGGCAGGGTCTCACACAGATGGAGTCGTGCACACATGCTATTTTTTTCCTGCTAGGATTTTTGCCTAACAGAGTAAGTGATTGCAGACCTGAGTGAGTATGCATTGTGATCGAAAGCAAATGTAATGAACTTTCTGATCAAAGCACCATTGAATCTCTTTCCTTGTGATATTCCCTACTCTGGCTCCTTCCCTTCAGTAGGCAACTTGGGGAGGTTCTTGAATGAAATGTTTGTGCAGATGCAAATGCTGTGACTTCCCTCCTGGCAGGAATTTCAACCCCAAGAGGATACTGAGAAAAGAAAAATCCCAGTATCTACCTCCCAGCAGCTCAGGGAAAAAAATGCCATCAGTCCTGTTTGGGCCAAATGAAGTACAGGAGTTGGTCTCTAGTGCAAAGATACTATGCACACAGAATTTGAGAATGTTAGAATTGGAATCTTAAGGCTCACGGTCCAAACTTCTCATTGTACGGTGACTGAGACCCAAGGAGATCAAAATGACTTGCCAAATGTCTCCTAACTACTCAATGACAGAACCAGGATTACAACCCAGTTCCTTTTATTCTAAATTTAGTGGGCTTTTCCTCCATTGTGACATAGACATTTTTTCATTCATTAATTCATTTATACTTCAAAATATTTATTCAGTGCCCACCATATGACAATCAATGTTCTTAGTGCTAGAATAAGAACAAGGAACAAGTGAGAGAAAATCTTTTACCTCAATCAGCTTACATTCTAGCAGGAGAGAATAACAAAATATAGATAAACAAATAAATATATAATGTTATGTCAGGTAGTGGCAAATGCTTCAGAGAAAATAAAGAAAGGTTAAGGGGTGGGGTGGGGGGCAGCTATTTAAAAAACAGTGCTTGGGGAAACTCTCAGCAGTGATATTTGAGCAGAGTCTGAGTGGAGTTATGGTGTATGCCATACAAATAGCTGAGGGAAGAACTTTCCAGGCAGAGATAACAGTATCTACAAAGTTCAGAAAGCTGGAATGGCCTTCGTGTGCTTGGGTAGTAGGGTGGGGAAGGCGTTTTTGCCTGGACTAAATGAAAGGGAACAGTGGGAGTGAAGTCAGAGAGGCCACTGAAGGGCTTTCAGCAGGAGAACAATTTGATCTTTGATTTTTTTTAACAGGTTTGACTGTTATGTGAACAAACTGAAGAGAGGGGAGACAGAAAGGGACCAGGGAGTCCGATAAGGAGGCACTTCTGTAAGGCAGAATTTAAGTTCTTTGAGAGAAGGGATTTTTATGTAGCTTGTTCACTGCTGCAAAATCAGCACCAAGAATAGTGCCTGGCACATTACTGAGGTGTTGGAGATGTTTGCTAAATGGACGGATGCCTGAGCCGTGAAATAGAGGGAAAATTGACAGTGGCTTGGATTAAGGTAACAGCAGTAGAGAAAGTGAGAAATGGGTAGATTTGGTGATATTTTGAAAACAGAAGTAACAAAAAGCTTCAATGTTGGATACATATACTTAGTAAGAAAGAACTGAAAAGTTGCTCCTAGGTTTTTTGACTTAAGCCCTCCAGGTGAATAGAAGTAAATTCTCAGAGAGAAACAGATTCCTTGGGGAAAATTGAGAATTGTCTTGACCATGTTACATTTGACCTGTATATTGCTCTTTCAAATGAAAATACTGCGTTGGGTAAGCAGCTGAACTGTCTGGAACTCATGGAAGATATTAATGTTAGAGATATAAGTGGATACTACTTAAAAGTACTGAACACAACAATGTCACCAAAAAAATAAGTATTGATGAGGAACTGATAGTGTCCAAGGAGCCCAGAACATTCCAATGTTTCTGGGTGGGTAGTGGAAGAAGATCCAGCAAAATCTTTTGGCCTAAGATGAAGTAGTACAGGCAAAAAAAGCCTGACAATAGGAAAACCAGAAATTGAGGTATCCCAGAAGCCAAGCAAGGAAAGACTTTTGTGTTTCAAAAGGAAGGAATAATAAACTGTTTCAGTTATTCCTGAAAGGTCAGGGTGACGTCTGATAATTAATCATGGTATTTGTCCACACAGGTCATTGGTGACACTAACAACTGTAGTTTCACTGGCATGATAGAGACAAAACCCTCACTGGAATGAGTTCCAAAGGAAAGGAGAGAAAAGGAAGGGGATGGTATAAGAATAGATCATCTTCCTCAGTAATTTGCTATAAAATGTATAAAGACATGAGGAATGATTTGGAAGATAAGGAAATCAAAGGAAGGTTGGGGTTATTTTTTAGGTGACAGTCATTACAACAAGCTTGTATGCTGATAGGAAGATCCATTAGAAAGGGAGGAGTTCATGGACAGAAACAGGATACATACAAGAGAAAAGTCCAGGTTAGACAAAAGAAAATGAAATCCACTACACAAGTGGAGACCTTACCTTTAGAACAAGAGCAGGTTTAGTTCATCTGGAAGGGAGGAAAGGCAGAGAACTGGTGAAGATAGGATTTGCTGGCACCAAAGACAGCAAGTCCCATTCTGAATGCTTTTTTTTTTTTTTTCCCAGTGAAATAACAAGGTCATCTACTGAGAACATGGGGAAGGAAGGGGCATCTGAAATTTAAAGAGGAGGAGATGAGGTGGAAGCTATAGGAGACTGATTCCCAGCAATATACTCTGTGCAGCACTGGCACAGAATGGAATACCATTAGAGAATATTAACAGTCATCCAGGTTCAAAAAAAAAAAAAAATCGTACCACTGGCAGAACCAGGTATGGGCAGTTAGGGGAAAGAAATGGCTCCAAGCAAAAAAAGACATGTAGAAAGAGGCAGCAGGAGGTGTTTTAAACAATACTGTAGCAGCCTTATAAATTTCAAAGAGAACCTCAAGATGGAATAGATCAATGTTGCTTTTCATGGAGATGCAAATATTAAAGAGTAATAAATCATTTTTTCCAAATTCAGGAGGAAAACATTTGCTACCTAAAAGCATTAGTTCTTTCATTTATTAACTTGCAATGAAATAAGACAGAGCCACATTTTGAACCAGCAACCCTGGATACATATTAGGACATTTAATTATGTAATAATATATCCTGTACAGGACAGAAGGCTAATAACTTGTTAAGTTGAAGCAATTATCTAACAATAATAATAGCAACAGTGACAGAATTATATGTTCAGAGTGCTTAAGAGTGTAGGGACTGGGAACACTCATTTAATCTGAAGAGTTCTATTGTTTATTCTCTATGGTAGTTTTTATTTTTAGCTGCCTGCTTTTTCATGGAAGGTTTTAATTAATCCCTTTTACTGTTTTAAAAATCTTTCTTAAGTACAGTTTTAGATAACACTGCAATTCAAATCTTTGAGTAGTTTGAAGGTTTCCTTTTTCCTTCAACACTTTTAAAACACATAAGTTCCACTGTGAGAGATCCAAAAAAAAGCAATATAAATAGCTTAGCAATTCTGGACCTTCTTTGGGTTAAAGGAACCATAACACTGCCTTTTTTCAAATTGGTTTCTCACCCTACTTTGTGAGGGAGGGGATTAAGAAACAAACCACACACACACACACACACACACACACACACACACACAGTCTTAGTTCTATCTGGCTGTTACAACAAAAATATCATACACTGGGTAGCTTAAACAACAAATACTTAACATTTATTTCTCACAATTCTGGAGGCTGGGAAGTATCAGGGCAGGGTGCCAGCATGGTTGGGTGTCTGGTTCAGACCATTGACTTCTTGCTGGGTCTTCATATAGTTGTTGCACATGGTAGAAGAGGTGAAGGAGCTCTCCGGGCCTCTCTTTTATAAAGGTTCAAGTCATGAAAGCTCCATCTTCATGACATAATCACTAATCTGATCACCTGCCAAAATTCACATCTGCTAATATCATCACATTAGAGGATAGGATTTCAACATATGAATTTGGGGAGACACAAACATTCAGTCCATAACACACACACAACACACACACACACACACACACACACACACACCTTACAGCTTTTTTCCAAACTCAAATGTATTTAGGGCAAGTAACTACCTATTCTTTAGACTTCATTGCAAGAAAGTGCCCTCATAATTTACTTTTGTTTTTATTCTGAATTTAAAAATGAGCTTTCTATTTGACACATCTTGTATTGTGCTAACCCAGGTCTTAATAGAATATTTTCAAAATGGTTCAGTATATTCTAAGTTGAAATTGTTTTCTTTCAAAAGAAAACCTGTTTTTCACTTCCACTATTAAATTTCTTCCTTTTTCTACTGATCCACTATCACATTGAGTTTCTGGAAGAACATCACTATCACCTTCGTAGATCCATCGGATTTCCTTGGGTGAAGTAGAAGCCCCTTTGTCCCACACAATCAAGACCATGGCTAGGTGACTACTTTTTTGAATGAGCTGATCTCAACAGGACAAAAAAGACAAAAGGATTATCATTCTATGGTGTTCACTTCTGTTGTGATCAATGTCCTCTCTCTATGCTGCTGTAATCAAGTAAATTGCACAATCTCAGGGCTAACCAGGAATCTGAGAGGACAGGATGGGGAGGGGGAGGTAAGATAAAGGCTTACAAGTCCAACTGAGTTGCAGAAACAGGCCTGGATTGGGATAATTAGCTAATAATCCAAGGTCACATAATGTTAAAAGCTTAGTGTTTGGCATCAGGCCTCTATTCAGATCCTAGCCATACAGTTTGGTGGGTGTTTAACCTTTAAAATGTTATTAATTTTTTCTGACACTAACTGTCAAGTGAGGATAATGGCCTTACCTCAGAGACTTGTGAGAATTTAAAAAAAAAAAAGATGTTTCATGTAAGGAATTAGCATAAAAAGCATATGTTATGATTTTTTTTTTTGGCTCAGTTTGTAGAGAATGGATCTCAGCTAATACTCAAAACAGTCCTACAAGGTAGGCTCTACTATTACTATCTCTGTTTTATAGACAAATAAGTGGAAGTACAGAGAGTGTGAGTAAATTACTGAAGGACACAGAGCTAGTCAGAGTTAGAGACAAAATCTAAACCCAGACACAGAATGGTTCTGGAGTCTGTCTTAACCACTATACTAAAATGTTCCTCATAGCTCTTTGTTCTGAAAGATCTGTCGAAATAGGGGTTAAAACTGTGATTAGAGTCAGTCAGTTGGTAGAAAAGAGGAGGACACGGCAACAGTGATAACAGGCAGAAGTCAACTTTAGCACCCAAATAGGCATTATGTGCTGTTATGGGTGATATGGCCATACAAAAATGGACATCAGACAATAGGTCAAAGTCCAGGAAAGACTGGCAGAATCTTTGGGAGGGGGGAAATCAAATACTATCTAATGTCCAGCTCTCAAAGAATAAAACTTCAAAGCCATAATACACATGCAGGCAATGTTTCAACTGTAGGATGTGAAGGAAGAAATCTTCTCTTTATTGCCCTGAACCTTAAGTCTGATTGGTGGAGGAAATGACTTGGTACACATCAGATAGCTACAGACCTCAAAGAAAGAGAATCAAAGCAAGGACGGGCACCATCCATAAAATGGCAAGATTTATTGAGACATTTCCCATCAGCAGCAGATTTTATACTTTCTTTCCTCTGTTTAGCACTTTATGGTTACAGATGTAGAATATTAGTCTGGATATGCTTGGCTGAGTTTGCTTAACAGCAACATGACTAGTAGTTCCAGATGAGACACAAACGATTATGCTGGCTTGACCTTTTTTGTAAACTGCTGAATGCCTATATACTTTTGTAGAATCTCCACCCTCTCTTCTTAAATTGGATAGTAGCTTGCAACTGTAAAGTTGTAACTAAACTTCCTTTGATTATGGTTCTGACTTCTCAAAAAGTTGTTTCTTTCAGTGGTTGTTAGATACATGGCAAAACAATTCCAGGATCAGGTTGTCCCTGGTTTTCCTCGCATAGTCAAGCTAACACTGGAATTCTCTCTTGATTAGCTGCAAAGGGACTAGAAAAAACAGCTGCTAAACTGGACATCTTTACCCAGTTCATATTTACACCTATGCTATTCCTCTCCATTCCTTTCTTCTCCCCTCTTCTCCTCTTCTCTCCTCAGATGTGTCTAGATAGGACTCACCAAGACTACCAGCTGATTAACACACACTTCTGTTCCCTGTAGGGCAAACAAGCTGTGGGCAGTCAGCACCAAAACCAGGGACAGCTCCTTTCCCTGGGGCTTCCCAGCCTGGTTCCCAATTGTGGTTTTACTGCAGGGCTTTAGTTGGTAGCTAGGAGGTTCTCCAATCTCCCACCCTCACTGTGGCTTTTAATATTAGAGTCTGTCTGAACCGTTAAGTTTATCTGCTATATTTTCGGAGCTCTCAAGGTCTAGTGATAGATCAGTAGAGTCAGCAGACAGTTACAGGAAATGTTTGATCCAGTCTTAAGTTAGCATTTACAAGTCAAAGCTTCTCTACTGCTATTTGTTAATCTAATAAATCTCATATGGTTGCTTGGGTACACTCACAATTATGGAAGGGGTGGGGAAATAATAATTTCTGCATCAGTGTTTCAGAGTCTATTCTGGTATGAGTTGAATTTGCTAGGTTGAGCTCCTGGAATACCTACCTCACTGCTTCTAGGGTCTCAAAAAGTTCTTCTGATGCTTGTATAAACTTTTGAGAGAACAGAAGATACAGTTCCAGTAATGTCTGGACATACCTTAAAAGCTTAAAATGGCAATTCTAGAGTTATCTGAGCATGCATCAGGACATAACCTGTGTTTGGGGGGATATTTTAGATAGTCTCTGGCATTCCCATCATCTCAGACTTATATGCCCTCTGTGGGCAACTACAAGTGACTGAGTTGGAAAGTAGTTCAGATGCAAGGGATGTTACATCTTGGAGAGTCAGTGTTCCCTGGGGAAGCTTAGGGAGCCACTTAAGACTTCATTGGTACAAGAAGATACTCTAGTTTGGGAACATTAGTGTCTCCAAGTACAACACAGAGTACTGAGTTGTTGCTGAGTAATCACTAGATTCTTCAACCTACCTGCCCTAGCTCATGGATAACTTTGTGTCCTGTCTTAATGGGATTTCAAGTATTTATTTATCTTTTTCTATCAGAATAATAAAGCACTTGAAGATTCTTTTTAGAATCTCATGCTTAGGTCTAATATATAGATATATACATATACATATGATATATATATGTTATATGATATGAATTATATATATATAATATATAATACATATCATATATAAATGAAACTAAGCAGGAGCACACCCAGTATGAACTTCATTGGCTAAAAACAGTTTCTACACCAAATGGCTTTCCCAGATTCAATGTGTTCAGCTGAGACGATGGCAGACAGTGCCAAGTAGGCAGACTGACATTTGCTCTCAAATAATACAGGATTCAGTTACAGGAACATGTTTGAAGGAATTCAGAAAATGAGAAGAAGCTAGATACATCAGCTAAAGGACACTGAGTTTATAGTCACGGATCAAGGACTCAGTGGTATGAGTCCAGCTATAAGAATAAGCCCTGTTTAGGGGTACCTGGGTGATGCCATCGTTTACGTATTCAACTCTTGATCCAGCTTAGTCTTGATCTCAGGGTTTTGAGTTCCAGCCCCACACAGGGCCCCACACTGGCATGGAGCCTACTTAAAAGAAAAGTAAAAAGAAAAAAGAATGGGTCTTGCTTGGCCATATATAGGTTGAGGAGGGAGACACATTTTATCAATCTCAGGAATTCCAAGGAACCTCTAGATCTAGATTCTCCTGGCCAAGGTAAATCTGGATTTAGAAGTATTTACTACTGCTGGTGGATCAAGGCATTTTTCAGGGACAGTATATGTCCAACTATAAGTTACTGTATGCTCCAGAGATCTCAATAGATGGAGAAGGGCCTCCCTTACCATGTACTTATACTGAAGCAGCATATTCGTATTTGGCCAAGATGTGGCACACTCACAAGTGAGTTTCTTCTGTGAGATATCATGAACTTATTACAAAGTAGGTACTGTACAGCATGGCGATTGTGATCCTAGATTTTTAGGATCTACTCCTAGATAATTCCAGAAATACCACCTAGGGGAAAATTTTCTCCTACAGGAATTATACTAATTGTGTCAATATTTTCCATATACATAATGATAAACTTCTGCATATGTCAAAATTACTTGAGGTAATGTCTTTGAATGTTTTTACAACTCAGCTGATTCTAACATGAAACCTTCTGTAATCTCAGACATGGTAAGGGAGGGCCGGAACTAGTGAAGGTACATCCATGGAAACTGACTTGATTATAGACGAAGTCTTGGCCAGACAAGCTGAACACATTTATTTTAGAATTATAAGTATAGATACTCTGCCAGACTTGACCTCTGTTTGAAGTCCCTGTGAACCCCAGAAAGAGGAGACACATGGATTTAGAGCTCAAGACTAAAACCAGAGCTCCAATTAATATCTTTCATTTCATTGACAAAACAAGGTAAGTTTCCAAAATCTGACAGGGCCAGGAAATGTCTTGAAAAGCGTAAGTGGATTTGGAGGGCCTGTCAGTCAGCTAATACTGCAATAATTCTGCATAACAAACCCACAAAACATCACTGACCGACAACAATAAGCACTTACTTAGCTCATGCAATTCAAGTTGACTGGAAGTTAGCTAATTCAGATCGGACTTGGCTGGACAATTCTGTTCCACATGTCTCTCAACATTCTCCTGGGACTAGCATTAGTCTGGGAATGTTCTCATAAATACAGCAGAAGCACAACAAAGCAACTGGCACACTGGACTTAGCACCCGATGCTATTGCCCAAAACAAGGCTTATGACCAATCCCAAAGTCAGGGGACAGGGAGGCAAACTGTAGACCTTTAATGAGAGAAACTGAACATAGCAAAGAAGATGAATACAGGGAAGTTGATCTGCCACAAAGGTGATCAACAAGCATACTGAAAGACAAGGGGCCATAATGGGACTTCTGCACAGATGTAAAGATTACCAGCAGACCTGCTGTCCCAGGTCAGAGTTGCCCCTGCAAAATGAATTCCCTTCATGTGATACCTGGCCTTTGTTACTACTGACTCCAGAATAGGAAGAATGAATATGGAGTTAAATTTCCTCTGGTCAAGGCATACCTTCCAAAACAGCTCTTCAAGAATGAAATGGTGTTCGTCCTTCCCCTTAAACATTATTCTTTAAATTCACTTAGCATACAACTAATATGTGAATAAGTAAAAATATTCCAAATGCCTTACAAATCCTTTATTATCTGGACTCAGAGTGGTACACACTAGTTATTGTACACTATTTACATGGAAAATAAACAACCTCTATGTCTTTGCCAGGCTTTAATAATCTGACCATCTGGGTGTGGAAAGAATGAACTTTGAAATTAATCTTCAGGGACTTCCAAATGCATTAAATTCTCAGTAGGCTTGGCAGTAATTGTAGAAATTACTGTGTTATGACTACCAAGTAAGAAATCTAGGTCTATCATTTGGATACAATGAAATTATTATAAAATTAAAAGCAATTCAATAAGGCTTTGGCAACCTAATATCATGTTCTTGAATTCTGTTCAGAACAGAATTGTTCAGAACAGAATGGATTCACAGATGCAAATTGGCCTTTTCTAGTATGATTTTGTAGAATCATAGAGGAATTAAGACAACACTTGCCATTACTTTGATTTTTGGACCATACCTTAAAGATTGTTCTGTGTCGTCACAAACTTTCGTACTTGTTTTTCTCTTTTATGTGTCTTGCCAGAATATTTTATCTCAGAATATTTAACCAAGTGCAACTCTGCAGCTGTTCTCAGTTAATATCTTCAGGTTAAATCAGTACACACACTGCAGACTAAACCTGCTTGGGGTGTTTGTTTTTGAAGTCAGCAAGTGCATGCACAGCTTTGAGACTTGCATTTTCCTCCCAGCATTCTCCAAATCAGAATGTTCCAAAGAGATCGAATAGGTCATTGCACCTAGAAGAGTGGGCATATATTTCAAAGACATAATCATCATTAAGGAAAAATATGATGCACATTGTGTTGGTTGCCCAGATTATCAATGATTGTTACTAGAAAAAACGGATCTGCCTGTGAAGCCATAAACACATCTAGAGATCATTAAATTTCATTCTTTAGATAATCCCCTTTATTTTTCTAAACACAGCATGCCACTTAGCCTTAAATAAATATTTAAAAATATTTTCTCTATCATGGCAGCTAACAAATATAAGTTGACCCTATACAGCTAAATTATATGAAGATTATTTTGGCATTTTAATATTTGTTAAAGTAAGCAGTTAGGCCACCAAAAAATTCCACAGGACATTTGTGACAATGCAAGCAGAAGTCACAGTGGTAACAAACTCATCAGTCTATGCACCCACTGGCCTAGGGCAGTGGCTTCCACTCTTTGACTATGACACACTGTAAACACACATTTAACATCACAACTCAATACATACGTACTCACATTCTCACACACACATAACTGAAATAATGGTTTTAGGAAATGGTACTTAAACTCACTATATGATGTACTCTCATAATTTTGCTTCTCTATTTCGTTATGTTTTCAAATGCTGATAGCAATGTACTGAAAATGATTTCATAGCCCCCTAATAGATTGGGACACTTTTTTGAGTTTTGGAGAAGTTGTGCTTTCATGGATGTCAAAGCCCAAGTTTCCTGGAAATCCGACCCCAAGGCAAAGCTTTAGTGCTTTGGAAGTTTTATCTCAGGAAGGCAAGAGAGAGGGGAAAAGGAAGCGGGGAAACAGAAGAACACATATAAAATGGTGCATTACTGAACTGGCTGCAGCTTCATAGGAAAGCACAGCTGGTTGTCTTGTCACAGAGGACAGATATCTCCACCAAGTCTGCATGGAACGATCTGTGGAGCAACAAGGAGGAAGGCAAGCTATTAACGGCTAGCTCCCTTCCATGTGTATTCTCCACTTGGTCAAAATTTGCCCCATTTCAACTCCCCCCACGTTTCTGGATTATGTCACCCAGTTCTTCTGGGGCAGACTCTCTTCCAGTAAGGTCAGACCCCAAGCTAAGACTGCTGGGGCACTGCTCGTGGAAGAGATGCTGACATCCAGATCTTGCCCCCAAGGGAGCCTGAGATGAAGGGATGATGGTATTTCATGGCAGCTGGTATTTTAAGAAACTGGAGATGACTCAAGTTGTCATTGTTCTCTAGCCAGGAAGCAGGATGGGTAGCCAAGGTCCAGGAGTTATGTAGGGCTGACCACACCAAAATCAGGGCCACAGTATGTGGAAAAGCACATATCTTCAAGGTGGAAAACCTAAGTTCATATCCCTCTACCTCCACTTCCCATGTATGTGATATCTATGTAAGTTGCTTTACCTCTTTGATGGATATTAGTACCCTGGCAGAGCTGCTATAAAAACTGGAGATAATGTATAATTTACTCCAAAAAGACCTTTTATATCTTTTATTAGACTTAGTCCTAAATAGTTTATATTTTTGTGCTACTATAAAAGGAATCTTTTTCTTTTCATTAATGCAATTAAATTTATATACAGCAAACTTGCAAAGAATTATTCATTTTAATTTTTATCTGTAGTTTTTTATTCTCTATACAAAGAATCAATATCTGCTAATGACACTTTTGCTTAGCATTTCACAATATTAATGTCTTTTTTTCAGTTTTACTTCCTTTTTTAAATTTAATTTTTTTCAGTCTTCCAAAATTCATTGCTAATGCATCACACCCAGTGCTCCATGCAATACGTGCCCTCCTTAATACCCACCACCATGCTCACCCAATCCGCACCCACCCTCCCCTCCAAAACCCTCAGTTTGTTTCTCAAAATCCACAGTCTCTCGTGTTTTGTCTTCCCCTCCAATTTCCCCCAACTCACTTCTCCTCAGTTCTACTTTCTGTGCTAGCTAGAGCCTTCAGTACAACATTGAATAGACACAAAAATAGGCACACTTGTCTTATTCCTAATATTGAAGGGAAAATTTCCAGTGTTTCATTTTAAGATTTTATTTATTTGAGAGAGAGAAAGTGTGAGAGGGGAGAAGGTCAGAGGGAGAAGCAGACTCCCCATGGGGCTGGGAGTCCAATGCGGGACCTAGTCCCGGGACTCCAGGATCATGACCTGAGCCAAAGGCAGTTGCTCAACCAACTGAGCCACCCAGACGCCCTCAGTGTTTCAATAAGTTTGTTATGTGCTGCACGCTTTTAAAAAATTCAATTTAATCCAAAGATGACAAACTCCTTTTCATTTCTAGTGTGCTAAGAGGTTTTCGTGGGGGTTTTTTTGTGAATGGTTCTTGAGTTCTATGCAATTATTTTTCAGTATGCATTGATATATGATTTATTTTTTAATCTGTTAATGTGGAGAATAACACTGATTTTTCTCTTTTTAAAAAAAACTTGCATTTCTAGGATGAACACAACTAAATATCTATACTGTATTTTTTTAGACATAATTGAATCAGCTTTCCTAATTACTGTATCTATATTCCTAAATGAGATTCACCAGCAATTTTTCTTTCTTCCATTGTCCCTATCAGTTTTGGGGGTTCAAGGTTACATGAGCACCATAAAATGAGTTGGGAAATGTGCCCTCTTTACCCTATTTTGGAACAGTTCCTGTAAAATTGAAAGTATTTTTTCTCTGAATGTTTGGTTGGGCTCCATGGTAAGACCACCCAAGGCCTGAGTTTTCTCTATGGGAAGATCCTCAACTACTTGTCAATTTCATTAGTGGTTAGATGACTTTTCATGTGTTCTATTACTTCTTGACTCAGTGTCATTAAGTTACATTTTCCTAGGAATTTATCCATTTCATACAAATTTTCAAATTAACTGGCATAAAGTTGTTCTTACTATCCTTTTATTTTCTCCTTAATGCTGGCAGTTACAATTACGTTCTTCGTATTGTTTAGTTGGAACAGTTCTTTTTTCCTGATCAATCTTGACAAAAATTTGTCAATTTTATTAGACTTTCCAAACAACCAAGTTTTTTGTTCATCCTTTTTATTAAATGCTTCTTTTCCATTACATTAACTTTGGCCCAGATCTTCATTATTTCCTTTCCTCCAAATTATTTGCATATATTCTGTTCTTCTTTTCCTATCCTCTTAATTTACCACTCACTGGGTTTTAATCTGTGTTTTTGTTTTGATATAATCATCAAGAGCTAAAATTTCTAACTGCTGCTTTATCAGCATCTCATAAGTTTTGAGAGCAATACTTTCACTATCACTCCATCCTAAATGTTTTCTAACCTCATTATGATATTTTCTTTGACTTGTGCTTGATTTATTTAAATGTATTTTTTTTAACAAGAAGGAGTTGCTCTGCAACAATAGTTTCCTTTTTTTTTTTTTTTAAGAGTATGAGAGGGTGGGGAGGAGGGACAAAGGGAGAGGAAGAGAATTTTAAGCAGGCTCCACACGCAGCTCTGAGCCCCACGCAGAGCTTGATCCCACAACCCTGAGATCACAACCTGAGCCAAAATCAAGAATCAGATACTTAACTGACTGAGCCACCAAGGTGTCCCACTTAAATATATTTCTTAATTTCTCTCCATATGGAGTCTCACTGGTTATCTTTTGGTTATTGATTTCCAGCTTAACTACAGTGTGTTCAAAGAACAATAATTATTGAAAATTATTCAATAATATTGAAATTTCAATAATATTGAAAATTATTGAGACTTGCTATATGGTCAATTTTTACAAATGTCCTTTGTGTTCTTGTACTGAATGTATATTATGCATTGCATGGGCATGCTTTTGTACATGGCCATCAAAACATGATTTTTAATCATATTCTTTACTTTGCTTACTGATTTCCTCTCTGCACCATCAGTTTCTGACAGGTATATTAAAACCTTCTACAACTGTGAACTTATTTATTTCTTTATTAGTTCTGTCAATTTTTGTTCTATTCATTTTGAGATATGCCATCAGGTACATACAAATTTTAAATTATTATATTTTCCCAGTGAATTAAATGTTCTATTACTAGGGGAAGAGATTAATTGTGTTTTATGCTTTAAAACATATTTTTTATATAATATAAAATATAAAAATAGCTACAGCATCTTTCTTTTGGCTGGACTTTGTCTGATACATTTTTCCATCTTCCTTTTATCAACCAGTCTAACAATCTTCATATTTTAGCTAAATAATTTATTTCATATAAATTGACGTTTTTACTTATACCTACTATTTTAATAGGTATTTTCTATATATTCTGGTTTTTTCCCCCTATTCCTTTCCTTCTCATTTATTACCTTTTAAAAAATTGATTATTTTTTTCTCACTTTTATTTTCCTTTGGTAGCTTGTGTAGTGTTTCTATTCTTTTAGAGGTCTTCCTAGAAATTACAGCATATATGCCATCAAAATCAATATCTTTACTCTTCATATGACACAATTTTAACTTCAGTCACTTCCCTTCCAACTCAAGTTCTATCATTTTCCAATATATTACTTTTGCTATTTCAGTATTTTAGTTTTAACCTATTTCTCATCCTCATCTTTAAGTTTACCATTATCTTTGTTCACTTTTCTCTTACTGAATCTGATTTTCCATCTAGAATCATTTTCATCGTTCCTGAAATATATCCTTTAGAAATTACTTTAGATAATCTTTTGGAAGTAATCTTGATACAGGTTTGCCTGCAAATGTTAGTCTGCCTTTGTTTTTATAGGATACTCTTACTGAGTTAAGAATTTCTAGGGGCACCTGGATAGCTGAGTCAGATATGGACAAAGGGAACTTAAGGCTTCAGGAGAGCCACACAGATATGGCCAGTTTCTTGGGGTAATTTCTGTATATTAAGATCATTCTGGGAAATTATTAAGATGCATATTTTAGGGGTGCATGGGTGGCTCTGTCGGTTAAGCTTCTGTCTTCAGCTCTGGTCAAGATCTCAGGGTCCTGGGATTGATCCCCATGGCAGGATCTCTGCTCAAGCAGGGAGCCTGCTTTTCCCTCTTTCTCTGCCTGCCATTCCCACTGCTTGTGCTCTCTCTTTCTATCAAATAAATAAATAAAATCTTTAAAATAATAATTTTAAAAAGAATTTATTTTTATTATGATGATGATTGTTGTCATACTCATTTGCTGAAATACTACTGAGAACCTGACGAAATCTCTAGAGAATTATTTTGAGTGAAAAGTCCAACCTCAAAAGCTTAAATACTGTGTTATTCCATTTATATGGTATTCTTAAAATGACAAAATTATAGAAATGGAAAACATATTATTGGTTGCTAGGGGATAAGTAGGAACTGGAATGTGGGAGGAAGTAGGTGTAACTATAAAAGGGCAATAGGAGGTATCTTTGCAGAGATGGAAACGTTCTTTACCTTGACTTCAATGTCAACATCATGGTTGTTGCTACTGTATATGGTTGTACAGATTTTAATATGTTACCACCGGGATAAACAAAGTAAAACATATAAGGGATCTCTCTATAGTATTTTTCACAACTATTGTTGTGAGGTTGGGAAACTATGACCACATGAAAATTAATGTTTAATTTAAAAAATGACTTTAAAATGCATGATGTATACTACCACTTATAGAAAAGTAAATATATGCATACTAAAAAATAATTCCTCGTTGGCAATTATTTCTTCTTGGCAAACTGAAGATACCATTTCACTGGCTTCTGGCTTCCATTACTGCTGTAAGAAATAAGTTGTCAACCATCCCTTGTTAGTGACCCATTTGTTCCTCCTGGCTGCCTTACAGATATTTTCTCTTTTGTGTTCTCTGGTTTCAAGCAAATGTGTTTTGGTGAATGTTTCTTCTTTAATACCTGCTTTGGATTCATTGACTTCATGTATCTGAGGATTTATGTCTTTCAATAATTCTGAAAAATTCTCCCATTCTTTTTATTGTCTCATTATGAAACTCAAATTAATCTTGTGGCAGATATCTCACTCTCTCCTTTGTGTCTCTTAATCTTTTTCATATGCTCTGTGCATTTGTTTCTAAGTGGGGGCTAGCATTTACCAGTTCCCTTTACGTGGAAGGCAAAGTGCTCCTGTCCCAGCTTTCGGAAAGAAAGTCCTAGTCCTCTAATAGACTTCACATCTGCATTTTGTTTTCTGCCTCATAACTCTATGAGGAAGCTGAAGCTGAAGGTTACTAGGTTCAATAAATATCCTCAAGACAAAACTAAAATTTAGAGATAGCTAGCTCTCTGGATTTCTTTTTTCACCTGCCTTGATTTTAGCCTGACGATTCCTAACTTTATCACCTGCTCATTGATGCTTTTGAACACCATTATATAGTATTTTTAGTAGTTTTCAGTGGGAGGGTTTCCCTGAGTACTTGGCCCACCATATTAACAGAAACAAAAGGCAAAATTGTTTCTGTAAATTTTCAGGTACAGACAAGGAGTTCAATAAAATTACCTGTTATTATTGTTAAACTTGATTCTCCTAGCCTAACTAGCATGTCTGTTACTTTCTTTCCTTCATGGAAGCATCATGCATTTAAAAAAAAAAAAAAATAGATGTTTTTAAATCAGTAAGGAACTAATTCTTCATTGGTTTTTCTATTAATAGAATGCCAAGGCTAAGTTCTGAATTCTAGTAATTTGAACCAGAAAAGTAAAAAACCATAGTCATACATGTATCCCAAGGTTCTCTAATAAGACAGGAAAAAAAAAAAACCAGTTCCTTTATTTTAGGTTTGAAAACAATACCTTTGGTCATGAAAACACAGTGAAGAGCTGAAAAAAAAAAATACAAAATATAGACCAAATTATACAGCAAACTTTTTCAAAAAAAGAAAATAAGAAACCTATTTTTCAAGTCATAAATATTAGTTGGTTAATATAAAATAGAATGTATTTTATAGCTATGTGGCTGTATCTGATCAAAACTCCAGTATTTGGTGAATGTTGCTGTCTCTGTCTGGAGGAATGGAAAAGAGGTTTGATGCTATAATTTCAGAACTTCTAAACCAGACAGGGTCACTGTAAGGATACATGAAAGTCATTATAATCTTAAATCACAAAAGTAAATATGAACATGCCTAAATGCCAATATCTCCTTACTATTATCTCTTGCCAAGTTTCTGCTGACAGAACTAATTAAAGGAAAAGTGACATTTTTCCACATTTATCTCATTGGTAAAATATCAACCATATGACTAGCTTTTGAACTGTCAGGATAATGGTAACATTTAACACTTCTCGAGGGAATATGTCAAAGAGAGACCCAAACTGTTACTTAATACTGTTGCCCCTTTTCAGATGCGAAGCTATAATTCCAAGGACAGCAGTACTTCAAGAGTGACACATCTGCAAAAACAGAATCAATCATGATAGAATAGTTCTTTTATTTGTTTGTTTGGTTTTACATATTTGTTATATGGATCAAAATGTTATTGAAACCCTAAACTCTTACAGCTCTGAATTATGAAACAGTCATTAGTTATCCTATGGAAGGATATGAAAAGTTATGAACACTTGGATATTTCCTCACAAGTACAGGAACCATAAGGAAAGAGAAGCTTGGGGTCATGTAAGGTGCATTCCCATTCTCAACAGAGAGATGGCCAGTAAAAGGAGGGGAAGTAAGCCAGTCAAGAGACAGTTAGTGTGAGGTGTACAGAACCACTTGTTTGCAAGTTCCCAAAACCAGCCCCAGGAGAGAAACTTACAACTGGAACTAGAGGAGATCAAAAGAGTGAGGAGGCAGACTTCAGACACCTGTCTGTCATATGTGTGAACTTTATTCTAGAGTATCAAAATGCAAAGGCAGGACCAGGACACCATGTACAATCTGCAACAGTTTATAGGAGGACAAATATTGGTAACTAGACTGAATGCCAGTATGAGTCACACTAAGGGAAAAGCACTAGTTATGCATAATTATATTAAATTTTTGAGAAGCAGATATAATTGCAGTTTGCTGATTTCTAAACCTGCTCCTACTCTTAAACCTGAATCATAAGCTGATGGTTGGGGCATTTGAATCATGAGCCATAAGGACTCATTGTTTATCCTAGTTCCAGAACCAAAGTAGGAATTCTGTATTTTAAGGGGGAGGGGGAGACAACTCATCTTTACCTATAATATAAATTGAAAGCCAAACAAGGAACCAGAAAACATTCTTTAAAGAATGATTTCCAATGTACAATAAAGTCCTTAGCTTTCATTCCCTAACACTGTGTGCTGTTGAACCAACAGTATTGTAAAACCATTCAGTTTAGAAGAACAAATAGGAGCTGATACCTAAAGTGTGCCATGAAGTCTTCACAAAACAGACAAATAAGACATGATCCTTACCACTGGAGAAAACATTCTTTATCAAGAGGCTAAAAAGCCTCTTAAAAGGAGCCTTGTACAATTTCTTACTTTTAGTATTTAGTGTTTGTATCCATGTGACTCTAAGACATGTAGTCACAAGGCAGAGGCACCATAAATGTTACCAAATGAAAAAGTACCACTTATTTGGCCCATGTATTAGTTTTCTATAGCCACTGTAACAAATACCCACAAATTCAGCAACTTAAAACAATAATCACTATCTCACAATTCTGTGGGTCAGAAGTTCAGCATAATATCTCCCAAGGTATCTCTACTAAGAGATCGTGAGGCAGAAATCAAGGAGTTAGCTGGGCTGGGATTTAATCTAGAAGTTCTAGGGGAGATTCCACTTTAAGGTAATTTCCCTGCTGATGTAGGACTAAGATTCTCATTTCCTTGACACGTGGCCCCTTCGTCTTCAATCCAACAATAGCACCTGAAATCTCTGACTTACTCCTCTGCTAGGAGGCAGAGAAAAATGTCTGCTTTATAGGGTTTATGTGATTATATTAGTCCTGCCCCAAATAATTCAGGATAATCTCCTTATTTTAAGTCTAGCTGATCAGTGACCTTAATTATATTTGTAAAGTCCCTTTTGCTATGTAACATAATATTCATAGGAGTAACATCAGAGAACCAAAATGTTCTGCCTACCATAAATCATTTGATTCCAAGTGATATAAATTGTAGTTTAAGCCAAAAGGGAGCTTATTGACTACCTGGGAAGTTAGGAAATGATGCTGCCTTCATCCAGGGCAAAACCATGCCTGAAGATTTAGGTCTCAGAATCTATCTCTCAGCTTTGTCCCCTGGTGGGTATGGGGGAATGGCTTCATTTTCTCCTACTGTAGATGAATTTGCTTCAATTCCTATTTTCTATGTTCCCAGATTAGTGACCCACAGAAAAAGGAAAGTTTTCTATTCTAATGTCCAATCAGAGCCCCATTTTCTGGACTTTGAATTTAAGCAGAGTATTCCAGTAATGGGAAAGTGGTTGGTGCTCATTTATTCTAATACCATAATAACTCATTTTTATACCGAGACCCACTGTATCTCTTGTAGCACTCTGGGTCATGACCTTTCCTGACTCTTACCTTCTTGCCCTCCTATAGTAAATGCTGTGGTACCCCATCTATATCTCTTTTACCAGCCAGTATATCTACTACACAGACTCTAACAGCTTTATACCTGCAACTTTCTCCAGAATATTGCCCTTGACTGACTGGGATATCTCATTCAGAAATGCCTGGGAGGGTTCAGTATCCCCCATTCCAAGGCAACCAATGATTGACTGATAGGGAGGCATGAAAGTCCAGTCTAAAATACACATTTCCTAACTAAACATAGACTTTACCTAAGACCACATCCTTGTGTAGCTCTTTATTCTTACCTATACTACTTTCTTCAGTTTCTTACAAGTTTTCCTGAAGAGCAATCCCTCAATAAACCATGGTAACTTCAATCCCCATGTCACATTCTGCTTTTAGGGAACCTACCAAAATACTTCCTGACTTTAACTGCCTTAATATCCCACGCAAATTCTCATTTTTGCTCACCTCACCCAGAGTTCATTTCTATTGCCTAAAATCGAAGAATTCCAACTAATACTCTAAGAATAGGGAAAAGGAGGAGAGGAGAGAGTGCTTCATGACCACACCACCACTAGGGCCACATAAAGTGAAAAAACAGGTTGTGGTGAGAAAGTTATTTTTGAGTGTCTTAAATACCTGATTAGTTTGTATGATTCAAGAAAGCAAGAACCATGTGCTAATCACCTTTTTTATCTTCCAGAGCATGTAGCACAAGGCCTTGAACAAAACAGATGTTTAATAAATATGAGTGGATCAATTTCACAGAGGTAAATTCTCTAAAGTGATTATGGTATCAAAAGATAATGTGGAAACAGGTCTATTGGAAAGGAATGAAAGTGTTTTTCTTATATGGGTCATATTAATTACAATTAATATTTACCTAGTAAATTATAGTTCACAAAGTTCCTCTGCATATTTATTTCATTTACCCATTTCAACAATCATGCAAGTTTGAGTTTTAATAATAGCCCCACTTTACAGATGACCTTCAAGGAAGTAGACTTGCCCAAATAGCATATTTCATAAACATTTAACAAGAACATCTATCCAAATCCCATATTTCTTCTTCTGAGCATGACCTCCCTGGCAAAGGAGGTCACCCACACACACCTACATGGTCTTGTATTTTTCCAGAAAGGACCTAGTGCTTGATGTTCTTGACACCTGAGATGAAAGAGAGTGACTAGACTGAGGTGATGACAAAGTATGTGGTGTTCTGCAGTCTGTCACTTTTTTTCAAAAAGGAGATTAATAGCAGCATAAAGTCAAGCCATAGAGGATGCCTAAATTATGTGTGGAAGACAGCAAGGGATGAAGCAATCAGGGGTGTATGAAAAAGCAAGGAAAACTTTGCCCCATTCACAGCCTTCAGTCAGATTTTATTATTGCTCTTCTCTCATTCCTGCCATCTATTGTTTCAGCTGGAGAACACTCTGAGTTTCTGCCCCTGCAGAAAAAAGCAAAGCCAATCCAATTTCTCTTCAATTATAAAGTTTCACTCACATCCTTTAAAACATAATTAATGAGAATGGTGTGTGGCCACTTCCAGACCCGGAGCCAAAACTTTTCCTTTAACCATTAGGAAAACATCTCTCACCCAGGGAGAGAGCTCTCCTTCCTTGTTCTCAATGTCAAAAAGCAGAGAGTGAGAACAGGTCATCTGTCTTGAGTCTATAGATATCATATGGGCCCCTTGTCTGGTCCTTGGGGTCTGAAAAAACACAGAATTTATCTGAGTAGTTGTTGGAAAATTCTCTGCAAATCTGTTTGAAACTGTCTTCTTGCTGGAGCTTTCACATTCACACTGATGATGTCTGATTTTCCATCCTTGTTTTTAATAAAATTTTCCACCTAGGGCCACTGATTTCAAGCTAGTTGATTCTAGGGCTGTTAGGCTTTATTTCAGCTGAAAAAAAAAAACAGGCAAACCTTTCCTGGGTACGACATTTGCCCTGTCAGCCACCATCCACCTAAAGACACCAGCAGTCACTCTGTTCCTGCCTGGCAATGTCCTCAATGTCAGCCAGAAGATCCTACCAAGTAGATTCCAAGCATACACAGAAGACAAAAATCATCCTCCTTGATATATTTGTCCTTTGACCTAGAATTTTAAAGCACCTTTCCAAGAACCCAAAAATGAAATCTCCCTCCTAAGATCGCATTTTATTGGCCAGTATTCTTCCAGCTAAAATGGTGTCAGTCACACATTTGCTTACATTCTGATTTAAGGATCAAAGAAGTTAAGGGATGTACTCTAAATCATCCAGGGGTTCAGCAGTCAAGGGTAGAGTTTCCTGTCCACACTACCCTTCCTAAGTCTTAGCATGGTTGTTTACAAAGACTATTTTCTTTGAAAGAGCTTGTAAGTTTTTTCATAAGTCAAACCAATAATCTTAGTGCCAGATTCCAAATATAGGGCCACTTCACCACTTTTTTTTTTCTTTCATCATATCTATTTAAGAAATTACTACTTTTAACTACAAGAATATCTAATGCTGTTATTTCATGGAGAGAGGATGTAGGGTTGAGGAAAGGGGAACTAAAATCCATTGGTGGTCCAAGCAAGAAAGTGAAGTCCTACTCAAAGTAGAATAATTCAGAGGGAGGTATTTCAGCAAGATGATTCACTAAAGCGTGGATTTAGGAGTTACAAAGGTGAGTGCAATAACCTAGGGACAATGACAGCTGAGGTTTCACCACCAGTGGACCAGAAGAGAAAGGAAAGGAAGCAGTTACCAGAATTCAGCAAGAGAGTTCTGTGAAGTCCACTATCTTGTGAACAATTGTGATGTTTTGGTAAAGGGACACAGCCAGGTCTCACAGGGAAGGGGACAAGGAAGTATATCCCTGAGCTATCATCCCCCTCACACAGCTTCCTGCAAGGGCTTCCTTTTGGCCAAACCTGAAAGAAAGCCTGCAGTCTTGGAGAGCCCTGATGACATAGTTCATACAGCTTAGCCTCTCATGGCTGACAATTTTGCTAGGTTCTGTGATGCTTGCAAACGATAATAACAAAACTGTGTATAGCATTCCTGATATGTACCAGGTACCCCTACTTTATTTCTTCTAACCCCTCCACCATCCTCTATTACGGGCATCTTATATCAGTCTTAGAGATGTGGAAAGTGAGGCTCAGAGACTTTCAATAACTTGCCCAGTGTTGTCACACAACTGGTAAGTGCCCTTCTGGTTTTGAACTTCATTCTGTCTACCACCAAAAAACTATTCTCTCTGGTATGTCCCATAGCATGTTAAGTACCCATCATTGTGTTTGGTACATAATAAGTTTCAGTAAATGATAGCTTGGCAGGTAATACCATTAATGATAACAAAAGAGGTGCCTCTTACCATGCAATCACTATGTGCTATGTGCTGTGCTAAACCCTTTATATATATTATCTCAGTTGATCTTTATAACCACCAATAGATTTTGTCCAAGAAAAAAAATTTCACTTACCACTGGAGAGATGCACAAATTTTTAACCATGGGCTGTGTTGGCCATAAAAATATGCTTCAGATCTCCTTCTTCAGGAGCATAACTGACTAAAGAGTCCCAGAGCTGCATTCTGAAATCTCACTACTATCTGCTCTGAGGTCACAATTTCCACCAGCTACTCCCAATCAATGACTGAGTGCAACAGGGACACTAAAATCAGGCCCTCTCCTGGGAGATGTCAAATTCCTCTGATAAATAACTTTGGGCTGAAGACTTCTCAGTGGCCTCACCAAACTCTTCTTAAACTTGCAGTTTGGTCTAAGATGTTTCTGGCCAAACTTCCTTCCTACCTTCCCTCATTACAGGTCAGACATGCATTATAGTCTGAAGTTTCTACCAGGCTTTCCCAGCTTCTTCCCCTTCTTTGTTCACAGGTATTTTCCCCTAAAATTTTCTTACAAGTTTAATTCTGCCTTTGTATCTATTTTTTTTTTTTTTGGCAGATCTGTTTCTTAGCAGACCCTGCTAACACAGTAGTCTCACTGAAATTATAGTCTCAAATATAGTGTTTTATAGACAATTATTGAGTATCTGTTGTTTACAGAGTTGTGTAAAAGATAACTTAATTCAGCACCTATCTACAAGTAGCTTACAATCTAGCAATATATTTGGTATGTCCAAAGATATGCTGTTAGCTGGTTACCTGATATGCCAGAAGGAGAGACCATCGTGGGCGGTCAAATTCCATCCTTTCGTGTTTTATGCTATTATCAGTGGGAATTCCATGCATGTTCCCTGGCAATGTGTTTCTTTGAAAACTTGGTTCTAAATCCAATATCAAACTGTGGTTTTTTTGAATTGTAAGTGGAAATGGCTTGGCAGGAAGAAAAAAATGAACCAGCTGTCCTTGTCCAACTGTTTGAAATACGTATTTTCCAAGTATCCATTCTTTCCACTGTTTTTTTTTTTTCCCCAACAAAGACCCCACAAAATATGTTTACACTCAGGAAGTCCTCCATTCCTCTGAGGTAAATGAAGGCAGAAACAAAGTCACTCACCTAAAGCATTCTTTTTATTTATAGAACAGTCTACTACCTATGTGCATCCCCCCACCAAAAAAATAAAATCTTTCCCTGAGATTTTCTTATTTAGATATATAACCAATATTCTTTTCTTTCCTCATAAAAAGTTTTGGGATTTATAGATATATGTAACACACACACACACACACACACACACCAGAAACACACAAAGAGAAAGATAATTCCAGTTGCCTCTCTTTTTGAGTCTGAGAATTAAAAAATGAAAGACAATTCCAAATTTCTATAATTTTCTTGCCTGAGGGAAATCATGGGATTTTATTTTCAAAAAATAGCCATGAAGTCCTAAAAACTAACAAGCACCTTTTTAACAGGCATGGAGTCTGTAACAACCGATGAATCATTCTGGAGGCAGGATGAAGGGTGATATAGCTCACTTTAGTAACCTCTACTTATGCTAAACTGGTTTAGTGATTCAACTGATTTCTCACCTTTGATATGTTATTGAAAAAACAAACACATAAAAATTTAGTCAAACTCGGGGCGCATGGGTGGCTCAGTGGGTTAAAGCCTCTGCCTTCAGCTCGGGTCATGATCCCAGGGTCCTGGGATCGAGCCCCGAATCGGGCTCTCTGCTCAGCAGGGAGCCTGTTTCCTCCTCTCTCTCTGCCTGCCTCTCTGCCTACCTGTGATCTCTATGAAATAAATAAATAAAAATCTTAAAAAAAAATTATTCAAACTACTGAAGGGAAAGAAAGCCTCCAAAACTTTAAGATGTCTACCCGTGGGCTGAGGTACCTCTGTTTATACTGAAAACAGCCTACCAAATGTAAGAGGTTAATGGAGAAAGTCTCTGTTTTCTAGGGCTCTTTAAATGATCTGGCCACAGGTCTTCAGTTATTATATTTGTGGCATCTAGCTGATTCTGAGAATCCCAGCATGAGTTCCAACAAGTACTCAAAGAAACATGGGTCTCAAGCTGTTATCCCTTCAACTGGGATCTCAAGTGATATCTCACCAGCCTGACCAATCAGAGGTCTCTGTCTGTTGCCTGGCACGCAGGACACCTATTCAGCTGAAGGAGCAGAATCTGCTCTATCTTAGGTTTCACTCCAAATAATCACCCTTATTTGAAAATAATTCTTGACAGAAGTAGAAGAAAAATAAGAGAGTGTTGAAAACAATGAAATGAGTAGAATTTCATGAACTTTATTAAGTCTCAAGAAAAGCCTTTGTCTTTTACAGAACCTTGTCTCCCTTCTCTGTGGTCTGTAAACTTTCGCAGTCCTAGCACATACAGTAGTTCCCCCATATCTGTGGGAGTAATTTCCAAGACCCCCAGTGGATGCCTGAAACCTCAAATAGAATCAAACCCCACATATACTATGAGTTTTCCTATATATACATACTTATGGTAAAGTTTAATTTATAAATTAGGAGTAAGAGATTAATAACAATAACTAATGATAAAAGAATAACTATAGTAGACTATAATAAAATGTATGTGGAGTAGTATGAATAAGTAGAGGTAAGAATGACCCATGCATGGACTGACCAAAGCCCACACGCTGCCGCATGCCTGTGTCCAGTGCTTATGTCCACTGCTGTCACCACCATGCCCAAGAGAAAGTCTGAAGGAGGATGCTAAAGGAGATAGAGCCAAGGGGAAAGATGAGCTACAGAGAAGATCTGCAAACTTATCTCCTAAACTGCTCCTCCAAAGCCAGAGCCTAAACCTAAAAAGGCCCCTTCAAAGAAGGGAGGGAAGGTACCCAAAGGGAAAAGAGGGAAAGCTGATGCTAACAAGGCTGGGAATAACCCCGCCAAGCAGAGATGCCAAAACAGACCAGACACAGAAGGCTGATGGTACTGGAGATGCTACGTGAAGCGTGTGCAGTTTTGATAACTGTGTACTTCTGATGTCTCTACGTTTGAAATACTATTTTTTATCAAGTTTTATAAAAATGAAGAATATTTTTCTTTTTTTTTTTTTTTCCAAGCTATGTTGTTAGCCCCAGAACATTTCATTGCTATCTTGGGGAGAGGGCATATGTCACTAATAGAATAGTTCCAAAGCTAGATTGCTACAGGAGGGAAACACCTTCCCTTTCTGGTTTTGAGAAACTTCCTCTTGGTTCCCGGGAGGAGGGATTCCTTGGTGTTGGCTCACATCAGCCACCTTGGCACAAATGTCTTATGGTGTGGAAAAACTAAAATTCATTCTTGTGTCCTCTTTGCTCTCTGCCTTCAGCATAGATTTGATTCTCTTAAACCCAGAGACCTGTTGGAACCTGATGTCAGGTGAGGTTCCTAGTGTGTTAGGTAATCTGGAATTTGCAGTGTCAACCATGGAGATGTCACCCCTCAAAAGACTTCTTTTCTTAGCGTGTGGATCTTCAGATTGATAAATCTGCCATTTTCACGTCATTTCCTGAAAGTCAGGGCTGACTCATGAAATGTGTTGAACAACATGCTAAATCTGAACTGTCTGCCCTCACTCTAAACTTTCCCTGCTCAGAGTATCACATGAAGACTTCATGGAGTTTTATGGTGGCTTTCTGATTTTGGTAGCCCACTGAAGGAGGGCATTTGAAAGCTGTTGTATACTCTTTTTTTAATTAGTTTCAGAGGTAGAATTTAGTGATTCATCAGTTGTGTACAATACCCAGTGCTCATCACATCACATACCTTCCTTAATGCCCATCCCCCAATTATCCCTTCCTCCTCCCCTCCAGCAACATTGTTTGTTTCATAGAGTTCAGCATCTCTTATGGTTTGCCTCCCTCTCAATTTTCATCTTACTTTATTTTTCCTTCCCTTCCCCTATGTTCATCTGTTTTGTTTCTTAAATCCCACATGAGTGAAATTTGTTATATACTCTTAACAATTGACTGTCCATGTCCTGCCTGAAATACCATGATTGTTTATAAAAAATATCTTTCATAAAGATGGATACAGTTTGAAAAAAAAAGTGCATGAACATGTCTCCTTTTCTCAAAATACTGTATTGTAGTCACACATCCTGTGATGATGTGAGATAAGAAAATGCCCACATGATGAAACGAAGTGAGGTGAAAGATGTAGACACAGTGATGTAGCATTCTGCTACTAATGACCTCATGAAAGGAAGTCAGAAGAAGGATCACCTGCTTCCAGACAGAAGCTGACTGCAGGTAACTGATATTGGGGGAGTGAGGGGTGGGGGGAGGGGGGCGCAGCAGGAAACTACTGTAATTTAGTCCCAATCTGTTTTAAGTGAGCTATTCTTATCTTCCTTTACCTTGAGCGTAGGAATCAGCATGTATCTTCCGTCCCCATGATCCATCCCACTCAGGAAAATATGCAGTGATTTACACATAAAGCAATAAATAGGAAATGAAAATTGGATGGCCTAGGAAAAATCAATTATTTTTGCTTTCACATATATTTTAACTTTCTGGACTACTGATGATCAAATTAGTAAAAGAGAAATATTTCAAAAATTCACAAAGTTCTTTTCTATAATATATATATTATATATATTATAGAATATAATATATATATGTGTGTGTGTGTATATACACACACACACACAGACACAGACATTTGTAAACTGAACAATATTTCTCTTTAAATTTCTATGACCAAACTATCTATGTGACCACAGAATTGTTAATTGTTTTTGTCATGTAGAGTCATTTTTGTTTTTTATCTCTTTATCTTTCCTGGCTCACCTTCTTTCCTTAAGTCTTTCTGGGAAATTTGCCTTTCAGATTAAGGTCAAAAGGCTGTGGACTTTCTACTTTCTGTGAGATAGCCCGCTGGAGGAAAACACTTGCTGACCAGGATGGGCAGAGATAAGATTCCCCTGAGGAATAGCTGAGCTTCAAGAGGCATTTCCCAGGGTTATATGGCATGACATTTCAAGGTGGTTAAGTCAGAATTGTAGCAGTTGGAAGGAATCAAGATTCTAGCAGAAAGGTTAAAGCACTTAAGAGCTGAGGCAGCGCTGATCAGAATTTACGGGGCCATCTGGGAAGCAATTCTGACTCCACAAGCAGCAGTCTCCAGTCTACCCCTTTTGTTTCATGCCCAGAATTTTTGGAGCCAAGTTGATAAGAGGAGAAGCCGTGCAGGAAGAGAGAAAGTGCTTGCCATGTCAGTGGCTTTTCTCTTCCTTTTATGCTCCTTAACTCAGCAACAAACCATAGTCCTTATTAAGCACAAATACAACAGGAGCCATTTTCACCTGACAAGAATTGCACTCTGTAACTGAAAGCTATCATACACTTTTGCTAGCACATTTGGTATTACTAATGACCTGGAATACTGAAAGATTTTTTCCCAATCCCTCAGAGAAAAACAGAAGTAGCCACATCAGTTAGGCAGCACTAAAGAGAATTTTGAGCATCTGGATATTTAAGTAATTAAGATGGCCTAGAATACTTCAGTCTATCATTAAGTGCAGACCAAAAAACGAAGTAGCTTCCACAGTTCACAGATATATCCCTTGCCTTATCTTACTTGAGTATTCTGCAGGCTGAGCACTGGACTCAGAGTCCCAAGAACTGCAAACGAGCCCTGGTACCACTTACTATTTTGCAACGTGGGCAAATTACTTATTCTCTTCAAGCCTGATTTTTCCCACCTATAAAACTGAATTATTTTTATTTGCCTTAGACAAAAGATCTTGTAAGGCTCAAAAAGGGCCATAGATTTGAAAGCATTTTACAAATTCTAAATCACAATGCAAGAGATGGTGTTAAAGGAATTAGCTAGTAGTGGGGGTCCTTTGCTGATCTTTGCTTGAGTTCCGTTAACCATCTAACATTTGGGTGGTCCTGACCTGACCACTATGCAGTCCTCAGGCAGACCTTTCATTGTCTGAATCCAGTATTGGGTGGAGCACGAATGAATTGAAATCAAATCAAATCTGCGTTCGGCTTGTTCCTGACAGACCTTCTGATAATTAGCACTCCAGAATTGTTTTCAAAGATGAGAATTGCAAGAGAAATAAAAATCACATGGTTTTAGGTCCCTAAACTATAGGGAATTGTCTTTCCCATGTATTCTGTTATTTTGGACCATCCAAATTAAATGATATCAGTTTATGTATTCCGTAAGAATCTACATAAATATTCATGTTCTTTGCTCAAGTTCTAAAAAACTGTAGTGAAAGTTTTCCTTTGCTCCTTGGATCTCAGTAAAGATGTTTTAGCCTTCCTACTAAATCATTTCAAATTATGTTCTGTGCCCACAGTGTGCATTATATATCCTGCCAGTCAATAGCTAGACTGCAAGGGCACTCATCCAGATTCTCATTTTTACATAAATGGCTTTAAAACACATTCTCTATATTACATCCTAATCTCATGCTGGCCCAGCAAAATATACATGATTCAATACAATGCAAATAATATTATGATGAGAAAAAGTTACCAAGGAGTCAAAATGGTGTTATAAAGACTTACTATAAAATCCATATGCTCACTCTGAAAATGTTCCAAATAAGCCCTAGAAACTGACAGTTTAATGTGGTACTGAAAAGGTCAGATCAAGAAGCAGGAAGGCTCATGAAACCGAAGCACATGCAAAAGAAATAGCCAAACGAGTATCCTGACTCCCATAAAGAATTCCATATAACATGAGGTCCAAATTTCTAGTACCAAACTTAATTTAGTTCTGTTCATATCAGAGACAAAACGTCTTTTATGAGAAACACTGGAAAAGCAGAGAAACGTAGCTATCATGTTTTGCGCTAATCTAAATCAATGGAAAATATAGGCACAAAATACCTTCCTTAGAATAAACATGAACACCTACATTTTAAATCTCCCCACATACCAAAATTTTACATGTCCATCTGCCATTTAATTCAGTTGTCTGATGAGAATTCTCCATGTGCATCACACTTGACTATGTTTTCTATACAGTTTGCAGCTGGCTTTCTAGAATAATGTTTCAGGTATGATTATTGGTTTATATATTCTTCTGGTGTTTTTTCAGAATGTACATCTTAAATAATTTTTGCTTACATAAGTGTAGCTTCAAATATGCATCTTTTAAAAGGGACCTTAAAAGATTCGCCAACACCTTCTAATTCAAACTTCTGGCCTATCACACCATTCCTGTATTGTATCACATTCCTACAGTCCAGATGGAGAAACTGAGGCAGAAAGGGGAGACTCTGATCCAAAATATTCAGTGACTGAGTCCAGCAAAAGAACTCATGTTTTCAAATTCCTTTTATTAGTTTTCTCAAGTTGCCTTAGAAGATCTTCCTCCAGGCATGATCAGAACTCTGACAAACAACTAACTGCTTTGAAAAATAACAAACTGTCTGCTGGAATGCCTTCAAACTGGCATAGGTGAAATCAAAAGCCAATAGGACCAAATAACCTTGGCTCAGGCTGCATGACAATTCCAACAGTAAAACTCTGAAACACAAACGTGCAACCATTCAGAAAAAAATAAAATAAGAGCTTCAATGCTTCTCTTAATTCAACATAAATCAAAACAAACAATAATGGTTACGAGAGGCTTCAAAACCAGCCTGGACAAAGCAAATCACTAAACTCCGGTATAAAATCATCGCAGACAAGCTCTCTTCTCTGAAGCTAGCAGCAAACCCAGGTAACATATTCCTTCCTCGTCTACTTCTCCCACCAATAGAGCCACCGAATCAGTGTGAACTAGGGGTGTACCCGCTCCAAGGGGAAGTGGAATCCAACCCCCACCCTGCATTTAAATTAGAATAGGGACCAACAAAATATTTGATCACATATTTTTTGCATTGAGGGAAAGCACGAGAAAATCAAAAAGGAACACAGAAATCATAGGCAGAAAGCAGGCTAAGCCAGCATTCTCCTAACTCTAGAACAAGGACTTGGAACAAGGACAGGGAAAGATTGAATTTTGAGGATACTTTGGTTTGTGGCTACTGCTAAGTACCCTTATATTGTGATTCAAAAGCTATTTATTAATTCTCACAGCAACACTAGTAGCAATGTGCACTTAGGAATTTGGCCTTCCTTTTAAAATCCAAAATTGATAGACTATTTCTGTCTCAAAAATATAAAGTGAGAATCAGTAAAAGACAAACAACAGTGTCACAGCAATCAGTTATAAGTCAGCAAAAATAGTAACAAAGGAAACAAAAATCCTCACTTGCTAGCTGAGAGACACCACTCCCTCCCTTCAATAATGTTTGTTACAGTATAGGTATAATTTTATGTTTATGTTGCAATTACTTCATGACAAGTTCTTCCTCAGTTTAGGAGTCATTTTGGAAATGTTTTGAATGGTGAAGTGTGTTTTGAATCATTCAGAAATTCATAGCAAATTAAAGTATGCAAAACTAAATTTCATACATCGTCTAGACCTATTTCTAAACTGAGAGCCATTCAAAGAAATTATGTGTTCATGTATATTCCATCTGTTACAAATTCATGACTTTTTGAAGGGAAATTGTTTATAACGGGAATAGAATCATAAGCTTGTAAGCTAAAAGGTTTTGGAGACCACCTACTACAGTGTACTCAACAGAAAAGGAGATGGGGTTAATAGGCCAAACCCTAACCTTCAACATGACAGTTTCAAATAGAAAATAAATCTATTAAGACATTGCCAATTACTTTGTAAATCATATTGCAGGCTATTACTAAAGCCTTGTTCCAATCCGTTCTCACTAACACCAAAAGAGAAGTCAGATTTGATATTTTATAATTTACTTCCTAAATATAAGAAGCCATATGTACACACAGCAAGCCCTTTATAATTCTGATTTTCATATATTATTTGTATTTTCTTATTCCTGATGAGAGCATTTTCAAAATTGTGAGTAGGAAATATGTGTTTGTCTTTAAGAAATATCGTGCGCACAGAGGAAACTTGAGAAGGTGCCTCTCTGTAGCCTCTGCAGAGAGCAAGAATTAATATTCATGGTTGCATGTAATGAATTTTCACTGTCAAAATCATTGTGACATTTCAAGGGGGAAAAGTTCCACAATTTCTGAATAGCTATAGTGAATGTATAATTTACGATATTACACCAACTGGTTATACTTTCTTCCTGCAAAGAGAATGAACTGAGTTGGTGGATGACAGCCAACTATCAGAATGTGCCATTTCCTGGATCTCCTTTCACTCTAATTCATAACTAGTCTTTTATGCCAAATAAATTCATATCTTAAGAACCCTTATTTCAGTAGTTAAAGGGCAGATCCAAAACAGCCTGATTCCTGCCAATCCTTCAAAACATATCTGTTAAGGAACTGCCGAATCCTAAACTTGAGACCATCTTGTTCAACATCTTCGTTCCCAAGATGAGAAACCTCCATCTAGAGAGACAAAGAGCCTCGCTCAATGCCCCAGACAATAAAGTATGGTTCATAACTAGAACTCCAAAGGCCAGTGTTCCTGAGTGGTTCTTCTGAACGGTAAGTGCAATGAGACAACATAAGAGAAGTGGCTAGGGGGCTTCTTCCTCAAATCAGAATGTGACCTCCATGTATACTCACATCTTTTCATCTGTGATTTCTGGTTGGTACTCAACTATCCCACTGAGTTGATAGTCACATGTTTATAAAATAAACCTAAACTCAACTCCTCTAGACTATTACTACTTAAAACACACATTTTGTTTCCTCAAACTCCGAAACCTTGCCCTTAAAACTTTCACGTAAAAGTCTTGTCTGTAATTTAAAGATATCCTACACCCTTCTCCTCCAAGATGATTTCCTACAGGCTTCAGCCAAAAAAGGAAACTTCTAAGCCCTAGGATATCACACTCACACCTCTTCTTTAGCATTTGTCACATGCTTCTCTGTAGTGATGCTTTCTATGTGCACTTCATCTGCCCCACCATGTCTAAAACACTTTAAAGTTAAGCCAGGACAGTATTCCTCCTTCAGTTACACTCTTAAAGCACACTATTTATCTTTTGGGGAAGCCTATCAGCTCCTGTGAGATCACAGGGACTGATGTGTATTACAGTGAATTATTTATGAATCTGGATCCTACAATAAATTAAGAAGCCCTCATTGTCTGGGATTATGTTTGTTTTTAAAAGCTCTCATTACACTTCATTAATTAATTAATTAATTAATCTTTATGGCCTTTTACCCTAAAAATCACCCGTCTGTACAAAATCGTACAATGAAAACTACGAGGCTTCTCTTGGTATGGGGTTAGGGGCACAACTTCAAGAAAAAAAAAAAAGACAATATTAAAAAAGAGATAGGAAACAATAAAAACAATGGTAGCACAATTTTATACATAAGTGGTTAAGAAATACATAAATACAATAGATATGGCAAAAAAAAGACCTGACATTTGCTTGAGGAAGTGGGCATCAGAAGCACTATCGCTTGTGAGTTATTATAACGCGGTAGAAGGAGGGTTATCTGGAATCAGATGGAAAGTTTAACACCAGATGTAGACGGGTGTGGCTCCTAACGCACACAGAGAACTGAGGTAGCTGGAGATGTATGAGGTGTCTGTGTTTGTGTTTTCCCAGGCAGGTTGGTTCAGCTGAGTGCAGTTTCCTGCCATCCCTTAGTATTTCTTGCAAAGGAAATTGTGCATAAGCCAAAGCAAAATTCATGTTATGCTCAAAGTGTTCCCTAATATATCAATTACACTGGAACAAATTCACATTTTTAAAGTCAAGCGTTATAACAGAAGTGACTACTTATGTATCTTTAGATGCCAGCGCTTTCATTCCTATGGATTAGATTTCCAGGATAAAGATTGATGGGTTGATGGATTTGTGTCTGTGTTTATTTTGTTTTGTTTTGTTTTGTTTTGTTAAATATTGCCAGATTGCACCCCAAACAGTTTTAACAAGATATTTTCTATTTTTACAACCTTAGAGAAAACAATTCCATCCCATACCATATATCCCATGTTTTTCCCAGTTTGAGATAACAACTGTGTGACTGAGTGAGATTTCCAAGAAAGGATCCTGGATCCTGCTTTGTACTAACCAAAGCAGCCAAATGGTTAACTTAAAGAACTAAGCTTTTCCTAGGACAGCCAGGGAAAAGAGCTACTCCTACTCCTCTGCCATTTACCTCCATCTGTGTGACTCAGGACAGAAAGAAGATTCTTAGAAGATACTTCAGACCCCAAGGTATTTTTTAAAATAATGTTTTTCAGGTTATAAAAATTTAAAGATTCTCTTTGGGGCAGTGCTGAAACATATTTTAAAAAGAAAGGGAAAATAATATTTACTTATGACTCCACCAGGTGGAGATAGCCAATTTTAATATATTGGTGAAATCTCTCATCTGTTGACATAAGATATTTAATTCTACCTTTACTATTTTCATGTCACAATTATCATTAAGGTATTTTATAATTAGCACTATATACTTGTATAATACCCCATTTTATAATACACCTTAAATTTAGACATTTTTCTACCATTAAAAATTAGATTTTTTTCAAGTGTATTCTATTATAAATATCTCTTCCATTGGCATTTTTGTGTGCATATAAATATAGTTATTTTATATATATATATACATGTAGCCTACATATATTATATACATGTAACTATTTCTTTAGAATACTTTACAAGGAGAATTCCTGGAGTAATTCATAAAAATATGTTTAAGGCTACTGACTTACTTTGCAAAATTCCTTTTCCAAAAAGGTACACCATTTACAATTCTACAAATCCAGCCTTATTAGATTTTAATACTTTTTGTAAGACTATCCTAACTTGAAATACTACATTTCATTTAATTTGCATTTCTATTACTTACAAGAATAATTTTTTTTTATTTCTAATAGTCACTTTCTTTCTTTTTCTGAAAATTTTCAGGTTCTATTTTGTGCCTTTTAATTTGAGACATACTTAATCTTGACATATTCATTATATTAGTCCTTTGTCCATTATATTTACTGCAAATATTTTAATGACTTTTTATCTTTTTATATTTTGAAGTTTTTTTATATTACTGACATTTTATAAAGTTTTAAATTTTAAATCATTAAACTTATCAAAGTTTCCCTTTGGTCATCTCAACTTCTTTGCAATTTGAGATTTTTTTTTCCATTTACAGTCTGTAAAATTCACCCTTGGTGATGTAGAGTTCCATGGGTATCAAAAAATAAACGGAGCCCTTTAATACCACCACAGTTGAGACAGAAAACCATTTCACCACAGCATTTCCCTCACGCGCCCCCTCCAACCCTGAGCCCTAATTCCTGGCAATCACTGATCTGTTTTCCATCCATGCAGAATTCCTAAGATGTTATATGATGGAATCACAACATGTAACCTTTGGGGTCTGGCTGCCTTCAGTTAGCAAGGCTAATTTGAGATTCATCTTTGCTGTGTTAGTCATAATTCATTCTTTCTGTTACCCAGTAGTAGTTCCTGGTACAAATGTACCACAGTTCGTTCATCCGTTTACTACATGAGGGACAACTTAGTTGTTTACAGTTTGAGGCAAATATGAATGAAGGTACTATACATTACCACAAAGACTTTGTGTGAATGCAAGTTTCCATTGCTCTCCGATAAATACCTAGAAGGATTTCTACATCATACGGTAAGTTCATGTTCAACTTCGTAAGAAACTGCAAAACTCTTTTCCAAGTGACTGTAGGTTTCTGCATATCTATGAGCTGCCTCCCGCAGTTCCAGTTGCTCTAATCACTGTCAGTACCTGGTATTATCAGTTACTTGTTTTAGCCATTCCAAAATATATTAAGAGGCCTCTTATTGTGGTTTTAATTTGCATCCCCCTAATGACTAATGAAGTTGAACATATTTTCATATGCTTATTTACCACTGTATATCTTTGGAAAAGGGTGTGTTCAGAGGTTTGTTGTTGTTATGGTTACCCTCAGCACAACTCATTCTTCGAATACTTTAACAATACCTTTAGGGTACAGACACATTTCCTAGAGGAATTTTTATCAGTATCTCATCATCCCTCAGTCTTAGACTACCCTTTGCATTTACCTCAGAGTAGGGATGGCTCCATATTGTTGCAACCAACCCCACCTCACCCAGTTTTCAGCTGGTATTTGTAACTTGATACTCAACTGTACTGCAGGAGGGGTGGTATGGAAGCTTCTGTTCTAATGAACACTTGGTGTTAGACATGAACTGTGTCACTGGGTCTGGAATCTGTGTTACTTTCAGTGCTCCTATCCCTTATCCAGCCATAGTTCTAGACCTGGGACAAATATATACATGCGCTTCCTTCAGAGATAGAGGATTTTTTCTATTCACTTCCTCCAGATGCAAAAGCTTTTTACTGTTGCCCTTCCCCACACACAGATTAAGGCTTTTGCTTTATAGAGAATGTAGGAAAGAAGTGTCCTGGTGAGGTTTTGGTCATTCTGCAATGACAGTAGCTCTATCAGTCTTGGTGAGTGAGATACCATACTGTTGGACTTAGACATAACCTCCAACCCTGGCACCATAGCTCATTGTCCCAGTACTGGGAGACCAATGACAAAGGCTAGCTGACAGTTGGCCAAGACATTGTGTCCATTGTGTTTAGTACTTATTCCTTGGGTGATGCCCTCTGGTAAGAGTTAACATTTCATAAAAAAACTTTCATACTATTTTCCCACCTGCTAGTTCTACCCATGTGCCTCTTTCCCAGACATCCTTTTCTCTAATATCCCAATATTTCTCCTTTCACCATATCCACCGCCACCCTGGTCCAACCACCAAACCATTAGCTACAACTCAGAAGTCCATGCATTTTCTTATCTCTGTCTGCTTTTCTTTCTACACAAAGTAAATTATGGAAGCTCTGCTTATTAGGAGAATTTTCCCTCACTACTCTTTTTCAGAGTTATCCCAAATGGGATAGCAGGAATCCTTTTATAGCCTGCCTTAATATATCAAGCCTACACATATGTGAAACAAGCTCTGCTTTCATTCTCCCTCCTTTGGCTGATCTTAAGGAATACCTCATGATTGTAAAATGAATGAGAGGCTCTGAAACAAGTTTTAGATGGCATGTGTCTATGGACAACCAGCTCATGTCTGACCCTAGATATGCCACTCCCTTCTTAAAATGTTTTACTATTTTCTGGCTGACCTGATAGCTTTATGAGTCTGATATTATTCTGCTGAAGATGAGCTGCCCTGTGACAAGATCACCCTATGTCTCAAGGTAAGACAATCCACCTCCACTCATACCCAGCAGCAAACCAAGAGCTATTTCCAAATGGCTTATAGTTCTCCACCACAAATGCATTACAATATCTACTGCAGTACAATAATTGTAGATGGTATGTCACTATTTCAAAACCAAAGGTCTACACTGTGATTCCCCTACTGGAGTTTTCCATAATCTCCATGGGATATCTTCTACTACCACAGATACTTTATGACCAGAAGGTCTGCTGAACTGCAGGTGCAGTTAGCAGGGCTTATAAAATAGCCTGAGCTGCCACCAAAGCCTTTCCTCCTCTGGGCCTCACTCAAAGCCAGCAGTCTTCTGTGTCAGCTGGGAAATGTTATCAGAGTAGTATGTGTGAAATATGATTAAGTGTGAAATATACTGCCTTTGAACCAGAGAGGCCATCAAGGCACTTTGCGTCATTCTTAATGGTAGGAGTTTCTTTCACATTGGAGAGATATTCTGGTCACCTCACTAATGTGCTGGTAAAATGAATAAATCTTCAGAGTTTATTTCCTTCCATGTATGTTAGCAAGGCCTCGAACATACTTGTTTGGTCCAAGTAACATGGTATTATCAATAAATAGATGTAATATTTTATGAGACCTCCAGGTGGTCCAGGTCCTAATGGACCACATTATGACAGAAGGTGGTAAAGTTAACAGGACCCTGGGGTAAGACCATAGATGTATACTGTTGTTTCCCTCATGGGAATGAGACCTGCTTCTATCTTCCTACTAGGTATGGAAAATAATGCATTTTTCAGATCAGCCTTGAACCTAAGGTTCTGCTCTAGCAAAGATATGGAAGCTATAAATGGAACTACCCTTTGGTTGAATTTACTATCCTCTAAGATCCAATCTGGTTTTTGTAGGGGCCAGAGAGGTGAATTAAATGAAGATGTGATAAGGAACTCCTCCTCTGCATCCTTTAACTCTCCAAAGGTGACATTAATATCTGTCACCACCCCTCTACTCGAGATACATGTTTTTAATTCACTATTTTGACAGTGGAGTGGAGGCCAGTTTCAGATGCCTCCACTAAATCTTCCCAGTGGAAATTATAATAACAATTACCCCACAGGCTTAGAACTCAGTATGTATACACTGCCAGCTACCAAGTATGTCTATTCCAACTATACATTCAGCGACTAGGGAAATAACAAGGTGACTCTATGTCTCCAGTGAATCCATGTGATCTAGTCCTTGGTCAGGACTCTATCTCTTACCTGGCCCCCAAATATCCCCACTCTGACAAGGGCACACGATGATGTTTCAGGTACCTAGGTATCAATGTCAACTGGACACTGTCCACCAGTTCTCAAAGTGTCTAGGTACTACCCATTTCCCAGTGGACAGTTACCTGAGTAAATAGTCCAAGTCCCTTTGGGAAACGATTAAGGGAACTATTACTGTATAAACTTGCCATGGTGTTGTGGACTCCTTCCTCATAGGGCTCAGGCTTCTCCTTGTGTCCTTGGGTCTTAAAAGTACAACTTCCCTTTGGATGTCTTTGGCATCTCTGATCATCCATTCCTGATTTCTTCTGTTAGTATAAATTAATATTCTTATAAGAAATATTCTGCCCATCTATTTGCCCCTGAGCTCTATCTTGCACCAGAGCTCTATGCAGGTCAGGTCCCCTGGCTGCCAAGCTGACCATGCTATTCATTAAGATAACTACACATACCTTGTTTAGAGTTCAGTGCTCCCACCTGGTCTTTTTCCAGACTGTACTTAAACAGGACAGTGATCGATCAGCTTCTCAGCCATGCAGGTGCATGTCTTTCAAATTCCTCACCACTTTAGTGAATAACATATCCATCAGGTCTTCCCGGAGTATAGTCAGCTGGTGGGTGTTCCAAACTTATTTTAGATATCTACTAGAGCAAGCCCTGATCTCCCAGCCTTTTGATTCCTGCCTCTGCTGTCTGCCGTAGGAGTCCAGACATTTCTACTTCATTTAACATGGGTTCTCATTTCTCCCAAGATTCCAAGAGCAATCTGATCAGCACATTTGCTTCATCTTCTGAGTTCTTGAAATGTGTTAAATCTTATAACCTAGAAGAGTATTCTCATGTAGATAAATTCTCCCTTATCCAGCATGATGATCTACCTCCACCCCTTGATCCAACATCCTCAGGATATAAATATATTACACACACCCTCCTGGCTCCCACCAGTACATATTAGCCTGGACCTATAGTTCCTTGGGTATATATTCTCTTTGCTCCTTTAGCAGACCCAGCACTCCCTAGCTAGGTTAAGTTGTAAATTAACCCTAGTTCTTGATCCAGGAATGTAGGTAAGGGTAGTTCCTGAAGGGAGTGTGTGTTGTCTTTGAAATCCTGTGTGTCAACTTCAAGAAGCAAGGAGAACTAGCATTTAACAGTGTGAAATGGGCCACTTCCATGGTTCCAGAGCTTAAGAAGATCTGAAGATTCAAGGTTTCTAAAGACATAAACACAGATGTCCCCATTTCTAGTCTCAGGGTCCTACTGCTTTCTAACCAGGGCCCTAATCTTGTTAAAGGAGACTTGTTGGGGTTGAAAATTCAACCTTCTCTGAAGTTCCACTATGCTCATAATCAAACCCTGGACTTGATCCTCAAATTTTTCTTCCTCTGGTTGTGAGAGAGAAAAATTGTCTGCTGCCAAGGCAGCCCTCTGGTTTGCACACTCTACCTTAAATTTGTGATTAGCCATCCTTAGCTTTTAATTGTTTTTTTTTTTTCCAATGCATCGCTTGCACATAGCAAAAACCAGCTGATTTCACTGGCCTAATAACCACTAATTTACTGTAACCTCTCCGATGCCTGAGATACTGATCCTACCAGAATATTCCCTTTCCTTGTATGCCATCTCAATTCTCCACTTGAGAATGTTCTAACTGCATTGCTACAGCATGTCAGAGGCTCAGTGTCTAACACACCATCAGAGATGGGGTTGTCATTGACCTCCTGCCAGTAGTGATCCAGCTCCAAAATTCCATTGTAGAGTCTCAGACCACTACTGACCAACTAGTATTTAAGCTGGGTTCCCCAGAAAACAGATGCACAGGCTGAACAACACTCACATACAAGTAAGTTGAACTGTAGTACAGTTGTAACAGGGGCCTTAGCCAATCCTACAAGAAGACCTGGAGCTAAAATATCTATTCAGAGCTTTCTAGAATTGAACCAAGGAAACAGAGTCTTTGTACCTCCACATAGGTCAATGTAATCTGTCTCCAGGGACAAAGGTATCCTTAAACAAGGCAGTTCCCTTTGTTCTAGAGCAACTTCCAGAGATGCTCAGGTGTAAGGTATCCACAGCCATTACTCCCCACAGGTGTGGGAATGGGTGCCATAGACCCTTACAGGATGAATCTAGATGATACATTAAAGTACTCATTACACACTTCCACAACAACAACAAGATTGTAGCTGGAAGATATTTCTAAAAGTTAGTATACTCTTTCTCTCTCCAAAATAAATAAATAAATCTTTAAAAACAAAATCAGTTTAATGATCAGGTAGGAGAACAAATAATGTTCTAAGTGGGGAATTTCACACGCCCAAGCAAAAGCGGGGTCTGAATATTACAATTATCAGGAAAAACCATTCATGGAAGTCCACAAAATGATCAGGTATGAGAATAACTGTTATAAGTGGAAAAATTAATATCATATAGTCACTAGTAAATAAAAATAGGAAGAGACCAAACAAGCTCATGCTGAGAGATGAGCTCTCATGGCACAGGACGACAGTGTTAGTCACACAGCCTCCGCCAACCCTGAATCCATCTCCACCTTTCAGCTGGTGTACTGGGTCTAAACAAATAAACCCTGCCTATCTTCCCTGCTGCCACTGCCTGTGTTCTCCCTCAAGGGCAGGGCAGTAATGGTGGGAGGTCTGATTCTAAAACGGATATTGTTCTGCGCAATTACATCAACTAATACTCTTCAGTCAGCTCTCTACTTTTACTGGGAAAAACTAGCAGAGAAGAGATGGGGGAGGGGCATCTAGTTGCCGGTTCCTCACGCAAATAGCTTAGAAGCCACCACTCTGTCCCAACAGCAAGCAAAAAGCTGAACAGACTTAAAAATCAACATCTCATCTTGTATCTGTAATAGAAGAGAGGACACAGGGCAAACCGCTGCCTCCAAGATTAGTAAGAGGCAAATAGTTGGAGGGACGGCTTCCTGGAACAGAGACCTACCTTGGAAACCAAGAGCGGCACAGGAAACAAGGAACCGTAATTGACGAATTGTCAGAGGCTCCGCACAGACAAGTCTGAGAGCTAAAAACTCCACAGGGATCCAGTCATAAGGGGACACCACAATATTGTGAGAGCATCCAGGAGCACCAACCAGATTCCCTCAGAAAATATCAGGAGAAAAATCCTCTTCTGCTTCCAGCAGAGAGGAAGAAAGGAACCATTTTGAAATATCCCAGCATACTCTCTGTTCTTCTCTGACATGGAAGGGAAATACCCAACTTCAGCCCACACTAGCCATCCTGTACCACCTAAGAGGGTAGAAAAAGACCTGCAAAACTCTTGTGAAATTCCCGGTCCAGAGGCAGAGGCTCACTCAAAGACTGAAACCTAATCATAGGACTGTGGAATGCTCCCCGTCCCCCACGCCCAACCATCACCTTACTAAAGATTCATTTTACAGCAGTTCCTTTTGTCTAGTACATCATGTCCAGCTACAGAGAAAAAATTATAAAGCATACCAAAGAGCAAAAAACACAATTTGAAGAAGCAGAGCTAAATCAGAACCAGACATGGCAGGAGTATTAAATTATCAGACCAGGAATGGAAAAGTATTATTAACATGCTAAGAGTTCTAATGGATAAAGTAGACAACATGCATACAAGGCAAAATAAACAGAGAGATGGAAATCCTAAGAACCAAAGGAAAAAAAAGTACTAGAGCAAAAACACTATAACAAATAAAGCAGGCCTTTGGGACACCTGGGTGGCTCAGTCAATTAAGCATCTGACTCTTGGTTTCAGCTCAGGTCATGATTTTAAAAAAAGAGAATGCCTTTGATCGGTTTATTAGTAGACTAGACACAGCTGAGGAAAAATCTCTGCGCTTGAGGATATCTCAATAGAAACCTTCAAAACTGAAAAACAAAGAGAAGCCTTAAAAAAAAACAATATCCAAGGACTGCATGACAATTACAAAAGGTGTAGCTCTTGTGTAATGGGAATACCAGAATGAGAAGAAAGGAACAGAAGAAATGCTGGAAAAAAAGACTGGCAATGTCTCCGAGTTCATGTCAGATACAAAGCCACCAAATCCAGCAAGCTCAGAGAATACCAAGCGAGATAAATACCCAAGAAAAGAGACTGAAATTACTTGAGTCCATCCCTTCCTTCTGTCCAATCTGAAGGTTATTAATCAGCATGGATTATAGAAAGCATGCATTTCAAAATTCTGACCATTACCTAGATCTGTCTTCTTCATTCCGTTTGGTGTGTCAGTTACTCTAATCAGAGACTCCTGAGACCCACCAACCCCACTTCTCCTGCTGGCCTTGCCAAAGAAACTTCTTAGCCCTGTTAATGGTAGGAAAAGTACAGTTTTAAATAAACAGGGTGAATGAGGTGGTTTCTGAACTTTATTAAAGGCATAGGTAAATTATCATGCTACAAAAAGCATAGACATTGTTATATTGTAAATATAAATATTCTACTAACCCACTCAAGGCCAACTGTAAACTCAGAACTGGCAATATGGGCCAGCAGTGATCTTTGGATTTAAATAAACCTAAATTCAAGTCCTGGCTCTGCTTCTCTATAGCTTTGCTTTCATGGGCAAATTATTTAACTGGACTAAGCTTCTGTTGCCTCATCCATAAAATAGATACATTAATAACACCAACTTCACTGAGTGCAATAAGGATAATTTTGCAAAAGCATATGCAGATAACACCGGACATAGCACTTAACTCCTTAATTAATGATACCTATGCTAATTTATTATTATTGGTATTACTATTAGCCACTGTGTAAGCAGTCTCCTTTCCCTGTGTTCTCGGTTTGTCAGAACATAGCCTACCACCAGCAAGAGTTGGTTTTTTTGTATTTTAAATTGTGACCCTCCAGAGGACCAGGAACCCAACTGTTCTTGTTTAATGTGGTTTGTTCTGCACCATATGCGTGTGGGCTTTTAATAAATGCTATTTGATGATGATGATGAGTTCCTGGAGACAGAGCTGTGTTCGGCAGAGTCACTACATTATGCTTGGCCTAACATTCTGCTACTCAACTCCAGGAATGCTCTTCTGAACAGTACAGAAACTTCTGAAATTTCCATTTGAGGTGAAGTACCACTGCCAGGAAACCTCACAAAGGGAGTCATTAACCCTCACCTTTTCTTCTTGTGGCCCCTTCCAAACTGACCCTCAGAAGGGCTTTCTCAGCAGGCTTCCCTGGAGCTCTCAGCAGTCCTGTGCATTCCACAGCCCTGCTATCTGCATGCTTCCCGGGAAAGCAAGGGGCTCAAAGCCACTGAGCTCAGTGCGCCAACTCCCAAAGTCCAAACTGTGGAGAACAGTTTATGACAACTCCACCAAAAGGAAAAACACAACCAAGGACTCAGACTTCAGCCCCTAATCAATACAAAATGAGTTTACAGCTCCAGGGATTAAACTCAAACAAGGATTAAACTTTTTTAGAACAATGTTTGCATTAAAAACAGTGATGTATTAAAACACCAAGCCTGAAAACTAAGATCAAAAGACTTTTTCTCCTCATAACTAACATTAAAGTGACTGAGGCAGGGCGGCAGGTAGGAAGGGCTTTTTATCCAATGCGGATCAGGCCCTTTAAAGGGCACAAGCTCTTTTCATAAGTAGTTTGTATTCCAACCCAGGAGGGCTTGGGTGTTCTGTTGGTAAATTCTTCTCACTGCTCTAAAACTAGATTTGCCAGCTACATTTGAGCTACATTAAGTCTTTTTTGTTTCAGATGTGCCCCCTTTATTTTTGGAAGATAAAGAATTTCTTCTTGGGTGAAATGTAAACTTTCTTAACCTATGAAATTTCTACCCTCCTGCCCAAGAGTTGAGTTGGAAAGGGTCTAGTGACCCCTGGTCCATCCTTTCCAAGTAGGATGCTTTGAACAGAGTGCTGTCAATGAACAATGCTTCCTTTCAGACAACCTGGCTTTTCCAAACATAGAGATAGCTGTGATGCTTTGCCAGACCAAGAGAGAGCCCTGAGTTTCACAGTGATGACCTGGACTTGAAGCAAAGTTATGAGCTTTGCAGACAGTTTGTCTATGCAAGCTTAGACCTGGTTTCCAAGGTTCGTTGAGTCTACTCCTTGAAATAGCAGGGAAGAATGAAAAGAGATTCAAGAAAGTAGAAGGACATCAAATTACATTTGAGGGCAAAGAAGAAACAGGGAGTGGCCTGAGATCACTTGTCTCTCCTTGGAAAACAACAAGACTATGAATTTAATATTGCAAAAGTCATAGAAAAGAGAAATCTTGCCTTAGTGCTCCTAAATTTATGTTTGCTGTTATGTTCCAAGCCATTTAATCAAATTTTACAGTCACTTGACCAATCATTTCATCAAGTTTTTAAATTCATCCACAGAGATTTTGCAACAATATCCTGGAGATTTTTTTTTTTTTTAATTTTTTTTTTGCATTGTGGACAAGTCTGTTGTTACTGGCAATGTGTGTAGGAACTAGTCCTGGTGACCTCTCTGTGAACCCACCAAAAAGTCAAAATTTGCAATTTCTTGTTCAGTGTAAAGCTGAGCTTTGACCTTGAGGACTTTGTTGTGGTGGCTTTCCCCGGGAAATCAAAGAGACTGGTCATTTCCCAAGTCCCCAGAAGCAGTTCTGTTGTCAGAATCTCTTAGGGGCCTCTGAGTAAGCATCTTTCAACTTAATGGTTCAAATACAAATTTTCATTGGTATAGAGAAACCAGAATCTAAATTTCAAGTCTTGCAAGAGGTAACAGGAAGACAAAAGGAAGCGGGAAAAAAAGGGAACTGGTTTTGAGAAAAGAAGTGAGAGGCTATAAAGTATGAGAGGAGGGGGTCTCTTTGTGCTGCATGAGAGTATCAGAGTATCAGTCTTTCCATCTTTTTGATTCCAATCTTTTTGGAATATCTCCCTTCTTTTGTCAGGTACCTTCCATTGTTCTTGCTGGCTCTTCTTAAGTAGAGAGTAAATACTTTCCCTGCCAATTACAATTGAATGTCTCATACCTCTGCTGGGAACATTCTGTAGGTTGGACTTCATTCCAATTTACTTGGATGCCCTTCCTGTTGACTTTATTTTCCTTGTGTCTCCCGTATCAGCCCTCCCCAAAAAGTCAGGTACTGCTAATCTACACCTCACTCAGCTGTTGACATAACTTTTGTCACCAGCGATTTTACTTGTCAAGAGCAGTTGTGCGTGCTATCGGATGTCCAGAGCCCAGAGGATCTTCCTTAGGATAAACTTCAGTGAGAAGCTCAATTTGTAGATTTATTCACCCATTTTCTCTTCCTCTTGTTTACCTGGCCCGTGGGACAATTTTTCTCTCTAAGAAGCACACGGCTTTGGGAAGACCAACATCAGTAAGACCATATTAATTCAAAGAGCATCCATTATTTGCCAAACTTTGTGAGAAAAACAAAATATACCTCATGCACAGAGCTGAAAAGGACCCTACAGCTTCAGTATAAAAGTATTATGTCTCAAACAAAGAAATTGGGATCCAGAAAATATTTTTTTCAAATCATCTTACAATATTGTGGTAGAACTAAATAAAAAAACAGTTCTTATCACAATTGCTGGACTCTCACATGCTCATGGGGCTTTCAGTTGCAATGACAAATTCTGTAACATTCTTAAATTATGTAACATTATAGCCTATTTCCATATAAACTCACATGGTTCCTCTAGTTTAAAAAAAAATCTACGCTGTTTGAAAATGTTTATTGATGGCTCATCTTCCTGATGTTCTCTATAAAAGCAAACTCTAAAGAGCTGATGCATTATTCTATTCTTTCCAATATTCAAATTCTCACAGACCTCACAGGTCCCAGGAAATCCTTTCTATCGACTAAAGAGTCATAAAAGAACATACAAGTCAGCAGTGACCTCAGTGAATACAAAACTGCATATGATAAGAAGTCTGAGTGGAAAGCTTCAGAACTACATGTAATAATTGAAAAATGGTAACTCTTATTCTGATCAGTAAAAATTATGGTAAATTAGGCTTAGTAAAGCATTCAGTAGTGTCCACATTTTTTAAAAATTTTTAAACAATTTTTCCAGGTTTTTTTTAATTTTTTTATTTAAATTCAATTAATTAACATATAATGTATTTGTTGGTTTCAGAGATAAAGGTCAGTGATTCATCAGTCTCATATAATACACAATGCTCATTACATCACATGCCCTCTTTAATGTCTACCAACCAATTATCACATTCCTCCACCTCCCTCCCCTCCAGCAACCATCAGGTTATTTCCTATGATTAAGGGTCTCTTATGATTTTTCTCCCTCCCTGGTTTCATCTTCTTTTATTTTTTCCTCTCTTCCCCTATGATCCTTTATTGTGTTTCTTAAATTCCACATATCAATGAGATAGTTGTCTTTCTCTGATTCACTTATTTTGCTTGGCATAATACTCCTTTAGTTCCATCCACATTGTTGCAAATGGTAAGATTTCATTTATTTTGATGGCTGAGTAACATTCCATTGTGTGTGTGTGTGTGTGTGTGTGTGTGTGTGTGTGTACATATATATGTATGTATGTGTGTGTGTATGTATATATACCACATCTTCTCTATCCACTTAATACAAACATTGCTTCCAAATTTTTAATCCAAATAATCCATTTACTACTAAACACACGTGTCTCAAGTCTGCCCAGAGTTCCTTTGAAGGAAGCCTGTGTGTATGCATGCACGTGCATGCATAAAACTTCCACTTAGTGAGACTTTGTGGAATAACTACAACATGTAGAATAGAGGGACTTAGAGAAGAAACAAGAAAGCACAGTCTCTGTTTTAGAAGCCATGTTGCTCAGCCCTCAATGTACCTGCCTTCATCCAAGTGTCTCATCTTTTGACTTGGACTACATACACCCCAGGTGTTGGGAAGAAAACATATAAATAACAGTCCTTACTTCAAGTTTTTCCTCCCAATACCTAGTCTATGCTAAAGTTCATTCTTGCTTCTGGTGTGTGTGGTCCTACTTTTCACATCTTTTGAGTCAAATTCTCAACTTCTTGTATAGACTCTTGGCCAATATTACTAATGCTGTATTTTCTGATACTATCTGGTCCCTGAGTTCTTAGAGTCTCTCTATTTCCTGGCCTGGGTTCACTGTCTCTGCAGCCCCCATTTCTTACTGACTTTAACTCAAGATATCTATTTGCTATCTGTAGTCTTCACCAATGGTGCCCTTGATACTATCATTGCTAGACCTTTCAGACTTTCCAGTATCTTCTATTCCTGATATTTTAGAAAAAAATTAATCTTGACAAACAAGATATATGAGTGAGGTCTTAAAAAATATCAATGTGCATCTGATCTAAAAAAAAAAAAAAATCAAGGTGTAGAAGAAAACCCTCTGGGGCACAAGCATGATCAAAAGTCATTCATTAACATTTAGAACTGCTCAACTAGCAGACCTACATAATTCTGACTTTCAAACAATCCAAACATTTGTGTAGTATTTTCAACATTTTTTCAGAAAAATTAAAAGGCATTAAAACAAACTTACATAAGGAATTTGGTCTAAAAATTTTCTCCCAGATATATGTCCTGGGGTCAGTATATATTCAGAATGACCTCTTGCATTCTATCTAGTCAGTTCCAGAATCTCACACCAATGATCCTAGAGCAATGATAGTCATTTCTTCATTGATTTAGGATTAAAATGGCCCTATGGACTCACATAGACAAAAAATAGTAGCAGACATTGATGTATGTTGAAATAATTTTCAATACCAAAAGTTTGATCCCTTTATTTTTCAGAAAAAAATTAAATAGACAATATTAACTTCTAACATTCCAGCTGAGATTTTAAAATATTGAATACAATGGAAATCTATTATAACCTGCTGTGTTAAATACTTGGGTATCTGAAAAATGAGTGTCAGTTCCCTAAAATATGCCTGTGTTGAGATAACATCACTAATCCTGCATCTACCAGTAATCATATTTTATCAAATAATTTAAAGTCTTTAAGCTTCAATTCTCTCATGTGTAAAATAGGGAGGTATTTGTTCAAGTGAATGAAATTTAAAGTCCTTCCAATTGTTAAGTTATTTGATTATGTATATTTTATAACATTACTTGTTTATCACCCAAATATTAGTCCTGTCCTTTGGCAAAAATTAAAAAAAAATTTTAAATAAGCATAAAGTGAAGTTTCATACAATGTCTCCATGTGCTAAAAGCCTGTAATTCTCATTGACTCTGAAAGGAGTTCTGCAGATGTGGAAGGAAGAACATAAATACTGTGCCTCTGTGAAGTGAAACTGAATGACTGTGAACCAGCCAGCTGCATCTAGAATGACTTCACTTGAGCTGTGCTCTGGTGCCTTGCACTCAAACCAACTGTGCCACAGTCTTGTATCCAATTTTATTTAGAATGAGAAAATGTTAGGAGAGACAAGAGAAACTATTTACCTGCAGAAGATGAGAGACTGAGAGATATCACAACTAACTGTCAAGTCATTGGTGATTAGGAAATTTCTCAGAGACATTTGCTAGGTTTTTCTGTTTTGCTTTATTTTGTTTCAAAGTAATATCCAGTTGAATATCAACATATACCAGACTCCATAGGAACAGAAGGATAAATAAGACCTAGCTCTTGCCTTCAACTATGTATGGAAATAAGACATATACAAATAGATATAGCACAGTGCAGTAGAGTCTGACCCACAAATAACTGATACAACATTCTCCAAGAACTCCAAATAGGTCTTAGGCTAATCATCATCAAGTCACTGTGATATACATCACATATACATAAATGATATGCGCGCACACACACACACACACACACACACACACACACACTTATTGTAAGCCAAGAAAAATGACCATGGTAATTAAATATTTTTAGAACAAAAATACTGAGCTGAATAAACTTGGGGAACATTCAGTGAGGCATGTAATTATAACCTTAATAACCCATTTTACCTCATTAATAAAAGCGTTGGCATTTGTTGTTCTAGCAGAGATCAATAAACCTGTTCAAGGCAGACATTTCATACATGCCCCTGTATTAAATGAAATGTTTCATGGAAACACTAACCTAAAAGCAAATGGGTGACTCTATCCCAACACACTGTTCCTTGGAATTCCTGACAATCTTGTTTAAAAATTAAAGCATTAGAGGTGTGCCTGGTGACTCAGTCATTAAGCTTCTGCCTTCGGCTCAGGTCATTGTCCTAGGGTCCTGGGATCAAGCCCCGTGTCAGGCTCCCTACTCAGAGGAAAGCCTGCTTTTGCTTCTCCTTCTCCTTCTGCCATTGCTTGTGTTCCCTCTCTCGCTGTCTCTCTGTCAAATAAATAAAATCTTTTTTAAAAAATTAAAAATTTTTAATTTTTATTGTTCTTTTCATGTATATAGTTTTCAATGGAATCTGTAATATCTAACGGAAATGGCACATTTAGTAGAAAATACAGAATAAACCTGAATGTCTGTAACAGTTTAAACTTCCTTCTAAGATTGGCCACACACATATAACTCCTCTTTCCAACAACATGCTCAAATGTCAGTAAAGGAATAAAAAGATGTACATATTAGAAAAACAAAAATAATGAGAAAGAGAAGAACAGAGTATGAGAGAGCTCAACAACTTATTAGAACACTGCTGGGCAGTGTTTATTAAGGTAATTAATAACTGATTGAGGAGTAGTAATTAAATTAACTACAATCTGAAGTGCTTGCAAAGGAGGGCCTGAAGTCAGGTTCCTTAGAAGCAGAGACTGAAAGAGGAATTCCTGCACAAATCATTTACTGATAGTCCACTCTCAGGAGAAACTTACAGAGGCAATGAGGGAATCAAGCTAAAGCAGAAGAAAAGGCAAGTCAGCCATGTGAATTTAGAGGACGTCTAGCCCCACCCTGATTCCACTGAGAAAACTGGAGGATAAAGTGTATTAAAAGGTTCTCCCATCCAGAAAGAAAGAGGCTGGCTGTTATATCCCTGCATAGTTACTGCATGGCCATGGGACTGTCCCAGGCAGTGAGAGAAAAGTGCCATCTCCCTCAGTCCTGGACCATCCTGCAAAGAACAATGTGCAGGTGTGAGCCATAAGCAGCCAGAATCTGCAGCAGCAGGGGGCCGGTGTACATACACTCCTAGTAAAAGCGATCTGAGAAGGGTGCCACCAGCATCTTGTACAGTACTACCCTTGCCCAGCTCAGTCCGCTGGCTTCTCACCTTAAGTTTACCCCATCTGGTCCCTGCTTTTCCAGGATTCTAGTTGGCTGCAATTTCCAGTACAACTTACAGGAGAAGAGTTAGTGGGATAAGCTATTGTATCCCTGCTGAAGTTGTCCCCAAAATCATAACTGACATACATCTCCCTCTGCTATTGATATATACAACAATGCAACAACATGGCTGAATTCCAGCATATTATGCTAAGTGAAAGAAGACATGCAAAAAAAAAATAAACAGCACAAGTGGTATGATTCCTCTTATAGAAAACTCTAGAAAATAAAATCTAATTGCTAAAAGAAAGATTAAGTGTTGCCTGGGGAGAAGTTATATGAACAGAAGCAGGAGGAAGTGATTATTTTTTTTTATGACCAGCATCCTCCCATTTTCTTTTTCTTTTTTTTTTTTAAGATTTTATTTATTTATTTGACATAGAGAGATCACAAGTAAGCAGAGAGGTAGGCAGAGAGAGAGAGGAGGAAGCAGGCTCCCCACTGAGCAGAGAACCTGATGTGGGGCTCGATCCCAGGACCCTGAGATCATGACCTGAGCCGAAGGCAGAGGCTTTAACCCACTGAGCCACCCAGGCGCCCCTTTTTCTTTTTTTTTAATTTAACTTTTTTTATTTTTTTATAAACATATAATGTATTTTTATCCCCAGGGGTACAGGTCTGTGAATTGCCAGGTTTATACACTTCACAGCACTCACCATAGCACATACTCTCCCCAATGTCCAAAATCCTACCACCCTCCCCCGACCCCCCTCCCCCCAGCAACCCTCAGTTTGTTTTGTGAGATTAAGAGTCACATATGGTTTGTCTCCCTCCCGATCCATCTTGTTTCATTTATTCTTTTCCTACCTCCCAAAACCCCCACATTGCATCTCCACTTGGAGGAAGTGATTATAAGGGAGCAAGAAGAAATTTTGGAGGGCAGTATATGTGTTCACCATCTTGGTTGTGATGATAGTTTCATGAGTGTACATATCTAAACTTATCAAATTTTACACTATAAATATACACAGGTGACTGCAGTCAATGAAAACTCAATAAGGCTCTCGAAAATACACTCAAAAAAATGAATAATTTTTAAATAAATACAGGAGTAAATAACCCATTTTATTCCAATGTCATTAATTCATTCATTCAATGGTTACCATATAGCTCCATTCTGTGAGACATTGTGCTAGATGTTGGGAGCAGAATATTTCTAGATTATGATTTCGTTTCCTAAGGACTTCACAAATTTCTGAAATAATAGTCACCTACCATTTGAGAAAAATGGGCTATGATATTTGTTTCAAAGACGGTAGTTAATGTTCCTTACATTTCCCTTATATCAAAATATTGAATAAATTCAATAAATAATTTAGCAGTCCTTTTCACATAAAGCCTTCTTGTATTAGTAGCTGTTTCTGTGTTTCACTTTACAAACCATTGCTCTCGGGGTGTCAATAGTATCTTCCCCTTTTAATGCTAGTATATTAATATTCCAAAATTATCACAACTTATTGACCATCACTAAGATGCAGCCAACTCTTGATCCATATTTTGACAGTGGATTTTCCAGAAACCTAGCTTTGGTCTTTGCACCCTTCTGCATTTGGGGACATTTCATTGCTTGTTAGCTCCTCCATCAAGGGTGTTCAGTAGGAAAGAAAAAGTAAACAATCCATCCAAAAATTCTGCCAAGAATAATAAAATATTAACATTGGAAGTAATCTCCAAAGTAATCTATTCCAACAATTATGCTGTGCTAGAACTTCCTCTAGCCTGTCCCTGATATATTCATCTAAACTAGATCCTGCTTGAACATTTTGAATAATAACAGAGCCAATGCTTGTTTACTACATTAAGAGCATTTACAGTGCCCTGGTTTAGCTCTCCTTCATGTTAGCAGTTCAAATAGAAGCTCCAACGTGGTTGGAAACAATTTTAAATTTGGTCAGGAAATAGTAATATGTATGTTAGTTATTATACATACACACACGCCATCACACAATGTTTGGAAGAAGGAAGGAAGGAAGGGAGAGAGAAAGAGAGAAGGAGTGAAGAAGGAAGGAAAGACAGAAGGAAGGAAGGAAGAGAGAGAGAGGTTGGGAGGGAGGGATGAAGGAAGGAAGGCAGAGAGATGGGAGGAAAGAAAGAAAAAGAAAAAAGAAAAGAGGAAGGAAGGAAAGTAAAAGAGATAAGAGATAAAGAAGGAATGAAGGAAGATAGGAGGGAAGAAAGAAAGATGGAAGAGAGGAAGGGAAAGGAAGGGAAAGTGAGGGGAAGGACGAAAGAAAGAGGGAGAAGGAAGGAAGAAGGAAGGAAAGGAGGAGAGGGAAGAAGAGGAGAAAGGGAGGAAGGGAGAAAGGGAGGGAAAGAATCCAGACTCAAAAGACCGCAGATTGCATGATTCCATTTATATAAAGTGTCTAGGACAAGCAAGTCCATGGAGAAAGAAAGTAGATTAGTGAGTGGTTACCAGGGACTTGGAGAAGGACAGAATGGCAGGTGACTTCTAATGGTCTTTTGGGAGTGATGAAATGTCATGTAATTAAATGGGTTACACAATTTTGTTAATATAACAATCACTAAAATACCTCAAAAACGTGAATTTTATAGTATGTAAATTATATCTCAATAAAAAATGTCAAACAAGGAAAGGAAACTACATAAAATGGCCAAACTTATATGAAATAAATGTCTTTATGAGATAATTTTTTAATGGTGTTATGTAGAATCTGGTGCAAAGTAAAATGAAATATTAGTAACTGAAACTGAAGGAACCCAGTGTTCATTTAGAGCCTGATTATGCCAGTCCCAAGAGAAGGGCATTTTCTACATCTTTCTCATTCATCTTTTGAGCACTATATTACACATTTTATAAACGAGAAAACAAAGTCTCAGACAGTTTAACTAATTTTCCCAAGATCACACAGTAATGTAGGGGAGACCTGGGAATCCATTTCAGATATACCTAACCCCAAAGCACGTATTCTTTCCACTCTAGCACATGCTTCCTCAGATGGTTTTCAAATTCTATAAAATTCCATTTCTTGTAAGTTCCTCCAGAAGTTGTGAAGTAAACTAGAACAAACTTAGCTTCAAAAGCCTATACAAATCCTGGGCAAAACTGATAAGCTCAATGCACTCCTTTATTTGTCCTACCTGCCTTCTTGATCATCAACTTCATGATTGCCAAAGTTGGGGAGAACAGTTTACCACAAAGCCCCTGCCTATACCTGTATCCCTTCAGGACATCTAGTTCATCATTATGGTTCCCAAGCCTTTAACTATACTCTGCATTCAGTAGGAGTTCCACATGTACTTGTGGCAATTGAATGAATAAACCTTTTCTTCCCTTTACAGTTCTTGTAATCCCTTAGGGAGAAAAGTTGAGGCTATAGTAAAGTTAACCATTTACTATTTCATGACCAGATGCACCCCAACAAACTTTCCTTGCAGGAACATGTAACTATGGACAGACTTGGTAGATGGGAAGTCATTCCCCAGTCCTTCTTTTTTTTTTTTTAAAGATTTTATTTATTTTATGACAGAGAGAGATCACAAGTAGGCAGAGAAGCAGGCAGAGAGAGAGAGGGAAGCAGGCTCACCGCTGAGCAGAGAGCCCGATGCGGGACTCGATCCCAGGACCCCGAGATCATGACCTGAGCCGAAGGCAGAGGCTCAACCCACTGAGCCACCCAGGCGCCCTCCCCAGTCCTTCTTGTAGAGGGTTACAGACTGATAGCAATGGCCATTGTCCATGTAATTGATGGGGTTTTACCCTTTAGTCCTCTCCAGCAGGACCATGTGGCCAGTTCTGGAGAACAGGATGAAAGCAAAGGAACAGATATTACTTGTTGCTTGAACATAATTCCTGATTTCCTACACACCTCTCAGCAACTGCTGAGGTGGTAGCTGCTCCCTCAGGCACAGGAGAAAGTGTAGAACAGAGCCCCCAACTGACTCACATGGACATTTCATTAACCACTGAAATACTGAGGTTGTCTTTCTTTCTATAGCATGACCTAGCCCATCCTGACTAATTCAAGACTCTGAAGTCAAGATTATGTGTGAGAAGAGTGAGCAGTACAATTTAACTGGAACATGCTTGACTATGAAAAACTGGAGAAGTCAGGGTCAGGAAGATAGCTTAGGGTCAGAAAATACAAAGTCTTGAAACTCAAACTAACTTAGAAAGTGTTTTGAAGGAGGAAAGTATTACAAAAAGGAAGAATAATTACATTAAGGTTAAAGAAACTATTGGCAGAAAACAAATAAATGAACAAACCTAAAAGCAGAGGAATGCACAATCAGTAGCAGACATCAAGACATGGGAAATGCCTTCACTTTGAAAGCCAAGAAGGGTTGAAGGTAGACATCTGAGAGAAAGCAGGCATGAGGCAGAAAATGCTAAAAATCAATCTGAAAAATACAAAAGGCCATGGCTGGAAACAGAGCTGCGTTAATTGCCTATTGCTACTGTGTCAAGTTACCACAAATTAGTGCTTTATAAACACACAAATGTATTACTTTACAGATCTGTAAATTAGAAGTCTGACTTGGACCTCACTGTATAAAATGAAGGTATCAGCATGTCTTTGTCCCTTTCTAAAGGCTCTAGGGGATAATCTGTTTCCTTACATTTCTTAGCTTCTAGCCACCATTTGCATTGCTTGGCATGGTCTTCAAAGTTAGCAAGGTAGCATCTCTCTGACCTTTCTTCTTTTGTTTACATCTTTTTCTCTTAACACAGCTAGGAAAGGTTCTCTGTTTTTATTTTTTATTTTATTTTATTTTATTTTATTTATTCATTGTTTATGCACCACACCCAGTGCTCCATGCAATACGTGCCCTCCTTAATGCCCACCGCCAGGCTCACCCATCCCCCCACCCTCTCCCCTCTAAAACCCTCAGTTTGTTTGTCAGAGTCCACAGTCTCTCATGGTTCGTCTCCCCCTCCAATTTCCCCTACTTCAGTTCTCTGTTTTTAAAGGCTCATGTAATCAGATTGGGCCCACTCAGATAACCAAGATAACCCCATCTCAAGGTGCTTAATGACATCTGCAGAGTCTCTCAAGCCACACAAGGCAATGTACTCTCTGGATTTGGGGATTAAGATATGGTCATCTTTGGGAAGCCATTATTCTGCCTACCCCTGTAACCAATCATAAAGAGTGAGAAGAGTCAAAGAACCAAGAAACAAGACTGAGGTACTGGACAGGAGAATGGCTCTATTTTAATGTACTCCAAGCTACAGCAGGACAGCCCACTGTGCACAGTGGCTCTTACTCTAAGTCCCCAAAACAGTAAGTTCAATGGTTGGAATGAGAAGGGATTAGGCTTGTACTTTGTTAGTGAAAGGGAATGTGTAGCACAGACAGCAGTGTCCATGATGCCCTGAGATTAACCCTTGGCATGCACAACACATAGGTTCCATAAATACAGGCTGAATGAATGGATATATGAATGAAATGTTGACTAAATAAACAGTACTCAGCAGTAGTCTGGATACAGAAAGCACCAGAAAGAGAAGAATAAAAATATTTGACAGTCAGTGAAGCAGCTAGGAGAGGTACAGGGCTAGACTTTAAAGAAAACATGGGAGAGAATTACATGGAATTTCTTCCCAGCTGTGCTCTGAAAATTTTATTGTTTTGCAGAATTTAATTTCTTCTACATAGCTGAAGGAGCAGATATGCTGGCAAATAGATGTAAGCTAGAGAACTGTAAGAAATCATATTAACTATAAGTTTAGAAAAGGATTATTGGGCACATATTTTCCAGGAAACCAAAACTAGACATAATATTTGTGAGAAAGAATTGGGGAAACTCCTAATTAGAAGAATGGGATCATTTTTAAGGAAGATTTTATCTTTAAAGAGATCTAAAGAGATAGGACCATGTTTTAATTATGAAACAATGTTTCTGAATGCGTGTGCCTTAGATCTCTCCAGTGGAGGTATTCTGCATCTGGGTCTACTGACTCAGTAACATGTAGTGAAAACTGAAAACTATAATAAATCACAACCCCTGTGGGCAACACCCGATTAGATTTCTTTCTGGCCTTTGCACAATGGTGGCAATGGCTGTAACCCAAAACATAAACAAAAACTCATATGGAAGCAACAAACACATTTTTTTAAATTATATTATTCCCCAGTCCAAAGAACTTTTTGTCTAAGACTTTGTCTGTGGTTTATTTATATTACTGAGTAACTCCACCCAGTGAACATAAAGCACAGATGACTCCAAAAAGGCAGCATTTATGTAGTCTAATGGTTCCCATGTATGGATGATAAATGTGCCAAGAAGTCTGGCAATTCCTTTTGGGAAACTGACTTAATAAGATGGTGACAAGTGAAGTGTACACATGGTCAGTCCCATGATCACCCAGACATTTCTATTCTCATCTCAGGAAAAGCAAGCCATTCGTTCTCCATTACCAATGTGCTGTAAAGCAACATGTAAATAATGGGCAAACTGCCACAAGTTAGATTTGCTAAAAACAGTCCCATGGTATAAATAGAAACCAGAGCTACAGCCATTGCTAATGCAATATGATAGTTGATGAGAATGACACAGTCTTAAACCTCTTGTTTCTCGAAACAGTCTAGAGAACTGATAAACACTGATAAAACAAGAGCCAGAAAGAATCAATTTGGCCTGTCGCTTGAATTATGAGTTTTTCCAGACATCCACATTCGTTATCCTACTAATGTAAATTGTCTCCGGTTAAACTTTAACCTTACAGTGGTTTTCCCTACCACTCAATACATTTCTTGTTTATTGGGCATCTGGGTATGACTGTGCTACTTACCTAGGAGCACTACCTACATAGGAGATAAAATAAGATTTACATTTCCAGTTGGGTCTTTCTATGACTTTATCAATGTCTAATAGGATTTGCCTAACTGGGGATGTTATAAAGATTAATCGAGAAGAACTGACCCCCTACTGTGGAATAGTTAAAAAGCACATGCAAGGGTACATTCATATAACATACAAACATGAGAGTACTTAGCTGGAGTTTACCACCAATCTATCAAGCCTTTAATAAGGGTACCTAGAGTTGTACTCTAAACACACCCTTGGTCTTCTTCTGTTCTGTTTCCAACACTATGTTGCTTCTACTCCAAGCAAAACTTGGTACAATGAGGTTTCATCTTTTCATCACTGGTGCCCACTCAGACTGGTAGCATAACACGCAGATTTCCATCTTGCTTCTTACTTGGTGCCTGTGTCATTTTTGTTTATCAATACATACTTTTCCACAAATATTTATTGAAAATGACTGTGTGTACAGGCACCATGGCAGGCACTAGAAATATATTGGAGAACAAGACACAGGTGTTTGACTCTCAACTTTCCCTCACAGTTCGAATCTTAGCCTGATTCCTCCACTTATGCCCCCTCCCCATCTCAAATAGTTCAATGCCCCAGGAGGACCCCATGGCGCACTACCCTAGCACTGATCATTGGGCAAGCATCCCACCCAAGCTGCCCTTGTCCCTCCAATGGGGACACAAAAGACATTTGTACAATGACAGGACCTCTGCCCTAGATTGCCACTGCAGAATCCCACACTGGACTGTCTCCTTTTTTGGTGTTGAGGCAGATGCTATTAAGCATTTGTAGCCACTCACCCTGTAATTTCTCAAAGGTTAATGCTGAAACTGTGTTGAAGAACTCCATTGCACTTACTTATTTTTTTTTTACATTGGTAACTTTTTAATTTGTGCTCTTAATAGTTTTATATAAATGGGTGCCATTCTGGAGCATCAGGAGATGGTTCTCTTGGGCACTACTCACTCCCCTTACACAATACCAGTGTCTTCTTCTTCAAGGTGAGGGGCATGTGCATGGAAGAAATGGATTATGTATAGAAAGAAATGCCTTTTTAGATGTCCAGAAGACTCACAGGCCCCTTCCTCTCTGTCTCTCCAAACATCCCTTCAAGGGAAAAACAAAAACAAAAACAAAAAACTCTAGTTACTAAATCAAGTCTACAGACTCAGATAATTAACTGCTGCTTAACTTTTGCTTGCCCACAACATGTTTACACCCATCCAGAGAAAGTAGCCTCATGTTAGTATCAAATGGAAAAAAAATCATACACCATAATGAAAATTTAGTGCAAACTACACATATCCAAAATATAGGAATTTCCAAATATAAATTAGGAACAGAGGGAAGATCCTTCTTTTCTTTTTTTTTAAAGATTTTATTTATTTATTTGACAGAAAGAGAGAGAGAGACAGCAAGAGAGGAACATGAGCAGGGGGAGTGGGAGAGGGAGAAGCAGGCTTTCCTGCTGCACAGGGATCCTCATGCTGGGCTCAGTCTCAGGAGCCTGGGATCGTGACCTGAGCTGAAGGCAAATACTTAACTTCTGAGCCACCCAGGCACCCCCAAGGAAAGTTTCTAAACTATCCAGTGAGTTGTCTATGTTAAGAATTTCTAACAAATCTGCACAAAATTCTCTTCTATAATAAAAATGCTTTGACTAAATTTCAAACCTTGTCTCTAATTTTCTCCCAATTATATTACAATCTAATACTGAGTCAGTCTGTTTTACACAGACAAATGTCATACTGACGTGGAGTCAAACTACCTGTAGTCTATCTCCCTCCACATGGGACAGTATCTGAAATTATGTGGATATTACCTCACACAGTAGAAAACATTTCTCTGGGCAGAGTGTTTAAAGGGAACAAAATGTTGGCAAAATAAAAGCAGAAAAAGAATCCTACCCTTACAATCCCAAGGATTCTCTAGCCTTCCCCCTTGTTCTCTTTACCTCTACCCAAACCAATGATTTTCTGACACCCTAAGGCAGAAAATACTGAAATAATGTATCTCTTCTCTCATCCACTGGGTTGCCCTACATCAATCACAGCTAATGAAAATGAAATGACATAATACATGTGGAAATGCTTTGAAAAGCCTTAAGTGCTATCTATACTTAAGAGGGAGTGGAGATAATGATGTTCCTAGAGGCAGGGATGTGGCAATTTCTTTGACAGTGTTTCCCAATTTAGGGCATACAGAGAACTAGTTTTGTGAAAAGACCCTTGGAAAGGCAGCTCAGTGTGGGGTTGCTTCAGTAACCAAATGATCCTAGAATTAACACTATGTAGAAGCACGATGGTGGAGGAGTAGAAAACTGACATAGCATTAGGTCCCAGGAGTTCAGCTGATAGTTATCAAACCATTCTGAACACCTACAGGTTCCTAACTCAATAAGACATAGAAGAGAAGAAGAGCAGCAATTCTAGAAACAGAAAATCAACCACTTTCAGGAAGGTAGGATGTGCAGAGAAGTGAATCTGAAGCCACAGGAAGATAGACCATGGGGGGAGGGGCTGGCTCCCGGCAAGTGGTGGAGCAGCGGAGCACAAAATCAGAACTTTTATAAGGCTGCTCACTGAAGGATGTGGCTCCAGATGCTAAGTGGGGGTGGAGCCCTCGCAGAGACAGTGTGGTCTCAGAACCAGCCGGGTCACAGGAAGACCGGAAGTGTCTGAGTGTGGCAGAGCTGTCAGGTATCAGAGCAGAGAAGTGGGCTACAGAGATGGAGCAGAGCAGTGCACTCTCAGCTCAGGATGACCTTAAACTGTGATCCAAGGCACAGTCAGACCACTGCTCTTCGTGCAGGGACCCCACAAGTGGCAGATCTGGGGAGACTCACCTTCCTCCTCTGGGAAGACTGGCACAGGAGCATGGCAGGAATCTGCTGGGTTTAGAGATGACAAACAAGGCCATGAACCAGAGACAGAAATGCTGGGTCACAGGCTGGGTGAGCACAGAGCGTTGCCAGAGACTAGGGAGATGGGAGGGATTGACTGCTTTTCTCTGAGGGCACAGTGAAGAGTGAAGCCCTGACCTCTCGGCTCTTACAGACTGGAGATTCAGAGGCCACCAATTTCATTCCCATCCTCCAAAGCTCTACAGAAATCATTCAGGGAATAAAAGCTACTGAGAGTGAACCCAAGCAGATTACTTAGCCTGGCCCCAGCAAAGGTGGTGCAATTCCGCCTCCAGCAAAAACATTTGCAAAGCACTGCAATAGGCCCCTCCCCCAGAAGATCAGCAAGAACATCCAGCCAAGACCAAGTTCACCAATCAATGAGAACTGTGGAACTCCAGAGCTAGGGGAAAGCAACACATGAAATTCATGGCATTTTCCCCATGATATTTTAGTATTGGAAAGTTAAATTTTTTTCATTTTATTTTTTTCTTATTCTATTTTTTTAACTTTTCCTCTCTCCTCTGTTAACATTTTTTAACTATTTCATCTTATCAATAGCTTGTTTTAAAAAAATCCTTTAAAATGTTCAGTGTTATAGTCATATTTTATCCATTCATTGTATTTAACCTTATTTTCTGTATACATATAGGGTTTTTTTTTTTTCTAAAAATTTTGGGATACAATTTCTTCTAGTAGATCAAAATATACCTTAAATCTAGCTCCAGCCTGATCACATTCCCTCATCTTTATTTTCCAACCAACTTATCTTATCAATTCCTTTTTTTACAGTCTCCTTTAATTTTTTCCTTTACAGTCATATCCCATCCCTTCATCATCTTTACCCTTATTTTTGTATATATATAAGATTTTCTTTCATTAAAATCTCGGGAGGTAGTTTCTTCTAAGAGACCAGAATACACCCAAAATCAAGTGGGTGACTCTGTTCTATTCACCAGTCTAATACATATATTTTTTTATTTTTATTTTTTTAATTTTCCCCCTTCCTTCTCCCCCTGGTTTCGGGTCTCTTCTGATTTCATTAGCATATATTTTTCTGGTATATTTGTCATCCTTTTAGTATTTTACTCTCTCATTCATATATTCTTTTTTTTTTAAGATTTTATTTATTTATTTGTCAGAGAGAGAGATCACAAGTAGGCAGAGAAGCAGGCAGAGAGAGGGAGGGAAGCAGGCTCCCCACTGAGCAGAGAGCCCAATGCAGGGCTCAATCCCAGGACCCTGAGATCATGACCTGAGCTGAAGGCAGAGGCTTAAACCCTGAGTCACCCAGGAGCCCCTCATTCATATATTCTTTCTGGATAAAATGACAAGGTGGAAAAACTCACCACAAAAAGAAGAACGAGAGCCAATATCTACAGCTAGGGACCTAGTCAACATGGACATTGGTAATATGTCAGAACTAGAGTTCAGAATGACGATTCTCAAGGTGCTAGCTGGGCTTGAAGAAGGCACGGAAGATATTAGAGAATCTCTGTCTGAATAAATAAAATCCCTTTCTGGAGAAATAAAAGAACTAAAATCAAACCAAGTTGAAACTTAAAAAGCTATCAGTGAGATGCAATAAAAAATGTAGTCTCTTACTCCTAGGATAAATGAGACAGAAGAGAGAATTAGTGATATAGAAGACCAAATGACAGAGAATAAAGAAGCTGAGCAAAAGAGAGACAAACAACTACTGGCCCATAAGGGGAGAATTCGAGATATAAGTGATACCATAAAACGAAACAATATTAGAATAATTGGGACCCCAGAAGAAGAAGAAAGACAGAGAGAGGCAGAAGGTATATTGGAGCAAATTGTATGAGAGAATTTCCCTAATATGGCAAGGGGAACAAGCATTAAAATCCAGGAGGCACAGAGAACTCCCCTCAAAATCAATAAATATAGGTCCACACCCCATCATCTAATAGTAAAATTTACAAGTCTCCTGAAAGCAGCCTGGGACAAGAGGTTTGTAACATACAATGGTAGATAGATTAGATTGGCAGCAGACTTATCCACAGAGACATGGCCGGCCAGAAAGGATAGGCATGATATATTCAGAGCACTAAATGAGAAAAATCTGCAGCCAAAAATACTATATCCAGGTAGGCTGTCATGGACAATAGAAGGAGAGATAAAAAGCTTCCAGGACAAACAAAAACTAAAAGAATTTGCAAACACCAAACCAGCTCTACAGGAAATATTGAAAGGGGTCCTCTAATCGAACAGAGAGCCTAAAAGTAACAGACCAGAAAGGAACAGAGAAAATATACAGTAACAGTCACCTTACAGGCAATACAATAACAATAAATTATTACCTTTCAATAGTTACCCTGAATGTAAATGGGCTAAATGCCCCAATCAAAAGACACAGGTATCGGGGGGCGGGGGGAAGGACCCATAGAAATGCTGTCTACAAGAAACTCATTTTAGACCCAAAGACACCTCCAGATTTAAAATGGGGGTGGAAAACAATTTACCATGCTAATGGACATCAAAAGAAAGCTGGGGTGGCAATCTTTATATCAGATCAATTAGATTTTAAGCCAAAAACTATAATAAGAGATGAGGAAGGACACTATATCATACTTAAACGGTCTGTCCAACAAAAAGATCTAACAATTTTAAATATCTATGCCCCTAATATGGGGCAGCCAATTATACAAACCAATTTTTAACAAAATCAAAGAAACACATCAACAATAATACAGTAATATTAGGGGATTTTAACACCCTCCCACACACTGAAATGGACAGATCATCTAAAGCAAAAGATTAACAAGGAAATAAAGGCTTTAAATGACACACTGGATCAGATGGACATCACAGATATATTCAGAACATTCCCTCCCAAAGCAACAGAATACGCATTCTTCTGTAGTGCACATGGAACATTCTCTAGAGTAGATAACATCCTGGGTCACAAATCAGGTCTCAACCAGTATGAAAAGACTGGGATCATTCCCTGCATATTTTCAGACCACAATGCCTGAAGCTAGAACTCAATCACAAGAGGGAGTTGGAAAGAACTCAAATACATGGAGGCTAAAGAGCATCCTACTAAAGAATGAATGGGTCAACCAGGAACTCAAGAAGAATTGAAAAAATTCATGGAAACAAATGAAAATGAAAACACAACTGTTCAAAATCTTTGGAACACAGCAAAGGCGGTCCTGAGAGGAAAGTGTATAGGGATACAAGGCTTTTTCAAGAAACAAGAAAGGTCTCAAGTACACAACCTAACCCTACACCTAAAGGAGCTGGAGAAAGAACACCATGGAAAACCCTAAACCCAGCAGGAGAAGAGATATCATAGAGACCAGAGCAAAAATCAATGTAATAAAAATTAAAAGAACACTAGAACAAATGAATGAAACTAGGAGTTGGTTATTTGAAAGAATCAATAAGATTGATAAACCCCTGGTCAGACTTATCAAAAAGAAAAGAGAAAGGACCCAAATAAATAAAATCATAAATGAAAGAGGAGAGATCACAACCAACACCAAAGAAATACAAACAATTATAAGAACATATTATGAGCAAAAATACACCAGCAAGTTTGACAATCTGGAAGAAATGGATGCATTCCTAGAGACATACAAACTACCAAAATGGAACCAGGAAGAAATAGAAAACCTGAACAGACCCATAACAAGTAAGGAGATTGAAGCAGTCATCAAAAATCTCCCAACAAACAAGAGCCCAAGACCAGACACCTTCCCAGGGGAATTCTACCAAACATTTAAAGAAGAATTAATACCTATTCTCCTAAACCTGTTCCAAAAAATAGAAATGGGAGGAAAACTGCCAAACTCATTTTATGAGGCCAGCATTACCTTGAACCCAAAACCAGACAAAGACCCCATCAAAAAGGAAAATTATAGACCAATATCCTTGATGGACATGGATGCAAAAATTCTCACCAAAATACTAGCCAACAGGATCCAACAGTACATTAAAAGGATTATTCACTACAACCAAGTGGGATTTATTCCAGGCCTGCAAGGTTGGTTCAACATCCACAAATCAATCAATGTGATACAATATATTAATAAAAGAAAGAACAAGAACCATATGATACTCTCAATAGATGCTGAAAAAGCATTTGACAAAGTACAGCATCCTTTCTTGATCAAAACTCTTCAAAGTGTAGGGATAAAGGGTAAATACCTCAATACCCTCAAAGCCATCTAGGATTCTCAAAGCCATCTGCATTCTCAATGGAGAAAAACCAAGTGCTTTTCCACTAAGGCCAGGAACACGGCAGGGATGTCCATTATCACCACTGCTATTCAACACAGTACTAGAATTCATAGCCTCAGCAATCAGACAACAAAAACAAATTAAAGGCATCCAAATCAGCAAAGAAGAAGTCAAGCTATCACTCTTTGCAAATGATGTGCTACTTCATGTGGAAAACCCAAAAGACTCCACTCCAAAACTGCTAGAACTCATACAGGAATTCAGTAAAGTGTCAGGATATAAAACCAATGCACAGAAATCAGTTGCATTTCTCTACACCAACAGCAGGACAGAAGAAAAATTAAGGAGTCGATCCCATTTACATTTGCACCCAAAACCATAAGGTACCTAGGAATAAACCTAACCAAAGAGGCAAAGAGTCTGTACTCAGAGAACTATAAAGTACTCAAAAAAGAAATTGAGGAAGACACAAAGAAATGGAAAAACATTCCATGCTCATGGATTGGAAAAACAAATATTGTGAAAATGTCTATGCTACCTAAAGCAATCTACACATTTAATGCAATCCCTATCAAAGTCCCATCCATTTTTTTCAAAGAAATGGAACAAATAATCCTAAATTTATATGGAACTAGAAAAGACCCCAAATAGTCAGAGGAATGTTGCAAAAGAAAGCCAAAGTTGGTGGTATCACAATTCCAGACTTCAAGCTCTATTATAAAGCTGTCATCATCAAGACAGTATGGTATTGGCACAAAAACAGACACATAGATCAATGGAGCAGAATAGAGTACCAAGGAATAGACCCTCAACTCTATGGTCAACTAATCTTTGACAAAGCAGGAAAGAATGTCCAATGGAAAAAAGACAGTCTCTTCAACAAATGGTGTTGGGAAAATTGGACAGCCATATGTAGAAAAATGAAACTGGGCCATTTCCCTATACCCACACAAAAATAGGCTCAAAATGGTTGAAAGACCTCAATGGGAGGTCCTTGAGGAGAACACAGGCAGCAACCTCTTCGTCCTCAACCACAGCAACTTCTTCCTAGAAACATCACCAAAGGCAAGGGAAGCAAGGGCAAAAATGAACTATTGGGACTTCATCAGGATCAAAAGCTTTTGCACAGCAAAGGAAACAGTCAACAAAACCAAAAGACAACTGACAGAATGGGAGAAGATATTTGCAAACGACATATCAGATAAAGGGCTAGTATCCAAAATCTATAAAGAACTTATCAAACTCAACACCCAAAGAACAAATAATCCAATCAAGAAATGGGCAGAAGACATGAACAGACATTTCAGCAAAGAAAACATCCAAATGGCCAAAAGACACATGAAAAAGTGCTCAACATCACTCAGCATCAGGGAAATACAAATCAAACCTCAATGAGATACCACCTCACACTAGTCAGAATGGCTAAAATTAACAAATCAGGAAATGACAGATGTTGGTGAGGATGCAGAGAAAGGGAACCCTCCTATACTGTTGGTGGGAATGCAAGCTGGTGCAATCACTCTGAAAAACAGCATGGAGGTTCCTCAAGAAATTGAATATAGAGCTACCCTATGACCCAGCAATCGCACTGCTAGGTATTTACCCTAAAGATACAAATGTAGTGCACCTGAATGTTTATAGCAGCAATGTCCACAATAGCCAAACTATGGAAAGAACCTAGATGTCCATCAATAGAATGGATAAAGAAGAGGTGGTATATATATACAATGGAATACTCTGCAGTCATCAAAAGAAATCTTGCCATTTTCATTGACATGGATGGAACTAGAGGGTATTATGCTGAGCAAAATAAGTCAATCAGAGAAAGACAATATTCATGTGATCTCTCTGATATGAGGAATTTGAGAGGCAGGGTAGGGGGACATGGGGGTAAAGCAGGAAAACATGAATCAAGATGGGATCCGGAGGGAGACAAAACATAAGAGACTTTTAATCTTAGAAAACAAACTGAGGGTTGCTGGGAATTGGAGGGGGAGGGATAGCGTAGTTGGGTTATGGACATTGGGGAAAGTATGGGCTATGGTGAGTGCTGGGAAATGTGTAAGTGTGACAATTCACAGACCTGTCTGTACCTGTGGGACAAATACTACATTATATGTTAATAAAAATAGTTAAAAAAAAAATAATTAACACTATGTATAATGTTTACCTTTCAGAACTTGAAAAGACAAATTAGCCACTGAAGGTTTGGAATAGCCCTGCAATGATGAAATCTGCCTAATCTTAATAATTCAAAATTTCTGCAACATAAATGCTTTCAACATATTTTTTCTACATAACATTTGTTAATATTCCTAGGTCTAGGGGCGCTTGGGTGGCTCAGTCCGTTAAGCATCTGACTCTTGGTCTCACCTCAGTAGTGATCTCAGAGTCCTGGGATAGAGCCCCATGGTGGCTGGGCTCCACACTCAGTGGGGAAACTGTTTGAGAATTCTCTTCCCCGTCTACGGCCATACCACCCTGAACGCGCCCGATCTTGTCTGATCTCAGAAGCTAAGCAGGGTCAGGCCTGGTTAGTACTTGGATAGGAGAATTCTCTGCCCCTCCCACTGCTGGTGTGCTCTCTCACTCCCTCTCTCTCTCTCTCTCTTTCAAATAAATAAAATATATCTTAAAAAATATTCCTAGACACTGGACTCCCACAGAGTGTTACTAGTATTATTATTACTATTACTATTATTATTATTATTTATAAGGAACAAAGAATTAGATTCTTACTTCACTGAATAAGCCAACTTCTTGCCCTCATGAGACCCCAAATGCTTGCCTATACTAACAACATGATAGGTGGAATTCTTAATTTATGAGTTAAATTAGTGAGCCTGATATTCCCTCTAAAATTAAGACCCAGATTGGGACCTAAAAGCGTTGTCCCAAAACCCAAAATTGATCATTTTTTATGCATATGCCTATATATTTTTTTGTTATAACGAGGAATATTCAGATGAAAATATATTCATAGGTATATTCATGGATTTAAAGATGGTAATCTTCATAATCTCAAAATGGAAATTAACAAACAAAAGTTTACTAGTGCAGTTAACCCTATGCTAGTGTTTTAAGCAACACAGTTTTCTGCTTTCAAGGAGCTCGCAGTCTTTTTGACTTCTCAAGATGTGGAATTTATAATCTAGAAGGCAGAAGTTAGCACAAGATAACACAAATTAAAATAGCAAATAATATTCATTTGTGTTGATACAAATATGTGTTATCCTTATTAATGTCCAGTAAGAAAGCCCACCTGATCCTGAACGATGGTCTTCCTGTGCCCCATGGCCAGATGCGATCCCCGTATCCACCTGAAACTCTCTGATAATAAGTATAGCATGGAAGTATAATAAAAATTAAGGTTCCAGAAAGGATGCAAAATATACACAACAAAATAAACTAAACTGAAAACCAAGAGAATGAAGAATTAGAACATGGAAGAAATGAGGGTGGGAAAAATCAGATGAGACCAAAACAGAGTGATACACTCCTTCTCTAACGTCCAATGGAAACAAAGCTGTAAGTAACAACTTACAAGAGTTTCAAGGGATCTAGCCACTTTTTGCACAGAAATTTAAGTCTCACTTCTTAACAGGTCATTTCTCTTCCAACCCCGTTTCATAGTAATCTAAAGCCCATTTAACCAGGTGTCAATAACTGTGACGCTTTTAAGGCTTTTTGCACATAGACTTAACTATTTCTTTTGCACTGAGTGAAACCCCAAGTTTGTGACTTTCCTTCTAAGAAAACAAACAGGCTGCCAGAGATGAAGAGATCTGGTATTGGCATACTGAGTGTACTCACAAAGCCATATGACGGCCTTAAGCAGAGGTGGCAAGGGATAACCATTATGTGTTCACATTTAAGAAATAAATTATGAATAACACAGTAGTCAAGATATGTAGGACTCTAAACTGTACCCCTTGTTTTCATGGAGGCTCTATAAGGACATCTTGTAATATGTTTCTCTTACAAGGAAATAGATGAGAACGAGAAACCATGAGATGGTATTCGGCCATCATGGAGGGTCCAAAAATAAGTGGCCACAGTTCTTAAGTGCATTCAGCATTAGCTGTAGCCTATTGTCCATTCATTCAGTCAATCAAAAGGATTATAATGTGGGGCACCTGGGTGGCTCAGTGGGTTAGGCCTCTGCCTTCGGTTTGGGTCATGATCTCAGGGTCCTGGGATCGAGCCCTACATCGGGATCTCTGCTAAGCAGGGAGCCTGCTTCCTCCTCTCTCTCTGCCTGCCTCTCTGCCCACTTGTGATCACTGTCTCTCTGTCAAATAAATAAATAAATAACCTTTAAAAAAAAGGATTATAATGTGATGGTATATGCCAAAAGAGTACATTTGGCCCCTTTTTATTTCAAAGAAATTTTGAAACACATCTGCTCAAATAACACTTGTACTTCTACTGACTTACCAGTCAGGAAGACTCAGTTTTCAGACCAACATGCAGACTGACCCTCCTTATTTCCAACCAAAAAACATAAAGCATATCTTCTATTTTCACCCTAACAAGTAAGGAACAAGCTTTTCTTTTCTGTGTGTTTCTTGATTCCAACTTCTGACTTACACTTTGCATTCTGAGTTATCATCTCAAAGCTCCTCGTAATGAGTAAAGACCTCCTCTGAGCTCCTGTCATACAGCCCAGTATTTATCTTGCCCATAGAATTTGCCATGTTAAATAAAAAGGATCCATTTACCTCTGCCTCCCTGAAAGATTTTAAATTCCTCAAAAGTGGGAACCAAGCAAATTGGTCTTTGGAACTTCAGCTTCTACAATGATGCCAGAAATATACCAACAGCTCTAAATGTGTTGTTGTTGTTGTTGTTTTGTTCAGTTTTTTTGTGTTGTGTTGTTTTGTTTTGTTGAGCTAAATAGGGTGTAAGGGGCTAGGAATATAGAATGGTAGGAGAGAAGTTAATATTTTTTTTTAAGTTCCACAATCCACAAATTTATATTGACCACCCATTCTATGCTAGGCCTAGTGTCAGGAAAAGGGGTTAAACCTTCAAGAAGAAGGCAGTAAAGTTCAGGAGAAAAGAGCTGAGCATATGTATAAAACTCTAGATAGCAAAAAATTTCATAAGAGAAGTGCTTACTTTCCTGGGAGCTTCAGAAAAAGGATCAGAAAACATTTCTTCAAAAAGGTGGTATCAAAGTAATAAAGGATATGAGCATGGGTCCATACGTGGTTCTGGCAACAGGAGCTCCAAGCACCACCACATGGAAGATGAAGAGTCAAGTGCACAGACATTATGAAAACTAACTGTGTCTCCTAACAGAGCATAGGGTATGTGAGTGGGGCTGGAAATGAAGACTGAGCTTGAATCACTTGGGGCGGAGGGGAGCAAGGACCTTGAATGCCAGAATACAAATTCAGATTTTTTAAAAAATCAAATAATGTTCTGCCATTGATGGTGTCTGAGTGCAGATATGACATAATCCTTGCTGGATTTAAGGTGATTGCTCTCAAGGCAACATTCAAGGTGATCTGGGGACAGCACATAGCAGTCTAAGATCTTAGACTTCTTAAGATCTCTCATCGCAGATAAACATTTTTTTTAAAGATTTTGTTTATTTATTTGACAGAGAGAAAGAGATCACAAGTAGGCAGAGAGGCAGGCAGAGACAGAAGGGGAAGCAGGCTCCCTGCCGAGCAGAGAGCCTGATGTGGGGCTCAATCCCAGGACCCTGAGATCATGACCTGAGCCGAAGGCAGAGGCTTAACCCACTGAGCCACCCAGGCACCCCGCAGATAAACATTTTTGCCTGTCAGACTGGAGTTCTTCATGGAAATCTTGTATTAAGATGTAACTAACTCTGATCAGGAAATAGGGGATTTATTATAACTGAACATGAGGTAAATATTAACAAGTACCTAAGAGAGTAAACCACAATCAGAAAGAATGGAGAATAGAAGTTAAAGAAAAGTTAAGAGTTATTTAGCAAGGGCATTCTAGAATCAAGACAATTCCCAGACAGCAGATAGGGTCTAGGTTGCCATAAAGTAAGGGTGAACTATATTTTACTAGCACCCTGGAAGGCCTTTACTTTTCCACTCCTGAATAAGAAATAATCCCTGGATTATATCACCCTCTCTTTGCTGCACTGGCCCCATGAAAGAATTCCTACAATGAAATTTTTTTAAGGTATAAAAAAAGAACAGTGACTCTAGTTGTCACTGGTTATGGGGAAGGTGAGAGCCAGAAAAAGGCTCACAGACCCTAGTAAAAATCTAACCATTTGGGAAACTAAAAGAGCTATAACAATTTAGACTATATTGAAAAGGGCAACCAAGATTTTCCCCATTAAAGAAATAAAGAGGTAAGGCACTGGAGAGAGAGAGGAATATCTAGTGAGAGACCCATAGAGAGATTCTTAGGAAATTAAATCAATTAATTTGGATATCAAGTATATCTGGCACAATGGACAGAATTTCCAGAAACCAGGGATAGGTGTGGTGTGGTCCCATTTCCAACAGGCAAAATAAGAATTATTCCTTGATTCAGAGAAAGAGAGTTAAAATGCTTCCAGGTTTAGAACTGACAGCTAACGTGGGAGATTTCCACCAGTCCCTACCACTGAGAGCAGCAGTACTTACAGGTAAGGGCTAGCTAAGTGGCGATGGTACACCCCTCTTCGGGATTCCGTACCTGAAATACAGACAAGGTTTGATATTGGAGTGTAATCCCCTTATAGCAAACACTGGATTCATGCATTATGAACTCTTACTTGCAGGCGTAAAGCTAAGCATGTGCATCACTGAATGTTGGGTTGACTTCACGAGGAAGAGTAAGAGGATCATCTACCTGACTGGCACAGAGCCGACCTCTGAAGGGTGGCAAGACGTTTGGAGAATGCCTGGTTAAGCCTTCTTATTTTGCATACGGACACTAAATCCAAAAAAAGATAAAACACGGTCCCAAGTTTTCACGGGTAGTTAGTGATTGAGTTGGGACTAAACCCCAGATTTCCTGACTCTCTGTCCAGTGCTCTTTACAAAGCCAGCAGGAGTTGTGAGGCAGTCTTCTGTAGGATCACCCGAGTCAGCTCTCTACCATCTGGGCCAACAGGAAAACAGTGACTCACAGAATCCAGCATTCCTTTGGAATGCAGGAGAGGTGTGCCTTTCTTCTATGTTCTGAGCCTTTTCAATTTCTGTAAATAAAACCCTATTTTAAATGCCCTGGGAGAGTTGGCAATTGTGAGTTCCCCGCAGGTCAAGATCATATTTGGTGGTACTTAGAACAAGCTTAGGCTGACTGACTGATAGATCCTTTGATAGATGGACAGCAAATGTCTGTACATCAAACTTCAAATCGTCAATGATTTTTGCTTAGACTCACAGCCATGTTCATGCATTTTGAAGCACTTAGGAGTGGCACAAAGAATGAGAGGCTGAAATTTGCCAAGGGTAACACATGTAAAATCATTGCAAGTTAGCTGTTTAGAAGCGTACATGTGAAGGTATAGCTTTTAATGTCAGGTTCCACTGTTCTTTAATCCAGGACGCCTTGAAAACTCATGATCTCATTCATCAGACCAACTATCTGAGAGTGGGTACTTTCTGAGAGCATTAAAACTGCCACAGGTAAATGACACACAGAGCGGACACCACCCTTCACATGAATTGCATCCATCATCCTGGCTGTACTGTGGGAGAGCCCTGCCTTTCTCTCTCCTCACAATCACACACGGCACTGATAGCAATAGAGTCACCACTCTTTCTGCCACCTCTCATAGGCCTCCAAATCTGCAGGACATAAGACACTCCGATTTCTCTATTTCTAAGTATGATAGTGGCCCTAACCATATCCTTCGCATGTATCTGCAAAGCTACTATAAAGACAATATTCAAAGAAAAGCGAAATTTAATAGTATGCCATTCTACTGTTCAAAAGTGTTCAATGACTTCTCATTGCCTACAGTACACAGCTCAGACTACCGAGGTGACACATAAGGCCTCCAGCAGGCTGATCCCACCTCTTGTTTCCTGTTTCTTAGCCTCATTATTCTGCTACATAGACCCTTCCTCTTAACCATGCTGGTCAGTTCACTGTTCCCCCAAATAATCTTGTGCCTCCCTCAGCTGAACACACCCTCTTCCTGGCCCTACTGTTCATCACCCATGTATCCAAATGTGACTTTCCATGGCTCAGCTCACTGCTAACTTCTCCTCTTTGCTACCCAACTAACAAAATTTCATGCTTCTTTTCCTCCACAAGAGCAGATCTACATTCTTGTTTTCTTCTGCTTTGAATATCCCACACTGTCTGGTACCCATTTTTAATAAACATGTGTTAATTGATTAATTCCAAATAGCAAAAAAAGGGGGGGGTCCATATTTAAGGCTCTTTAAAATATGGTAATAATCTGGAGCTGTTAATATATTATCCACACAATGGAAACCTCAGAGCATCTAGTATGTTGTCATTGGATTCCTTTCTTTCCACAGAAGACCAAACTAGGTCATTTCAAACCTCAGTCACCTTCAGAGAGATTCTAGGAGGGCACGCTAAGAACCAGCAAAGAAATCACATTCCTGGATTCCTTACTTGTTGTCCAGAGCTGCTACTGAATTAGATTCAGGCAAGTGTGAACTGGAGAAATGAACTAATCATTAGCACCATCCAAACAAAATGAAAGGAGCTCTTTTGTTATGTTGGCTGGATATTCAGGTTTGAAAGGAGGGAGTGAAGGAAGAAAAAGGAGAAGAAAACTAACAGCCATCAATTGTCTTCCCTTTGAATGTACCTTTCTTGCCTTTTCTGTTTCTTTTTTTTTTTTAACAACTATGTGATAGAACTGGAATATTTGGAAGGCATAAAATTGGGATTGAAAAGGTGGTTTGCTCTAATCTAATGAGGATAATTCCTAACATGTTTACCACCCAAATGCTCCTCTAACTGGGTTTTGTTTAGTTTGTCCAGAATACATTTCTTTGCTAAATTAAAAAGTGCCTAAAGTGGTATCCTGCCTATAAAATGGCATCTGACTTCACGAGTCACGCCAGAATAGTCAATGCAGTCCTTCTTGTAGGTCTAGTAACAAGGGTTATTTATTTCATAAACTTAATTTCATGGGTTTGGCCACATCCTTAAAAGACAAACATACTATTTGGAAAGAGGAAAACTGAGTTATGAAGGATGAGAAAAGAGTAAAACCAAAGAGCAAATAGGCAAAAAAGTTAATGTGAATATATTCTAGCTTCCTAAGCATTCAATAATTCTTTTTTTTTCATTCATTAAACTAATAAATAGTGGTCGTTTTCTATGTATCCATGCTCAATAGTGTCATTTATTCAATTATATTATATATATCCATTGAGTACTTGTTTTCTGCCAGCTAGCTAACCACTAGATATAACTTCTTTGCAGCCTAAAAGTTACTGAAAATAATGCAAATTGGGGGATAGATATGAAAAATTATAAATATTAAAGAAATAATTTCCAAAATAATCATACTATCTGGAATAATTGTTCCAAGGTCAAATTTGTCTATGATAAATTTTAAATTTTAAATTTTTCATCTGGTATAACACTAATCTTCCTTCATAACCCCCAGCACATGGGGTTCTACTTTGTTGATTTCCACATGTATCCAATTGAGAATAAGCTTAGTTACAAAAGAAGCAATGGAAGCGTTGGGCTCCAGAGGCAAACAGATGGGAATATGGCTATGTAAAAAACTAAATCCAGTGTAAACTTCGCACATGTAGCAACTAGTATTATTTTTACCCAAATGCCACTGTTGGGCATTTTCTTAATGGAATTCTTTTTTTTTTTAAATAAAAATTTTATTTATTTATTTGAGAGAGAGAGAGATCACAAGTAGGCAGAGAGGCAGGCAGAGAGAGGGAGAAGCAGGCTGCCTGCTGAGCAGAGAGCAATGCTGGGCTGATCCGAGGGTCCTAGAATCATGACCTGAGCCACCAAGGCACCCCTTAATGGAATTCTTTAAATCCTTTTTTATAGTTGTTACCTTCTTTAGACCAATGATTCTTATAGGGAGGAGAGAATTTTGCCTTCCTACTCCAAAGACATTTGGCTAAATGTAGGGACATTTTCAATTTTACCACTTAGGAAGGAGGAAGATACTGGCATCAGGTCTGTAGAAAGCAGAGAGGCTGCCCAACACTATGCAGTGCAAGGGGGAAGTCCCCACAACATAAAATTATCCAGCCCAAGATGTCATAGTACCAGTTTGAGAAACCCTGCTCTTGACCATCATTTTTCCTTCTCTTGGAGCCTGGTAACCCTCAAAGACAACAGGATCTAACCTGAGACCGGGCTAGGTGTTTTTTTTTTTTTAACAGTCTGGTGCCGAGTTCACATGCTTTGAAAGCTCAGTAGCTGTGACATCTTGTAAGTTTGAGCTCGTGGCTTAATCCCTTTAAGATTCCGTTCTTTAAAAAACAAAAAACAAAGCGAAGCAAACAAACAAAACAACACTACGTAATACCTCATAAGATCGTGGTGAACACTGAATCAAGTTTTCTATCTATCTATAGGAAGATATATTTATGTAAAGACCTAATCCGTAAAAGCCCTCTCATTCTTCCCGATCCACTCACCCCACCCCCACTCCTTTCTTTCCCCTCTCAATATCGCCCATCCTCAAGGCTCAGGTTCTCCCCTTTAAAATGTTTTAATTCCTTTGGTGGCCGAAATCAAGTTTGGGCTGGGAAGTGAGTCACCGCTCAGCAGCTAAAGGAGCTTGTTTTTCTTTCTCTGAATGTATTTCTGAAGAATTTCAGCCTGACCCTTCAGCCGTTTGTTGGTCGAATCCTCTCTTAATGTTCAAGACGCACAGAGAGTGAGCTACGGCACTAAGACGTTTTCCAATTGTTAGGAATGAAAGTTTTTTAAAAATACCGAAAATAACCAGAGGGCAGAGTCCTGAAATCCTGTTACATAAGCAGACATTGGAGGACCGAGGTTGGTGTTGAGGTTCCTTTCTCCACAAGCCAATCTCAGCTGATCCTCCCCAACCTTTGCTGGATTTACCTTAATGCTGCAGAAGTCTCAACAGGGGCCTCTGGATGCTGCACGCTACCGGCAGCACAGGGAGACCTTTCTTGACAAATAAGCACTGCCGGGAGTGAGGAGTGGAGGGCGGGTTTTACCCGCGGACCGACCCGGGCTGCGGGCGCAAGCTGCACCCGCTCCGCGCCGCGCGCTCGGCTCCGCGCCCTGGGCTCCGCGCCGCTGCCGGGCGGCCGTCCGCCAGCACTTGGGCTGTGCTCCTCGGACGCCCAGCGGCCCCTCCTTGGCCTCGCTTAGGAACCCTTCCGTTTTCCTGAACCGTTTATTTAGTTTTTCAAATTCACAGAAAACACCTTTAGTGCTAACAGTCACCCACAACTCCCCTCTTCAAAAAAAATAATAATAATAATAATAATAATAATAAAGAAAAAAAAAGTCACACAAAAGCAAAAAATAATCCAATTCTCCTTTCCTTCCAGACCTTGCGTGTTTGTCTCTCTCGGTCCCCTATTCATTTTCTCCCCAACCCATTTTCCGTCTTTGGTCTACATCGCTTTCTCTGTTGCTCTTCGTTCCCCCTTTTTTCTTTCTCTTTCTCCCTCCCTCTCCCGTTTCCATTCCTTCCACCGCTTCTACAGCCCCCTCCCGTCGCGTCTCTCCTCCCTCTTTCGGGCTCCTGCTCTGCCCTCTCCGCCCCTCCCCAGAGAAGAGTGTCCAGCTCCTCCCGGGGCTACCCGCCCGCCGCTCCTTTCCTGCCCACCTACTATGAGGAGCAGCTCCTCCCACCTGCCCATAAAAGCCAAGTGCATGTTACCAGCCGCGGATCAGAGCACTTTCCTGGTCCTCTCCTGTGGGAGCCCCCTGAGCCTTTCTCCTGGATCTTACGTGCTCAAGGTAAGACAACACTTCTGCAGGCATATGACCTACGAGGGGTTGCTGCGGGGGTGGGGAGTAAGTCTCCTCTGGTCAACACGCTTACTGTTTGGTTCGAGCGGACTCCTACAGATGCCAGATCAGCTGCTCCTTTAACTAGCAACTGGTTTAAAAACAAACTTCTGTTTGAACGGTTAAATAAAAGTTCATTTTGGGCAGAAACAGCAGCACAAATACTGCAAAAACCTTCTCTTTTTAAATCACTTTTCCCCCTTTGCCGACGGTTGCTGAAGTTAAAATGTATCTGTGTGGGGTGTTTTACTGACGCTTTTCATTGTAAATATTTCCTATATCAGTGGGGGTAAGGAAAACTTTGCCCATTGTCAAAAAAGTACTTTAAAAGAACACAATTAGTTTCCTAAAAATAGCACAGGCAAAAGGTCTGCTAACAATTCAGCGATGTTTTCGAACCCCCAAAGACAGCTTCTGTGAGTCCTTTAAAAAGTATCTTTCCAGGTTTAAGTGCTTGGAAAAAATGATGTGAACGGGTGCCCTTTGCAGAGAGACGGTAATCAGGTGGCTGGTAGATAGGAAAAAACAAATCCAAATTTACAAGCTGGGGCAAAATGTGCTCTCACAAAGCTATCTTTTCAAGACTTTTCTAAAATGAGAATGGTGTTGGAACCAAGAAAGTATATAAAAGAACTTCATCAATTTCTATACATACACCTAAACATAAAGGGTTTCAATATGTTTCACAGCAAGAGAAAAATACAGGCCAGATTATACAATTCTTCTGTGTACACCAGACGGTTGTAAAGAAAGATCAGCTCAAAGGCTTTGGAAGTTTGAACCCTACTTGCCACCTTCTTTTCCCTCATCTAGTAAATTAAAATCGACCTGACTAGCACCTGGTTCTCAGAGTTACCCAGTGTTTAAGTTCCCATCCCAGGTGAAGACTGCTGAATCTTCCCATTTCTGAGGTCAACGAAAGAGTCCCATGCACCTGTGACAGGAAACACATACTCCACAGCTACTTCTGTAAAAACCAGACACTTGGTCCATGAAGTTTGCTGTCAAAATCTGTGCGCTGTGTGGGATGAAACTCTCTCATGTGGGAGAAAAACCCTCTTCAAATATTTCCTCTGGGGAATTAATTGCACAAGACCACATAGAGACGACAAACCAAAGCTGGCAGTCAGGAAACCAAACCACTATTTCAGCCCTTAAGGTTCTTAAAGTAAAAGAGGAAAAGTTTCACTTTTTTTTTCTTTTTTGGTTTGTTTATATCGTTTCACTTAAAAAGGGGAAACTCACCAAAGCTGTAAATAATCCTTCACCATTAAAGAAAGTAGAATCATCAGAAGTTTAACGGAGGGTCTTCAAAGCTATTCTCCATATCTTTTGCATATCGAAAGAAATAATAAAGATATACTAAAATTCTGTTGGCATGGAGGGAATTCAGGGCTATTATTCAAATGAAAGACTTACCCGGATAGCTTTGTGTCATGCAAAATTTTGCTTCATTGGAAAAAGTTATTGCAAGGAGTATGGTTTCCTTAAAGAAAATGATATAAAGTTACTATTGGCCGATAGTATGTGACCTGAGCATATTAAAATACCTTTCATCTGGAGCCACAACGCAGACTGCTTGCTTCATATCTGATGTAACTGGGTAATCAACCACGACAAGAGCACAGGTATGGGACAAGGCCAAACCAAATGTGTGGTGTGTCCAAGTTAATTCTTCTTTTATGGTAGTACCGAACTCATGCCATCATCACAAGGGTGAAAAGACACTATTTCATTCACCAGATTTCCCTTGAGGGAAGTTATCTTTCCTGAAAGAAAAAAAGAGACAGACAGAGAGAGGGAGAGAGAGAAAGAAAGAGCTCCCAACGTAAAAGAGCTCCTGTCATTCCTAAATTTGGGGATGAACAGTGTTCTCCCAGAGTTTGCTTCTGCTTTTCCTGGCAGCTGATCCACTATACCAGCTATGAACCACTTAAGAATAACGGCCTCCCCCTTGTGCCATCAAATTCAGCACCCTAAATAACTGGGTGAGATCATGGAGATCACTCATGACCTAACTTTCCCAGGGCCCTTTACTGGACTCTTAAAGTGATTCTTTCCCTATAGCATACACATCAGGCATGATGATTCTTCTCTTAAGTTTTTAGGAAAAGCAGTGCTGGGGTTTCATTTAGTTACCCCAACATCTCCCCTTTGCACCCGTTATGGAGACCTCACGTGAGTCTTCTCTTTGTGCCATTCTATTGCTGCTCCTGGATTGGGTTCATGGCCATAACCTAAGCGACACCGTTCCAGCAGGCTTGCCGGACTCCTTTAATGGTTCTCAAAAAAGTAAAAAGGAGCAGCTGCCTGTTTCACTAGAGACACAGGGAAGGTGTACCACCGATTGCAAGGGCCTGCTACACCTAGGGAAACACACATTTGAGATTTTCTACTACTCACAATTCTAAAACGATATTCTTTCCATGACCAGCAAGTATATCCCACTTTCTTCCATTTGTGCTACAAAAGTCAAAGAGAAGAGAATGGAGATGAGAACTGAGAGTGAAGCCAGGAGAAATCTCTCATAGAAAGTGCTCTAGAAGAAGAGAAAGAGCAGAATCTCTTCCCAATGCAACTTCTTTTTGCTTTTACTGATGTGGGACATGAAGAGATGCAGAGGGGCAAATATTCATACGTGATCTTGGCTTCTGTCTTAAATCAATAAAAGTATTTCTACTAATACATTAAAATCTATCTCTGCCGTGTCCTTCTGGAACGGAGGAGAATAGCCCAGTTCTATAGACCAAAACGATTTCAGGTCTGCCCCCATTAAAACCCATAGGACCTTAACAGTTACAAATTTAAAAACTACGATGAGTACAAAAATCCTCAGAACATTAATGGGTGGTTCACATCAACAAACCCACTTTCCCAAAGGGCCCGATGGTGGGTAATTATTTGCAAGTGAGAAGTTAGAAGCAACTGTTTACTCCTTTTTATCCATGGTCACCCACTTTTGGTATGGCAACTTGCAGAGTGATGGAGATGTGGACCTGTTTCCCAACCTCTGGTCCTCCCAGTAATCCTTTCTTCATGCGTTGGCTTCTTTCTCTTCCACCGAGGCTTCATAAACATACATACACATAATTTAAAGAAAGTACAGATCTTGAGACTAGAACTCAGTCTTCTGAGAGATGCACTGTTCTCATTTATTGAGTGAAAAGGAAAACAAAAGGAGAGGAGAGTAGGAGATGAAGGGGATGAATGAATGTTCTTTGGAACTTAGAGAATGTCTTACTTTAGCATTTTGTGAAATGGACCTCTTAGTACACAAAGCATCTAGAATTTAAAAAAAAAATAAATTTTTTTAAAAGATCAACTCACTAGTTGCTACAAAATGCTAAGGTTATAATGAAAAAGATCTTCAATGACCTGGCAGTCATTAACAGCAGTTTACACCCCCAGTACTGAATGAAAGCTCTGCTAAACTTGCCTTTTCCAGAGTGAAGAGTGGGAAAGAAAATTAACCACATTTCAGCACCAACAGAGAAGCCACTAATCAAACATTCCACTATCGCTTTGGTGACTGTGTTTGCTGTTTGAGGAAGGAGGTTCTTTATAGTCTATTCTCAAGCAAATAGTTTTGCAGGAAGGGGGTTAGAGGGAGTCACACAGGGTCAGAGTGTCTATAATCTGGGGGCCCTGTGGACACAAATCCACAAAGCCATTGAAATTGTGTGACACCAACTGAAGTGACTGAAACAAAAATGTTCCTGAAAACTGATTACAGAGAGTAATTAGCTAAAAATAATACTGAATTCTAACTGTTCAATGTGGCATAACAGCAAAAACAACTCACAGCACCTCTAGCTGATTATATATGATACTAAAATATACCTGAGGGTTCACCTTTAATCTCCTCTGTTAATTTTGAGTTCATTGCCATCGTTCTTCCTAGAAAATGAAAACTTCCATTCTCTCCTTCAGCATAAGATCTCTTTTCAATTACTACAGATTAAGTTCCTGGAGTACCACTCATACTTGTGGATTTTCTCATTACCAAAAGTCTCATATTTCTCTTAAACAGGATGTAAATTTTCACTCCAGCAAATAAGAAGGCTTTACATTTTTGTAAACCTTAATTCATCTATCTAGAAGAAAGGTAATTTAAAATTGCCATTGCCTCCAACAGGCCCTTCTGAATGACATTTCTAAACACTGTAGTCCCTATTCTAATTTCTTGGGTATTATACTTGGAGAATAACAGAGTATAAACACTGGAAGGATCTTTGGAGCTAATTTTAACTAAAGTTAAATTAACAGGTGAGAAAAGGTCAGAGAGGTTGATGTCATGCCGAAGTTCACCCAGACATGTGTAGCAGAGCTAGGGCTCCAGTTTAGGTAGCCAAACTCTTTGAACAGTGCTCTATCTTGGCTAACCAGAGTGTGTTTCCCCAATACAGTATGTGTCAAAGATGTCTTAAAGTCTCGTTAAAATATTTATGTGACAGAACAAAAGTATTATTTTGTGATGGTTTAATAGCATAACGTTCTTCTTCTCCCACCCAATAGACAATGTGTTGGCATTATAACCACCTTACTCCTTCCCAGGTCTTTAATGAGAAAAAAAGGCAAAATATGCATAAAGAACAACCAGAGGAAACTTTGAGAAACAGACGGATTGAGGAGTGTAAGCATGAAATATGTTCTGTGAGAGGAGAGGGGTCAATGGCCCAAGAATATAGAGACAAGATAGTGCAGCAAAGAGGGCTCATTCCGTCTTAGACAGAAGAGGGAGAAACTTGGTAGAATCTTGAGGTACTAGAGAAGAGATTTTTAATATGCCTGATCCAAGAGTCTCTCAAATGTTTGGGAGATAAAATCTTCTTTGGGTCAGGCTCCTTTCGGTACAATGCCATTTGAGGACTGACTCACAGGGGTAAAAGCTTTACAAGTATTACATCTTATTAAAATTCTTCTTAACCCTTGACTGGGAAAAGAGCCTCATTTGACCTCTAACTCTTTTTTTTTTTTTTTAAGATTTTATTTATTTATTTGATAGAGATCACAAGTAGGTAGAGAGTCAAGCAGAGAGAGAGAGATAAGGGGAAGCAAGCTCCCCGCTGAGCAGAGAGCCTGATGCGGGGCTCCATCCCAGGACCCTGGGATCATGACCTGAGCCAAAGGCAGAGGCTTCAACCCACTGAGCCACCCAGGCGCCCCTGACCTCTAACTCAACTGACCTAGCATACTAACTCTATAGATGTCAAGGCATTGAAATGTTTTTCTACTAAGATAATGATATAATTTGGGGTGATACATAAAGTTATTCCAATATAGAAAATGATGTAGAAAACTTGTATCGTTTCTGGAAATAATTTACCCTGAATAAGTGGACAGATGTTACCCCAGATGCTTCTTCACTTTCCTCTAAAGCCTGACAATTGTTTGCATATCTTTGAAATAGTACTTGTGTTTCTGAAATTGATTTATTGTATGTTAAAATTTACATAGTCTATGACTTAGCATCATCATGAAAACATTCTTTTAAGTAAGTCTCTTGAAGACTGCCTCTCTTAAGCTCTCTATTAATGTGTTTACATCACGGGATATTTAGGCATTGGCATCATTTGATGTGCTGAGATTAAAGACAATCACTTCATGTGCTACTTTTCCAACTCTAACCGAATAGGCTTGGGTGTGGGTGTCAGCTGTTGGCTTCTCCAGGAAATAAAATGTGTCCAGCCTGTTAAGGCGCTTCCCCAGTCCTCTCTGTTAGCTAGATAAAACAGCTGTTTTTCGGAAAATCTGGGCCAGTGACCTCCATAGTTCAGGCTTCATAGTACCAGGGCAACTATGGCTGGTTTATGCAGAAATTCTATGCTACCCAGCAGCAGAGTGGGTAAGTCACAACTGCCTTCAGATCAACAGGAAGACAGTGAATCCTAAGAATTGGTTCGAGAGCATTGTCCTGGGGCAGCTGGGAGACATTTTGGCGCTCTTATCCTGTTTGGTATGTTCCTCCAACTATCCTGCCATGTGCACTCAAAAGATCATCTAAACTTGGTTCATAAATTCAAAGTGATGACTATACATTATTCTATCTCTTTAAAGATCTTTACTTACTGATAATCTAGTCTTAAAATCCAGCTGTCATGGTGTTCATCCACGCTATAAATCCAAAGAAGTGGCCTCCTGTTAAAAGGCAGATGCAAAGTAAGCCCAAGACTGACGTGAAGCGAGACACTAGGTTGAGCTAAAAATCTGTAGCTTAGGTGGCCAAAATCAAGGTTGGGAAAAATAGCAGATAAAAAGAGAGGTACAGAGAAAGTATGCTATTGGATCTGTAACTCCTGATTTAACCGGAGTTCCCTTCCTAGCTCCCAGTTTATTCTAATCCGATGTTCAAATGAGTGGGGAGGAAAGTCAATGACCAGTAGAGGGAGCCATGGGGCTGAGTGTCTCAAAAACAAACAACAAAACAAAACAAAACAAAACAAAACACCTGACTTGTACCGGAGGGGGCCTTTAGAGTTGAATTTTTCCTGATAAAAGGCAGTACCACTTTGTAGCCAGTGGCTAAGATATACTAAAGGAGTGTTATCACATTGGTGGTTTTCTTTAAAAAAAATAATAATAATAACCAATATAAGCCTCTAGGAATAAATCACCTGCATTTCAGCAATGCCAGAAATGTCCAGGCTTGTAGAGGTTTGTTTGAAAGAAAACCAAAGAAATCTTAGAAAATGTTCTTTCCAAGGCCCCCACCAGCCAAGACTAAATGCCCAAGACTAAATGCTCAACTCAGTAAAAAACAAACCCTGGCAGCTGGGGGTCGATGAGAGGAGGGCAGGGAAGCTCAGGCGCTTGAAAGTTTATGAGCTGACAAGGGGAGTCCTGGTGCCTGCCGTGACTAGTCCTTCCTAACAACAGGAGCAGGAAGGGATCTGGGAGGAAGAAGGAGGCAGAAATGGGCCAAATAAGGTTCTCTGAGATGGCCCCAAATCTGCACTGTTGGATCCGGGTCTCTCCAAGGAGAGGCCAGGGCCTTGCCGAGACCTAAGTGAATACCTTTCCATTGAACGTTTCCATTGCACAGCTGTGTTGGGGATGGCTTGTTAAGACTTGAGACACTTGCATAATTCAGAACCCTTTGGGGGATAGAGATCAATTAGGACCATAAAAGAAAAATCCCTGGCACACCAGAGAAGGGCTGCTTGCTTTGTATAATTTATGACATTCACAGGAATACAGAGCAATCCTCTTTCTAAGTCTATGTCTGATGTCAGTAGAGATGAACCTATGAAGTTGGTATGCAGAGGCCTACGAAGTCCCCATTTGAGAAAATCATGTGTTTTAATCTCAAAAACACCTTGACTCTTTCTGGGGTCTTAGGAAAGTCATTAATCATCTCTGTGCCTTAATGTATTTATCTTAAATAGGAGAACAGTTTTCAAATAACCACTCTCTTTATCATTTAGAGACACTTGAGGTCTTGCCAATTATTTTACAGAATGATGCTACTTAAGCATACATTGTTTCTGTTACTTATGTAGTGAATGGATTATACTCATAACACCTGGTAATGGCTCATAGTGTTGTAAACAAAATCAAGTCAAAATGGAATAAAACTCCAAAAAAGCACTTAACCTTTCAAGACATAGCACAAACATTTTTGTTTCTTAAAATACAAAGGACAATTCCTTATCTCAAAGAGCCAGACAAGGTCAAGTGTAAGTAGAAAAGGGAAAAGAAAGAATTAAATTATGGCTTAAGAGTCTCAAAAAGCCTCTGTGTTCACTTGTCCATAGTTTGACATTAATTAAAAACTAATTCGCCCCACACAAAAAAGTTTTTTGTTTTAAAATTCTGTTTTAACTAAAGAAAGATGATATTTTTAATAATGATCTTATATTATGTAAAATCTGAATGTTGCTTCTTCAACATTTTCCAAAGTGTGTTTCAAAAACAGCAGTACCTGAGATATTAACATGTGTTTAAACAGAAAAAGCTTCTATGGTCAAATAATTTTAGAAATACTCAATGAAACAATATGATCAGTTCAATTCACTGCAAGTTTCACAAAGACCTTAATATGCTAATTATATTTTCATTTTTCAAAGTTGTGACAGTAAATAGTGGGCCCTAAACTTAATTGCTAACAAAACTTCCCAACCTGAGAGCATCTCTTAGGACTGGTATTCTGTGGAACAACTCAGGAACAGTTTAGGAATCACCGTCCTCTTCAGTATTTCAAGATCTACTGGGACATGGTAATTTCAGTGTTGCTAGTTATTATGTAATACACATTGAGTGTTAGTATAGATTATGTGCTATGCCAAATCATAAAGTAAGGAACTATCCCAGTGTAATTTCCATAACCAGTTGAAAAGGGAACAAAAGAAGATGAACGTGTCTTGGTTCAATGGCTCAGTTCTTCATAATAAAAATAATAGCAGAAATGCCAGAATAATTTAAGTGTTTTAAAAATCTAGAAAGATAGATGATGGAAGGGAGGAAGAGAGGAAGGAAGGAAGAAGGAGGGAAGGGGCATTGGACAGATTTAAATGATCTATTCCTTCCTTCTTCTTTCCCATTGTCTAGAGATTGTGTGTAGAGAAATGACCATCAATAAGCAATAAATTCAGTAAACGAGGAGCCTACGTAATTTCACAAATTAGCTCAGCAATCTCTGATCTGGTAATTCTGTGTCACCTTAACCACTGGTAATAACTAGGATCACTAGCCAAACTTCTTCCTTGAGCATTTACCTTCTCATTATAAATAGGAATCTAATTCCCATAACAGGATCACACTTACTGGTATCCTAGTATATCTTGCTATATCAGGGATTATTTGGCTTATTGATGACACCCAGACCTCCAACTCCTATTAAATTTCCTGTTTCTCTTAGGGCCATACTCTGAGAATTCTCTTTCCCCTCCACAAAGATAATGCCCAGAGGTCAGTATCCTAAAAATATGAGACTGGAGCATCCTCTCCTTTAAGAAAATAAGTATTTCACAGTCATCCAAACGAGCAACTCAAACTCATCATTAGTAGTTATAAAAATAGATACTATTGATTAAGTGTCTAACAGGATCTGACATTGTATCATTATCTCTGTTCCTTATATCAACCCTATGACAGCAGTATTATCACTCTCAATTTTCTTAATTTTTAGTTAATTATTTATTAGAGGGAGAGAGAGAGTGAGCCCAAGTGGGGTAGAGCAGAGGGAGAGGGAGAAGCAGATGCCCTACTGAGCAGGGAGCCAGTGCGGGCTCGATCCCAGGACCCTGAGATCATGACCCAAGCCGAAGGCAGGTGCTTAACCAACTGAGCCACCCAGTCTCCCCATCATTCTCAGTTTAGAGATGAGAGAAATGGAGCCTCTACTTGGCCAAGAGGCTTGCCCAGGGTCACACAGCTAGCAGGTGGCAGAGCCAGTATTCCCATCTAGGTCACACTCCACACTGCTCCTCCACACTGCCTTTCATAGTGTCTTCTAGTGTCATAAAAGGGAGAAAAAACATCAATTCCCTGTGACAATGCCTCTGACTCATAAAGAAAGTGAGAGAATTCCAGTGGCTCTGTTCCTAGACACTGCCGACTGGCTCTGTTTCTTGTTTAGTACTGTGATTTTAATTTCTTTCTCTTTTCTGTATTTTTTTCCTAAAAGCATGCTGTCATTTTGGAGCCAAAAAGTAAGGGCTGTGTAACTAGAAAAACCAAAAAAAAAAAAGCTATCGTTTCTCCCTAGAGTAATTTGTAAGGGCTAAGGTTTCTCCATAAATTCTCCCCAAGTGATCCCAAGTTGCTTGGCATCAGTCTGGAAGAGAGAGTGACAACCTAGCATGTCATTCCTAAAGCGGTAGAAATTCCCATGGTTATATGAGGAACAGACAGAACAAAAGCATTACAACACATTAAACAAACTTGAATCTGGCTCGTCAGATCATTCTCTTTGGCGTTACTTTTATTATCATCCATAGCCAGATGATCAGACTCAAGACAACTTAAATGATTCCCTCAAGCCATGAGAGGTACCTAGAAAAATGTCTATATTGTCTACACCTGCTGCTTAACTGATATATATGGGTATATATGGAAATAAGTATACCTCGAACCCTTCCTCTGTGTTGTGCCAAAGACTAAAGAAGAAACAAGGGCTAGTTCTTTCCATATGGTCACATTCTGCATACCTTTTTTTGCCTTTGTCCTTGACCTTCCCTTTCTGCATGTGGTATTCCCTAGTTTATCTACTAAATTAAGATTCCTCCTCCAAGATTCAGATCCTCCAAGATCTGAATCAGGAATCTTCTGCTTTGAGAAGACATGCCTACACCCCGCCTGCCCCAGGCTCCACTGTACAGCTCTGCCATGCTCCCTAGCCCTCTGTGCATGGCCCTGCCATGGCCATGTCCACGCTGTGATAGCATCGGCCTCTTCTATGTGCAAGACTGGGAGCTCTTTGCCAAAGGCTTCAGGTCTTGCTTATCTCCGCACCCTCAATACTTAGCACATAATAGAAACCTAATAAATATGAAAAGGAGGAAAGGAAAAAAGGGACCAAGCAATAGAATACAGTGACAGTGAATGAGAAGCCTTTAAATGTGCGTTTTCCTCTGTCTCCATAGATGGTTCCAAGAAGACACAATTTTACCTAAGTCCATTCACACCCGGGCACACACAATTAGGTTACTAGTGTGACACTTTTTGTAGTGTTAAACTTCTGGAGCTAACCATGGCACATGGGATGAACTTCCATTGGCATGCTAATATTAAATATTAACCTTCTATCTACTAAATTACATAAAGAAAAATTTGTTGGGTGATGCCACGGTCCCAGGACTGTTAGTACTCTGCTCAGAAATATTAGTGGCATTATGAAACATGGAACAAACACCTTAACTTGCCAGTTAAGGTCAGGTACCTCAACCTCTCTCAACCCAAACCACCTTTCCATCTTCATCCCTCTCCAGTCTACAGCAGGAATCAGACCTAAACCACAAACATTATTATTCCCCCAAACATCCTCTTTCCTTTTCTCTACTGAATGTCCCCCATTGTTCTTAACACTTAACAAAATAACCATAAATTCAAGGTCTCGTTAAAGTCTCCCCAAATATTGCAGCCTGCACTGATTCTGGTTTATTCTCAACTGACAAGCAGTTGCTACAAATGTCACTTACATGTTGTCTGTACGCAAATCAGAGCTGTCTGCTAGAATATTCTGTAGTGAAGAAATGTGCCCTATCTCAGCTGCACAGAATGATAGCCACCAACAACATACTGGGTACTGAGCACTTGAAATGTGGTTAATACAAGTGAGGTCCTAAATTTTTAAATTCTATTTTATTATAATCTCCTTAAATTTAAAATCAAATAACCACAGGTGGATAGTGCCTACTGTATTGGACAACACAAAATATTTACATTTTCATGTGTCATGTCTTGTATCCCTTGATGACCACATAAACTACTGAAAAGATGCTTTTCTGTATCCTGAGTGAATGTCACGACCAGAGTAGTGTTCTTTAAATATTGTGTTCAGTGCATGGCTTTCCTACTACGCCTAGCATTCCTGCCTCTAATTGTTATATTATCTTAAAGAAGTCCCCTTCCCTACATGTATAATTTTAATAAAATACTACAGATGGTATTCCTGTTTTGTTTTTTTTTTAGTGGCTTTAACTCACAGAGAATGGCACAGTAGTGTTATCTAGATCCTTTATCACTATACAAACAAAATGAGATAAAGAATGATTTGAACTGAGTCTTTCAAAACGAAAGTTCCATTGTACATTGCCATCTCTTCTCTTTTCCCTTTTATGGGAAAAAACGCATTTTAAATACCTGTTCATAGAATTTCTTCAATTTTCAATACGATTGTTTCTACAGAAAAAAACTGTCCCGGGGTATCCAAAACAAGTTCAGTAAGAGATTTTTGCCTTTATCTCCCTCTGAAATCCCATGACTCTCTGAAGGAAGGTAGTTCTTTATCATAGATTTTCCCAGAGCATTTTTGTCCCTATTTCTAGTGATCAAGCTGAGGCTCTTTGAAGAAGGCTAAACCTTCTACCAGAAGGTGAAGGGAGGTCACATGTCTTTGGAATTTAACAATGATGTGCCCCTGGCATTTGCTGGCTTACCAACGGCCCTTCAGGAGTCGTCATGCCAACAGGCCAACCACGCAATAAAATCCTGTGCCTGGCAAAGCCAAGAGCAAAGTGATCAAACAGTCTGGCTGCAGATTAGATTCTAACTTATTAATAAGCCTTCAGAAAATAAACCAGAGTGAGTCTTTAACAGCAACAGTTTACAGGAGATGTTTAATGATTTCGGAGGTCCGCCACACTGCATGCCTTCCTTCTGACTCAGGGAAGAGCAGGACAGGGCAGAAGACACGCTCAAGAAGCCAGAGCCATCAGCTGTATCTTTTCCATTTACAGCTAAGTCTATCTGGAGTGACTGGAAAATTTTTCAATGAAAACTTTTTTTAAATAATAAAAGAATTTACCCAGCTATCATGAGCCAGACAACATCAAGAAATAATTGAGTGTGTATTTTCCCCTGCCTTGTAAAGTATTTACAAATTATAGCATGAACAAGCTCTAAAGTAAATGGTAAAGATAGCAATAACATTTAACTTGTAAATTTTTAGTATTTAGCCATAAAAGAATCACCATGTGTTTAAATCACATTTGAATACATATAAATAAAATTCTCATCTGCAGACGTGAGCCAGTGGGTACAGAAAGAATCCATGACTCCTTTTCAACATGGCAAGAACACTGGAGAGGCTTAGTACCTGGTTTTTATAAAATAAAATTCATTATCACCACTTCAACAAAAGTGTTAGTATTTTAACTTGGAAACTTAAAAAATGAAGAGAGTGATACTGAAAATAATGAACTCTGTAGAGAAATTTACTGTTTGTGACGTATTTTATATACATTCCTTCATTTGAATTAGAGGAAGATTTTATCTACGTTTTACACGTGAGACAGTGGAGGCTTAGAAAGATTAAGTAAATTTCACACCATTTAGATAGTGAATGTTTTGAGCTACAATATGAAGCTGAATCATTGAATCCTCAAACGGACTCCCCACTGAGTGCATATCCCCAGCTCAGGGCTCAATCCTAGAACCCTGAGGTTATGACCTGAACGGCAATCAACAGACTGAGCCACACAATCCATTTTAAACCTGCCTAAAATTGTTGAAGCCCCCTTTTCATTAATGCCAAAATATATGTCCTTTAAGGGGGAAGAAAAGAAAAGATCTTAAACCATCTATGAAAAACTATTGTAGTGTCACAAATAAAAGTGCTGAGCTGGACATGAAAAGTCATGGGATCAAGTCCTACTTTTGCCACCTAAAAAATGCAGCCACCCTGGCCAAGACAGTGAGTCTCACTGAGTCTTTATTTCCTCTGATCCAAAATAAGTCTACCTCTCCTGACTATAATGAATGTTAAATGAGATAATATGTGAGAAAATGTCTGCTACTCATAAGGTGCTCAGTAAAGGTCATTTGATAGTAATCACTACCAATTACAGAATGCTTACTTAAGTGTCAGCATAATGGCCCCTTTCCTGAGTAGAAGCTTCAAGCATTTCTTTCTACATATTGTAGATAAGGGCACTAAGGATCTTTATGCCTTGTAGTTCATTTGATGAACTCTGGACTCCCACTCCAGGATGAGGCTGTGAACATGTCATGGTGGCAGTGTGGGCTTTTTATGGTCTGATCTGTATCTCTGGTCTTTGGGGTTTGGAGTTGGGGGAGGGTAGAAGGGTTGTTTTTTGTTTTGTTTTTGTTGTTTGTTTGCTTGCTTGCATTAAATGGCACTGCATCCCTTTTCCCCCAAGGGAGGAAAGTCCATGATTCACAGCCCCTTCCCAGTTCAAGGCCTCCTCCTTCTCGTGGCAAAGCCCATCATGTGCAGACAGGCTGTGGCATCATCAGGAAAAAGATGGCTGCCCTGGGTGTCTCATCTAAGGTCTTAGCTCATTCTACAGTCTTCTGGAGTTTTACGCTGCTGTATCCTTCAGTACTCCCACAGAGGCTGCCAGGGTTCCAAATGCATCCTGGCCCCTGCATTTGATGCAGTAATATGCCTCCTTAAGCTAAATACATGCTCCCTATAACATTCAGTTGGCATTGAACATCAAATCCTCCTTTACACATCAAAAATCCTCCCTTACATGCCTTTCATTTTCCTGATAAAAATGTCCTAATTTTTTTTTTTATCCCTATGCCTCAATTATCAAGAAATCTTTCAATCCAGGCTCCTTCCAAAAATGGTTCTAAGAAACCCAAAGTTAGAATAAGGAAAATTGTAAGCTATAGTGGAAGGCATTTTAGTTCGTAAAGACAAAAGAAAACGGACCACAAGAGTTTTAAAAGACTTTGTCTGTCAAATTCAGTTACCCTAGTTTTGTTTCTTTAGGACTCCAATCTCAATCTCATTTGTTCATTCCTTCAACACATAGATACTGGGGACCTACCATGTGCCAAGCCCTGTGCTATACACATCTGCACTCAAGATCTGCAGCTGAAAGGCATAGAAACCAACAGAAAGCCACTTAGAGTATAAATGCACAGAGAATCTAAGAACCCCCTTCTTTATCTTCAAAGGGAAGGTCACTTTTTGTGTATTTTCTACACTAATCAAAGTGCTCTGAGTATTCTTTGAAGCCATTGTCCTCTTACATCCCCACTCAGTGAAGATTCTGACTCAATGTCAAGGATAATAAATTTGAACCCCATCCTGCTCATTAGGTACCAAAAAAGTGCTAAGTCAGCACTTTAATAGAGGTATCTCGGACATTCAACACACATACATATTAATGTACAAAAGAGTAAACTGACTTTTAACTGATATTCTTTCAAGTAAAATTATTATGAATTTTTAATTTTGTTGCCAGAGAGATGCAATTAATACTAATGGTCCTAGAAAGGACACTGAGAGATCCTGAGGTCCTGGAATAGAGTCAGGTTCTTTATTTCCAATAAACCCTTGTTGGATGAAAACTATCTGAATCACTGAGAAAAAAATAACTTTTCCCAAGCCAAGTTGTAAATTAAAATGTATGTAACGTACATTTTCATAACCTAGAATTTTAATTTCTGAAAACTTCAGCCCTACAGAATACAACTGAAGACAAAAAAGAAGTCAAACATGCTCAGTGGTTGAAACAGAGTGGTCCTTAAGGTTCATACTCATAAGCCATCACATGAACTTATCACTTCAAAACTATTTGCTTCCACTTTGCAAGTCATAATGAATTTGGTTCTCTGAGTCCTCAGATCAGAGCTGTCTTGAGGTACCTCATTAGAGTAGGGAAAAGGGCTACAATAAATAAATGCACTTCCATGGAAGTTTGGAAGCCTAACAATAAGGGAAGAGGAAAGGAAACTATAAAAAGATAAGTGTTTTTAAAGCATAATGGCATTCATTGAGGAGACAAATAGCCATATAGCCTTAGGAAGTTTCTTTCTCCTTTCTTTCTTTCTTTCTTTCTTTCTTTCTTTCTTTCTTTCTTTCTTTCTTTCTTTCTTTCTTCTTTCTTATGAGTATTTTATTTATTGATTTATTTAACAGAGAGAGAATGCATGCACGCACACACAAGTGGGAGGGGCAGAGGTAGAGGGAGAGAGAAAATTTCAAGCGGACTCCCCGCTGAGTCAGAGTGTCTGACATGGGACTCTATCTCATGACCCTGAGATCATGACCTGAGTCAGATGCTTAATCATCTGAGCAACCCAGGCACCATGTCTTAGGAAGTTTCTGAGGGAATCACTAAATCACAGCTGAATATAATTATTGACATACTTAGTGGTGTCTTTAAGAATTAAGAAAATTTCATGTTTTTAAATAGATCCTATCAAAAGAAACATCTTGGTGCTCACAGATGTAAAAATATCAGCTTTAGGAAATGTTTAATTATCCAAAATGTCTCATTCTCTAAAGATTCGGGGCAGCTGAGTTAGCACATACATACACAATTATGCATATGAATTATATGAAGTAGAATTCATGGTAAGCTAGAAAATTTCATGTCCCTAACATGCAGTATAACAGATTATTAACTTTTTGGTTGTCAGCTTCCAATAAAAGCATGATCAAAGTGGTTACCTGGAATCCAAAACCTTGAGTTCATGCTTTCTTTTCATCTACTGCAGCCGAGACCAGGGAAATCACCTCACTGCTCAGTGACTCAATTTATCTATTTGTATAATGAGAAAAACAAAAGCTTACCTGACAAGGTCTGGTGGTCTTTGTTCCTGTTTCAAAGCTTGGAAATGCTTAATATAAATCCCAATAATAGCCTGGTTTGGGGTTGTTATTTTTTAAGCAAACACCCCTCAAGGAAAAGATGCAAACTAGTTCTTCCCTGCTTTTCTTTCCTTACAATCTTTCCTTTCCAAAGATCACCACAAAGAAAGAAAGAGCCAAACACACTGACTCACGTCTTTTTCTAATAGTGTTGTGGTCAATTTGCTCCCGCATAAAAAAGTAGTAGTGCAGCTTTGAACTCTGGGTTTTGGAAGGCCAAGAGTGGAAAAATGTCTTTAGCAGCAAGAACAGCGCATTCCAAATCTGTCCAAATCTGTCCAGTGTTAGAAAAGTCCGATAGAGCATGCAGTTCGCATCGAAGCCTTTTCTGTTATCAGAACTTTCTGACAGAAGAAGGGGCTGAATTTTGCCTTTTGATGAAATGCTGAGTCGGGTATTTTTTTGTCATGTCAGACCTTACTCATTCAAGCCTTAAGATGGTTTCTCAGTTTGAACTTGCTTTTAGGACTGATGGGAAAATGGACTGACTTTATGCCTGGAAAAGCTGGCTCCATCCTTCTTTGGGAGGAAAAGTTCTACATGGTTCAGAAAGCTGAAGATGTACTAAGAGTCTTCACACAGATTTCTAATATGGCGGGTGGTTATTACATTCCGTCATTGATCAGATGTCATGCTTTTTGTTTTCTTAGATGTTGCTCTCTTAAAGTCTCTCACAATCTAATATAGCCATATAACTTTATAGTCCTATAACTTTATGAGAGTACATTCGCAATTGGAAATATATGTGTATATAAGTCTTGGTACATTTCTAAGTGGCTGGTGAAGTTCTTTGTCTACTAAGGTTGAGCAGCTGGCTTATCCTACATATCACCCAATTGAAGAATTTATCTCAGTACTAAAATCTTATCACCTAAAGTACTTGAAGGACATCTCGGGTGTCTTCACTCTTTTCTCCCTGGGAGGAGATTTCCATAAAAACACTCTCAACATACTGTTTCCCACAACATATCTTACCTGCAGACCATCCTGCCCTTTGCTCCTTCCCTCCTGTTACAGTGGAAGAGATATTCCTCCCATATTCCCTAGGTGTTCCTTAGCCACCCTGCCTGGGCTTCACTCTGAATCATTTGCATCACCTGTCTCTGGTAGTTGTAGTGCTCTTTTTCAGCACAACCCAGATTGTGACTCGCCTCTGTTTGAAATCTTTAAGAGATATTTCATGGCTCTCAAATTGAGAGTCTGGACTCTTGCACAAGATTTACAAGACCTCTTATGGTCTGGGCCTGCCCATCTTTCCAGATCCTTTCCTTGTCATGCCTCCCATTGTCCCCAGCCCCACTCTATAGTCACTTTCTTTTCAAGTGCCGTAGCTCTTCTGTTTTAGGGTTTTCTTCCACACTGTCCTGTCATTCTGCCTAGAACGCTCTACCTTCTCATCACCTTCCAACTACCTGATCATTCCAGAAGTCTTCCTTAACTCCAGGACTGGATTAGTTGGCTCCATTGTAGGCTCTCACATTGTCCCAACACCTCTCTATGGCATCAAACACTTTCCCTGTGAATATTTCCTTAACTGACTGTCTCTTTGGCTGGTCTATAAAGCCTGTGATTACCTGAATTGAATCTGTCTTCTAAGCAGTGTGTCCCCAACACAGGAGTCTGAGTACAGATTTTCAGTATTTGTTGAATGACAAAACAAATGAAGGATATATAAATGATCATCAGAGGAACACAGTTAAGAGACAAAGCAGCAGATCTGAGGATTAAGCAGAGTTCTAGAAAAGGAGAGTGGTCAAAAGTCTGGCCAAGAAGTCAGAAATCAAAAAGTCTTGCAACCAACAGTGCAAGGTTAGAATAAAAGGTCGAAGACAGGCCCTTAGCAATAATATATTGTAAGCAAAAACTGATCATCACAATCCCCAGCCAGACTCTCTTATCTGCGCCTTGGGCAAAGTTTCCTAGAGTGCGTCATGGCATGGTCCAAGGAGTACTACGTCAAGTCCACACCCCTCAACTTGTCCTACTGACTCAGTATTTCATAGGGCAGGCCAGAAATGTACATTTTAATCAGTATCCCTGGGGATACTAATGCACCTAAGGTTATAAGCTTAAAGTGAGGACAGTTACGACAACTGATCAAGTAGGGAGAACAAGAATATGAAGCAAATACCCTTCCCAGTGGTGGTTGAGTATTGTGAACCTCCAGCTGCTCTATATGTGGTATGTGACTCCTGTAGAAGGACATCTTTCACTTGGTTCATTGACGGGGAGCAAATGCATAGCTGTCTCATGGTTGTCCCTTAGAAGTTCCAACAAGAGTCATATGTATTGGGGGAGGGCTGCTTTCATGGCATTTTAGTCATAATTCCCACTTAACTTCTCACTGTGACCTCCCTTCTCCTGTTTGAAGCATAGCCTAGTCTAATCCATCTATGCATTCCATCTGGACTAATGAGTGCTTAACCAACATTCAATGAAACAATATTTCCTTGTCCATGACCTGGACAAAGGGCTAATAATAAATAACTATGAAAAATTCATTGTAAGCTATTACTCCTCTGAGAAAAACAAAAATGCCCCCTTTATCCCCAATGAGCCTGTGGTTTTAAAGGCCTTTCCAATTTTGCATTATTGTCAAAGAAAAATAATTAGATATGCCTGACTAAAAAAAAAAAAAAAAAAAATCTAGAAAGCTCTATCTGAGGAAAAGAGGCTCACCTCAAACCAACATTTCCTGTTATGATCATATGCTCCAAGCAGTCTCGTTTTTTCCTTTGGGTTTTACATATAGTTTTGTCATTTATGGGCATGCCTATAATCTGTAATGCTCACAATGAGTCCAGAATAAACACTGACTTTTGTTGCTATTCTATCATTTATAGCTTAAGATTACTCTTCACCTTTCTCCCAAGACTCTGTTCTATCACTGGCCATTTGACGTCAGTACACTGTACCTTAAGTCCTCCATAAACCAGAATGTATGTGATGTGGGCAGGGAAAAAACTACATCTTGACTTTCCCAAAGTAGTTTGAATCAAATGTTTTAAATATAATTGAAAACATATTTTTACAAGCAAATAGAGCCAATAAACTAGAAAAGCCATATGGAAACACCAGGCCCCACTTCTCTGGTTTTTAATCAACTGCAGCAGAGGTCCTTAGGAAGAGTGAGACACTCATGTGCCACCATGGAATCGCACAGAAGGACAAGTGCTCCTCCACCAGCGTGGTTCATCTGTTGCAAGTGCTCTGGGTGGAAACTTTAGCAAGGAAAGAAGGAGAAACATGAAGGCCACCATGACTTTTTATAACCTTCCTAATGTCAGTGTGGGGATCTCATAGGGTCTTACACAGCTAGTATGATTGAAGGGGAGAACCTCCCTGCCTTTGTCCCCTTCTGGTCCCCGGATGTAAAACCCTGATTATCTTCCTATAATTAGTACTTTAAAAAATATAACTACAAAGGAAATATCCTCTGGACCTTGTCCTTTTCTCAATTGCTGTGACATGACTCCTACCAAAAGCGTGGGTCACTGTTGCCCTTCATCCCAATGCCAGATATTTCAGCTGGCTTGGCCTTTCCAGTCCCTAAAACTAGAAGTCTCTGGTGCTGCAGTGGGGCTGGCAATGGGAAAGGATTCTGGGCTAAGAGACTGAATCCTTGGCATAAACTGACTCATCTGGCATACTGGTCTCCTCTATAATTTCTCTCGCTATGAATTGGAGTGGATTTATTTACTCAATTTATAAAACGGCACCATTCATTAAAGTAAACCACTTGAGGTAAAAGAACTAATTATAGAGCTTTTAGTTAAAGTAAAGTAAAAGCTTTTACCTCTAGGCCTGGGGGCTCAATGTCTGAGTTATAGGTTTTTACTGCATGTGTTAAAGTTCCAAGGGACATGATTTGACCCAAATTTGTTGAATCTCTAACCATGATGTAACAGGCTCTTACTGTTTGAAAAACAGAGTAGCTATGTATAAAAATATCCCTTTCAATGTCTATATCAATTTTTAAAATCTGTCTCTTACGCAGTACTGACAAGGGAACGGAGATGGGGGAATGGTCCTACATTTATTGGTAAGATTCTAACTTGGTACAACTTTCAGAAGTTAAAATAGCAATTCCACCCAAGAATCTATCTTACAGAAATACTGACATGTTTGCCTTAGGTCATAAGAATAATGATGTTCATCAAAAGATAAAATCCAGAGTGAAAAGGAAGCCTATAGAATGGTAAGAAACATTGGTAAATCATATATTTGATAAGGGGTTATTAGAGAACTGCTACAACTGAACAACCAACAAAAACAACAAAATTTTTAATGGGCAAAGACTTGAATAGACAGTTCTCTAAAGAAGATAAACAAATAGCCAACAAGTACATGCATAATGAGATGCTCAGCATCACTAATCATTAAGAAAATGCAAATTGAAACCACAGTACGACACCCTTCACACCCATTAGCATATCTAGTATTTAAAAAAATAAAACTGAAAATAACAAATGTTGGTGAGGAGGTGGCGATATCAGAACCTCACATACTGTTGGTGGGAATATAAAATGCATAGCCCCTGTGGAAAACAGTATGGCAATTCCTCAGAAAATTAAAAATAGAATTATCATATGACCCAGTATATACTCCACCTCTGAGTATATACCCAAAATAATTAAAATCATGATCCCGAAGATATATTTTATACTCATGTTTGCTACATAGCAGCACTATTCATTCACAATAGACAAAAAATGGAAGTAACCAAAGTATCCACTGATGGAGGGATGAAAGGATAAACAAAAGATGGTATACGTATATAATGAAATATTATTCAGCCTTAAAGAAAAAAATTCTCACACATGCTATAACTTGGATGAAACTTGAAGACATTACACTAAGTGAAAACAAGCCAGCCACAAAAAACAAATATTGTATGATTCTACTTACATGAGGTACCTTGAATAGTCAAATTCATAGGGACAGAGAGAAGAATGGTTGTTGCCAGGAACCGCAAGAGATGGGGAATGGAGAGTAATGGTTTAATGGGTATGGAATGATAGTTTTGTAAGATGAAAAGAGTTGGGGATTGATTGCACAACAATATGAATGTATTTAACACTCCTGAACTATACACTTAAAAATGGTTAAGATGGTAAATTTTATGTTGTATTTTACCGCAATTAAAAAAAAGGGGGGGGGAAATGGTGTTGATTATAGTGATAGCATCCATTGAAAAGATATTGTATATATACATGTATTAACTTAGAAGAATGTACAGATCTATGTTTTGAATCAAAAATCAACTTTTAGGACATGATTATAATGACTGTATTAGTTTGCTGGGGCTGCCATAACAAAGTACCATAACCTGGGTGACTCAGAACAATAGAAATGTATTGTCTCACACTTCTAGAGGCCAGAAGGCCAAGATCAAGATGTCTAAAAAGTTAGTTCTTTTGGAAGGTTGTTAGTGAGAACATGTTCCATGCCTCTGTGTTAGCTTCTAATGGTCTGCTGGCAATTTTCAGCATTCCTTTGCTTGTAGATGATGCATCACCCTTTCCCTTTATCTTCACGTGGTATTCTTGTGTGCATGTTTAGCTTTGTGTCCAAATTTCCCCTTTGTATAAATAAGGACACCAGTTGTATTTGGATTAGGGGCCCACCCTACTCCAATATGAGCTCATTTTAACTAATTATATTTGCAGCAAACTTATTCCCAAATAAGGTCACATTCTAAGGTATTGGGAGTTAGAAGTTCAACACATGAATTTTGAGAAGACATAAGTCAACTCATAACAATGATGTCATATATGAATATATGAAGGCCTGAATGGTACCTATGAAACCACTAACTTGAGTTACCCTACTTCCCATACCCTACTCCCAGGTATGGGAAACTTGAGTTTCCCATACCTGGGAAATGGGGAGTGAGGAGAGTGCATAGGCAGTCCTTACACTTTAATCTCCACACTTTTGAATGGATTGAAAAGTGTTCAACAAGCATGTATAACTATTGCAAATATAAGCAAGCAACTTAAAAGTTTTTAAGGCACCTTGTAGATGTCCATCAGGGTAGATATTAGGCTGCCTTGGTGATAAGTGGGAACAGCAACAATTAAGTGATCCAAAACTGTTGGAATACTTTTCAGATATCAATGTGCAAAGCAGTAGCATTTTATATGTTCACTAAAAAAAAAAAAAAAAAGAAGAAGAAGAAGAAAGAAAGCAAGCCTATGAGTCAGTGGCAGAGTGGAAATAGCACTGCACTAGAGGTCCAGAGAGCTAGATGGAGTTCCATTTCTGGCATTAGCTGGCCATGTGACCTTAGGTTCTTAACCACACTGGCATTTGCATTTCTGTCTTTAAGTATTTATATAAATTTCAGATATGCAGTACCTTATCCTATGTTTATTCAGATCTGGCTGATACATGTATGTTGTGCATCAGCACAAAATTTGACTGAGCCTAAAAATATCCAACCATCACCTCTAGACAACGATCTGAATGAACATAGGAGGCCACTGATCTGACCTATGTGCTTAAAGGACAGTATTTCGATGTTATATGATCAGACAGCCCAATTCTTCTGTTCTGCCTCTGCAAAGAGTCTATGCCACTTCCACTATTGCTAAGGGAAGGGCAGGTTCCACCACAGACCCATATGACAAACAGCTGAATTCCTTAAACTTGTGTCACTCCTCCAGAGCTTCTCTTCATTCCTCCATTTAATTGGGAAATCATTATTAAGTACCCACTATAATAAGCCAGGACTATACTAGGCCCTGGGGATTTGATGATCAGAAAAAATAAACTAGGCCCTTACTCAGTTCCACTAAGGTCAAGAAAACAATGTGAAATGCTTTTTGGTAAAGGAATTACACAGTGTCCTGGGTGGAATGGGGAGAACGGCCTACTGTCTGCATTAGGGGCTCCTAATGCAGACTTAAGACTTGAAAAGTTTTCCAAAGGCTTCTCTTCCCAGAATGTCATCAACTCAAGCTTTGAAATCATGAGGTAACTTAGCCTACTCCCCACCAGCTTTCCAAGAAGTCTGTTTTCCAGTTGTCTTTATGGCTCCTAGAGAAGGGCATGGCTCGAGCTGGGAGTAACCAAGCCATTGTGGTTCAGCTGCTCAAAGAAAGACAGTGGCATCTCTGACCAAAATGTATTAGCTGCTCAGGTAGGAGAATCCATTCTGCCGAGTCCAGGTATAAAGGGTTTCAGGGTATTTGACCATAAGACAAGAGAATAATGAGGAATACTGATTCTTTCCTTGTCAAAGTCAGTATCTACCATAGACTAGCCTCACTTTTACTAAACATTCTATCAAACACAAAGCATCCATTTGGAAGTCTTCAGAGTACATGTTTATCCATTTCTCCAGGCATAGCACATACCAAGGTGATAGGGCTCACATCCCTTCTCTGTTTTTCTCCAAGTTGCTTCAGAATTCTTGTTTCCTGTCCTCATAATGTTTTCTTTAGCATTGGGTTACAAAGCTCAAGTAAATACACAGTTGTTGATTTGTTGTTGTTGTTGTTGTTGTTGTTGTTAGATTTATTTTTAGAGAGAGAAAGTACTGGATCAGGGAGAGGGGCAGAGAGAAAGGGAAAGAAAGAATCCTCAAACAGACTCCCAACTCAGTGGAGAGCCCAGTGTGTGGGGCTCAATCCTAGGACCCTGGAATCATGACATGAGCTGAAATCCAGAGTTGGCCGCCCAATCAGCTGAGCCATGCAGGTGCTCTGTTGTTGATTTTTAAAGGAGTCATGATCAAAGAGGTGGAGGCAGTGTTTTGTTTTGTCTTTTCCACTGCAATATGCTTGATAAATTTACCAAATCCTAATTAAGCTGATGTCTAAGTCTTTGACATTTAACTCTTATTTTTCAGCAATAACCATTGTCATTTTTTCCTATAATTGATTTCTAAAATCATGAAAAACTTACACTAGAGGAAACAAGCTTGATGAGAAGGGGATGAAGATGGTTAAGATTTTTTTTTTCTCCCACAGAAAGAAATATACCTGGGTCCCTTACAGAAGCCAGGTTTCTCTGAAACTTCTAAAAATTTAGAATATTTTTTAAAAATTTTCCTAACACACATTTAAAAAAAAAATAATCAGTTTGAGTTTTTTTCTAATCCTGTTCCCATTCTGTAAATTCATCTACCACTGTTTTGTTTTGTTTTTTGTTTTTTGTTGTTTTTTTTTTATACAGCAGAAATTACACCAAATTCATTGATTTGGAGATTCTGGGTGCCCCTTCCTGCAGGCATTCTCAACTTTCACATGAGGTTCTTGGAGCTCCTAGCTTTCTGGCCCCTGCTCACTGACCTTTGGGGAGTGGAAAGCATCCACCATCTCCCTCCTTCACACAGGAAAAGCTTCTTACCATGAGCACTGACTTCCCCATGAGCTGATGTTTCAGTTCCTACCTCCCCATCTCAGTTCCTACCCACTTTCTCAGATAGAGTGGGATTGGGGTGAGGGCTGATGGGGAGAAGAAGAAATGTTAAGCTTGATTACCCCATGGATGGTACTTTTGGGGTCACCTTAGTCTGGACACATTGGGGTGTGAAAAGCAATTGGCGAATTATTTTATTACCACTTCTCTGTTTTCTGCTGGGACCTTACACATCAATTTCAGTGCAACAGGAAAAGTCCCATCAACATCTTGTTATTTGTGGTAAAAATGGTCTGTCTTTTATTCCCATCACTCAGAGCCTAGCATATTGCCTTGTTCTGTGAGCAGTGATGGAAACACTCAACAATACTTATTAATTCTTACTATGGAATTAGGTACTTGAGACAGTGACCAGAAACTCTAGATCTCAACCTGAAAAACCTGCTGAAATTAGATTGTAGGTATCATGTCATGAATCCTGATGAAGTCACAGACTGGGTGGGATCACCCAGGAGTGAATTCCTAAACCCCACTCTGAACCTTCACAAGATTGTCTCAATCAACAGAAAATCTCCCAAATGGAGAAAGAACAGGGGCCATGTTTTAAAAATGAAATGCATGCTTACTGAGAAATGAAAAACAGAAACTTGATGAGACCATCTTTTATCTCTTTTTGAGCAAGCTCCTTGAGGTTCAGAACGTTTCCTTAGCTCCTGGAATCTAATGTCACCAGAGTCCCAAATGGGAAACATTTTGCCACAACTCACAATTCATAAGTAAGAATTCTCCTCCTTAAGATTTGATTCATATTGTGGGCCTCCTCACTGGGTTTTCTCCCTTTCACAACTCAGATAAATAAAGTGTGTCTGTCCGTGTGGTTTTATTTTCATATTCACAGCTTCAGTGAACATTTTTGGGTCATCACTGAACACATTAGATACATCCCTCTGTAATGTATGCACTCAGAGAACAAAAACAAACTAGTGTGGAAGTTTTGGGGGAGGGGTGGATTTATCTAATTTTGTTGGTTTCAACTTCCTATCGAAACTTGTTTCACATCCTTATATAAACCAATTTTCCTCTCTGTACTTCCCTCACACTCCCAGTAATAAGGGACATGTCTACTTTTCTCAAACAAGTGCCACAGCAATTTAAGAGAAAAGTAGTTTGGGGACACCTGGAGGGCTTAGTTGGTTAAGCGCCTGTCTTCAGCTCAGGTCATGATCTCAGGGTCCTGGGATCAAACCCGAGTCAGGCTGTCTGCCCAACGGGGAGCCTGTTTCTCCCTATCCCTCTGTGCTCTCTCTTGCTCTCACTTTCTCTCAAATAAATAAATAAATAAATAAATCTTTTTTTTTTTTTTTAAGAGAAAAAAAGAGTTTTAAAACAAAACTGAGTTTATGGAAGAAATCCTCTTTGTTCCATCAAAAATTTTGCAATTAACCATGTGCCCCTGGAATGTCTTCACCTCCAGTCTTCATTTTCCTCATCTATCACTGTAAAGCCAGGCTAATTTATTATCCATTGATTGCTTATTCTATAACAGTTTCCATGGAGAGCACTTACCATATGTTACCATTTTATTTTGTATTCACAATAATGCTATATGAAAGGAATCCTAATCTGTATTTTATAGATGAAGAAATAGGTGCAGGAAGGTTAAGTAGCTTGCACAGCATGTGGTTAATTGCAAAACCTGATTTCAAACCCTCATTCATTTAATTCTAAAGCCCTGGTTCTATGTGCTATAATGTGCTATCACCTAATTGAGCTCTGTACTCCCTAAACTATTCCTTTAGGTTCTAGTTCTGAGCCATGAACTCATTGCAAGAGGCATCATTGGCAAATTATTATTGTTGGTTTTATTTATAATAAAAATAGTATACCTTAATATTTTGTAACAACTGTCATGCCGTGAATGGTGGAGAAAAAAGAAATATACAGCCTCCCTCAGAAGACCATCTTTACTGTTGGGAAGAGGTTTTTCTTCATCTGTGGCTCCCTTCTATTCCAATTTATTGTTTGTACTTTAGAGTGAATTTGATCATTGTTTCCTATCCCTCTCTTATGATGGGAAATACTAGAACAGGATGCAGTTAGGGAGAGATACAAAAATATTGTATTGAGACACCGCAAGGAATGTTAATTCCTTCTTTCAGTCACCGTTTCAGGAGCTGTCTGTACAGATTAAAAATAGAAGGAATGAAATGTCCATAGATGGACACATGAGGAGCCCAAGGCTTACGTAAAAGGGTTCTTCATCATCTACTCTTCTTGTTTTTTCCATTTTTTTTTCTTGTGACGAGAACTTGCAAGATCTCTTTTAACAACTTTCACATATGCAGCATTGTATTAGTAACTATAGTCACTTTGCTGTACATTACATTCCATGACTTATTTATTTTATAACTTGAAGTTTGTTCCTTTTGACCCATTTAGCCCACCTTCCGTCCTCCACCCCCCCAACTCTGGCAGCCACCAATCTATTCTCTGTAGCTATGCCTTCTTCTCCTCTTTTAAATAGCAAAAATTCAGTATCATCTGTGCCTGCTTTTTTTGCCCTTGGAGAAATAACGGTTAAGGAAGAGGGTGGAGAGGAAGGAAAGGTAGCTCCAACTGATAATTAACTGATTTAATCACAAATTATCTAATGTGCTTAGTAAGAATTATCTTCTCCATATGTGCTGGCTCAGAAAATGAAACACATCTTGTCCATCATGATTTTCCTATCAGCTAAACACTCAGTGAAAGGGAAGAAATATTTGTAAAGATAATACAGCATTTAAAAAAAATAAGAAATGAATGAGAATTTGTAGACCTCTTTTTTAACTTTGGCAAAGCTATTATAAATAGCATTTTTAAAAACCGTCTGGCTAAAACAAAACAAATGTTTCCTGTCAGTATGGAAAAAGAAATTCCTGTCTAAAATTATGTTATCGTGTTATCTGGCTTTTAGTCCACTTAATTAAGAAAGCTGTTAAATGTCATGCTACATGTCATCAAATGCCCTTTTTAAAACTGATTTCAGTTTTTCATGAGTTCATTCCAGTTTTGTGTTTTCACTACTTAATCCTTTAGGGTTTTTTTTTTTTTTTAAGTAAAGTAATCATTTTTAAAAGTCAAAGGTAACACTAGTCTTGCCATAATTACTTTTTGCATATCAGAGTTTAAAAGATACCCTAATATAGTGACCAAGTCATCTACTAAAATATGATATAGCTTCAAACATAGTATTACTACTTACTTTTAAAGAAAAAAAAGATACAGAAATTGCTTGACCTGAGTTGAGCTACATTAAGTCTAACCCTCTAATTTTTCACATTAAAAAAAATTTGAGGTTCAGAATTTGAATGAAATAAAGTTTAAAAATTGGTGGCAGAAAGCTGAGTTCCTTTCTGCAAGTCGTGGACTTGCTTCATGACTACAGTCTTCCAGAAATTTTATTAAGTCACTACTATGTCCCAGGTACTGGGTTAGGTTCTCATGATACAAAAGTAAACAAAAAAACAAAGTAAACAACACAGGGCATCCAGTCTGAAGAAGCTTATAATCCAATGGGAGAGTAAATAAATAAATTGATAATAAGTAAGTTTTTATTTAAGAATCTACTTAAAACCTTAGCAGCTTAAAACAATCTACAATATACTTTTGTTATTTCACAGATTCAGTGGGTCAGGGATTGGGCATGATTTAGCTGATTCTCTGCTTCAGCATCTCTCACAAGGCTGTAATCAAGGTATCAGCCAGAACTGAGGTCTCATCTGAAAACTCAACTGGAGAAGGGTTCGCTTTCAAGGTCATGTGGTTGTTGGCAGGATTCAGTTCCTGCAGGCTTTTAGACTGAGTTCCTCACTTTCTTGCTAGCTATTATCCAAAGGCTATCTCAAAAACTTTACAACATGGATCTCCCCAACATGGCTGCTTCTTTTATCAAAGAATGCAAGTCCAAAGGGCAACAGAGAAAGTCTACTAACCAAATGGATTCAGGGATAATTGGGGCCATTTTAGAGTTTATCCGCCACAGAATTTCATAGTAAAACATGATTAATGCTGTGAAAGAGAAAGGCATGGGGGCAGTGGTAGTACAGGGGTTAAACTTTGAACCAGACTAAGGAAGCTGGGCTGTCATTTGAGTTTAATTTAAAAGATGAGTATTTATCAGATCAATGAAGAGGGAATGAAAGTGACTCTGGACAGGAGCAAGGTCTGTAAATGCATAGTATAGACTCTAGATGGTGAAAAAAGTCTCAGAGACATTAAGGCTAGCACATGGTAAATATTTAATAAACATCAAATGAATGAACAAAATGCTTTTGTAGCACTAGAAATGAGATTCCTCTCTAATATGCCACATAATAACCATATAAGTCAATCTCCATATCTTTAAGAAAGATAGAAGAGAGAAAATGACAAGTGTTAGGAGATAGAAGGAAGACATGTTTTATAGTAAGGAGAATTCTCGAGAAAGCCAGAAACAAATGAAAAAAGAAAAAAGTTTAGATTTCGATTCTAGTATCTACTTAAATAAAAATAAATGAAGGAATTTCTGTGGTGTCATACCAGCTCTTTGTGGGGAGGGGAGGCATGAAATGCTTGACAGGAACATAAGGTCATAATGAAATCTTTACAAATAGTTGTCACTCCATTTCAGGAGGAAAAAAAGTTTTCTAAAGGCTTTTTGAGCTCACCAAAATCCTGTACAATTTCTGACTCAAACACATAGGTAATACATAACCTCTAGGACCCAAAATAAGAGATGGTGTATAGTTCACATGTTTATGTCAGACTTAGCATTTTGCCTTGATATGCAATATATATATCTCTATTAGCTGAAGAGCATATTTTTCAAATAAGGTTAAAAAAAGTATTATCACTTACATTAGCATTAATTACATAAAAGGCTAATATCTTTAAGTTATAACCATTATAGAAATGTTTTGATTGAAAAGCTGAGCGATAATCGTATCTCTTTTTGCATGTCAAGTATGATTATATGAAATATATTGAATAGGACTACACATTATGGTCCTTCCATTCATATAAAGTCAGACTTAAAATATTAGTCAAAGTTAGTCATACTGTTGTCCAATGGTGATGGGTAATCACACATGGCACCGGTTTTCAGAAAGAAAGCAGCAGGCTCTTAGAGTCCATTAGTGAAGATAACCTCTTTTTACTGCCTCTTGGGATGCTGGATTCTTTTGCCTTCTTTTCTTCACCAGTTGTGGCACACGCAATCTCTTCTGATGTGTGTGTGTGTGTGTGTGTGTGAGAGAGAGAGAGAGAGAGAGAGAGAGAAATACTTTGTAAGTGGGCATAGAGAGAAATTTAAAAAGTACAGCTCCTTTCTGCCAATTCTCTACAAATCTGCAACAGAACCAAAATCCTTGAAGTAAAAAATTTTTAAAGAATATAGAGCATGGACCAGTGGGAAGGAAGATAATTTCATTATTTTTAAAATATAAAAAATAAAGTTAATATTTAAGGCATATGTGATATCAAAACATTCCTTGAGAGTATTATAGAAAAGACAAAATCTTCAGATGACTTAAGGTTCAGAAATATTTTTTAATTTCTTTGATGTGAGGATGTTCTAAGGTAGAAAACTTACAGCTCTTGATTATGTACACCAAATTTTGAAAGAACTATGTATTCAATTATGTAGACTATCTCTCTTAAACCTGCTATAAAGGAAAAAAGCAGGACTTTGGGAACTTTAACCAGTTTATTAATCTATAGAACATGCTAATTGAATTATAAGGAGTTAATCCATTTTAGAGCCTAAGAGCTTTTAACAGGAAAAAGACACAAGTAATCTAGAAATGGTAAAATCTAGAACGCTCTGGTGAGGCATACACAAAACAAACTAATCCATAGGGAGTCTCCCCAGCTCAAGGTAGGAAAATTTATTTAATAACTCCTGCATTTTGAAAAAAGTTATTGAAAACCTATTCACTATTTCAGAGTCTAAATTTCCTAGCTGACATCACTTGTTTTATGGAAAAAATAACTATTGCTTTGATTTATAAGTAAGATTTTGTTCCCTCTGTTAGATGTGTGTTGAAGCTGCCCATCCCTGACTTCCATGCTTTCTTAACTCCTACTTTCCATCTCTTTATGTCTTCAGATTGCATTTTGAGTGCTTTCCTCATGCCTTCAGTTTATCTAGTGCTTGGTTTAGCCCATCTCTTGAGGTCTTATTTTAATAACATATTTTCATTTTTAACAAACACATAGCATTTCTGTAATTGGTATTTGATTTTTTTAATCTGCCCTTTTGTACAATATGCCCTTCTTGTCTTTCATGATTTTCTTCATTCTTTATCACTAATCATTTTTTTTCATAGTTTATGTGCTTTTTTCTGTTTTGAAATGTTACTTTAGGGGCGCCTGGGTGGCTCAGTGGGTTAAGCCTCTGTCTTGGGCTCAGGTCATGATCTCACGGTCCTGGGATGGAGCCCCGCATCAGGCTCTCTGCTCAGCGGGAAGCCTGCTTCCCTCTCTCTCTACCTGCCTCTCTGCCTACTTGTGATCTCTGTCTGTCAAATAAATAAATAAATAAATAAGTAAATAAACAAATAAATAAGAAATGTTACTTTAAATATTTCTACTTTCATTTATTCCTCATAATACTACATGTGTTTTTTAAGGCTTTAATTTTTATTGTTTTTATTGGATATTAAATATATAAAAATAACTGTGACTTATGTGTAAGACTTAAGAATAACAATACCATGAACATTCATATATTCAATATCTAGTTTTAAAATGACTGTTAATCAGTACAAAGATTTGGAGCCAAATTCACTGTGTAGGCCTCTCCGGTCCCTTCCCTCTCTCCTTCCCAAGGTAACCATGATCCTGAATTTTATGCTTAACAGTTCCTTATTTTTCTTTATGATTTTATCATTCCTATCACACTTATTTTTACATGTATTTCAAGCATCTTTTAGATAATTATACTATCAACAGTTTAATTTATCTAATAGAATCCTTCCATTGGTTGCATCAACTAACTCTCTCTTAAGCAGTGAGTTCCTGCTTGTGCCTTGTAATTTCCATCTGTGAGCTTGACCTCAGAGAAAGCTGCCTCTCACCTCCATACTGATTACACCCTGAAGTACAGAGATTGCTTTTGGAGACTAGCTTTGCATTTCTTCTTCTGGAGCTCTACAAGTTTCTCCAGTTCACCCCAGCTTTATCTTAAACTGCACCACTTGGATTATTCGAGTTCAGGTCCCACAGGCAGCCTAGCCTGGACTTTCAATTTCCATGGGTCCTTCCCCCCACGCCTCAGAGCAGACAATCTGTTTCCATGCCGCATCACCACGCGATATACCAGGCCTGTCTCTGGACCAGAGTTTCCTAGCTCCCTTGATGAACTGAAAAAACTATTTCCAGATCTATTTCCCATTGTACAAAGAGCTTTAGACATTACCTTTATATATCCATGCAACTACCTTTAACCTGCCTGGCATCAATCATCACTCATTATAATGAATTAAGTTCTCTCCCTTTCCTGCTACTTAGAGATACTCTGTTCTGACATTTGAACTCAGCTTTATAGCTAATATTTTATAACTTCTATTGTAGCTTTTATAACTTCTTTTATATTTCAAGTTAGAAGATACCTTCCTTTCATCTGCTTAGTCAACCAACCTTTCCAGAAATCAATACTGTAACTAAAAAAGTAAATTTGGGGATCTTTATAGGATTTTGCTTAATACCTTATTGAAGTACTGCTTTGTAAGAAATAGACTCTTTTATCTGAATTATCAAACTTCCATTTCTGTTGAATCTTCTGTTTTTTGTGAACTTCTTTTTTAACATTAAGAAACACTATTGGGACAGCTGAATGGCTCAGTCAGTTAAGTGGTTGCCTTCTGCTTAAGTCATGATCCCAGGCTCCTGGGATTGAGTCCCGCATCAGGCTCCTTGCTCTCGGGGAAAACTGCTTCTCTCTCTGCCTCTGCCTGCTTGTGCTCGCTCGCGCGCGCACTCTCTCTCTCTGACAAAAAAAAAGAAAGAAAGAAAGAAAGACTTCGTTGTGAAAAATGATACAAGATCATAAGTCTGTTTAAATTACTACATGTGATTAGTAAATGGCCAACACGTAGTTGAATATCACTTACTTTGGCAGACAAAATATGAGGGAGTAGGGCTTGCTTGCCCTTCTTCATTAATAGTTCAAATCTTTAAGTCTTCTACTAAAAAGAGATCTGAGTGAATTTTCAGACTCAGATATTACGGACATCCTTCCTCCTTTCAAAAGCCATATGAAACTACCACCTATGAATTTGTCTAAGTCATTTTATATATCTTTATATACGAAACAGTTTTTGCCTTTGGTGTGACTAACATGTCCAATATTCACCCTATTAATCTATTTCCCTCTTATAAGTCCTTAACATAAATATGTGAAAGTAGATTTTGAAAAACACTATTTTGACAGAAATTATTTTTCTTCTTGTTTTTTATTATTATTTTATTTTCCTGCCTTCATCTCACTCTGATTTGGGGGCAATTGCTGATTTGGGGTATTTCTTCTAAAAATCTCATCTTATGTGCCATTTTTTTTAAAGAAGTAGCAAGCATATGTGTTAAGATTCCCAGTTCTGGGGACGCCTGGGTGGCTCAGTGGGTTAAGCTGCTGCCTTCAGCTCAGGTCATGATCCCAGAGTCCTGGGATCAAGTCCTGCATTGGGCTCCTTGCTCAGCAGGGAGCCTGCCTCTCTCTCCTCCTCTGCCTGCCTCTCTGCCTGCTTGTGTGCTTTCTCTCTCTCTCTTTCTGACAAATAAATAAATAAATAAATAAAATCTTTAAAAAAAAAAAAAGATTCCCAGTTCTGGGGTCAGACTGCCTATGTTTTGAATCATCCTCCACCACTTACTATGAATTGAGTTACCATAGCAAGCTTTTTATTTTTATTTTTTTATTTTTTTTTAAGATTTTATTTATTTATTTGACAGACAGAGATCACAAGTAGGCAGAGAGGCAGGCAGAGAAAGAGGAGGAAGCAGGCTCCCTGTCAAGCAGAGAGGCCAATGCGGGGCTCCATCCCAGGACCCTGGGATCACGACCTGAGCCAAAGGCTTTAACCCACTGAGCCACCCAGGCATCCCCATAGCAAGCTTTTTAGCCCTTGTGTTCTCATATTCTGCATCAAGAAAATAAGAATGATGATGCTAGTGATGATAGAGCCTACCACATAGGGCTATTACAAGGACTAAATGAATTAATACACATAAAACACTTAGAACAGCCCTCAGTTTATGTTAATTATTATTATTATATTTCAAATTTCTGTGACGCTTTTTGCACAGGCATCTCTAGAAAATGTTCCTAGCCTTAACCTAGCCTAATGATTTTGTGGTATTATGGGAAAATCTCAAGGCACAATATCTTCAGGCATATAGAAACAATCCTATGTTATCACTTTTCATGATCTCTTGCTTTTTTCATGAATGGATGCCTTAAAGGTAATGAATCCAAATAACCCTCATTTTTTTTTCAATCAAAACCCTTTTTGAGACTATTTACAGGAACTCTCTTGGGAATGAAGGGAGTTGAGGCAACAGAAGAACCCTTCAACTTTGTGGCCAGAGAGGGCCCTCACCCCAGCCCTACTGGTCCTGTGGGCCAAGATAAACATGCTTGGCAAGGAGTGCCTTGCTCACTCCACCCTGTCAACTCAGAGGTGAAGGTTTTGGACTATGGTATTGCTACTCCACCCAACTTCTGTTCCATTTTTAATATACCTTTGTGATAAAATGTATTGTACCCATTTAAAAAAAAATGTCTTGAAGGTGTGGCGGACAAGAAGAAAAGCAATATCCTGCCACTGCCTCAGACATGAAAGGCACTCCAGCCCCAGCTTATGGCCCACCCTCTCTACTTGGCTGTACAGTTCAGACTCCACATTTTGTTCAATAAAAGCAACAACATTCACATAATTCACCACCTGGGAAGATGCCATAAATTGTCCCAGTCATGTGTGCCCTGGCAAACACCCAGGTATTTCACTGAGCCCTCAATAGCCAATCACAGAAAGAATATCAGCACACCTTGCTTTTCTTAAAAAAATGTGTTGCTAAAACTATATGAAAATAAGATGTTTGCAAGTTAAATCACTTCTTAAATGCATTAAGGATTTTCTGCTTAATGAATACTGTGGAGGACTATTCACTGAATAATAAAATTCCTTTGTAAAGTAATAGTGACCTTATTTTGTAAATCTGATTTTCCTTAAAGCATGATGTACCAATAATTCTGGTTTCTCCATTGTAGGTGTCATGTAATCTTTGGGTGATCAGTTTTCTTTAGGGGAATATTAGGGCACAAGATTCAATGGCCTCTGCAAGTGCCTTCAAGCTCAAAATGCACTGTCTTCCTAAGGCAGTCTAGGAATAATTAGAGGAATGTCCTTTTGTTTGCTTTTCTTTCTGATTTATCATTCTCTCTGTAGTCCAGGGAGTGTGAACTTTCTGCTAGCAGTTTCTCAGACAGCTCCATCTGATACTTCAGGATGGGACTGGCCTGAATGCCTTGAGGACATGACAGAGAGAACAAAAACCATGGTAAACTGACATTCTGAGGCTCCCTCAGAAATCTCCTTCCATGACTATCTTTCCATTTTGGCCCAAAGAATAAGTCATTAAAGGTCAGGAGTGCCTTTAACAATTTCATAGGTTAGGATCTTCTTTCTGGATGATTCCAGAAGCATAAGATACTACATACAATATTTCATCATTTGCCATGAGCATTGGTGATGTCCAAAAGGAAAACTGTATTAACTCCCCTTCAGATGCTGGAAAAAAGTACCATGAGGTAATTAGGTTACTTGCCCCAGAGGCTAAAGATGCTGAATTTTGTGACAGAATTACTAAACTATGCTGCCTGATGTTGAAATGTCTGACACCAGAAGAATTTTAGTTAATAACTTCCCCTGTCACCCCCACTGAACATCACACTCTTCAATGCAGGGAGTTCATAACTTCACCCACTCACCACTGGAATAATCTCAAAAGCAAAAGGCAGCTGAAAAGGTAATATTTTAAGCATTAATGAGATATTGGTGAACCTCAGTTCACCCAAGCCACAGGCCTCCAAACACAAACATAACTAGTATTTTAACTCCCCCTCTGGCTAAAGAAACACTTCCATTAGTAGAAACATTTGAAATCACAGAGATAAAAAGAATGTGTGATTCACATAAGTATTATTTCATCTCATCTAATGACATAAATAAATGTGATAATCAATATGAAATGGCTTGGCAGGCTTCAAAGAATGAAGAATCATTTTTGGCATTATTAGTGGTTGTATGAATAATACCATTGTAAACTATAGACTGACATTAAAAAGACTATCCAAAGATATTATAAAACACTTTGTGCCAGTAAATATGACAACTTATATGAAGGTATTATCAAGCTGACAAAATAGGAAATCTGAATGGTTCAATATCATTAAAGAAATTGAACTTATTTTTATAAACCTTTCCACAAAGAAAACTCTACATCAAGATAGTTCACCTGTAAATTATCACAGAACTTGAAGAATAAATAACTCCAATGTAACACAAACACTTCCAGGGATAGAAGAAAAAGGTAAGAAACACTTCTCTATTATGTATGAGCCCAGCATAATCCTGATGCCAAAACCTGACAAGGATGTTGCAAGAAAGAAAAATAGCAGACACATAGATGCAAAAATCATAAACAATATTAGCCTGAACTAGTGGGCTTTATCCCAGGAATGCACGGTGGTTTATGATTCAAAAATCAATGTAATTTACCATGTTAACATTAAAAAGCAGAAAATTACATAACAAACTAAAATTCAGAAAAAGCACTTGATAAAATTCAACACCCATTGATGATAAAAGTGCCTAGCAAACTAAAGGGACTTTTTTAATATGATAGCATACTTAGCAAAATTTCTTCAGCAGACATTGTCCATGCGTAACTTTGGGGACAAAACAAGAATGCCCACTATCACCAATTTTTTTAAAATTATACTGGAGGTCCTAGTCAGTACGATAAGGAAAGAAACAGGAATAAAAGGTATAATAATTGAAAAGTAAAAAATATATATATACTACTTCCATTAATCATTATTGCAAGGAAGAAGTGCATTTATCAAGTCTATTGGGTACAAGGGCCAATGTTCAAAAAGTGATTCGCTTCTATATACAAACATTAGACAAATAGAAACTGAAATTTTTTAAAAGATGCCATTCACAATAGCATTGAAAACATCCATTTAGCGTGTATGTGCAAAGGAATTTAAAGAATAAGGATCAAGAAATTACTATTATAAGAGTAATAATAATCTGATGAGACCAGTGCTTCAAAATAAATCCATATTCTGGGAAACAGCATGGAGATTCCTCAAGAAGTTAAAAATAGAGCTACCATATGACCCAGCAATTGTACTACTGGGTATTTACTCCAAAGATACAGATGTAGTGAAAAGAAGGGGCACCTACACCCCAATGTTCATAGCAGCAATGTCCACAATAGACAAACAGTGGAAGGAGCCGAGATGGCCTTCAACAGATGAATGGGTAAAGATGATGTGGTTCATACATACAATGGAATATTACTCAGCCATCCAAAAGGATGAATACCTCCATTTACATCAACATGGATGGAATTGGAGGGCATTATGCTAAGTGAAATCATAGAGGGAGAAAAATCATGAAAGTCTGGGAACCAAACTGAGGGTTGCAGAATGGGGGGTTGGGGAGATGGAGTAACCAGGTGATGGGCATTAAGGAGGGCATGTGTTGTGATGAACACTGGGTGGTATATGCAACTAATGAATCATTGAACACTACATCGAAAACTAATGATGTATTATATGTTGGCTAATTGAATTTAAACTTAAACAAAACAAAATTTCTGTAAACATAACCAATTTTTAATAATTATTTTCTAAAAGCAATATCCAAATCTTTCCTTCTCCTCCTCCTCTCTTTTGTTTTCTGCTACATTTTTTAAAAGCAAGATATCACAGTTATTTGAAAATTCACCAGTGATTCCCTAATGACAGAAAATAGATATGTAATTCAGGAAACTTTTCATAGAAACCACTGTTTTTCAGTTTGCTTCCTGTTTTACAAGGAGACTACCAAAAAAGACTGAATTAATCCATGACAGTCACAGGTCACTCTGGCTCTCTTAGAAGTATAATCCTTCACTTAATCAGATAGTTTCTTCATACAGAACACCTTATAGTATATCTCATGAAAGTATACAAGATGTCTAAAGAAGCAATTTTGAACTAATAGATAACTTCTGAATACCACCTTGGGCAAACTCTACTCAAATATTTTGTGACTTTCTGATGGAGATGCTGGACACTGAGGCCTTCTGTACTCTTCCATACAATTCTGCACTCAGAACAGCTCCAGCTGTCTATGGGAAGCCTCTGAAAGACAAAGAACTAGGATTTGGCTGTTTACACATAGAGCATAAATGAATTACCCAGAGTGTGTTGGCAAAGAGATTTGAACTTAAGGACATGGGACAATCTGCACAGGTTGCCAATGGTTGTGAGTTGTGAGAATAGAAAAGAGAAAATTTAAAAAAAAATCTTGCTGACGTAATTTACATTGGACCACATGAGCACATTCCAGTCAACCCACTTCATAGACATGATCTCACTGGTCTCCCCAACTGGTCTCCCCAACATCCCTACAAGGAAATGAGGGGGACAAGTGTGACTCCACCCTTAGGCCAAAAGCCCCATCCTTCACTCCCACTTGTGGCTAGGAGTGGGTGGAACACATTTATACAGAAGAACAAATTACCATCTTCCTTGTTTTCGGTCCCCTCAACATGTGGGTGAACAAGTTTGCCTTTCATTGCTTGAGGCCATACAATTCCCAAAACAACTTGTCTGAAAGGTTGGGGGCTGAGTCACTGGCCAGTGATAATTCTCAAACAACTGCTGGTTTGTTTCTCAATTATTATTTGGCCTTGCTGACTTGGATTCAATACACCATGTAATGTAAGTGGCTGGGATGAAATTTTCCTCATTGACCTAGAGGAGGTTTTGTTTTTTGTTTTGTTTTGTTTTGTTTTTTCTGAAAAGTATCTCCTTAATGTTTTTTTGTTGTTGTTGTTGTTATTTGACACACAATGTTATATTGGTTTCAGGTGTACAACAGAGCGATTCAACATCTCTCTATGTTATACTATGCTCACCACAAGTGTAGCTACCGTCTGTCACCGGGCAACACTATTACAATATCATTGACTAGATTCCCTGTGCTGTACCTTTTACTCCCATGACTTTATTCATTCCACTGAAAGGGAAGACAATAGTGCATTTGGAAGGTGAGACACTTTACACCTTTGCCCAAGAGGATATGTTGATAGCCCTATGCTTATCTAGAAGATGAGATTTAAAACCAGAAAGTAAATATATTGGGCGTCCAGAAGTTCTCCCAAATGATAGACTTGGTCTCCATTTTTCTGTTGTTGGGGTTTCTTTCTGTAACTCTATCACCATTCAAAACCTCACTCTCCTTATGGGTGATTAAAAAAAAAAAAATCTGTGGCAGAATTATTCAAATTCTCCATCAAAACCTTTACTAGTAATTGTAATTTTGAGGAAAGGTCATTGAGAAAGAGAAGAGCATACCAAATATATATATATATTGGATAGTATTTTTCACATTGGGAAATACAAGTTAATTTATTCAAAAACCAACTCCTTAGGATTCGTGTTTGATCTCTTACTTAAAAATATGTTTGGATTCTTCTTTTTCCCACTACAAATAAAAATGTCCCAAATATTGAGGAATGAAAAGTACGAAAGATCATTTTCCATATAAATGTTGACACACATACTCACTGTACCAACATATGGCTATGTCTTACAGATATAGAACTCAGCAGCATAGAGCAGTTTTCTGAGATGAGCACCATATGTGACATAATAATGCATTATTTCACTAAAGCTTTCAAAGCTTAAGAAAATAGCCTGAGGAATAAGGCTGCTCCTTTCTGAGCCAAGGTTGCAATCTTCTAAGTCCAAGATGTGCTTGAAAACGGTCATTAGGTAATTGTAAAAGCCAAGGGAAATCAGTTTAAGAATATGAAATAATACTACTACTGACTGCCCTTTTCTGTGTTCAATCCAGATGGAAGCTGGGCACGTGGGAAGTGACATTTGTAGAACAGCAAAAAGAGAAGCAGCAACCTTCCTATCTATGCTCTCTTTGTAGGGATTTATTACTATCTGCTCTTTCTAATGCCCAGAAAATGGGACTATTTTATCTGTTCAATAGGTTATGGAAATTCTCCCTCTGTCTTTTTATGGCATAGTTTTATTTTATTGTTAGGAAATTTCATTTCACATATCAATAGTAGCCTATTAGCTTATTCAAGTCAACAACATGAAAAGGACATCTTGGTATCAAATAAAGAGCCTTCAGTGGAAGTCAGAATAGTTCACTTTCACTAACTTGGTGTATGACCTTGAGCAAGTCACTTAACATCTCTAAGCCTTGCTTGACTGTCAAATGGGAAAGATGAAAAAAATTATCTCCCCTGGTCTTTCCAGAATTGTTCTATTCTATTCACAAATCAGTTTCTGTTTGCAGAAAGGGTTCAATCCGTTTCTGGCACAGCAATGACCAAGTTAGAATCTCTATTTGGGATAGTGAGAAAAATAGTCCAACACATTTACAAGATGAATTACTGTGCCAAAAGATACATAAATATGGATTGAGTCTATTTTTAATATCCAGAGAAATTTCCATCTCTGAATTACTTCATTAGCAACTGTTACTTCACCTATCCCTGGCTGAGATTTTCAAGTAACACCAGGTCAGCAATTGTAGACTCTATTTTCTATGAAAAATCTGTATTTTCCATCTGCAAAATTTTCACACCAATGGTCTTGTTCCTTAAGGGTCCAATGGAGATTGAAAGATTAGAGGGAGAGAAAAAACAAGGTTTATGTAGAAAGAGTTTCTCACCTGGGAGTGTATTTAGTCCAGAAACAAAAACTCTGAAGTGTGGCTGGCTTGGTAAAAGTCATCAAGAATATGAAGGACCAGCTGCTCTATATTTCGTCAGAGACTAGAACCTGAGGAAACTGCTTCCAATTACAGCAGAAGGCCGTGCTTTGAGTTGGACCCAAAGAATTTCCTGGTTAGGTCTCTGAAATAAGTCATTAAGGGAGATTTTCATCACCCTCAAGGATATCTTGAGACTTGGGACAGCTATCACCAAATGTTAGTCCGTGTGTGTTCAGGGCTCCTATATTCAGCCTCTATACCAAGCACATTGTTTTTGCTATCTACTTTTTTTTCCTATTATTTGTTTTTAAATTTAAATCCAATTAATTAACAGATAATGTATTATCGGTTACAGAGGTACAGGTCTGTGATTCATCAGTCTTATATATTTGCTATCTACTTTTATCAGCATGACAGCCCAGGAGAGAAATGTTACTGTTATTCTCACTTTATTGATGAGAAAACTACAGGGTTTTGGAGATGGGGAGTTGTTTTTTGTTTTTTGGTAGCTAGCAAGCAGAGGTGCTGAGATTTTGAACCCAGAGCCAGCTCTGTTCACCATTAGGTTCTAATGTCTCTCTGCAGTGGATTGACTCTCACCTACTTAGTTGCAGTTTTATTGGGAATAACAAAACAAAGCTACTGGATTTGACCAAATGTAGGAACACCTTTTATACAAAGAAATAGAACCTGATGTTCTTCATCTCTACCAATTCCAAAATCACTGCAAATTTAGTGGCTTGGAGTTGTATAAAGACCACAGAACATGATAATTTACTAGCTTTGTGACCTCAGGCATGTCACTTAACCTCTCTAATGTTCAGTTTCCTCTTTCTTTTTTTTTTAAGATTTTTTTTAAGATTTTATTTATTTATTGGAGAGAGAGAGAGAGTGAGAGAGAGCATGAGCTAGGAGAAGGTCAGAGAGAGAAGCAGATTCCCCGTGGAGCTGGGAGCCCGATGTGGGACTCAATCCCGAGACTCCAGGATCATGACCTGAGCCGAAGGCAGTTGTCCAACCAACTGAGCCATCCAGGCGTCCCTTTTTTTAAGATTTTTAAAAATTCATGTATTTGTCAGAGAGAGAGTATACAAGCAGATGGTGTGGCAGGCAGAGGGAGAAACAGACTCCCCACCGAGCAAGGAGCCTAATTCAGGACTCAATCTCAAGACTTGGATCATGACTTGAACCAAAAACAGATGCTTAACTGACTGAGCCACTCAAGGGTCCCCAGCTTTTTCTTTAACCTATTCAACACTATTTACTGAGTACCTACTTACATCAGAAATTCAATGGTGAATAAAATATGGAAAATGAAAAAAATAAGAAGTACCCCCACTACATTGCTGTGTTTCCCATTTGGTCAGTGTGCCTTCCTTTCCCACTGTCCCTCCTGCACGAGGGACTTATGTCATAGAAGGAAGAACTTCCTGACATTAAGTATTGTGAAGTATGCTTCTAAATATAGAAAGGGAGAATAAAGTATTGTTATCTTCTGAATGAAAGGTGCTTTTTCCAGAAAACGTCCAGAGAGAAAAAACACCAGCAACAGTTTACTTCCTTTCTCCTCTGTACTCTCAGAGGATGTTTTCATCTATTATAGTGTTTGTCATATTTCAATTATTCTTTTTCATGTCTTCCTCCCTCATGAGACTCTAAATTCTAGAAGACAAAGTCTATCCTTTGCTCCTTTCTGTATTTACCAAGATCATACCAAGCCCTGGGTCTGACACATCACACACACATAAAATATTTGTTGAATGAATGAATAGATAAGTAGGTAGATGGGTGGGTATATGGATGGATAGATAGATAGATGATAGATAGAGGTTCCCGATTAGAAAAATGAGAATAAAATCACAGGAGAGAAAATAAGAATTGACACTTGCTTCACATGCTAAGACTAGTAGACCATTTGTAGTTTTTGCTTTATTTCAATGTATAACAGCTATACCTAAGCAAAATACATAGTGTCTTTCATGAGTGTTTGAAACTTCCAGAATTCCCTTCTCAGCAGTGTTTGGGGGGACAAGATAAATTCTAGTTTGTGAAAGGAGTGGGTGGTCCTACTGGGAAGCAGGTGGATGGGACTACAGGATTTCTTCCAGCCTGAGAGCATCAGTGACTCAGTAATTCCAAATGAATCCTCAGGAATCCTTCCAATCAAATGATTCTTTCCAGTTACTCAGACTGGGCCTTAAAAAGCTCACCTTGAAAGAACCCAAACATTTAACCCAATATTGTCATGTAGCAAAAATTGTTTTTACATCAGTGATTTCCCTAGGCGAGAGAAAGTGCTGTGAATGTGGGCAAGGAGAGGCTGTGACTTTGTCTCTAGGAGATCAAAACAGGCTGAAAAATCAAACATTTCATGAAACGAGGTTTGGAAGCCAAGATCTGAAATGAGCTAGTTTTTTCTTTTTAAGTGAATTCATGAAGTAAACTCTTCAGAACAGTCAAACAGGTTGGAGTCCTGGGACCTCACGTCAGTCACATCAGATCTGAAATCCTCCAGTCTTCCTGCATTCACACAGGCCATTCAGTGGCAGACGATGCAAGCCAGCCATACCAACAGGGACCACACTTAGAATATGAATTTAGAAGAAGGACTCTCTTCTCAAGTTTAATCACTGGGTATCGAGTGCCTCCTGAGTGCCTGGGGCTTTACTAAACATTTTACATTTACTGTCTAGAACCCTAAAAACAATCCTAGAAGGCAGGGCTCATTATTCCCATTCTATCTGGAGAAATGAGGCTTCAGAAAGGTTATACAAACTGCCCAGTGCTCCCCAGCTACCAAGTTAGAGTCAGGATTTAAATCCAGTGAATCTCTCTGCTTCTCTTCCTAAATTAGTTGGATTATTTACAGCATTTGAGCCTAAATGCTGTGAAAAGGTAGACCAGTAAACCCAAAGCCTTATTTTATGAGTCGTTGCTATTCTTTAATAAGAGTTTGTCATTTGGTTCAAACCAGTTGTACATCTTTTTCCTACTGAAATGGAGAGTTGTCGAGCCTCAATAACCCATTTCCCGCTGCTATTTGCAAATTGTCAGTATTGTTTTACGATAGAATCATTTCTTAACATAGAGTTCTGTGTTTGCTTTATAATGTCTGAATTTGGCACCTTGTAGAATAATTTTCTGAACGGGAATTTTGCTTCCATTACCTAATTGCAAAAAGTTGCCAAAATTTTTAAAGGCTCTGGGAAGGGGAGGCAATACAAGAATTCAAGTGACCTCAAGGTCTCCCTCTTAAAAAAAATGGAAATATTTTTGGACTGGATCTTCATCCTATTTGTTGGTATAACTACAGCTGGAAAGGGAGAAGAAAAGGCAGTATTTTTCTCCCCACTTTCTCCAGTGACACCTCTGGCTGAAGTATGCTATTCATAAAGAGAATATTTCCGGGTAATTTGCAAATTTTACCATCTTCTAAAAAAAATGTTAATGTACTCGTTTAATGCCTCACCCTGAGGAAAAAATAAATTTATTCTTAATGTAATAAAGACTCTGAGGGAAAAAAATGCCAACCAACTAAAGTGAAAGCTCAGGGAGTAAGAAGACAAATGTGAGTAATGCAAAGTATGGCATCAAAAGCTGATGGACAGAGATACTGTTCACACTGTTTTGCTATCATCAAAAGAACTAAGAGGAAAGAATCAGAATTTGCATACCCTTGATGTGCCCAAAACATGAATATCCTCCAAATGCCACACATTTCAGCCTTTTAGTTTGGATTTTATTTTTATACATAACAATGAAATAATATGAAGTTAATCACATTCTATTGGATAATAAAATTAGTATGTTATTATTTCCATCCTCACTAATCTTTCTCAGTTTCCTAACAAACTTAAAAATTTGCCAAATAAAAATGTGTCCGTGTGAAGAAAAGAAATGAGACAAACCCTTCCCTGTACAGTCTATGACATACCTTATGCCCATTGTGCATTTTTCTCCCCTTTTCTCTATGTTGTAGAATTTTAGAGTTTTCTTTAAAATTTTCCTGTATTGGTTTTCTATTTATAATTCTTCTGATCAGGGCTTTCCACCAAGAATAAAAGATTTTGCCCTGATTACTAAATACCTATGGCCAAGTCATGTTGACTTTGCTTCTTTAAGTCTGTAATATCGTCACAAATTAAATAGGTTCTTAGAGTGCTAATTCATCCACCAGAGCAGTTTTCTGTGACTAAAAAAATGTGGCTGTAAGGGTCAGGCTACCTTACCCATGTGAGGTACTCTGCTGGGGAATTGAAAACAGTCTCAATTATAGAAGTGTTTTTGGTTTTGTCTTTTTTGTTTTCAATATTACATAAAAGAGTTTTACCTCTAATAAACATCTTAATATCCTTCTTCTTCATCAAATGCTGGAGCAGAAATCCCCCAAAGGTTGCTACTTTTAAAAATTTCACAACCTCGCTTCATTAGAACTAATCTTGTAGCCCTAAATTGATCCTACAATTTCCCAGAAAAGGCAAAAAATATTTAAAGAACATGTTGCATCTTTAAAGCAATAGTAGAATGAAGGGTTATGTATTTTACCAAAGACCTGCACTGAGCTTTTAATAGAATTACCACAATACCATATAATATTAGTGATAAATCTTTGGTATTTGGTATAAGATGTTTTAAAGCATATGAAAATGAAAGAGAACAATTAAGGAGCTGATCATTTATTTCACTTTCATGTTGGTTTATTTAATAGGTTTCAGAGATGTAAGTCTATAAAATGGTCCACAAATTAAGAAGCAGAGGAGCCTGGGGAAAGGATCGTACTAAAGCCAGAAGCCAGAGAAATATTTTCTTCCCCTAGCCTAAGAACAGTGAAGTTTCAAAAGGAGACCTCCAAAGGTCCAGAGACAGAGAAATAGAGTCTTAAAAGCAGGAGAACATTAGAGGCCAGCTGTCTGGGCCACGCAGTGGGGCTCTCCTATCCTGAATGTTCAGTGTGACCATCACAATGACCTTGGCTGAGCTCTAGACCTGTCCCTTTCTGCACGTCCAAATGCCTATGAAGGAAAGCTTGAGTTAGCTTGAGTCTATCCACCAGCCGTTACACCCCCCAGCATATCTTCATCTGTATAATCATCGATGTTGATGCAAAACCCCAAAGTGCCTCCCATACCCTTAGAGAAAAATGTCCCAAATAACTATTGGTTTAACTGCATTTTGTGTTCTAATACACTAAAAATCTGAAATCTGACCTTCCTGCTTCCCTTTTCTCAGGACCCTTGTGGTTAGCTTGGGCCCATCCAGACAATTCAAGATAATCTTCCCATCTCAAGATCCTTAACTTAATCACATCTGCAGAATCCTTTTTGCTCTGTGAAATAATACATTCCCAGGCCCCAGGGATTAAGTCATGGACATTGTGAGGGTCCAGTATCCAGCATACCACAGATAGTTTATTGTGTTATCATTACTTTTTCCCTGAAGGAAAAGAGTGCATTGGAAGCATTAAAAATTTGGTCAAATACATCAAGTGAGCCTGTGATTGAGCTCTGCAGTCATTATGCCGAGTTGTTTCTGCCCTGTCAGTCTAGCCTAAGTTCTCTCACCCTTAACACTATTGACATTTAGGGCTAGATAGTTCTTTGTCGTGGGTGGCTGTCCCATTCATTCTGGGAGTTTTAGAAACACCTGTGGCGTTTACCCACTAGACGCCAGGAGCTCTGCCCCCACAGTTGTGGCAACCAAAAATGTGTTCCTATATCACTCAGTGTAGCCTGGGTGGAAAAGTATTCTCAGTAGAGAAGTATTCATCTAACAGAAAGCAGCCAAATTATTGTAATGGTCTCTTTGACTCACAGAACTCACAGAAGGCAAAAGATCTGGTGGCATTTTTTTATATTGATTTATTCATTCTGGAAAGCATGAGCAGGGGTTGTGGGAGCAGAGGGAGAAGGAAAGAAGCAGACTCCCCACTGAGCACAGAGCCCAACACAGGCTTGATCTCAGGAGATCACGACCTGAGCCAAAACCAAGAGTCCTACACTTAACTGACTGAGGCACCCAGGTGCCCCAAAAGATCAGGTGGGTATTAATTGATGGCCAGTCTTAAGGGGCCAAATGTGGGTTATTTATCTCAGCACTGTAAGCTAAATTTACCACTTATTTTATTTGTCCCAAAGATAAAAACTCAGAGTTAAGTCTTATTCATTGGCCCCAACCCATCTATGTAATGTGTCCAGTGTAGGTTGTGTATGAAGCTTTCAATTCTTTGGCAATCAGGCTGAGAGTGGCATCTCACTATGCTCTGTCTTCCAAAAGTTGTGAGCCCTTCAGTGGTAGAAACCGTGTCTTATTATGCTTCTTTCCATGGACCATAATCTCCTCAACCTACATCCAGGAACCTTTTCATTATACTAGGGTGCTCCTCAAACACAGGGATGTTGGTTTTTCTAGAAGGATACAGGCCAGGCCCTAGAATTTGCATCTTGGCTAATTCCCCAGGCATTGGTCCCCAAGCTTTAACCATTTGTACTCCCCCTTCACAATTTCTTTTTGCCATTTTTTACTTGGCATTTGTCTTCAAATCTATGTATGTTTTTCAAACATAAATTCTACTTTAATGATTGTATATATTAAATCATGTTTCAGAATGCTATTATAATTTTTCTAAAATGCATTAAATTAAATATATAACTATAAAATATTTCTTGTTTGTCCGTATGCCATTTAAAAGAAGCTCACTGTTAGATACACGTATGATACTTCAAGACATATTGCAGTAATGGACAATCAGGTAGGTGAAGGGGATTAAGAGGTGTAATCTTGCAGAAATAAAATAAATAAGACAAGGGGCTATAATGTACAGCATAAAGAATATAGTCAATAATATTGTAACTATTTGTATGGTGATGGATGGTAACTAGGCTTATTATAATGATCATTTCATAATGTGTACTTATAAATGTGTACTTATAAAAACTGCTGTACACCTAAAACTAATAAAATATTGTATGTCAGTTATTATTCAATTAAAAAATACATTGTCCTGGGGACAACTAAATTCAGCAAAAGCAGACATTTATTTCTAATTCTAAAGATGTTTTCCCATCTGTTCAACTTCCTCACAAGTGAGGAAACATCAAAGTACAACAAACCATACTGCTCACAGAGAGATGGTGTAAGTTCTCACAATGGAGGGAAAAGTTCAGGCTACTATTTACACTGTTTCTTAAAAATCTTCCTTCTCATTTTTCTTTAAAATATGTAATAGTTAAAATATATGCCCTTAAAAAGCAGTATTACCAAGGAGTTTGTCCCGATATATTTAATGTAAGATATTAGCCAGATAACCACAGAAAAAGCAAACTAAAAAAAAAAAAAAAAATTGGGAAAAGTAATCCAGACCAGTGTTTCCCAAAGTGCATCTCATAGAAGAGTAGTTCTACAAAATCTTAATAGACATTACATGGAAAAAAAAAAAAAAAAAAGATAGGGGGGAAGTTTGGGGGAGATCTACAGTCATATAATTTTGGGAAATTCTTTTAAACAAAATGAAAACAACTTTTTTATTGCAAGACTTCTCAGAGATTTTCATATTCTAATGTGCTTTGTGAAACTTAAAAGAAGTGTGTAATAAACAGACAGTCCTAAATTTACTTAATGACAAAATCCTTTTTTATTTCTTGGGGCTAGTGTTCTAAGGAATGTATTTTGGGAAATGCTGATCTATCTAGATTAGAGAAAATTTTATTTTCCTGAGATGAAGAAGAACAAACTTTAGGGTAATGGATATTTAAAACAGCATGCTATCTTATTTTTCTAAAGTATATAGAAGTGCAGACTATCTTTCCTGGATTAGTTTTGTTAATCACTACCTTGCACCCCCAAGGACTCAGAAGACCATTACTGGATATTAATGATAAATGAACATAAAAGGCAACATGGAAATTCTCTTACTGGCTATAGCATGGTTTATATTGGCTACTTCTTTGCTTTGAGAAGTAATTAACTTCTTTTTATCTTAACACATAAAGCTCCACAAAATATGGGCCCTAACCATCTAAAAACCCTTGCTGGTCTTGAGTGGCACAGTTGGTTGAGCATCCAGCTCTTGGTTTTGGCTCTGATCATATCTCAGCGTGCTGGGATAGAGCCCTGAACTGGGCTCCCTGCTCAGGGTGGCGTCTGCTTGGGGTTCTCTCTCCTCCCGGTGCTCCTCCTGCTTGTGGGCTCACATATGTGCATGGTCTTTCTTTCTCGCTCTCAAATAAATAAATTAATTTAAAAAAAAAACACTTGAGGTGCCTGGGTGGCTTAGTCTTTAAGCGTCTGCCTTTGACCTGAGCCTCAGGTTGTGATCCCAGGATCCTGGGGTCAAGGCTGGCATCGGGCTTCCTTCTTGGTGGGAAGCCTTCTTCTCCCTTTCCCACTTCCCCTGCTTGCGTTCTCTCTCTCACTGTGTCTCTCTGTGTCAAATAAATAAATAAAGTCTTAAAAAAAAAAACAAAACTTTGCTGAAGCTAATATTGCCTGAATAGCATTAATGGACAGCTGTTAAAATTCATGGAATTAAAAAAAAAATTCATGGAATCAGCAAATAGTAATTTTCCTTAGCAGACTCTTACTTTCTCTCCATGCACAGTGTATAAACATGCAAGTGTCATTCTAAATGAAGATTAAGTCCATGAATTGAAAATTAGTTAATTTGTCAAATTTAATATTTCTAGCCACTACTACACAGGGTTTGACATGATACTGAAAGTGAATGAGATAATGTGGCCAAAACACTAAGCCCAGAGTGGCTCCTAAGAAATCTGAAGCCACCAAATATTGTCACCTAGAGTGTTAGCATGGGGAAGGATCTCAGAGATGTAGACAGAGACATTGTCATCAAATTGCTACTGCTAATATCAGGAATTCTTGTACAGGGTGCACCACTCAATTATTGTGTGAGTTTGGGAAAATCACTTTGCCTGTGTAGGACCCGAATGAGAAGGCTGGGGGGGAAAAGTTCATCTAGCACCTTGCTCCTCAAAGTGTGGTGCCTGGTCCAGTGGCATCAACATCACCTGGGATCTTGTTAAAAACGTAGAAACTCGGGCTTCACCCCAGATCTACTGAGTCAGAATCTGCATTTTAACAAGATCCCCTGATGAACTAGTAACACTGGTTTTCTAACACTATTCCTAGCACCTCAAATCACCCCTCTCTACCAACCCTCTCGACCACCCAACTACCCTCGTGGACAGGGAACCTAAGGGCAGAATCAGCAGAAGGGATTAATTTTTTAAAAAGCTCTGGTAAAACCCTCTCTTTAGACAGATAAGGAAACTGAGGCCCAGAGAAGTAAAGCAGATTTCCTGAAACCACACAGTCAATTAGTAACAGAATGCAGATTTTATTATTAGCTTTTCCAGTGTAGTTAATTGTATTGCTTCACAAAAAGGTTACTAAAATGGTGGGATTAAATTGCCAAGTGTTAATGTTACAACAAAGGAACAGGAGTGCTTTTCTTCTCTCGGAAAAAAACTTCTTTTTTCAAGTTTAAAAATGACTACTTTTTAATGAAATTATGTTATTCCTGGAGGTACTTAGAGAAGAATCAAATTACAGGGTGTCTCATTTCTCTTCCAGGCCAGCAGTAGAAAGGCCTCTATACTCAGGCCAGACACTTAGTCGCCCCTTTCCTGCCTCTCTCAACACCCACTCAACCCTCCCACGCACCTGCACACACACACACACACACACACACACACACACCCCACAATGATGACATATAATTCAATTATGAATAACTACAAAAACCACATGAGCCCTGATCCAGCATGCTCACAAGTCCAGTTGTAGTGAATAACCTCTTAGAAACCAGCAACCTTGTCTGAAACAACTGAAACCTCTGTGGCTTGAAAACCAAATGGATCTCAAATAACCACGAGAAATGGATGAGAATATTATGGTTACGTTTAAACAAATTTCACTAATTGAACACTGAGTTATACAGAAGTCCTCCTCCCCCCTTACCTAAGACCTCCAGAGGATGCCCGAAACCAAACAGGACCAAATCCTTTATATGTATATACCATGTTTCTTCTTATACAGACACACACATGATAAAGTTTAATTTATAAATTAGGTACAGTAAAAGATTAATAAGAGTAACCAATAATAAAATAGAACAATTTTAATAATATTCTATAATAGAAGTTATATGAATGTGGTCTCTCTCTCTCAAAAGATCTTATCGTACTGTACTCACCCTTCTTGGGAGGACATGAGATGATAAAATGCCTACGTGATGAGACCGAGAGAGGTGGATGACATAGGCATGGTGACATAGTGTTAGGTTACTGCTGACTTCTCACAATATGTCAGAGGAGGATCATCTGCTTCTCAATGGTGGATAACTATGAGTATGGGAAGAGAAACTGTGGAGAAGGGCAGACCACTGTAATGGGCATTTGTATGTGCCCCAGAGACAAATGTCTCTTTCCACCTTGGGGCGATCTTTTCTCTTCCATTTTGTTCCCACTCCTCTCTTCACTATTCTCAGAGTGGTGGCCTGGAAACAAAGGATCTTAGACTGCCAAAGCCAGGAAGAATAATAAAACCATTTGAATGAACAATTGAGCATACTGTATTTGGCCTTAGTAATACTGTCAGATACTTTCTTTAATTTGCCTCCAGACTATTCTGGGTTTTGCCTGGAATTAAAGTCCCAGGAACTATATTTAAAACAAAGCAGAGGGGCACCTGGATGGCTCAGTCAGTTAAGCATCTGCCTTCCGCTCGGGTCATGATTCCAGGATCCTGGATTCCAGGATCCAGGATAACCCCATGTTGGGCTCCCTGCTCAGCAGTGAGTCTGTTTCCCCCCATGCTCATGGTCTCTTTCCCTCTCCTCCCTTTCTCTCTCGGTCTCTCTCTCAAATAAATAAATAAAAATCTTTTTTTAAAAATGGGAAAAATAATTGCATGGTGCCATGTTTACCCTTTGAAAACGATTTTTCCATTTCCTTCTCCTTCATACCATTATATCATCTGGGAAATGTCGAACCAAATGTGTCAAACCAAAAGTTAATTTCAGTATTTCTTTCATGTTTGATAAATCATAAATATCCTTCTCACTCTTCAATTCTTTACTCTCTATAAATCTTTGTAAGCAGGGGGGTTCTTGTTCTTCATCTCTTTTTCTTATATAAAATTGTGAGGTTTTTGATAGACCTGCAGCAATGAGCATGACAAGATTAGGTCACTAACAAGGTATAGCCAAATAATACAAATATCTAGCATATGGACAGGAAGCAAGGAATAGATCATAATGCATACTCCCTCTTTTCAAGAAATTTTTGTCTACTGGCAGAAGTAAAAACTGCAGTGGATTTTTATAAAAGATGTTAGGGGATATAATTAACATCCTCTCTAACCAAATTATATATTTGTCTCTTTTTTTGTAGTAATTATTAGGGGTGTACATCTTAAACTAGAATACATCCAAAAATAAACAAATTTTCATTTCCAAGATTCTATAGAAGTCAACTCAATAGAAATGTGAGAGTCATATATGTAATTAAAAGTTTTCTTACAACCACATTTAAAAAATAAAGTGAAACAGGTAAAATTAGTTTTGGTAATATATTTTATTTAACTCAATATGTCTAAGATATTATCATTTCAACATGTAATCAGAATTAAAAATTACTAATGAGGTGTTTCACATTAGTCATGGTAGCCTTGACATAGCATGCTAATCTTACAAGATTAGAGGGAGGAAATTGTTATAATTTAGAAAAAAAACAATGTAGGATTTTTAAGCTTGCCCTCCTGCCTGACACATGAGAATCACTCAATACTTGTTAAAAGAATTTAAAAAACAAATTAAGGTGCATCAGCGAGATCAATATAAATTATAGGCAAAGATCTTTTTTCATTAACAATATACCTAGAATTCTAAATATTACTTATCCTAATGTCTGAATTGGGGGGGGGGGAGCAGAGCGATTCAATGTATCACAATTTTCAACTTCAATTGGATATTTTAAAATAACTTTTTCCTCCAAATGTCAAGATTAACAAGATATAAAGCTTGTCTGGGTCCCCCCCCCCCACCACCAAGGTTAGGAAGGATCTGCTAAGGACAATTACATGAGAAGCCTGGCCCAAGGAGTAAAGTTCTGAGAGTTGAGATACTTCCACCCAGAGCACCCACAGGCAGCTCAATCAGGGAGAAACCCTGAGACATGGTCAAAGGTGGAACCAAAACAGGTCTGAGTGAACATCTGAATGTCTGAGAAGACAGAGAGCACAATGTCTGGAAGGGTTGGGAGCCTGTTTGCATGTAGCCAGTGGCTCACCAGAGACTAGAACTGCCAGGTCCCTCTGCACAGACACCCAGAAGTCTCTCCTCAGGCCCCAGGGTGACAGGGTTACTGCACCATCATACCAGAAATGAACACCAGCCATGCTCACACCAGATTATGACTACCAGACCTTAAGGTTGTAACCAAGGTAAAAATAGGAGTATTTACTTTGGAATTCATGTGACAGATTTCGGCATAACTGATTCAGAGCTGTTCTGTCATACTTCATCATCTTCCTCTCTGACCCACTTTTTTCTTGAGTTTTTTTCATTTAAGAAATTTCCTATATAGTAATTTAGTCAATTTGCCATTCACCTGAAATATACAAAGATATGAAATCATGTATAAAAATCTGCAGGCCTATTTGAAGTTTGAAATATTTCCTGTCAACCCCATGAGAAATTAAAGGATGATTACATCTGTTAATAAACTTTATAGGTTTATGTCTCAGAATTAAATTAGTCAGATTAGAAAGTTAAAAGGAAAATAACCAAATTGTTTAAAATGCTGGCATTACCTAAAAAGATCAGCGAAGCTGAGATAAAAGCATGTTTTAGGGAGTTTACTGGAAATACTTTGGCACAAGAGAGGTGGTTTGAGAATCTTTCAGCACCTAGGAGTGACTCTAGCTTGAAAAATACACAATTTTAACAATGAGGGTTATAAATTCTCACTGACAACAGAAAAAGGAGCCTGGAGATACTCAACAGTCATGTACTGCTTACATCTAGAAGGCCAGTTTCTTTGGGAAGATTTGTGAATACACATCTGTGCATTTCTTCACTTCCTAACATACAATCCTCTTCATACCAAACTATATTTTCCTCCATAGTGATACCACTACTGCTATCTGGCCAGCAAAAAGTACAAATACCAGAGTTGGTCATAGAAAAGGATCTAGAGTAAAGCATTCAACAGTCATTTATTCAAAAAAGAAATCTGATAAGATCTGACTCTGTCATCAGTAGGCTTTACTGTTATGAAAGATGCCAAAATAACATAGAACTGGCCTACCCCTGGCAGTTACTAAATGGCTCAGACGCTTGAGCATCCAGCTCTTGGTTTCTGCTCAGGTCATGATCTCAGGGTCATGATCTCAGGGTTGTGGGATCGAGCCCCTTCAGACTCCACACTCAGTGAAGAGTCTGCTTAAAATTCTCTCTCCCTCTTCCTCTGCCCCTCCCCACCACTCTTTCTCTCTCTCTCTCTCTCTCTCTGTCTCAAATAAATAAATCAATCTTAAAAAAAAAAAAAAACACCAAAACTGACCTACCCTTAGGAACTTACAGTCCAGTTGGGAGAGAGAAAACAGCTACAAGCTAAAGCACTCCATTAAACAAACCTCAGTTTCTATTACATCGCTTTGTTTTATTGTCACTATGTGAATCTGCCTTATATATTTATTTATTGTATCTTTATTTGTTGCTTATGATGTATCTCTCCCATCAGAATGTAAGCTTCATGTGGAGAGGGACACAGTCTGTGTTCCCAGGGCCTGGAAACAGAACATTAGTTGGATGAGTGTATCAATAATGAATGAAACAGACCACCTGCAGCTGTATATCATTAAGTACTTGATGAGTGATAAGGACAATAAGAGCTCCAAGCATTTGGCTTAAGAATAGAATGAGGCCGTCTGGGTGGCTCAGTTGGTTGAGCAACTGCCTTCAGCTCAGGTCATGATCCCGGACTTTCAGGATCGAGTCCCGCATCGGGCTCCCAGCTCCTGGGGGAATCTGCTTCTCCCTCTGACCTTCTCCTCTCTCGTGCTCTCTCTCACTCATTCTCCTCAAATAAGTAAATAAAATCTTAAAAAAAAAATAAGAATGAGATTTTATTGTCGAGGAAGGCTCCATAGAAGAGGGAAAAGCCTTTGAAGATGAATCCAATTTAAAGAAATGGAGAAGGAGGACCATTGCCAAAGTGAGGTAGGAAGTTCAAAAGAGAAACAAGTACTACCGGCAGGATTGCTATAGGTAAGCTCCCGAATTTCTCCACGTGATAACTGTTTGGTGTTAAAACCTCCCCTTGTGGGACGTCTGGGTGGCTCAGTGGGTTAAGCCTCTACCTTCAGCTCAGGTCGTGATCTCAGGGTCCTGGAATAGAGCCCCACATCGGACACTCTGCACAGCAGGGAGCCTGCTTCCCCCTCTCTCCCTGCCTGCCTCTCTGCCTACTTGTGATCTCTCTCTCTAAAAAAAAAAAAAAAAAAAAAAAAAAAATCCTCCCCTTGCTTCATCCCTCTGCTCTTTAAAAATGCCATTGTTTACATCACATATGCTCACAACTCTGTGGTCACCTAAGACTCCTGTCCATCCTTCATTACTGCCTTATAGGCAAGGAGTCCCCAAGTTCTAAAGAGACTACTCCAGCTGTCTCTCTTTAAGGTCTGTTAGTATCATATGTGTGTGTGTGTGTGTGTGTGTGTGTGTGTGTGTGTGTGTATTTAGGTGGTCCTACATTAGGTGCATAAATATTTACAAATGTTATATCCTTTTGTTGGGTTGACACCTTTATTGTTATGTAACGTCCTTCTTTGTCTATTAAACAGTCTTTGTTTTAAAGTCTATTTTGTCTGACATAAATATAGCTACTCCAGCTTTATTTTGGTTTCATTCACATAGAGTATCTTTTTCTACCCGTTCATTTTCAGTCTGTGCATATCCTTACACCTAAAATGTGTTTTTTCTAGGCAGCATCTAGATGGGTCTTATTTTTTTATTCACTGATCCACTATATGTCTGCTGACTGGAGAATTTAGTCCATTTACATTTAAAGTAGTTATTGATAGCTATGTGCTTACACATAATTTTTTCATTGTTTTCTGTCTGTTTTTGTAGTTCGTCTGTTCCTTTCTTCTTGTTTTGCTCTCTTCCATTGTGGTTTGATCATTTGTATTCTTTATACTTTCTCTTTTGTGTATTTTCTACAGGTTTTCACTCTGTGGTTACCATGAGGCTTATATATAGCATATTATATCTATAATAATCTATTTTAAGTTGATAATAACTTAAGTTTGATCCCATTCTATGGTTTAACATTTTCACTCTCCCCCACCCTATTTTTTATGTTTATGTTGTCACATTTACATCTTTTGCCTTGTGCTTTTCTTAACAAATTATTACAGTCATATTATTTTTACTATTTTTGTCTTTTAACTCTCATACTAGCTTTATAAGTAATTGATCCACCATCTTTACTATTTGTTTTTTACTTTTCCAGTGAGATTTGCTCTTTCATTTGTGTTCTTGCTACTTATCAGTATCCTTTCCTATAAGATTGTGTCTTATAAGATCAGTTTAGTGATGACAGTTTTTGTTTGTCTGGAAAACTCTCTCTTGCAATTCTGAATGTTATCTTTGCCAGGTAAAACACTGTTGGTTGGAAGTTTTTTTTCTTTCAGCACTTAGAATATACAGTACCACTCCCTTCTGGCCTGCAAAGTTTTCACCAAAAAAAAAAAAAAAAAAAAATTTAAATGCTGATCATCTTATGGGAGTTCTCTTGTATGTAACAAATTGTTTTCCTGTTGCTGCTTTTAAGTTTCTCTCCTTGTCTTTAACTTTTGACATTTGGTTTATAATGTGTCTTGGTGTGTGTCTCTTTAGATTCATCTTATTTGGTTGGAACTCTATGGGATTCCTGAATCTAGATGTCTGTTTCCTTCCCCAAGTTAGACAGTTTCAACTATAATTTTTTCAAATAAGATTTCTTTCCCTCTCTCCTTTCTCCTTCTGGGAGTCCTGTAATGCAAGTGTTAGTCTGTTTTATGCTGTCACATAACTCTCTTAATCTATCTTCATTTTTTTTTTCTTTTTGCTGCTCTGATAAGTTCCACTTCCCTGTCTTTAAATTCACTAATTCTTTCTTTTGCTTCATCTAAAACCCTGCTAGTGCATTTTTTTCAGTTCAGTCATTGTGCACTTCAGCTCTGTGACTTCTGTCTGGTACTTTCTTGTGTCTTCCAACTCTTTGTTGAAGTTCTCACCATATTCATCCATTCTTCTCCCTAATTCTGTAATCATCTTTGTGACCATAGTTTAAAGTCTTTATCAGATAAATTACTTACCTCCATTTCGTTAAGGTTTTTTTCTGAAGTTTTATCTTGTTCTTTCACTTCAAACATATTCCTCATTTCTTCATTGTGCTTAATTCTCTGTTGTAGTTTTAACAGAGTATATGAAACAATCCCCTCTCCCATCTTGAAGGAGTGAACTCATGTAGGAGATGAACCTTTTGTTCAGCCCTACCCCAGCTCTTGGTCATTTTTGTAAACCCTTATGTTTGTTTAAGTGGCTTAATATATTGTTAATAGTGCCTAGTAGCTGAGAATGTGCCAAGACCTGTCAGCATCCCAGAGGGGAGGGTCTTAGCACCTAGGTTCAGGCTGACTAGAAGCTATACCTACAAGGAGCAGCTTTAACGTACTCAAATATATATGTCCTGAGAAGCCACAGCATAAGCCCTGCTGGCCACCAGAGAGAGGCAATCTTGAGGTGTTCCCTGGGTAACAATCACAAATACTGGGGCTCCAGTGTATAAGCTTCTCTGAAGAGCTAAAACAAAGCAGAGGGAGAGTACCAAGATGGCATATCCATGGCCTACACTCCTTGAAAGTAGCTCCACTAAATGTGTGCCAAATCTGAAGCTTTCCTCTCAGTCTGAAGCCCCAGGACAAGCAAAGTAATCTCCTTCACAGAAAGATTGGAAGGTGTGCCTCAATCCACTATCTGTGCAATGCTGTAGAAGTGGTAGCCTGCCAAGAACTGTCTTGCCATGTCTTTTGGGGTCCAGGAACACAAGCCTTTCTGGCAACCAGAGCTAGGTGATCAAGAAGCATTCCCTAGGTATTAGCAGCAAGAAGTAAACACCAGATGTATGTAAAGCTCTCCCAAGGAGACATTGGCACTCTGGAACATGGCAGAGAGTGAGCATGAAGATATCACTCACCCTCTGAGGTCTCTGGAAAGAACTGTAGTCAGTCCTTGTGTGTGTGTTTAATTAGAAATCTGTCCTTCAGGTCATAGTCATGATGATTACCTAATATGCCTCCCTCACAGAAAGAGTCATCTCCCAGGTCTGTTGCTTCTTGCTGTATCCTGGAAGGGTGCTAGCTGTTTAAGAACTCTCTCTTAATTGGTTATGGTCCTATAGGACCCATGAGCATAAGCCCCGCTGGACACCAGAGCCAACTGATATAGAGGAAACAGTCATAAAACTCAACATACCGGACAGGGGTATGAGCTCCTTTCTGGGTAACACCAATCATTACAGTCCCATGTGACCAGGAACACAAGCTCCCCTGACCTCCAGAGTCAGGCAACCAGAGACATCCCCTGGACAGCACAAGCTCTCTTGTAAGGCTATCTTCCAGAGGATACTGGTGTTTTAGAGTGTGGTAAAAGAGCAATTAAAAAATGGTACCCACCAACCAGTCTCTATCTCTGGAGAATACTCCAGCAGATCCCAGATGTGTGTGTTAAATCAGAGGGCTGCCTATCAGGCCAAGGTTTTAATATAAACAGGTGAGCCTCATCTACTTTAGCTTTAGGTGGGATTTGTTATTTCTGAGCTGGGCCCTGGGCTGGGTGAGTCTGAGCACCCGGGGTCCTTTAAGATCTATGTTCCAGATTGCCATTTAGTGGATCTTGGCACATCTGCCCCATTGATGTTCAAAATTAGATGTTTTAGGGTAAAACAGATGAATGGGATTAAGAGTACACTTACTGGGACACCTGGGTGGCTCAGTAGGTTGTGTCTGCCTTCAGCTCAGGTCATGATCTCAGAGTCCTAGGATCAAGTCCCACATCCGGCTCCTTGCTCAGCAGCGAGCCTGCTTCTCCCTCTGCCTGCTGATCCCCTTACTTGTGCATGCTCTCTCTTTCTGACAAATAAATAAATAAAATATTAAAAAACAAAAAGTACACACTTATTGTGATGAGACTAATTAATATATAGAATGACTGAATTGCTATATTGTGCACCTGAAACTAATACAACACTATCCGTTAACTATACTGGAATTAAAATAAAAATAAAAATAAAATAAAATTAATATTTTGAGGATTCATCTCTCAAATACTTGTCTTAAAAGTTGAGGTGCCCAATGTGAGGTTTAAATACTTTACTCCTCAGGGAGAAGCTCCAGGTTTTGAGTTCCCTCCAGTTGTGGGTGAGTGTGGTAGAGTTGGGGTTTATGACAAGATTGTGTGTCAACCTCTTCAACCGTCTTTGATGTAGTTTTCTTCTCATTTGTTCAAGGCATAGTTATCACTCAGTCTGCTTTAGGTTTTTTAAGAGAAAATTGTTCCATATGTAGCTTTAGACTCAATATGTCTGGAGGACATGAGTTTGGAAACCAGAACCTGAAGCTGTTTTTTTATAGACATAATCAAGGAAGGCCTCAGTGTAAAGGTCACATTTAAGCAAAGATCTAAAGGAAACAAAGGAGGGAGCTCTGAATATTTCCAGGGAAGAGTGTTTCAAGAAGAGGGAATAGCAAGGACAAATGCCCTGAACAGGGGTGTATGCTTGGTGTGTTTGAAGAATAGCAAGAAAGCCAGAGAAACTAGAGTTTCATAAGCAAGAGGAAGAATGGTAGAAGCTGAAGCCAGAGAGGTCCAAGCAGATCCTTATAAACCATCACCAGGACTTTGGCTTTCACCCCCTTTCACAAGGGGATTCTGTGGGAGTGTTGAGTAGAAGAGTGATTGGATCTGACTCATGCTTTTAAAAAATCACTCTGGCTGCTCTGTTTAGATTAGACTTTAAAGATCTAAGGACAGATGCTTGTATTAACTCACGAAGTATCATGAGTTATGAGATTTGTGCTATTTTCCATTTTGCGCACGACAAAACTGAGAAAAGACAGATTGTAAATGGCAAAACCAGGATAATAGCCCAGGCAACCTGGCTCCAAAGGTCATGTGTTTAATTTCTCCACTCTACCACTTCTCAAGATAGACATCAAAGGCTGAGGCGAGGAAAATTTATGCAAATGTCATTGGAAGGAGACCACTAGGGGTAGTCCTAATTGAGACGTTTTGCTTCATTCCACTCCCATTATCTCATGGACTGTATTGCACTTTGTAGACAGTGAGTCAGAAAGACATGCCTGGGTCAAATTTTTTTTTTAAGTCTATTACAAGTCAGGAATATAGGAGTTATTGGCAGAACCTAGTAATAACTTTGTAGCATGTATCTGGCCTGTCAATTACAAGAGTGGAAGGGGACCTTGTCCATTTCCTTGCCTGCACCTGTCCAAAGTTAAGCGAAACATGGAAAGGACGAAGATTCCTTTTCAATGATCACTCTGTCAATATTACTCATAAGGGATTCTCACCCTTCATTCCCAGATAACTCAGATTTCTCCAATTATTTAAAACTTATAAAGAAATTCTTCACAAAATTTGTATTATAATCCTGTCAAATCTCCTCTATAATTCTTTTAAAGGTTAGACACCTATCAACATTTTGAAGAGGAATTTCTCATCATTAAATCTTTTTACCACCACCCTTGCACACAAGGAAGCATAATTAAATTAGCTCCTTCTGTGATATCCCAGAGTTTTAGATCTCTCAAAATTAGAATTCATAATATTAAAAAGCCATCTTTTTTACATAAATAATTATGTAAAATGTTTATCTAAATCATTAGGTTAAAATGTGGTTACTTATACATAAATAAGTATGTAATGAAGTTTATACTTCAAGCATGGTGTTTTCTTCTCATTCATTCTTTAAAGATTGCCAAGTCAATTAAGTAAATCCCACCACACAACCAAAACCCAATTCAGCTCAACGAGAATCTGCTGAGTGCCTTAACACTTTGAAGGAGACACTAAAGAAGTACTACATGGAGGGTTTTCCTAAACTCAAGGAATTTACAACCTGATCACAGAGCAAGTGTATATATCTTATATCAAAAATGAGGAGGGGTACCTGGGTAACTCCATTGGTTAAGCATCTGACTCTTGGTTTTGGCTTAGGCTGTGATCAAAGGGTTGTAAGATAGAGCCCCACATAGGGCACCATGCTCAGTGAGATGTCTGCTTAAGATTCTCTCTCCTGCTCCCCCTTGCTCCAACTTGCACAAGCACTCATGCTCTAACAAAAAAAAAAAAAAAAAAAGGAAAAAAATGCCAAGATAGTAGTTAATAACAGTCTTGAATATGCAGTTCAGCTGACCCTGTTCCTCAGAGCAGTCCTGGACTCAGCTTCCAGGCAGCTCAGTGCTGCCTCTGCATTCACTCCCTCCTGCCAGCAAGATACTTCCATTCTCTCTCTGAGCCCTACAGACTATGAACAATCTGTTTCATGTTATATTATTACACTTCTGCACTACCCTTCTGAATCTTGAAAATTACCTAATACATCCTAGGAATGTGAAAAGACTTTCCTCCTCTCACCGTCAGAGCACCCCTCCACTGATAGAACAGAAGTTTTAATAGATTTGAGAGAAGAAAGAGGCACCAGTACTTTTGAACATGGATACCAAGAACAGGTATCCATCACAGTCTGAGGCCAGGTACAGTGGAGGCAGCTTAGGACAGCAAGAAGGTAGGTGTTAGTTGTTGGGAGTTTGGGAAAGAAGATATTAAAAGGTAAAAGAGTTACCCAGCAAGGCATGTAGGTGGGTATTCTTTCAGATTTGACAGGCAGGACCCTCTACCTAGGAAACAGATAGCAACTTAATATGTTATTCTGCTCCTGGTCCCCACAAAACAAGCTAATGTTAGAGTCATTTATTCCTAAACCTGGTTTCCCATTACAATCCTCAGGTAGTTCTAACTGACTCACTGTGAGAGTTTACTTATTCATTTAACAAATGTATGGATCTCTATTATGAATTAAGTATGCCTCTGCGAACCAGACTGGTGCCCAACCTCCATCACTTCTATAGGCAATCAATGTTCTGAGTTCCCGACCACTGATTTCCCAACAACCATTGGGAAGTCTTCTCAGATGTCAATAGAGGGTTTCTTATATTCTTTTTCTATTAGAATTTGCATGCTGTCTTCTCCTTAATTTAAGGACATCATGAAAGTCCAAAAAAAGGGTGCACACTACTTGATCTTATTTATTTCTCTCCCTTTGTATTTGAATTATTTGAATGATGGGAAAAGCTCATGTGACATCATTTTTTAAAGATCCCAAAACAGAGATCTATCACAGAAGGGATTGAGAAAACTACAATACAAGGCAGATCATTTGATTTCCATAGTAGTCTGCCCATAAAGAATATGGTTTATGTTTTAAAAATCGGAAGAAGTTATAAGTTCACTTTTCTTTAAAAAGCAGGATTTCATTCTGATTTGCAGTTGAATAAACCCCTGCCCCCAGGTATAATCTTTTTGGGGGCATAATAAACAAAGTAAAAGATGAATAATTTTTTATTTGTTCAATTCACCCAATTTTAACATCTTTCCAGCATAGAGCAAACATTATGATAAATAATAATACCTATTTTTAAATGTCAGTATATTTTTTCATAGCTTACAATATTTTTTTTATCTCTTTCTATAAACATGTTAGGCATTTTAGGAAAAAGTCCAAATTGTATGGTTCTTAATCATAACTATAGTGAACTGGGTGACAGGTAAGTAAATTACTGTTAGGTCAGGAAAAAAAGTAGGCCGTGTACATACTTCAGCAGAGCAAAGGGCAACCTAGTCTTGTCCTCTCTACAACCCCCCAAAAAACCACACACATTTGTGTTTGCAGTTGCCCTCATTAGTACTGGAAAAACAGTAACAGAGCGAACTCTTAACAGAAACATCAGAAAAGATGTTAATCTCCAAGTTCAGGTCTTCTATTTTCCTAACATAATCTTATTTGAAAGAGCAAGGAAATTTTTCTCAATGAAAACCAGCTTTGTTTCCAGAGTGGTTTTCTTCTCTTCTTTTTTTTTCCTCCTTAGTTAGAACCCAGCTAAGCAGAGTGGAAAGTTCAGAGCCTTTTTCTAAAACACAGTGTACTCAACCATACTTGATACGGTCATTCTCCCAAGGAAAAATGGAGAAAAATTGCTGAACTCCGGACAGTATTCCAGAGTGAGAATTCCAAAACTCTAAACACATTTTCAGACTGATGGCCTTGTGTTCTTACAAGATGACCCTTCTGTTTGATCATTATGAACAGTTCTGACTCCTTGACTTGGTTTGGACAGTTAAGTTTGGAATCAGCCAGCTGCCACGTCCATAGAAAACAAGTTACATCAATTCAGTCACCTAAATGTGCATATTTTCATGTCATTTTTAAATAATTAACTCAGACCTTGGACATTTATACCTCTGCACTGGTAGATTTAATAGCTACTTAAGAAATGTATATAAATGTGGCTGTTCACTAGTAATAACTAGGTTTACTTGGTATCACTGCAAAGGGGACATTCTCATATAAAGTGCCAAGAAAGAGAGCTAAATTTATGTAAGGGAGTTCCCAGGATCCTCATCAATCTCACTGAATGACCAACACCTTGGATTGACTTACATAATATGTGTTTTTTAAATATTTTGCCTTTCCTGTTCCTTGGGGCAGCTTTTAATGAAGCAGACAATGCAGTAAAATCGAATAGGTTAAAGAGAAAGGAAGAAGAGGAGTCAAAGTGGAACTAGGGGTAGAAAAGTAAAAGGGAGTGTGGAGAAAGAAGGTACACCAAATGCACCTCATGACAGGCTGTATAGCTGTGAGGGGCAGGTCATGCATCAGGCCTGGATCTTCCCAGCAGACCATGTGCAAAGGGAAACACGATCAGTTATAAAAATTCACACACACACACACACAGACACACACACACACACACACAAAACCAACCCTCTGCTCATACCATTGCTGATACCAAGAAGTAGAGCTGTGCTGGTGTGAGGAGAGGATTACAGCACACCAGTCTGGGCCAAATAACCAGACCCTCAAGCCCTGAGATGACATCAGATGCCAGTTCAATTTCACATCCCACAGAAGAGGACCTTCCTCTTCGTAATTCTGGTGAAACCCAAACTCCTCAAAACCTCAGCGAGCTGAACATTATCCTCCTTCTTCATCCTGTAGCAACCCATCATTTCTTAGAAAGAGCAGGTGCATAGCTCCCTACCAGAGAAGCCTTGTGGGCAGCTTCAGGAAGAGGTCACTGCACTGTCTCTTGCTTTCATTTTGTTTTGGTCCTGATGCACTAGACAGGGATGTAGGAAAGTCACTCTGATCCACGTGATGGGGCCCAGGTCCTGCTTAACATGGGGCATTATTCCAAGAGAGAAATTTGGAGAAAGTGCCAACAAGTAAGGAAAATATAAAATAAAGAAAAACAAATAAATAACTAAATTAAATGACTGCTAGTCTACATCAATGTACATATGTTTAACAAAATTATAGTAAGCACCTATTAAGCACTTCTTTGTGCGCATACTGCTCTAAGAACTTTGCATCCATTCATTTAATCCTCCCCACAGGCCTGTGAGGTGGATACTATTACATGTTTGGCAGATCCGTAGCTGAGGCACAGAGGAGTTAGGCTTTCTCCACAACTCACACTGTTAGTAAGAAATGCAGTCAGGTTTAGAACCCTAAGGGTCTCATACCAGAGCAGAGTTTCCCATCTGTGAACTCCAACATCCACTTCTCCTCACCCTTCAGCCTCTGATACACATTCCTGAGGCTACCACTTCGTACCTCATTTCTTCTTGGGTTAGCCTGATTTCCCCAACATTGGGGAAAAAAAAAAAGAAAGAAAGGAGGGGTGCCTGGGTGGCTCAGGTGGCTAAGCCTCCTACTCTGAATTTCAGCTCAGGACATGATCTCAGGGTTAAAAGATGGAGCCCCTCATGGGGCTCCGCACTCAGTGGGGAGTCTGCTTAAAAGTCTCTTCTCTGCACCCCCCCAGCCACATGCGCGCGCGCGCACACACACACACACACACACACACACGGGTGTGCTCTCTGTCTAAAAAAAAAATTAAAAAGAAGAAGAAATATTAAGAGAAAACCTCGGAGTGTTATTTGTGCTGCCCATACATCATCCCCAATATTCTTCTCAAAGACACAGCTGCTGGTGATATGTAATGAGCAGGCAACTGAGGAAGGACTGAGCAAGTTCTGTTCTAGAACTGGAAACTGGAAAGAATGCCAGAGACCTCAAGACAGTCTGTGGTCAGGGATGTAACTCAGATGAGAGTAGTCTTCATTTTTTTTTCTTCATTTCTCCTTCGCTGCTGGGTCTCCATTCCTCTTTGCCTCACATGATATAACTCAGAGATTCACTTCTCTCTCTTGGTCCGATGACCTGCCTTGCCAGAAACTCACCAGCTTGAATTCTTCTGATGGCAAAACCTTCCTCCTGAGGTAGAGCCCACTTCTTCCACCCATCTTTGATCTTTGCAGAATTTTTCTTTTTTGGAAAAGCCATACGGGCAAACACAACAAACTCCTTCCACATACTTGAGATTCTACAGCAGCTGTTTTGGAACCCCACTGAATTTTACATATGTCAGTAGAGCTCTGCTGGAGAGAGCCCCCAGAGCCCTGTTGATACCTCACAGCAGAGTTTCACAAAATGTTCTAGAAGAGATAATTTTCTAATTATACCACCAAATCCTGCTTATGAAGGCATTTTCCAACCACTTCATTTCCAGTGATGGGAATGTCTGAGGGTGAAATTAGACCCGGGGTGCATACTTTCCTTTCTCCCTGTCATTTTTTGGTGTGTGCGTGTGTGTGTGTGTGTTTCCATTTTGGTGTTAGGAAGTTTTGCCTGAAAAGCTAGGCCTTGCTTTCCAAGTGCTCACCTGAGAAGGCAACCCTACAAAATGTTCTTTTCCTCAAACATCTGGAAGCAATGGAACTAGGAGTCTTTCCCTAGACATACTGTGTTCAAGTCCCCCTAGGAAGGAAGTCCATCATTCTGTGTCCCTTTTGCCTCTCTATAACTTATTTCTTCCTGCTCTTGCCTGACTGGACAGCTCTTCTCCAACCACGAGTTAGAAAGGCAACTCCTTCTCACTCTTTAGAGCTTGGTTGAACTTCAATACTCAAGGCAGCCTCTCCTGAGCCACTTCACCAGTGTGTCCAAAGTGTGGCCCGTGGACCACTACATAAGAATGACCAGGGACCAGAAAACCAAATTATAACAAATTCCTAGGCAATTCATATGCACAGGAAAGTTTAAGAATCTCTGCTCTATACTGAATTAATTCCCATGCTCTACCCTCCCCTAGTCCCTGTCTACTCCTTCCTCATACTGGTAATTGACTCATTCAGCATCCTCATTCTATATCAGACTATAAGCTCCATCAGGACAAGGGACATTACTAAATTTTAAGACTTTGGCACTTTCTAGTTTATAGTATATGTTCAATAAATATTTGTTGAGTTGAACTGAAGCAAATCAATTTCTTAGAACTGTTCTTTTAAGTAATCTTCAATTTGAGGAATTAATCTACTTCCTTTTTTTAAGATTTTATTTATTTATTTGACAGATGGAGATCACAAGTAGGCAGAGAGAGAGAGAGGGGGGAAGCTAAGCAGGTGCTAAGCAGAGAGCCCGATGTGGGACTCGATCCCAGGACCCCAGGACCATGATCTGAGCCAAAGGCAGAGGCTTTAACCCACTGAGCCACCCAGGCTCCCCTCTACTTACATTTTCAACAAAAAGTGATAAAGCAAATAAAACAACTTGTATGAACAATTTAGTCAGATACCAGAACCAACAGGGTGATCATGTGTCTTTCTATATTGAATTTGACTTCCTATCCATTCTGTTTGGTCTATGTGATCACCACCAATGTTCTGAATGGCAACAGAGGCATTATCTGGTAATTAAAAAGTAATTTTTACCCAGAAGATAAACTTTTGTCATAATGTATTTTGAAAGATTTTCAAGAACAAAGCTTAAAACAAAGCATTTTTTAATGAAAATATAGTTAAAGAATGACAATGATGCATAAGGAAGTTCCTTTTAATCACACATCCAAATCCCTTTTCTTATATGAGGAGAGACTGGCTATTTAACTCACTAAAATGTCGTAACTCAAAAATTAACCAGTCAGGAAACAAGAGGTGTTGGCAAGGTTGAAGAGAAAAGGGGAACCCTCCTAAACTATTCATGGGAATGCAAGCTGGTGCAGCCACTCTAGAAAAGAGTATGGAGGTTCCTCAAGAAGTTGAAAATAATGATACCTACCCTATGACCCAGCAATTGCACTACTGGGTATTTACCCTAAAGATACAAATGTAGTGTTCCAAAGGGGCACATGCACCCCAATATTTATAGTAGCAATGTCCACAATAGCCAAACTATGGAAAGAGCCTAGATGTCCATCAACGGATGAATGGATAAAGAAGATGTCATACACACACACACACACACACACACACACACACACACACACACACAGGAATACTATGCAGCCATCAAAAAGGGAATCTTGCCATTTGCAACAACATAGATGGAACTAGAGGGTATTATGCTAACCAAAATAAGTCAATCAGAGAAAGATAATTATATATGATATCGCTGATATGAGGAATTTGAGAAACAAGACAGAGGATCATAGGGGAAGGGAGGGAAAAATGAAACAAGATGAAACCAGAGAGGGAGACAAACCACAATAGACTTAGCCTCAGGAAACAATTTGAGGGTTACTGGGGGGGAGGGGAGTGGAAGGGATGGGATGGCTGGATGATGGACATTGGGGAGGGTATGCACTGTGGTGAATGCTATGAGTTGTGTAAGACTGATGAATCACAGACCTGTACCCATGAAACAAATAATACAGTATATATTTTTTAAAAGATTTTATTTATTTATTTGACAGGCAGAGATCACAAGCAGGCAGAGAGAGAGGGAGGAAGCAGGCTCCCTGCTGAGCAGAGAGCCCAATGCGGGGCTCGATCCCAGGACCCGGAGATCATGACCTAAGCTGAAGGCGGAGGCTTTAACCCACTGAGCCACCCAGGTGCCCCTACAGTATATGTTAATTTAAAAAAATCAAAGAAAAATGGCATAGCCCAGAAACAGAATTCTGGGTCATATATTAAACCAGAGAAAGATGACCAAGGAATTCTGAAGCAAAGCACTGTCATCTATGAATCTGGGATAATTCCCAGACCTTGACGGAGACTCCCCAAATATTCTCTCTCCACACACCAACTCAAAAGGAAAGTAGCATCCATGGGGGAGGAGCAGGTGGTAACAGAAGGAAAACCACAGTACATATAAAATAAACCAGCTCTGTTATGTTCATGTATTCTCTAAGTACCAATAACAGGATTTAGTACAGAAAAATAACAAAATTACAACAATTTTTTTAATGCTAGTATCCACATAGATGTAAATTGTAAGTATTCACCCTTTCTGGTGGCTGAGTAATATTCCATGGTAGGTAGATATATAGATATAGATATAGATATAGATATAGATATAGATATACCACATCTTCTTTATCCATTCACCTGTCAATGGACATCTCAGCTCTTTCCACAGTTTGGCTATTGTGGACATTGCTGTTATAAACATTGGGATGCATGTGTCCTTCAGATCACTATGTTTATATCTTTGGGACAAATATTATAGGAAAAAAAACTGAGGGTTGCTAGAGGGGAGATCGGTGGGTGGTGAAGTAATTGGGTGATGGACATTAAGGAGAGTACATGATGTGATGAGCACTGGTGTTATTTTTTTTTAAGGATTTATTTATTTGGGGCACCTGGATGGCTCAGGGGGTTAAGCCTCTGCCTTTGGCTCAGGTCATGATCCCAGGGTCCTGGGATTGAGCCCCACATCGGGCTCTCTGCTCAACAGAGAGCCTGCTTCCCCCCTCTCTCTGCCTCTGCCTCTCTGCCTACTTGTGATCTCTGTCAAATAAATAAATAAAATCTTAAAAAAATATATTTATTTATTTATTTAAGACAGAGAGTGAGCAAGCAAGAAAGAGCAAGTAAGCACTAGTGGGGAAAGAGAGAGAAGCAGACTTCCCACTGAGCAGGAGGCCCAACATGGGACTCAATCCTGGGACTCTGGAATCATGATCTGAGCTGAAGGCAGACATTTAAATGATTGAGTCACCCAAGCACCCTGAACACTGGCTGTTATATGCAACTGATGAATTATTGAATGTTACATCTGAAACTAATAATGTGCTATATGTTGGTTAATTGAATTTAAATTTTAAAAAAAGAAAAAACCAATATTGCAGTATATGTTAACTAAGTAAAATTTAATTTCACTCTTTTCTATTTCTATTTTAAATAGAATAGATTCTTTTCTATTTCTATTTTAAGTAAAATTTTTAAAAATAAACTAAAATAAAATAAAATGCCAGTTATGTCCAAATTAGAAGGACTTTGTTACTGGACACTGTTTCCAGTACCCCATAAATAAAATCCCCAAAACACAGAATGAACCAAAGTTGAAGAAACACAAGCATAGAGCGAGAGGTTTTCACTGACCTTCCAAGAGTTAAATCTACTTGGTAGCTATTGTCAGGAGAAATGATCAGTCTGCTGACTTTTTATAATAATGTTAATAATGTTAATGTTAATAATAATAATGTTAATAATAATGTTTGGGCCAGGCACCGGAATTATTATCATTATTACTACTACTCTTGTAATTATTCTTATTTTATAGGTGAGACAGTAGAGTTAGAGACTCTAAGTATCTGACCCACAGTCACACAAATGGAAAGTGGTAAAGTTAATATCCTGGCTCTATGAGACGAGGGCCCATGCTGTCTGCACTGTGAAGGACTTGGGAAACTTCCGCTGTTAAGTCATAATTTCTTGATGAACTGGGGAAATGTGAGGTAGAAAAAAAATATAATATTTTCTTCTATGATTTCTGGTCCCCTCCGGGGTCTCACCTATGGGAGATGACATTCACCATTTTGGAATTCTTTCTGGGTACTAAAAGGCAAACCTGTCCTCAAGTCAGAAATGGTGAAGTGTCCTGAGGAACTTTGGTTGCCCAGGCAATTTATTATGACAATTCTAAGACTCTTTTCTAGACTTTAGTTTCCCTCAATGGCAAATCTTTGCAGCTGATGGGACACTGATTAAGCACTACCCTTTCACTTCTTTATCTCAAATAGGAAATCACTTCCTTTTCTGGTTCAGGATTAAGAAGGCAATTTTAAAATCTTCTTTTTTGACTTGGAGAAACAACAATAACAAAAGTGAGAGGAACAAAGAAAGTGACTTGTGATAGCCATTCAGTAATTACAGAAAAATGGAATTAAATTTTAGTCTAAAAATGCAGAGAAAGTGAGCCACCTTAATAGAAACAAGTGTAGTCACCATATGATTGTTTTGTTTTCAGCCCTCTAGAACCCTTTGTCTTGTCTTCTCAAAACCCTTTCCCCTTTCTTTCTTTTTTTCAAAACTCCTGGGATTTTTTTTGCACATCTGCAAAACCAATGTTAGTTCCAGGTTCCTATTCTGGTGATGAACCAATCTGGCTTCCAGTCTCAGAAAAGAAGCCAGTTCTGGCCAGACAAACAAATGGAGGTGACCTAATACCTGGGGGAAGTGGGAGGTGGGGCCTCTTACTGATAAACTGTAAAGGATTTCAGGCCCGTCTGGTCCTCAGACCACAGACAAACTGAACCACATCAGAGCTCAGAGGCCATTGATGGGGTCGTGGAAAAACAGGTGAATTTTACTTTCAAAGCAGAGGGAGAGACTATGGATAGAGAAAAATTCTAAGAATAAGCTAGGAGAATAGTTTATTTTTTTTTTCTTCAAGTCTTTATTTAAATTCCAGTTAGTTAACATACAGTGTATTGTTAGTTTCAGGTGTACAATATCTCCCTAATGATGATTTATGCCTTCAAACTAAGGCTGATTTAAAAAAAAAAAATAGCATTTGATGCTATCAATAAACAGAAGTAATGTTCTTGGTTTGTGACTTCTCTTTCCACTAATAAAAATATTTGAGTCTGTCAGGTTTTTGTTGACCTCTATTAAATTCAGGTAAACTTGGAAGTGAACAAAACTGAAAATCTGTACTCTTTGGAAAGGGACAAAATTATACTTTGGAATAAGAGATTTTTAAAGGTCAGAAGAGAATACTCTTAGGGCCATTGGGGCAGAAACCAAAAGGGGTTTATTCTCCTCACCAGTGAAGAAAAACTAAGCTATTTGTGACTATCAGAGTGGTACTTTCTTTGAGGAAAAAGATTGCAAACAATTCTTGGAAACGCTACCTCTCTAAGAAGATGGCATTTTTATGAATTGAGGGAAAAGACATGAGCAAAATATGGAGTACATTTCCCCTTATAACACTGATCTGTTTAAAATTGAGGGAAAAACCTCTTGGCAAGGTGTACTGGCCAAGCCAATGGCAAAAGTCATTTCGGTTTATCCTGATTCCTTTCCATGATCCACCTCCCAGCCTGCCGGACATCCAGGCCCTTGATTTACAAGCACTGAATTGAAAAACAAGCCCTGAAGATGCCTAGAGAACCCCTCTTTCCCTTGGCCTGTGTTGTGTTTTTGCCCCATGTCTGCAGATGATGTAAGGGAAAAGATCTAAAGATTTTCCAGAAACAAAGTGAATTTCAAAGAGCATCAGAAGTGACTGGTTTTTGAAGTGTTGCCTAGCCTAAGGAAGACCTCACAGAACTGGGAATCTGGTATGGGACATTTCCAAAGGCAGTGACTGCCCAGCGCAGTTTGCCCTGGTCTCTCCTGGTTTGGGCACTGAAGGTCTGGTGTCCCTGGGAACTTCTCAGTCCCAGACAAACTGGGACAGTCAGTCACCCCAGTAGGAGCCTCTGGATGTCTTTGTTTCTCAGATGTTGAGAAAGAAAAGTCTTAGCAGTGCTCAGAGCAACCTGTCTAACCTGAACAAGGGAGAAAATAGAAATAATAGAAATAAAAACTTTGAGAATAGCAATTCACATTCATAGAGTCCTTGTTTTGTGTCAGGCCTCTGCTGGGTGCTTTGTAAACATTATTTCATTATTAAGTTAGTTCTGCTTACATCATTGAGAGTCATTGAAACATTATTTCATTATTAAGTTTGTTCTGCTTACATCATTGAGAGTCATTTATTATTGTCCCCATTTGCAGATAAGGAAAGTGAGGAACAGAAAAATTCAATTAACTTGCCCAGGTTCACACAACCAGTAAGGAGAGGGCCAGAATGAACATCATGAAGTACCCTGAACTTGACCAAGAGTGATCCCTCCCACCCAAATTCAAAGTCTCCTCATGCCCGATGTGCAGCCTGTTTAAGCTTTAAGATGGAAATGGAACAGACATATTTCTTCCTTTTTTGCTATCCTAGGAACTTGCTAAATGCCAGATGCTCCCTAAAGGACAGAATCCATAAGTTTCCATGGAAGAAAGCTTTAAACTCTTACAGCAAGTTTACTTGAGTTCTGCATCAGTTAAGACCTTCAGTACCTTCTCTCTGAAACATTCTTTCGGTTGTTGATCCTGGGCACTGGGCAACCTCTTGAGAGCTAAGTACCCTGCCAGACGGCTGCCTGGGAGCCCTGTGTAATCCCTCTCTCAAGGAGCACTGGTGTTGTTTGAGTAAAGTTGCCACCATAATCCCCTTGGCTTACCGTTTAAGAGTATTACGGGCTTTTGGAATAGATTTGTGGAGAAAATACAATTAAAAGAAATGTTAACAGTGTTGTATTCAAATACAGAATGTGTAGTTGCACAGGAGGAGACAGCTTGCCCCAGACTGGCCACCAGAGGATTTACTTAGGGAGAGAAGCTGTTTTACTTAAGCTGGTTTCCTACATAAAAACAGAATGCCAGGAGCTTGTGGCTCCAATAGGAGGGAAGGAGAAAAGGCATTCTGGATGTTTCTCCAGGTTAACACTTAAAATTGGGCAAATGGAAAACACATCCAACTGGGAGTCTAACCATAGATATGTTTGAATGACAAATATAGACTTTCACATTTTAAATGAGAGCCCTTGACATCTCTCTCTCTCTCTCCCTCTCTACGTGTCTAAAAACACATGTATCGATGACTCGTGGGCCAGAGACCACCACCACGCAATTGTGGTGTAATGCAAGTGGCTCTATTCTTTTTTGTATCCAGACCATCTGTTTTTGACTTAGTGCTCTATTTGACTTCCGAAAACTTGACCCACCTCAACGTCATGACATTCTATTTCCCCCAAGGGCACCCTCCACTATGAAAGTAAAGCAGAAGCATTAGGACCAGCTGGCTAGAAGGAAGCACTTTCTAAAACCAGTCTCATAAAGTTTCCAGATTCTCAAGGAAACAAATGACTCATGGAGCTCTTGGTGTAGGCATCTAGTGCTTCCCAAAATTTCCACAGACGTAATGATGAAATGGAATCTATCTGAGGAACTGACCTTTGTTCTGGGGCTATTACAACTTAAATACACTTCTGCAACTTACTGGCCACCTGTGAGCAGCTCCCTTTATGTTTGTTGGCCACAGTCCCAGGGATCTATTTCCATCCATCTGTCCGTCATTCATCTTTCCCTTCACCCACCCATTCATTCATTTAACAAACATTTAGGGCATGATTATAGGTGCTGGGAGTACAACAAAGAATAAGACAGATAAGGTTTATTCTCTAAAGTAGCTCATAGTCTAATAGAGAGACATTAAACAAGGAAACAATTAAATAAACAAAATGTTTTCAATTAAATAAACAAGTGCCATAAAGAACAAATAAAGGGAATGCTATAGAGAATGATGTGGGGGAGAAGGAGCCTCTTTACACAGGGAATGTCCTTTTAAGGAAATGACATTTGGGTTCAGACGGGAATCAATTAAAATTTTGAAAGATGGAAATCACAGACCAAAGGAATTATAAATGCAAAGTTCTTGGGGACAGCAATAAGCTTGGTGAGTTACTGGAACAGCAAGAAAGTCGTCATGGTTATAGGAAAATGAGCATAGTTGAGTCAGGTATAAGATGGAGCTGGAGGTTCATATAGGACTTTTTAGGCTAAGGGGAGTTTGCGTTTTATTCTAAGTGCATCAAAAAGTCATTGAAAGGTTTGGGGGTAGAAGAGTGATATGATATAACTTACAATTTTAATGATGCTATACAGCTGCTAGGTGGAGAATGAGAGGTCAAGTGCGATGGGGGTACAAGAACGGTTGAAGGAAGAACATCTAAGACACTATTAGAGTAAACAAATGAGAAATGACAGTGACTTGGACTTGTAGTAGAGACAATAAGAGGTGAATATGTTAGTAATAGATTTGAGATAAACCTAACAGGTTTACCATGATCTCGATATGGGAGATGAGGCAAGAGGAGAATCAAGGATTACTCTGAAGTAGTGGGTTTATGCTGTTGGGTAGGTGGTATTGCCATTTCATTGCTCCCCATCAAAAATCCTAAGTGGTAGGTAGAATGAGTCCTGCTAACTTTTCTCCCCTTTATTCCATGCTGTCTTGGGATGCAAGAGGCTATTTATGCTTCCTGTGGTTAATATGTATAGTGAAAGCCTTCCAGTGCAACCCTTTTCTACACATATCTCACAACAAGCAAAAACTTGTTGGGGCCAGAGCTACATAAACTGTCAACAGAAAGAAAATACTTTTTTCTTGGGATCCAAGAAAATGAGAGAATAAACAAAGGGTGGCATTCTGATTCTGCAGTCCTCCTTTGCTCCTTGAAAGAAGTAATTTGATTGAGTCATTAGTAAGTGGGAATGCTAAAAGTGGCATTGGGCAATAACCTGAAATGTTTTTTCTCCAGACCAATCTCCAAAGCCTAAGAGACTCCCAGAGACTGCTTCTCTGAAGAAAGTATTATATTTCCATATTTCATGTAGTTTAAGAGAGAATATAAAAGGTCTTGTGCATTCACTCTGGGGGCATTTCTCAGATTGCCTTTATTAAAATAATTACTCTTCATACTAGTATAACCCTTTTCTTCTAAAGGTGGAAAATTTTGTGGACTGCAAATTCCTTACTATGTGATATCCATTTGAATCTAAATTAATTCCACTTTACCATACTCTGGCACATACAGAGGTTGGTAACCACAGACCAGAAGTAACCCGGTATGGTAATATTTCTCTAGTAGACTTATGAACTGCAACCAATTGGTGCATGACATAGGCAAAAGACTTCTCTGAGAGCATTCTAAATTCTCACATTGGTTGGCAGCACCCTGTTTATCGGAATTCCTTCAGCCAGCAAAAGTTCATCCATCAGACCAACATCTTGAATAAGCACCCAGGGAGTTGCACTGGAAAAAATTACTTCTAAGACAAACATTCCATCAGAATGATTAGAACCAAAATGCAAAATCATTGACTCCATGAAGATAATACCTAGAGCCATTTAATAATCCTGGCAGTGGAATTTTTATATGCATGCTCTAAAATGTGCCACAAAAAAGAAGAAAATTCTTTTTAAATAGAATTTCAATCCACATGCCTTGTCAACAATGTTGGAAAAAATAGAAACCCAGGTAGAAAATGTAATAGGTAGCCTTTCTGATATAGCAGATGACTCATGACCACCCCCCTCCTCAGAAATCTCTTAAAGGCATAAGCCACAATTATAGCCAGTCCTCAGCATTGCATGACATTTGAACTTAGGAAAAAGAGTATTTTGCTAACCCCTTGGTGCTGAATGTTTGACCTTAAGGCTTACTGTTGTTCCTTTTTTGTCTCAATCCTCATGACTGCAAATGCTATTATTAGTCATAAGATTGCTCAGTCACTTTTAAATTCCAGCCATGGTATTTGACTCTCTGGCCTAAATATATAAGGGAACTCAAACTCCTAATTATTTCTAAGGGGCTAATTCTTTTCATCTTTCCTATATATTCCAAATTTTCCCAGCTCCCTATGGAACTGGGAACATAGTTTTTAGCAATGTATGCCAATTAATCCTTCACTGAGCAGAGAAAAAAATGCAGAGGTTTGTGTAAGGACATCCCTGGAAAGGAATCTCAGCATTGCTACCAATGAGTGAAGTTACTTGAAGAAAGTCATGAACCTCTGTTTCACATAATAAATAGAAAACAATATGTACATGAAGGGTTATTATATAAATGATATATATTACATGTAAAATTCCTGGCACAAAAAAGCATTCAGTAAATAGCATATATTAGTGACTATCACTACATCGTTTCATTTATGTAAAGGCAGGAGCTGACTGAACATGATTTTCCATTTTAGCCTATGTCTGGTAAGGCTTATTTTAGCCTTAAAATCTCTTATATTATGATTTTACTTTTCATGGCCACACAAAGTAATAACACATTCAATATGCTATTTAGAACAATCTGTTTAAGAGAAACTCTATTAACTAAGTTTAGTCTGAAAGTCTATCCTGGTCCATCCATAAAACATCATACAAGTGCAAAAATGCAAAAAGAATCATGAAGTCATGAATCTTAGAGTTCAGAGTATTATTAGAAATCAAATGGTTCAAATCCTATTACCTACAGATGTTGAAACTGAGGCCCATAAAGATAAGCAACTTTTACAAGATCATGTGACTTAGTGCTGAGATATTATCAGAAGACTAAGCCCCAGTTAGGTTTATAACTAGAAACCTCTCCTACTCTTTTAACCTAATGATAATCTTTCAGAGAGCTTGACTTGCATGGTATTACAAATCAGTGATAAATTTGGGGCTAGATCATTTGTTATTAGTGGGAATTTCCCAATTCAGATACTCTCCAAGGGCTCATCTAGCTCTAAATATTTTATTATTCATCTGTTTGTTATTCAAGGATACCCTTCACAACATGGACACATGTTGTTCATCAACCTCCAAAATATTCTGCTCTTCTAGCCAGACATTGTCTTTATGATCCCATAAATATTTATTCCATTGCCAAATCTTTTCCCATATGCATAATGACCTGCACTTTCTTTTGTTTATACAACTCCTATTCATTCTGCAAAACCCAGTTTCCCACCTCCTCCCCAATACCTTTCATTTCTCTGGCTTTCATGAATCTTCCTCTCTTCTGAACTCTTATAGTCTCCAAGGTGTGTCTATATAACTGAGAACACAATTATCTACTGTGTAGGACATCCTCCCCCATTGTTTCTTGTGTATATCTTATCTTCCCAAATAGATAGGCTGCCCCATGAAGACAAGTACCACAGTTTAGGCTTATCTAATTGCAGTGAAGCAGAACACTGAGATGAATGCTCATAGTAGGTACTCAATTAACATTCAGTTGATGGGGCAAGGGGGCAGAGAGGAGAATAAACATTTTCTTGTTTCTCTAACCGTTCTCGATAAACTTGAAACAGCTAAGTTTGATTGAGGTTTTGAAATAATTACAACCAATAATGAAAGGTAGGGAAGAACAGCACTTAGGCTAATTATAATCCTACCCTACAATCTTTTCTTTGAAATGTAGAGAATATTCAGTTGAGACTGCCCAAGGGACTGATAGTTGTTTCTAAAGGAGGTATCCACTTCTGCATTATCAGTTTCTGATGATAAGTCTTACCCTTGGAAGTATAACTTATTTTGGGGGGTAAGAAAAACCTTATTGAATCCCATGTGATGAAAGATGAATAATATGGAGCTCTATGAGCCAAAATTAGTAAAATCAAATAAACAAAGCATATTCATTCATATCAGAATGCCACACCTTCATTATATAAGCATGAAGTAGCATCAGGCACATCTTAGGAAAAGAGTTCTTATTCCAGCTTCTTTTTATTTATTATGTATTTACAGAGTGCCTCATGATAATGATAATGGAATATTAAGTATTAAATAAATATAATTCAAAAGTTAAGAACCCCAGTGCAAGAGTCAAACAGTCTTGTATTCTGGACCTATAACTTGGTAACTGTATGGGCAAGTTACTTAACATGTCTGTACTTTACTTTCCTCACCTATAAGTAGGAATAATAATAATACTAATTTAAAGATTTGTTGTAAAGATTAAAATGAGGTAACACATGAAAAAACATGGAACTAAGTATGTAGCACTTAGTAAACACTCAGTAAATTTTATTTATCATTATTAGTATTAAATATAATGTCATACACTGTACTGGGCAATTTGTATATATTTATTAGATATAAAATTTGTAAAAGTTTATGAGTGTGCTCATTGATATATTCCAACACTAAGAGGAGATCCCAGCCCATGGGAGGCACTGAGTGAATAATTGTTAAATGAATGACTGGTTTCATTTGCTCCACACAACGGCCTTACAATATGGTAGTCTCTCAGAATACAACGCTGAGCAAGACAGAGGCCTAACCTTCAGCTCTAGTGCAGAGAAAGAGGAGGACATGCAAGGAAGGCACAGAAGTCAACAGACGAGTCGTATACAGGGTAAGCGCTCTGATAACGTAATATAGTGCATTTGGGTAGAGGTATAATGAATACCTAATTTAAACTCAAGGGAACAAACAAGGCTTTCTGAAGGAAATGACAGCCATACTGACATGTAAAAAGTAAGTAAGAGTTTGTCTGGGAAATTAGAATTACAGCAGTCCCCCCTTATACAAGCGGGTTACGTTCCTAGACCCTCTGTGGATGCCTGAAGTGGTGGGTAGTATTGAGCCTTATATATACTATGTTTTTTCCCACCCATACATACCTATGATAAAGTTTAATTTATAAATTAGGCACAGCAAGAGATTAACAATCACTAATAATAAAATAGAGCAATTATAACAATACAATGTAATATGAGTTACAAAAATGTGGTCTCTCTCAAAATGTCCTATCATACTATACCCACCCTTCTTCTTGTGATGATGGAGATGACCAAATGACTGCGTGATGAGATGACATAAGGTGAATGACACAGTTGTTGTGACATAGCATTAGGCTACTGTTGACCTTCTGACCACACACATAAGAGGATCATCTGCTTCTGCACTGCAGTTGACCTTGGGTAACTGAAATCCAGGAAAGCAAAACTCCAGATGAGGAGGAAGCTACTGCAACAGCATAGAGTCAATCCAGACAGTGAGAGAGTGGGTCACTTTCTTTAACTGTATATAGCTCAGTATAGATTCAGTGAGAGGGGAGAGAGGAGAAAGGACACTGCAGAGGTCATCAGGGTGCTGAGTATAGTGCCAGGGATGTGGACTTGATTCTGATGGCCATGGGACTGCTTCGGTGGGCTTTAGAATTGTCACTGATGGCTTCCTCCCTTTCACTGGGTTCTCAGAGTTCTAACAGCGACCCTGAGCTACATTAACTTTGGTATTCATTTGCATATTTGTGAGTCCACATTGCTAGAATTATAATAGTTTATGGTTTTCAGAACCTGGCCTATTTTTTACCATCTTTGTGTTAGAGATCTCTAAGACCAAAGCTATCTTGAGTCTTACCGAGGTTGGTGGTACTTATCAAGAGTAGATCCAATCGGATCTGTTACTCGTGTCACAGAACTTGTCACTTGGCTATCTCACTAATACCATATTATGATTCAGTCAGTTGATCTCTCTGGGCTAAGTTTATAGCAAGGGTGGCAAGTTAACTTATTGTTCGTGGTTGATCCAGCCTCAGAAAGAGTATGTTTCATATTATTTTGTAGTATTAAATGACAGTGGAGAATTTTCAGGGAAGAAAGTGAGTGACAAGATGTGGAACAAAAAAGTTCCAGAATCCTGTATACCTTTCATTTAACGTGTTCTTGATGCCAAACTTTAATGTGCATGAATACTGTATTACTCTGGATGACTTTCTAAGTTGTCCTCCAGCCAGCCTGAATTTCTCTTTATCAGAATTTAAGGTGACAATGTTACATAAGGAGAATAATGACAGACAGATCTTCAGCAGGGGATTTCGAGGGAATTATATTCACCAAAAGCAGACTTTCATGTAAGTGGATCATATAAACTGGCATAAATATCTGACAGAATCTAAATTAAAACAATCTTTTCCGTCACCCTGAGCCATATCTGAACTGGTTTATCATTGAAGAATGAGCTGGTTACTGGTTAGTGTCTCGGGAAAATTAAAGAACAGGGCATGTGTTCAAAACTGGAATCTAGTCCTGGACTATGAGCTAAGAAAAGACAAGCTTTGTATCTGGAATTAAAAACTCGGGCTAAATATCATGTAAGTCGTGACCTTAGAAGGATGATGAGGAGGAGCACGTGGTCAGTCAAGCGTCTGCCTTTGGCTCAGGTCATGATCCTGGGGTCCTGGGATTGAATCCCACATCAAGCACCCCCTTGGCTCCCTGCTTAGTCGAGCTCCCTGCTCAGCCTGGGATCCTGCTTCTCCCTCTCCCTCTTGTGCTCTCACATGGGTGTACTCTTTCTCAGATAAATAAATAAGATCTTTAAAAAAAAAAAAAAAGGATGGTAAGGAGCTTCAGAGAATCTAAACAAATAAGGGGGAAGATCCTTTTGATGATTCTCTGAGCCCCTCTTCCCCCTCACTATTATGTTTTGATTCCAAAGTGATGAGAGGAATGAGGGCTGGGAGACATAGGAGGGAGCAAGGGTGGGGAACTGGAGGTAAAGAAAGGAATGACAAGATGAAAGGAGTGGTGGAGAGCATTCTCTAAACCATTCAGAATTTAGGGAGTAGAACTGAAGATAGGGGAGCGCAAGCATGCCATTCCCCTTGCTCACCACCAACACCAACACCAAGCCAGGAGGCACGCCTACTGGTTGAAAGTACAAATGTCACTCAGGGACAAGTAGGGTCAGCTATGTGGTGCGAGACAGGACAAAACATGAGAAGAACCATTAGAAATGTCAGCTGACGGCTAAGCAGACCCATCAGCCAACCAGTGAGTCCAGAGCACTTGCTTTGTGTTCCGTTGCTGCAAAAGCCACCACTGCAGCCTCGGTGGACAGGGCTGAGAGAGGCCTGAGGAGAGGAGCACGGTGAGGCCCAGAGTGTGGGGGAGGCAGTGGCTTATAACCCAGATGATGTGTTGTTTGAAGCAGGCAATAAATTGCTAGCACTCTCATAATAGAAAGAATGGCTCAAATGCATACAATTTCATTCATCCCATTTTGATATCTGGAATATGATAAAATTCAGACTTCCCTTGTTTAACTAGCCATTAGGCTTGATGAAGAATATTTTTCAAGTTACACAAAAAATGATGGAAAAGTAAGGTGTGTCTGCCAGAGAAGGGGCAAGGGAAGGCCAGGCTGAAAAGGCAAAAGAACAGAAGAAAATAGCCTTTACTCTAAAATCCCTGAGAACATTTCAGCAGACACTGGGTTTTTTAACTGAAGGAGGTGATACGGCTAATCCTGATGTGCCCTCGGATGCTTAATTCAAAGTTCAGCAAAAGTTTAAAAGGAAATGAAGTGAAAATTGATCACTTGGTATATAATCACTGGAGAAAGAGATCAGCCCCAAAAATATTTCTGCCATGGAATTTTTTCAATGTCCTACTTTTGAGAATTCTTTCAATAATAGAATTTTTTTTTAATTCCATACTAAAGTGTTTGAAATAAAGGAATTATCTTTTAAAGGGAACTCATTATGTCATTGTATTCTCAAAATGCTCATTTTGTTTGTATGTGCTTTAAAAGATTACAGGGCATAAAAGATGGGGAATATATCCATGGGGATAAAGATGGAGAATTACAGACTCCTTTCCAGTAGACTAGAAGCTATTTAATAAAAATACCCATATATAATATCAGTGGCCTTGCAAAAACATTTATGTAGTAAACTGAAAAATGATTTATCACAGGGAAAAACTTGTATCCTTTGACATTAGTGCATAATATAACCAGGAGTATGTACCCAAGAGGACTTGTATTTACATATGTAAGTAATACCTTAATAAAAATTTTTTGAATAGAAACTGGAGGTTCTTGCTTGAGAAATCAGTAATAGGGTGATGCACATTGGCCATTGTGAATAAGAATCATGGTAGTTAAGGGGGAATAGCTCTCTTTTTTTGGCCAAAGAACTGCTTAGAACATAATCTTAGCTTTTTGGAACATTAAAGGTGATTAAGACTTTAAAATTATTTTGTTCACCTCATTTTATAGTTGTGAAAAAAATCAAGGCATTCCCCGTGTTGTGATATCTACAGGTAAATTGCTTGCCTGAGGAAGTGGCCATTAATAGATTGAGACTATCATCTCGCTCTTTCCAAGAAAGCATACAATATAAATTCCAATGTTCTTCTAGATTTTCATGACCTAATACCTAAGATCTGATTAAAACTGCAGAAATGGGACACCTTAACATGTCAATGTTTGTAGAATGAACCTCACAAAATCATTATGGAAATACATAATGTTAAGGGATCTTACCTTGAGAAAATAGAAGCCAATGTAAAAAAAAAAAAAAAAAGACATTATAAATAGATGACATCTGAAACAGAACTCCTTTAGGTCCAGGAAGGAAGCCTGAGGTGGGTATTCAACAGCTGTATTTAGAGGAATGACTACTGGGGGTAGTACTCTCCTCCCTAATGAGGAAAGAAGAGGAAATGAATTTAAATTACAACCAAAGGAATTTAAGTTAGATGGAAAGATCTTATTGGCAGTGAAGGTTTTATGAACCCTGGAAAAGATTCCTGGGGAGGTTTTCAGATTCCCTATCTGGATATATTTAAGAAAAGAGAGATATCTATCAGCCCAGGGTGGTTGAGGTAGAAACCTGCCTGGAATTCGCTTTCAGCTGAATTCTGTAAATCCAGATTAACCCCTGACTTTGTTGACGATGTCAGAGACGGTAAATGCTAGGCAAGGGCAAGAAACTTGTCCCTTAAAAAAAACAAAAAACTCACCCAAAGTAATCATTTCCTTGGAAAATCAACTGGCGTGTGCTAGTTGGTTATAAGTGGAATGTACAATTATAATACATTCTGGCTTTTATTTTCTTTTTAATCTGGTGTCCAATGGAAAGAAGCCTTATGAAATCTCTCTGGCAGTCTATGCCCTGCTTAATGCATTTTTATTTTTCTTCTTTAGGCTGGTTACAACCAAATCTCTTAGAAGAAACTAGCCTAGGTAGCGATATATGGGCCCCCGGAATAAACAATTTCAGAGGAAATGACCTCTCCCCACACTCCAAAAGAAAACTTCTTTCCCTCCTAATTGAAAGAAATATGAGCAGCTGATTCCACTACTATTATCATCTCTCCTTCCTTACCCTCACGCAGGCTCCAGCAATTTCTCTGCAACTTGCAGAATTTCCCCTTATTTCCAGCGTATGAACAGCACTTGCACTCACAGTTCATACCAAAATTCTCTCATTTGTTGTACTTGTCTGTTTATACAGCTGTGCGTCTATTTGCCCCATTGTGTTAACCCCCTCTATTGTCTGGTTTTTATTGTGAGCTCCTGGAGGCGAGGAATGAAGTCTGTTTAATTTGGTTTGCACAATGCTGCATGGACACAGGTGGACCCTGTGTGATTGTGCTTGACAGTGATGGTTCCTGGCATGACTAGATGCTCCAAAAAATTATGATAAAATTTAAAACATCATGGGATAATTAAAGTTGGAGAGAGAGGACTCAATTCAAAGAGTCTGTGTCATCCCATGGTCCTCCGATATACAGTACACTAATGACATAATGGGTGTCAGGGACCACATTAAGCAGTGTGGACAAAGGTCCAGTCAACAACTGGACAGTCTATTAAGTCAGGGTCTGAAACACACAGAAAACAAGATTGAGTTTATTTGGAAGCTTGCCCTCCATCACGGCCATCCTTTCCCTTGTTATATAAGCCCAGTCTTGGTGGGGTTCACAGCTCAGAGCATCATCTGTCAGTGCCCACTGCCATATTTGACACTCCATGGAAGACTACCTAGGTCATATAGTATCTTGACCTTCTGACTTCTTTGCTTATACCCCAGAAAGAACAAAAGTCATTTTCACCATAATTAATAATTCTTCCTTCCTATCAATCCCTGCACAACCCCCTCCAACCTAACTTAACACCAGTCTTCCTCCCTGACCCAAGAGGAAAGAGACAAGTTGATCCACGATTTTTAGTTAGGTTAAAAATTTCCTATGCCTATTCATTCCTAAGAGTCTCAAAGTTACATCAAAGAGCAAAATGATTGATGAAAACCCTTCCCTCAGGGGACGCACAGGAAATGACATTTCATTTAATTCAACAAATATTCTCTAGGCACCAATTATTTTTAGGCACACTCGTTGTGGGCTAGGGAGGGAGAAGGGAGCAAAACATACTCAATCTTCAAAATGTGTGTGTGTGTGTGAGTTAATTTAAGGTTTAAACAATCTTAAATATAATAAGATTGCTTTATTGTAGAATCATGGTGAACATTAGATGATGCAATATATATGTAAAATATAGTTAGCACAGAGCCCATCACATAAGTCATTCTCAGTAAGTAATAGCTGCTACTATTATCACTGAGTTATGGTTTCTTTTAGAGTCATTTCTTTTAGAGGTCTCCCTTGGAAACCAAACTTGACTTTAGAATATGAGCAATATAACTTGACGGTTATAAGGTTAGGGGAGCCATCACATTCAAGTGCAAAAATAACCTATCATCTAGAACATGGAAGTAAATATCTATCCACCAAAACTGGAGCTCTGCCATGTCTTGATGTCCTGAGACAGTCTGGTTCTCATCCTGTTTTTCCTATGAAGCTTCTGGAGTGTTTCAGAATCTCAGTCATATCCCAAAAACACACATATTTTTCCTTCCTGCTTCCTCCTACATGCTTTGGAGCATGGTTATTCCATAAGACAAGTGACTAGAAAGACACACTTACTTCAAAGATACATTTTTAGGGCATGATTTTAATTAGTTGGCTGTTACTCGATCAGTATCATCAATTAGAGTTAGACAAGAATAAGTCAAATTTTGGGGCACCTGGGTGGCTCAGTTGGCTAAGCATCTACCTTCAGCTTAGGTCATGATTCCAGGGACCTGGAATTGAGCCCTACATCGGGCTCCTTGCTCAGTGGGGAGTCTGCTTCTTCCTCTCCCTCTACCCCTTCTCCCACTTGTGCTCTCTCTGTCTCACACTCTCTCTCTCTCTCTCTCTCTCTCTCAAATAAATAAATAAAATCTTAAAAAACAAAAAAGAATAAATCAACTTTGGGGCACCTGGGTGGCTCAGTTGGTTAAATGTCTGCCTTTGGCTCAGGTCGTGATATAAGAGTCCTGGGATCCAATCCCATGTCAGGCTCCCTGCTTGGCAGGAAGTCCGCTTCCCTCCCTCCCTGCTCATATTCTCTCTCTCTCTCTCAAATAAATGAATAAAATCTTCTTTTTTTTAAAGAATAAATCAACTTTTAACTGGAAATAAAACAAAGTCAAATTTTATTCACCCAAGATTTTTTTTTTAAACTTGCCCAAAACAAATTGCTTCACAGGTCAACTTGATGAGGTATAGTGTTTAACTTACCAATTACTCAATTGCATAGATAAACATATGAATGGACCATAATGCAAATGGCAAGATGATTGAATCCAAGGATGTCATAACAGAGTTAGCCCAAACAAAGGAATCCACTAACTTTGTATTTTTTGGTTCAATTTCAGCAGTGCCCTACAGTGCCAAATATCTGGATAACCAAAAATAGACTTCAAGCTAGGAGAGCTCATACATGTACTTCATACATGACCATACCTTGAGTCACCATGATAGTACCAATATTTTATCCGAAGTTTCATCCAATGGCTTCATATGAAAAGTGCTATAATTTCTTGGCAAGGATGGGGAATTTCTGGGAAATACTTCATAGATTTCTATCTATTGCAAAAGTATTAGAAAGATGAACTTGAATGAAAATATCAGACCATTTTCTGTCAAATATCACCTCTTAAGATGTATGAGGAGGGCCTAATTTTCAATTTCAACCCGTGAAGCTGCAGCTCTCCAATTTTCTGAACTAAAGACCTTATTTCTCAATTTATTCATCTATTGAAGTGTTAATTAATTTCTCACTTCTATGTTCCTGATTCCAAAATAATAGAACCCAAAGATTTCAGATATACTTTAGCTATTTAGATCTTTTCTGTCCTTTCATCTATCAGATCATTTAGATTTGGCTTCTTTGAACTGTGTGATCATAACGTGGATCTTATAAACAAAGGAAAATTAGTGTCTCTCCAGTCATAATGTACTTAAAAGAAGACCAGTGATCCAGCAAAGTAGACCTTCAGTAGTGGCTTAGTACAACCTCAGGAGATTGTTTTTTTTCTCTTCCAATTTATCAGGACTCTGTTGATAATAATAGTTGATCCTATTTTAGTAGAAATGGAATTCACAATCCTAGTTTTTGTCTTAGGCAATACAAACTTAAGTTTTTGCAAAAATCAGCTGACGGATGAAGTCGTTCCTTCGAAGAAGGAAGATGTGGGGAAGAAAGGGAAATGAGCCCTTATACCCTCCAGTTCTCCAAACATTATTAATGAAACCAAATCAGACACACTACTCTATGAGAAGATAAAAATAGCTTCCAGATGAAATCAGAGAGGGAGGCAAACCATAAGAACTCTTAATTATGGGAAACAAACTGAGGGTTGCTGGAGGGGAGGAAGGTGGGGCACTGGGATAACTGGGTGATGGGCATTAAGGAAGGCACTGATGGAATAAGCACTGGGTATTGTACACAACAGATGAATCACTAAACTCTACCTCTGCAACTAATAATACACTATATGTTAATTAAATTGATTTTAAATTAATAAAAACAGAAAGAGAAAAAAAATAGCTTCCAGAAACCCCAAATTGCCTCACCCAATTGTCTTTTTCTAAATCCTGGCATTTTTAAATAATTCAGATGCACAGTTTTAAGAAACTCAGATGCCCAATTTAATAACATTATTAATCAATAAACATTTACCTTGCTCCAGACAACTGCCTGCATTAGTAAAGTAAAACACAGTTTTGAAAAATTTGGAACTAAACCCTGGGATAATGTCAGTAGGATAAGAACAGGCCGTTCCTTCATTTGCCAATTCCTGACCTTCTTCCACATTGTGTGAAAGAATAGGATCTGTCTTCTCATTGCCTTTACACATTTTTTGCACAGTTATAAGGATTAAATGAAACCATACAGATAACACAATTAGCACGACTGGCCCAAAAGACATGTTTAATAAACATGTATTTCCTTTCTCTTCAAGAATCATAAGAATGTGGCCAGCCTGCTTTGTGGAGGAAATTCAAAACTGGTGAGGACAGACTATGTTGAAACACTTATCCAAACTTGCGCCTGAGTGTCTGAATGTTATATAATTTTCTGAAATGGTATGGCATATCTATAAATAGCAATTCAGATTTTTCTCGTGGATTTTATAGAAATGGATCTCATTACTGTAGATGCTTGTGATCATCCCTGACACTGAGGTCCAGCCACTGAGGGCTTGCCATCCCCAGAGTGAGTGACAAGAGGAGCACTTTTAACTCCCGTCCACCCAACGGGGTACTTATGACATCTCTGCGTTCTAGAGGCTTGTATTTAACCAGCCTCAAAACAGAAACTCTGTTTTCAACACTTTCAGTGCTGAAAGGGGATCTTTTACAAAGACTTGTTCCCTATCCAGTAAATAAATCACATGCCTTGTAGCGGTAAAAATATTGGTAGAAGGTGCGTATCCTTCATTTCAAAGCAAGAAGCCTGTTGAGTGGTGGTAGGGTTTTAAAAGTATCTGATTTGACAGGAGAGCTCTCATCACACTCCTGAAATAATTCTACATTGTTATGATTTTGTTTGCGGTTTTTTCTTTTTTCAAAATTGAAGCAATGTACTTAACTTTAATCAGAACCATCAAAGCTTTAAAAAATACCCATATAACTTAAAATTTCTGGGCTTTTTTTTTTTAATGATGTCAAATCCTGTTTCTTTTGCACTGCTAAGCTATGTTTCAAAACTACAAGAAGTATTTCCAATGCATCCAGCAAATATTTGTGGAACACCTACCATGTGCCAGGCCTACTTCTCGTTGCAAGGGATGTTACAGTAAACAAAACACACAAGTTCCCTGCTTACAAGGTGGGGTGGAGAGAGAGGAAGCATTGGTGTTGAGGCAGATTATAAATGAGTAAAAATGTATAATTAAGCAAGGAAGATAAAACTGCTACTCTGTAACTAAAGAAGATTAGATTAGAGATATATGAAGATGAGCAGTTGACTTCAGGTTGAATGGTGAAGAGAAACCTCTCTAAGGAAACAATATTCACAGTGAGATTTAAGTGGCGAAAGGCCCAGCTATGCATAGTTCTGGGGAAAGAGCTTTTCAGACAAGGACGAGCAAAGGCCTAAAGGTGGGGCCCAGCAAAATGTTTTCTATAAGGAGAAGATGAGTGTGGCTGGAGAATAAGGGACAAGGGGAAGAAGGGGTAAAATCAGGAGGTGGGCAAAGTAGGAATCATATTGAGCACAGAAGCCAGAAAAAAAGTTTAGGTCTGTTCTAAGTGCCATGAGGAGCTATTGGGTGCAAGGGGCTGGGGTGGTTAAGCAGAAGAATAGCATGATCTGATTTACTTTTCCAACGTTCACCCCATCTGCTGTGTGGAGATTGGGGCAAGAATAGATACATTTTAAATGCAACTAGAATCACTGAAGGATGGTAAGCAAGAAAATTGATGGGGTTGTGTTTGCTTTTGTTTTTGAGATTTCTCTAACGTGCAAGGACTAGACGATGGTGGAAAGCGATGTACAGAGGGACCCAGAGTGGAAGAAATTTTAGTAAACTGGGAATTAATGTGAATTTGGATATGGAGCTCAGATGGTGTCCTCAGACTGTAAGAAAAGAAACAACATGTATTAAGAAATGATTATGCTTATTTTTACAAAAGTAATCTCTTTTCATTATCACTGCCGCCAGTGGTATAGTTACTTAGCCCCATTTTTCTTATCTGAAAACTGAAAGTTAGGGAGAGATAAATCAAATTTCCAAATATCCAGTCAAAGTAAATGGCAAATCCGTGATTCAAAGCTTGGTCTATGTGACTTAAAACCCTGGTATTTTTCTACTCTAATATGGTGTCCCTAGGTCAGAATCAACAAAATATCTTTGAAATTTCATTCTAAATAATAAAGTAATATTTTGTATTATAAAATACATGGTTTATTTAATGGTACTGATTGACATTTAGCTTGTTTCTATATTTGTTCCTATAAACTGTGAAAAACGTTTTATATGTTATTTTACTTCATTTCTGATTACTTTCTTATCCAAATTCCAAGATTCTAGTGGTATCAAAGAATAGGATATTCTTAAAACTCTACTCATGTAATATCAATTTATTTTCCAGAAAACTTGTGCCATTTAAACTGCCACTTAACCTAAATCAACATTAAATACAATTTTTTATCTTTGCCAGTTTGATAACAAAACTTTTAACTCTATTATTTAATTCACACTCACTTTACTTTCTAATGAGATTGAATATTTTTTACATGTTTCTTAGCCTTTTCATTTTTCTTTTGTGAATTTTATGTTCACTTAATTATCCATTTTCCTACGTCGTGTTGCTATTTCTTTCTTGGTGATTTGTAAGAGCTCTTTATATAAGAAGAATACTAAGAATGCTTTTAACTAATCAACTTTTGCAAATAACATCCCAGAGAATATTTCACTTTAGTTTTTAAATTTTCATTGTAAAAATATCATACATACAAGAGGCTATGCTCCAGTAGCTATTGCTGCATAACAAGTCATATCAACATGTGGTGGCTTCAAACAAACATTTTATTTTTATCTCATAATTTTATGAGTCTCGTCTGGTTGCTTCTTCTGCTCTTATGGCTTACTCGCCTGGCAGATCAGCTGTTCTAAAGAGCCCCAAATCGCTTGACTCACATGTTTAGTGATCTGGTGAGGGTAGAAGGAAGACTGAGTTCCGCCAGCCTGGCCACCTGCAGCACCAGCGCATGGCTGCCCATCCACATGGTCTCAGGGGGAGTGACACATGTTCCTTAGAGGCCCAGGACTCCAAAAGACAGCATCTTAGAAACCAGGCAGCATCTTTGTTGCTGGGCCTGTATGAGCCTCGAATGAGCCAAGCTCATAGGTCATATAGTAACATTTCCACTGCACCCTCTTGGTCTAAGCAGTCACTAGTTCTCCCAGATTTGATGGGAGGGAACACAGAGGAGGACCAAAGAATTTGTGGCTATGTTTTCAAACCCTCAATAGGGTATCAGATTGCTTAAAGAATTAAGCAAACTCCCCTTTACCTTTTAATTTTGTTGATAATTTTTTTTAATTTTTTTAATTTCTTTTCAGTGTTCCAGAATTCATTGTTTATGCACCACACCCAGTGCTCCATGCAATACATGTCCTCCATAATACCCACCACCAGGCTCACCCAACTTCCCAACCCCCGCCTCCTCAAAACCCTCAGATTGTTTTTCAGAGTCCAGAATCTCTCATGGTTCATCTCCTCCTCCATAATGTTTTTATATGCAACTAGTTTTTAAGAATTTATATCACTCATCTCTTTTTTCCTTGTGATATTTTCCATTGCTTTGTAATTCATTTCTTTAAATTATTTTCAAAGTGTCTGTCTACAAAATCAAGGACATTATCAAATGATGTATTTGGAGAAATGACTTTAGGTCTTTAGATACTTTATTATGTATTGTAGCTGGATTCACTTAATTTAATTCTTAATCCTTTTCATCCTTAAATTGCCATCATTGACACATTTGAAAATTCAATTAAATATGCAGGTTGAACCATACATGTAATTATGCGGTTGTTGTGTGGAGGCAAAGAAAAAAAAAAAAAAAGAAGTCTAGCTAAATAGTTCATGCTTAGTACTTGGCCACATTTCTGGCTCACTCTTCCGAAATGAACTAAAATACAATGAGCTACTTTTGGCCCATGTAGCTAGTAGTTCTTTTCAGGTCTTACAATCCATGTTTGAAAATTGAATAATTTGATTTATTTTTTAAGTGGTGATGGTAGCATACTCTCTTACAGTGTTTTAATTGGCAAAGAAAAAAAAGTGTTATCCCATAACAGCAACAAAAAAGCAGTAATTATTTTAAAGGACATTCTTCTGGCTACTAGAGAGGAAAGAACTCATTTTAAACATGTTGTAAACACTCAATAAATGCTAAGTGATGATACTCATCTCATGTTCTAAAAATGCCATTGAGGTCTTTTATTTTCTCTGCTTCCAGAGCTGCATTTCAAAAACTGGTTTTGTCATCTATCTGGGTGCGGAACCATGAAAACTACAGAGAGATGTAAAAGGAATAAGATGTATGACACACACCTGATAGTGATCCTCAGCATTTCTGTCCATCCTGTGTATCTTTCTCCTATTTTATTTTCACCGTATCTAGGAAAAAAGGAATTTTGGAAGAAGATACTGGAAAATAATACAGTTAACCACCATGAGGGCAGAGGGCTCTATTTTTTTCCCAACATTTATGCACTGTGCCTTTCACATAGCAGTGCTCTGTGAATATTTATTGAGGAATAATTTGGGCAAAGGCACAGAAGTATTATCAGTCTGTTCCTCCTGTCCAGTGTGAATCTGAAGAGTTTCTTTTTCATGGAGGCAGCTGTTGGGCCAATATCTCCTTCACACCTGTCCTTGTTAACTGCCAGTCACACTACACAGCAATGAACTGGAAGTCAATCCTTGAGTCCACTTACCATCATTGACCTTTATTGCTAGGGATCATTTGAGATCCCGCAGCTTTCTAGAGTCCGTGTTCTCAAGTCACCTGTGGTGAACCCAAACTTGTGTCTGAGCATCCACAAGTTGAGCCAGAGTTCAGAGTGTTGGTGCATCCAGCCATCAGGCCTATGTACATGCGTCAGAACCCGGGCCTTGTGTTTTGGGAACACTTAGGTTTTATTGACATTCAGCGGCTAGAACACATTCAAGTACTTCTTCATTTCATGTTAAATACAGAATACAAAAAAACTCTAGATCTATAGTCTCCATTAGCCACAAGTAGATCTTTCCATTTAAGTTTATTAAAATGAAATAAAACCAAAAACTCAGTTCTTCACTCATACTAGCTACCTTTCAAGAACTCAGAAGTCATATGCGACTAGTGGCTAACACAGAGAATAGTGAGATAAGTAACATTTCCCTTATCACAGAAAGTTTTACCGACTATTACTACTATAGAATATATCACATATATCACACTGCAGAAATTCTAAATTGGATACCCAATTCTCCACTTACTTTTTTTTTTAATTTCTTTTCAGCATAACAGTATTCATTGTTTTTGCACCACACCCAGTGCTCCATGCAATACGTGCCCTCCCTAATACCCACCACCTGTTTCCCCCAACCTCCCACCCCCCACCCCTTCAAAACCCTCAGGTTGTTTTTCAGAGTCCATAGTCTCTCATGGTTCACCTCCCCTTCCAATTTCCCACAACTTCGTTCTCCTCTCCATCTCCCCATGTCCTCCATGTAACCAACCAATAATGACTTTCAAACTTTTTAATTATCTAAATATCTGAAGTTGTTCCTGTTTAAATCTCTTTTGAGAAACAAATGCAGAGAATATTTCCTAAACAAGTCTCTGTGAAATATATCAAAATAAGTTAGAGAGTATCTATTATCTAAAACACAGTTAAATTTCTGAAAATTGAGTTCATGTCGAGAGAAGTCCATATGATTTGTAAAAAGTCTAAATTACAGATGACTTATAAAGCACATTTAATTAATCAAATTACAGCAAAAGCTCAAATGAAAACCTGAAAGTGTTGCCAAATTAAAGTTGTATCAGATCTGACTCGATAAATAACAAAGAACAATTTCTAACTCAAATGCTGTTGTATGCAAATTAGATGGAAACCTGTTGCTGGAAAAATTTACTTTTCTTAAATAAGTTTAACTTTTCTCCCTTAGGCATTACTTCCTCATAAATTTGCTTCCTCTGTAGCAAATGCCAAATCCTTTCTAAATTATCTTAAATCTGTATTAATGGGAATTAAATGAATGAGAAATTAACACATAGTATAACCATGAAAACCAATAAATGTATACAATAGATTGTTCTGACAAAAACCTCTATAGAGTATATGTATTAAAATAAACAAATATGTATTTGTATATGTACAAACACAAAGCATTATTCTCTCCTAATCACTTTACAAGAATCTCTATATCTTCTAAATGTACACTTACATTTTGGTAAATAATATTTTTTACCAAAGCATGTACTTATACAATCTTATTATATAATTTCTCCTTTGACCCCAAAACAATATACTTTGATAATTACTCAGCTTCTTGTTGTCTTCCAATTGAGTAGAATTATCCTCTTTTTTCCTACCTCAGAAGCTATTCTGGAAAGTGAAGCAGCATCTGGAGAAGAGAAAGAAACCAGCTGTAGGCGTGCCACAAGAAAGCACAAGCAAGGACACCGGTTCTTGATTCCACAGGCTGGCCAAGTCTAAATGTAAGTGTGAGAAGCAATGGTGGGTGGTGCAGTGGCCCGGTCCTGGGTGGTCCACAGGCCAACTGTGGACTGAAGTCACTGTCCTTGAGCACAGGGGCCATTGGCAGACACTGGGGTATCCGGCCTGCCTGCAGTTCCTATGTCCCATCCACATCTTCACTGCCGCAGAAAACCTGGAGACCATCACTAATGCCAGGTTTTAAAATCCCCCCAGGTAAAATACATGTGCAGAGTGTGATTCTAGCTGATTTTTAAGCCCAAGCATGTTGAATAGAGTCTTAAAATAATTATTTCCATAGGATCTGACTAGGTATCCAAGTGTTCACCAGATGCTAGCAGCTAGATTTTGCAGAGGAAAATTGCTAACTTAAGCTTCTTTTCATGATTCAGCAGAGGGTTTTAAGTAATAAAAGATCTGGAGATTTGTAAAATAAATAATTCCAGTGCAAATGGGAAAATTAAAATAATCTTATCATCTCCCAGTCATGTCTGTATGTGCTTTTCTACCATTATCAAATTTCTCTTACTTGGGCCAAGGTTTTGTTGGCTTTTTTTTGAGGGGGGTCCTCTGGCTGATACTTTACAGTTTTGAGTTATGAGCTGAAATGAAGAAATGATGGCTTTCAGATGACTGAAGTGACATGTATTAAATTTCCCTAATGACAATCTAGGATGTATGAAAACAGAGTGAGATATAACAAATGCAGCTTTATTCATGTATAATATTGAATATATCCGCAACTAAAAACCAACTGCATGCCAATATTTCTTATTCTTTGATTGATCTCTTAGTTGAAACAATTAAAACATCAAATACACCATTAACTTTTGAACTTTGACTGGAAAAAGGAAAAACACCATTCATTTCTGATGAGTAGACATTATCTCATAGTATCCGCAGCCATCCCATGGTTCTTACCATTGCCTGGTCTCAAGTGTGACTTTCGGACACCCAACTCAATATTTCCTGATATTCAATAGCACAATGGTTTTTCATAGTCTATTTCATTTTATTTGGTAATTTTAAGACTAAAGAGTTAAGATTCCTCAGATTTTTACATTCTTGCTCAAGGTGCACTTGAACAAAAAGAAAAGCATAGCATTGGGCCCTACAGCTAATGCCACAGGACCACATCCTGTCTAGAACGAATCCGTTCAGAATTTTTGAAGAAATGCAAATACTTTAATGATTTTCCTAAGGTATCACATTTTTACTACAGGTACCTCTAATTGTTTTGGCTGGATTCCATCAAAGCCAGATGTTAATCAAATGAAATATTTATAATGCAAAACCATTGAGTAAAAAATAGATGTCCGTTTAAGCAACAGCTTAGAGGACTCAAACCAATCGTGTATTTTGGAAAAGCTGATGAAGGAGGTATGACTCTGTTACATTCATAATGTCGGGGTAAGGCTCTGAACTCAATCCAAAGAAATTTTATAATTGTTGCGATCAACTACAGGCTCGGCTTCTGGATTTCTGCTCACAAAATCTCGCTGCCAAGGACATTGATGGGCTCACCCAGTAAAAAATTATAATAATAATGTTGAACTAAATCATAAAAATACAGGAGGTAGTTATTATAGGGTAGAGGAGAGGAATTGCTTGTAAAGTTATGGTGGAAATATCAAAAATACATTCTATTGGACTTTTTAAAAATTAAGCTTTGTTTTTACACTAGGGTGCAAAAGCAATAAAATGTAAAGTTTACTCCAAAAACGATTTCATTCAATAGTTAACAGCAATGATTCAGCAAATGAAAATTAAAATTACATTTATTCAACATAGTCATCAACTCAGGCAGGCCAAAGCTTATACATGATAACTTTCTAATAAAAATTACCAGCTGACAGTAATTTTAAAGAAAGAATTTTGACAGAGAAAAGAATAAAGAACTTTTTGAATGGGTTTCTTCTCGGTGAAAACAAACTTGGTTTGTACCTAATTTCGCATAGTATACAGCTCTAGATATTTTGTGTGGTTTTTCAAGTTCCATGAAGAAATTCATTTGAAATGAATTTAGAAAAAAAAAAAAAATGTAAATATGAAAACCATGATAGACTTACAGTTAGAAAAATGGAGATAACTCATGATAGCTAATCCTCTGTGTGCTCTCCAAAAGTAAAGAATGCTAATTTTAAAATTATTGAATAATCTGGAGTTACCCTTCTGATCATCTTTTTACTTTCTGAAAATATAGATTATGGAATCATATGTCATAGACATTTTGGTAGAGATTTCCATATTTTCTTCAAGTTAAATAACATATATCTCTAAGTGACAATTATCATGGAAATAAACCGCTTTCACTCATTAAAATACCTAATGGGCCTTACACACAGTAAACACTTAAATAGTATGGATTGAATGGAATTATTCCCACTTTCTGTTCAGAGATAAATGTATCTCTTGCATTGACACTAGACAGGTATCGCACACGTGAGAATTCATGAGCTACATCTTGTAACCAAAAATAGCCGTGGAAAATCTGCTGAATTGATCCATATCTGTTTTATTAATCAAGTCCACTGCAGAAGGGCTTTCTTGTGGTTCTATTATATTTTGGAGGTAAATAGAGTAGGGAAATCACAGTTCAATTTAGAAGTTGTCTGAAACATTAAAGAACATAGGGTTTTAGATTATATGACAGCAATAAAGTCCAATCCTTGATGGTTGTAATTCTGATATCTAAGTATATAAATATCTTATACGTATCATTTTAACTTCAGAACATTATGACAATTGTCAAGAAGACCCTAACTATTTAAGATGGAATTTACTTCTTACTGACACCCTCTTCCTTATTTCTTTTTTGAAGTAGAAAAGTTTGGAGGTTTTTTGTTTTGTTTTGTTTTTCTAAAGCTGGCTTGGTACGAACGGTTTTAGTTGAAGCAGATGGCTAGAAGTCAGAATCCCCAGATTCTATCCTTGATTCTCCTACCAATGGGGAATGTGGCCTTCGGCAAGTCATGAGAGTAAATCTACAAGAACAGGGCTAATAATGCCTTACATATGTATGGTGCTTTCTGATCTAACAGAGCACTTAAACACACAGTATCTTATTTAATCTTATACCCAGCCTCCTAAGAGGAGTATTGCAGTTACTAACAACCTCCATTACAGAGAGCAGAAATTTGAGGCCCAGAGACACTAAATCACTGTTCACAGCCACTTCAATATCAAATGTCAGAGCCAAGAACAGGCACACAAGATTCCAAGCTGGTCTCTGTCTCCTCACCTCTACGCCATGCTGCCAGCCTCTGGTGCCTCCAAAGCTGAAATGATTAGAGCAGCACTGCCCAATATGGTAGCCACGAGCCACATGGCTTGAGCACTTAAAATGTGGCTAGTCCCAGTTGAGATGTATTGTGAGTTTAAGACACATGTGGGATTTCTAAGACTTTGAATGAAAACACAAAGAATGTAAAATTAATCATCATCATTAAGATGACCATATTTTGGATATCTTGAGTTAAATAGAACATATTTAAATTTATCTCACCTGTTTAACTTTCTAATGTGGCTACTAGAAGATGTGAAGTCGTATATGTTTCTCTTTGTTTCTTTTGTCTGAAAGGCTCTCATCATTTCTACCGGATAGAGCTGGACTAGAAGATTCCAATGTTCAGAATTTCACAGTACTGGGCTTGTTTATGCATCTGTCTTGATATGGCTGAGACAAATTTCCAAAGATTCTGTCACACATAGAGCAATGCAGATTCACAGTTGTAATTTGGTCATCAATTTGGTCATTCTCATATATCTTCCATATGTAGGGGAAATATCAAGTGTCATTAGCTGATGCTTCAAATTACTCATTCATTGAAAGGGGTCATATTATACTTGCTGAATGCTTGAAAGGCTTAGAGTACAAGAACCATGGAAAAAACTATAAATTATATTTATGACTCTGCAGCACACTATTTTAAAATATGTTCCCATTAAACATTATGAGTGAATGAGACACTGGAGTATTAGGTGATACAGGCAATGTAAAATAGCAATTATATATAAATTTATTATAAAATATGGCATATTTTATTCCCCTACCAACTCTGTAAGACATTTTATATATAACCCCTGAAGCAGGAACTTATTCCTGTTTTGAAAAATCTAACTGAAAGTCCTCAGGAAAAAAAATGGATTCTTATTCAGGAGAAAAAAAAAACATATATATATAGTAAAAAATAGCCCAAATCACTGAAAGCTAACATCTACTTTTCATTTATTATGAGGACTCAACACTCTGATGAGAGTTAGACCAAGATGATCTCATTTGGGAATTTGAAAATCCACAGTGGGGAGCAGAAGCTAAGCTCTTAACCATTGCTGTCTGTTACTCCAAAGCTATTGGGAATCACAGAGAAACCTATCAAAAAATATTCAAATATTTGGAATTTATTCTCTTTTATCCATTTCAAATCCACAAGTGTTTATCCAGCAAATACAGTGGATCAGGAATAGCTCTAGACATTGAAGGAATATTGAGTCATAAGACCAGAGCCCTGCCCTCAAAGAGTAGAGAGTTGGTAGGCTTGAGAACATGTTTTTGAAAAATACATACCACCAAACAAGATTATATGAAAGTGGAGTTACTTTTTACTTTCTAAAGGTTGCAATAAAAATCTTTGTTATTTTCTCGATGTTACAATGTTTTTTCTATACATTATGACAGAAATCTTTTTAACCCTACTCCCAGTGTGTTGAAACTTGCCTGTTGTTTATAAAGCAAAGGTCTCAGGTTAAAAAACAAAAACCCACAAAGCCCCACAACAGTGTGGTATGAATTTCAGAGGTGCGATTCCTTCTATATTTTATATCCACTTGGAGGAAAGTGGGCTGAAATGATCTTAAATATTTTCTGGAAAAAGGAGAATTAAAACAAACAGAAAGGGACTTAAATCAAAATGGCACTGAAAATCACAAAACAGTGAAAACTAAAGAGTTTTATAACTTTTTATACAATGATAGTAATATGTTACCTTTGAAGGTAGGGATTAAAAGTTGTGTAAATTAGCTAATTATATATTAATTTTTCAAAGAATTTGTCAAAATGCCAATTCTCTAGAGTTCTTGCTTACCTAGAATAAAAGAAAAACAAAATAACCAACTGTGGGTGGCAGAATTGTAGATATACAATGTCCCTAATTACACTTTTCTGTAATAGTTTCAGAATAAATATGCATTGCTTTTATAATAAGTAAGTAGAAAAACTTCTGTAATCAACTCCAAAAGTGCCTATAAATGAGAAAGGCAAAAATTGAGAGGAGTAAAATGAAAATTTTGTTCTTAATCACAAAATTTAGAAATAATAATACATTTTATAGGTTCTTCTTTCAGGCATTATTACCCTTCCTTTATTGAAGATAAATCACCCTGTGGACTATTCAAATTCTCTAGACAAGAAAGGTGAAAATTGGGTTAGGTTTTCTAGACTTTCTTAAGAAAGTGGTTTGCCCTCAGCTGTGAATGTAAGTGTTAAGATCAAGGTTATAATATGAGCTCTGAAGCTCTGAGCTGTTATCACAGCAATCAGAAAAGGACAGCACCATGTAAAATGCAACTTGTCCACCTTGAAACAAATTGACCATTCATCATTGCCAAGGGCGTCTGCCTAAAACTGGCCTTGGTTCTTAGCCCCGGAGATGTGTGAAATGTCATGTGAGAACATATCATATAATCACATCTTTGAGCTGGATAGATTCTTAGAGATCCTCAAAGGTGAAATGTAAAGTATTTAGGCATCCCATTTAAAAATTCCTGGAGAAATATTTGGTTTGATAACTTCTTTTATGGAAACAAAACTAAAATTTTACTACAAAAAAAAAAACCTCAGAAATGAGTTATTTGGGCCATTTAATCATTAAATCATAAATCCACAGAAAGGAGCCTTCTAGATTATCTCATCCAATACCAATATTTTGCAGATGAGAAAACTAAGGAGCAGAAAAATTAATTTCTCGGGAAATTCCTTGAGTTAAAAAAGAAAGGCTATCAAAATCCTCCTGATTTTATGTATTTATGAAAAATATGCTTATAATAAAATTATATGTATTAAAAACATTCCTCTCACCTCAAAACTATATACTTACTATGCATTATGGAGATTGTTGTGGAACAAGTAAATATCAAGGCTCTTTTTCCAAGTTCAGTGTCTAAGAAATGGAAAATAGTTAACACTTGATTTTAAGGAAAACAGAACAGTACACGTGTTTCTATTATCATCTATAAAATAGGAATAAGAGTAGAGGATCACAAAGTTGTTTAAGAATTAAACTAATGGGGGGGCACCTGGGTGGCTCAGTGGTTAAGCCTCTGCCTTTAGCTCAGGTCATGATCTCAGGGTCCTGGGATCGAGTCCCACATCGGGCTCTCTGCTCTGTGGGGAGCCTGCTTCCTCCTCTCTCTCTCTCTCTGCTTGCCTCTCTGCCCACTTGTGATCTTTCTCTGTCAAATAAATAAAATCTTAGGGGGAAAAAAGAGAAAAAAAAAGAATTAAACTAATAGGGGCGCCTGGGTGGCTCAGTGGGTTAAGCCTCTGCCTTCAGCTCAGGTCATGATCTCAGGATCCTGGGATTGAGTCCCACATCGGGTTCTCTGCTCAGCAGGGAGTCTGCTTCCTCCTCTCTCTCTCTCTGCCTGCCTCTCTGCCTGCCTCTCTGCCTACTTGTGATCGCTCTCTGTCAGATAAATAAAGTCTTTAAAAAAAGAATTAAATAGTACATATAAGATGTTTAGTGCAATACTTGCTGCATAGTTAATATTCAGTAAGTGTCAGCTATTAGTAGTAGTAATGTCATTATTATTTATAACATGGTAATTACTCCACATACATACACCCTACCCCTCCATCAACCCAAACTCGTAATTCGCCACACTGTTTCATGGCCCCACGCCCTTGCACATGCTGGTCTTTTTTTTTTTTTTTTATATCCTTTCCCTGCCTCTCCTGGTGAACTCCTACCCATCACCCCAAAGTTCAGCTCTGAAGCTTCCTCCTCTTACATATCTTCCCTAAGATAGGTAAGATATTGCCTTTTCCTGTTTTATTTGCTCTCATCCATTTTCCAGGGTACCCTGCATATAAGCCTCTCTTAGCAATTGAGAATGTGGCTTTTTTTTTACTTGATCCCCCTCACTTCCAACACACACACGCACACGCAAACACACACACAAACACACACGCACACACACATAGGATTGAAAATGCATCACACTCCATTTTTTATCCCTATAGAAATGTCACTTGTAACGAATGAACCAATTCCTGTATAAGAAGACACTTTTTTTTTTTCCCCTTCGTGAGTAGGAATCAGAATAGAATGTGTACTTGGTAACCTTAGTTGTGAGGGGGAAATTGGTGAGGGTTGGAAAAAGCGGGGGATGCAACTTGGCAGCCCTGGAACCTGGCTCTGCCACAAGCTTAACCCTGTGGTCTTCAGTGAGTCATTTAACATCTCTGGACTCAGTTTCCTTCTCAGCAAAATGAGCGGGTTGTGCAAAATATCCTCTGAGCAACCGCCCAGTGCCAACATGTATTTGATGCTGAACAGTGATTCATCTCAGTGGTTCCCTAACTTTAGCAGACGTCAGAATCATCAGGAGGACTTGTTAAAACACTGATTCCTGGTCAGCAGGGCTGAGATGGGGACCAAGTATTTACATGTTAACAAGTTTCCAGGTGATGCTGAGAGACCCATTTGGAGAATCACTGATGAATTTTATTAACACAGGACTGGAACACTGTCCTGTAGTCACCTGGCCAAGAGCATTCCTGATACGCAAATTCACAAAAGGATGGAGGCAGGGAAATGCAGGCTTCTGTGACACACCATAAGGAGGACTGGGAGCCTGTGGGTAGGTCCCAAAAGCGGCCAGAGAAGGCAAATTTTGCTGATCGAAACTGTTCTGTTAAAGACCCACCTTGTGGGGAAGAGGCAGCCTGAGTTCGCAATGCTGTGAGGCACTGAAAATAGACTCCAAGGTTTGACCCATCTGCTAAAACCCATGGCTGCTGAAGTGACAGTGGATTACAGTTGCCATCTAGCGATGGTTTTCAATTACTGCATCTAGAGACGACAATGAAGAGTTTTCTTTGGAACAATGCTTTTTTTTTTTTCCCCAAAACTGTGTTCAAGATGAGAACCCCTAAGAATAGGCTTTAATGCACCTCAGTATTGTCTACGTTTGTATCTAGGTATAAAAGTAAATATGTATCTAACATTTCCTAGGTACCAGGCGCTGCTCTAATACTTAATATATGTTCAGTTATACATAGCAGCCCAATGAGTTCGATACAATTATTATTCCTGTTTTCCCAGAAAAGAAATATAACAAGATTTTTAAAAATTTTTAAAAAATGTAAGAACCTTGCCTGAGGCTGCCCAACCAGTAAAGCAGTACAGCTGGAATTGAACCTAGACCACTCCCAGAGAGATTGCTCTAGCTAGCCTCTCTTATATTGGCAATTTAAAACAGTTACCAAAACAATCGTTACCTGTAAATAGTTATGAGGTCCCAGGTCAATGTCTGAAAAAACTCATAAAATACATTCTGACGCAAGAGTTTTTTCTGATTCTTCCAAATGAAATCAATTCATGTAGATAAAGACGTGCTTCTACCCACAGAAAAAGAGCACCAACTTGGAATCAATTTCCAACTTGTTATGCATCCTTAGACAACTCACTTAACCTCTCTGGGCTCCACTTTCTTCATCTATAAAGTAGTGGGGAAATTAAAATGTAATTTACATTTTTGGGGAGTTCTTTAAAACAAAACTGAATTTTAGAGTTAGAGTTATCCAGGGTATGTGATCACAAGAGCAAATACCGAGAGGATGGGCAGTAACTGTATGGGTTTTTCTTAAATGGTCCTACATGTGGGAAAAGAGCCAGGACGGAAGATTTGATCTTCAGGTCTATTGCCCAGAAGTGCAGTAAATAGCCATACTCATGGCATTTGTAGTGAAGTGAAGAGCTCAGCCAGGGACATTTAAGTTTTGCTTGTCTTCCCGGATGCTGCCCTTGTCCTATGCACCTGAACTCTGTGCTCCTGCCTGTTTCAGCCTTCCAAGAGTCCTCACCAAAGAGTTGCTGCAGAAAACTTGTGTTTTTGCTGATGGATTGAAATTCAACCCCCCTCACTTCAGACTCTTTTATCAGAGATTTGCTTGGATTTAAAAACCTGGCCCTTGCTAATTCTTTGAGCTTCGTGTGTAAGACTTCTGATACTAAACTATTTCTTACCTCAATAACCCAAACACTACAGAACAGTTACCAAAACAAAGTCCTAGTGGTTTCTTTGTATTGTGTATTTATAATATGCTAAGATCTGCTGATATAAAGATTCTTGATAATGAAGGAAAATAAATATGTAGACAGAGCTATAGAAACAAAGGGTAATAATTTAAATAGAGTAAAATATCACTATCTCACTTTAATAGATTTTTATGTCATTCCAAGTATATGCATATATTTAAATCAACACAGCAAACTCAGAATTAAGCTAGAAAAAGTTTATTTGAGAACTTTATTTGAGAAATGAAGGAAATTGAAGCACAGAAATTTTAGATTATTGATTTATTCATCTGACAGAGAGACACACAGTGAGAGAGGCAACACAAGCAAGAAGAGTGGGAAAGGGAGAAGCAGGCTTCCTGCTAAGCAGGGAGCCTGACCCAGAACTTGATCCCAGAACCCTGGAATCATGACAGGAGTGGAAGGCAGACACTTAATGACTGAGCCATTTGTGTGCCCCGAAGCACACAAATTTTAAATAGCTTCAGAAAAATAAGGTCCATATATCCCAATTTTTAGGTCTCTGCTTGCCCCCAAATTATGGTTTCTTTCAACAATAAAATCTTGACACAAGATGACTACCCTCTGACACTTTGAATGAGAAAGAAGTTCCTTGTACAAATATGGTAGAAGTAAAAGATTAATTAGACCTTAAGCATAGTAAAAAGTATTAATTCATTCAACAAACATGTGTTGAGAATCTACTATGTGCCTGGCACTGTTTTAAGTTTAGGGGATTTAGCAGTGAATGAAGTCAGAAATGACATTCCAGCTTCAGAGCTTACATTCTGTCTAGTTGAAGAGAAGACAATAAATAGGAAAACAAATAAATATGTAATACTGTGTCTGGTAATGAAGAAAAAACATTACCAGGGGCATGGAGAGCATCGCTTTAAATCGAATGATCCAGGTAGACCTCTCTGCGATGACATTTGATCAGGGGTCTGAAGGAGGTTAGCTTGTGCAGAGATCTGGAAGGGAATTCAGGCAGAGAGAGAAGCAAGTGGAAAGTCCCAGGGTTGGGAGCCAGCTGGGCTTGCTCCAGAATAGCAAGGAGACCACGGGCCAGAGCACAATGTCTAACAAGATGGTGTCCGGGAAGAGGGCAGGACCATAGGATGCATGCCTTGTGGGCTGTGGAGGCAACTCGGAGTTCACAGAAATTCAGTAGGGAGGCATGGGATGGTTTTGACAGGGCCTGGTCTACACCACTAAATCATCATTCTCATTTCTCTGGGCAGATTAGACAGGGGCAAGAGTGGAAACAGAGGCTTCAGTGAAGGGATTATAACAATGATCCAGGCAAAACATGATGGTGCCTTAGTAATAGTGGCTCAGGTTGCATTTTTTATGAAGAGGTCCTAAAACTAGCTGATGCACTGGCCGTGTGAGAGAAGGACATCTCAAGCACAATTCCTATGTATCTAAAATAGTCTATTCATAGAAGCAGAAACAGAATGGTGGTTGCCAGGCACTGGGGGGAAGAGGAAATGGAAAGTTGTTATTAATTATGTATAAAGCATCAGCTGTTCAAGATGAATAAGTTCTAGAGATCTGTGATATCATGTTGTGCTTATTGTTAACCATATTGTCTTATGTTCTTAAAATTTCTTAAAATTTAAAAAAATTTCTTAAAAATTTATTAAGAAAGTACTAATAAATATAATTAATAAAATTAATAAATTTATTTTATTTCTGAATTAATAAATTGATAGAGTATAATTAATAAATTAATAAAATGATTTAAAATTAAAAATTATTAAGAAAGTAAATCCCATGTTACTTGTTCTTACCACAATGAAGAAGAAGGAGGAAGAAGGTGGGGAGAAGGAGGAGGAGGAGGAGGGAAAGAAAGAAAGAGAGGAAGGGGAGAAGAAAAAGAAGTGTTGTTGTTCTCCAAATAACACCAGACTTAACAACTGCAGTAACTCTGAGAAATTATTTTTTTAGGGAAATGAAAGAGTTTTTCAACATTTTCTTTTGTGAGTCATGCAATGTCATTTAATCATAGCTTACCTCAAAACTTAAATTTGGAATGTTATTATGCACTTATCAAAATAAATATAAATTTGAAAAAGGGCGATATAAACTTTCAGAATCTTTGATGGAAAAAAAAAAAAAAGAATGTCTCCTAAACTTGGAGCCTGAGCTAGAGAAGTAGTAATATCATTTTCCAAAGTAGGAAAGCCTGAAGTACAATTAGTTTTCCAAAACTTATAGCCCTTTAACCCTCTAATTGTATTAATTAATCTGATTTCAGAATTCTAAATTCAAGAATCTTTAAGCTACATTACCACTTTTTAAAGAATGAGCCATGTATAGCACCAGTGATACCAGGCTACCACATGGAATTGCACTCTGACAGAATTCTGAACCAGACAATCAGCCGGAGCTGCTGTGATGTTTCTAAATGTTCTTTTATAAAATAGTTTCAAAGACCCATGACTAGAGAATTATAAAACCATGCCTTCTGTTTACGACATGTTTAGAAATATGAATAATGGAAGCAGAGCTCTCCAGGCTCTCAAGAAGCACAAGGTACAAATCCACGGTTCAGTTCAAAGGAATGTTAAATATCGGCCTGAGATTTATACTCTTGAGAAAGAAATGCTACAGTGGAATCAGGGAAGAAATGTGCTGGGTTTGTGAGCCAACAGCTCTTTCTTGGGAAGCACCATCTTCAACTGGGTCAGGCAGCTATGTGGTATTGAGATTGGCCTCAAAGGTTTGGAGACAGTGCCGCCATATCACCCATGCCTGATTGATAAGAGCAAGAAAACACTTTTGGAGTGCAAGGACTTAACCAAAATCACCAGTAAATCTAGGATAGAGTCAAAACTGAATGAATAGTAGTTGTTAAATGGACACAGAAATTACTGGATTCATATGTAGAGAAAACCAAAGGGACACTGAATTCCAAGGAAATTGGGACTATGGTTCCTTTGTCAGATCCCCACTCATACAGAGAATGGCTCCTTTCAACATTTTCGCTTGCCTGGTGGATACTAACTAGCTCTGACCATTTTTGTAGAAGAAAAAGAAATAGAATTTAATAGTATATAAATTGTATAAAGACAGAGGCCTTTCCATCTTTAGTGTTGTGTCCCCAGCAGTTAGAACTGTCCTTGGTACCCACTGAGCACTGAGGAAATCTTCACTGAATTAAATAATTAAATTAAATTAAATTAAAATTAAATAATTAAAACCTAAAAGCTGGAATAAATGGCCAAATCTAAGGAAGGAAAAGGATCTTTTTATTTGTGTTAAGAAAAAAAAATAAAAGGTCCCGTTGTCAGGTGAAGCCTAATTAAAATGACAAGAGAAAAGTCTGTGGGAACAAGACTGGCCTAATATACTCTTTCCTTCTGGTGTCACAACAGAGTTCTCATTGCCCTAATATTTACATCATTCACTGATGTTGACCGAGCCTTAGTGGGTCTTTATCTTTCACTGGTTTTTATGTGGTTCACATTTTCCATCCCTTCTCCATACTCTTCGGTGACGGGGATTACCAACCTGAAGAGATAAAAAAGAAAACTGAACAATTGACAGGCTGTAGCCCCCGACCTTGGGTCTTTTTGTTTTGTTTTGTTTTTGTTTTTGTTTTTTGGGTTTTTTTTTTGTTTTTGTTTTTGTTTTTTTTACCATCGTCTTAACTCTAAGAGTCTCAGATCTGTGTCTAAGACTCAAATTTGCCTTAAGCTTACATTGGTTTATTCACCCTGACCACTTCTGACCTCATCCTCTGGGGCAGCCTTCTTTCCATTGTCATCATTCTATCTGGCCATTCTGTTGAGTGGCTAAAGATGGAAACGAGTAAGGGCAGAAAAATAAGAGCTTAAAAGGGAACTAAATGGGTTACATCCGTTCCCAGACCAAGACCTCTTCAGGAAAATATTGGCAGCCTCTCTTACAGCTAAGCTGGCCTGGAATCCAGTCTGGGTGTAAGAGGCTGTTAGCACTCAGCCTTGAGCAGGAATCTGTCCTTATATCAAATATTCTTCGAGATCTTTGCATCTAAGACCTTTTAGAAATGGATGTAAGTCATTCTAAAGTGAGAAAACAAATAGGATACAGTCTAGTCTAGAAAGCCAAGCAGAGATAATAAAACAAATCTTTCCCATCTCCCTTTTTGATGACATTACACTTTAAAAATAGGTACAGGGAGGAGCCCACAGGAGGAATTTCAGTTAGGCAAATTTACTTACAAGTAGAATTTCTTCCAGGATACAAGAGCCTTGGCAAACATTGGTTGGCACATTCTTCCTAAAAGGTAAAAGCCATTTTTTTTTTTCTGGCAGGTTTTAAATGACACTTAAGAGTGTCAGGCAAACCTTCCAAACCATAGCCAAAAAGCAGATTTATCCAAAACACACAACATCCTCAGCCAGCTCAACATCAACAAAAAAGTTAAGCCTAACCATTACAGAATGTTAATTGTGAAACAAAATTCCATAATATTTAGGTTCCATAAACTGGACAAAGCTACTCTTGAGTACTAAGAAGTATTCCTTGCAGCGGGACAACTACTCATATTTGATGCTGTAACACGGGCTATATTACAGAGAACCATGAGTTAGTCACAATCTGTGCATGGACGTGGTTCTCTACTTTTAATGGGCCCAAGAAGGAACAGGAGCAAGCTTAGAGAAAATGTGCATTTCTAGTCCAGTCTCCACACCTCTCTAGGTGGAATCTGATAGGGAGAGGACCGGAAAAAAGGAAAGCCAGTGAGTAAGGGGCAGATGATCTGTAAACCAGAAGTGATTGAGAATCACTGCACCAGAGTCTGAAGTGAACACCCTGAAGTGGGGACAGTCTCCACGCAACCCTTAATTCCTTGCACGTGGCCCTGACACTGGCACCTGGAAGATATTTAATGTTTAATGAATGAAAAGCAGTTAGCATTTATGGATGCCAGGCACTGTTCTAAGCATTCTATACATATTAACTCATTTAATCCTCACAATAAGGGACTGTTATTAGCCTTGACACTTGTTAGGCACACTGCGTGCTCACTGTCCAGTGTCACATGGCTGGTTCCTTTGTTCCATTCAGCCGCCCCCTCCTCAAAAGACTCCCACTGTCTGTCTAAAGTTGCATCGATCCCACTCCCATCCAATCACAAGTTCCTGTTCCTTTCCTCTATAGCCTTTGCCTCTATGTAAAATTATCTGGTTTGGCTTATTGTTTGAATAATAAGCCCTCCACTGAAATACAAGCACCATGGAAACAAGAATCTTGCACATTTTATTTGTCACTATATCTCTAATGCTTAATTCACAGTAGACACCAAAGAAATAATATGATAAATGCAAAACAAGGGAATTGTGTTTGCCATGTAATTCCTTAGTTCTCTCAGAGCTTCCAGATTTTATGACAATAAGTGTAAAAATCAAAGGAAAGACATTCTAACCTTCCAGTGTCCTCAAAATAACTCCCTAATCTCCTTTGTCCCAAGTCATAGCACGGACATGAGGGAAAGTAAAAAATAAGTAAGTGAAAGTGGAAGGTTTGGATAGATTTCTCACTCTATGATTTCAGTATTTTATTTGAAATGAACTCTTAGGACATCAGACACTCCCATGGTCAAACATAAGTAGAAAATACATTCCAAGATCAATTTAGATTAACCTGTTTTTATTAGCTACATAATGACTTGGCTTTCCTAGTTCAGAAGGCTCTATCTGCGTGACACCAAAAGAGCTAGTTATAGCAGTGAAACACAAACCAATTACCTTAATAGTAAAAAGAATGGATATACCAATTCAATCCACATGGCAAATGTGTCAGAATCCTTCATTTTATCCTGTGCCAACAAAATCAAAATCAGGAACTGACTGTAGACTAAGGAGAAAGGAAGAAACTCATTTTAAATGGGTTTCTCATACAGTATGTCTCAAAACCATAGTTCCTTTAAAGAGAGTCACTTGCTAGTTGACCTCATATCAAAGCTAGCCAAGCCTGTGGAGGATTCTGATCGTGGATGTTCAAAATGATCTCCTCTTCATGTATGGTGTGGGTCTCAGACAAATGAGAGCTAGGACAGAGGGATTGCTGCTGAATGAAGCTTTTTGTTCCAAGTAATTTTTATCACTTCTACTAAAATGCAAGAGAGTGAATGTTGTCGGTGATGTTGGATAAAGCACAATCAAAAGCAACTAGAAACTTAAAAAAAAAGAAGAAGAAGTTTTCCTCATTTTGGGGGTTGGTTTTTTGTTTTTTTGTTTTTTGTTTTTTTGGGTTTGTTGTTGTTGTTGTTGTTGTTTTGAGTATCTTTTCGCTGTGATCATGCAGGAAGTTAGCCAGACCTGGGTTGGCTTCATTAGTCATCTCAGATAATGTGGCTAGGTCTTGGGAAAATCTTTTGATTTTTGAGGAATTGCTGATCCCATATCATATTCTTTTAGGTCAGTCACTGGGGCTTAGTATGAAACTTAGAAGTACCACAGTAGATGTGGGAACGGGATGGAGGAAGCAATGGGACCAACACTGAAGTCTCTTCTTACTACAGGAAGGTGAAGATCCTTTACAAAGACTTCACCTAGGACAAATTTTGCTGCTGCTACCCCTCCCCCATAATAGAGAAAGATTTAATAAGAATATTTTAAAAGATAGAGAAGAATTTATTTTCATCCTAAAAATGTACAAGTGCAATCCAGTCACAAGCAAAGATGATTTCTGTGTTCACTACCCAAACCCTCAAAACCATCTGGATTAACTCAAAGCCAGAGTTAGCACGTTTTGCTTTCCATTTTGTGAGAAAAACATGATTTGGATTACAAATTTCTCAGAGGTTCATGCATATAGCTGGGAGATGCTGTCATTTCCTTATCAAAAGCAACAGGAGAAATTCCAAATATGAGGAATCACAGAGATTTATTGCCTCAATTCCCAGCCTGACACTTGGCTCAGCACAGAGGGTAAGCAGCCAAAAAGAAGTCCTTTGCTAAGGTAGGAAAGGAACTAGCTGCTTGTGAAGTCCAGACGTGGGAGTGACAGAAACGGGGGTTTGGGTTTTTATACAGCCAGCAAAACCTAGTCTGCTTGAAGTCGGATCAACTGATTTCTTGAACATTTCAAATAAGCAAAATTCTTCAGGAAATGGAAGCCAGATGCATTTTTAACTCAGGAGATCCTTGGAAGACAGGCAGAAAGTAATCAAACAACATCCTCTCATTTCATTTCAGCCGTCCTCCTAAGACTTCCTCTCCACGCTATACATCCTACATGACGTAGAGACAATGAATGACTAAGCCTGGGGAAGGGTACAAGTAGACATTTGCTTTCTAGATCATTTAAATATATTTAAATAAGAATTTTAAATTAATTCACACGTTCATTTTAGTAAATTAAGAAAGGGAGAGTACGTGTTTGATATAAATGTATACCAATTTTAAAACATTATGCTATCTGGAAGAGGATCTGAAACATTTTAGGAAGCATCTGTTGGTGAAGCAGGCACTGTGCTGGCAATTTTCACAATAACCCCCTGAGGGAGCCTGTTAGTGTCATGGCTCACACAAAGAGAGAGGCTGAGATTCTGGTGATTTGCCAGAGGCCACAATGATTATAAACAGAGAGGCTGAGATGGACTTACCAAAGGAGTCCCCAGCTGAGCCTCAGGACTGAAGTCTACATGGAAAGAATCTGGTTTTTGAGACTAGGTTTCTTCTACACTAGCAATTGCTGGTTTCCCCTCCAAGTGCATGGTACAGGAATCAACTAGCCACTGGTGTTGAAGCTGGAATCACCAGGTTAGGAGTAGTTGGTACTTGTGTACATGCCAGGAACACCACCATGCCAAGTAGGCACCTGTAACTCTCCCACAGGAACTCCACTGGGAGAAGGAAGGGCTACTCTCATCTCTCCAGTAAGCTTTGGCTTCAGACATTTACAGGAAATATAAGAAACCTGAAAAGGAGAAACGGGCTCACCCTGCCACACCTAGCTGCTACCTTGTTAACACCTTGTTCTTCGTACTTGTGACTTTCACAGAAGACAGAATAGTTCTTTCCTCTTAACTTCACATATGCTGTCCAGAAGCCCCCAGGTTTCCTGGAACTTTCGTTAAGAATTCCAGCTATTTCAGCAATAATTTTCAGACACCAAGCTTTGGCTGACAGAGAACAGATACAACCAATGTCTGGGGATTTTCCCTCTGCTTTATTCTACTTCCTCTTCCAATGAAACTGTCCTATTATTGACTTTGATTTATTCACTGTGATCATACCTTCCTTTCCAGAGCTCTTTTTTGCAAGACAAAGAAAGAATAAAAATAGTAATGGGTAGTCATCCACGGTATTTTTTTAGTTCTTCTCGGCTCTTGCTTTTGAACTGTCTGCTGTTTCTTGGCCACTTCTGTGTCGGTAAAGAAAATCATGGCCATGGGCCTTTTTTTTATGTGTACCTGCATTAATCGGGTCCACCCCTAATACTTGTGATGCTTTAGGCAAAAGTACAAATGGAGGCCCACATACTATACATTTAAATCTTTAAAAGTTATGAATCAAGCCAACTGTTAAATAGTTTGTGTTCTATCCCTCCACCTTGGCCAATCCACATTTGTAACAACATGAAAGGCCATGTTCAAATTTATAATTCTCTGACTCCTTGAATTGCTACAGCAGAATGTAGAGGCTCAGAGAGATCAGCCTACTCTGGGTTCATTTTTTCCCAACTCCAGCTTGGTTCTTGACTATGAAACATAGACCATGGAAGTTTCACAACCATGCATGTGAACGCCCTATCTGTACAGCAAACTCCATCCATGATCCCTAACAAACTGCTACTCCCGGCCTTGTTTAGGACCCAGAGGTTGCACAGCCCAGGAGGACAGTTCATCTCCGGAAGGTGAACCCTGAGAAAAAGCCTCTTTAGTCACTGGAATGAGCTCAGGATCCTTTGGGTAAAAAATTCTAAGATCTTGCATATCCAGAGCAGGGTCTAGAAGAGTATGGGCTCTGGACAGCACAATTCCTTGGCTCCTCACCCCATGGCATTTGGAGGAGGCACAGTTTCAGGAAGGTCAGGGCAGAGGCTCCTGTTGGCCTTGAGTGGTCCTCAGAGTTAACGTCCCCCTATTGTAATGGCTAAGTGAGAATTAACCTTATTGACTGGACACCTTTCATCCATAGCTTCCAAGTAAGAGTGAAAGGCCTCTGAGAAGAAGATTTAGAACCAGAGGCCCAAGATCCATACTTTCACATAAAGCAAGGCATCTGTACCTCAGTATCACTGAGGATTATGCAATTTGCTCTTTGAATTGCAAGTGCAGTCATCTGATTTCCTGCTCCAGTTTCCATGGTCCAAGGCCAAAGAAGAAACAGAATCTGCTAAATATTTGAGAGGTGACATCATTAACAATGAATTATTTTCTAACATGGAAGTAACTTTAATTAAGAGGAGGGAGTACATACACATATTTCATTGTCATGCATGTCTTTAGAAGATGAAACAAGCAGGAATCAGAGAAATGTACTCTGGGAGATGAAAGGGAGGGAGGCACGGTTCCTTGGGTTTATATTTCTTCCATGTGAGGTAGGCTATTCTTCTCCCTGCCCATCTAATCCCCTGGACCTGCTCCTACCTCTATCAGTGGTGATAGCAACAATACTTAGCTAATACTTACATACCACTTACTCTGTGCAGGACATCATTCAAGGCGCCTTACCTGTTTTACTTATTTAATTTGTACAAAAGCCCTATGAGATAGGTATTTGTATTACTGTTGTCACTTTTAGAAGAGGGAATTGAGGCATAAGAAGATTTTTTAAAACAACAAACTTTGCCTGGGGCACCTGGGTGGCTCAGTCATTAAGTGTCTGCCTTCTGCCCAGGTCATGATCCCAGGATCCTGGGATAGAGCCCTGCATCGGGCTCCTTGCTCAGGGGGAAGCCTGCTTCTCCCTCTCCCACTCCCCTTGCTTGTGTTTGTTCTCTGGGTGTCTCTCTCTCTCTCTGTCGAATAAATAAATAAAATCTCTAAAAAAATTTTTAAAACCTTACCTAAGGTCCTATAGGAGGTCCAGAGCTGAGATTTGAACACAAGAGGACCCTTAGAGTCTGTGCACTCAGCCACATGTCCTACTGCTTCTTGAGATCATCAACCACACAGGGACTGGCCAGCTCAGCTATTAGTCACTCTCCACTCACCCTGCTTCTCCAAGTAAATGTGCATTTGCCCTTAGTAGCTTCAGGTTTTACTTGGAAGATCAGTTATCTCTTTGGCTAACCTGGAACTTTCCATTTCCTGTGGGACTAGGACAGCTTCCCTCTTCTAAGGCCCAATGGCCATCACCCACCAGGGGCCACAGAAACCATAACAACCGCCAATTTTCTCAACATCTAACTAGACTTTATTTTTTTAAGATTTTATTTTTTTAGGGGTGCAGTGATGGGGAGGGAGAGAGACAGAGAGAGAGAGCAAGAGGGTGAGAGAAACCCAAGCAAACTCCACGCTGAGTACAGAGCTGAACAGAGGGTTCGAGCTCACAACCCCCAGATCATGACCTGAGCAGAAACCGAGAGTCAGATGCTTAACCAGCTATACCCAGGCACCTCTTAACTGGGCTTTTCTAAGAGGAATTTTGTATATGAGAATTTACTTATTCTCTTGTCTTTAAGGTCCCCAAAAGATTAGGGGTTGTGCCTTATTTTTCTTTATTTCCTGTTCTTATTAGAGTTTTTTATATGTAAGAGGTATTCAGAAGTATTTACATAAATGAGGTTTACTGTATTCTTCAATAATCCTTAATTTTAATCTGGCAACCCAATGAATATAAAGAGCAGAAAAATTTCAAATTCAGGGTGCCTGCATGGCTCAGTCGGTTAAGCATCCAACTCTTGATTTTGGCTCAGGTCATGATCTCAGGGTTGTGGGATGAAACCCGATGTCAGGCTCTAATGCTAGGCATGGAGCTTGTTTAAGATTCTCTCTCTCCATCATCTCCCTCTCCCCTTCTCCTCTCACCCACCCCCCAAAAAAAGTCCAAATTCAATCATTACAGGTGAGCATGAATACAGAAATTATATATATATATATATATCCCAGAGTCTATTCTATACTTGAAATTCCTATTCAAAGAGGTGATATGGTATAGTAGTTAGGTGCCTAGACCCTGATGGCAACTTCCCTGAGTTCAAATTCCAATCTTGCTCCTTACTAGCTATGGGACTGGTGATATATTATTTAAACCCACTGAGTGTCAGTTTCTTCATAGGTAAATAGGAATGATTATGGTAACAGTCTCCATTTCAGGGGGATTTTTCTGAAGATTAAATAAGTTAATAAACACAAGGTGATTAAATGAATTAATCAGTATATTGTGGTTTCAGTACTACTTGTCAAATAGGAAGTCCTTCATGAATGCTGGCTGTCATACCAAGCCATTCCATAATTTAAACACAAAAACGGTAACTTTTAACACATAAAATAGTTGTATTTTTAAGGGATTAGTAAATTAGTTAACAATATTTTCTCTTTATGGTTATCAGAGAATAGTTATTATTAACAATAGTTAACAGGATACAACCAGGAATAACAGAATACAATCCCTGCTGCATTGGCCTCCAAGTGTAGGCACTGCAATAAGTTATGTTATGAAAATATAGTTCACAGAGGCATGGTCTTGGCTATCAGAGAATCAGCTGATTCCCTAACCTCTCTCCTCTGATCGGGCTTCACCTTCCTGAGATTATAAGAAACAAGGATGAGGGCACGTGGGTGGCTCAGTCAGTTAAGCATCTTCCTTAGGCTCAGGCCATGATCTCAAGGTCCTGGGATAGAGTCTGGCATTTGGCTACTTGCTTAGCAGGAAGCCTGCTTCTCCCTCTCCCTCTGCCCCTCCCCCCCCATGCATGTGTGTGCTCTCTTGCTCTCTCTAAAATAACTAAAATATTTAAAGAAAAAGAAGAAGGAGAAGAAGAAGGAGGAGGAGAAGGAGAAGAAGAAATGACATCAATCTCAACTGTAGTCAGCTACAATTGCTCCAACTCACACCAATAAACACCAAGGGGATAAACATTGCCAGACCAACATCCCATCCATTCAGCAAGGGTATCTTGTGAGACAGGTAATGCAATGGGAATCCACAAGCATGTACTTTTTTTGTTGACATTTTCCACAACGAAGCCAGATGGCATTACAGCAGGACAGCAATATTCAAGATGGTCTAAAACATACACACCAGTTTAAATACTTTTTTGAGCCCAAATTCCTTCCCTCATGATCTTGACCTTTGCTGTACAAATTCTTCCCAAATTCCTTCAGAGGCCATTCTTCAAGGTGAAGCTTGGAGCACTTATTGTACTACACCTACTTATTGTTTACTTCATTGGCATGTGGTTTTTCTCATTATAATACCATTAGCATAAGTCAGGGGGTTCTTGCTGACAAGGTAACCAGAGTAATGTTTGGTTGGTCCTTTAAATACTTTTGGTCACATCCATGTTCTTGGATTCTAGTCTAAGAATGTTAACATTTCTTAGCTTCCTCCTATTTCTTTCATGTATTTCTCCATTTAGTCTCATTGGCCTATTACTGGTTTTCCTAAATTATTAACATTTCATTTTATTTTATGAGGTATCCTCAATACCTTTCTCTTCTCCAACACAACAGATTTTTCTTCTGATGCCTACTCAAAAGCATGAAGGTTAAATTTTTCTTTCAGGAGAGCATCCCAAACATCCTTCAATGCAAGCATTTATATATCAGATGCTAGTTCAGCAAACCCAGATCAGTTTATTTCTTTTAAAGATGGTTTTGTTTATGATTTAGCCTAAGGTACCAGAATTTGTTGTTAAAAGATCCATTAATATCCTATTGGTTCCTGGAACTACAGTCATAGCAAGAATGTAGAGCTACATAAAGTTTATTATAGTAATTACCCTTTATTGAATTTCCACTAGTCATCAGGTAAATGTCAGACATTTGTTATCAAATAATATCCCAATAAAAATGATCATTCTCATTTTCTAGGCTAGGAAATGGAGGTTGCAAAAGTTACACACCTTGTAAATGACAGAGCCAGGATCCAAATCTGGGTGGTCCGGACCCCTCAGCCTACAGACTGTCGCTATTTTGCAGGCTGCTTGTCAGCACTTCCCCTATCACTGCAACACGCTTGGAAAGGAAGAACTGAAAACCCAAAGAGCTCAGCCCATCTGTGCATTCAAAGCTAGGAAGCAAAGGATCACTAGAATTAACCTAGAAATAAAAACTTAACTTTTTATACTCCTGATTCATTGTATAATCCTTCAACAATATTTTATTTTCCTCTAGTGTTTTTCTTGAGAAAGATAATAAATCTCAATGGAAAATATGGTGCTATTAAAATTAATACTCACCATAATAATTGGACTCGACTTTTGGAAGCCAGTGCTACTGATGGTTAAAGATGATGATGTTCTCTAAGGGAAGAAATCCTCTTACAGCATTGCATTGCACATTTGTGCAAAGCATTAACTGCTTTGGTTCTTTCAAATGTTTTTGTATGTGTGCATTAGTTTAACAGTAAGTGTAGTACCATGAAGCCCTTAAAGAGATGGTGTGTCCTCCAAGCCTAAAACAACCTATGATCAATCTTTTTCCTGTGTGTTTTATCCCACAGCTGAGAATGTGACACTATGTCCAATACAACCCCATTTCTCTTAGAGATGTTTTTCTCTGATGATTCGGGATCTTACCTATTTTGCTACAGTTTATTAATCCTGGAGTTTCTTAGACACAAGGTTTTCATTTAATATTTAACTTTGGCACAGAGACATAGTCAAGTTTCTCCAGCCCAAAACTTGGAAAAGAGCTAAAGAAAAGTAGCCAGGAGAACTCTACAACAATATTTTTTAAAACTTCATATGTCCAGATTTAAAAATACATACATTTATCTTTTCTTCAGGAATAGCAATAACTCTTAGATGACAAGATTTTTAATAATCCTCTTGGTAACAGCTGGCAGACCCAACATATTTTTTTGAAAAGGAAGGAAGGAAAGAAGGAAGAAAAAGGAAAGGTGGGAGGGAGGGAGGATGGAAGGAAGGATGGAAAGAAGGAAGGAAGGAAGGAGTAACCTCAAATACCTCCTATTTACCCATGATGAGCTAGCTCAGTCCTGGAGAGGACTAGGAGCATTTATTTCATAAGGTCATATTTCTTTTTTTTTTTAAGATTTTATTTATTTATTTGACAGACAGGGATCACAAATAGGCAGAGAGGCAGGCAGGGGGGTGGGCAGGCTCTCTGCTGAGCAGAGAGCCCGATGCAGGGCTCAATCCCAGGACCCTGAGATCATGACGTGAGCTGAAGGCAGAGGCTTTAACCCACTGAGCCACCTAGGCACCCCATAATGTCATATTTCAATAGGATGAATGTTCTGCTCAACCCAGCTGCATTGCAGATCATCATTACTATTTCAATTGATTATCCAAAAGCAGATTGACACATAATGCCTTCTGCCACTGGCCCTCTAAATCATGATGTGCAAAGTATGGAAGTATATGATCTTTCAAAAACTAAAGAAGATGTCCCAAAATAAAGGAGTGAAAAGTAAAGACAGTACTAATGATAATCATGAGATGTATTTCTTAGAATTAATGGGGATGAGAAACCAATACTACAAGAATGATTTAAATCCTAGGACCTGTGAAAAGAATATTGCCACATTCTCCTTTTGAATGTGAGGTAAGGAGATCGTCATAAACTATAAAATGCAGTGAAACTCATCAGCACATATTAAAATTTGGTTAAGATTGATGCATAATTAATCTCACTTCAAATGAGATAAGCTATTACAAATAGTTGAAAATTTTTATTTTTTTTTCAAACTAAAAAATTGATTGGTAACATTAAGGTAAATTAAATGAGTTGTAAGAGTACAGTTGAAGTTCCTTTGAGAAAAAAAGATCTTACAGTCCTAGATATGGGGTCTCCACAAACCCAAACTCTAGAAAAGCTAACCTCCCAAAGATTCTACTCTCCTTTTCTCCTTTTTTCTGTGTAATTGTCCCCACAATCAAGCACCAAAACACCTGGTCTGATTCTACCTATTCCTAAATGACCACATAAGACGCACTGCTTGTAATCTGCTGATGGCAGAGGGGGACCCTCAGGTGGTTATGGACAACTGCTCACCAAGGGCTGACATTTATGGATTACCAGCTACAAGGTACTGTACAGAGAGCACTGTATATAGAAAAATCTCATGTACTCCTCACAACACCCAAGTGTCATATGCAGAGAGATAAAAAATTGCACAAGGTCACACAGACTGTGAGCATCACAGGCAGTATGAAATTCCATACAGGTAATTACCCTGCTGTGCTGTGCCTTACACCGCCCTCCCAGTCAGCCTACCAGTCAGACTTCCCAGTAAATTGCCTTCTGAATACCTGATACAAAAATGTCAGTGTAGACCCAGTTCGGTTAAGTCCCCAGACCATTGCCCTTACCTTTCTCATGGCCGCAAGCCTCTTACTCCACCCAGGTGTTCCCTCTGAAGGGCCTCACCTTCAGAAATTTTCCATCTGCCCAGCCCTACATTCCTACCCATAACTTCTCATGGGATAATGACTTCCATTTGAGAATAAGTAAGTCAATCTTACCAAAATTACTAACACTAAGGTGTGGATGACTTAGGAGGGTAACTCTATCACAGAGTATTTGCATTTCAGAAAAGGGTTTTATTAACCCAAATGAATCCCTGGTGGGAGGGCGGGTTTCTGTTATTTGGTGGTTTTATGGTGTCTATGTCATGAAGAGCACAGCATTTGGAGACAGAAAGAAGTTGAAATCCTAGTTCTGCCAATATCAGCTCTGTAAAGTTAGGCAAGCAAGTCAATCTTCTGAGTCTTTGGTTTTTTTATCCACTTAAAAAAAAAAAGGCAATAACTTTTAACAATTAAATAAGATGCTGTATGTCTAGCACCTAACATACTATCTAGCACATGGTAGGCAATTAATCAACATCAGTCCTTGTGCTCTTCTGCTAGCGCTTTCCAGAACACCAGAACTATGAAGCTAACCCTTGCCATAGACCATCATAATTTTACAGGGGAAACAAGACTGACAAGGCTTCTTGTTGTTGGTATGGGCAGACATTCTGCTATCTGCCTTGTTGGCAGCCTGCCCTCCATTCATGCACTTACTGAAAAAGGAAAATGAGTCAGCAGGGACTTTGAAAGACTGGTGAAATTACAGTTTTGCTAGAGATCAGTGTTCATGATGTTGGCATTGTGTTGGATTATACACCAAGAGGGCATAACCTGTTTTTTAAAGAGATTCACCAGCATTGCCCACAAACTTAGCCATTCACTCAACAATATGTATTCACCAATGACTGTGTGCCAAATGCTGTGCTAAGCTCCCGGGAATACAGAAATAAACGTGGATAAAAGTGGTCAATGAACTGCCATGTGCTACCTGATAGCCAAGGTGACAACCAAAATAAAGAATGGAAAAGAAGGGCTTCCTTCTGGAGGTGAGCATATGCAGGCACACACACTCACAAGACAGAGTCATACCTAGAGAACATGGATTGCCATCCATGGTGTCATCCATTCCATTATTCATTCTCCAAACTTTTACTGAGTTTGCAGCATGGGCCAGAACCTGTGGGGATACCACAGTGAACAAGATAGGCCAGGTCCCTTCTCTGACAGAGTTTACAGTCATGGCAAGGGAGACAGACAATGAATAAATCTCTCTTCTCCATTTGTTCTGTATGGAGAGCAGTTTTTCCAGCCTTCCTGACAGTATTTGTAGTGATGGAAACAAACAACCCAAACATAACAGTTATCCTAGGATATATTTTAACTTAGTTGGACTGTCTACTTTAAGCATTGATGGCTCTGATTCTTCTAGTAGCTTTAATCCAGAGTAGTCCTAAAGAGTGAAGCCACTGGAGTTAGGCCATCAGATTTGAATCCTGTTATGCTACCTACTAGCTGTGTGACAGTCTCAAGCAAGTTACTTAAACTCTTAGGGTCCTCATTTTCTTGTCTATAAAATGAATATGATAGCATCTGCCTCCCAGAGTTGTCTGGGTTGTATTAAATGACATCATTGTGTAAAGCACTTAATACAGTGTCTGGTACTTGTATATACTTGTTCAAAGTTTGTTACTCTTGATATTGTTAATAGAGTCAAACCGTGTTTAAAAGCCCTCAAGGAATATGTGCTCAATGAATTAATAATAACAAGAATTCAGTTAACCCCCGATAGTGCCAGGGTCGGGGCAAAGGATAATACCTGGTTTCCATGTCCCAATGAGCAAATTATTCCAGATGTTGAGGTCAGTGGTAGCCAAGAATGAGTCAAGCTCTCCTTTAACAAGATTCTGCTGCACTTTACATGGTGCTTCTGCTCTCATTGTTCTCTACACCTACATGTCTCATGAATCCAACAAGACATGAAATAAGTGAAAATCCAGGCTATTATAATTACTATTTGCAAAATAGCTTTCCTTGAGGATTTTACTTTAAAAATAACTTTATAGAAACTTGAGCTCTTTGAAGGAAAAGCCTCACATACACTGTAAGACATAACTGTATTTTCTGTGTTTATTCCAAAGGATCCTTTAACAGATGCTGCAAATACCCATTTCCATACGCAACCAGAGCTCAGAACTAAACAAATAGCCAACCTGTGTGTCTCTGTATCCCTATGACCACACTGATAACTACAGGTAGATGGGGAGAGAAATGATAGACTGGAAAATAAATAGGTAGTGGGAAGATGATAGACATATCTAAAGAAGAATTTTCTTCGCCAGTTACATTATCATTTGATTGGGATAGAAGCTAAAACAAGTAAGTGTTCAGCAGTAGGAATCTATTAAGATTCCTCTAAAAAAAAAAAATCCAGAATATTATTATACACTAAATAACCCATAGGTTTAGCTCTTCTTTGCCTGCCTCAGACTTCTTATGGATAATTCGCTTTTTTAATGTTCTTCTGTATAAGACCAGATGCTCATAGAGATAATTCAAAAATTATCTATGTTTGTTAGCCAATGTCTTCTATTTGCATTCTTTGCAAGTCTTGTTGAGACGGATATTAAAATAAGTTTGTTTTTTGTGGATACACATCAAGGACTAGAGTGCAGAAAAGGCCTAATCACATGCTGGAAGATGGAGGCAAGCCAGTGTGAGATTGTAAAAATGCTGGCAATTATCACGCAAGTAAGTCGGTCAGCCCAAGACACATGAACAGGAGTTGAATGTTTCCCTGTGACTAATTTCACAGAGATGGAAACTGATGCAGGGAAGGAGTCTGAGCAGTCAGTTCCTCAGCTAGCCAACCCCTCTAGCCTGTGAGTCATTCTAGGACAGGGACCTCATTCTCCACTTACTGTTGTGTCTACAGTACCTGGCACTTGCTAAGGACTAAACAGTGTTGAATGAATGGGTCAATGAATTAATCAATTAATGGGTGAGAGCATTTCTCTACAATCTTTATATCTTGGAGCTCTAATCACCAAGGAGAGCACTGAGGTAGGGCCTGGAGGCTGTTGTGCAAACAAAGGCAAGGGCCAAGCATGGTTTATCAGGGAAAGTTTACAGAGAGAGAAGCAGTAGCATGTATGAGGGTGCTGTGTTGTCCTTAGCACATTCCAGGCTAGCATCATGCACAGATATCTGGCAGGCCTGGAAGTCAGACTCCAGGAGAAGAAGCTTGCCCTTTGGACTTCAGGCATTTAAACTATATGATGAGAGAAGCACCAGCCCTTCCCCTGGTGTGATCAGAGCCCAAGATGAAATATCACTATCATATGGCAAAACTTTGGCTCCAGACCTCTCTAGGCTTCTCATCAGTCATGGCTGAAGAGAGTGCCAGCCCTTCTCCTAACTGGAAGATGGGGTTTGGGCCTTATAAATAATTAGGATTATTGTCTTAAGCACAAATTTAGAGCTGGGTTGTAACAAGTTTCCACAGAGCTTTTCTGAAGGTCAGTTCCTTTCCTGAGAGTCCAACCTAAAGGGGATCCCTCTTGAATGTATAAACTCTTGCCTTCCAGTGATAATATGGTAGACACAAATTAATCATGCCATCATGACCAACCATTCTCTTCAGGAGCTGCTGAACTTGTGACAAGGCTAGGAGTCCTGCCTCCATTTCATGCTTCTGACTTCCCTAAGATACCTGTTACTTTGCTCCTCCACATTACTCTCTACCCATTCCCAGCCAGGTCAACCCACAGAGACCCCCTAGAGAGCCCCAGGCCTCATTCTCTTAAATTCTCTGAGTCCTAAGTCCTTGGGCCCTGTTCTCCATTATCAATCAGTCACTTGTTTAAAAAAAAAAAATCTTTGGAATGTATTAAATTTCCCAGATTCTGAAACTTCAACAGAAATTTTGGGCACTCAGCAGACTATGGCAGAAGTATTTTGGTTATAGATAAGGATGGGTGCTTTTTAATGCCACCCTAGTGATACCCCAGTGATATTTATTCTTTGCTTATAAGAAGTATGCCCTTGAATCCAGAGAGAAAGGAAGGTGATTTGACCCATGCGCCCACTGTGGCCCTTGAAGACACTAGTTTTTATCTGGGCTCAGGTTCAGAATGGGCTGAAGAGGTTATAAACTCCAGGTGAGACTCAAAACCTGGAAAAGAGCAAAGGAATTATGGATAGAGTTGGGAAAGGACAAGGAAAAGGGAACAGATATGAGAGAAAAAGAGGAAACAATGCCAGGAAGAAAGAAAGGAAGAAGGACCCGTTTCTTTTTGTCTTTTTTAAATACATTTGTCTTTGCCTTGCATTGCCATTGAGGCAGAAATTACATCTTAGTCGGGCTTGAATCCTCTATACTTGCTAGCCTGGGGGTTCAAAATATGTTTATGAATGGGATGAACAAGAAAACTGAAGTGGAATGTGGGGATGAGCTTAGGTCATGGTGACACCACCCCAATCGTCATGGCATGTTAGCTTCACTTTTTAAGCAAGTAAAGAGAGAATTAATGAAAATAGCTTATCCTAGTGATAATTTCCATGACAGTAGCTGAAACCCCTGTCTCTGGGGATTTTTTTCCCTCCTCATATCCAGATTCTATTACTCTTAGAGCAGAGAAGTCTGAAATCCAGAAAAACTGAATGGCTTATCCAAGGCCACACAAAGGCAAGTGTCAGCCTCAGGACAAATACTCATCTTTTCCAACTCTCAGGGCTAGAACTATAAGAAGAGGAAACTGAATCTCATAGGGTGTTCTGCTCAGAGCAGACAGAGATTAAATATAAGATTCAGATGAATTAATAAAATATAAAATGTGGGGAAATTAAAAATAAATTGCAGACTACACAAAGTTGAAATGGGATCATGACACCCGATCCGTAATCTGTTTGCTATTAGGGTGGAGAACAAGATCATGTTCTGCTCTTCTGGAATTCAGAGACATTTTCTATTTATTATTTATAAATTTAAAGATTTAAAGGAATACGAGGAAAGCTCACATGGGCTGGGCCTCTTTGTAATGTAAATACCTTTCCAGTGAGGGGGGGGGGAAATACTGAAAGATGGTAAGTTTGTCTTCTGATAATATTTCCCAGACATTTTTTTATTATTAGCAAAGCTCTCTTGGAGTGTAACTAAGAGTTTCTGAGGAATGGTAACTTTAAAGCAAAGGGAAGGAAAATTTCAATAAGAACTAAACTGCCCCAACTCCCCCTTTATTTTTAAACAGAACCATCAAAGGGCAGCTAACGGAAATATACTTAAGTGGCATTAATTCATCCCTAAGAGGACTCTCCAAGAGTTTTATTGCTACATAAGGGAAAGCCATAAACCAGCAGGAGGAGAAAGCAAAGAAAATAAGTCTGGGGAGTCGTCTTGTGTAAGAAAGTGAGCAGGTGGTCAATAACGTGTCCTTGGCTGGCTTCCACAGCAAGGAGACAGAAATTCATGGCAAAGATGTGGCCCACAAAATAGGCAGTCACAGAAGAAAGAACCATTGAACTTCAAAAAGTACTCTTGAAGGGTTTCCATGAACATGAAAATGGTAAAATGCCCCATCTCTCCTCCTCTTCTCACCACCCACCCAGTTTCATGTTATACTTGACTTCACAACCTGTTGTCTGCCTCTTGCTGGTCTCTGATATGATTAGGACAGATCGAGAAAGGACTAGGTTGGATAGGGCCCAGGAGAATGAGTCTTTAGGAGAATGAAAAGTAATAACAATGATCATTTAGTCCAACACTCTTAAGTTTTACAGACAAGGAAATGGGTTCTCAGAGATGCTTTCATGGAGGGAGAGAACTTCAGAGATTTTCCCCTAAGGTCTAAAGTCCTAAACAGGATGTGAAAACTGGGGATTCAGAAAAATACTTCCATCATACAGTCATTCAGCTCAAGCCAAATCAAAGACCTTCAGAGTAGCCACAGAAAGACTGCAATGAGTGAAAATGATCACCAATCACAAGGTGCTTTTACCTTCAACTAACCCTTCCTTTTCTTTAAAAGGTTTTTGTTCAGTCAAAAAGGGTATTCCTCATTAATTTCTAAGGAAGAATGGCTATTATGTAGGATTTTCCATTCTTGTGAGCTGGCAGCAGACACCCGGACACAAAATCAGGAGGATAAGAATGACAATAGTAGGCAGAGAGAAGAGTAACATTGATTCAGTGTCAGGAAACTGTGAGGTCCTTCACTCAGTCTTCCCACTACTCAAGATCTTATTTTATTAGGAAAGAGGGGAGGGCTGGGATGCCTGGGTGACTCAGTCAGTAGAGCGTCTGACTCTTGGTTTTGGTTCAGGTCATGATCTCAGGGTTGCGAAGTTGATCCCTGCCTCAGGCTCCACGCTCAGCCCAAGGGTATGCTTAAGATTCTCTCCCCCTTGCCCTCGCCCCTCCCCACATATATGTACACACACACACTCTCTCTCTCAAATAAACCTTAAAAAAAGAAAAGAGGGGAGGAGACAAGGATGGAAATATGGCACCATTCATATATTCATTCAACAATAATTTATAAAGCTTACTTTGTATACAGTTATGAACTTGGTATGGAGAGAATTCTCAGAGATAAAAGTCTGATTGGAGTCCTCCAGACCCTTGAGAGAGCTCTTACATGGAGATTTCCTCCTCATAACCAGCTCCCAGAATTTATAACCAAAATTCCTTTTTCAAAATAAAATAAAGTATGGATTTACTTCATTATTTGGGAAACTGATGTTCTCTATTTAAATAAGTGCTTGTGGCTAAACACGGTTTGGGATTTATTGGGTATTTTGGTTTGAGGTTACCTTTGCACTAACTACAAGTGAAGTGTGTGTTAAACTGAATCTGTATATTTTTGGATACAAAACTCAATATAATTTTGAATTAAGCTAGGGTCTTGGCTTACTGGGTCTATCATGAGGGGTGGGGTACAAGAATCTTTCAGACACAAGTCCTAGAAAATGGTAAATACTAAATAAGTGTTAGTTATAGCAATATTGTTATTATTCCAATCTCCAAAAATAGCATGGAAAAGCTTCTTTAAAAAGTAACCATGAGCTGATTATTTCTCTGACTTAAAAGTCTATTACTATTATTACACTTGTAAATTTTACTTCCCTTCAGCAATAAAATTAGCTTAACCCTGCAGTGGCTCCCACAAGGCCAACCTGCTGCTATCACCTGCAAGAAGTGTCTTAGGCTTTCTGAATTTCAAAGTCAAGCCCTTAGCAGTCAGTACAGAAACCAGCTTCTCAGGGGTCAGGTCACTGAGGGAAGTGGAAAGACATCCGACATTGGAACTGGAGATCTAGTGAGACAAGAGGGTGGGGCACAGGTCACACTGAGAGGCGGGAACTCAGACACAATACTTGCTATCCACTTATGAGGAGCTGTTTTTACCTAAATGTCCTCAGACTCTCAAATAATTTTCATAACAGGTCTGGAGCAGAGTGAGGACACAAGTCATCATCTTTCAAATTCTTCAAAAAGAGGACAGCAGTAAAGCAAAGAAAGTGTCATGGAGTGTGTGCTCATGATCCCCTCTGCTATGAGTGCTTCTCCTCCTCCTTCTCCTTGAAGTAACAGCTAATACCTATGAAGTGCTTCTATGTCTAGGCACTGTTTTAAGCATTTTATGTGTACCAATTCCTTTTATCTCCTCCGCAATCTCATGAGACAGGTAATGTTATCAACATCCATGTAGGCAATGGAGGCACAGAGAGGTCAACTAACTTGCCTAAGATCACAGAGCTGGTAAGTGATACAATCGGGATTTAATTCAGGAAGGTTAGCTCAGCATTACCCTCCCTCCCCTACCCCCACAGTTGCTCTTTACCAGTTTTAAATGCCAATGCCTGCTTTTAGAAAATTTTGAGGAAGGACATGAAATGTCCTTCATTCACTCTCCTCCTTCTGCTGCTGGACAATTCTTATTTATTCATCAAACTTTTAGTTCTAAACAGTGTCTCTCAAGGACCCTGTGTCTGACCAATGCTACCCACCCACCCACAATATCCAGGTTAAGATCTATTCCGCTTGAGTGAGACACTCATACTAGATCAAGATCTGACTTTCAACAGTTGACTGGAAACTTCCTGAGAGTAGGTCCTTGTTTTACCTGCACTTATTTTTATACATTTCCAGCCACTAATGGGGTAGTGCTTAAAATTTCAATATAACATTGTTGAATTTAGTAATTAAACTAAGCAACCAATGTTGAGTAGAGAAACCATGCCAGTACTTAGAAATTTAAACAAATGAAAGCATGGGAGAACCCCATACAGTCTTTTAGAACAAGAGAGATGTTCGAGACCATCTGGTATAAAAGTACCAGCCTTGGTTCAAAGCTGGATGGGGCAGAGCTCCCTCATTCATCACAAACTCCGGCCAGTCAATTCCCTCACTCCCCTCTCTCCTTGCTTCTCCAGGTACTTGGTCCTCTCTTCCCTTTGATTCATTTTCCTCATTTTATAGGTTAGGAAAAGGAGGCCCTGAAAGTCTCACAAGGGTGTCATGTCAGAGGAGTGACTATACCCCAAGTCTCTCATCTCCGATTCAGTTTTCTACTCATGCTGTAGGCCCTAAGAAATAACATTTGTGAAGCATGTTTATCAATGAAGTTCCATGTTTCTGTGAATTCTTGGGCCTCATAGCAAATTTCAGTCATAAAAAGAAGTTTCTTACCCACTCCCAGCCTCCTTCCCAGATGTATCCCCAAGAACTGGCATGGATTACATAATTCTTTGTCCTTTCCTCTCTCCACTGCCATTTGCTCTGAAAAATGTTTAGTGAATTAACTGTGAAAACCTTAAGATTTTTCCTCCCAGACAGCACATCCATCTCTCTTTCCTTCAAAATAAATTCCACCCTTAGAAAAATGGAACTTTCAATACCAAGATAGCTGTGGTTTGGTTGCTTCCAGTGTTCTGCCTGTGTTCAAAGGGCTGGATGTGACCACATGGGCTAATTACTTAGATGGAGCTGTGGTAGAAAAGTAGTGGATTTCAGAGGCGGTCCTCTCCATGGCTGACAATTTATCACAATTTGGTGTTTTAGGCTTAGCCCCAGCTTGAGAACTAAAAAAAATTTTTTTTAATTTAAATTCACTTTTGGGAACAGTCTTATGGAATGATCTCTGCTACTCTTGAACTGTGTAACAGAGAAAGAACAAATTCACATTTTTACTGACCAAGAAGTTGTCGGGATTTTTTTTAGTTCTTTTACAGTTTGGAAATTTCCAGGGCTAAAGATCTCAACTCCAGTGGGGTTACTGTTTTAACTAGAAATTAGTTCAGGGTGGGTGTCGGGGGGCAATTTTGGAAGACGTTGATTAATTATTTTTATTTCCAAGTGCTGTTGATTTAATGTTTTGCCCATGTGGGATAAAAATTCTAGGGCTTGACTTTTAATATTAAGTCATTCAAGGTTATGTGGCTCAGGGCACTTTTAGCTAAATAAAACTTCAACATTTGAACCCCAAAAATAACCAGCTCAAAAATGAAAAAGAAAAGCCAATAATTGGCTGCCTCATGCCCTGTACCTCTTGTCTTTAAACCCAAAAAGACACATATGCACCGCATAGTAATTTAATTAATAAATATTTCAGTATTATGGAAGATGGGAAAGGCTAGGATTTCTTCCTTGGTTCAAGGAATTTTGTTTGTTTCACAGTTTCCTATAAAAATACCAAAATGAACTATCTACTGCCATAAAACCCTGCTAATAAAAAGAAAATGCTAACACAGGATGTTGGCTTGCTCACTTAATCTTCTGGATATACTGATAGAGAAGTACTAAGTGCCAATCAGAGTGGGACAGGAAAAAAAAAAAGATATTTCCATACTTTTCCATCCTTCCTTGTAACCATTCTAGGGAAATACTGGCAGAAACATCTATGGTGGTAAAGGGCTCTCTCTCCTGCTTCCAGGAAGCACACATGTTGGCTGGGAACTGAGCACAACGTTCTTTTTATTTCAACTTTCTCAATTTTCAGAACTTTCACCAGAAGTTTTCATTATAGAACAACCACTAACTCATTTGAGTTTCACATAACCTCTCAACCTTTCTTAAGAATAAGAATGCCAGGGTGGCTCAGTCAGTTAAGTGGCTGCCTTCAGCTCAGGTAATGATCCCAGGGTCCTGGGATCTAGTCCCGCATCAGGCTCCTTGCTCAGAGGGGGGCCTGCTTCTCCCTCTGCCTCTGCAAACCACCCTGCCTGCTTGCGCTCTCATTCTCTGGCAAATAAATAAATAAAGTCTTTTTTTTTTTTTTTAAAAAGAAGATGCTGAAGAGTATTGAAGCATCTAGAAGGCATTCAGAATTATAGAAGAGTAGAAAAGGCAAGAGCTTCTAATATGACAGTCTTTCTCAGAAAGCTGGAGTCCATAAGCAAGCCATCTACTCCTTTCCTCCCTCCCACATCTAGAGGTTGTCCTAGGACTCCAACCTCTTACACTTCAGCACCTAGATGGCCGTTCAGGTCTATGTACTCCTGTCTTTTTGCCCAGCTTGGTTTAAACTTTCTATTCTGTACAACCTTAGATATTTCAGGAATGAGCATAATTTTATCACTTTATTTTATTCAATTCATTTGTTACTTACTTACAAAAACCTACTTCAAACACAACTACTAAGTTTTAACTGTCCCTGTGACGAGAATATTGCTGAGTTCTGTTTGGTTGAAATTCACTCGCAATCCCATTGGTCTGAACAAGGGTTTCAGGGCAAGATCAAAGTGTTTGCAGTGAAAGGAAGCAAGAAAGCAAGAAAAAGGAAGGAAGGAAGAAAGGAAGGTAAGAAGGAGAGTGAGAGAGAGAGAGAGGGAGAAATAAAGAAAAAGAGAGAAAGAAAGAAAGAAAAGAGAAAAAAGAAAAAAAGTGTTTGCAGTGAACAAATGTTCCATGGAATTTTTATTTTGTATAATAGATCATAGCCATTTGCTCTAAATAGTAATTTTACAATGTCCAGTTTGATAGATTACATTAGATGAACCTTACCCATACATTGTCCCTTGCAACGGCCTAAAAACAGCTTTAGTTCACATGGTATGATTGACATAAACTGTAGTAGTACAGAGAAGACAGAAAGATGCTCTCCAGAGTGCTCACCAGGCCTCTTCGGGACTCTGCCAGGAAGGAACTGACTTTGCTGCATATCACCATACCCATAGGATGGGGAGGACCTTATTCTTGGGATGCTCTCATCATAGCCTACTTTACTACAGAACTGCCTTTAAGTTTTAGATCTTCAGTTTTTCTTACAAAATGAGCATTATTCCTCCTAAACACATGACTATGTCACACTATTCACTGTCCACTTCTTCTTCCCAAGATGCATATTCTGTATTCATTTGTCATTTCTCTGACAATACTTTAGCAAGTATTGACAATACATCAATACTTGCTAAATGACTCCAAGGGAATTTTTGAGCTCACACACTGTAAGAAGTTTTTTTTTTTTTTTTTAAATCATTTGTAGCCACTTTTAAAAGATTTAAGTAAGCTTCAATTTTTATTCAACCTTTAAATATGTAAAAAATATATATATATATAAATCGGGGCACCTGGGTGGCTCAGGGGATTAAAGCCTCTGCCTTCGGCTCAGATCATGATCTCAGGGTCCTGGGATCGAGCCCTGCATCGGGCTCTCTGCTCAGCGGGGAGCCTGCTTCCCCCTCTCTCTCTGCCTGCCTCTCTGCCTACTTGTGATCTCTCTCTGTCAAATAAATAAATAAAATCTTTAAAAGTATATATATAAATCAGATTTTTATCCCTAAACTTCGTTTCTTATTGAGGTCCTTCTTTTTGTTTCTAGTCAGGTGCGGCTCATTTCATCAGAGGAATACTTACGGGGAGGGGCATTACTCAAACTCTTCCTGTTCCATCTCCAACTGTAAGAAGGGAGAGAGAAATGTTGAAAGGTAACAGGAAGTGTGAGATTAATTAGCTTTATGACATCCAAAAGGCTTGAGCATGTACATTCATGAAATCATTTATCTAGGAAGTATGGGTATGTATTTCATGTTCCCAGCTACCATAGAATTTTAGAACTAGAGGAGACCTTGAAGTCATCTAGCCAGTGTTCCCATTCTGCAAATGAGGAAATTCATGCCTCAGCAGAATAGGTGCCTACATCAGAACTAGAATTTAGGTGCTCTATGCTCTGAGAACAATGATTGGTCATGTTATGGGGAGAAAAGCAAAACAAAGCTAAAAAAGGAATCCACTTTAGAACTTTCTCTTTTGAGAATCCTCTCAAGTATTTTATAAACTATTTGGCAGATGACACGATTCCATTTAGAGAGACAAAAGGAGTTAATTGCAGACTTCAAGTATGTGAACTATTATTTTGAGAAAAATATTCTCCAGACGTTTCCCACCTCCTTTGAGAATGGAAAAGAGGAAATGAGTTTAAAGTTCAGCAAGAAAGATCCCGATTAGATATTAAGAAATGTAGGTCTATGAAATCCTACAGTTGGTTACTAGGGACTGTAGTGAAATTTCCTCTTCTGGAGAACTTGTGGAATGTGGGGATTGGTCGTTTGTTTCAGAGGGGTTATGTGGGCGGCCCATTTCTAGAGGTGAGGACACAACCTAATGGACATCTCAAGTTCTGTAGGTCCCATGACATATGGTCTGCCAATAGCTAGTAGGTGAGGTTGTTTGCTGCTTTTGGTTATAGCAGATTCATCAGTGAAGCATGTAATTCAAGCTGTTTTATATTTATATCAGTCCTGATAGATGTAAATGGGCAGATTAATTAAAACTAATGAGTGCTTATGGGATGATCTTATCCATGGCCTTCACTGATAGGTTCATTTCTTTAGGATCTATCCTAGCATATTCACCTTGCTAGTGGCTTTCTAATTTCATGAATACCTTCCAAGCTTGTGTCCTTAGTCCAAAAAGAACAAAGGAAGGGATCCAGTCCAGAATCACATCCTATGTAACAGAGAAATTCTTTCAGCTAAAAAGTCAGCCTTGGTATTTGGAGGACAAGATGGAGAAAAGTGACAGTAGAGTTAGATCTGTACCTTGTAAAACAAAGTAAAAAAAATTGTTAGCTAATGTATTGGGTGACAGCTCCTTAAAATAATCAAATAAGAATTTTAAAATTTTAACTCGGATTCTAATAGTCTTCAATTTCAGTAAAATAGTCAATTTTATAAATACAGGATGGGAAGATTTCATTTGAGTTTAACATTAAAAAATCTTAGAAAGTGGACATAATAACAACAATAACATAAAAGCATAAGTAAAAACATAATAATAATGTATTTGAAGTATGATCATGGTGCTGGCATAAAGTAAGTGCTCAAAAACATAGCTAATATTATTATAACTTCTATGTTCATTGGCCTGACTCACCCAGCCATCCTCTGGTTCTGGTTTTCTGATATTCAGTCAACAATTTTACCCTTGTCACCCTGGAGCAGCACTGAACCATTCTTCCACCTAACCCCCCAAAATCCATCCCCACAAAAGAATTAGGTCTTCTTCAGAACAATTAGGGTTTCTTCATCTCTGAGGATATAAAGGAGGGGATTTATAATCCATATCCCATAATAAACATAAAAAGCTTATCTGAAATGAGTTTTTCTTTTCTTGACTGTTCCTCTACTGGCAATCTCCTTTTCTGGCACTCTCCTCCATGTTGCAATCAACTCTGCTCACATTTAATCTCCTCCAGAATCCCCCAGAAATTCTCCATCCTCTTTTAGAGTTAGTTGCTTCCTTTAAAACCCAGGGACCAGCCCACTCAAGCACAGAAGACTCAGTTTCTATAGTAAAATGGGTTGCAAAGATCATAACCTCAACAAAAAATAACCATCTACCTCCTTACCTAACCTCTCCTGCTTTGTTTTTCTCCATACTATCCAACGCTGCCTATATTTAGGTTTTTTATTTTTTTGTGTGTCCCAATCAAGGCATAATTCTCAAAATGTTAAAAACACAATTCTCATTCACAAATGAACATGTCAAAGTTTTATTTAACATGATGACAAAGTGGGTTTGAAATAAAATATTATAAACCTGGGTTTTTTATTGTAATGAGCTTGTGAAAAAGAATGCTGAGATAATGCTAAGTTAGATAAAAAATTGGTTAACATAGTAAAGGGCAATAGAACCAAATCCTGGTAAACATAGTTTAGAGTTGTTAATATCTGTAATGCTAATCAATTATGCAATAAAGTTCCATATCCCTAGATGATCCTAAGGTGGGCTTATTGGCATGATATTAAAAGGTCATGTAATCATTCCTTTTTTGCCTTAGCCAATTTGGTGATATATTTTTAATGTTCCTTTCCCAGCTCCCACTAAAAGTAAGCTACATGTGCACTGCCATTATGAATCAGCTGCTCAGGTAATAAAAATAACAACAGAAATTGTATGACATGGGGCACCTGTATGGCTCAGTCAGTTAAGTGACTGACTCTTCGTTTTGGTTCAGGTCATGACCTGAATGTCATGAGATAGAGCTCCACATTCGTTTCCATGCTCAGCAGGGAGTCTGCTTGAGATTCTCCCCTTATGCCCCTTCCCTATTTGTGCTCTTTCTCTCTCCAAAATAAACAAATCTTTAAAAAAAAAGTTGCACATGATAATAGGTTGCTTTATGAATGTTTCTACCATTATTAATATTCAAGTTGGAAATATGAGGCTTTCTGTCAGCAACTGTTGTAGACAGGATTCTAAATGCAGAGTGAGGCTGAAGGAGATGTTTTCTAATGCACCTATCAATACTAAGAGTTTTGACTATCAAGCTCTTTCAATAAATATTGAGAAAATCCAAAGAATATCACATATTTTCCTTGTCCTCAGGAAGTTTGCAATCATGTTGGGGTCTAGTGGACAAAAAAAAAAAAAAACAATAGGAAAAAACACACTGTTGATGAGCTGCATTTAACTTTTGTTAAATTTTCAGTAGGACAAGTAAGATAATGATGGTTAAGGTGGGGAAGACTTTGCAGAAGAGGTAGGAATTGAGTTGGTCTAGAGGAATGGTTGGTGATAGGGCTGAGTTTTGTCCCCCTCGTTCGTATATTGTAGTCCTAGCCCATAGTACCTCCAAATGTGACTGTATTTTTGTTTTTGTTTTTTTTTAAATATTTTATTTATTTATTTGACAGACAGAGAGGCAGAGAGACAGGCAGAGAGAGAGGAAGGGAAGCAAGCTCCTGGCCAAGCAGAGAGCCAGATTCAGGGCTCGATCCCAGGCCCCTGGGATCATGACCTGAGCTGAAGGCAGAGGCTTTAACCCACTGAGCCACCCAGGCGCCCCATGTATTTGAAGAGAGGTTTTTTAAAAGAGGAAATTAAGTTAAAATGAGGTCAGTAGGAGAGGCCCTGACTGAACATGACTGGTGTCCTTATAAAGGAAAGATCATGTGAAGATCATGTGAAGACATAGAGAGAAGATGGCCATCTACAAGCCAAGGAGAGAGGTCTCAGAAGAAACCCGCCATGCCAACATCTTGTTCTCTGATTTTTAGTCTCCACCACTGGGGGAAAAATTTTTTTGTTGTTTAAACCACCCAGTCTAAGATACTTGGTTATAACAGCCCTAGCAAACTTATACAATAGCGTTGAAATCTGGAGAAAGATTAAAAAGAAAAAAAAGAAGAAATCCCAGGGGAAAAAAGAATACAATAGAGAGGTCAAAATGAGGATAGATGAAGATGAAGAATTAAGTTTTGAAACAATGGTTTACATTAGTGAAAGTCACCTATAACTGCCATTTTGATAAATAGGACTTTCTGGGGGTTTTTAGTATTGTGTCTTGAAAGACAAATAAGCCTCCCAACTTTCACATCTCTAACCAAAATTTGCTTTCTCAGAGATGTCTTCCACTACCCTTTCCAAAATAGCGTCTTCTACCTCGAGTCATTTTTGAACACTTCCCCCTGCTTTGTCTTCTTCACAGCACTCAAATCTAAAATTGAAAAATTTAAGTTGTTTATTATTGCCTGTCTCCCCACACTGGAATGTGAGTTCAATCAGATCAAGGACCTCACCTAATTCACTCCTTTCTCTAGTACCCCTCACAGTAATAATTAATAGGCACTCCTTACATACCTACGCCTAATGAATGAATTGCTCTGAAAAATGCAAACAGGACAAAACTTTCTTTAAGAGGCATGGGAAAGCCAAGAAGACAATTCTGGTGAATATTGCAGGGGTAGTATTCTGTCTGACTGCCCCTTGCTTCCGGAGTGATAAATCTGAGGACGTGAGAAACGATAAATCCTGCATGAAGGGCTGCCCAGCAACAGATGAGAGAAGCTTGTTCACAACACACACACACATGCACACACGCACACACGCACATGTGTGGATATGCACACAATGTTAGCACCATGTGAAAGGGAAAGTTGGACTTAGGGCAAGAACTGAAGGTTTAAATACTTAAACATTCTTTTGCACAGCAAGCCAAAATCTCACGGGGATAAATGTACAAATAAAACGCTGAGGAGCGTCTAAAATAATATATATCACATTATTCTGTTATATATATTACAGGTCACATGAGGAAACTGAAACTCTCTGCAGCCCTTCCCAAATATAGGGAACCATTTAGGGCTGTTCAAAATGATTAGGATTGGCGACTCTGACACCAGAAAGAATAACTGCCTTGGTTCAGCTGTTCTTTTTTGCCATTTTTAACAAGTACATTTTAATGGCCATTATTGTTTTATTCATGTTAGGTTTATCATTACTGCAGTTAACCTCACATTTATTTTGGCTAGTACCCTTCTTTGAAAATCTTTGACATTTCATTTGGTTTTGATTTGTCTTTTTGGTCACAATCCATTAATAATAACTTAAATTTGAATGGTGCTTTTCAGCTTACAAAAAAATTCATATTATCATTCGTGTCCTTGAACAGCTCTGTGGGAGAGGCTGAGATGATCATTTCTTTTTTTATAGTTGCTCTTTTATAGGGAAGGAAACTGAGTCTTAGTAAACATAAGGGACTTGCCCCAAGTCGTAGACACAGTGAATGGCAGCACTACAACTCAGCTCCAGGTCTTTGGTTTCTTCTACATAATGACATGAAACCCATCACTGGTTGGGCTGACTGGCAAAGATCCACCGTCCACACACATTATGTATGTTTATGTTCATGCGTAGCCAAGTGCGTGCGCGCGCGCGCACACACACACACACACACACACACCCATGTTATCTAATAGAAATCTAAGAAAACAGTGACTGGAACAGCAACTAGAACACAAACCTAAGAAAACAGCATTATTGTGTCATGCATCCCCAGAAAAAGGAAAAAGAGGCAAGAAAACCCATTACCACCATTTCTCCCAGCAGAAATTCCAAGGCTCCTTCCCCCGACCAGGTGTTTGTATAGCATTAAACAAATCTGATGTTCTTTTGAGTGATTTGGGGAGAACCACCACACCACTTTGACCACCAAAAATATCCTCAGGGACAAGAGGGAAATTAGTAAGGATAAGTCAAGCGGTAAATTCTAACCAGGGCCCCTATATAAATACTCAAGTTAAAACTGAACAAAGTTTATTTAAATAAAGAGCCAGAGAAATGGCAGATGGCAGACCAAAGGAGGTGGTTTTCAGGAGAGAAAAGCCAAACCTGCAAGAGGAAATAATTGTAGTAAAGTAGGATCCCACTGGGCCATTGGTATTCAACTGGTCTTCTTCCCAGGCATTTCACTTCCTTCCAGTTTTCCAATGTTTCATTAGATTGTCCTGGTTTAAAGATTATTAAGTATAATCCAACACATTCATGGAACTGATGGAAAGGTGAAGAGCCAAACATGCTAGTTTATTCTTAAAGACATCTCCCCAAGTTCAGGATTTAGTAATTAAATTCTGTCATCCCCAAAGATAGAATTAAGTTCCAGCTTATACATCACCAGGTATTACCATACATTTCTGGTAATGGATTAGCATGTTCAGCTCTCTAGTGACTGCTGTAGACACTGAATGTTAAGGACGTTAGAGAACAACTGAGTCTTATTTTTAACAAATAAGAAAGTTGAAGGGATCTGTTCAGATACATAAAACTGAGAAATAAGGCCTGAAGTTCTAGTCTTCTGAGTGGACAAAGAATAGTGGTATGTGTAGTATACTGTAATTTGTGTCCTAAAGGTGTGTGTAGTATATATGCATATTCTTAGAACATCTCCAGAAACATATGAGGAAAATGGGAAAAGCTGTTGCTTCCAAGGGAAGGGATTTAAGCCACTAGGTGAAGTGGGTGGGAAATTTACTTTTGTTGTGGATATCCCTTGCTACTCATTAATAGTTTATACATCTGTCATGCCTACTAAAAAAGTATAACCTCTGTTGGGGCAGGGCCCATTGACCATTTTATATTTATCTTTGTAATCCCTGGATGGGTCTAGCATTGTGTTTGGTAAGTAGTTAATAAGTTTATCATTAAGTACTTACAGATGTTCTTCTTTTCCCATCTAAAGTAAAACTATTACCAACTATAAATCAATATTAATTTTGTAGCTCTTTCCAAATGGTTTATAATAATTATTCTTAGACAGAAAATAACTGCTTTCTATCTCCTCCCATTTACCAACACATGTATTATTTCGAGCATATTTGAATCAAACAGTTCTTGAGACTATTCTGATTTACGAAATGGAGAACATTTTATAAATCATTTTGCTGACAGATGTTTTGGGGGAAAATGACTAGTTAGTATACTGAGAAAAATTGTAAAGCAGTGACTTTTGTGGTAGAAATTCCATTAAATATTTTCTCAGGTGCTTTTTATTAACCAATTCTTCTGTAGCCTGTTCACACTCTTGGCATTACTCTTGAATAGGATGTTGCAAAGTCAACACATATTTTCTAAGAAGTTAAAACTATGATCCAGAATTAGTAAGACAGAAGCAAAGAAAACAAACTCGCAGAATGGAAATTAAAGTTATTTAGAGATAGGAGTTTATTCAAAGTTCTTACATTAAAAATTGTGAAAACCTTGCCATTTCTTTCTCCAGCATAATAATGACACTCCACTGAGGATTCAGATTTTCATCAAGACCTTTCAAAAGGTGTGGGAAGCACCTTACAATGCCCAGTACCCAGGAGAACAGACTTCAATATGTACCACACTTGCCCTCTAGTGGGCCTTTGTGGGCATTGCAGTTCCCTGGGCTTCTGGGTTTTCAGCCAGAGGTCTTTTTGAGGGGTTTTTTAATAATCATAAGCCCCAGTAATATTTATTCCATTAACTGTTAAATTGCAAAGGATGCTGTTAAAGGGATTTTCCAGTTTATTCTCATGAGTGGCTAAACATCGTTGTTGTTTTATTTACACAACTAGTTTGCCTTGTAAACTCCTTTCTTTTGTAAAAGTTTCTTTCGTAAAAGAAAAACTTCAGTGCGCTCCAGGTCCAATTAGGCAAATTCCAAATTAACGACTTTATAGTATTTAAGTAGAACAAAATGGCATTCCATTATGTGCGTAATTATGATAGTGATTTTTTAAATATTTTGGGACTGTGCAGTTTTCATTATTGTTGTTTGTTCGCTGTTTAACACTTATATTAATTTGTGACCACACCAAAGCAAAGGACAGATGAAAAATCTCAGCCTATCAATTACTGTTTCCACTTAGAATAGAATTTCGGCACGTACTAACAAATTCCAACTTACCACCAAGTTTGCCTCCTTTTGGCCAACATAACCTAACCATTAGGAATAAGTTTAGTGTAAATGTGTGACACTCAAAATAACAGTGATTTAAAGAAGATGATAAACCTTTAGCTCTTTATTGTGTAAACAAATTTCAAACATAAGAATTAATAGGGGCCTTCATGTTCAGTAAAGGCTGAGGTTTATTCTAGCTTGTTACTAAACGATGCGCAGTACATGAATTTCACTTCCTGGTCCATGGTTTCTGATCTGTTTCCAGGTAACATATCCACATATCAGCCAGCTGCAAGGAAGAGGAAAAACAGGGCCACTCTTCTTTAGGATCCTTCTTGGAAGTTGTACCCATTACAACTACATCCAATTGGACAGAACTTTTTCACATCACCACATCCGGCTAAAATGTCTTTTATTTTGGGCTGCTCTGTTCCAGCTAAAAATCAAGAGTTCCAATACTATGGAAGAAAGCAGAATTGATATCTGGGGACACACAGCAGTATTTCCCACAGTTTATAATCCCACTGATTGCCTTCATTTGACAGTTCCTACTCTTTTCTGTTTTTTGCATGTTTTCTACTGAGAGGTAACACCGTCCTCCTTTTTGTTTGCCTTCCACAGGGGACGTTCTGATGATAAAAATTGTTTCCTTTTTCTCCCTCTTCTTTCTCTAAGTAAACTTGTCACTTGGCCTGCCAGTTTTCACCATGTTGGTGCGTTCATTCCTTCCACAGGTGATGGCTGTACCACCTGGCCCTCTGCAGCTGCTGGGAGTGCTGCTTACCATTTCCCTGGGCTCCATCAGGCTCATTCAGGCTGGCGCTTACTATGGGATCAAGCCGCTGCCACCACAAATTCCTCCTCAGATCCCACCACAAATTCCACAATACCAGCCTCTGGGCCAGCAAGTACCTCACATGCCTTTGGGCAAAGATGGCCTTAACATGGGCAAGGAGCTGCCCCACATGCAGTATGGCAAAGAGTATCCACATCTACCCCAATATATGAAGGAAATTCAACCAGTGCCAAGAATGGGCAAGGAAGCAGCACCTAAGAAAGGCAAAGGTAACATCATATTCCTGTCCTGTTAGGAAACACCAGTTTTCCAAAATCTGAAACTATAAGATCAGGGGGAGAAGCTAAATTTTAGAAATTTTTATTTTGGAACGTGTTACTGACATTCATTGTTTATGGTGCCCTAAACTCTTATCCTTGAGAAGTTCAAGACTCAAAAATACAAACAAAATTACTGTTTTATGTTGTGCTTTATTATTTTAACAGCATTAAATGGCACAAAACACGTTTTTACTCCCTTATTCATTATCTCTCCCAACATTTGGCAACTGTTTAATGAGCATCTATTTTTGTGTTAGAAGCTGGGCCAGATGCTGGGGAATTAAAGCAGGCAGGGGTGGGGGCAGTGACAAGCCTACAGGAAGCTGCTGGAAGGTGCAGAGAGCAGGAGTGCTCGGGCCTCTTCCAAACTTGTCTTCCCTGACCCTGAGGGAAACCAATCCAGATTCACTCCCTCTCACTGACACTCACGCAAAGAGGACACTTCTGCTTAAGATGGTTGAAACTAGAGATGGACAGGTTATCGATGAAATTTTCTCAACATCACGCACGATGTCCTCGAGTGAAAATCGCACATGACTCAGTGCAGCAATATATTATCACCAAGAATTAAAAAAAAAAAAAAAAAGATGGACATTGGGGAGGGTATGTGCTATGGTGAGTGCTGTGAAGTATGTAAACCTGGCGATTCACAGACCTGTACCCCTGGGGCTAATAATACATTATATGTTTATAAATAAATTTAAAAAATTATAAAAAAGAAAAAAGAAATCCATTATCTTAAAGATACAGCTTTCAAATGCTTTTCTGCGGTTTTTCAAGAGCACAAGATTTGAAATAGGAATAACTTCTAGTTCTTGAGAACCAACAGCCTTAAAGGATTTCGAGGAGAGTTTACAGCATCATCTAGTATACAAAGAAAAACTTGTGCTAGAATACCTTTTAAAAAGTATCTTTGAATACCATTAAAACTGCTTTTTCCCCAACAAGTACCTGCCTGACTTGTTTCTGCTTCAATAAATAACTTTGGAAAACTCAAAATTAAAAAAAGTGACTAGTCAGTCTTCTTTAATGGGAGGGCAATGTTGTTAAAGACCTACTGTGTTAGGAATATATAAATATAAATGTAAATATATATATATATATATATATGTATATATGAATGAAAGCACTTTGTGAACCAGGTGCTGGATAAATGCCAGTGTTTTTAAGAGTGCTTTCATTAAGCTACTACACCTATTAATCAATAAACTGAGAGGAGACTATGAAGGGTAAGGATTGAATATAGAGATGACAATTTTTCCCACTGTCTTCTAGCCATATTCACTAGTTATTCAACACCTACAAAATGCTTATTACTGTGAGAGACACTTTCTTAAAACTTCATGAGGTTCATCTGGATTCCTAAGAAACTTAGCATTTGTACAAAAGGAATTGCATCAACATAGCAATTCCCTTTGAGGAGGTAGAGGCCATTCCTACTGGTCCCTAAAAAGGCAGGAACTCTAGGTCTGGGGTACTATTGGATTTGGTGTTAAGAGGCTTAGAGGCCAGAAATCAAAGACCTGGAAATAACATAATATTGTATTTAAACCATATTTCAATTAAAAAAAAAAAGAACACCTCTCTGAAACTAGTTGTCTTTGTTAGTAAAGTAAGATTTGTTGAGAAAATCAATGGCATGGGTAAGTAAAAATGCTAAGTAAATATTAAAGCATCATAAAAACTTTTGAGTTGCTAGAGCTGGTCATTCAGGAAACCCTAGCTAAGAACAGAGTACATGCCAGGCACTGTGCTGGACACCCAGGATTCCTGATGAGGAAGACATGACCCTGCTCTAGACGCTCTTGATATCGTAGTATGTCCTACACACTGCCTAGAAATAACATGCCATTATTGTATTAGACTGTCTACTTAGCATAAATGAAGTATTCCCAATTTGCTTCTCTTCGGGAGCTGATATTCCACTTAGGGGATTATCTCAGCCATTTGTTTCCCTTCCTTTCTTGGGGGGCCTGCCTGACTTTGGCACTTCCTGTACTTATTCTGATGGGTACCAGACTGCATCCGGAGAATTTGCTAAGAATATGAGTTCTACAGTCTATTTTGTTCCCTGACAGTAGCTCAGTGAGAAATGGAATGGTCAGGATTAAGAAGTGACCACAGGTTAACATAAAACTTTGAGACTGTAAATTTCATTTATGTTTCATTTCAGTAGCGTAGAATATCCGGAGTTGTGTTGCTCTGAAAGGCACAGTATAATCATCGTAACAGATACTGAAAACAATTTGTGAAAGCATAACATCTTTCACATCTATTATCTAATCTTGTAGTGGCACTGTATTGCATGTGGGGAGGGGGAGGGGGAGGGAGAATCTCAAGCAGACTCCCTGCCACGTGTGGAGCCCTACATGGGGCTCGATCCCTCGACCCTGAGATTATGACCTGAGCTGAAATCAAGAACCAGCCACTCGACCTACTGAACCACCCAGGCACCTCATGTGGAAGATGTTATTAAATCACACACAAGATAAAATACTTCTATTCTTTCCTGAATCCACATGACAATTACTTTCCCTAAAGCATCATACTGTATTTCAACACAAAAGGAAATATTATTTAGCCACAAACTATTATATAAAAAAACAAGGACATGAAAAAGTACAGCATTATGTAGATAAACTAATAAAAAAATAAAAATGAAGAATGACTCCATTGTTTAAAATACACACACACAGACACACATGCACATACACACCCACACCTAGAACACAAGAGATGGAAATACATATAAATATCAAGTGCTTATAGGCAAATTTGATTTTTCTTTATCCCTTTTTCAATTTTCCAAAATCCCCATACAGAACACACCATAACAAAACTTGGAGTTTTGTACTTAGAAAAATGTTTCTTCATTATTCTTTAGCTTTTCTCCTTAACCAATGTTGATAAAAGCAGGTACAGATATCAGTTCTCAAACACTATTTCAAACATAACAAAGCAATTATTAGCTTGATTGTTCTTTAAGTACTGATAGTCCTGGAAGACGAACACATTATTCCTAGTGTTTCCTCTCGATGAGTAATAGACTAAGGTGTCAGAACTAAATAATGATCATCATGACTTCCTTGAAGAATAATAACTATTAATTTTTCTCTCTTTTTCCCCCTTCTCCCTCCTCCCTCTCCCACTCTCTCTCCCAGTAGAAATACCATTAGCCAGCTTACGAGGGGAGCAAGGTCCCCGTGGAGAGCCTGGCCCAAGAGGACCACCTGGGCCCCCCGGCTTACCAGGTCATGGGATACCTGGAACCAAAGGAAAACCAGGGCCACAGGGATATCCTGGAATTGGAAAACCAGGTATGCCTGGAATGCCAGGAAAGCCAGGAGCCATGGGAATGCCTGGAGCAAAAGGTGAAATTGGACCCAAAGGGGAGATCGGGCCTATGGGGATCCCAGGGCCGCAAGGACCTCCAGGGCCTCATGGACTCCCTGGCATTGGAAAACCAGGTGGTCCAGGGTTACCAGGGCAACCAGGTGCAAAGGGAGAGCGAGGACCAAAAGGACCACCAGGACCTCCAGGCCTTCAGGGTCCTAAAGGGGAGAAGGGCTTTGGGATGCCAGGTTTGCCAGGCCTAAAGGGTCCTCCAGGGATGCATGGCCCTCCTGGCCCTGTTGGACTTCCAGGAGTGGGCAAACCCGGAGTGACAGGCTTCCCTGGGCCCCAAGGCCCCCTGGGAAAGCCAGGTCCTCCAGGGGAGCCTGGGCCCCAGGGCCCTGTTGGGGTCCCAGGAGTTCAAGGACCTCCTGGGATACCTGGAGTTGGGAAACCAGGCCAGGACGGGATTCCTGGCCAGCCAGGATTTCCAGGTGGCAAAGGGGAGCAAGGACTGCCAGGGCTGCCAGGACCCCCAGGCCTTCCAGGAATTGGGAAACCAGGCTTCCCAGGACCCAAAGGTGACAAGGGCATAGGGGGTCTTCCTGGCGCTCTAGGACCAAGAGGGGAGAAAGGACCAGTAGGTGCCCCTGGAATAGGGGGTCCCCCAGGAGAGCCAGGCCTGCCTGGAATCCCAGGTCCTATGGGTCCTCCAGGTGCTATTGGTTTTCCCGGACCCAAAGGAGAAGGTGGGGTTGTAGGGCCACAGGGGCCACCAGGTCCCAAGGGTGAGCCAGGGCTTCAGGGCTTCCCAGGAAAGCCAGGTTTCCTTGGTGAAGTAGGGCCCCCTGGCATGAGGGGTTTGCCAGGTCCCATAGGGCCCAAGGGGGAAGCTGGTCATAAAGGTTTACCAGGGCTCCCTGGTGCTCCAGGGCTTCTGGGACCAAAGGGAGAACCAGGAATCCCAGGGGACCAGGGTTTACAGGGCCCTCCAGGCATCCCAGGGATCGCAGGCCCAAGTGGGCCCATTGGACCACCTGGAATGCCAGGCCCCAAAGGAGAACCCGGCATCCCAGGGCCCCCTGGGTTCCCTGGAGTAGGGAAGCCTGGAGTAGCAGGACTTCATGGGCCCCCGGGGAAGCCTGGTGCCCTTGGTCCTCAAGGCCAGCCGGGACTTCCAGGGCCCCCAGGCCCTCCAGGGCCCCCAGGGCCGCCAGCTGTGATGCCCCCTACACCACCACCACATGGAGAGTATCTGCCCGATATGGGGCTGGGAATTGATGGAGTGAAACCCCCCCATGCCTATGGGGCTAAGAAAGGCAAGAATGGAGGGCCTGCCTACGAGATGCCTGCCTTTACAGCTGAGCTGACTGTGCCTTTCCCACCTGTGGGGGCCCCAGTGAAGTTTGACAAACTGCTCTATAATGGCAGACAGAACTACAACCCCCAGACGGGCATCTTCACCTGCGAGGTTCCCGGGGTCTACTACTTCGCCTACCACATTCACTGCAAGGGGGGCAACGTGTGGGTTGCTCTGTTCAAGAACAACGAGCCCATGATGTACACATATGATGAGTACAAAAAGGGCTTTCTGGACCAGGCGTCTGGGAGTGCGGTGCTACTGCTCAGGCCGGGAGACCGAGTGTTCCTCCAAATGCCCTCAGAACAGGCTGCAGGACTGTATGCTGGGCAGTATGTCCATTCCTCCTTTTCAGGATATTTATTGTATCCCATGTAAAAGAAAGAAAAAGAAAGAAAGAAAGAAAGAAAGAAAGAAAGAAAGAAAGAAAGAAAGAAAGAAGAAAAGAAAGAGATTTAAAGAAGAAAATGGCACACCGAAAAAATCCAAATGAAAAACATAATTGCTTCAAAACATTTATATAGTTGGAAAGTTATATTTAAGTGAAAATCTAAACCATCATGTACAAATAAAAACTAAGATGCATGTTGAATGCTCTGCATAGCAGCCTGTAATTAAAAATGATGGGATAGATTTATGTATCAAGTACTGACACTTGTGTTGTACCCACTGGAATCATATTAGCTGTTGTATTGTTATATGCTTCCATGATAACCTGCTTATTCAGATCAGTCAATATATTTCAGTATGGAAGATTATAGCTAATGAAAGTCACTTGCTCATATTGTTTAAAGATTTCTAATATGGCTTAAGGAAATGTCCATGATAACAATTACCGTATTTATTTGCATAATTTCCTCTGTCTTTGGGCAGATGTTTTGCCAGGAAGGTGGGGAAGGAGTCCTGTTGTGTGATAGCCCCAGTGGGAGGGAGTCAGGGGAGCAGAAGATTTTTAGCCCAAGGGCTATTTCCCTCCTGTCAGAAGCTGTGTCTTTTATGGACACAAGTCCTCCTCAGAATTGTGTATCTCTTGTCTCTAAAAGAACAAGTGAGCCAGTCGCCTGCTGTGTAATTTACTCAGTAAATTCTGTGTGCATCGCACTGGATGAGACGTGTGAGGGACATAAGACAGTGCCCCAAAAGGAGCTAAAAAAAACACTTGGGAGACAGGAGCCATAATTAACTCACTTATTTCTCAAGGATCTTTTTTGTTTTATTTTCTATAATTTTTTTTCCTTCCTTCCATGTAATTTCCATGATGACTCAACTAATATAAACTTGTGGAAGTCATAAGAAAAAAATAATAACTTTCCAGTTTTGTGGAATGTTCATTATCAACATCAGTTTTTAATTGTGTTTACATGGGTATAAAAATCCCCTTCCTTTCCATACCATTCAAATGACCACAATGAGGTTTCACCCGTGAAGGGGCTATTGCTATTTTTCAGTAGCAGTTGAATTTTGAAGAAATTTCCTGGTGTAGGTATGTATGCAAATTGGAATGTTGTCTCAGGTTCCAAACTCAATTTCCAAAATCCAAGCCATTCTTTATTTGGGGAAAAAAAAAAAATTCAGAATTACATAGGAAATAACTTTTTGAAAAAATAATTTCTTAAGTTTTAAATTTAAAAATGAATCTACTACTTCCGAGTGTATGTACTAAAATTGTAGGAAAAGAACTGCTTCTTTACAAGCAAACTGTGGAAGAGCTATGTAAAATGTCAAAGGGCATAAGAGCCCGTGCTTCTTCTGTCACCTTATACTCAGCACAAGTCAAGAGTCGATACAAGTTTAAAGAGAAAAATAAGTATCTTTCTTTCTAGGTTTTCACTTAGGTACATACTAACCACTGCAGGCATTCAAATCTGGTTTCAAAACAGGCAAAATATTTCAGTCAGCTATGAGTCTGCTGCTGATACTATAAGCAATAGGGGGAAATGATGTGGGGCTGTGGTAGTAGAATCTTGTATCTGTTTCTCAAAATTAAGAGTGAGAAGTTGAGGGGAAAGATACAGACGGAAAAATACAGACGGAAAAATACACAAATAAATACGGTATAAACACATGGAAATGTGTCTCTGTCAAATCTGAATCACTTTAACCATCAAGAAAATTCTCGTTAACCTAGTAAGTGTCTTTCCCTTATATGGTATATGAGCACCATTTCTTCTCAAATTCTTAAGAAGAGAAATGAGTTCATTACCAGAGGATTTCTTATTCATTGCTAATTATATGACAAACTTTTTTCATCAAAAGATATCTGACCCAACCTTCATTTTCAAAGCAGACAGCATCTATGTGGTCAAACATCCTTCAAGTTGGTCTTAAGGATGCTGGTTTTGGACTGATGACTATGGGGGGCAACAGGGATCCATTGGGCTCCTTCTGCTGTATAGCTGCATTGAAACGGCTTGGAAGCAAGTCTGATCAGCTGATCTGTAAATCCGTATTTATCTGTACATGTACGGGCTTTTTATTTCCACCAAGTAAGAGAGACAGTACCTCTTTAGTTAAGATCAAACTTCTTTTTAAAATACCTTCCAACTTATTTATTGGTTGTTACTCAATTGCATATATATATATACATATATGTATATATATATATATATATACATATATGTATATATATATATAAACTGTGCGTGAGTGTGTTAATTATCAGGCATATGCTTCTAACTTTTAGATAGGGGAGGAGCAAAATCTATGCCAGATACTGTGTATTCTATAATGGTGCTAATCTCAGAGCTAAATGAATTACTCCATTTAATTAAAAAAAAAAGAATTTTAAGTAATTATCTATGTGTCTGTGTTTCCCTTTTAAGTGTTGCACATTATGCTAACACGTTAGTATAAAAGCAGATGAAACAACCACATGTTCAAAAGTCTAGGGACAGTGCTATAATCCCTATTTAATTCAAAACCAACTAGAACTTTTCCATGTGAAATGGACCAAACTGGCATTATGTTATTTAAACAAAGAGTTTTAATGCAGTATGACATCCCACAGAGGAAAAGAATGTCTGTAGTGGGTGACTGTTCTCAAATATTTTACAGAATACCATGAAAGGTGACCAGACTGGTGACTTTTTTGAGTTTCCATGATTAGATTTGAGACTTGTCAATAGCAGATCATTTTTGTATTTAAATTTTTGTACTGATTTGAAAAAAAGACTTATTAAATATCTTTAAAAGTATGTTTCTCATCTTGTTCATATCACTGAGCGGACACTGAACCTCATACTTTTTTTATCCCCTGGTGTACTAAAGAGCTGCTGAAACAAAGACCAAAAACAATCACAGCTTAAACAGGACAGTTATTCCTCTTTGACATAATAGCTCCAAGCATCAGCAGTCCAGGGCTCACGTAGTAGTACCTTGCTGCTTTTCTGCCCCAAAGGTGTTGCCCTCATCCCCAAAGTCCAAGACAGCTAACCATCACAGCCACATTCCAGCCATTGGGAAGGTGAAAAAATCAGGAAGGGGAGGGCATGCTCCCTAATTAAAGAACCCAAGTCGGTAGCTGCTTAGTCCTCCCTCCCACATTCCACATTCTACTGCACTGAATTTAGTCACACTGCCCAAAGCCGCCAAGAAAGTGAGGGAATTTGAATAATTATTTAGGGTAACAACATGCCCAGCTGAAATTCAGGGACTCCCTTAACATGGAAGAAGGGAGAATAGATACTAGGGGATAATTAGCTGCTGCTAATTATCTGTAACACCCATCGTAAAAGAAGTCCCACAAACCTCTCTTCCTCCAGAAAAACCAATCTTCAAATATTCTATTCTATCCACAGTAGAGCCAACTATTCTGAGGGGAGAGATTGGTGAGCAGAGGCAGACCTGCTTCAAGAACCTAAGAGTCTTAAAACACATCACTGATAAGGAAAGAATTCTGCTGTGATGACTCATCAAGCTCAAGATGATTGTAACTATGTCTAGAATATTATAAAAGGATTATTCAAACCATTCCATAAGCAATTATCACGTCTGTGGCTGATTAACTCACTTGCTTAAACCATCAATGTGGAAGCTTAAGACCACAGCTTCCATTCCCATTTAGCCCAATTAGTTCTATTTCTTTCCACAGCTAAAGACTCTTTCATAACATGGATCAATCATCTTGTATGCGCGTAGTGTTGGTCACAAAAGTAAACAGAAGGATTGATACAGGAGACACAGGCAGGGAAGAATAAACAGTTGGAATACAGAGTGCTAGCCAAGCAGAGCAAACCCATCATCACAATGGCACTCAGGCATTTTTTATGTTAAAAGAAAATGCAAAGTAGTCCCTACTTTGCACTCGATACCACTAGGGAATGCGAAGGATACAAAAGCAACAGAAAACATGACCCTTCTCCTTAAAACAAACAAACAAAAAACCATCTTCTGTTTGGAGGAAATTCAGATTTTTGTTAAATAAATTAACTTCCAGGTGACTGTGAGGTGGTGTGGTGCTGATTGGATGCACTCTAGACTGCATGCAGGCTAAATTTTGAAAGTGAAAGACCATTTCATGCTGACATGTCTCCTCCATAATTCCTCCTCACCCCTCATAACACAGCTCAAGCATCACTTCCTCTTCCCTCCTGCTCAGTGTTAGTCGCCTTCTCCCCTGTGACCATCCCGCCCTATACAGGCTTCTGTCCCTTCACTCCTCCTGCCTTGTAACTGACCTATTTCTGTTGCCCATATTTGACAGAGCATATGGTCCTTGAGAGCAGGCACCTTCTTTCATCATTCATCCATGCCCATACATAGTTCTCGTCCAGTACCAAGTGGGAAGGAAGAATGAAAAATGAATTTCTCAAGGCTGCTGTGTATGGGAGGCAGTGCTAAAGTTGATATGAGTTGCAACTGAACCCAGCTCTGGGATTCTAAGATTATACAGATTATATATTCCAAGTTATTTAGAAATTCAACTGGAATGAAACCTAGTAACAGACAGGCTTTTGGAGATGATTTTTGAAGAAATCATTTTTAATTTGATGGAATTTGAATAGCAAAGGAATCACAAGAGGAATAGGCTCTCCTCCTCTAATAGAGAGGAGGAAACTGTTTTTTTTTTTAATTTAAATTCAATTAGCCAACACATAGTACATCATCAGTTTCAGATGTAGAGAGGAAACTGGTATTTTGTGAGTGTGCATGTGTATGTGTGTGTGTATTTTCTGGGATAGGTGGGGGACAAGACCAGCTGGGATAATGGATATGGCCTGAGTAGATCAGAAAATCTATTCAAGGACTAGTAGAGGAAATCAAGTTAATAACCAAAGAAAGGTCAAATAATATAGGGCTTTACATATAGGGAAGAGGCATTTATATTTTACCTAATATGCCCGAAGAAGACATCCCTTAAATGGGAAAATGGTATGAAAGTAAGTATTTTAGAAAAGTTACTTTGATGATTCTATGAAGAGGGTGAATTACAAGTGGTAAAACCAATGAGGAGATCAGATCAGCTTCAATTCAGAAATGCGATAATGGGTTGACGGCAAAAAGTCCTAAATAAGTCTCATGAGTAAAGGTCACATATCAGGTCAGGTGTCAGGGTTTAAGGACTACAAAACAATGGAGCTATTTCAAGGGCAAGGAAATGGAATAAAGAAGAATGAAAAACTAAAGAGGCAGTTCAAAGACTGAGCTGACCTTGGGGTCAATCCCAGGATGGCCTTAGGAGGGAGAAGAAAGCTTGGCCCAAAAGGGGGTTTCTTCTGACTGATACACCTGGAAGACTAGGATGGTACCCTGGACAAAAATTGGTGATCCACCAGCACCACCTGCTCCAAGCAGGGAAATGAGAAGATGCTCAGCTTATTTATAGACTTAAAGGACTTCCCTGTTAGTGGGAGTAAGATGCCTGTGTTCCACAAGTGGATTTGGCAGGGAGATGAAAGGTGGATCCATGAGCTTGGGAAGAGACATGGTGGCCCACCACAGTAAGGGAGAAAAAGACCATCTTGAAATTAGTAGCAACATTAGCAGACAAAAATCATCAAATTGCTTTAAAATATCCTCCTTTTCTTACTGCGAGAATTTATTTAACAAATCCTTCATAATAGATAACAGCAAATATAGATATCATCCCAATCCATATGGAATTACAATGAATTCTAAGTATACAGGGCCAACAAAGAATCCAAATCAATCATGATTCACTACATTTCAGAATAGCTTTCTTTCTCCTTAATGGTCTTTGTGATTCTAAAAACACAAATGTTCATGTCATTCTCTACCATGAAGAAGAAAAATATCTATGGAGTAAGACTTGAGGTTATTTTTCTTTTAGCAAAGAGTTACACAGAATTTCTGATGCTTTCTTTCATTTTCAAAACCAATATTTAGGTCAGGATAAAGTTTATCTTCAAACAAGTTATTTTTTTATGATATCAAAAAGCTCTTATTGATTTTTATTAACAGAAAAAACTTTCTTGCTAATTCCTGGAGATAAGTGTAATGGAATTTAAATCAAAAGTGGGGCCCATCATTCCATTTTAATAAGGTATTCAGAAGTTTCTCATCTGTGTTATTGAAACACGGGACTATCTAATCAAATTTTCCTTTAAGGCATCCAGAACAATTCCAGAGATTTTTTTTTTCTTTACTATCTTACTGCAAGTAAAAATAGATTTTTATTAAAATCAAAAGCTCTTCTAAATTAAAGTTTATGAATCCCATGGAGACTCACATTTCACATGCCTTGTTAAAACTAAGACCTAAAAGTTAAGTTTGTAATGAGCATGGCCAAGTCACTTTTCAGCTAACAAGTGACTGGCTGGCAGCAGTGTTCACATCTGCTCTTTATTCATGAGATGAGACACACAATGGGGAAAAGCTGATGGAACGTTTACCAGTCTCCAATGGTCTACTATTAATAATAGTCACCTTTCCCCATCAAAATGAAGCCGTCCTCATCATTTGCTCTACCAAACTGAAGCCATCAATATAGAATCTGTTAGGAAAGGGCTCTGAGGTCAGACTCAAAGGAAAATAATCTCAACTCTTCTATTTAACAGCTGGTCACGTTGAGTCAGTATTTAACCTCTTTAAATTTTAGCTTTTGTGCCTATAAAATACTATAAAATAGTAAGTAGTAATAGTAACTATCTTCTACAACAGTTGGGAGAGTGGATGAAGCAGTAGAGTGTGCTGGAGAAGGGTAACAATTGACTGAGTGCCAACCATGTACCAGAAACTGTCTGAAGTGTTTTTATGTATTAACCTAGTTACTCCTCATAGTAATCTATCATTAGCTTCATTTTATAGCTAAAGAAAATGTGCCATAGTAACTTGTCTAAGATCTAATAAATGGCAATGCCAGGATCTTAACTCAAGCATCTGGTTTCATAGTCCACATTTTGAGCTATTACACCTTATTGCCTCAAGGCAGAAGATAAAAGTTCTCACCTGTCTAAGCAACTACCACTGAGGGCTCAGGATATTAGCTTGCCTCAAAAGAGAACGAGAGATAACCCAGTTCTCAGTTATTTCTTGGATATTGTCACTACCCAAGGCAATAGAAACAGCCGGCTACAGAGGACTATATTGACAGGTTCTAGCAAATCTATCTCTTAGTAGATAAGAGGGCAGATATATGTGGCTTTAAAAACTAAAGGGACCACCTCACACCCATTAGGGTGGCGACCAGTGGGGGGGAAAAAAAAGCAGGCAATAAGTGTCAACGAGGATGTGAGAAAAATTGGAGCCCCTGTGCACTGCTGATGAGAATGTAAAATAGGGCAATCACTGTGAAAAACAGTGTGGTGGTTCCTCAAAAAATAAAGAGTAAAATCACCATATGATCCAGCATTTCCACTTCTGGGTATATACCCAAAAGAATTGGAAGCAAGGATTCACACAGATGTCCATCCATGTTCATAGCAACTTTATTCACAATACCTAAAAGATGGAAACAACCCAAATGTCCACCGCTGGATGAATGGATAAACAAAATGTGGTATACACTTACAACTGACTATTATTCAGTCTTAAAAAAACAAAACAAAACAAAACAAAACCACAAAAAATGAAATTGTGACACATGCCACAACATGGATTAACCCAGAGGGCATTATATTAAGAGAATAAGCCAAGCACAGAAGGACAAATATTGTATGATTTCACTTATGTAAGGTATCATATACCATATATATATATATATATATATATATATATATATATATACACACACACACCTATATAAGTCATACTCATAGACAGAAAACAGAAAGGTGGCTGCCCTGAGCTGAAGAAGGTGGTAATGTTAAATTATTGCTTAACGGATACAGAGATTCAATTATTTTTTTTTTTTAAGATTTTATTTATTTATGACAGAGAGAGATAGCAAGAGAGGGAACACAAGCAGGGGGAGCTGGAGAGGGAGAAGCAGACTCCTGGTTGAGCAGGGAGCCAGATATGGGGCTCAACCCCAGGACGCTGGGATCATGACCCCAGCTAAAGGCAGATGCCCAACAACTGAGCCCCCAGGCATCCCCAGAGATTCAATTCTGCAAGAAAAAAGAGTTCTGGTCATCAATGGTGGGGACAGTTGCATAAAACTGTCAATGTTAAAAACTGTCACGTTAAAAATGGCTAAGATGGTAAACATGATGTTACGTTCACTTTACCACAAATTTAAAAAGTAGTAAAAAAAAAAAAAAGTAGGAGGAAAACCGCCTGTTAATAGGATAGAGGAGAACTGGAAATGACCTCCAGCTGCCTCCCTTACCTCCAAGTTTCCCCACAATGTTCACCAAGTGGGTAAGGAGTCTAAGCATGGTGGTCCAGAAGCTGCAAGTCCCAGCCTCTGCCAGGCAAGCTCTGCAGACATCTGTGGGGACAGCCACTTAGCTGCCCCTTCTCTACTTCAGCAAATATTACCTTGTAGGGAATTAAGACCTGGCTGCCAGACGGTCCACCTTCATCCAATGGCTCCAAAGTACAAACTAGACTTAAGGTTCCTTTCTTCTTCACGAATAAATGTGCATGACAATTTAAGGTTCCAAAGGTGAAGTTAAAAATAGGGTTTTTCTTCCTATAAATGAAGGGATCTTTATAGAACCCATACATACTTAAGTTATGAAAGAAACAAAACTAAGTTTTACTTCAGCCACCTGGCCTCACCAAGCCCGTGGCAAGAAAGGGAACATTCACTGGCACTCTAGGACATAACCTGTCTGGGTTAGAAGGAAGCAAAAACTGACACAGCAAGAAATAACAAGTGGTGGAGAGGTTGTGGAGAAAGGGGAACCCTCTCAGAGTGTTGGTGGGATTGCAAGTTGGTGCAGCCGCTTTGGAGAACAGTGTGGAGGTCCTCAAAAAATTAAAAATAGAGCTACCCTATGGCCCAGCAATTGCATTACTGGATATTTACTCCAAAGATACAGATGTAGTGAAAAGAAGGGCCACATGCATGCTAATGTTCATAGCAGCAATGTCCACAATAGCCGAACTGTGGAAAGAGCCAAGATGAGATGCCTTTCAACAGACGAATAGATAAAGAAGATGTGGTCCATATATACAGTGGAATATTTCAGCCATCAGAAAGGATGAATACCCAACGTTTGCATCAACATGGATGGGACTGTAGGAGATTATGATGAGTGAAATGTGTCAAGCAGAGAAAGACAATTATCATATGGTTTCACTTACTTGTGGAACATAAGGAATAGCATGGAGGACATTAGGAGAAGGAAGGGAAAAATGAAGGGGGGTTATCAGAGAGGGAGATGAACTATGAGAAACTATGGACTCCAGGAAACAAACTGAGGGTTTTAAGAGGGAAGAAGGGTGGGGGGATGGGTGAGCCCGGTGATGGCTATTAAGGAGGGCATGTATTGCATTGAGCACTGGGTACTGTATGCAAACAATACTCATGGAACACAATATCAAAAACTAATGATGTACTGTACGGTGACTAACATAATAAAAAAATAAAAATAAAAATAAAATAAAATAAAAAAGGAAAGCCAGCATGGTTCTAGGAATAGGCAGGTCCCCAAAGAACAACATTTCCCTCTCATGGCGCAAGGAGAAACAGCAGTTCCATTCGCAGGTTTTTTCTACCATGAATTCAGTGGGTCAGGAATTTTGTAGATGATATAGTGGGGATGGCTTCTCTCTGCTCTGTGATGTCTAGGAATACAACACAGGGTAAATCAATGGCTGGGGCTTAGAATCACCAAGAGGTATCTTCATTTACAGGTCTGGCTGTTGATGCTGATTGTCCAGAGACCTCAGCTGAGCCGTAGGCAAGAACACCTACATATGTTATTTCCATGTTGTTTCTCTGTGCAGGCTACTTTGGGCTTTCTGATAGCACAACACCTGGGTTCCACATGAACATCTCAAGGTAGGAGTGTCAAAGTCACACTGTAAGGAAAGTATGACAGATGGGAAATATTGGTGGCTATCTCTGGAAAACACAATGTGCCATATGTCCACCTGGTTGCTTAGTGTCTTGTCTGTGGTAGATACTTTCTGGTGGACCTAGACATAGGACACAAAAATCCACACACTTTTGCCTATTCCCTTAGGTACCTCCACATACCTCTTCCCATATCCCTCTGCTATTGAACTTCAAATACTGTATCTTACAGGCCCTTGACACACTCAACCACACCATTCACTATTGCTCAGGACTGTTTATCCTTATCTCAGACTCCTTCTCTTGCCATTCTGAGGAGATGGTTCAATGTACATATTGAAGTTCTGCCCATTGTCCTCATCACTGTCCTTTATGGCCCCTTCCCAAGTGGGATGGTAGTATAGTAGCAGTTCTATCACCTACCATTGTCAGTTCTACCAACATACCAAGCTTGAACCGGTCTTGAGAATTTTCCTCTATCATCAGTTGGTCATAGGGAACACCTCATGAGGCCACAGATGTGAGCCGAGGAGTACAAGAGACATGGTGACCTGAACCAATTGTTTATTTATCTTATTTATGACTTCTGGGCCTGCTTAGATGTATCTCATATAAACCATTTCTATTGTTCAGTAGCTGTTGATGTGTGTACCCAACCTTACCAAACCCATATCTTGAAGGGGCAGCTCTGTTCATATAATCATTTGATGTTCTATTGTCAAATGCTCGGTTTCTACTCCAGCTAAGTATCAAGCTAGTGGTTGCATTTTGAATAGTTGAGCTGTAGAAGGCATGGCCTTACTCTAGAACTCTAGGAGTTTGTGCTATGATTCTCCATTTAGGTCCAGCCAGATTCCCTACAGCATCATTATCTGTCACCTAGCACCTACGGGTTGCCACATCATTATGAACTGAATGCAAGAGCAGCTCATATTACAACCTGGAAGTGGTGCTGGGCCCTCTTTTCTCAAAACTGATAGCCTCGGGGCACCTCGGTGGCTCAGTGGGTTAAACATCTGTCTTCAGCATGGGTCATGATCACAGGGTCCTAGGATTGAGTCCCGAATCAGGCTCCCTGCTCAGTGGGGGGTCTGCTTCTTCTACCCCTGCTCGTGATCTCTCTCTCTCCAATAAATAATATCTTTAAAAACACACACACAAAAAAAACAACTGGTAGCCTTTTGAGTCACCTAACTTAACTGGCATCTGATAAATGCCTTTTAAATTTTTTTAGCATTTTTAAAACTTTTATTTATTTTTAAAGACTTTATTCACATATTTGACACAGAGAGAGAGCATGCATAAGAGCAGGGAGAGCAGTAGACAGAGGGAGAAAGAGAAGCAGGCCCCCCGCTGAGCAGCGCTTTTTTTTTTTTTTTCCCCATATGGGTCTAGATCACAGGACCCTGGGATCATGACCTGCACAGACGGCAGACATCCAGCCAACTGAGCTCCCCAGGCACCCCTTAAAGCATTTATTTTAAAGATTTATTTATTTGAGAGAAAGAGAGGGGTTCATGATCTCAAAATCCTGGGATTGAGCCCCTTGTCAGGCTCTCTGCTCAGCAGGGAGTGTTTCTCCTTCTCTTTCTCTCTCCCCCTCTTTCTCTCTCCCCCTCTTTCTCTCTCATAAATAAATAAATACATACATGCATACATAAAAGAAAAAAATAAAGGACAGAGAACCTGGAACAGTTATCTACTAATGCATATTCCCGTTTGGTTTAGAGTTGCCCTTGGGAGCACTAACTTCTTTAAATCTTGGGCTCAACAAGCTCCCATGGTGCCAGAGAAGCAGACAGTAGGGATGTTCAGGGAAGACAGCTGTCAGCATGATGAAAGTGGTCTACCATAGCTGCAAGGAAGCTTAGACACGGACCAAGGGAAAATAGAACAGGGTATTCACAGTATTGCTTCAAATTCTCTGTCCCCAGTTCCTGGCACTGAGCTCCTAAAACTGTAGGAATTTCCTAAGTGATAAAGGCACGAGGAGCATCTTCTGTTCTAATATTTGGGTTTTGACCATGGTTCCTGACACAGAACTCCTAAATTCTTTGGAGTTTCCTGCATGATAAGAAAGTCTTTTTTTCTAATAAAGTACCACTTGGTAGGCTCCTAGAAGGGGCTTGTCACCAGAAAGACCAAGTCATAATTTGACTCGGTCCAGGAAGGGGAAAGGAGCTGGAGATTAAGTTAATGATGAGTCATGCCTACATGATGAAGCCTCCATAAAAATCCCAAAAATGTGGTGTTCAGAGAGCTTCCAGGTTGGTGAACACATCCAACTCCATGCAGACAGAACCTCTTGTGCTTGGGACCATTCTGGACCTTATGCATACCTTCATCTTTCTGTTCATCTGTATCCTTCATATAAAAAACTGACATACATAAGTATTTGTCTCAGTGCTATGAGCTATTCAAGCAAATGATCAAATCCAACAAGGGGGGTCATGGTAACCTCTGATTATAGCCAGTAGGTCAGAAATACAGGTGACAACCTGAAACCTAAGACTGGCATCTGAGGTGGAAGGTGGGCAGTGTTACAGGACTAAGCTCTTACCCTCTGAGGGTTGTGCTAACATCAAAGCATTTTTTTTTGCTTTAAAAAATGCAACATTGCTATCTCACATTGCTAACTCTGGTTGGCATCAGAACTGAACTGAATTATAGGACACCCAGCTGGTGTGGTGTCACAGAGAATTGCTTGATCTATGGAAACCCCACACATCTGGTGTCAGAAGCATGGTCAGTGTGGTATTAGTGGGAGAGTAAAGGTGAAATACAGGAGCGATTTTCCCAGAATATATATGATCTATTCTAAATCTAAGGGGTTTAGCATGGCATATTGTTATAAGTGAAGAGACAGTAAATTGGGAATTTCAGCCTGAAGGTAAATACAAAGATAGAGAAGTATGGAAAATAATGAAAAGGCTATTGAAGACAATGTGACATCAGAATAAAGACACACACTGAGCAGTGGAGAAGAACATGAGGTTCTAAAACTGCCCCCTAAACAGATGATCAGCTGGGTTTATGATAGAGCTATCACTGCCGATCACTGGAGAAAGGAAAGACTGTTTAAATGAATGGTGCTGGGACTACTGCTTATCCAAGAGGAGAAGTGAAATTGGATTCAACCCTAACACCATATACATAAACCAAATCTAGATGGACTCATGTTATAAAATAAATAAATCCCAAGAGAACCCTTGATTTCACACAGATGTAAAAGATGGTGGAGATGGGAAAGGGAGAAAGGGTGTTTCAGTGGTTATTTATTGTGGACAAAATCACTATAAAGGTTCACTAGATAAATCAAGAAAAACACATTAGCAGAAAGATATCATGGCAATCCACCTGATTCATTTATTCTCCGTCATTTTTGCCATTAAAATACCGTTGAATGCCAGAGAGCTCTCATTCCCCTAACTGGCAGTGCATCAGATCTCCAGAGCATTCTTGAATTCTCAGGCCCCATCTCGGACCTACTCAATCAGAACCCCTGGGAGACAGTACCCAGGAGTTTTTATTTTTAATAAATCTTAGCAGAAAATTCCACTACATGGTCAGAATTGGGAACCACAATCCTGTATCATTATTAGGTCTCAGAATTCATTAAGAAAATAGAAGCTACAAGACAGGAATGCCATCAAATCTCATTTAATGAAGTGGCCCTGCTCCCGTGAGATTGTATGTCCCCATTGGCTTTGGATCTCTAAGTGTTCCTCTCTGTGAGAACCCGACCCCTATAATTCTCCCCTCTCTTCCTTAACTCTTAGCAGCATACTCTTGTTTGGGGACCACTCTTCTTCCTTGCTTCCATGATACCACATTTGCCTAGCTCTGTTCTTCCCTCTCTAGCCATTCTCCCCTGGGCTCTTGGGTCTCACCTCCTCCACCTGATGTCTGAATAGTGAAGGTGCAGTGTCGTAGTCATTTCAGGCTGCCATACACATTACCATAGACTGCGTAGTTATACAACAAACAAGCTTCTTTGGAGGCTAGAAGTCCAAATTCGTGGTGCTGGCATGGTCAGGCTCTTGGTAGGGCCCTCCCTCTCCAAATACCATCATACTGGGATTACGATTTCAGCATATGAATTTGGAATTGGAGTGGGAGGTGGGATACAGTCTGTCCACTGCAGCCGGGGATCATTTCCTCTTCTCCACATTGTCTAAGCAATTTCATCCAGTCTCTTTCCTTCTATTTTCACCATCATACTCCAAGCAATGGCTATCTTACTTGGGCGACTGCCATGGTCTCCAGCCTGTCCCTGCTCCTACTGCACTCTAGCCAGCTTTGAAAAATTCAAGCAGATCTTCTGGCCTAAAAATCTCTCATGTTCTCCCATTTGAAATCCTTACCATGCCAAAGAAGCCCTTCCGGGTCTGGCCCCTGCCTGTCTTTCCATCCTCCTCTCTTGCCATGCTCCTCTCCTAACTCTCACACCCAGGTCACAAGTGCTGCTTATTTCTTTTATAGCACTTTTATCATCTGAAATTATCTATTGACTTGTCATCTGATTCCACTTCGTCTAAGATCAAACTCATCATTTCACCCCAAACTATTCCCTCATTTTTGTTTTGCTAGTTTCATCAAAGATGATATCATATTTCACTTTTTAGGACTTGAAACTAATTTTTTTGTCCTCTTTTCCTCACCATTTTACTTCCAAACTATTTTCACAAATTGACAGTGATGTTCCTCACTTCAGTTCTTCTTTCTCTTCTATACTATTTTTTTCCTAGTCCATTGGATATGGGTCATTTTGGGGTCACAGATCACTTTGAGTTATCTGCCACGGGCAGATGGGAGGCCACCTACTGGATGGGTGACTAGAGCCAAATTACTTAATTCCCCAGCTTTAGTTTCACCATCTATAAAATAGAGAAACTAACAGTACAAACGTGAAGCAGATGTTTTCGTGCCCCTCAGCCCACTTTGAAATCAGTCCAGTGATGGAGAAAAGTTCTGGGTAGCTGCTAGAATTCTACCTCAAGCATGCTGAGTTACGTAACTCTGCTCTTCTGCCTCAGGGCTTTCTCCAGTGGCAGCATAGCCTGAAAGTATCTGGAAATTCAAATTCCTGGGGACAACCCTCAACCAATAGTGGATGGCAGTCAGTGGATATCTTATTCCTTTTTTTTTTTTTTAATGATTTCATTAATTTATTTGACAGAGAAAGAAAGCACAAGTGGTGGGCCTAGCAGAGGGAGAGGGCGAAGCAGGCTCTCTGCTGAGCAGGGAGCCTGATGCAGGGCTCCATCCCAGGACCCTGGGATCATGACCTGAGCCAAAGGCAGCCACTTAACCGACTGAACCACTCAGGTGCTCTGGATATCCTACTCCCTCGGATAACTCCGAGGCAGTCTACATTGTTTCTCAGAGGGTCCCTTACAGGATAAAGAGCCAGTTATATAACCAATTTACTATTCATCCTTCCTTCCTCATCTCACTCTCCCTGTCTTTATTTCTGCCCCCTCCCCCACATCAGATCATATCCCAAATAAACTACTTGTATCTATGCTCTGCTTCTGGGGGAACATAAACTATGGCAGTAAACCTATCAGTTAGGATCCAAGCAGGGAAAAAATGCATCCTTTAAGTTGCACAAATAAAAAAAAAATTAGTAAAGGGAGCATTTATGCAGATGAGGTAGGGTTAGGAAAACAAAGGATGGTATAAAACCCAAGGGCTGGTAATGGTGGAGAGCCATTATTACCCCTAAGCCTGAGAGAGACTTGGCCTCCAGTGGAGGGATGAGGGCAAGGACGAGTGTAAAGCAAGCAGGTACATCCAGCAGAACACTTAGGAGGCACTCGCTTTCAGGTTCATACAAGTGCCAGCCTGAGAGTGAGTGCCTCTTTAAATTTTGTATCCTAGACCTCTGCTTGTGACAGCCTAGTCCCAGCCTGGAAAAGATAACAATACAGGGAGTCATTTTTCTCTCATCCTTTGATTTCTTACTGATGCCTCCAACTTGCTGAGCCCAAATCTGAAATCAGGGCTTAAGGAGATTTACATCAGCCTTCTAAGTGACAGAAGGGTAGAGAATGGTAAATGGAAAATACCTGATCCAAAAGAGTAGCTCATGGAGCTATGACAATTAGATGAATTAAGACATAAAGTGCTTAGAAAGGTACCTGAATCATGCTGTTGTTGTTACTGTTATTATTATTGTCCACATGATGCAAAAGTTTAAATATGTCATCAGGGGTTCATGGACTCCCTAAGGTACATATATAAACTGGGTTCAAGGACAAAGAACCCCTGTTTTCATTAAACTCTTTTCATTGTATGGTGAGTCTTCACAAAACAGCCTTTAAACTTTTTTCCCCCTTCTAATCCAGTCTTTCCCAAACTTTTTACATCATGGCACCCATAGAAAATAGCAATATTTCTTTAACACTGGAGTGAAGAGATGAGGCTACCTTCAACCTGAAATAATTGGCCCAGGGAATTGTCTCTAAGACTGAGGGAATCAGTAACTTAACATACCCATACCAGGTGGAAAGCTCCACTCAAATTTATTATATGCCCTGCATGGTGACACCAATTTAGCTTTCCCAAAACAGTATTTCCATCACATCCTTTGCATCTAATGAACACTAATATCTGGAATTATTGGTTGGATATTCAAGATTAAGGCATGGAGGTGGAAGAACTCAAGAATCATCTAATTCATTCCCTTTATGAGCAAAGCGAAGCCCACCAAGATTAAATGACATGTCCAAACAATATGCCAATCAATATCCATTGACAAGGTCAAATTCAAGTACCACATCCTTTATGAAGGCTTCTCAGTGCACTCTGCTGGGAAGTGAATGCTTCCTCTTGTAAATTCTGCTAATACTCATTTAGAAATCATACAGAAAGAAGAAGATAAAGATCTGTTTCAACTTGAGCTTCTCCATGTTAGATGAGGTAATCAAATACTGGGGTACAGAATTTTACAACAGATGAGTTTCTGAAGTAGGATGTCAATTCACTGATCAATAGAGCAGTTAAATGGATGTACAACTTAGGCTGGCTATAAGCTTTTTTCTATAAAGGACCAGGTATAAATACATTAGGGACACAGTCTCTGTTGCATGTTTCTTTTCTTTTCTTTCTTTCTTCCTTAGTTCCTTTCTTTCTGGTTTTTGGTGTGTTTTATTTTGTTGTTGTTTTTCAGCAGTGCATTGAAAATGTAAAAACTATCCTCACTTACTGGGTGATAGGTTGCATTTGCTGGGGGCGTTAGTTTGCTGACTTTTTATATCTGTCACCAGAAAGGAAGCTGACTTGGCAAACAAACTTAACAGGTTGCTTAGTAAGTAAAACAATCAGAATAAAAGAGGTTCAAATTCAGTCAGGCAATCTATATTTTGTCAGTGTCTATGTGTGCCAGGTACTGTTCGTGGTCCTAAGGTCACAGTGGTGAACAGGAAAGATGCAATTCTAATCCCCAAGGAGGTGAGTGGATGTGTGATAAGAGATGAATAAAGCATTTAAGAGGAGTGACATAATGATACTGACTACTTTCTGTGTGGAAGCAAGACTGAGGTGGGACAAGAGAAAACAAGAGAAAAACAGGTTAGAAGACTATTACAGTGGCTCAGAAAAGAATGATTACCTCAGAAAAGGCTGTAGTGGTGGAAGTGATGAGATGGTTGGTTAAATGGCTAGATTTGGGATATATTTTGGAGATAGATCCCTCCAAACTTACCAGTGAATCAGATGACGACAATGCAACCAGAAGGATGGTACTCACATTTACTGAAGTGGAAGAGGTTAGAAGGTAAAAGGGGGTTGGGATCCAGGACACAAAAGGAAGACTGATCCTGGGATAATATCAGAAACAGTGGGAAAGGGAAATCATATGGGAAAGGCAGCAGAACTATCTGGAAGCTTTGAGTGTTGTTTGAGATGTTGGGTCACTAATTGGAATTCTTAGTGAGTTCTTACATAGCACCTAATTTAACTACTGAAAATGTCTTTTTCCTCTAAGTGAATTTTCCCTTATCTTTTAAATTAGGTAAATAAATACTATTAAATGCCACAAAAATATATGTAACATGTCTATAAATTATAAACCGTAAGAATTCAATGCACATCTATGAACTCTCCACTTTATCTAAATTGGACATTTGCCAGTAAGTTACATTTACCTTTGTTCTTCTTAATCCCATCTCCTGGTTACTCCATATCCTAAATTTTGTGTTTACTACTCTCTTTCTTTAAAATCACATATGTAATTTTTGACCTAAACAATTTTTGGTTTTCCCTGTATTTGAACATTATAAAATGGCATCTGACATTTTTAAACTCAGCATTATGTTTCCAAAATATATCCAAGCAATTACGTATGTTGATTCATTTCCTATGCTTAATTGTATGGCTATATTATAACGTAGTTATCCATTTTCCTATACAAACATATTTCGGTTGTTTTCACTTTTTTGCTATTACTAACAATGCTGCTGTGAATGTTCTGTAGTATCCAAGTGTTTACCAAGTGTGTATATTTAAGAGTGGAAATTGCTGCATCATGCGGTGTGTAGGTTTACTTCTATAAGATTGTGCCAAATGCTTTTCCAAGTGGTTATTACCAATTTACATTCACACCAGTAAGGTGAAGGAATTCCCACTGATGCATGTACTCTAGAACTTGGTAATGTCATACTTCCTTAATTTTGTCAATTTACTGCATGAAAAACAGTGTCTCGTTGAGGTCTCTTTTTTACTTCCCAGGTTAGTAGGAGACAGAACATCATTTAACCTGTTTATTGGTCATGACACTTCCTCTTCCATGCTCGTATTTCTTATCTAACTTTCCTTTCCCATAATCTATCAATCCTATCTCTGCCACTTCACGCTGGAATTGTAAGACAAGAAATACTGTAGGTTTTTTACCTGTAGTTAAGCAGACTCGCTCCTCTTGTTTCAGAAGTAAAGGAGACCGAGGACTCTGAGCCTCCGGGCCACTAAAGTCTTTTCGTGGGCGAGTCCTTCCGGACCAATCAAATTTTCTTAACCCATACTGTCTAAAAATAGCGGTACACAGATCTATAGCAAAGGCTCAACATTCATGGTCATGAATTCTTGCACACGTTTCCCAGGAGCAAACTACACACACCGACGCCCCTACTCACACAAACGAAAACACAACCACGTGCTCTGCTCTTCTCCCGCGGCAGGAGTCCTTTGAAACCGAATAGAGAAAAATTGTTTTAGCATCCTGTTTCACACTTTCGTCAATAGTTTTTCGACCAACAACAACAACAAAAGGACACAAAGTTTTGAAAGAAGTTATTTAAAAAGATAATAATCTTCGGGGGTTTTTCATTTTCTTGTCTTTATGGTTTTGTGAGGATTTATTTTGAGTTACCTGACAGAGCCTTTTCAGCAGCACTTGTGTGGAAACTGCGACGAGATGAGCGCCTGGGACGGGGAGGCGGGGCGGAGATGTGACGTCATCGCCGCGGGGCGGAGGCGACGGTGTCTGAGGAGACACTCCGCGTGCTGGTTGCCCACTCTGGCCTCTTGGCTTGGAGGCAAGGAGAATATCTGCCACTGTCCGCTTTCCCTTGGTGGTCCGCTCACAACTAATCCCGTTGGAGATGGCAGACGACCTTGGAGACGAGTGGTGGGAGAACCAGCCTGCAGGAGCAGCCAGCAGCCCAGGTATTCACTCTGCCCGCGCGGCTGCGGGGCCTCCCCTGACCGACCTCCCCCCGCCCAACCCCTGCGTCCTTAGGTGAGCCTCTGCCCATGCCAGCCTCTGGCGGTAACGATGTATGGCCTTTGGTGGTGTGCCCAGTTGTGGGAGCGCACGAGCGTCGGGAATGAAGTGGTGCGGGAACCTTATTACTAGGTGAACAGTGTGGCTTTAACTCAGGTCTACCCGCCTGTCAGGAAAGACCCTGAAGGAAAGATTTTCCTTTTACGTGTTTCTTAATAGGTAGGTTTTTCTTGAATTCAGGGAGTTTGCGCGTAGTGGTTAAGGGTAACTCCTGGATTAGATTCAGAGTGCTTCTGCTCAAATCGAGACTCTGGGGCACCTGGGTGTCGCAGTCGTTAAGCATCTGCCTTCCGCTCAGGTCATAATCCCAGAATCCTGAGACCGAGCCCCTCATCGGGCTCCCTGCTTGGGGTGGAGCGGGGGGAGGGGTGGAAGCCTGCTTCTCTCTCTTCCTCTCCCACTCCCTCTACTTGTGTTCCCTCTCTGGCTAGCTCTCTCTCTGTCAAGTAAATAAAATCTTAAGAAAACAAAAACAAATGGAGACTCTGGCCCCACTAATACTGCTTCGGCTCCCTTTCCTCAACTATGAATTACGGATAATAATGCCAATTTCATAAGATTATTATGAAGATTAAAAAAACATAATACAAATGATGCACTTTAGCACAGTGCTTGGCACAGAATATGTGCGAGGTAAATATAAGCTATGGTTTTTCTTGCTATCATCATCATCTTGTTATTTGGACTGTTAAAGCCTGAAGGAGGTTTAGAAACCAATCATCCTTTTGAACTCAGCCATTTTACAGAAGAGAAACATGAGACCTAAAGATATCAAGTAACTTCACAAGTTCTTGTAGCTAGTTGGTGTCAGAAACAAGACTAGAATTTAGTTAATTCAATTCAAACAACTTACTATGCTACGTGTACCCACTGCCAATGTGGTGGATATTTTATCTTTAAGTAGGTGGCATTTAGTAACTGCTCACCACAGGCTGACTGAACCTTTCAAGTTCCATGAGGCTTAGTATACAATTATGTTTTGCAATCGTTCTTCAAAGTCCACCTCTCTTCTCTACCAGATTCTAAGATATTTTTTAGGAAAAAAAAAAAAAAAAAAAAGCAAAGTCTGGTCCATGTCCTATTGTCCACCAGGCACTGCACATGATTGATACTTGATACATACTTGCTGCAAACATTAATTTTGAAATATGTGTTGTGAAGTATCCATTAAAGCTGCAAAATTCTACATTGTTTCCAGAAGAGTTGCCTTCAGGTACAAACTGAGTGGATGTCATTTTTGAAAAGGTAGCCAGTGTAATACTTCCTCCAGTAAACTTCCTGACTCTGTTGCTACTTTGTTTCTAAGAAATATCTCTTGCAGGCTGTGGTGTTACACATTTACTCTGATAACCCTTCCCGCCTTAACTCAGGTGTTTACGGCTATATTTTATTATGTGATTTAAGTATAGAAATCATTTAAGAAATAACTGAATTCCTTTTGAGTGGTAAAGGGGATCCTATGTCTTGATTCTAGCCTTGCCTCTTGCCCATTACTGGCCATGTCTCTCAAGTTAGTCACCATTTAGAAGGAAAGAAATTAATGTGTATTGAGTGTCTTTAATATGCCAGATATTTTCATAAACATAAATTCATTTAATCTTCATAATATGTTTAAAAGATATGTATTACTTTCATTTTTATAGATGAGAAACAGAAAAGTTCAGTAATGTTCTTAGAAACACACAGCAAAGAAGAGATCTGGGAAGAGATTACACAAGTATGCCTGAGTTTCAAAGTCATACTTTATCCACTATTACAATGTGTCTTTACTGAGCCTCAGTATCATGATCAGTAAAATCAGGTGTCCTTAGAGATGATCTTTTTTTTTTTTTTTAGGATTTTATTTATTTATTTGACAGACAGAGATCACAAGTAGGCAGAGAGGCAGGCAGAGAGAGAGAGGAGGAAGCAGGTTCCCTGCAGAGCAGAGAGCCAGATGTGGGACTTGATCCCAGAACCCTGAGATCATGACCTGAGCCGAAGGCAGAGGCTTAACCCACTGAGCCACCCAGGCGCCCAGAGATGATCTTTTTAAGGGTTTTAACAAACCAACTGTTCTAAACATTGGATTTATAGCATCCTTCATGTAAGTTACCAGGATTCCCATCAAGATAGAGGCACCCTGCTTCTTAGATTCCTTCTAACTCTAAGGTTAACATTTCAAAATTGCTGACTTTAAATGTATCAGGGGCATTTGCTTTGTTAACTGCTTCTAAGTATAGTGAGCATATATGCTTCTTTGAGATATGCTTGATTATTTGTCAGTGATTTGCTAAATAATCTGTATGGTATTTCTAATTCAGAAAAAAATCACAACCGAACCAATTCAGATTTCCTGATTCTACCTATGTTAATGGGGGAAAGATCAGCCTAAAATGTGTGAACTGTATTTTTGTTTTGAAAGTCATGGGAGAAATAGTGCCCTAAGTCAGAGAAAGGAAAGATAGTTATAATGATGCCTTTATTTCTGTTGTGTGCTATGCTACTTGCTTATAAAAGTAAACATCTTTCCTTACCATCTGTTTTCCATTCACGCTTATGGTAGCAAGAAGCATTTAGCCATTTTAACAATCTACATCTATAACAAAGGCTCAGCATTCGTGGTCATGAATTCTTAGGCATGTTTTCTGAAAGCAAACTGTACAAACATACAGATTCCCAAACACTGATACACACTATGTAAAACATCTGTCTAACATATCTGGCTATCTACTTATTGTCTAAGGAAATGTAATTCAGAGACCCTTACTAAAGCTCTTGATCTTGATCTACATATGACCCTTTTTTGCATACATCTTAGGGCTATTCAGAACTTCCACTCTTGTGTTAGAATTCTGCATTTTACTGGAACCCAACATGGGACCTGGCACCTGGTGTTTGAGAGATAATTAGCTGAATAAAGCATGCATGCTGCTAGATGTACAGAGTTCTTTGTGATCATGTATGTAGATAGATATATAATTTCTCACCCAATTAAATACTTTTAAGAATGAAAGGCCATGCTATTAGAATTTTTCTGGGACTGTCCTAGTCTATCTGGGATGTCACCCCATTGACATCATTGTTGGTGATTGGAGTCATGGTCCAGGATAAGACCACTGAGAGTTGTGTGTGCTGAAGAGTATTCAGCCGGTGTGCTCAGGTAACAGAGTCTAGGAGTCATCTAATGGCATCTGACATTTCATTTTACTTATTTCCTTATTCCCTGCATACCTTAAGAAATTATTTGAGGTTATTTATAGTAAATACATGCATTAGAATCATAATTGTGAAACCTTAATGCTAAAATGAACAGATACAGTGCCCATGGTTTCATGTAGTTGACTAAACTGGGCACTTTCTCAGTGTTGCTTGAAAACTGAGAATGTCATTCCCAGCAGGGATTTTGTTACTTATGGAGCAGAGCCAAGAGTTTTTGCAGTTGGAGTTGGTCACTTGATCATTCACTTACTGAAGAGAATATTGATTGTTTTCCCTTTTTATTCCAATAATATGCCTCTTAAGTTAGCAAGTCAAGTGTCCAGCAGGTAGCAGGGTGTATGAATCTGGAGCTCCAGGGTTGGGTCAAGGCTAGAGATAAGAGATTTAGGAATAACTGGCACATGTATAGCTTACTTTTTTTTTTTTTTTTAAGATTTTATTTATTTATTTAGAGAGAAAGTGCCCAGGGAAGGGACAGAGGGAGAGAGAGAGAAAATTTCAAGCAGAGTCCCTGCTGAGTACAGATCCTGGCAAGGCTTGATCTCATGACTCTGAGATCATGACCTGATCTGAAATCAAGAGTCAGACAATCAACTGAGCCACCCAGGCACCCCTACAGCTTACTTTTAAAGAGGATGTTTTAGCAATCTGCCAAATTCTCAGCCTCTGTTTTTTTGAAGAGGATTTTGCATGTGCTTCCCTAGCTTATTCTGAATATTTGATTCATCTCTTACCAAGCATCTAACTAGAAAACTGAAGTGTGAACACACTTCTATGTGCAGTATAAGGAGACTGTAGATAATAACACTAACCTGCATTTGTTGAGTGGTGGTTATATGCCAGATGCTGGCACATAATATTTTGATTGCTTTATGTGTATTAGCTCATTTAATCTTCACAAGTACACTATGATGTATTTACTATTATTCCCATTTTACAGATGAGGAAATTGAGGCACTAAGTGGTTAAATGATTTGCCCAATATTATTTAGTTGGTAAGTGGGGAGGCTGGGATTCATAGGCAGGCAATCTGAAACAAGTCTGTGCACTTAAATTTCTCAAAGATAATTATTCTGATTATCAATGTTAAGACTCTCATCTCTAAAATAACAATGCTTTATCAATTAAAAAAGGCTCATAGTTTATAAACTATTTTGTTTACTTATATACATCATTGTTATCAAATTGTGTCTATTAACTCTTTCTCCCCTAAAGTTTATCCTTCTAAAGAACATTGATTAGTCAGAGATACAAATAAGCGGACTGTATCATTGGGCTTTGAGAACAATCTTTGCCAGGAAGTCAGACTTCATCATAGAGCTCAAGACTCACACACCTGGCTGTCTTCTTGAAGTCTGCTTATTTATTAGAATGTCGAATGCAAATGAAAGCGAACAAAGGCCTTACTATCTGATCTATCAATTCTTTAGCTCTAAGACATCCTGAATGCTTTTTTTCCATTTTTCTCCTTTATTACCCATCAGAGTACATGTTATCATCTTCATTTGCCTTAACTACTGCAGTAAACTCCTAACAGGGCTCCCAGTTTCTGTCTTGTTCCTCTTTGGAGGAACGATTAGCGGCCTGAGTGATCAGATCTCATTCCTGCCCAAAGCCTTCAGTGGCTTCATCTGACACATATAATACAACCCAGGTTACTTATCAGGACTGATGTCTGCCACATCTACTATTTACTCCCCTCTAATTTATGCTCTTCCACCCACACCAGCCTTTATTTTGTGCCTCAACAGGGCAACTTCATTCTGTCTTAGCCCTTTACAATAGGTGTTCCTTTTTCTTTCTGGGCTCTCCTGTATTTCAAATGGCTGGCCTTTTCTTAAAACATTAAGACCTCAGTTCAGATATCACTGAAAGAAAAGCATTCCATGTCAGCCAGTCTAGAGTAGCCATCTAGTTGGTCTATTATATCATCACATTATGGTAATTCTCAGCAGGGCACTTATCACCAACTGTTATTTGCCTTGTTAAATGATTACATTTGCTAATAGATTACATTTTCTTGTTAAATTATTACATTCTGGTATGATCCCCCACACTAGATTGTAAGCCAAATGTGAGCAGGGATTTATCTAGTTCTTTGCTCTATACTCAGTGCCTAGAGTAGTATCTGGGTCCTTAGAAGGCACTTATTAAGAATTTGTTCATTAAGTAATTGATTGTTAGTGTTTCATAGCCACATCTTGAAGACCTCAACATAGGAGTTCCACATCTAAAGAAATTTAGTTCACTAGAAGAATTGTCAAAATCTTGCTCAGGTTTTTGACAGATTTGACAGGCGCTGCCTCTCTCTAAAAATACATTGAAAATCCTTGTTGTATAACTCTGTATACTAACCTTTTATTCTAACCATATTTGAATTTAGTTTTATAAATTTTGTTTTGAAAGGGGAAAACAGACTTTTGCTTTATAATGAGCTGATAATTCTTTGTGGTGACAGCTTTTGTTACTTAGAATCAATGTAGTTGGTCATTTTGTTTGAGATTGCTGAAATGAGCATTTAAAAGTTTTTGTTGTTGTTCTTGTATTGTTTTATATCATCTCCTTCAAATCACATTGCTTTATCTATGCTGAATTCCTCCTAGAAATGATGAAGTAGGGGAATACCTTGGATCTTTTAAACCTGAATAATTCAAGTGTTTGGTTTCTTCCCCTCTTCTTATACCAAAGTTAGATCTTTACAGTATTAATTTTACCTTTAGGCAGCCATGCATAGTAGATGTAAAGTAATAGTAAAACATTGTCTCTGCATATAGAATTCAGACTTAGAATATTTGTAGTACATTTTGATAACATACAACAGAGAATCAACTTCAAAATCATTTATTGAACTCTCACGCTTAGCCTTACTTTAGACACTGGTGGATTAGAGGATGAAACATATGCTTACATTGTGGAATTTATACATCAGTGTGGTTCAACCAAAATGCAAGTAGTAGTATTTTGACAGATGTTCAAGAGGGATGCCTGGGTGGCTCAGTCGTTAAGCATCTTGCCTTCAGCTCAGGTCATGATCCTAGCTAGCGTCCTGGGGTCGAGCCCCGCATGGAGCCCTGCATCGAGCCCTGCTTCGAGCCCCACATCAGGCTCCGTGCTCAGCAGGAAGCCTGCTTCTCCCTCTCCCACTCTCTCTGCTTCTTTTCCGTCTCTCACTGACTCTATCTCTGTCAAAGAAATAAACAAAATCTTAAAAAAAAAAAAAAAAAGGATGTTCAAGGGCAAAAACAGGGACAGGACAAATTTTAAAACGTGAGAGGAAGAGAAGAAGAAAGAGCACATGCTGCATCAATAGTCAGTGTTCTGTACTTGAAGACTGTTTCACAAATGGACTCACAGATAACCTTCATGGACTACTTTTACTTTATTTATACAATTTCAGTAATTCTTACAAGTGATTAAACAAGTGGTTCTTGACAACAATTTTAAGTGTTTAAAAGTACAAATTTATACATCTTTACCCAAACGTGCACAGTAGTTCTGCTATAGTTCTGCTAAATGTCTATGAATCTCTTGAAAAACACCAGGAATTTGGAAGGCCTAGAAATACTTCCATTTCCCTTCTCAGATTCAATGGCAACATTATTTTGTGGCACAAATCCTTTGACCTGTTCTTATCTGATGTTCTTTAGTTGAACACTTTAGTGCATTCATTGAGTTATCCATTTTACTAAGTGTGTCACAAACAGCTTGAAATATAGCTTCCCTATTTTCATCAGCTTTCAAAGAATTCTTAGTTCTTAAATTACTACTATTTTTTTAATGTTGATTAAGCTCTTGTTCCTGAGTTCCTTGCTAGACTAATTCACACTTGACCAGAGATCAGAAATTTTCTTTGTAAAAAACCAGATAGTCAATATTTTAGGCTTTCCAGTCACTGTCACAACTACTCAACTCTGCCATTGTGGCATAAAAGCAAGCATACATAATAAATATGTAAACAAATGAGTGTGGCTGTGTTCCAATAAAACTTTACCTATGGACAATAAAAAATTGAATTTTGTGTAATTTTCACATTTTGTAAAATATTTATCCTCAGATTTTTTTTCTATTATTTAAAAATGTAAATACTATTCTTAACTTGCAGGACATACAAAAACAAACAGGGCTGAATTTGATCTGTGGCCTGTAGTTTGCATACACCCCTGCCCCAGATTCAATGTCTGAATCTAAGTTGTGTGTCACATGTCCCCTAGAGTGGGAAGTTGAAAATATATCCCAGAGAGAACTGCATTTTACATCAAATACTCCATTACTTAGTCCATCATTATCAGTCATATATTAGATCAGTCACATTTCTTTTAAAAACCAGATACTTTATTCCAAGTAGTTAAAAGGAGATTAGTTCAGAAATCACCAAAGCTAAATAAATGAAGGGCTGAGGAAACCCTCCAGCATAAACAAATCATGTTATTAAAATTCTTGTTACAAATTGGATTTGTTTTTCTTCACTTGGATTTTTATCTGCTTTCTTTTAAAAACTTAATAAAGTAACTCCAGAATTAGGATAGCTTCTTTTATTTTTACTGTTTTTCAAAGGGGTCACATTTCTGTAGAAATAGAATTATTTTCAGGAAACAGGATTCTTTATGTTTCAGTTGTGTTACAGCTCAAACACCATTTTGTTAAACTCCAAATAGTATTCCCAGTTCTGAGCTACTTATGCATTTTTATTGCATTTATTACATATTGCTTTAAAATAAGTATGGTTTTTGGTTGGTAATCGTCTTGTTAAAATAGACTTTGTTATTTTAAAGACTTCTGTCTTATTGGGATTAGAACTGTTACCATTTAAATATGGATTTCTGCTGCTTGCCATAGAAATTTCGCTATTTTCTGACTCTTTTTTAGTACTTTGTACAATATTTTCTCCTTTTTTTTTCTTCTCCTGAATTTATGCCAGCTCGGCATGAAAACACTTGAAGAAGTCTCCTAACCTAGGAAAAGACAATTTTAAATAAAATATCCAACATACAACATATTTTGTGCTCCTCTTCAAGGTAAAAATGTTCCCAGTGTCTTTTGTTTTTCTGGGAGTATTTCATGCTTGTTTTTCCTGTTTTATGCTTCTTTTCAGTCTGTTTGGTTTCTACTACAGGAGATCCAGTGTTTTTTCTTTCCATTAGCATAATTATCAGTCTTGAATGTCAGTCACATAGCGTAACTGCTTTTCTTCACTGTAACTATATACCAGTGCTATCTCTTAGCAATTTTCTTACTTACGTCTTGACTAAATGGTCCTCCTCTCTGTCATTCATTCATCCTCTGTTCATTTAACATTACCTCCATATTGCAAGCACAACACTAAGTACCCTACACATTATCTGACTGCACCATTCACCTGTTACCACCCTGCACTTCCTTCTGAACTGTTTCTCCTGTATGTTTGTGTTAGAATTCCATTATTATTATTATTATTTTTTAAGCTCACTTCTTCCCACTCTTTGTCTGACAACTTTTCAACTTAGACTTTTCCATTTCAGGCTTTTAATTCACGTGACCTCCCCTCACTTCTTCCTCTGTCACTCGTCTGTTGGGACTGCTGCACATCATCCCTCTCTTTGGCTTCATTGCTCAGTGGTACTCAGACTTGCAGCTCCTTCTCCTCCTTCTTGAAACTGGAGTGAGTCCAGGGTTATTTGTACAGTGACACAAGTACATGGAAGCAGGCCGGGCAGGATGAGTGTGGAGAATGGCAGTTCCTTTGCTCTTACTCTGCTGGCTCCATCCCAGGATAGCTTGCTAAAGCACTGTCCTTCCAGGATTTCTTCCAGGATCTTGTCTCCAGTTCTCGGTGCAGGATCACAGAGAACCTTGCATCATGCTCTTCATAGATTTTTTTTTTTTTTAACTGAAGCTTTGCACAATATAATTGTGTCCCATGTCAAAAATGCCTTGTCTTATAACATTATTGTGTTGCTCTGTCCACACTAAATTATAGACATACCTTTCTTTTACCTCAGTGAGAGAGCTGTAAGTGTGATGAAAAGGATTAGTTTAGCTTACTACTGCCAGAGGCCTGAGTCCCACCTTGTAGATGACTGATTGAATTCAGTCATGGTTAATCAGAACTGGAAGGAACCTGAAGAATTATTCATTTGTCCTGTTTTACATATGAGAAACTCAAGGCTCAGATTGTTGAATGCCAAGCTCATTGTCAAATGAATAAAAAGCTAGGATTGGAATTTGAGTCTTGCTGAATCAACTGTTTTTCTATAGCACTGATACATTGAAGTGATGTCATTAAAGAATGTCTGATGAGATGATAAATTGTTATCTTTGTTTTTGGTTTTTTTTTTAACACCTAGGACAGTGATTCCTTTCTCCCTAAAAGATCTCAGTATTCTTGACCTTTGACTCTTAAATATCCTGATTGCTTTAGAAAGCAGAAATATCCATCTAAAATAGTTTTTGTAATAAGCCTAGCAATATGATTCTATGGCCTGGCATATATAGGAGGGGCAACCTCCTACAAGTGACACAGAAGTCTAAGTGCCAGCAGTCAAGTGTGCATATTACACCAGTGATTATCAGGTCTGTCACAGAAAGGTTGTATTCGTCTATTACTCATTTTTTGGTTCCTTTCTTCCTCGTACCAAGAATTTTCTTCTAGTGTAAATAAATCAGTTTTAGACCTTAAAGTGTGATTTTAATTGTCCTGCCATTTTGATGGAAATAATCTGACTTTCTTGAAGTTGATTAGGAATTCTTTCTAGCATATCTTCTTAGCAAAATATGATTCAATAAAGTTCTGTGAAATGAAAGACTTACTTCTGAGTTCACCAGAAAACTTGTCAGTTGGTCTCATGAATTCAGTCCTATCCCGTGCTAATGATAGATAGATGGTCCAGCTTTGGGCTGGATTGTAAGTAGAATGAGGAATTGGAAGGATTTGGCCTGTTTGTGTGTATATGCATATACACACATATAGGTACAATAAATGCAGATATGCTGCTCTTTCAGGATGCTATTCACCAGGTCCAGCAACCTGTGAATGAACTGTTTGTCGTTTTGCTGCTTCACCATTTCTTAGAGAGGTGACCTTTCCTCTTTGGCCTTCATACTGGTAATTTTAGCTTTCTGGGTATTTCTGTAAGTGGATGAATCCAGATAATGCATTGGCATTACTTACCTTTTCCCTCCCATGTGGAGAAAAGTGTTAGAGGTGACAGTTCTTATGATGTGTAGCTTCCCACAACCAGTGTAGTGACTGGGCTTATCCATAAGCCCTGGGGGAGCTTTAGGGAAAAGCTTAGTGTTGCCTGTAGATTTTGGTTTAGGGATCCGTGTTGGGATTCTCTGCTTGCATACCTCCTTGATCTTGAATTAAACAGAAGAACAAAAGGTAGTTAATGGTACAGTTGGTGGAGCAGCAGACATTGTTCAGCTTAGAGGATTTGGCTTCTTTGGAAGCGCTAGGTTCTGGGGATACATCAGATTAAAGACTGTCTTGTTGAAGAAAAAAAATTAGAAAAGCAATTCTGTCAACATGTGTTGAGTGTGTGCTGTGTGCAAGGCTCTGAACAGTAAATGGCACTAAATGCAGAGGTAAATTGCTTTTTGGCAATCATAGTATAGTGGGAAGTACACAATAGGAGTGTCCCAAATTAATCTCAAAGCATCCTGAGATTGTCAAAGAAAGGTTAATTTCAACCAAGGGGTCTAAGAGTTTCATGAAGAGAGTAGCATTTGATTTGGGCCTCTAAAGACTTAGGATTTTTAATAGCAGGAATGGGAGGGCATTCTAGAGTAAAGGAATAATTTCGGCAACAGGATGAGGGAATATTTTGGGCAGTGTCCCTGAGATAGGAAGTCAGACACGGTTAAGAAATGGAGTGATTTCAAATTAGGTTGTATTTGACAAATGAAATGGGACTGTAGACTAGGCCTAAATAGGGAAAATTGTACCTGATTCTATAGACTGTACATGCTGGAGGGGATGGAGGGGGGGGGGGTAGGAAGGACAAAGGCTGGGGGAGAAGACAACTTGTGGAGGTAGAACTGTATTAATATTTGCTCCCTGTTAATATATGAAGAATAAGAGAGGAGTCACAGGTTGAATGATCTGGACTGGGAGAGTGTGTTGTGGAGTGTGAAAGAGTGTGATTGAGTTCATATTCACTTAAAAATACACTCTTATTTTCATTTATTAAGGAAAAATACTCTTGGATAAGAGTACTTGTTAGTAAAGAGATGGGAAAAAGTTCTCAGCTAACTGTAGTTCTCCCATTATAATCCATAGTTGCTGGTGATGATTATTTTCTCCCTCTTTGGTTGCATCATCCTTTCTCTCCTGTGAGCTCAAAAATATAAATATTTTGAAAATGCATTGCAGTTTTCATGATGGATTACTAATACTGTTTTTATGGGAACCCTTCTTATATTATTTTTGTTTCTACAGAAATTTGTTTCCATGTTTTTATTGTACTGATAAAGTACAGTTAAGTTTCTTTATGTAAACATTTAGTTACTGAAAATGCCCTTTAACTTTCAAAGCAACTGTATTTAGATTTTCAAATAAATGGTACATAGACTTAGCTAAAAATATGAGGATTGCTAGAAGAGTTTTTGGACTTTTGTATTATTGACATTTTTTTTAATACTTAATCCTAAATATAGCAAGTGAGATATATATCAGAGTATCAACATACTCTTTCAGTCTCCTCCTTATCTATATGGTATTACTACCTTTCAGCCTGTCCTCAAGGTCTCATCTTCAGTGCTGAAATGCTCATTCAACATTTTTACCTCTCAAATAGGCAGAACCTTTTAAAAAAAAATAAATAAAACTCAGTGCCTAGTAAGGTTTTGGTGTGATGGGTGACCTCAGTGATGATTACAATAATAGTTTGGTAGAGTGTATCAAGATACCTAAAATTCACACTCTGTGACTCACTCGTTTTATTGCTAGGAATCTTTTCTAGGAAATAATCAGAGATGTAGGCAAGGCTATTCATTTTTACATTGTTTATACTATATATTACACTATAATCACCTGAAAGTATATGTCTTAATGCTTTTGAAGAAATAGGAAAATTCTTATTTAGAAATGTTAAAAGCAGGATTAAAATCTATATATGTGCTTTAACTATGTATGTTTGAAGAGAAAATACTAGGAGAAAATATACCAGTGCTGTCAGTAAGTAACTGGTGAAGTTATAGGTGTTTTTTATTTTTCTTCTATTTTCTATATTTTCTACAATAAGTATACAGTTAGAAAAAGCAACACTAAATTTTATTAAGAGATTTTAAAAAGTGGGAAATACTTCAGAGATCAAAAGGTTTATGTGAATATCAACCATATTTTCCCAACCACAAGTAGTAGCAGCTGCAACTGAAATCAGTGATGGACTAATTGAAGTTATCCGATCTTGTCATCATAGCCTTAATAATAGCCTTTCCAAGATAGGTTTCTGCAATGTCCTTTAACTTTATCAAGATTTAGATGGGTTCTCCTATTGTACAAAAGTCTTTTGAAATCCTATTTAAATTGTAGATTCCTGGGCCTTCCCTCTAGAAATTATAACTCATTTATCTTTGGATGGGCCCAGACATCCTCATTTTTAATAAACTCTCAGGGTGAGTCATCTGATGCAGGTGGTCAGCCTGCCACACTTTGAGAAACACTGCGATAGTTGAACCTCCTTTAGAAGTAAGTTTAAAGTTGTGTAGTGCCTGGCTGACTCATTGGTGGAGCATTGGACTCTTGATCTCAGGGTTGTAATTTCGAGTTCTGCATTGGGTTTACTTAAAAATTACTTAAAAATAAAATCTTCAGGAGGCGGCTAGGTGGCGCCACTGATTAAGCATCCAACTCTTGGTTTCTGCTAAGGTGGTGATCTCAGGGTCCTGAGATGCAGCCCCTTGTGGGGCTCTGGGCTTATCGTGGAGTGGGCTTAGGTTTCTCTCTCTCATCCCTTTGCCCCTCCTCCCCAACTCTCCCACACTTGCATACTTTCTTTCTCTCTCTCTCTCTAAAATATATAAATAAACCTTTTTTTTTTAATCTTAAAAAAAAAAAAGGGAAAAGAAAGAAGCAGAAATAAGCTTTAAGTTTTCTTTCATCTCAAAATCTGGCCTGCCTGGGTGTGGGAGATTTAAATGGTTTTCATCAACCTGTGGGGCTTTTAAAACACTGCAGGTGTCTACATCCCGTCTTAGAACCAACTGACTCTGATTGTCTAGGAGTGTAGAATATGGGCATGTGAATTTTTAATGAGCACAACAGGTTATTCAGAACTGAAATCCCAGTGATAAACCATTTGGTATGGAACACAATATTGGTGGGGCTTGTTTGTTTTAAGCTATATTGTTATGCTTTGGTGAAGACAGTGTGGTTTGGGATGATGGTCATTGGTGGGGGTCAGTTGTCAGGAAGTTACTGAGCTCCCATTGTTTCTAGACCCATCAATGGTGCAAGCCAACTTTGTTTTCTTAACTCTGATTTCACTACATAGTTTTTATCTCTAGATGGCAGCAAAGGCTAGTTATTTTATTAGAACAGTCCTAAATGTTGTTCACTGATCTTAAAAATGATGCTATGGTTTGTTTTATTTTTTTCCTGTATGAATTTTATACTTGGACATGTTTCAGTAAATGAGGTATGGAGCTTTAAAATGTGTCATCTCTTGGATCATTTTTATAGAACATTATGTCAAATAGCTCCAGGACAGTTTTATCCAAATTTGGAGTGCATATTGCAGGCGGAATCTATGCATATGTCTGTTTTAAGACCACACAGTAAATGTTCTACTCAGAGTTGGAGGCTCCTGGGTTTCATCAGAAAGCAGATGTCTTGGAGGAGGTTAAGCTAGTTGGAAAGCTCATTCATAGAAGAAAAGGATTTTTTTTTTTTTTTTTTTTTTTTTATGTTTAACTCAGTTCAATGTGGAGATTGGGATTTGGAATGGATAACGGGTCTGAAGGATGCCAAATTCAGTGAGGCAGAGGCATTGGTTTTATCTAGGGAGCAGTAGAAAGAAAAGGAGTATATGTGTGGAATGCGTTCACTAAATTCTTAAAATGTTGGCTTATTTGGTCCATAGTTTCTAAAAAGAAACCAAGCAATCTAAAAGATTCCCTGGTTACAACAAGTCATTAAATGATACCGAGCCTTCCTAACCAAAAGAAGTGCAAAAAGGTGAAAATGTTTTCAGTTTTATTTGAAGTCTTAATTATGTAGCCCAATTTCAACTGCGTGCTTGTGCTCTTTCATATTATCATGGAGGATAAGCATCTGAAAGCATACCAGAACAAAATCAGCATTTATGGGGAAGCTATTAGATCCTAGTTAGACAGCTGGAGTTAGGATGTTCCCTTTTCTGTAAATGAAATTAATTTTGTAAGTGCTTTGAACTTTCTGGAGATGTATTGGCAACATATTGTCTAAGAAAACAGTGTTCCCTCAGGAGTGTTCCTGACTCCAAGGACTGCACAGCCCCTCAGGACACCTTTTACTCTACAGATTGAAAGACTCAAGGCTCCCAAAGACCTCCTATAATTTTGATTTGTGGTTATTGGGGTGATGCAGGGTGGGGGCAGATTCAGTGCTGCCTGACTCCCTCAAAAACCCAGCTGTATTATCAGAATAACAATATTTTGTATTTTTATTTTTATCTCTTTTTAATGGGAAAGTGTATAAGTTATTATGATAGATGTGGTGATGAAAAGGAAGAAATGATAAACTGGAAAAAAACTTTGAAATATTATTGCATTTATTTATTTTGTCTTTTGTATTGTTTGGTAAATCACTACTAATTTGTATAAAGAAAAAAAAAAGTGGAAAAGACAGATAATGAATCTGGCAGATATCCTGGAGTTTCATAAGCTGCTTTGGCTTTTTTGTCTTGATTTTCTCAGAACTTCCTCATTATACAATAAAACTTTATTGCTGTAGATTTTACATTTTATATGGTAAGTGTTCCTTCAAAAGGAAACTCTGTAGTTGGATTCGCTCATTCCTTTTAACCTCCTATGAGAAGACATTTGGTTTTAAATAGAGTTGCAGTGCTATTATTTCTATTAAAGAGTTGTCTAGTTTCTGAGGAGGTTAGAGAAAATTGATGCATTTATTTTATGATGTAATATGGTTTATGGCTGTACCTAGTTACATCCCAACCTCTCTGGTAATTACACCATGGGCAGTGAGGACAATCCAAGAATAAACACTGAAATACAGTTTTCAAAAATCCTTCCTAACCCAGTTACTTCCATTTAGTACCCATGTAGCATCACATATAGAAATAGTATGCTAAAGTAAAATATAGTAACCTTGAACTATTGTCTTCCTTGTTTGTCCCCTTTCTTTTCCTTTTTTTTTTTTAAAGATTTTATTTTTAAGTAATTTCTACATCTAATATGGGCTCAAATGTAAAACCCCAATACAAAGAGTCACAGGCTCTAATGACTAAGCTAGCCAGGCGGCCCATCCTCTTTTATTCGTTTATCAGATTTTTACCTTAGGTGTTTTGTTTGTTTTTCTTTTTTGGTACTCTTCCCACCCCTTCTTTCTCATTTCTTCATTTGCACCCATTTAAGTGTTTTTTCAGTTGTTCACAGGCTTACATTTTACAACAACCTTGAGTTAGCAGTTAGAGCAGAGGCTGTGATGCCAGGTAGACTTGGGTGTGCAATCTGGTACTGGCACCAACTAGCTTTGTGTCCTCAGGCAAGCCATTTAGCTCTTCAGACTTCAGTTTCCTCATCTGTAATACTTATCTGGGGATTAGAGGACTACTTTAATGTTCTTTGGTGAGTAGGAGAGACCCTGGTCCATCAAAGTTCCAGATAAGCATTTGTTCTTATTAATATTAACGTTAAGAACTTTGTCTTTTTCCTTACATTTGTTCTTAAGGTGCATATTTCCTGATTGTAATCATAACTTATTTTCTTTGGTTATTTTATCTTTCTTGTTTTTCTGCTTTACCCTCTCCAATTAATTATGGGAGACATGTTAGCAAGCATGGGAATTGAGGCAGCCGACCAAGTGGGTGCTGTGTTTACTGGGCCATGTTTCTGAGCAATTCTGACCCAGAAAAAGGATCTCTTCACACAACGTTTTCCTTCTTTATCCTACTTGGTCTGATCGTCGTCTTTTTTAGAGTGCCTGAAAACATACTATTTTCTACTTTTTTCTCTTTTGCTATCTTTTTTTTTTTTTTAAAGATTTTATTTATTTGAGAGAGAGAGGTCACAGGTAGGCGGGGGGGGAGGGGGTTGGGCAGCAGGCTCCCCACTGAGCAGAGAGCCCGACTCAGGCCTCGATCCCAGGACCCTGAGATCATGACCTCAGCCAAAGGCAGAGGCTTAACCCACTGAGCCACCCAGGCACCCTCTTTTGCTATCTTTTAATTGAAAAATGAAATGAAGTCCTTTGGCCCTGACACTCTGTGAGTCTATAAGAAGAACAAATGCAAACCAGCTATGGCCACCAGATATGTTGTTAGCCTCATGAGCCTTTGTAGAACACCTATTGCCAGCAGTATTTAAGTCCTGGGTAATGTAGTACAGTGGTTTTTTTAAACTTTATAAGCCCAAGAATGAGCCAGGCAGATTGTTTAAAATGCGGATTTCTTGCATTGGTTTTTATAGGTCTAGGCATGTGGAAATCTGTAGAGTCCTGAGTGATTCTTACAAAGGTGATCAGTGACTGCATTTGAGAAACATTGATACAGGAGTTTCAAAAATAAATGATAGTGGATTCTTGCTCTCAAGAGATTACAGTATAGGAGGGATTAATAATTATAAAAAAAAAGAGGCAAAATAAAGTGCTATAATAGAGGTACAAACAGAAGTATTTTGGAAATCCTAAGGATGATTGTGAAAAATAAGGAAGGCTTTCCAGAGGAATTGGCATTTGAGATAGGAGTTAAGGTTTCAATAGAATAAGCTTCTAGCCCTAGAAATAGCAGGAGCAAGATACAAGGCAAGAAAGTTCAATGGTATGTGGGAGGATGGTCAGTACCGTGTTTTGGTGAGGATACAGAGGTTGCCCAGTTTCAAAGGGAGTTGAGGCAAGAGAGGGAGGCCTGATAGATTGCTTGCGCTTTGGATACTCAGTAATGTCAGTGTGAAGTAAGTGCTGTTTTTGGTGGTGGGGGGGTGGAGAGGACTGGAGGATTACCATGATTAGGAAGGTGTTGTAGAAAGATCACTAGCAACGGGAGTGAAGATTGGATTAGAGATGTAAGGGGTTAAATGCAATAGATTAACTGCCTTACATTACCGTCTGTACTGAAATCTGGATTTGGGGAGTAGTAGGACAAATAAAAGCAGGGAGGGTAGAGAAAGAAATACCAGGGCAGAGTGGCAGACTAGATTGGGGAAGTAGGCAGAAAAATGGAAAATGGCTCCTGAGTGTTGAACCTTGGAACAAGGAATATAGTGGACCATCATCAGAAGTAAGACAAAGAGCAACCCAAAAGCAGCAGTGCATTGGGGTGTGGGCAGAGGCCACGTTTGAAGTGTAGCTGGACCTTCCTTGTGGACCTGTTTGGTAGGCATTGAAAACTTGAGAGATCTTGTTTTAAGAATCATCATGAGAGAAATTGTCAATACTATTCAGAAGGCTGAGAACCCAAGGGGAAAATGTAATTCCTTTTCACAGGCCAATCTTTTCTGCAACAGATAATTTTATATTCCTTTCCCAGAGCCTGAGAAGTGAGTTTTATTGGGTCCTATTCTGTGCTTGCATGCCCACCCCCACCACCCTCCATCCCGCTCTGCCCGGCCACAAGGCCACCAATCTTTCTGATAAGAGTGTAACTAGTTCTGAGAGCAGGCCCTACTGGAGGCATTTCTTCCCAGTTCTTGAAGGATGCGTAGTGACTGAATTGTTATACAGGCACTGATTGGCTAGCAGGAGGAAGGGAAATCCTGTCCCTGTCCTCCAGTGACCAGGCTGGCCCTTCTGCCATTGTGTCTAGGCTGAGCAAACAGATTACGTAAACTTGTATTCTGTGGGGGGATCTGCGAGTCCTAGGCACATGGGCGTTCAGTAATTACAGGATGCCCCCCCCCAGCACATTTCCTTCCTCATTGGCAGTCTGAGAAAACCTGGAATAGGGCCATAGTTGATAGGTTGGCCCAAAAATATAGTAATAATTGTCAATTGTTCTGCCTCGTCCTCTCATTACCCTTCTTAGAATCGAAAATCCGCAGCCCTGGCATTTATATTTTCCAAAATTTTTATAATAAATATGTATTAATCTTATAATCAGAAAAAAACTTGTATATAAAAAGAATCGTGTTGCCTATTCCTGTCACTATGAGAGATGTCATCCTTTTTCACTGAGATCTTACCCATTGACCCTCTCCTTGTTACTCTGAAGGTATTGTTAGGTGTTTAAATGTTTATGTTATGGGCCTTTTGGGGATCTATCACAATTTTTATTGCACAATTAACTCCTCTTTTTATAAAACTAATTTTCTGAAGCCTAATATCAATGAATTCAGGTAAGAACAGCATTACAAGGCAAAGAACAGAAAAGGGATAGTTCTTTTTTAAGAGAAGGAGGAAAGTAGCTCACTAATAATGAAGGGCAGTAATTTGTTCTTGAGGAATTGAAGGTTGTTTGAAGAGTGGCTGCATCAAAGCAAGTGTTTTTACATATTTAATTGTTTACAAGAGATACATTGAAGACCAACTTGAAGACTTTCTCTAAAATATCAATTTTATTTGTGGTTTACAGTGATTTAATCCTGAATTGGAAGCGGAATTTAGAGACCGACAAGGTTGAACCCTAATACTTTTCCCCCTGAGCTGGGAAGATAAATAGCGCATCTTCTTCCCTTTTTTTTCCTTTAAGATGATTCTGGGACCATCATTCTTTCCTTTTAAGATATCATGTTGCTTGAGAAATGGAAATCCTAAACTAGGGTATACCATCCAGGAAGACTTTCTAGTCTTCTGTGAAAGCAGAAGTCCCACTACCTCTGGGCTAAGTTGGTGGTGCTTATTTTTGGTGGCTAGACTTTGATCTTTTGATTATGTTTTCTGGAAGTGTTGGGTCACTATTCAGACTATCAAGGCAGCTACTTTCTTATAAGCTTTGATGTGCATTGTTGTGATGCTCCCTCTGTGGATCATTTTTGTTCACTTCTGTTGCTTTGCGGGTACCTCATACTCCACGCTCATTCTGCATGCCTGGCACTTTCCTGATGATGAGAAACTGTGCTTCTCCTTGTTCTTGCTTTCTCCCATGTCCTATCCTCAGCACATCCCCAAGTCCGTCTTCCCCATGCCTGCCCATTTATGTAAGGTGTGGCCTCTCACATTCATAATTACTTATTCCCCTAACAGTAACCTCAGGGAGATGGGAGGAGTTGGATAGGGAATCAGATCCCTCTGGACTGTGGTGATCATGGAAGTTTTCAGAAAAGGTAAGGCTTAAGCCAATGGACAAGATTTGTGTTATAATGTCTCATTCTTATCACGTACTAACAGAACAACCTGAAGCAATTTTCCTTACATCTCACAATTAAAATTTTTTTTATCTCTAAAATTGTGAAGATACCTACTTTATAGGGTTGTTGTGAAATAAGTGTATAAAGAATTAGTTGTTTCCATTATCTCACTTCTCTGAGGTGTGATAGAATGCTCCCTAACATTATATTCAAGGCCCTTCAGAGTCTAACAGGACCAAGCCCTTCAAGTCTTACTTCCTGCTCTAGCCCTCTCATCTGCAGCCATACTGCACTGCTCTTTGTTTCATGAACATAGTTTTTCTTTCCTTTTCTATCTGCCCTCATATCTCTGCTCTTGTAGGCATTTCCCTGGAACACCTTTTATCCTCTCTTTATCATACTCTTCTTCATCCCTCATCTGTTTCTGAAACCTAACCCCCAAACCTTGCCCCTATAGTAATGGCTCCTCCTCCAAATTCCTGTAGTACTTACTATCTATAGAATTCCTTCCCTATGTTACGGTCTTAATTACCTTTAAAGGTAGTCTTCAGTTCCCACCCTAGATTCTAAATCTTATACTTGCATAACTGCCTTGTACAGCAATGAGTAGTATTAGGTGCCATATATATATATATATATATATATACACACACACACACACACATACCAATATTGGTTGGTTCATTCTTGTAGCTGATTTGTTGAAGAATGAAGAAATTTCTAATAGAAGACATTTGTGCCTCTGGTGGTTATAAGCTACTACAGAGAGAATTGAAACTTTTCATAGAAAACTCTTTGGAAAGGGCTGAACAGTGAAGGGTTATCTCTTAAGATCATAGGCATCCTCCTGAAACTGACTTTTCACCCACTTAGGCAAATGTGATTGGTTCTCTACACTTTACTTCTCTTGAAGGCATGTGAGAAATGCAAAGCTCATCTGAAAACTCAAGTTTATAATATGGTATTGAAAGAAACAAAGGTACAATATATTAACACAAAAATAAATATCAAATACACACATGCTTTGGGCCAGTCTGTCAAATTAGTGGAAACAATCCTTATGTAACACAAGTCTTCAGTGCAGATTTTTAAAGTTGCTTTGAGGCTTATGTTTAGTCATATTCAAGATTTTCATCTCTATATACCAGACTTAACACTTTTCAAATGAGCTGTTAGATTTTTTTTCCCACCAGCAAACCCTGTAAAAAAGGAACTGACTTATAGAGTTAGTTAGTCATCTCTCTATTGCAGTGGTTCTCAAATGGAGGTGATTTTATCCCCCAGAGAACATTTGGCTATGTCAGGATCCATTTTTGTTTGTCACAGTTGGAGGATGCTGCTTGGCATCTAGTCGGTAGAAGCCAAGATTGCTCCTAGACATCCTGGAGTGCACAGGACATCCCTCTACAACGAAGAATCATCAGATCCAAACTGTCAATAGTCCTGAGGTTGAGAAAGTTTGCTCTAATAAGAAAATGGCTGATATGTTGAAGATTAAAAGACTAATTCATAGAATCTTAAAGAAGAAAACACAGGGCACCTGGGTGGCACAGATGGTTAAGCAACTGCCTTCTGCTCGGATCATGATTTCCAGGTACTGGGATCAAGCCCCGCTTCAGGCTCCCAGCTCAGTGAGGAGTCTGCTTCTCCCTTTCCCTCTGCCTCTCACTGCTTGTGCTCTCTCTGTCTCTCTCTCTCAAGTGAATGAACAAAATCTTAAAAAAAAAAAAAAAAAAGAAGAAGAAGAAGAGACATCTTTGGAGACCATCTAGTAGTTAGGACACCTACAAGTAGGAAAATGAGGAAGAAGAAATTTAATTTTTTTTTTAAGAATTATTTATTTGTTTGTTTGTTTATTTGACAGAGAGAGAGCACAAATAGGCAGAGTGGGAGGCAGAGGGAGAGGGAGAAGCAGGCTCTCCACTGAGCAGAGAGCCCGATGCGGGGCTTGATCCCAGGAACCTGGGATCATGACGTGAGCTGAAGGCAGCCACTTAACCGATTGAGCCAGCCCAGCACCCCAGAAATTTAATTTCTAAAAGGAAACTCTACAGGTAATCAATTTATTTATGCCCTGCCTTATTTCCCAAAGGAATTTTAAGCAATTTAAAAAGGAAGAGAATTCAGAAATCACTGGAAGTTAGAACTAGATATGATCTTAGAGATCACCAAGTCCAGTTCTCTTTATTTTACAAAAATTAAGTAACTTTTCTAGGGCCCCATAGTTGGCTGGGAAGGGCATGAACTGGAACCTGAACTTGTTTGCTGGCTTCAAATATTCCCTCTGACCCCATCCCTCCACTTCTCTAAATCTTTCTTTGACCTATTTCAAGCCTCATTTGCTCTGTGAAGCCTTGTTAATCTACGGTAGTCCTGCTTAATCTCTAGTTTACTGTGTGAATTTAGTTTGCACTTGATTAAATATTATCTACTCCTCTTTTCTTTCTCGTCTCTTCCCTTGCTCAGAATAATAAACTCTTCAGGGGAAGTGAATCTTTATCTCCCTACCTGCCCCCGTGTCAGGTAGAAGGTAGGCAGTTCTGTATGACATGGTCAGTAGATTAACCAGTTGTGTCCATGTGGTGCTTTGAAGAAAACACACAATGCGTGTCACTGAGGTATATGAGTGGCATGTCAGTTAGGGAACCCATTCCACCTTTCCAGAGGCCTAGAGGATGCAAAGTGAAACAGGCTTTGTAGGTCTTTAGAGCCCGTATATGCTGTTAGTTATGCAAAGATGACTAGGCCTTCAAAAGCAAAATATAACTCAGAGGCAAAAAAAAAATCCTAGATGATACTACAAAAATATCATACAGGACCATTTGGCTATGGGGGGAAAAGGAACTTACTAAAATAAGAAAACTAAAAAAGCTTTCAAAAACTGCCTTAATCAGACAAATTTTATTTCTCTTGATCAATAATTTTATTTAAAAAAAGTGAAATTTTAAAATGAAGCTATAAGTAAAGAAGATTGTACCTAGGATAGCTGACTGTAGCCCAGAGTACATTTTTATGGCACCATTTTTTTTAAGGTTTTTATTTATTTATTTGTCAGAGAGGGAGAGAGAGAGCATGCACAAGCAGGGGGAGTGGTAGGCAGAGGGAGAAGCAGGTTGCCTGCTGAGCAAGGACCCTGACTCGGGACTTGATCCCAGGCCCTTGGATCATGACCTGAGCCAAAGGCAGACGCTTAACCGACTGAGCCAGGTGTCTCTATGCCACCTGAGCCAAAGGCAGACGCTTAACCGACTGAGCCAGGTGTCCTTATGCCACCATTTTAAGTATAAAAACTAGTGTCCTGATGGAATGTTGACAAATTTATATATGCTACCATATGAACAGTGTTAAAATTCATTATCAAATGATATAGTACTTAGAAGTGTTGGCCATTTAACTGGTTAGACTCCCTAAGGATTCCTTACCCTACAGTATTGCCTTGTGGGGATGCCTGCTTTGATATATTTCACTGCACAGTGGAAGGATCCATCCGTTGGAAAGGAAGGGATTTGGAGTTTAATCTAAATGAAAATGAATTAAAGGAGGTTTGAGATTGGGGACTTTATTGAACCACTTATCTTTCTTGCTCTTTCTTGGCATTTGCTCCACTGTGGCCTAAGGTGAATGGAGTCCTTTGTTTTGGTTCATCCAAACTGCTGTCTTTAGTGTGTGTTCTGGACCATTCCCAAGAAATGCTGTAGGGCTTTTGGGGGCCCTGGATCTGAGGGAAAAACAGCTTGTAGGTGTCAGACAGCCTGCTACTGCTCAGCTAAAGATTCAGGCATCTATGCTTTGGTACATTTGTAAAAGTAAGAACTTTTCCACCTTATAAATGGTAGTTTTTTTTGTTTTGTTTTGTTTTTTAAAGATCTTATTTATTTGACAGAGATCAGAAGTAGGCAGAGCAGCAGGCAGAGAGAGAAGGGGAAGCAGGCTCCCCGCTGAGCAGAGAGCCCGATGTGGGGCTCCATCCCAGGCCCCTGAGATCATGACCCGAGCCAAAGGCAGAGGCTCAACCCACTGAGCCACCCAGGTGCCCCAATGGTAGTTTTTATTAAGCTTTTCTTCTGAGTGAAAAGAAAATCTGGGGAATGATCTTTCTGTTTGTCATGCCAGCCACTAGAGAGCAGAATAGTCACAATTCCTTGGACTGGTGTAATTCATTCTGATAGAGCAGGGCTACTGTCAGAACACGTTTGCTAATGTTTATCAATGTGGGAATTTCTAAAACAGTGGAATTCCTACTTTAGAATACATACTAATCAGCAGAGGTATTTGTGCAGCTTCCTGGGTCCTACCCTCGTAGGACCATCGAGATTCTCATACATGTATCTTGGATTTTACTTTGAGAAACACAGATCTTAATGTTTGGGGCATATATTTTTGCCTGATTATGTTTTCTCTTAGGATTGCAAAGCAAAATGATTTTTGGAGGGGAAAATAATAACAGAAACAAAGGCTTAGGGAAATAGAATGTTGTTATAAAGATCTTTCCCTGCCTTTATCTAGTAAGTTTCAAAGGAGACTCACTCTGTAAAGATTCAGGATCAAAGAAGCTACCAAAAACATGTTTTTGTCTCGAATTCTACTTCATTAAAGATCATCAAATGCTTAGGCTCCAAGTTTAAAAAAGTTTTTAATGAAATACCCCTTTTATGACCATCTTATAGTACAACCTAATTTTTATCCTTTGCGTGTCATGAAGACCTGTCTTAATGTCTTGGCGTTGTGAACTATAGTTGTGGAGACCTTCTGAGTATATTTATGTAATCCTGTCATTATCTTGAATGTATATTCCCTTATATGTAAACTTCCAACTCTAGTAATTCACATTGTCCTAGTAAGGGTGATGATTTTATTTTTACCATTGCCCCCAGGGAACAGAGGCATCCTCAGGAGAAATTTTGCCTTTGTTCTTAAAAGGACAGAAGAATATGGAAAATCATTTAAATCTATGGTAGGATGCTGCAGCTTAAAAATTTAAAGAGATAGGGGACTGAGTAAAATGAAAATTGGTTCTGAAGCTGAGACTTCATATAAAATGAAAGATATTTTATCAGATGTATATAAAAACTCTTCTATGAGTCTGTTATTGGCCTCCTTCTTTCAAGAAAACAAATTTCCACTCTTGCATATCTCATCTGAAGTTTTTCCAATGTCACTTCCTTCCTCCTTCCTAGCTTTCAACGTTCTTCTGTGATTATATACAGATGAAAAAGAAAGTTCTATAACCTTTCAAACGTATACAGGATATAAAAATTTAATTTTGAGGGGCACCTGGATTAAGCATCTGCCTTCAGCTCAGGTCACAATCCCAGGGTCCTGGGATTGAGCCCCATGTCCCGCTCCCTGCTCAGTGGGGAGCCTGCTTCCCCTCCTTGTGCTCGCTCTGTCTGTCAAATAAATAAAATCTTTAGAAAAAACTTTAAGTAAAAAATTAATTTTGAAATTAAGGACCAAAAGTCTAGAATGTGTGATGGGAAGATGCTCCTTTTTAATGTGTGATTTTATGGAAAGGGGAAGATGCTTCCCCCCCTCCCCAGAAGTGGTGCTGTCCTTACCATAAATTTTAATTAGTAACACTTTTAATAATCTATATATGTTATTAATATGATAATGTTCCTAAATTCTGATGGTGATGTGAATTATTATACTGAAGTAATCCTCCCAGTAGAGGAACTTCTAAAGAGGTTCAGTTCCTTGGAAGTCCAGTAAACTTCTAGTCACATTAATCACTTGGGATGCCTATTTTTAGTAAATACCTAGAGCAGGTGATGAAATGAGAATTTGCATTATAATCATGGAGCACAGGTACCGTGGTGTTAACTTTATTGTAGAGAATTATTCTGGCTCACATGAGAAATTGAATCCTTACAAAAGGTTTGAACTATTGAAGAGCCCAGAGCTTTTCAAATCCTGTTAGTTACAGGTGTGCCAGGAATGGATCTCCCCTCAGCAGCTGGGGTGGCATATTTTCTCTCCAGGCCATTATGTGACAAAGGTTGGGAAGCACTGCAAAGACTTTGTTCTTCATGCTTTCTACTTTCTGTCATGCTCCAAAATGTTATGTGTACCCTCTCTTATTATCTAGAAAAGCATCTTATGCAATAGCATTATCAATGTCTACTTTGATAAATGCTAAATTAAGTATGTAGTTTCCTCTAAAATTCTAGCCCAAGGTGACTTAAAAATAAAAATAGTTTGGGGGCAACTATGTGGTTCAGTTGATTAAGCATCTGCCTTGGGTTCAGATCCTAATCTCAGGATCCTAGGATAGAGCCCTGCTCAGCAGGGATTCTGTTTCTCCCTCTCCCTCTTTCCAGCCCCCCCACCTCGTTCTCTCTCTCTTTCTCAAATAAACAAAACCTTTTAAAATAAATAAATAAAAATCGTTTTGAAAAACATTTAGACCATCATGTATTTTGTAATACAGTTGGGTCACTGCTGATTCCCAAGATAAATGTGTTTAAACAGAAGCTTTCTCATTCATCACCAGCCTCAGCTTTCATCCAAATTTATTTAATGATGATGCAAGCCCACAGCATTGGTGTTGCAGTTCATCACCATGGAAGTGTTTCTGTCAACAAATCTTCGCTTTCTTATCATGAAATTGATTTTGCAGGGAAAAGGAGTATAATTGTGGAAGATTTCTTTTACTTCTCAAGATCTTCAGTTTGCCTGGGTGTCTAAATGAATTGTGTTTAAAATTAGTAGCTGGCAGTAAAATTGACCAAATGAAATTAACATTTATGAGGTTGGAAAAAGGGAAACTGGTAATGAACTATTTTGTCTGAATTTGGGGGGGGGGGGGGGGGGAATGTGGCTTGGGGACTAGATTTGTAATTTAAAATGTTCCTCTGAAAACTGTTGTTCTCTGTTATGGAAATATAGATTATTTTCAAAGAGTCCTGTCCTATAAGGTAGGTATCAGAATTCTTAGAATGCTTTGGCTGAATTTTTCTCACTTACCTTGTAAGTGGCATAACAATAATCACAGAATAAATTTTCCTCAACTAACATAATGTATGATTTTTTTTAAAAAATATGCCTTTCTATAACTTGTATTTAAAACTATCTTTGGCTTCTATTTGCTTGTTTAGAGGTAGGGGAGAAATGCAATTACATTGTAAGCTTCTGAATATAGCTGATTTACAAGTAAGGTAGGAACCATCTACCTTAAATAATCCAAACTATTTTAGGAAACAGATAGGAAAGAAAAATAAGAATGACATTTTTGCTTTGAAGCAGTGTTCAAGAGCATATATCATAGTGGCTTATTTCATGTTTAGATGGAAATACGTATGTTATGGTGGTTTTCACCTGTAGTAGAAATACAGTCAACTCTTGATTATCAAGGTAACTTGTGTTTTCAAATGTGCTTTTTCTGGCTTCCTGTCACATTTCATTTTTACTTTCACCATCAGCTTATTGTGCTTATAAAAGCAAATTATTTAATATTTTATTCACTTAGTGTCAGTAAACATTTATTAAGTTCTTAATATGTGCTAAGCACTTTGCCCGGCACCAGGCATACTGAAATACATCTGAAGCTGGAAGTTAAGTTTACCCCTGAGAGATCTTACAGTTCACTTTAAAATCAAAGAAACATAAATTTTATTATTTGAACCACTTCCTCTTCCTCTAATAACATGTGATCAGAAGTTGACTGTAATGGGAAGTAGGAAGTAGATCCTACTTGTTTTTAAGGAAGAATTAATAGACCTTATGAACAGAAAGTAAAATTCTATTATACATGCAAAAATATAACACAAAATGACCAAAAAAAAAAAAAATTCAGCAAGCAATGGTAAAAATAACATTATTTACTGCTTTAAAATGTTAAGGTATTTCATCAAGACAAGTTGCAGTGAAATTAATGTGAGTTATGGAAAATGAAATACATAAAAATGTATTTATACAAGTGCAGACTAAATATTTTCCATACAGGTATGTAAATGAAAAGATATACAGTAAGTGCACACTTGATATGACTATTGCAGGCAACAGTTAGTTTCAGATACTCTTGGATAGTTCATGCACAAACCTTCCCAAAGTACAAGTTCAGTCAGTCTTTTGGGGGATGTGGAGGGATAATTAAAAAGGATTGAGTTCCTTGCAACAATATCACTATAGACTGGATGAGGGTGAGAGTCGTCAGTTATATATATTACTTACTGTAATTTGTGATTGTCGAGGAAGAGGTGTGGCTGTTGGTGTAATAGTAATACTGCTGGTGACTTTATTGGTTGTTTTGTTTAATGCCCCATTAGTTAAGCCTTGAGTTCGGTTATCCTGTGGTGGCGTTGAAGGGCTGGCAGGTCTCACGGGGCTGGCTACAGCTTGCATGTAAGGACTTCCTAAGTGAATGTGGATTTTATTATCCTCAGTAGTTATCACACTTGAACTGTTGCTGTTTGAACGTTGAAACTGCCATGATGACTGCCGATCAGGGGAGACTCTGAAAATTGCATGCTTGGCACTGATTTCTATTGGCTCTGGGGAATGTCCCTGCTCAGGAGAGCCTGCTGAACCAGTCACAGCCAAAACCTGAATAGGTGACATTGTCCTTTCTGGAGTTATAGAACCACAAGACTCTGGGGTCTGCGCTCTGGCAAAGGTTGCCATAGTAATTGGGGACATACTTTGCTCTATATTCATGAGGCCTTCAGCAGAAGTTTTGGATTTCACCGGTGTTATGGAGGCATTTTGGAGGATGGTTATCCTTTGCTTTGGGGTGCCACAATTTGGTATCACTGCAGTGCTTGTGTAAGAGTGAGGACTCTCTGTAGTCGGACTTGTGATTTCAAGAGTGGCTGTGTTTTGGATATGGTCTGGAGTAACTTTTATATGAAGTGGCTGCCCAGGCGTGTGGCTTAGGACTAGATCGCCAGGTTGCATGAAATTGCCATTGGGTTTAGTTTGTATTTTTCCATTCTGAGGATGGCTCTCCTTCGATTTCATCCAAGGAATCCATAGCTTCCTGTTAACAGGACAGGGAGAAGATGAATTGCATTTGAAGGACAGCACGGATTCCTCATCATTAGGGTCCTCGTCCTGGTCCTCACTCTCTTCATACAACTGACCATTGATGACTGCTCGTTCCAGAGGAATAAGACTCTTGTAATCGGGCGGCTCATTGTCTGCCACTTCTGTCTGAACTTCTTTAGAAAATACTTGAGGGTCAGAGGTGATTCTTCCATTGAGACTAGGCCTGAGGCTCTTACTAAAATGCCGGTACCTCTCTAACTCTTTAGTGAGGTTTTCAATCTCTCTTCCTAAATCTCTGTTCCTGTTTTCTTGTTGATTGAGTTTCTTTTGTAGAACCAAATGATCTCCCTGGAGATGACATATGAGGTCCTCAGTTGCCATGTATTCATGAATTTTCTCTTTCAGTGCATCTACTTCTCTTGAGAGGTGCCCTGATTTCGCTTCTTCTTCTTGAAGCCGTTTGAAAAGCCACTCTTCATGGCTGGACTCTGTCTTTTCTGCTAACTTGTACTTTTCAAGTTCCATTTTAACATGTTCCAGCTCTTCAGATAAAAATTGAGCTTTATCTCGCTCATTAGCATACCTTCGTTCTAGAGTCTCATACTCATCTTCTGTTTTCATAAGGTCATCCTCAATGGCTTTCATATCCTTTAACTTCAGTCTCAGTCTTTCCACTTCTTGAGAGAGTTCTTTAATCTTATTGTTTTCTTGGTGTAATGCTGTTGTGGACTTACTAGAATCTTGATTTAATTTGTTTTTTAGAAAATCTTTCTCAATTGCTTCCAATGATTGAAGTCTATTTTTCAACAGATTAACTTTGGATAGGAGATCATTTCCTTTCTCTTCTTCTGCTTTCAGTTTGTTCTTTAGATCATCTCTCTCCTTGGTGACACTGTACATTTTTTCTTCCACATCAGTTTTGGACTTCAGTGCCCTTTTTGTTTCCTCAATTAACTTCTCAGTAACTGTTGCTACTTTATTTTGCTCCATTTGAAGCTGAGAAGCAGCAGCTTGTAACTTATCTTCAGTTTGCTTTAATTTTTCACTCATTGTTTTCCTTTCATCTACCAGCATCACAGTTAATGTTTTCAGTTTAGTTAAGTCCTCTTTTAGGGTGAATTCTGTCTTTTCCAGCCGACTTTCAATGGCTTCTAGCTCTTTGATTCTTACTTTTAAACTCTCCAGTTCTTGAGACAACTGCTTTGTGGTCATCCTTTCTTTTTCTAAACTGCATTTCAGAGAGTAACATTCTTGTTTGCTTTTGTTGAAGGCATCTTCTAATTTGTCCAGAGCCATAATTCTTTTATTGAGTTTTTCAACCTCAAGTTTGAAGTCTTTACTCTGTGATGTTTCTTTTTCGAGCCTCTTATTGAGATCTCTGCACTGCTCCTCCATTTTTATGAGTTCTTCATCCTTCCCTTCCATTTCTAGCACACGTTTCCTGAGCTCCTCCACCTCAGCCATGATACCACAGTTTCCATATTCTCCCTTGTTGATTTTTTCTTTTATATCTTGCAACTCCTCTTCCGCCTTTCGTAAAGACCTGTTTGTCTCTTCTAACTCATCAATTTGCCGGCTGAGTGCTGCCAGCTTTTGTCGAAGCTGACGATTTTGGCTGTCCTCATTGGTGAGCTTTGCCATAATTGTTTCTTGGTTCTGGTCAGACTTTGTGGTCTGTGTTTGCAGTTCTTTCTCTAGTCTGGTTGCCTTCTGCTCTTCTTCCCGAACTCGGGTTTCAGCGAGAGCTAGTTTAGCATGTGTTTCCTTTGCGCTTGTGGTTAGGTCTTGGATTTTCTGTCTTTGAAGGGCAAGCTGTGCCGTCAGCCTTTGTTGTTCGTCCACCACCATCAAAGCAAAAGATTTCAGTTTGGTCAGCTCCTGTTTCAGGGCGGTGACCCTCTTTTCCTTTTCTTTCTCTTTCTTCTCCTGGGACTCGGTTTCTTGGTCAATCAACTTCTTTAGTCTGAAAAATAGAAGAATGCATTCTACTTTGGATTGGTGCTTCAGTAACTTATCAGCTGTCATTAAACATTTGTATAATTTAAAAAGATTGATCAGCTATACAGAATATGGAAAGGAATTCCTGAATTTCATGGAAAGGAATTCCTGAAATTGATTGGAGAGGAGAATCTTGATAAGCAGTTATCTTGCTTTTTTGCTTTCACTACTCCCTCTCCCCCCACCCCTTGTTGATTGGTAATAGTTGTAGTTCACCAGGAGCCGTGGTGGAAGAGTAAAGATAAAATTACTTCGTTTAAATTGCTGTTTAATAGAATCAGTAGACAGTCTAGCCTGAAAGCTGTAAAAAAACGGAGTTTCAAGGTGACCTGGCTTCAATACTGGCTGTATTCTACCAGCTAATTAACCTGGGCAGTTATTTAACATCCTTGAGCTTCAGCTTCCTGATATGAAAAATGGAGGCAATAATTGTATTACCTCACTGGCCATTTGTGAAAATTAAATGAAATAATTTGTCTAAGATTCTTATAGTGCTGACACAAAGTAAGCATTTGGTAAGTGTTAGTTATTGCCGTTGTCCTTCCTTATTAATGTGGCTATGGTTACATTTATAAGATGTTTTGCCTGAACCTTTATAATATGTGGCACATTACGTTTGATGCTCAATTTCTTGATTCTTAATTGAGATGAAATTTTATTCACATTGCTTAGAAATTATACACTTCTCTGATGGACCTTTCTGCCAATTAAAATATGGTTTACATTAGCATAACATTGTGCCAGGAACCATTCACCTCACATATATCTTTATCCCCATAGTGACTGGCAATTGAATGAAGGGAATTGAAAGGCATCTGAAGGGGTTGAGTTGTCATACCATACAGCAAGAGTACAGGGTTTAATAGGAAAGAGTTGATTAGAGTCAGATGGTAGAAATGATGGAAGAAAAACTATCAGGGGGCGCCTGGGTGGCTCAGTGGGTTAAGCCTGTGCTTTCGGCTCAGGTCATGATCTCAGGGTCCTGGGATCAAGTCCCACGTCAAGCTCTCTGCTCAACAGGGAGCCTGCTTCCTCCTCTCTCTCTGCCTGCCTCTCTGCCTACTTGTGATCTCTGTCTGTCAGATAAATCAATAAAATCTTAAAAAAAAAAAAACTATCAGGAACATAATAGTTCCTCGTAAATGATGATTCTATTAAAATATTACTTTTTTCTTTAATGTTTTTAATTTGTTGGCATAACACAATGTCATTTTACATGTAGTATAAATTATCTCTTCCACACATTTTCCTCAGCAGTGAGATCATAACTTGAAATTTGTGGCACTCTTGATTACACTGGGAATGGGCTGATTACAGAGAATGTAATTACAGCTTTGCAGTACTGTTATACAGAAGCTAAAATAAAGTGGAATCCCTGAAGAACTGAACTAAAGGACTTGTCATGGTGAAAAGTTTGTTTTCTGATAATAGAGAGCTCACAATATTTTACTATATCTTTTCTACTAGGAATGAGTTAATTATGCAATGCATATGTTTAATCCTTGCCACAAAACTTTCTTTTTGAAAATTGTTTAAGGATTTGTAAGGACATTTTAAAAGGAAACTAATTTAGAAGAGTCTTCTTGGAAAAGTCATTCTTGAGATCCTAATCTGCTCTTTTCCTTGATTACACTACATAACAGGAACATGTTTAAAATAATAGTATAATGTAAGAATTCCCTTTTTTTTTTTTTTTTTTGTGGGGAGGATCCACTTTTATTTTTTCCCGTGTTGAGAACCTGATAAGAGGCTGGTCCAAGGGCTGGAGCCTGTGAAATTCTTAAGAAGCTGAGCTGGATGCTAGGGTGGAGTTGATGATGAGCTCATCCACAGTCTTGGAAGGAGGTTTGCCTGTGACCTCTAGCCCTTTCCCACTCCCTATTTGAGACACCTGAGAAAAGAAAGATGGCACCTCCTTCGTGAATGGTCATGAGACTTCACAACGCACTGGTAGATACGTACGTCCACGGGCAAACTGCTTTGGTGGTGAAAGTTACAAAAATTTTGGCAAAGTGCTTCTTCCTCCCACCTTAGCATTAGAATCATATTTAACAATGCGCTGAGTATAACTGCAGTAAAATATTTTCCCTGCTTTACATCACAGTTCTTAGAGTTTTATTAGAGAACAGTTTCACAAAAACTTTTCAGGATTTGATTTCAACTTATTAAATAATACAATGTGCTATTTCATTTTCAGGAGAAGGACATGTATTTCCTTAGGATATAAAAGAGGGAAGATTATTTGACAGTGTAATGAAAAAAGCATAAAAACTGAATGGTGATTAGTGAACCTTGGCAGAGCTATAACTGGCAGAAAAAGATGTTGAAGAAGTTTAAATTGTTTCTATTGCGTTCATTGTTTTTGGCAGCAAGCATGATGCATCTTTTTCATCATGGTTCCAAGGCCAGGTATCTTTTTGATGGTTTCTGGAAATCAGCTGGCATCCCCTTTTGTTTCCAAGCCCCCATCCTATAAGGTAGACACATAAAACTGACAATTTGAGTACATTTGCTCTTAGTAATTCCTTACTACTTATTTCCTAACAACCTGCTATTTCTGTGGGCCAGTCCCATGAGCACACCATAAGACAGTCAACAGGCTGGTCAGGTAAGTCCTGTCTGGGAGGGAAATAAGAGTTTATATGCAGAAAGAATTATACTCCCAACCATCAACTCAGGAGCTTAGGGCTGGCAACCAGTGAGAACTGAAGATAGGAGAGAGGCCCTGACAGAACCTTCTCAGAGCCAGTTGGTGCCTGTAATGCTATTACACATTCTGTGTGTGTGTATATGTGTGTGTGTGTGTGTGTGTGAGAGAGAGAGAGAGAGAGAGGGAGAGGGAGAGGGAGAGGGAGAGAGGCTGATTATACTACTGAATTGGAATTAGCACTTCTGGTATAGTCAAGGGGCTTACCCTAAATCATTCACTGTTCTTGCTTTTTACCAAGAAGGCTGAATTTGAGTTTGAGGTTAGTTTATGGACTTGAAGAAAGGCATTTCTATGCAGAGTTAGCAGGACCTTGTAGGATTTGAAGCTGCAAGCCTGACTTTTACACAGTGCCCTAAATAAAGAAACTGATTGTCATACTGCTAATTACTAATGTAGGGATTTGTGTATGTGTGTGTCTTTTCTTTTTTCAAATGTATATGAATACTTTCAGCAAATATTTGCTGTTGACTGTATTTTAGTCATTTGAGGTCCATAAATCATGTATCCAAAACTTTTGAAGCCAAATGTTTTCAAAGTTACAGTTTTTCAAATTTTAGAAAGGCAGTAAGGAGCATCTATCATATATACAGCTCCAGCAAACCCTGTGGCACCACCTCCTAAGCAAACCTCTGAATACTTCTGCAGTGAACCCTGTGAATAGTTACACTAAGTGGGATAATTAAGATAATGAATAGCCTTGCCTCTCTTCAGGCTTTGCTGCCAGATGATGAGTTCAGATAAGAAGTGCAGCCACAATTTAGAAAAGAATATTGCATAGTTATTAGCTTTTTGAAATTGCAAACAAGGGATTGTGGATGTGGAAAATGAAGGTATAGACTCTTGGTGTCTTTTGCTAAGGAGGGTATGGAGTTAAGGGCCCTAGGCCTGCTTTCTTCTTCAGTTGGATTAGGTTTTTAAATGAAATAGTACCTTAATTTTCTGTCTCCATTATTTTTCTTCACATAGTAACAGGTTTTAGGCAGTGATGCTGACTGATTTTATATGCTAATACAGATTATCATTGACTCTTGAGTTTGCTAGAAATAGCAGATAAATGATTTTGAGAGCTTTTAGCCAGGGTACACATAGTCTTGACAGCTGCATAGACCCTGAGATGCAAAATGCCCATATATAAAATTCATCCCCTCAGAGCTGTGTAGTCAAATTATTGCTCCTTTTTTCATGAACAGTTCCAGTTAACACACCTTTATGTAGGGATGTTTGCATAATCTATGCTAGGGTTTCTCTATTGTCAGCACTATTGGCATTTTGAGTCAAATGATTTTTTGTTGTGGGGGCTGTGCTGTGCATTTTAAGATGTTTAGCAACATCTTTGGTATCAACTCACTAGATGCCAGTAGTAGCCTTCCTCTCCCCACTGTGACAACCAAAAATGTCTCTAGACTTTTGTTGCCCAGTGCTTCCTGGGGCAACAAATTCCCTAGTTGAGGACAGTGAGTTGTGTGCTTAGGGACATTTATATATGTCAATCTATCATTAGGGTTAAACTCTTCATTATTTTACCTTACTCAGCTTTAGTTAAGCAGGTGCATCAAAAAGTTCCCACCTGAGTTGCTTATATAGCTGGTGATTATATCTTTCCTACAAATGGCCTATTCTTTACCAGTGCTTCTCACAGTTTAAGGTTCATTTGGATCACCATGAAAATTGAAGCTCAGGAATGTCAGGAAGGTATAAAGCCCAATGCCACACTATCTCTCCAGGAAAGAACATAAACTATTACCTCACCCTGGTCCATGCACACTGTTTTTTTTTTTTTTCAAGAAACATTCTCTGTGTTGGAGAAACTATCAACCTAAAGAAAAATTATCTTAATCATTGTGTTTGAATTCTCTTTAGTTCATATCTCATAGGGCAGTGGTTTCTAAATGTTTGCTCTTCTATCTCCTAAAATGATTTTATTATGTACAACTAGTTTGTTCATATATGGTGTAGTCATAGCTCTTCCTTTAGCAAATATCATCTACCTTTTCTCAGCTTAAGGAGGTATAATTGACAAAACTATAAAATACATAAATTATATAATATGATTTGATATATATATATACACATACATATATATGTATATATATAGTGAAAGGATTCCAAGTTAACGTATTCATCACCTCACATATTCACTTTTTGTGTGTGTGAGAATGCTGAAGTTCTACTCTCTTAACAAATTTCACTTATACAATACAGGATTATCAGCTGTAGTCACCATGTTATATATTAGATCCACAGACCTTAATCATCTTTATAACTGAAAGTTTATACCCTTTTACCACCTTCTTCCTGTTTCCTGCCCCCACCCCCATCCTGGCAACCACCTCTCTACTTTCTGTTTATATAAAGATCAGCTTTTTTTTTTTTTTTTTTTTTTTAAGATCCCCATGTAAGTGATACCATGCAGTATTTGTCTTTCTCTGTCTGGCTTATTTCAGTTAGTGTAGTGCCCTCCAGATTCTCTGTGTTGTTGCAAATAGCAGGATTTCCTTCTTTTTTAAAGCTGAATAATAGTCCATCTCATCACATTTTCTTTATATCTTCATCTGTTGTCAGACACTTCAGTTGTTTCCATACTTTGGCTATTGTGAATAATGCTGCAGTGAACATGAGAGTTGAGATATCTCTTCAGAGATGGTGATTTCATTACCTTTTAGGATATATACCCAGAAGTGGGATTGCTAGATCATAATGGTAGTTTTTAAAGATTTCTTGAAGAACCTCCATATTGCTTTCCATGGTTCTATTTACATTCCCACCAACAGTGTACAGGAGTTCCCTTTTCTTCACATTCTTGCTAACACTTGTTACCTCTTGTCTTTTTGACAGTAGATAAGATGTGAGGTGATATTTCATTTTCATTTCCCTGATGACTAGTGATGTCGAGCACCTTTTCATATACCTGCTAGCTATATGTATGTCTTCTTTGGGAAAATGGCTGTTCAGGTTCCTTGCCCATTTTTTAATATATTTGGGTTTTTTTTGCTGTTGAATTGTATGAGTTCCTTATATATTTTGGATATTAACCCCTTATTGGAAATATCATCTGTAAGTATCTTCTCCCGTTCCATAGGTTTCCTTTTTGTTTTGTTGACAGTTTTCCTTGCTGTATAGAAGATTTTTAGTTTGACAGAGTTTCAATGTTTATTTTTCCCTTTTCTTCCCTTGCCTGAGGAGACATATCTAGAAAAATGTTTTATGGCTGATGTCAGAGAAATTACTGCCCATGTTTTCTTCTAGGAGTTTTATGGTTTCATGTCTCACATTTAGGTCTTTAATCCATTTTGAGTTCCATTTTTGTGTATGGTATAAAAGAATGGTCCAATCTCATTCTTTTGCATAAGCTGTCCAGTTTTCCCAGCACCATTTATTGAAGAGACTCTTTTTTCCATTATGTATTCTTGCCTCCTTTGTCATAGATTAATTGACCATATGTAAGTATGGATTTATTTCTTGGCCTATTCTGTTCCATTGACCTGTGTATCTGTTTTTGTGCCAGTGCCATACTGTTTTGATTACTATAACTTTGTAGTAGATCTTGGAATCTGGGATTGTGATACCTCCAGCTCTATTGTTACTTCTCGAGATTGCTGTGGCTATTCAGGGTCTTTTGTGGCTCCACACAAATTGTGGTATTAATTCTGTGAAAAGTGTTGGTGTTTGGTAGGGATTGCATTAAATCTGTAGATTGCTTTGGGCTGTATGGACTTTTTTTGTTGTTGTTAAGAATTTATGTATTTGTCAGAGAGAGAGAGAGAGAGAATGCGAGCACAAGCGAGGGAGAGGCAGGCAGAGAGAGAAAGAAGCTCCCAACTGAACAAGGAGCCTGATGGGCAGGACTTGATCCCAGAACCTGGGATCGTGACCCGAGCCAAATGCAGATGCTTAACTGATGGAGCCACCCAAGTGTCCCAGTACGGACTTTTTAACAATATTGGTTCTTCCAGTTGATAAGCATGGAATATCTCTTTCCATTTTTTGTGTCATCTATTTCTTCCATCAATCTTTTATAGTTTTGGAGTACAGGTCTTTCATTTCCTTTCTCTTGGCATAAAATTCAAAAAACATTGCTAAGACCGATAGGGAGGAGATCACCCACTCTTTTCTTCTAGGAGTTTTATAGTTTCAGGTCTTACATTCAAATCTTTAATCCATTTCCAGTTGATTTTTGTGTATAATATAAAATAGTGGTCCAGTTTAATCTTGTATATGTGAATATCCAGTTTTTTCAGAACCATTTTTTGAAGAGGTCCTTTACCTACTGTGTATTCTTGGCTCCTTTGTTGAAATTTAATTGGCCATATTAGGATTTTTTTTTCTCGGCTCTTTTTTCTGTTCCATTGATGTCTGTGTCTGCTTTTTATGCAAGTACTGTACTGTTCTGTTTGCTGTAGCTTTGTAATATAGTTTGAAATCAGTGATCATGATGCCCCTAGTTTTGTTCTTCTTTCTCAAGATTGCTTTGGCTATTCAGGGTCTTTTTGTTTACATGCATATTTTAGGATTATTTTTTTTAATTTCTGTGAAAAATGCCTTAGAGATTTTGATAGAGATTACCCTGAATCTGTAGATTGCTTTGGAAAGTAATACTAATCCTTATAATCTGTGAACATGGAATATCTTTCCATTTATTTCCATTTATTTATTTCCATGTCTTCTTCAGTTTATTTAATCAGTGTTTCACATTTTCACTGTGCAGATTTTTTTTTACCTCCTTGGTTAGATTTATTTCTAAGTATTTTTTTCATTTTATTCATTTTGTTGCTATTGTAAAATGGGACTATTTCCTTAATTCATCTTTCTGATAGTTCTAAAAGGATTTTCTGATAGTTTATTCTAAAAGGACTTTTAAAAACACATCTTAGGGGCGCCTGGGTGGCTCAGTGGATTAAGCCTCTGCCTTCAGCTCAGGTCATGATCTCAGGGTCCTGGGATCGAGCCCCACATCGGGGTCTCTGCTCAGCGGAGAGCCTGCTTCCCCCTCTCCCTCTGCCTGCCTCCCTGCCTACTTGTGATCTGTCTCTCTCTCTCTCTCTGTCAAATAAATAAATAAAATCTTTAAAAAAAATTTTTTTAAAGAAAATTTTAAAGCTGCCATCTACAAATTTGTACTCAAGGTTTAAATAACTGCAGAAGATATATATTAACATTTGCCATATAATCTAAAATCTAAAATGTCACCGTTGGCAAACCAGTCACCTAAATCAGATATTTAGGAATAGTCGGACTTCATTTCTCAACTTAGGTAAATGTGTAAATACATATCTCTTTGGCAACCATTTTACTCCTAAAAGGGATAAGGCACAGCAGCTTGCCCTGAGTTGTTCCCAGAGAAAGAAACAAGCACTGCTTCCCCCAGTGGTTCTGAAGCTGTTGCTATGCTGCTTTCATGGGACTCTCAGGCGTAAGTCTTTCTGTAGTTGTCCCTGTGTCTGCGCTGTGCTCCAGAGAAGTTTCCAGCCCAGGAAGATGCGTTTGGTAAAATTTTAAGTTGGAAGACTGTTTTGAAAGGATTGGTACAGAGCTGGGAGCACAGACACTTGCTCTGGAAAGTCTTTGTGTACCCTCAGGGTAGGTGTACCCCAGTCTCGAAGATTTTTGTCTTGGAGTACTTACATTCATGTTCAAGTACTGATAGCACAGGATTATAGGAATAGTCACTGAATCCTGTCCAATAAAAACAAGTTGTGGAAGCTGGTTTTATGGACACAAATAGAGATAGTTAAATCCAAACTAGCTTAAAGCAGTGTCTCATTACAGCTTTTCTTTAGAGTTTCTGTTATGGCTTAGAACTGTTAACTTATTGTGGTTTATCACTATTATTATGTGCAATACCAGTCCTTGTTTTTTTAAAAATATCCCATCTGTCATCTTGAATGTTCTTTGGTACTAACCATAAGGTTGGTTCTTTATTACAAATTACATATTCAGAGGGTCTTTTTAGTTTTTATTTACATACACATATGTCAGCACACATGTGTGACTATATTTTGTCTCCTCTATGTGAGACACCAAATGAAGTAATATTGATAACACATATGAAACAGATGGTTTGTCTAAAATGTTCTAATGCTGATACCCATTATAATTTATAATTTTTATCACTTGATTTTGTCTTACTTATCTGCATTACAATGAACCCTACTAAAATATAAGCTTCTTAAGAATTGGGCACATGTCTGATTCATTTGTTTCTTCTACAAATATGTCTACCACAAAGCCCCTTACATGTGAAGGGTATCGAGTGTTTGTTTTATTTGTTTACACAAATGAGTGTTTTTTGAATGAATGAAGGAATGAACAAATATACCTTCCTCTGGAAATATTGTAGTATTGCCCTGAATAATTTTATTCATTTTTTAAAAGAAGATGCTCTAGTGTTTACTCTGTGCATGGTTTCAAGTGTTTAAGAAAATGAGGTATAAATGGTTTTCCCATTGGTGTTTTCCAAATACATTATTGGACTTCAGAAAGAATTAAGACTGTTGCAGCATCTCTTCTTTCAGATTCCTGCATTAGAACTATATGTGCTTGCTTGGTCGACAAGAGAGATTGGTGATAAATGTCCACCTCAAGCCCCTCACTCTCCTTTGGTTATTTCATCTCTGCAAACAAAGGAGCAGTTCTTTTATTTTTTTGTTAGAGTCCAGAGCTCTGCTGGACAAATATATTGCACAAGCAACATTAATCAGCAACAGCAAATGAAATTGGAAAGGAAATATTCATCTATAATCTGACCACCCTAATACATCAGTTGTTTCTGTTTTTCCAGATTCTTTTCCAGTTTTATTTTTTTTTTTTTACACCTGGCCCATATAAATAAATGTACGGTGATTATCAAGCAATAAAACCAATTCCACAAGCCATTAATGGCATTATGTTGCTTCTGTTAGCTGAAGAAATCAATATGTAAGTAGAGAACAACTTCAGAGTCTGCTTACCTTCTCATCTGTCATTTTTAGGAGACACGTACTCCACTGTATTTATTATATGGATCTTGATTTAAGTTTTTGATGTTATGAATATGGCAAGACTTGTTCATTTAATTTGCAAACAACAAAGGACTGTAGTTAGTACTGGAGCTATACTGAGATGAACAGGGGAGGGTTCATTCCTGTTCTCAAAGCATTTGTAGGCTGTTGGGGAAGAATGAACAGATAGTTCCAGTGCAGTTCAGTAAAGATTCCAGATTAGTAGTTCTCAAACTTCTTGGTCTCATTACTCATTTATAATTTTAAAAATTATTGATGACTCTAAAGAGCTTTGATTATATGATTTATATTTTTCGATATTAACTATATTAGAAACCCAGACTAAGATTTTTTTAATGTTTGTGTATTTATTCATTAAAAATAATAACCCATTGTATACCAAGATGTTTTATGAAAAATAACTTTTTCAAACCAATAAACTAAGTGGGAAGTGTTGCATTGTTTCCTGTTTCTGCAAATTCCAGTGTCTGGCTTAACTGAGGACAGCTGGTCTCAGTTCTTTTTCATACATTCTGTAACCTGTCAGAACAGTGACATCACAAAACATCATGTAGCCTCTGGAAAACTCCTTGTACACTTGTAAGAGAATGAGAGTGAAAAACATAGTGTTATTATAAAAATAACTTTGAACTTGCAGAGCTCTTGAAAGGGGCCACACTTTAAGGACCATTTCTCTTGAGGATAGACAGTTGAAGCATAAATGACAAATACGTCTTTCTCTGGAAAAGCCTCTAGTTTGGGTTGTCAGCTTCTGCGGTGAGTGAGCCCTTCACTTCATCCAGATTCACTGACCTAGTCACTGCTCCAGTGTTTCCATCCTTAATAAAATTAGTTGTTTGTTCTCTACCTTGGATAGATAGAAGATCCTCTGCCTTCGATACCTCTCTCTCAGTTCTTAGAAAAATCCTAAATGACAAAACTGTCTCCCTAAAACACTGTGTTTTGTTTGAAACCATAATTTGATATAAGGTCATGGAAACCACTGAATTGCCTGGTTTTTAAAATGCATTGATCCACAGTGCTATGCAGGTCAGCTGACATTTAACTAATTTCAGATCTTTATGAAGCAGTTATAATGATGACCTACCATGTGCAAGGTACCATGCTTGTTATTTGTCAGTTTCCCTTTTTCTGTCAAAACCTGGAAACCAGTATACTTTTCATAGCTCTGGTTATACCTTATAGTAGTTTCCCATCAACAAACACATGGTGTGATATACCAAATTCTATTTGATCTTTTCTTAAGATATATGAAATATTGTTCATTCTAGTCCTAAGTATATAACTTTACTTTGATGGGCCTCTGTTTCTATATTTGCTTTTATTCTTTCAGAACTAGTTTAATACATTACGTTTTCTTCCTGACTTAAATGTTAATCACTAAAGCAGAAACTACGTACATTACGCTGATTTATTCATTTTTGTATCTGCTCTCACGGCTAGACTTTAATAGTGTGGTTATGATTATATTCTACCATGTCTTTTAGCAACTCTTATTTGTATATAATTTTAATTGTCGCATTGCATTGATAGCAGCTACATTCATAGTTAAATAACCACAGAGCTCTAAGCAGTTTGCAGAGTAATTATATGCAATTTTTTGGAAAGCTTCCTTAGGCTGAGATAGGTTCTTGATGATCAGGCTTGTAATTTATGTTTCTTTGCTCTACTCCCTTTTTCAATGGGACTTTTCACTGTTTAGTCTGCTTTTTAGGAGCACTCATAAAAATAGCTATGACCAGTCTTTTTTATTCAATGTGTGCTACTTCCTTTTATTTCTCTCACAAGTCAGAGGTTTTTTAAAAAATTACAGCTACAGCATACCATAGTCATAATGTAATGCTCAATTCATTTGACTTGGTCAGCAAGATCTAGAACAGTAACACTTTTTTTGGCATCTGCTAGCTGAGTATGAGTGTACATCTGTGTCTGCTTTATGTCCTTATTATTGAAGATCCTGTCATCATCACTGAGATCATTTAGAGACACCATAAATGGGTCCAGATCCAGCAAGCTGAGTTACTGCTTTCCTTCATTGTGAAACAAGAATCGGGGCATGAAGTGACAGAGGAGGTTTTAGCTGGTGTCAGAGGAATATATTGTAAAAATGGGGCACCGTGAGTCAGGACTTTGCATTATCTGAACAATTTTGTTTGAATCCCCAGGGATTACAAGAAGTGAAATAATAAGATGAAAATAGTCAAATGACCTGTTAATTATAAGGAGCTTGTGAGCCTTTAGCAGAAAAACAGGATCCTTACAGGAGCCTGTGAAACTCTCAAATTGGACAGAGGGACAGGGGTTGGGGCAAATCTCACTCTTTCTTAAAAACAGGGAAAAAAAAAACAAAGACACTAAGTGAGACCCAGTGTCTCCTAGAAAGAAAAAATTGCTGAAAGGTGTGGTTTCAGACCAGAAAAAGGCCACTTTGAGAGCTCACTTTGAGAGCTTTGAGAGTAAGGCTATAAGGAGAGTATTTTCATTTTGAGACCGTAGAATCTGGGTTAGAAAAGACTCCACACCCAGTCAAAGGGCCAGGTGCGGACTTGGAAAGGTGCTCAATTTAGGCCTGAGAGAGGAAATCAGAACATGGAAGTGATGATAGGGATAGCACATATAATCTGTTCTAATTACTTAGAAACCAGATTATGTGTTGTCTCTTTAGTGCTATATTGTCAGTTAAGGAGCTTTCTGTAGAAAGAACCATTGGATGATGGATGTTCATTTAATACCACTAATCTGATGCCTCCATCCCCCATTTTAATTTTCATATTAATAAAAATATCTACCCAAATGGATTTTTTTTTGCCTTGCTTTGAATATGTTACAGCTATAAAGAAGGAGCTTTGAAAAAACAATTACTGCAAATATACTGCTACACTAAGGAGCTTATTCTTCTTTTTGTGTTCTTACCCCCTCACATACTCTGAATGAGGTTCTTAATTATTTGAAAAAGATCCCTCAGATCACTATTTTAACATTTTCTCTTTTTCAGACTTTTCATTTCAATTGCTACTATGCCAAAAACAAAACAAAAACATACACACCCAAAAAAATCCCTAGCCCAGTCTTTCATCAGATTGAGACGTCAGGTCCTTAGCTGACTGAATTTTAAGTGGACATCTCCCTGATCTTTTAAGGCCTTCCTGGGCCAACCACAGCCATGATGGCTTCCTTTTGCTGTTTTATCTCTCTCTACAGAGAAGCATTCAAAAAACTACCTAGCAGGTGATGCCTTGGGTTGCCACAGATATGAGTTTGCTCCTGTATTATTCAGAGTGCCTTGTCTGGGACACAGCATACATAGCTGCCTTTAGGTTTAAGTTGGTGATGGTGGTGATAATATTGGGCTTGTCCCCAGGTTCCTAACACTTTATCATTCTTTCCACTCCTTCCTCTCTCTTTCTGTGGTTGATTTTGTACTCTTTCTGATTTGTGTTCTTCTGAATCTTATCCTTTTGCCCCAAGGTAGCCTTCTTTAGGATAGGGCTCATGTCCTCTCTACTGCTCCAGCAGTAGATGGCAGTAAACACTGCAGGTAGCTGAGTGGCAAGCGACAGGCAGGATACCTGACAGGGAGCAAGTATACTTGCCAGTGATGCAGCATCAGTGGAAAAGAGGCAATAGAAGGGACGTAGGTTAGTGCCAGAAGGAGAAATTCAGATTCTGGGGTTCATTTTTCAAGCCAGAGTTGAATGTTGGCTTTCCTGCTTCTATCTAGTACGACTGAGAAAGCAATTTAACTTCTATGAGTCTCACTTTCTTTATCTGTAGAATGGGAATAATACTGGAGACTCCCTCATAATAGTGTTGTTCTGAGGACTAAGTAAAACAATCCATATAAAAGCTCCTAGCATTCTACCTGTCACAATGTGTATCGGTTATTAGAAGTAGGAAACTGTCATGGTGAGGCAAACTAGAAGAGCACCTCAGCCTCAATGGACTGGCCTAAAGTAGGAGTCACCTAGGAGAGAGAGTCAGAATGCATACTAGAATGAAAGATATAATTACCTAATCTGTTTACCGTGATTTACTTTCAGGCCATTAATCGATCTTTTTAGCCACATACATAGTTAGCACATTGACTGTCATTTTAGGCCAGGATTTCTCAGCCTTGACACCACTGACATTTTGGTCTGAATAATTCTTTGTTATGGGGGCTGTCCTGTACATTGTAGGATATTTAACAACATCCCTAGCCTCTACCTACTTAATGCTGGAATAGCCCAGTAACCCCCAACTCAGTTTTCACAACCAAAAGATGTCTCCCAATATTGCAAAAAACCTGGGGACAAAAGTCATCTTTAGTGGAGAATGACCATTTTAGGGCACAAGTAATTTTTTGGAAAACTTCTATTAGATCTCTTTGTTAGTTGTCTCTGATATTCATACTGCTTTTCATAATCTGCTGCTCAAGTATATGTGGGATTAGCCAGTATTTTCCATTTCTCTTTGGTTTACAGATCTATGCCACAGCTCTTCTCCCTTCATGGTAAAGAATAATGTCGTGAATGTGCATCATTCAGTGTCATTTGCCAGCATATGACAATGGATGCTAGTAGCTCACCTTCCCAAAGCCTATCTAATGTTCTGCTCATCTTACCCCTGTTCTTCATTCCTGGAGTTTGAACATGACCTTCTTTGCTGGGATCAGATACTCTTAGACTTGTCTACTTGGGTACTCAGAGGCAGTGTGGGCTGACTTACTTGGTGCCGACCTGGAGGGAACAGTCTTTTTCTGTATGTGCTGCTTCCTGCCAGGTATGGTTTCTCTAGTGAAAAATGTGGAGAAGACTACTGAGGACGTTTTATAATGTTTTTTTGTTGAGCAATTCAGAAAAATATATATATATATAAAGTAACAGGTTGAAGAACACCGGAATTGTCTGAGAAGCAAGTTGTTTGAGGTTTTCATATTGTTATATAATTAACTTTGTAATTAATTTGCTCAGTTTTGACTCTAACCAAATCTGAACTTCAGTTTTGGATGGTAGATTGGCATTCTTAAATATATAATATGTGTTTAAAACTATGTATATTAAAAGGTAAATTGTATCTTTCTCTCACCTCATCCTTCATCTGCCCATACCCCTTTCTGAACCTATAACCACTGTACATATTTTCTCTTATAGGTATTTCTAGAATGTTTTTATATGAGTAAACAAGCAAATATAAATAAAGATTCTTATTCTTCTTTATACAAGAAATAGCATTCTGTAACTGTTCCTCTGTCACCTTGATTTTTGCAGTTCGACATTTTCTTAGAGATCTTTCCATTACATCAGGATTCTTAAGCAGGGGTAGGCAAAAGGAATAAAAATCAGCATCACTGCTAAATAAAATCCTCACAACTTCATGCTAAAGAAATTAAATTTGTAGGCTTTTTAAAGTCAAATAATATAGAGGGAATCATATACTTTTGCTGTTTTAAAACTTTTAAAAGAAAGTTCATATAAAAGATAATTTTAAGATAAATTATAATAGTAATATTATTTGATTATAATTTTTACAACAGCACCTTGATTACTGTATATCTGTCTTTAAAATGTCTGTGTGTAGCATCTGTATTTTCTTAGTGGAGAAACTGAGGCCCAGGCAGATTGCATAGCATGCAAGGCCATTATCATGGTAACCCTGGAACTGGAAACTGGAAGACTCCAATTCCCAGCTACTATCCAGTGTAGGATTTAGCTTATAGAACTAGACAAGCAGATTAAAGGTCTACTCTTTGCAACTTGATCTTACTTAATCCTTATAACAATGCTATGAAGTATTATTTCCATTTTATAGATGAGGGTACAAACCAAAAAAACTAGAATTTAGACAGGTTAAATAATTGCCAAAGAGCACTGACTGTAAAGCTTGTGTTCTTCACACTTAAACCAGACTACATGCTAGAAAGCCAAGAGTACTGACCTTGAAAGAGTTGACTCTTTCTCCCATCCCATGTTTTTAGTGTTCATTTTGTTCATTCCTGTACTCTCCCACCCACACCCCACCTTGGCTTCTTGACTCCTATCTTTGTTCACTCTGCTACAGGCACGCCACCTTTCTTGTTCCTTGAACACAACAGGGCCTGTGTTTTTTGTACTGGTTACTTCCCCAAGGCTCTGCCCATCTCCCTCATCTCATTTAGTACCATCTAGTATACTATATTTTACTTATTTAATTGGCTGTCTCTCCTACTAGAATATAAACTTAATGCAAGTGGGTAGGGGTGTGTGTATGCTTTACTCAATAACTGGTCAGTTACTGTCAGTTTTATTCAATGCTATATTTTTAGTTCAGGAACAGTACTTGGTACTTAATTGGTATTCAATAAATATTTGAACAAATACCTATTCTGCTTTTGAACTGAATACTGTGTTAAGGATTAAGGTTGTAACTATAAGCAGTAGGCACATAATAAGTAGTTACTTCCCTCTACAGTGAATGAGTAAGTTACTGTTTATTGAGCAATTATTATATGCCATGTACCATGCTAGTCCTGGAAACAGTCATAGAAGGCAAGTATTATTGTCCTCATTTCACAAAAAAAGCAATTGAGGCTCAGAAGTTAGATAATTTGCCAAAGGTTCTGCTGGTTAATTGGCAGAACCAGAATGCCAGTACAGTTTTTATAACAAATCCTGTTTCTCATCACCATGATATACATCGACAGCTCCTATTGCATATATATTATGTCCCAGCCTCTCCAGTCAGTAATTAATTGTGTTGTAACAGTCTGTCTGTCAAAGGCATAGAAAATCACTGCCACTTACAATCTTGTTTTGTCACAGTATTTCTGTATAGGTTCATGATTACTTTGAGCCTTGATGATGAGACATTAATAAATATTCTCTTAATTACTGTAATAATAAAGCAAGTTTAGTCACTTGGCATAAATTCATAAATATTTTTGGATGGTTTAAAAAATTGTGACTTTGCCAGTAAAAACATCTCATGTTCCCCAGAGGAGGAGGGTTTGTCATAAATACCATTTCCGTTGAACATTTCAAGGAACTTAAAGTTCTCGGAAAATATTTTTAACAGGCAGCCTTTTCTCAGGCAGACTTCAAGGGCATAATACCATATACTCTTAAAAGTGTGGGTGCATTTGCTTTATCTTATTAAGAATGTTTATAGGTATTTCTCTTATTGTTCAGAATTCATTTATATTTGGATGTTTCTTACATGTCTTAGTGGATTGAGGTAAACAGACATGGATTCTTTAGAAGAGCATTCTGATATAGCTGCAGAACTTTTTTAATCTCCATTAGTCCCCCTTTTTTTTTTCTCTTCCCAGATCATGAGTTATTTTCATTCAGCTATCGCAAATAGGTATTTTGGAAAATTAGTATAATTCCTTTCTCTGAACACTTATTCTTCGGTAGGTTGCTTTTCTTTCTTGTATTTTCTCTCTTTTAAAAAGTTACAAAGATTATATCCTTTTCAAATCTTACTCTGAGCCAAAAAATATTTTTTTTAAGCCTCTAGTTCCTGTAAGTCTTTAAGGAAAAAAAAAAAAAAAAAGCCTTTCCTCTCTTATTTGGCTTTCATACGTTAATTCACTGGTGTTCAGTTTGTCAGATTTAACATAAAAGGCCAAAGCAGAGAGCAGTCATGTGCCAGAATGGATGAGTTCACTGGTTTTCACCTCCTTGTAGTCTGGCTGCCTTTACAGAGGCAGTGGCTAACGTGGTATGCTTGGGAAACCAAACGTTTCCTAACTTGTTAGTGGGAAATTAAAACTCAGAAATTTAAAACTCAGAAATTAAAACTCAGAAATTTAGAAACCACAACAACGGAGGCTTATATTTTATTGTGACTACTGAGTCACACAGTTTGCCATGATAAACAGGCTACATAGGAGCCACAAGAGTAAAATGTGAAACATTTTGATCCCTAGAGAATTCCACCCCATCCCTTCCATTTTAGCTATAGTAAATCAGTAAATAAGGGGCAAAGGAACTACGAACATTTGATAGCACTAAATAGTAGTCACAGGTCAGGGCAATTGGAGGATGAAGGTGATGCTTGGCTTGGCTTCCTGCTGAGCAAACAATCAGATCATGAACCACAGTGAACATCCTCCATCTCCCCTTACCCACTTTTTCTAGTTCATGAGGGTGACTGGTTTCTGTCCATGATTTTTTTTTAAAGATTTCATTTATTTATTTGACACAGAGAGAGAGAGCACAAGAAGGCGGAGAGAGAGGGGGAAGCAGGCTCCCTGCTGAGCAGAGAGCCTGATGCCATGCAGGGATCGATCCCAGGACCCTGAGACCATGACCTGCTGCCGAAGGCAGAGGCTTAACCCACTGAGCCACCCAGCGGCCCTGTCAAAGAGCTAGAGCATGGGCCATATGTAAAGCTTAATTACAGACAGGTGGGAACATTTTAATCTAGAATCCCTTGAAATGTAAATGACCGTATGTGTCTGTGTATGTGTGTGTGTGGTCTGTGTTTTGCATCCCCTGTGTGCATTGTAAAAACTAAAATTATTTTGACCATCTAAGCCTTGTTTAATTTTCCCCAACTGACAGTTCTAAGCATTTGGGTTAGATTTTCCTTTCCTACCATTCCCGAGTATTGAGAAGACAGAATCCATGAACACAGAATTTGATCCTATTTTCTCTTCTCTAAGTTGCGTTCTTTTCAGATGAATGTGTTCTAGAGAATATTAACCTTATGTAGTAAGAGGCAATTCAATCAAGATATTACAGTGGTTAGCAACAGACCTGCTAGAGGTGAAAGCAGTGACTTTACACTCTGCTTCCCCTGGCTTTAGGTCTGCTACTGATTTTGCTCCTCAGCAAATTTCATCCATTTAGTTATGTTTATCCCTGTGAGAAATCTGTTTGTGGCGGAATTAAAAAAAAGAATGTCATATACCTTGTATATATGCTATATGAATACCCATTCACTTATACTCTGTCCATATCTGACCTTGTGATTTGAATTTTAAGAAAGGTCAAACTATTTCAGATTTGCAGTAATTGAAAAAAGTATTTTTGAAAATACTGATTTCACTTTCAAAGTTCACTTGTTCACAAATAAAAACAAAGAAAAAAGCAAACCCCAATTTTCAGACAACAGAAAAGCCACCTTCAGAAGAGCTGTGTTTCTAATGGACAGGGAATGCTAGACCAAAATGTGCTACTGACTTAGCTCTATGACTTTGCCTTATCTTATCTGCCTATCACCTCAACTACAACATTGGGAAAGCTATATAATTTGATCTGTAAGGTTTACAGAGCCTTTAATGATGCTCAGATATCAGTTCCACAGAATAAAAACCCCACCAACCTTTAAATTCCTTTCCTCCTTTCTTTTTTGTACAGCATTGTGTACAAATTCATATGTTAAAAATGTATATTTTGTTTCATCAGAAGACATTTTCTGACTTATCAAGGTCCGAATGGCTCATAACTACATGGGACCTTAATTGGAATTTCATGGGATTCAGATTTATTTTTCATTCTTTGTAAGTCAAGTACTGTCATTCAAGGTTAAGTATGCTGTAAAAGTAAAGAAATAAATCTTTTCAGTGTCTGACACTTAAAACGTTATGCTAAATTTGAAAATACGCTAAAACTAAAAAATTAACACCTGGGAAGGAGTACTTAAGAGTCTTAGTACTTAGACTATTAGGATTCTTTATTGTCTGTGGCTAGGATGTGATATAAGCTCTTCAGCCCATGTTGTAAGTTTTGTCTTACCCATTTGTTTTATTTGTGTGCCTCCCAAACATGGTAGGACTTTTGAAGTAAAACAGGGAGATTCTAGGCTAGCTTTTAATAAGCCTTTTGCTCTTTGGTCATTTAACTACTCAGCAACTTGTTTCTTATTTCAGGTGACTAAACACCCTTTAGAAGGTTCATGTGAGTTTCTCATAAGAGGGATTTCCTTCTAGCAGGGAAATCAGAATAAATGATAACCTCACTTTTCAGAGTAGCTGAGGTTAGGCACTAGACACATGGATTCTCTCCAAAAGGCTTAACCCTTTACTTCACTTTATGGCTGAGTATAAGAGAACATGAGCTCTTCCAGACTGCATCCTACAAAGCACCCCCTCTTTGTGCTCAGGCAGCCCCTTGTGCCTCAACCTGATGGAACCCTATTTATAGCCTAGATGATAATGGAGCACCATCCTTGTGGGCAGACTGGCATAACTAGAAGAATCATGGGTACCATTTATTGAGTGTCTACTCTAGGTCCTGCACTGTGCCAAGTGCTTTATTGTCATGTTTAATCTTCACTTTAAGGAGATGGTGTCCTCTCTGCATAAGTCCAGGTTGTTCTGAAGGCCATATACTGGATTTAAAAATCATAGTTTGGATGTTCGGATCCTGGTTTGAGCCTTTTTTTTTTTTTTTTTTTTTAATTTAACCTTAGATTCCCTTTCAGTGGTAGACTTCCAAGGAATAAATCTGCTATCCTTTTTTGAATGCTCCATTCAATAGCTTCCATTTACATGTCAGTTCCCATCTTTTCTTTGAATGTTTGTTCCCTAACTTGTCTGGCTGATGCCCCCTTTCTGAGTCCCCAAAGCCCTTACAAGTTTTGTGACACAAATACTTTATATTGTTTTATATCACTTTCTAATTTGTTTTGGGATATTAGTTTTGCTCTTGTACTAATTCCAGGCTCTGTGAAGGACTTGGTACCTCTGTATCCCCAACATGGGTTTGAATTCAGTATGTACTTGATGACCAAATGATTGAGAGGTCAGAAGAACCATTTTCTTAGGGAAGCATAACTCAGAATTTGCCATTATTAGAGCAGAAGTAGTAGTAAAGGTTTGTTCCTCTTGTTCCTGTCACTTCTGAGGAAGGACAACCCTTTAGTTAAATGAGGAATTCACTTGAAGACAAATTTAAATAAAGTCTAGATGGGGGAAGGCCAACCAAAGAATCTTAACTTTGCTTGTGATTCTTTGCATCTTTACCAAGCCCAGTGAATTTTATGGAATTGTAAGAAGAATCTTGTGAAGCATAATTTTAGGGGAATTGAGTGGAACCCCAAATCACTTGATAAGAAATTTTTCTCACCTTTCACTGAAAGATATGTCTGCCCCATTTATTTAGTTCCATGAAAGCCTAAAGGATAATATGCAACCTCAAAAATTTTTTTTAGTAAGTAAAAAATTACTCTCTTTAATAAGTAAAAAAATTTCTTTTAGTAACACAGGTGTTTAACTACCTTGATAATAAATGAATCAATATTATGTTTAAAGAATAATCTTCCTTTAGCCACAACAAATTACTTCTCACAAAACTCCACAGAGTGATTTACCTCCTCTTCCATTTCTAATTAATAGACTAACAAACTAAGGCTAAGGGACATGGACAGCATCTCACTACATGGCCCTTTGTTTTTAGCAAGAAAGAACTTTCTCTGCTCTTCTCAAGCTTCTAGGCCAAAAAGTACCTTCCTTTTCTTCACATATAATAGCAGCAGTCACGTAAGTCTTGTCAGCCCAAATGTGATGACTGTTTCACATTCCTTCTATGATTTCTGCTCAAAGATTTGTTTTTGGTTCACTTAAAAAAGAATTTTATTAAGAAAGAATTTTTAAAAGAGGGAAAAAAAACTTAGTTCACCTTTAAACTTTTGTTCCAAGACTGGTAGGCCATGAGATGTAGTAAGTCTGGCAGATTTGCTTCTGTCTGAGCCACTCATCTTGAAGGGCTGACCTCATCTTTGAGGCTGTTCTTGGTGCAGTGATTTGGTGCTCTCACAGGCTCAAATACTGCAGTTTTATTAATCTTTTCTCTGTGCTTAAGAGTGGACTTTTTCCCCTCACGGTCCTCCCATTTTCTTTGGCTAATTTTTCTGTAGTGATATGACCAGTAGCTTGTATTTTAATATAGTCTTCGGTTCCAGTTAAAGAGAGTACCCTTAGTGGTTACTGCTCATTATTCTATCCTTCCCCAGTATTGAGATATGCTTATGGTGGATGAGTGTTTCCTTTTGGGAGTTTGTGGGAGCCAAGGCTATGGTAGAGACAAAAAGAGTGGAACTTGGATTTATGAACCATTATTCTACTCTTCGGTCTTAGCACAGAGATAACACTATTTGTCCATGCCAATTTAGTATCATTAGTAAATACACAAGCAAGCTTGAAGATTGACTCTGTTCTGGTTGATTTTGTTTTTTCTTTAGGAGTCCCACATTGTTTACCTTCACTTAATTTTTATGTATAGCTGACCTGTCTTACTTACGTCACTTTTTCAGTCCATTTAAAAAAAACAACAACAACAAAAAAAAAAAACAGGGACAGGAGCATTGTGCAAGAGCTTCTTAGTCACTGTCACCAACATGGAGCCTGTGAGTGTTAGTAGGTGAACTTGGGGTAGTGACATGTTATGGTGTATGGAGAAATTAGTTGCTGGGCCTCTTGTCCTGTCTTATGCTTAGCACAGTGCCTGAAAGATACTCAGTAAATGTTTGCTGCTGAAGAAGAGTTACAAGCCTTCTGCTGGCTTCAAAGGTTGACATTGGAATTAGCTAACTGAAACTACAGAAAAATCACTCCTTTTTTGTAAAACCTAGCAGAGTCACTGAACTATCCACAAAAACTTCACAATTGAAGTGTATACTTTGTAAAAGGTAATCTGGTTTCTAGTGATGGCAAGGATATGCTGTTTGGGCACAATGACTGCATTTTGTAGGCCTTCAGCTGAGGCACAGAGATTAGGGAAAACAGAGGAACTTAACCGTTCCCTAAGGACAAAAAACACTACATTCCGCTGATCCATATTTTGCTTCCCATCCATTCCATGCCCCACAGCTACTCACCTGGTTCTTTTTCACCACCTTTTTTCTTACTATTTGGGGGAGGAAGTTAAAGTGAAGCAAGTGGAGGTAGGCAGAAAGCAGAGAAGCATCTCACTTAGTCTGCCTACACAACACGTAGCGTATAGTACAAAGTAGATTTCACTGCGTTGACTTCCTCTGAGCCTGATTAGTTACCTGGTTTTTGTGTTTGTAGTCAGTTCTATGTGGTTACTTCAGACAGTGGTAGAGATTTATTTGAATCTCGACGAAGAGGCCCTTCCTAGCCCAGTGTTCAGAAATACTCTTTTCTTACCAAGTATGGAGCTTCTAGGTTGTAAGTTAGTTGTACATTTATCCAACACCTTGTCCCAGTGACACACCTACTAACTATAGAGAGGTACTTTGCCAGGTACTAGGAATAAAATTGGTTGCAAAACTGACCCTCAAGGAATCCTAGAGACAATAGACAAATAAACAGTTAATATGTAATTTAATGTTAGATAGCAGTGCATTGCATGAAGGAAAGTAAAGCAAGGTAAATGTCACCAGGAGCTTATAAACTTCATTAGTTACTCTGCAGTTCTTGAGGAGGTTGTTTTAAAGGCATTGAGTCACTGAGTTTTGAAAGGGAACCTGCTAGCTGGGGAGGTATGAAGAGTGCAGAATGCTTAGCTGGAAGATGCTGAGTCGAGGTCAGTTATCAAGTTGTGGTTCAGACCTGAATGTCTTTGACACAGAGCATACATTCTTTCTGGGAAGCCACTCAGCTTCTAAGCAGAGTGAGCTTTGTGGCCCACCCCCCCAGGACCTTTAGGTGGAGTTATTATTTGTTTTCTTTGTCTTCATTTTATCACTTCCCTTCCATTGTAATAGCTTGATTGAACTCTACTGGTTTTCACCTCCCTCCTTTCCCCCTGACTTCTTACTGCTCATACTTATTAACAATAACTTTGAACCTTTCTGCTTTTTTTTTTTTACTGGGTCTTATATCCAAATTAACACCTCCAGTGCCAAGGCTTCTTCTGGGGCTTCGTCCCTCATCTCTTTCTAGAACTAATTTAAGGAGAAAGCAAAGGCTGTAGCCCAAGAATGCAGGGGGCCATGGCTCTGCCTCTGAGTAACTCTGTCTCTGAGCCAAGTCACACTGTGAGCATCAGTTTCTTTTGTAAGGTGAGGCATTTGGATCAGATGGCAGGCTTCTTCTAGCTATAAAGCTCTGTGGACATTCCTTGCCAGAGAGAGAGACAGAAAGAGTGTGTGTACATTCTCTGGGGCCTGGGGGAGTCCCATTGTCCTTATAGAAAAACTTAAGAAGTTTCTTCTCAAACTCACATCTGTGGAGTTGAGTGTTTATGTTCTTTTTTACTGCTAAAACTGTCCTTTAGGCTAGAATCAGAAGTTATAAACAAAAATCAAGAAGTTGGGTTTGGCTACACCTTAACCTGACCTAATGGTACACTTACATACCTAATGCTTTACATACTTCCTTATCCCCCATAACACACACACACACACACACACACACACACAGCATTCCTCATGTTTATTGTTTAAAAATAGTAATTGTCTGTTTAAGAGTTAATCTGATTTTAGAACCAGTAGGGAGTAGCAATGTGAGATGGTCAAACTGGAGATAGAACACTGTTAATGTGTCATTCTCTGGGGACTCAGAATTAAAACTGCTCCTGTCCTATCTTAATTTGCTAAAGCATCTGAGAGAACAAGCATGAAAGGGGAATGTTTCTCCCATATCTGAGAAAGAACCAGGGGACTTTCCTTGGAGAGTTTTTTCCACTTTTGTTTTGCTCAGCTTTCCCAATCAGAGGTAGTATTAGTAGAAGAAAGCCAGGGAGAGATCATCTCAACTCTGCTATTTAAGAAAAAGAAGGCTGTAGGAGGGCTTACAACAGTGTTGGGATGTTCCTTTAGGAATTAGTGCACCTAACATTCGAGGAAGAAACTGATAAGCCCATATTAAATGTAAGTGATTGAGTTGGTGGGCCTATAGATATTATAGTGATGGCAGAAGCAGCCACAGAAATATTGTGTGTGGGGGGGCGCCTGGGTGGCTCAGTGGGTTAAGGCCTCTGCCTTCGGCTCAGGTCATGATCCCAGGGTCCTGGGATCGAGCCCCGCATCAGGCTTTCTGCTCAGCAGGGAGCCTGCTTCCCTTCCTTTCTCTCTGCCTGCCTCTCTGCCTACTTGTGGTCTCTCTCTCTGTCAAGTGAATAAATAAAATCTTTAAAAAAATAATAATAATAAAGTGTATGATGCTAGCTAGCTGCTTATGCAGTGTCTCTTCATCTTTAAATCTTTATTTAAAACATAATTTACAGAAACTAGCCAATCAGATTACATTGAATCTACATTCACAAAGACAAATAAACTTTAAAAATCATTTAAAATTAATGATATACCCAAGAGGATAAAGTGAGATGTGTCAGATTTTTCGAATATAATGACCAGCTATGTGAACAGCAGATTTCAGTACGTGAAGCAGGTTGAGACCAATATTGCTTTACATCTTCTGGTTATTATGCCACAATATCCAGTTTTTATAAATAGTTCTCTTCCTGACTCCCTTCCTTTTCCCCTTAAAGAGAAGGCTGTATTTTTTCTATTCACCTTGTAAAAGCATTCACTTTGCTCTGAAACATTAGATATAGACAGAACATGACCTAAGAGGAAAAAAAGGGATTTTATTCTTGGTTTTCCATTTTCACTTTTCACCTCAAAATCCACTTATTACCAGTCACTTTTGGGGGGGAAGGAGCAGCAAAGAACCCTAAAACAAAATTCACAGCCTTTTGAAAAAGTAAATTTATGGGAATTGCAACTGGACTTGAAAACTAAGAAGTTCAGAGCTTGATTTGTGTTTTCATATTGGTTCTTTCTATAGACTTCATCACAGCATTAGGAGAATATCACAAAGATACCATTGCTTCACATTGAAGTTTAACTGCCATAAAAGGACAAATGAATTTATTAAGCATAAAATTACTATGTGCTTCATTTGGAAATGTAAAAATTTATATTCATTCTACCTAAAACATTTTTTTCTATCATATAGATTGTCCGAAGGACTAATGCTTATTCAGAGAGCCCACTGTGTGATAATGTATCCACGATAAATTTTGTTTAACTTTCAGTTTTAAAAGGGTCTTAACGGGTGATTTGTTCTTTGAGCCATGCTTTATAGTTAATAAATGGAAAGAAAGTGTGGAATATTGAAGTGTGTCACTTAAAGATTTAAAAAAATTATGCTTGCCTATTTAAAAAAATAAAGTGCAGACCCTGGGAAACACAGCTGTTAAAGATTTAATAGAGGTTATGATTTTCAACAGTTGAGCTATAGTTTATGGTACAGATGGCACTCTGGGTATAACTGAAACAATAATTGGTGGGTTTTGTTTCCCTCCTCTTCCATAAGTTCCAAAGAGTGGAATACCTTTTTACCAAAGCAAGAATTTTTCCATTTCCAGTTACAGCCTATATCAAATAAACAACTTTCTGTTGCATATTACGTACTTCACAGTGACTGGGTGTTGGCCACTCTTTCTTCTCATTATGGTAGGCTTCCCTAGATTTGAAATAATAGTTTTAGGGAAATCCTCCTTTTCCGTACTAACCTGCAGTTTATATAGCCTATCTTCAGACCAAATAACATACAATTTTTCTTTTAGAATACCGAAACCAAAATCTTGCATTGCTCCAAACAAAATTAGCAAACACAAAACTCCTATGAAGCAGAAGTAATAGGCACCAATATTATATGCTTTAAAATACTCAACCACAGGAATTACTAGAAACACGGATAAATTCCAAATTTGGGGCATATAGAAAATGCTGTTTCAAGTGACAAAGAGGCTATTTAAAGAGGGAAATAATTGTGATACATTTCTTAAGTTTTATTTTACAGTATATGTTCAGAGCAAATAAAGTTTGAGTAATAAATGATTTTTTCATCTCCTATTCCAATGTTTTAATGTGACATAGCATATTTTCTTTATTAACTCTTCTGCTAATTTTTATTCTGAAAAGTAAAGTAAAATATGCAGATGTTCATCCAGGTGTTCAATATCATATGGTTAAGTGTTCATTTATAGCAAATAGCCTGTTCAGGGTTTAGATATAACTTAAAGTTCAGAATGCCACTGATCACCAAAATTCTTCTACAGGTTTTACCTGTTAAATGAGCATTTCTACATAACAAACTATTGTCCAAAATATTACTCTAGAGAAACTAGCATTATCTTTAATATTCAGTGCAGTTTGTCATTTATCCACTGATTAAAATAAAAAGTTGGAACTCAATTATGAGAGTTACATCCGTGTACAGATTGACAAATGCTTTTTAAGACAGATTAGACTTTGTAGGATTTTTTTGAAGCTTAAAAAGCGCTTAGCTTTTTATGTTACATGCATCCTAATTTCAAGATATATTTCTAACAGTGATTTCTAGTCTTTTATATGCAAATTCACAAAGGGGGAGGGGGTGAGAATAGGCTCTAATAAATCCACTACCATGTGGTAGTGTTTGGCACTTTGCTCTTGTAAGACATAATAGAATTCAAGTCTGAGGAGAGATAAGATCAGATTTAGTTGTGGTATTACAATATATCCCTCCCACCACCCTTTCCCAAAGATTTCTGAACACAGGCAGGATTCAGTTGTGGCTAACTTGGAGAGAGCATGTAATATGTAGTTATCCCCCAGCATTCATCATTTAAAATCAAATCCAAATCTCTTTTCTCTCTCAGAGTAAACTTTTTAAGTTTTGTGTGAGTTGAAAAGGTTTTGAACCTAGGGTTCATTGGACGCGCTTTTCGAAACCTGTCTGCAGTTCGTGATGCTGATGACTTTAAAAGACACCTACAGTCCGCCTGGCTTTCTGACAGCAGTGCCCCTTGCTGGAGCTGAGCGGCTCTCCCGGGCTTACCTGAGCTGCCTGCGCCGGGGCCGGGCGGGGGCCGAAGGGGGCCGAAGGGGGCCGCGCTCTCGCGGCGCTGTGAGCCGGCTGTGCGCGCTCCGGGAGTCGCCCGAACAATGCGAGCGGGGCGCTGAGCGCGCCCGGCCTAAGGGCGTTACGTCACTGCGCTGCCTTATAAGGCACTCCGCGTGTGCGGCGCAGGCGGTGGGGGCACCGGTGACAGCCAGATCCGCGGAGACGGCGGTGACGGCGCAGCAGCGGCAATGCGCCCCAGGTCAGCCGACGTTCGGACCGTGTGAACGGACTGTCGGTCCCCGGCTCCCTGCGGAGAGAGAATGGGCGGCGGGCCCGGGACGCCGGCGCCCTCCTGCCTGGCTAACCAAGTCACTGGGGGTCATGGTCCATCCGTTAGTAACTTTTTTCCCCTCTAGGGCTTTAAAGCTCCTGCTATTGCTTCAGATTCTTAAATGCACATCCTGTATTCTTGTTTAAACTTTTGTAAATACATTGTTGTTACATTTGGGTTTTTTGGTTGCTGGGGGGAGGCGAGAGAGGGAGCCAGAAGCTTTTTTTGGTTTTTGGATTTTTTTTTTTTTTTTTTTGAGATATCCCGGGGGTGATTTAGACTTCAAACCTCCTCTTTCCTTTTTGTAAAGAGTAGGGGTCCTCAGAGGATAGTATTTTATTTCCTGATGATGTAACTACCAAACAATTCTTCAAGTGATGATGGGAAGGCCAGATGAAATCTGATTTTTTTCAGTGTTTTTCCTGAAAGAACCTCCTAGTTCTTCATTTCTTCATGCCTGTGTTTTAACGAAAGTAGTTCAAACTAATGTTTGTTTGTCAGGGAAAGTTTTATTTAAAAAAATAAATGTTTTGTGCTATACTTTCAAGATAAAGTATAAAAATAGAACTTGAGGACCAGTTTTAATCCATTTTTTTTCCTCTACCAGCAAACAAAGACATGAGAAGAAAAAAGAAACATCAAATATGACTGAATTAAGCCTCTAGTATGGGGCAGATTTATAAATTCTTTTTCTGGGAAACGAGAACTAGCCTCCTAATTATTTTGCATATTAATAAGAGAAGTAATCTCTGAAGTTCTAGACAACTAGGTGAATCTGCTTAGTGAATTAGGGCTATGGCTGCCTTTTTTGCAAGCTTCAAATGAATTGAGTAGTTTTAGTGACTTAAGTCTATTTAACTCTTTAAAAATAAACATTAAGATAGGATTGCTTCCTATTATGATGTATATAGGTTTATAGAATTACTGTTTCCATATGTTTTGTCAAACAGGAATAATGAAAATAGTTTTGTTTCTTTTCCTTAGTTTGGAGTAAAGGAAGGCTGGTTGCAGAGAATATATAGTTAGTGAAAATGGGGGAAAAGAGATATGGTGCACAAAAACGTGTGTCATCTTTTCTAAACTGTGGGCTCACTTTGATAGGCCTTCTAGATCACTCTCTACTGAGAAGCCTGTTAAACTTCTGCTTTATATATATATACCGTTTTGAGAAGCCAATGACTATACCCTTCAATTGAGGTTAAAATTTAATATTTGACTTATACTTTTTTATTAACATTTTAGATATTAGTTTTTTAGTTTTGTTTTTCTACCTTAGAGTTGTAAAGGGCATTTGAATCTTTTTAGTCTCCTGTACTTGCCCTTTACTTATTAAACATGTTTTTGAGATTTGTATGCTAGATTTGATTCATTATAAATGAGATAAAATGATTGTGGTGAAAGTTGCATAAACTCCTGTATCTCAGCTTCAAACTGGTTACAAAGTATCTTTACCCAAAGCCAGCATTTTTGTAACTGGTTTTGCCTCTTTTCCCCTTATAGGTACAGGGATTTCCCAACATTGGACTCTTTTCTTTCCCACATTTTTGTACTCATGCTTTGCGTTTACTTCCGTATTTTTTATTTCCCACTTCCCCTGTAAACTGTGCAGCATTATTTCCTTCTTTTGTTTAACTGCAGTAGCTGAAGAATAGAGAAGTGCATACAACCCTTGTCTAGGGTTTTAAAGCAAGAGAAAAGAGGATTAGAACTCCTTACTCCTTGTGTGCCTTTCCTGGTGTTGCTACTCCTTGAAGCAGTGATCTCTGACCCAGGTATGACTCAGCATTCTGACTGAGATCATGGTGTATACCGTGTATACCACTCTTCAGGAACCAATAATAACATTGTTGAGCTTTTTAGTTCATGCTAGTCACTGTGCTTAGTGTTCTACAAGTACTCCATCATTGTAACGTGGTATTAGTCATACTTTTCAGATGAAGAAACACATTTGGAAGGGTAAGATGGCTTGACCAAGGTCATATTGCTAATAAAGTAACAAATGTAGTGATTTGAACCACTGTTTATGTATACAGCCTTAGTCTTCTCTTAATGGTTTGCTCAGAATCTCTCAGAAGTGTTAGTAAAGAAGTGCTTGGATTTAGTTCAGAAGTTTCAATTTTTATTTTCTAGACTGAATGTTACACCAGGAAAACCAAGACTGACCTTTGCAGGCCACCCACCAGAGCCACCCTGATTATGTCCTGAATAACCCTAGGGAAGTCATTCACGTTGGAGACATCATGGATTTTTATATTGACTAAGACAGCTTTTTTGAGGATGTTGGCAACATGTTTTGGTCTAATAAAATTAGAATATTATGAGTTTTCCAACAGATGAAAGTCAAGGGTCTTAAGCAGGGGGGATCTTTATCTGACACAAGAAAGAGCACTCTGGGTCTTGTATTGGAAACTCCAACCAGCCATTGTTATTATGTTCTACTGGCCACAGGAGTCCTCAAGTAGACTTTTATTTCCTTCTCCCTTCCTATGAACATTCTCTTTGAGATGTAATTTTTTGTTTTCTTGGCTTCTGACATATATTTATCAAAAGAATGGAATTATGACCACTGTGCCTCAGTCTTGGCTGAGAAAATTTTACTTACTTTTTTACTGAAAATTTTATTGTCCAATTGCTATATGGCTCTTCTTATTTTATAATCCAAAATTTCCTACAAATAATTATAACTACAAATTTAAGTCTTCTCTATAATGAGTAATTTTAATTTAAATCAGTAGTAGCTTTAGGTTGTTATTTGGAAATGATTCAGAGGAATTTTTCTACCAATCTAATTGCTTTCTAATGAGGAAGAAGGGTTTGTAGGCAACAAGGGTGGAAACTAGAACGTATCAGTTTAATTGAACCATAGGAATCACTTTTGTTAGATAGTCAAAAACAGTTGAATATCAGCAATTTCCCATGGTTCAAGCTAATGCCAGGAGTTCAATACATTGACCACAGCAACTGATGTTATTAGCAATATACACAGTATTGTCATTTAACTGTTTAAAAATACCATCAACATGTTACTAAGCATGTCAAAGCCATTTTCTCTTTGTGACGTAACTACTCTTACTTTCTTTCATGTCCCGTCTCCCTGCCTTTGTTTCTTCTTGTGGCTGGTGAAGTCTTTTCATCATCCAGATAAGTGCGAGAGAAGCAGTATTCATAATTAACTGCACCTTTCTTCCCAGCTGCCCACAATTTTAACTACTGCTTCTTTCATAAGTTAAGGGGTGATGTACATTGCTCCCTGGAAACTCTGTTGGGATTTATGGTATAGTAACACTTACTTTCAATGTGGTATGTTTGCTCCTTTGCCTCTATAAAATAGTGTATGTGGGGGCACCTGGGTGGCTCAGTGGGTTAAAGCCTCTGCCTTCGGCTCAGGTCGTGATCCCAAGGTCCTGGGATCGAGCCCCACATGGGGCTCTCTGCTTAGCGGGGAGCCTATTTCCTCCTCTCTCTCTCTCTGCCTGCCTCTCTGCCTACTTGTGATCTCTGTCTGTCAAATAAATAAATAAAATCTTTTTTAAAAAAAATAGTGTATGTGAAAACACCATAACACACAAAGGAAAACAATTCTTATCATAGGTATAGTCCTATATGAGAAGCTGAGCATAGGGGGGACAGATCCGGGTTGGCATGGGAAAAGTTTCTATAGTTTCATATTACCTTAGGCTGCAGTTGGATTAGCCCTAGCGTGAGCCTTTGACATTGTAGTATTCCACCTCAGGGAACATTCTAATACCTCATTGGCAGGCTTCTTCGAAAGCAGCGTTGACTGTGAGCATCAGGCTAGCCTGCCATGTATCCATTGCTGATCTCTCCTCTGCAGCTACACAACTTAAGAGGAAGGGACTGAGCACCATAGGTGGGCAGCTGTAGAATGTAGAGCCAAAAGGGAAGTCTTAGGGCAAAAGTACCTTCTCTCCATGCCAAAAACAATTGCTTTCCTTTTTTTCTTTTTTTTTTTTTTTAAATAGCATTTTATTTTATTTTTAAAGTAGGCTCCATGCCCAGCCTAGGGCTTAAAATCACAACCCTGAGGTTAAGAGTCACATAGTCTACCCACTGAGCTAGCCAGGCACCCTAAAGGATCAGTTTTCTAACCTGTTCCTTCACTCTTCTATTGCCCAGGTGTCTTCTGCCTAGTTTTGTACACGTAAGTGCCCACACAAGGGGCCCCTGGGTGGCTCAGTTGGTCATGATCCCATGGTCCTGAGATTGAGCCCCATGTCATTGGGCTCCCTGCTCAGCAGGGAGCCTGCTTCTCCGTCTGTCCCTCTGCCTGCCACTACCCCCTGCTTCTGCGCTCTCTATCTCTCTCTCTCTCACTCTCTTTCTGTCAAATAAATAAATAATCTTTAAAAAAAAATAAGTGCCCACACAAAATCTACCGTAACTCTAGGCAGCACAACACTTGCCCTGTGCACCTAGATAGAGCCTTTCACAAATAGTTAATGGGTTACAGTGAACCGAGGTTTCATAGAGACCCACTTGCTCTTATCTGCAACCCAAATCTCCTGTCCTCTGTAGTCCTTGAAGTTTCCAGAAGCCCTTTAGCTATTCCTATTCATACTTCAGCTGACTTTGGTTTTACAACAGAGACTAATAGTCTTGAGAGCAAACTCAGGCTGATTACAGTAAGTGTCAGTGTAATACAGTAGTAATACTAGTGAATGGGAAGACTGTTAATTAGATGATTTTTTGTGGCTTTGAAAATCAATTATAGAACAGTTCAGTGTCCATGATAATTTGCAAAATGCAGAAAAGTAGAAAAGACATTTTACATCTAGTCCTACCGCATGAATACTGCCAACTATTAACAATTAGATGTACAATTGGCCCTTAAACAGGCTTGAACTGCATGAGTCCACATATATGCAAACTTTTTTTTTTTTTTTTTAATTTATTTGACAGAGATCACAAGTAGGCAGAGAGGCAGGCAGAGGGAGAAGAAGGAAAGCAGGCATGCGGGGCTCAATCCCAGGACCCTGGGATCATGACCTGAGCTGAAAGCAGAGGCTTTAACCCACTGAGCCACCCAGGCGCCCCAATATGCAGACTTTTTTACAGTGCACTACTATAAGTGTATTTTCCTTATGATTTTATTAATAATATATTTTTCTTTAGCATACTTTATCACAAGATTATAATATATAATATGTATTACAAAATATGTGTTAATTATTTATGTTATTAGTAAGGCTTCTGTTCAATGGTAGGTTATTAATAATTAAGTTTTGGGGAGACAAATTTATATGCAGATTTTTGACGGCACAGGATTTGGTGCTCCTACTCCCCACATTTGTTTAAGGGTCAACTGCACTATGTTCCCTTTTACTCTTTATAAACATTTATAAAATATCTGTGTTATCCCACTATGGCCTATATATGTATCTTTTGTTTTTCTTATCTTTATATATTTTAATCATGCTCATTGCTTTTCTGTAGACAGTGGGTCATTTAAAAGCATGTATTTGCATATTGTCCCTAGAAATGGTGGCCACAAAGCCAGCCACTGCCTGCTTTGACAGTGCTATACCTTTTGTTCCTCCACAAGTGAAGCAGCAAAGCCTACATTTAATAGAGACTCTCCTGTTAATCCAGGAACCTCCTGTTCTTGGTTTACATGGATGCTATGACTTGGCTAGCGGACTCTAGTGAACATGCCAGTAGGTGAGCAGAATGACTTGGAGAGAATGAAGAATTGATAATATGACGCCACCATAAGATTATTAAGTAGGGAACTGGAAAAGCCTGCTATTTAGGTCCAGTCCATGTGCTTATTTATTTCTGCAAACATTTTGCGTTTCCTTGGTAACTAATAATAGTTTTGAGAAACTGTTAAACTCACAAGTATTACTGCAGGAGTAAAAAAATCCTCGAATCACAGAAATTAGAGACAGAAAAGACCTATTAGGTCATCTTTTTTGTCCCTTGCCAGTACAGATTGTTCTCAGCACTTTGCCCAATCCCTCTTTAAAGGGACCTTGTCTAATGGTTTGTACACCATTTTTTTTTTTAAGTAGTTGATTTTCAAAGAAAATAGTCCCATAGAATATAATTGTGAAGGTTGATTCCAGGCTAAATATTTATAAAGAAAGACCTATGGATTCAAAATACAGGTTTTTGAACAGGTTTTATTTTGGGGGAGTTACTGGTATAGTTTAGGATGTCATTGGAATAGTTAGCTAAAGGTGAAAAGCAGATTGGTGGGTTGACTTTATGTTTTTCTTTCATCATTGGAAACTCAAGTATCGCAACACAGGAGGATTAGCTTTTAATATAAACTCATTGAATTGGGTCTAGAAGGCCTGAGGAAATAAAGCAATTAGGAAGTAAAGTTAGAGTAAATGGTTCATTCCAAGATTATATTTATGAAAGAGACATTTTACACTCTCCCTTCCTGTCCCCAAACCTGCTTTGTCCATTATTTACAGTTAATTATTGTTTGATGTGAAGATGGCATCTAGCTGTAAAATCCCCTCCCTCAGTCAAGTAATTTCTTCCAAACCCCAGAAGGACAGAATAAAACTCTCTCACAGAGCGGTCACTGGTGGTGTTATAAACTAAATGCTTCAATTCCCTGTATTATGGCTAAATAATGGGAAAATATGGGGGAAATGATGAACATATAAAGAAATAAAAACTATGCTTTGAGTTTTATTTTGAAGGGTGATCATTTCATAAAAGCACATTTTAGAGTGTAAAAGGCCTTAGAAGATACTTGCTTTACTTATTGCCATCCCTTCTTCCCCCTTTTTAAATAGATGAGATAATTGGACCTCAGAGAGGTTTAAGGACTTGTCCTGAGGTCAAAAGTAAATTGGTAACCCAGCCAACTATGTTTTACAGATCTGCATATCTCTTTTAGGAAACATGAAAAATCAAAACTGTCTTAATTAAACAATGTCATTAGTACTGTCAGAGTATGTCTGAAATTATAATTAATATTAGAATAATTTACTTAGGTTTATACTACAGAAATAATTTGGAGGATTAATGAGCTTGTTATCCACTTTATGGGCAAAATATACAGTATTTTTGTTGCATTTCTTTCAAATTGAAGATCTACATATGACTGGTAATCGACTCAAGCGATTAAGATTGAGCATGCTTTGACAACTCCCGCCAAAAATGTAATGGAAAGATCTGAATTTTTAATATTAATTCTGTGCTCTCATTTAACACCATTATCTTGCATTCGTGCCAGGGGGCCATTCTATACATGAGAAATGCTATTACAATTTATGTTACTAGACATTTACATCATGAAATGCAGGTGGAAGGGATGTTGAACGTCTTGTGTTCACCCTTAGATTGAATTCTCTCTTGAGTGAGAACTTCTTTTTTTCCAGGAGTTGGTGCTTGCGCATCCAGTTGTCATTAGTCAGCACTGAATAGCTCCAGGGATTTTTTACTTCCCCAACAAATCCATTTCATTCCATACTGAAAATTGGCATTCTCTAACTGCTACTGACTATTCCTGGTTTTTCCAGGGAGTCCTACTGAATAAATGCATTGCTTTGACATGAGAGTGTTTTAAATATTTGAAGACAATTTGTCCTAAATCTTAAACTGTTCCTATTTTTATAATTTGAATCTTTTCATACTCTCTTTCTAAAAGTTTGGTACTCAGAATGAACAAATTACTTCAGTATATTAGGATTATCTTCCCTTTTATAGACTTTGTGTAAAGTCTTCTGTGTTTTCTTAGCATTTTCTGGTGACCACATCAGACTACTATGTCATTGAGCTTACTGATCACCAGCCTCCTAATGACCAACTACATACCTAAGTATTTTCCTCATGTATTGCCTCTATAATGAAAGTTAATCCCTTCTATCCTCTGCTGATTTTGTTTGTATTACATCTTTGTTATAATAACAATAGTAGATGGCACATTTAATGTTTAATAGATGCTATGCAGTATATGTTTTACATATAATATCAACTTTGATCCGCATAATGACTCTGAAGGAAGTCTGAAGAACAGAGAGATTAAGTAACCTGTCCAGTGTCACAGAGCAAGTAAATAGTGGCACCAGGGTTTGAACTGTAGACTGACTTCAGCAAAAAACTGGTAGAAATCATATTCAGTGTCTTGTAGTAGGATTTGAACTTAGGGGATAAACACTATAACACAGAGGCATAGAACTTTGTGCTTCTCTTATCTGCTGCCTAGTTCACTGGGCTTGCACTATGGGTTGGTAGAGTGAGAATAGATCTTGGAGAAAATCTGGTCAGCCACCTCATCTTATAGTTCATATAAATGAAAGCCACACTGTGCAGTATTCTGTTTAGCGATACACAGATGGGGCAGAACTCAGGCCAGTGTATGGTGCCTTTTCTACTACAGAACTCTAAAGTATTTCTGCTTTGTACAGTTTTTTCTCTCTCCTCCTCTTCCCTCCTTCCCAGCTTCCCTTGCCTGCCTGCCTTCCTCCCTTCCTTCCTTCCCTCCTTTCTTCCTTTCCTCCCTCCTCCCTCTCTCTCTGCCTCTCTAATTGTTTATGCCCCTATAAGCATTAAAACAACAATAACATTAATAGAAACCACGCTGAAGGGATCATGTAAAATCCTATCATACAGTGTTTTAAACTTCTTTCATTTCTTACCAACTTCTGAATCTGTAAATTCTTTATCTTTTTAGATTATGATATAAATTTAAGACTTCTATCAAATATATTCTCAATCCTGTGATTTAAGTTTCAGAGCTCAAATATGCCATTTATATAAAGAAGATCCGGGGAATGGGAAGGGAAAGGAAAGGAATTGCTGCCATTTATCGAGAGCCTACTATGTACCAATCACTGTGCCATGCCCTCTGCCTTGATATCTCAAACCTCCTTCCTGCTTTTTGAGATTTTGTATGAGGGCTGGAACAATAATACTCCAGACAGAGTAGATACTCCATAAATCTGATGAGTAGAAGAGACTGTTTTGGATCCAGCAGGAGAAAAGAGGTAATGATCCTTCATTACCTGACTACTTCCATTCATTGACTATTAGCTTTTGATTCATTTTATGTGCCATTTATTTCACAGCTCCACTGAGACAAATGCATGTGCAAGATGCTATAGGATACAATTTACAGTGATAGATTATGTACTTGTGCTTTTAAATCAAGTGAATATTAATTAAATCTTAATCTAGAAACTATTCTTTCTTTCATTTAATCAAGTTTCTTTAATTCCTTTGACCACAAATATTATTTGCTAAGGAAATTTCCCCTTGGGGTATATTTAACCATCCAAAGGGGAAAACTTTTATCCATGATACTGCTCTGACAACCCACAGACTCAAGGAATAAAAACTTCAAGAGCAGCGTCCCTTCTCAAGCAATCAACTATGGCCTAACAGTGGCTTCTTGGCAAATCATAACTTAAAATAACAGTGATTGCTTTTCAGACATAATCAGTTCTAATGACTACTGCTCCAGTTAAGTTTTAAAACATGCAGAATCAAATTTAAATTACTCCAAATGACTACTGCCCTAATGATGCCAGTATGTCTAATTCCCAACCCATTTATTAGCACTGGGAAACTCGAGAATCACTGATGCTAATGCTCAAATTTAGAATCTGAGATTTGTATTCAAGTGCTGATGTACTTTGATAATGTTGATAGAGTACAGATTTATCATATGATTGATTGCTAATTTGTGTCATTATTATACGGTGCCATTTAAGTGTGCTATAAATTAATTTTCAAGTATATCTTATAAATAACCCAGTTAAATTTCATCATCTTACCTTTTTTGCAGAAATTAGTAAGAGTTCTTTATTAAATGCAAGGGTTTAAAATTTAGCAGGAGTTCATAAACTTACATTTGGCATTTCTTCCTTTTTCTAAATATATAATAGACTTAAAATAGGAAAGTGGTTTAGGTCTCACTTCACCTCAAAGAAGTGCTGACTTTTGGTTAAGAACAGTCTCCATCCATGCATGCATGTATGCATCCACCTATCCATCCATCCATTTGTCCTCTATCTATGGCTACCATTTACTAAAAACCTATGGAACAGATGTCTAACTCTTTTTTTTTCTTTCCTCCTCCCTGCTCAACACACGCACGCACACACACACACACACATATGTACATACGCAGACTTTCATGTACACTCACCAACAATTACAAGAGGAAATGAAAAACAGTGGAACTCAGCTGTTAGGTCAGGAATGGGTATCTGTTCCCCAAAGGCTAGGTGGAATATCTTTTCATCTAGTCATGGTGACCTCAATAACTAATAACACTTTTTGTGCACAATGATTATCAATATTCATTTATGCCAATATGTTAGTAGTAGGATGGTGGGAGGGTGATTGGCATTGATGCATGGCTTCCACTTGTACATTTAAAAACATTTATGCTCTTAAGAAGATAAAAAGGCTGTATTCTTCAATTAGGTAGTACAAATGAGAAAATATTATTAAAATTCCTGGAAGAAAAAAAAAACTTTGTTCATAATATTTGCTTATTACAATGTAATTAAGTAGGTAAAAAAGATACAATATTTTCCCTTCTTAATTAAAGAAGTTGGAATTTTTGAAGGTAATAGTGTGTATATGTGTGTGTGTGTGTCTTTGGTGATTTATAGTTATACAAGAGTTAGGCCTAGACTGCATCTACTATATTCTTTCAAGAGGCATTCAGCAACTATTGTTTGAGCACCTTCTATGTCTGTTTATTACTATGCTGAGTTCATGGCAAGGGAGGAAGAGAGTATAAAGCATGACCCTACCCAGATTTGATGGGTAGATAAACAAATGAAGAAAAGTCAAAAGGCAATTGAGTTGGGATGCTGCATTTGGTAAAAGTATGTTAGCCCTAGAAATATCTGGAAGGTCTTCATAACAGAAGTTAAAGTTCATCTGGCTCTTGAAGGTATTTAAAGAATTCCATGAAGGAGAATGATAGACCAAAGGAACCCTGGATTGAATGGGGTCACTGATTATCTCTTGTTGAACAGTGGTGACCCTCCTCAGGCAGTTGTGCAAGTGCTAGACATTGCAGCCCTGGAGGAGAGAGTGATCATTAAGATGGAGCCAGGCTATAAATGGGTCTTATAATTCAAGCAATGTGGTTTGGATTTCAACTCAGTGTTACAGACAACAAGGTGACATTGGCAGTTTTTGAGCAGCTGAGTAATATATTGAAAGCAATTTTAAATGAATCATGACATTGTTAATTCTTTTTCAATTCTAGTAATATAGTAATATATAACTATAGATACATAATAGAATCAGGGGTGCTCCGACCTTGTCATATAATAATGCTTCTTTTGGGTACAATCTTTGGAGAAGTGAGGGTATGGAACAGCCTCTTCTGAAACATTTTAAAGACCTTCTCTGAAAATCAAAATAAAATAGATCCATGATGTTTTAATTAAATAAGAAAATTTCAGTCTTTTTTTTTTTTAGATTTTAATTATTTATTTGTCAGAGAGAGGGAGAGTGCGAGCACACAAGCAGGGGGAATAGCAGCCAGAAGGAGAAGCAGACTTCCCACTGAGCAGGTGGCTTGATGTGGGACTCGATTCGATCCCATGACCCTGGGATCATGACCTGAGCCAAAGGCAGCCGCCCAACTGACTGAGCCACCCAGGTGTCCCTTACTTTAGTCTTATTAAATATTAGAATGGCTGTTCAACTAATGGCTCTCTTAAGCCATTTACTTGACTAGTAATAATTTATCAAAGATTCTTCCCAGAAAAAAGTCAGTAGTTGGGTAAAGATCTTCCAAGGCTGATTATATTTCACACACACACATATACAACACTCTGAATATGAATCACTGAATGAACGAATGATTTGTTTGCTTGTTTGTTTATTCATTTTAATGATGTTCTTTGCAGAGGTGCCTATATGATCCATTACTGAAAATGGAGGGAGGATCTTTATGTTTTAGGTATACCTTCTTAACTATTTAGCTATCAGCAGTTTTATTTGCTGTTTTTGTATGATAAACTTGAGAAAAGAATCTTCTCAGAATGCTTTTTGTTGAAACATATTTTCATCTTCTTTTTTTTTTTTTTAAGATTTCATTTATTTATTTGACAGAAAGAGATCACAAGTAGGCAGAAACAGACAGAGAGGGGAAGCAGGCTCCCTGCTGAGCAAAGAGCCCAATGCGGGGCTCGATCCCAGGACCCTGAGATCATGACCTGAGCTGAAGGCAGAGGATTAACCTGCTGAGCCACCCAGGCACCCCAGTTTTTCATCTTTTAAGAAAAGAAATTCTGATTGTTTTCTTTGGGTCAGTTTCAGTATTTCATGAATTTTATTATTTAGAATAGCTGTGCTAGGAACTGTAGTTTTTTCCTGTTCCCTCATGATTTTATTGGGCTTTCATCTTTCTCTTGGGTTCATGAGTTATTTAGAATTGTTTCTTAATTTTTAAACATGTATTTTTGGGTAGAGGGAGAGATCTTTTTATCACCCATTATATTATGGTCAGAAAGTATAGTGAGTATGTTATCTATCTTTTGAGGTTTTTTTTTTTAAGATATTTATTTATTTGACAGAGAGACACAGGGAGAGAGGGAACACAAACAGGGGGAGCGGGAGAGGGAGAATCAGGCTCCCCCGCTAAGCAAGGAGCCCCATGCAGGCTCGATCCCAGGACCCTGGGATCATGACCAGAGCCAAAGGCAGATGCCCAACGACTGAGCCACCCAGGTGTACCTACCTTTTGAAGTTTTTTAAGATTTGCTTTATGGTCTCACTGTGTGGTTAGTTTTTTTTACAAGTTTCCTATCTGCTTGAAGAGAGTATAGTGCGTATTCTGTAGGACTTAAGAACAATGCTCTCTAGATAAAGCTTACTTATTGTGTTGTTAGAATCTTCTACAACCTGACTGATTTTTGGCTGCTTGATTTATTAACGGCTATGAGATATATGTTAGAATCTTCCACTGTGATGATGGATTAGTGTCTTTGTGTTTCTGTCAGTTCTTGCTTTACATATTTAAGACCATATTTTCAGATGCATGTAAATTTAAACTATTTCTCAGAAATGGAATTCCTTTATATTATATAATGACTATAGATTTTTCCACCTTGAAGTCCCTTTTGTTTCATATTAACATAGCTATGTATGTAACCTTTCTTTTGGTTAGTAGTTGCCTGATATCTTTTTTCCAACCTCTTTTCAGCTTTGTTATAGTCTTTTTTTTTTTTTTAAGATTTTTTTATTTATTTGTCAGAGAGAGAGGGAGAGAGAGCGAGCACAGGCAGACAGAATGGCAGGCAGAGGCAGAGGGAGAAGCAGGCTTCCTGACGAGCAAGGAGCCCGATGTGGGACTTGATCCCAGGATGCTGGGATCATGACCTGAGCCGAAGGCAGCTGCTTAACCAACTGAGCCACCCAGGTGTCCCGCTTTGCTATATTCTTATGTTCCAGTGAGTCACTTATGAACTGCATGCAGTTAGGAATTATTATTGTTAGAATTGTTTTAATCCAGTCTGACAATCTTTGTCTTTTAACATGACCATTTGGTTGTATTACAGTGATTATTGACTTATTTGGATTTTACTTTTGCCATCTTATCTGATGGTCCTATTTTTTACCACCTTTTTTACTGTTGTTATTTTATTTCTTAGCTTATTTTGAATTTTATTTTTATTTATTTTCTCCCTTTCTACTTTAGAAGTTACACACTGTTTCTCTTCTATTAGGAATTAATTGCCCTATAAATTCTACCTCACAAGTTAAATTTATCAGTCTAAAGTTAATCAGCATTTTAATCCTCCAAAAACTTAAATCGTTTCAGAACACTTTAATTCTGAGTATACAGTTCTGATTTATAAATTACTTGTGTTATGTTGTCTTGTATTTTAGTTTATTTTTTAATTTTCCAAGATTTTATCATCATCTGTTATTGTTATTTTAGTCAGTGTTGGTTTAGATGCACCAACATATTACCACTTTCTTTCCTTATCCCTTCTTTTATTCCACACTTCCATCTGGGATCACTTTTCTTCAATCTGAATGCATATTTTTGAAGTTCCTTTAGTGGAAGTCTGCTCTTTGTGCACTCTCTCTTTTTATTTATTTGAATGTCTTTATTTTACCCTTGTTCTTAGGAAGATTTTTACTGAGTGGAAACTTCTAGGTTGATACTGTTTTCTGTCAGCACAGTGAAGATATTATGCCACTTACTTCTGGCTTCCTATGTTAATGTTGAAAAGTCAGTCATTGATATGCTGTGTCATTCCTATTCTCTCTGGCTACTCTTTTATTTTGCCTTCATCTTTGATATTTTACAATTTCATTACGATATACCTAAGTACAGATTTCTTTTGTCCTTCCTAGGTTTCATTGAGATTCTTGAATCTGTGGATTGGTGTCTTTCTTAAATTCTAGAATATTGTTAACCAAAGTTTAACTTGACAAATATATCTTCTGAATTTTTTTTTCTTTCTTTACCTTGTAAAACTGAGACACATGTTAATTAGACTGTCTTAATTAGATTGTTTGTCATATCCCTTAAGTACTCTTTGAGTTGTTTTATCTCTTTAGCTCTCCTGTCTCCATTTTGTAATTTCTTCAGATTTTTCTTATAGTTTAGTAATTCTCATTGCTGATATGCAATTATGCTTTTCATTTCCAAAAGTTTGGGGGTTTTTTATAGTTTGTTTAACCTTTTATAGTCTTACTTTTCTAATCATAAATTTCTAGCTAGAAATTTCAATCCTTTTTTATCTTTAACATATTAAGTGTGTTTTGCATTCTGTCTGATAATGTAGATATCTGAAATCATTTATTTATCAGCAGCTCTGATTCTGCTGTCATTTCTCTGACTTTCAATCATTGTACATTTTTTAAAAATTTAGTTGTTTCATTGTTTATGCACCACACCCAGTGCTCCATGCAATACATGCCCTCCATAATACCCATCACCAGGCTCACCCAACACCCCATCCCCCTCCCCTCCAAAACCCTCAGTTTGTTTCTCAGAGTCCAGTCTCTCATGGTTCATCTCCCCCTCCAATTTCCCCCAACTCCGTTCTCTACTTCACTTTTTTCACTTAGCATAATCTCTTCCAGTCCCATCCATGTTGATACAAAAGTTGGGTATTCATCCTTTTTGATGGAGGCATAATGGGCATAATACTCCATAGTATATGGACCACACCCTCTTTATCCATTTGTCCATTGAAGGGCGTCTTGGTTCTTTACACAGTGTGGTGACTGTGGCCATTGCTGCTATGAGCATTGGGGTACAGATGGTCCTTCTTTTCACTACATCCGTTATCTTTGGGGTAAATACAAAATGTCTGTACTGCCTAGAGCAATCTATACTTTCAGTGCCATTCCAATCAAAATTCCGCCAGCATTTTTCAAAGAGCTGGAACAAACAATCCTAAAATTTGTATGGAACCAGAAGAGACCCCGAATTGCTAAGGAAACGTTGAAAAAGAAAAACAAAGCTGGGGGCATCACGTTGCCTGATTTTAAGCTTTACCACAAAGCTGTGATCACCAAGACAGCATGGTACTGGCACAAAAACAGACACATAGACAATGGAACAGAGTAGAGAGCCCAGATATGGACCCTCAACTTTATGGTCAAATAATCTTCAACAAAGCAGGAAAAAATATCGAGTGGAGAAAAGACAGTCTCTTCAATAGTTGGCGCTGGGAAAATTGGATGGCTACGTGTAGAAGAATGAAACTCGACTGCTCTCTCACACCATACACAAAGATAAACTCGAAATGGATAAAAGACCTCAACGTGAGGCAGGAATCCATCAGAATCCTAGAGGAGAACATAGGCAATAACCTCTTTGGCCACAGCAACTTCTTTCAAGATAGGTCTCCAAAGGCAAAGGAAACAAAAGTGAAAATGAACTTTTGGGACTTCATCAAGATCAAAAGCTTCTGCACAGCAAAGGAAACAGTCAGCAAAACAAAGAGGTAGCCCATGGAATGGGAGAAGATATTTGCAAATGATACTACAGATAAAGGACTGATATCCAAAATTTATAAAGAACTCCTCAAGCTTAACACACACAAAACAGATAATCATGTCAAAAATGGGCAGAAGACATGAACAGACACTTCTCCAAGGAAGACATACAAATGGCTAACAGACACATGAAAAAATGTTCATCATCGTTAGCCATCAGGGAGATTCAAATCAAAACCACATTGAGATACCACCTTACACCAGTTAGAATGGACAAAATTAACGATACAGTAAACAACAAATGTTGGAGAGGATGTGGAGAAAGGGGAACCCTCTTACACTGTTGGTGGGAATGCAAGTTGGTGCAGCCACTTTGGAGAACAGTGTGGAGATTTCTTAAGAAATTAAAAATAGAGCTTCCCTATGACCCTGCAATTGCACTATTGTGCATTATTTTTTAATGTGTTTGCAGATTTTAAAATATGAACTTATATATTAGAACTCTATTTGCGGGAATTCTTTGAACTCTAGGTTGAAGGTGACTTCCTCTAGAGAGGATTTACATTTGTTTTTTGCCAGATGTCAGGGGGTATTTTCAGCCTAGAATCTCTAGATGCAGGGTTTTTTGTTTTTTGGTTTTAGACCACCCAGTTAGTATGAGTTTGGGCTGCCAATTCTCGTACGGGCTAACTTCTTACTATAAATTCTCAGTGGAGTTTATTTCTCCTCTTACTCCAAATGCCATAGTTCAAGGAAAGCAGTTTTCCCTACAGTGCCTAGAGGTTGATTTTGTTTCTAAATCACCTTTACATTCATGGTTTAGCTTTTTGCAATCTACTCTATGTAGGGTTGGGAGGACCTGGGCTTTGTCCTCTGTGCCATCTGATGCCATAAAAACTAAGATACAAGTTTACAGAATTTAAAAAATGCTCTCAAAGCAATAGCTGTTACTTAACTTCACTGCTGAGTTTTCACTTTTATTCAGTCTTTAACCTTTGAATATTCCTTAATAACTTGCTGTCTCAAGGATGTATATTTTAAAATATTTTATTCATTTTACTTAGCACCTTGGCTGTTTTGGTGGTGGTGGTGGTATCGTTTTGGAGGGTTTTTTTGTAAGACCAAAACTTAAGAGTAGCTAATCAGTTTTAACAATGGAATTGGATATTAGCACAATATAGTCTAATAGTGAAAATCTAGCTGAAAACTATGTACGAAATATTTCAGATTAATATGTTAGAGTCACTTGTTTGTTCCTTTTTGCTAAGAAATGGAGTTTTAGCTTACCTCAGCATTTCTATTCACTGTTCACTGTATTAATTGGCTACCAGCAATTTTTCAGATGCCAAATAATCTAAACATTGTCTCAAATATAAGCTCAATTTTTAGCAAAACATTTTAAGTTTTCGTCTTTGTTAGGTCCATACATGAATAGGAACATAGGTCTGCTGTCTAGAGTAGCTATGATCCACTGGCACTTACTAGTTACATTTATAGCAAATGTAATTATTTTCCTGATTTTTCAGTTACTACTTCTTAGTTCAGGCCAACACATACTTCTCGGAGCCCAGTGTAAAGAGAGATAGTCTAAGAGAGTTAAAGGAAGCTTCCTCTATACTTTTACTGAACCACTGTGAGAAATCAGAAATTATTGAAGTCTCAATTCCAAGTGCTTCAGAGTGAAATTATTCTTATGGGAATGATGCCACTTTCAGGAAGGTAGCCCCATCTTAAACTCAGGAACTTTTCACAGAGCACCAGTTAAGTCTCTAATTTTGTACAGAATAACATGGAATATAAGGAGATAGCTTTGAATCTTGGAAGAACTTCCAAGATATGGTGACTTTAATTTGTTTGCCTCCATTGAGAACTGTCCTAAAAACAGTGCCCCAGGTCATCTAAGTAGTCTAAAGTATGAGTAACCAAAAGGAAATGATACATTAGCTAGGATGCTTCCAGCCATAATCAACAGAAAACCTGGACTCCCTTTGCCTCAAACAATGGCAAAATATATCATCTTCAATAAAAAATCCAAACTTGGGGCAGGCTCCAGACATGACATGTTACCTCTGCTTCTCTGGTTTCTGTGGCTCTGGACTTTTCCCCTAGATGGTTTCATCATTACCCTGGTAGCAAAATGGCCTCAGCACTTCCAGGCATCACATCCAGAGGTAGATCCCATGCATCACCCAGAGGTAGACTAGGAACTATCTCTTCTGGGTTCTCCTAAGGAGCTGGTAACCTTTCCCATAACTCTCCCCACCACCCTATCTCCAAAGTCTTATTGTTTTATCTTACGGTCCAGAACTGTCAGAAGAAAGGTGAATGACATCATAGACCAATTAGATTTTGTTCCTAACCTGGACAGAGTGTCACACTCATGTAAGTCATGTGGGTTCAATAGATTATTATTAGAAGTTCTCTTTTGTTTAAATTCTGAGTATGCTGTTGGCCTATAGTTATCTCTGTTAAGAGTATGGAGACCCCCATTGATGCTAACTCCAGAAAGAGCTTCAGAAATGCTGTGCTCAGCACTTCTCAGCAATGCTCACAAACTGGGTGAATTGCACGAACAAACTTCAGTCAGTAGGTCTGGACCTTCGTACTGCTCTCTTCAAATTGATCCATGACCTATACCGTACATAGTTCTTAGTGAGTGGTTCACTGTTCTATTAAAGTGAACTTAAAGGCCAAAATAAAAAGTTAGGAAACTCTCATATTTGAAATTCTATTTTGTCCTGTGGTGTATGACTTCTTTTTCTTTTCTGGCCAAAAAATTAGAGGTGATTAGGATTAAAGCTTTATGGTATTTAAACCTATCAGTCTTCAAAACTAAAACGTTACTATAGTTTTGGGGAGGAAGAATCCCCACTGATTTTCTAATCGTTGCCATTATTTTATAGACTCTTTATCCTTAGCCTTTAGTAGCTGAGAACTACTAGATGTAATGCTTTATTGGTAAAGTCAGATATTTATTGTTTCCTGTGGAAAGTGAGTATTAATACTGTGTCACTTGTTGATCATTTTCTTTAGACATAATATAGCATTTTTCTGTGGGCTAAATTTATATTCTATTCTCACAGAATATTAAATCTGTTTGACAAAGTGAATTTAGGCCTCTAACTCCACTGACTCCATAAATGCTATATGTGGAAAATTATTTAGCTTATGTGAAGAATTTTGTATCTCTACTTTTAGGATCAATGTAGTGTTTCATAAACTTTGAGAATATGGTGTTCGTGCTTCTTAAGAATCCCAGCTATAAGTAATAATGAAATTTATTATGGCTGACCTACCAACTCATGTTTCTATATGTATAGTTCTGATTTAGAAGTTCATGTAGTAAGCCTACTTACTTGCTTTCTCCTCAGATGTTCCTGCTCTTAATTCACTATCATTCTTTTACCCTTAAAAAGTGGAAATTAGGGGTGTCTGGGTGACTTAGTTAACCATCTTCCTTCAGCTCAGGTCATGATCCCAGGGTCTTGGGATTGAGCCCCACATAAAGCCCCACATTAGGCACTCTGCTCAGCAGGGAGCCTGCTTCTCCTCTCCCTCTGTCAGCCTCTCTGCTGCTCTGCCTACTTGTGCTCGCTCTATATCAAATAAATAAATAAAATCTTTTAAAAAATGGAAATTAGTTTTAGAGTGGAAACAAAATAGTAGTAACAAAATTGAAGAGGTTCAGTGGATAGAAATGTTTTTAAGTGTTCTGCTGGCATTTCTAATTTTGCTAAAGCCTAAACTTCCTAATTAAAAGAAAAAGATCACCTGCCTAAGGCTATTTATTGGGATGTTACCGTATTTTATTGTCAGATCACTGCTTTTTTTATATGATTTGGTGACCAAATTTGTTGTAATATCACAGAAACCATTATTTCTGTTCACATATTTTTATTCATCTTTGTTCAGTAGTTAGATAAATGTGAGTGCATGCATGTATGTATAAGTGTTATATTACATGTGTGTGTATTTGCCTTATTACTCTATTGTAGTTGTTTTCTCCTCAGTGAGGAGTTGAAGGAGTAAGATCCTGAAGATGATTTTCAGGAGGAAATGACTTAGAAGTTTTTAAAAACTGGGTGACTAAGTCTGCAGCCCTCATCCCAATTCAGATCTTTATGTTTTCTGACCTTAGTTGGCTTTCATATGATAAAACCCACAGACTGTTCCCAAAGAGGTAGAGGCCTACAGTGATGACTGTGGTCTAGGATGGGCATTGCAGGATGAATTGGTGAATGCAGGATGCCCTGCGTATCTGTTCATTCTCAAGGTGTTTCAATGAGCAAATCTGGGGTCTCTCAGGACACATCCTTTTGCTGTTCAAAGATAACTGGATAACACATCCAGTTATCTCCATTTCTAATATTTTTATTTTTTTAAAGGTTTATTTATTTGAGAGAGAGTGCATGAGCAGGGAGTGGGGCAGAGAGAGAAGGAAACAAGCAGACTCTCTGCAGCAGGGAGCCCAGTGGGGAACCCAGTAGAATTCCATCACAGGACCCTGAGATCATGACCTGAACAAAACTAAGAGTTGGATACTCAACTGACTGAGCCACCCAGGTGCCCCCAGTAACAACATTTTTAGAATCTGGGTACTTTTGAATGGTAAGCTCAAAAATATCTTATCCGTTTTGTAGAATTTCAAGCCTTCTTTCCAGACTAGATCATAGCTAAGATATGAGTTTTTATGGATTTTTTTCCTATCATAGTAGACATTTAAGAATTATGTAGTTTGCTTGATGAAAGAAGATAGCTACTTCTTTTAGTGTAAGTTATCAGAGTTGGCTGTCTTTGTAAAGTAACATCCAGCTGCTTTAATCTCCATATGGAATCCTTTATGCTCTGTAGATGACTGATTTATACTTAAAGTTCTGTGCTAATTGAAAATGATTTTTGTTGACTAACATCCCTTTATAGAATATATAGGTATTTTAAAATAAAATCAGATTTTACCACCAACCCCAAAGGCATTTTGAAGGTAAAAAATCTGACTCCCTCTTTGCTGAACCCACAGATGTTTCTTTTAACTTCTTTATAGCTCTCTTTTTATTGAAGCTGGATGACTATACATTCAGCATTCATTTATTAAGTGCCTGCTATGTTAAATGAGACATATTTGATGGGAAGAAAGCCATTTAACATAGAACCAGCATATAACAGTCTTCAGTAAACTTAGTTCCTTTTCCTCTCCGCTGTTACATCCAAAGTTTTGTGCTATATGGTGGGAAATAAAACAAATCACCTGCTTGAAGGAATTTATAGCTAGGTTGATTGGAGAGGTGTTAATAGGGAAGGGGAGATAGACAGGTTAAAAACTAAGTGAAGTACACAAGGTGCTTAAATAAAGTGACCCTTCCATGCAGACGAAGAAATTCTACATTTGGAAAGGTGTGAGAGAAGGTGCCACCTAAAAAGTTCAATTAAAGTACCACCCCATTTGCTCCTCCGTGGATGCTAAAGATGTACAGTCTCTAAGAACTAGTTTGGTGTCAGGTCTGAACAGGGTAGGAAGGTGGGGGCATTGGGTAGGGTGGTTTCCACTGGCTGCATTACTCTTGTGTGCTGGTGTGCTGTTCTCATCATTTTATGACTAACCATTTCTGGTTATTTGTTTCTTATGCTTTGAAAGTCTATGTTGCTTATGGTTCTTTTGTTCATGAAAGAAACATGTGATAATGCTGAATTTATAGATCTTAGGGCAATTTGTGTTCTTCCAGCAAGAAGTGAATACTTCAGTCTTCAAAATGTAGGAAGTTTCCCATTTTGCAAAAAGACTTTCAAAGTTTATTTGTAAGATATTTCCTCATAGAAACAATGTTAGTAAGTAGAGAATTGATTATTAGACTAGCACAAGAAGGCTTACTAAACCCATAATAAAGCCAAAAACCTGTATTTAGGTAGCTGCAATGGCTTGGTGATATTGTAATGTAGTAATATCATAGCTCACAAGATTTATCCATAATGTGATTGTTATAGCATGTAGTGGAAGACAATATTCATGCAAATTTTAACTGTATTTCAGGTCAACTAACTTTTTGTGGACTAGCTGGGAGCCTGTGTTTTACATAAAACGTGATATTTATTAGCAAATGCGTTCCAGGTTCCCACTTTGGATTCCAGGTGAATACCTCCCTGCCATATTCATGGCAGCGCTTGGCCAGCCAGCCTGAAGAAAATTAAGTAGCTCTGGAAATACTCTTGCCCTCCAGGTGTCATCCTTTTGAGCAGAATGTGGGCTGGCTTTTTACAGAGAGGGAACATTCTCAAGTCAAGTGTTCATAACCCAGAGAATGCCTATATGTATTTTATGTGGCCAGAATGGTTAAACTTAATATATTTTATTCTTAACTCTCCCAGGTTCAGGCATGACAGCATGTTCTTTTGGGCAACTTGCAGTTACCCATGTTCATGACTGGAAAAGCTGAAAACATACCCCTTTGAATAAAGGATGAATCATAATTCAAGTAGTTTCACAGTTGGCTTCATAGATTTAGTGAGCTATTGCTCAGCAGGACTGTTTTGGTTTTGTTTTGTTGTTTTTTTTTTTATTTATTTACTATATCCTAAAACATGATTGGTAATATTTGTGGGTTCCTTTATTCTTTTCCTTTCTATTCATGGACAAGAGTTTATATTTTGGCCTATATCCTTTTCAACAAGAAGCAAAGAACCTGGTAGTATGTGCCAGATACAGTTTAAGGAATTGAGTTCAACAGTAACATTACTATTAATTTGTGGCAATATTTCTTGACCTATAGATGGGTTTTAGTAAGCCAAAAGAGGATAATCATTGCAGACTGAAATAAGCATTCATTTCTTGTTAGTGTACATATAAAACCAGACTTCCACATTTTATATCCATAAATTTCCTTCATCTCTGGTGGAAAATCCCTTCCTCTTAACTAATCTCCGTGGTGTTTTCTTCTCTTGACATGGGGCAATCAATCCCCAAGCAACCCGAGCCCATGGAACAGGTGCCTTGTTAAAAGACTGTGGTTAAATCTTGGGTAAATTCTAGCAGTGATTGTTAGAAAAGAAAAGAATTATTGTTTGCTGAGAGTTTTACAAAGGAGCCCCTCACCTATGTTTGACCAACTTCTAAACTGTAAAGATAGGCTTTTGTAGAGGAGACATGCATGCAGCTCAGTGGAAGAGAGATCCATTGCTTCTATACATAATTGTTGTTCTGTATTCTAAAGCATGAATCACAGATGTCTTTATGATTACACGTCCCTCCCAGCATATGAGAAATACACTTTAGACAAAAGGAAGTTAAGAGAAAACAGAAGTGTGAATAACTGCTAATGGTGCTCTCTGTGGCTCCATTCCGTCTGCCATTTCATCATACATAAAGGGTAGTTCAGAGATTCTTTCCTGGCAAATAAGTGGCAACATATGTTTGAAACAGTAAATGTAAACTATAGGGAGAAAATGACAGGCATATGGCAATAGGAAGGCAAGGGAAAATTTGTTGCCCTAATGTTAGCCACATAATTGGTATGGTCTTCCATTGAAGGGCTGTTTTACTTTAAAAGTCTGCATGCCCCATTAGTCCTGCATTTCTGTGTGTGGAATGTATATATTTTCTAGGTTTGTTTTGTTTTGTTTGTGAATGGCTGTCACATTAAGCTAGTGAAGCTCCATACAGGGATCTTGAGAGAAAGTTTCCCAAAGGAGAAAGACAGAACCTAATCAGGAAATAGGACCCTTCATTAAAGTAATAAAAACAAAAAGTGAGGAAGCACTTGAGAACAATCACTTTGAAGGGCTAAGAACAGAGAAATGGGTCCCAAATTCTGTCTTCAAGCATGCTCTTCTTTTAAATAACTAAAGTGACAATGTTTGTGATTTTTTGCCATAGCAACTAAATCTTTGTTCAAGAGGTTGAGATTCCAAAAGTTACCTTAAAGGACACAATTTGATGTTTTGTTACATACTGTGAAAGCACAATGATATACTTTTTTTTAAAAAGATTGTAGAGAGAGAAAGAGGGAGAGAGACAGCACCAGCAGCGGAAGGAACAAGGGGAGATGGAGAAGCAGACTCCCACGCTGAGTGGGGAGCCTGAAGTGGAGCTCCGTCCTAGGACCCTGAGATCATGACCTGAGCTGAAGTAAGACACTTAACCAGCTGAGAGCCACAATGATGTACTCTGACGGAAAAATATTAATGTATACTAAAGGCACTGAAGCTCATTTCCAATTGTATGTCATACAAGGCTACTAGTTAGGAAATGTGTTTCCAGTCTTTACAATTTAATTATGACCTATTGTTTTATTAGAGAAAGGTGTTAGAAAGAAACATAATTTGTTTCTCAGAACAAATTTTTTTTGTTTTCTTTGTTCAGAAATGATTCATCATATTTGTTTCTAAGATTTAGTTAACTGCTTAATAAGACTTGTGTTCAGGGCACCTGCGTGGCTTATTTGGTTAAGCATATGATAGGTTAAGCATCTCATCTGAACCCCACATCTGCTCTCTGCTCAGCAGGGAGCCTGCTTCTCCCTCTCTGTCTTCCTGCCGCTCCCCCTGCTTATGCTTGTGTGCACTTGTGCTCGCTCTCTTTCTCTCTCTCTGTTAAATAAATAAAGTCCTTAAAAAAAAAAGACTTTGGTTCAGATTGTGGGGAAAAATCAACTGGTATTATTATTGATTTGAAACTTGACAGTGAATAATGTTAGCATGAATAAAGGACTTATTAGTATGTGTGTATCTGTAAATATGATTTAAACATATGTTAATTCTACAAAACCCAACTGTTCTATAACTTCTCTCACAATATCCTGTTTTACTATGACTGGTATAATTGGTATGATTTTTTACATCTAGTCTCATGCTTTAAAAATGGGGATACCTAAGAAGATAATATAAACAAAATGTTTTATTTGTAGTTAGAAATTTCTGTATACAGTTGACCCTTGAACAAGGCAAGGATTAGAGGCACTCAGCCCCTGTACAAGTCAAAAATTCACACATAACTTTGACTTCCCCAAAACTTAATTGCTAACAGCCTATTGTTGACAGGAAGGCTTACTAATAACAGTGACAAACATGTATTTCTTTATTTTATATGTATCATCAGCTGTATTCTTATAGTAAAGTAAGCTAGAAAATGTATTGTTAAGAAAATCATAAAGAAGTGGGGACGTGTGTGGCTCAGTGGGTTAAGCCTCTGCCTTCAGCTCAGGTCATGATCTCAGGGTCCTGGGATCGAGTTCCGAATCAGGCTCTGCTCAGCAGGGAGCCTGCTTCCTCCTCTCTCTCTCTCTGCCTGCCTCTCTGCCTACTTGTGATCTCTCTCTGTCAAATAAATAAATAAAATCTTTTAAAAAATCATAAAGAAGAGAAAATATTTTTGCTGTATCATACTATATTTATTGGGGAAAAAATTCTACTTATAAGTGGACCTGCACGGTTTAAACACAAGTTTTTCAAGAGTCAACTATATATTTACATGTAAAATAAAGCAGGACATGGCAGAGAGAATACATGACTAAGTTTTATAGCCTGCCCACTACCAAGCACTTTGTACTACTCACAAGCTGAGAATGGTTTTTACATTTTTAAGTAGTTGAAAATGTCAAAATAAGAACAGTATTCCATGATATGTGAAAATAACATGAAATTTAAACTTTAAGTGTCCGTAAGATTTTATTGGAACTCAGCCACACCTGTTTGTTTACATAATACGTGTGGCTGCTTTCCTATTCTAACAACAGAACTGAGTAGTTGCAACAAGACCGTCTGGCCTGCAAAGCCTAAAATATTTACCACCTGGCCCTTTATTGAAAAAGTTTGCTGACCACTATTCTTTATCTTTGGTGATAGATAAATTTAAAACAAAGCCAGCAAAAGGCAACCACAAGTTTACAGTTTATATCTCAACTAATTTGTGTTTAATTTGCCTAAACCAAATTTTGAATTTTCTGTAGTTTTCTTTTTTTTAGATCTTGAATAATTTATATTATCTGAAGATTAATATTATTGCCAAGACAATAGGATGCCTTTTGGTGGAGTACTGAAGTGACATGCTGTAATTCTAGGGAAAGTCTAAAATAGTGAAAATAGAAAAAAAAAAAAAGTTTAGTTTCTTAGACTAATTGGAAGCAGTGAGGTTCTAAACTGATTATTTTAGTCTTCTATGTTCCTGTCATATCACTTTCTCTTATTCTACCTTGCCCAGAGGAGGATATCAAGGATAGGTAGTGAGGATTTTAGGAGGATTCCATAAGAGAACCCTCCCCAACACCACCACCATAGCATGTCAAAGCATTCTGATTAAGTGCACATGGCAAAACACACCATCATGAAAATATTCAATGTTCATGACTAAATGTAGTTTTCTTTGTCTCTAATCACCTTGAATAATTGAGGACTGACGTATTAAGAAAAGATACCCTATCTCTAATATGGATTCCTCATACTAATAGTAAATTTAATATTTAATATTTAATAAAATTTAATATCCTCATACTAATAGTAAAATTTAATAAATAGTAAATTTAATGAATTTAAATAGTAAAATTTAATATTTAATAATAATTTTTTTAAATTATTTTTGAATTACCCATCAAAATGTATTTTAAATAGATTTAGTCTAATTTATCAGACTCTCAAAATGGAAAGAAGTTTTGGTTTAAATGTTACTTATTTGAGAGTTTAGATGTGATACATTATTAGTTTTGTTTCATGTTTGAACAGTTTAAAGAAATTGTTAAGAAAAAGTAACTGTATTTCTTTATTTTAGATAGCATTATTTTTAGAGGTGTGTTGTAGGTATGTGGAATAAAAAATATGTCAAATAAATTGCTCGACATGGAATTACACAATGCTCAGGGGCTATGTTTGCTCCGATTCTTTATGTCTAATCTCATCTTTTCCAGAATCTCTTCTTTTAAAAATAGAAACCTGAAAAGGTCAGCTAACAAAATTTTTCTTTTTTAGTAATTTCTAACAGATGGACTTTTCATGCATATACTTATACATAAAAATGCATATACATTTTTCATATCATCCTAGTATTTTTTATTTTAAAGTGTCTTGATCTATCATACAAGAATATCAGAAAAAGGTGTAATTAAATGAGAAATATTCCATGAACACTTCGTCTGAGTCTTTGACTCTGAAACTCTCAGAAGTTTAGGTATATTTCAAGCTACTCTATTATAAGATGAGTATTAATATTAAAATGAATCAGATTTCTGTTGGCATTTCAGATCACCTGAGAGTGGCCAAACACACACAGAGAAAAAAATGTAATCACTCCTTTTATTTAAGGCCTAAGAAACATGTGTTTTGAGTCTGTTAGATGGAGATTTTATGTGTGAATTTATTTAGAGGAACTCGGTTTTTTTCCCAATCTAAAGATAGTATTTTAAGAGAAAGTGGTTTCTGGTGTTCATTGATCTTTATTTTTCAGCATATAAAAAGTCTGTTCAATTTTATTTTATTTTGCTTTAAAGATTTATTTATTTTAGAGAAAGAGCTCAAGTGCACACAAGCAGAGGAAGGGGCAGAGGGAGAGAGAGAATCTCAAGAAGACTCCCCGCCGCAAACGGAGTTCAACACCAGGCTCAATCTCAGGATACTGCGATGGTGACCTGAGCTGAAACCCAAGAGTTGGACACTTAACTGACTGAACCACCCAAATAAGCCTGCTCAGTTTTATTTTGAATGTAACATTTGACTATAGTTTTCAAAACCAGATTGCTAGCTTTCAGTACCAAATTATTATACTTTGCAGATGTTAAGGATGTTTTTGCTGTGTTACATCCTTTTAGCCTTAATGAGCATTACTAAGGCACTGGAGTTTAAAAACGGAAATCACTTATTTTAAGACCATATAGGAAATATCCCACCTAATTCTTTTTTTTTTTTTTTAAGATTTTATTTATTTATTTGTCAGAGAGAGAGAGAGCGCACAAGCAGGCAGAGAAGCAGGCACAGAGGCAGGCAGAGGCAGAGAGAGCAGGCTTCCCACTGAGCAAGGAGCCTGATGCAGAACTCGATCCCAGGACCCTGGGACCATGACCTGAGCCGAAGGCAGCAGCTTAACCGACTGAGCCACCCAGGCGTCCCCCACCTAATTCTTTATACAAAGAGGCTGTCCATGAGTTATATTGACTATAATTAAAATAATTAGAAGTTATTGTATATAAAGGTTTTAGCTCTTTATGAAATCTGTATGGTAAGTGTTGTGATAACTGCTGTTGCCTTTTTTCCCTAGCAGATTCCTAGCCCCTATTGCATTCATCAACAAAATATTTCTAAGATAACATGTGAGGAATAACAGTAAAGGTGCACTGTTCCTGCACCTGAAATTCCTGAAATTGTTATGATAGACATTTTGGATTCCTGCCTCCCATCTTGAATGTGACTCCACTGTGGTCCACCTTCAGGGCATCTTTCAGGTATCTTTAATGCACATTAACATCCCGGGGATGGTAAGCAAGGCTCTAGAGTCAGACTCCCTGCATTTGGTCTTTAGTTCTTCATTTACCAGTTACGTAACCTCACTGTGTCTGTTTCCTCATCTATAAAATGAGGATAATGGGTGTACCTTCCTCATTCAGTTGTTGTGAGTATTAGAGTTGTAGCCTGTAAGTACTTAAAGAAGCACCTACATATATTAAGAATTTAACAACTTAGCTCTCATTATACATTCCTAAGATACCATCTATGGTGTCCTGGTTGTACTGGATCTTCAAAACCCTCTAATTCTATACTCAGAACCCAACTGGCAGTATTTTAGGATGAGCTAAATGTAAGCTAAATGTAACTAAATGTACATGAAAGCATTTTGAAAATATAGGATGTAACACTCATCTAGACTAGTATTATTACATAGTAGGTACCCAATAAATATTTAGAGAATTAATGAATTACAGAATTAAAAATACTATACACCTATAATGGTGATGTCATTCTAGAAATTCATGACTAAATTCTGGAATCAAAGCTATTCAGTTCTTAGATTTAGAAGAAATCATTTAACTCTCATCTGTGTTAATGAGTACAAATAACAAAGATGGTGATGATGAGGATATTAATAATAATGTATACCTGGAATTTACTCTGAGTGAAATACTATTCTAAACACTTTATATGTTCAGATTATAGATTAATTCATTTAATCTTTACAGCAATCTTTAAGATAGATACTAATATTACTCCCATTGAATAAATGAAGAAACCGAGTCAGAGAGGTTATAAATAACCAGGATTCCAACCCAGGAAGTTTGGCTCCAGAACCCATGCTTTTAAGTCTTTGTTATAAACAAGCAAGCTATAATTTCATAATAGTTATTTAGCCCAATCTTTTTTTTTCCCCTACTTAATGCTCATCAGAACAACCATACAGGGGCGCGTGGGTGGCTCAGGTCATGATCCCAGGGTATTGGGATCGATCCCCGTGTCAGGCTCTCTGCTCAGCAGGGAACCTGCTTCCCCCTCTCTCTGCCTACTTGTGATCTCTGTCAAATAAATAAATAAAATATTTAAAAATAAAAATAATAACAACCATACAGTACCAAAAGTGCTAGTCATTGCCTAGCCCTGCCTCTTTCTGCTCTCCCACACAAGTCTAAAGCACTGTTACTCAAACTGCTGCAGACTGGAGCTACCTTGGGGCTTTCTATACTTTTGAGGCCTAGGTCTTAGAGATTCTGACTTCATTGATGCACACTGGGTATCAGAATTTTTAAAATGCTCCTGGTGATTCTAATATTTAGCACAGTTTTAGTCCCCTGGTCTAAAGGAAAATTCAATTGGTATGGGCCCTAGAGCACTCCTGAGGAACCACAGCATGAAAGTTGTAGGATCTGGACCCTTGAGCATGCAGGAGCTGAAACTCAAGCCAGTTTGCATTGTTTATTGTTGAGAATCGCTACCTTTGCAAGGAATACTGGTTAGAAATACCAGGTGACAGTGGATTTAGAATATACCCAGGGATTAAATTGTGTATATTATTCTTTTAATTTGTTAAAAAAAAAAATCAAGTAAGTTTTAGCATTGCTTTAGTTATGGGCCTTAAACGACCAGTGAAAATTCTAAGGAAACTTATTTGGAAAAACAAAATGGCTACAAGTGGGACTAGGATAATGCTTTCTTTTAGGGTTATGAGCTTATTGCTCCAATAAGAAGAGTAGCCTGGCTTTCCTAAACTGTTTAGGAAAATTGATTTTTATTTCAAATGTTTATGGTTTATCATCTCAGAAGATTAATGCCAAATCCTCAAAAATGTAGTGACGAGCGATGACTCATTTGAGCTCATGTCAAAACAATGCGCTTTTGTAATTTGCCTGTCTCTGGGGAAGCTATTAAACACTAAACAAACTGCCTCAGAATGAAACTGATTGAGTGTTTTAAATTATGTACTTTTGCTTGGCTATTAGCCAGAGTTCTTTGGGAAAACTCACTGCGCATCAAGAGCTGTGATTTGTGCTGACAATGACACTGCATGGTTTATGCTGCTTCAGTACCAGCGGTGTGTATTCTAAAGTTAAATAGTCAGACATAGCTCAGTCTTTTTGATAAACAATTTGTGTTAACTCTGCTCTCTGCCAAGTGATTTTTTTTTCTTTGTAAACTTTGGATGGGATATACCTAATGGGTAAGATATTTTTGTCTGCATTATCTTGTTGACAAATGGCAGAGATTCCAACGAGTTAAAGAATAGTTATTATATGTATGTATTTATATTTATATATTTGTTTTCCTGTAAAAAGTACCATATTTATATATTTGTTTCCTTGTAAGTAATACCATATATCTTGTCCCTAGTAGAGCTCCACATAGTGTTTTGCATGTAGCAGATACACAAAATATATGTATTATGGATAATAATGATACCAATAAGCAAAACATGAAGAGTGGCTTTTAATTTCCTATGGTCTGTCTGCCAGTACTGTATGAGGCTTTTTAAAAATCAGTGTTAAGCTAACTACATTTAATTTTTCAGGAGCAAAATATTTAAATGACTGACTTTCTTTCACTAACCTTGGTAATGAGGATATTTACAATGTTAGATTAGATATTTTTTTAGATTGGATTTTTTTAGTAACATTTTTATTGGGGCTCGTGGGTGGCTTAGCCAGTTAGGTGTCCCAACTCTCAATTTTGGCTCAGGTGTCAATCTCAGGGTCTTGAGTTCAAGTTCTGCATTGGACTCCATTGATTTAAAAAAATTGAAAAAACCTTTAAACTTAAAAAGAAAAAAGAAAACCTTCTATCAGTATAATTAACTCTTAATATGAGTAACCAAGATACTCGTAGTACAATCTGGCACTTCTTGAGTAGGCAGTTGGAGCCATGGTCTCCTGACAAAAGTATGGGGCTACTTATGACCATTTATATCACACTCAGCACACCTAGGAAAGAGTAGGTGCTCAATAGATGTTTGTTGAATTGTACAGATATTCTACTCATACTCATCTCTTATGCTAAAAGAATCGATTTCTTCATGGGGCACCTGGGTAACTCAGTTGGTTAAGCATCTGACTCTTGATTTCTACTCAGGTCATGGTCACAGGGTTGTGAGATCAAGCCCCATGTCTGTCTCCATGCTGGGCATGAAGCCTGCTTAAGATTCTCTCTCTCCATCTTCCTCTGCTCCTCACCACCGCCCCCCCCACCAACTCACTTGAGCCTCTCTCTCACCCCAAAAGAAAAAAAGAACCAATTTCTTCAGATGCAATTCCATGAAAGGACATGGAAAAGGTAATGAAAATTAAATGGCTTCAGAGTGATTGTATAGTATGGGGATAGATATCATCCCTAAGGAAGTTATCCTGATGTCTAAGTATCTAGTTATCAGCAAGTTGTGTTTGAAAACTATAGTTTCGATCCACGAACGAAACCTTGGATTAGTCAGTTGCTACCAGTAGATGCTGGACCACCAGAAGTGTTAATAAGTCAGTGAAATGCCAGTTAGAAAGGGATTCATACTAAGCTAATAGCATGATCTTATTTTTGATTAAAAATATAGCATATCCACATGTTAGGTTTCTGCCATTCTAGTTACCTGTCTTGAAAAGGTTTAATAACCAGAGTTGAAGTTTTCACACATTGTAAACAAAATGGTGATGAGATGACTTCCATTGGAAGATAGTCAAAAATTAGATTGTAAATTACAAAGATTAAAGTGGAAGAAAGGATATATTAAAATTATAATTAGTGTGTCAGGGCAAATACATTCTTGTTCACCTAAACTTAGAATTGTTAGAATCAGAGTCTTGAAAGAAGTGCTGGTACTCAATGAACAGTACTCTAGAGGCCATATCGCTTCAGAGTTAAGAATACATATAGACAAATTTCAAATTGTTGTGTTCTGTTCCTTCTCGCTCGTTTCTGGCTATGTGTCCTTAAGCACCTTTTTTATCTTTTCCAGCCTCAGTTCCTTCATCTTTTAAATGCTGCTAATAATAGTACCTATTTTGTAGGGGTGTTATGAGGATTAAGGATTGGTTGAAAACCACTTAAAACAGTGGCTGGCATGTAGTAAATGTGTGTACATGTATGTGTGTGTACACATGGGCTTGTTTTAAAACATTTGCCATATTGTTTGGGTGAGCTATAAAAGAAATAGGTTTGGAAGAATTTGATAGGCTTGCAGAAGAAATCCAAAATTGGCTATTAAAAGTAATTTATTGTTTAAGGTTGCATCTTCCCAGGCCCCTTACATGACTTGCTTGGCTGCCACCCTCAGGGACAGGGACCCTGGTTTGGTTTCATCAGTGACCTGACCCAAAAAAGTATTTCTGTTTTTACTAAGATGGCTTCACACTGAAAACTATGCAATGCTTCTTTCTTATTTCCCAGGCTCAAATAATGAAATAAGGATAAAACTATAGTCCCCTGCTGCTTCATTTACTTGTACTAATTTGTCTTAAATGAAAAACTCTTCATTTGATAATAGAAAAGTATGGCTTCAAGTAATAGAAACAAGCCCAGGCTAATTAAGTTAAGCAAGATCTTTGGCCAGGAAAACTAACTATTGAGATATGCATCTTGTTTTTCCAAGCAAATGCTCCTACTTCAGAATCTGAGTAGGCCTTAATTCATTTACCTGGTATGAGTTGCCCAGTTTTCAGACAACCACTCTACATTTCTGGCAGCAGTGAGTGTGATGAATGTTTTTGTTTTTGTTAATCTTAACGATAAGTGTGTGGTTTTTATTCTCACTATAAACAAAGGTCTGTAAGGACTGTAGACCAGATTGTTTCACCATTACAATATGCTTATTTTGTTATTTCCATCACTTGCTAGTATTTTGTTCCTAATCTTGGAGTAGATCTTTCAGTAGGGAGAGAGAAAAACTGCTTTCCAATCAAGTATTTATAACTAAGTAGTAGAACCTGCCTGGTGAACATTTATTCAGTTTCTATCAGGGCAGTTTTTTTGGCACTGTTTTTTCAATGATTAAATTAAGATAGGACCTTTAAAAATAGGTTTAACATGCTTCTTTAAAATAGGATATTCCCTTAAAATGAGGCAAAAGAGCCTTCCAAACATTAATTTTTGTTCAGTTGACATCTTTCTGTTCCAAACTTTAGAAGCCTAAAGGTTTTCTCCTCTTTTGCGTCCCCTTGCCTTTTTTTAAATGGCTGCTCTTTGCTTCTCAGCCAACCTGAAATTCAGGCTTATTTTAACTCCCATCACTGCTTATAATGACTGCCTCCTCTTTGCCTCCCATGCCCACTTGTCTTCTTTGGAACTTGGCAGTGCTTGTCCTCTGTTATTCCAGCATCCTTAGTCTCATTTGGCGCTTTGCCCTCAATTTCATCATTTCTACAGGTGACCAGCCTCCTTCTTCCCTTCCAGTTCCTGACAAGCTTCTTGAAAGAATATGACTACACTCAGTGCTCACTACCCTCTCTGGATCCTTGAAATCTGGTTTTGGCACCTGCCATTCTGATGGAATTGTTCTCTCAGAGGTCATTGGTGACTTCTACATCAGATCCCCCAACAGGTTATCTCCTCTGCTACTTCATCCTCTGGCTTCATCCTCTCCTATTTCTCTATGCCAGTTAACACAGTTAACTGCTTACCCACTCCTTGAAATTCTTACTTTGGCTTCCAAGACACTGGGCTCTCCCAAATTCTTTTTCTATATCATAAACTGCTTCTTCTCTAACTTCCTTGATAGCTTATCCTCCTTTTCTTATACTCTAAATGTTGGCATTTGCCAGGACAGTCCAGCCCTTTCCTTTCTAAACCACTTCTTCCTTGGTATGCTAATCTGTTCCTACTGTTTCAACTTGCCTCTGTATACTGAAACTCCCACATCTTTATCGTTAGCCATTGCTTGCCTGACTTCTATCTAGCCCCATCTTGCAGTTACTCCTAGATATCTCAACAGTCTCTCAAGGACAACATTCCAGAGCTGTCTATCCCAGCCTTTCAATTGCTGTTATTAGGATCAATCTTCTTGTCACCAAGGCTTATAAGAGTTACTGAGTCCAGTAACTACCATTTCTACCTCTTGCATCTTCAGATTGTGTAACATACTTCATGTTACAACTTATAAGCATTATTTTTCCATTTTTCTCTTTCATTGAGGTATCATTTATATTTAGTAATGTGCACAAATATTAAGTCTGCAGTTTGTTACATTTTTACATATGTATTTACCTGTGTAAACTCTGTCCAGACCAAAATATAGAATATGTCCAGCTTCCTAGCAGGCCTCCTTTTTGCCACCTTCCTGTTGATATCTACTGTCTTCCCAGGAGGCAACCACCATTTTGACCTCTGTTACCATAGATTAATTTCGTCTGTTTTGAACTTCATGTAAATGGATTCTCATATTAATGGAAATTCAATTTCATATAAATGGAATTTTATATTGCCAACAAAAATACATGCAAATTCCTCTTGCTCCACTTCCTCATCACTTGGTATTGTCCTTTTAGTTTTAACCTTTCTGGTAGGGCTATATCTCATTATAGTTTTAATTTGCATTTTTGTGATGACTAGTAACATTTAACTTTTCAGATGCTTATTTGGATACCCTCTATCATGAAATGTCTTTTTTTTTTTTTTTTAAGATTTTATTTACTTGAGAGAGACAGAGATCACGACAGAGGTCACAAACCAGTGGGGAGGGAAAGGAGAAGCAGAGATGGGTCTCAGTCCCAGGATTCTGGGATCATAACCTGAGCTGAAGGCAGATGCTTAACTAACTAAGCCACCTAGGTGCCCCAATATGAAATGTCTCTTAAGTTTTTTCTTTTTTATATTGGGTTGTCAGTCTTTTTTTTTTTTAATTGATTCAGAGTTCTTTATATATTCTGAATGTTGGTCTTTGTTGGTTATACGTATGCACATATCTTCTCCCAATTTGTGGCTTGCCCTTTCATCTGATTGTTGTTATATTTTGATTAATAGAAGTTATTAATTTTAATAAGGTACAGTTTATTAATCTGTTATGATTGTTGATTTTTCTGTCCCTTTCAAGAAATCTTTACCTTCTTTAAGATTGTGAAAATAGGGGCGCCTGGGTGGCTCAGTGGGTTAAAGCCTCTGCCTTCGGCTCAGGTCGTGATCTCAGGGTCCTGGGATCGAGCCCCACATCGGGCTCTCTGCTCAGCAGAGGGCCTGCTTCCCTTCCTCTCTCTCTGCCTGCCTCTCTGCCTCCTTGTGATCTCTGTCTGTCAAATAAATAAATAAAATCTTTTAAATAAAAAGAAAAAAAAAAAGATTGTGAAAATAAACTGAGGCTTAGAGAGGTTAAGTGAGTTGTGCTAAGATTGTGACAGGCTGTTAGTTGTCTTTAAAACATCAGTTGGCTCTTTTTTTCCTGGGCATATGTGGCTGTCTATCCAGTCATTTCTGGCTTGCCCTGTATTGGGAACTGGCTATGAGTTTGGATTAGATCTGTAGAATATAACTAGGAGAAATGGTCATCTCCATCTTGAAAACAAGATATCTTTTATGTATTTTATCCTTCCCTTCACCCTCTTCACCCCCACCATGTACTGTAACAGACATTATAGAATTTCAACTCTGATCATGAAGATAGTACTCTGAATGATCCCCAGAACAGAACTCATTTAAGTTTATTAAAATAATATTTTTAAATTATTTAAATAATAAAGATAGCTCAGATGCTACCTTTTCCTTCAAGCCATTCCTGATCCCCTAATTAGTATTCACCTTTTTTTTTTTTTTTTCTCCCCTACTGCCTGCATGTTTTTCTGCTCCTGAGGACAGGGAACATTTCTTTGGTCTACTGCTTTGCCTGTGATAGGCACTTGGTAAGCATTTTGAAATAAATGAATAAACTAGATGATAAGTGAATTTTTCAGAAGGTAAAACTATATATTTCATGTTAAGAAATGTTAATCTGGTCATGCAGTGAGTGTAGCCTGAGAATTTCTCTCTACATGGGCTCTGTGCCTTCTCTGCAATGACGTTCTGACTCAGCAGTTCTTAATCAGCAGATTGGTTGTACTGTATCACTTTCATCTTCTGTAACACAGCTTATGTACCTGGGTACCTTGGTACTAATTACTGACATAGTATGACCATGACCTCATTAGACCTTTTAGCATACAGGCCCTTTCTGACTGCTGTACAGTAAGAAAAGACTTAGATGGAAAAAGAGATGCTATTTTCTATTTGAAGCAAATGATTTGACTTAGACAACTATGTGACAACTGGCTTCACTCAGATTCTCTTGGCATCTTTAAAGAACATTTGAACCATATTTGAGATGCCATTGTGTTCCTACCTTCAAATACAACAGTGGGAGATTCTGATCAGTATGTTTGAGGTTGGAACCAGAAATCTGCACTTTTAAATAGTTCCCCTGGTTGGGGCACCTGGGTGGCTCAGTGGGTTAAAGCCTCTGCCTTCGGCTCAGGTCATGATCCCAGGGTCCTGGGATCGAGCCCCACATCTGGCTCTCTGCTCGGCGGGCAGCCTGCTTCCCTCTCTCTCTCCTGCCTGCCTCTCTGCCTACTTGTGATCTCTCTGTCAAATAAATAAATAAAATCTTCAAAAAATAAATAAATAAATAAAATAGTTCCCCTGGCAACTGTAATGGTAAGTTACTTAATTTTGGGGACCAGTAGAGGAGAAGTCGGAAAGACCTGAATCCTAATTCTTCTCTATACTTACCAGCAGTATAACTTTGGGAAAGTTACATAGTGTCTTTAAGGTTCAGTTTGATTGTTTGAATATTATGTAGACAATAACAGGACCTCCATTCAAACAATGTTAGGAGGATTAAATGAGATAATCCATTTAATATGCTTAGCACAGTGTTTGACAGTAAAATGTAACTATCATTACTAATATTATTACCACTAATTATCAGGTTCTTTATAAGGGATCTTGGGGCACCTCGTGACTCAGTTGGTTGGGTGTCCAACTCTTGGTTTTGGCTGGGGTCATGATCTTGTGGGTCATGGGATCAAGCCCTGAGGCTGGCTCCACACTCAGCAGGGGCTCTGCTTGAGATTCTCTCTCTCTCTTCCTCTGTCCCTACCCCCACAAATAAATAAATAAATATTTAACAAAAAATAAGAGATCTTTCTTTGTGTTGTTTTTGTATAGCGCATACAAAATAGAATCTACTGTCTACAAAGAAAGGATTCATGTGTATGGGTGTGTGGTCTTTCTCTTAATGAGTTCTCAGTTTAGGTATTTAAAGTTCTGTATGGGCTTACTCTGATCCCAATTCCTCTTCCTTAATAATTCACCAAGTAGCCATTTTATGCTTTTTTTTTTTTAATTACTCAGGGACTATTACTCTGTGTTTGTTTGTGCACACCCGTGTGTGTGTGTGTGTGTGTGTGTGTGTGTGTGTGTGTGTATGGTGTGAATATTACCAAAAGATGCTTACCTGGAAAATTTAAGAACTGAATATTCTATTGCAGCATTTCTCAAACAATTAGATAACATGTCATAATTTAGGGACTAGAATTGAGACTGTGGATAAAGTAAATGCAGAGAGCCATCTTTTAAGTTCTGGTCTCTCCTTATAAAATTCTCTGTCTGCTTCAACATCTGAAAATGGAACAGAGCTAATCTGAGCTAGGGTTTGGTGGTGCTACCTACAAAATAAACTGAGTTTTGATGTGTGTTGTGTTTCATATATTCAAGGAAGAGTGATATGGAATGCTTGGGGCAGGAGGGAGGAACTGGGAGTGGGAAGAATCATTGTATCCAAAGGTTTTAGAGCCAGTCCCTTGTACCTTAGCTATTTGTTATGAATTTACTCCCCAAAATAGTAAATAATAAGAAGTTTAAGTTTGGGGCAGAAATACTCTTTCATGGCAGGGGTAAGGTTTATTTTAAGTAAAGCAGAAACTCACCAGGGCAAGAGAATGGGTGGATTCACCTGAAGAGTCATCTTTGCATAAAAAAGTAATACTGTTGCTAAGAATAGAGTGTCAAAAAAGGAATAAATAATCTTTGGGTCTGTGTGTTGTATGTCTTTCATTTGCATGGATTAAAAAGTCCATAATTCTGCAAGTTTTAGTTAGCTCTTATAGCTGCTATCAGTTCTAGTTAATTTAAGTAACTTTGACTTACTTTTTTATGACATTTGCATTCCACTGTCTATTGAATTCTCAAATAGCCTGGAGAGTGTGATGAGAATGGTGGTCTACAAGTCTTACACTTTAGTGAACCAGTCACAGTCAGTGTTCATTTATCATTGTCAACGAAGAGCTGTCGTCATCTGACCGGAATGGATGAGAAATTTCAGTTGTTGGGGCAACAAGAGTATTCAGAGCTGAAATTTCAATTAGAAGTAAGGTTGACTAGTTAACAGTTAAGGGTCTCATTTTGGGTCAGATTACCCTCATTGCTCTTTCAAGTATTAGATGTTCTTAGTTATGAGGAACTCGTGGAATTCTTAATAGCATTGGTTTACATATAATTTCTACTCTTTGACTCATATGAATTTAAATCTTCTCTAAAAACCTGTATGGTTTCAGAGGCTTAGAGAGGATTAAAAAGCTATAAAATTCTAAATAACTTCATCCAGTGAGCATGTTTACCTAAATGTGTCATCAAACTTCTCAGTTTTCTGGTTAGAGAACCGGTTTGGGACAGGCTGACTCACACTGTCAACCGATAGAATGCAAACACATTCAGAATTCTGGTGAGACTAATGCAACAAAAACAGGGTTCTGTAAGCTTTTAGAGGTGAAGTGTTTCATTTCACCAATAAGTCTTCCTATCACTAAGAACTTTCAAAAGAAACAAATACATGTCTTCACAGTTGTTAAGTGCTGGGTGAGGTGGAATAAGCATACTACTGTATCCAATACCTGTGCCACTGTTATATTACTTTGAACTTTGGTCTTCTTCCCTAATTTGTCTATTTACTTTTTTTTAAGTTGAAGTATAATTAACATACAATGTTAGGTTAGTTTCAGGTGTACAATATAGTGATTTAACTTTTGTATACATTGTAAAATGATAACTTTAATAGGTCTAATTACCACCCATCACTGTATAAAGTTAATACAGTATTATTGACTATATTCCTTTATCCTATTACATCTCCATGACTTACTTATTTTATAACTGGAAGTTTATACTTCTTGATCCCCTTCTTGATCCCTACCCCCCAACCACCAGTCTGTTCTCTGTATCTATGACTCTGCGTTTGGTTTTGTTTTGTTTGTTTTGTGTTTTAGATTACACATGTAAGTGAACGTGTGGTATTTGTCTTTCTCTGTCTGATTTATTTCACTTAGCATAATACCTTCATGTTGTCATAAATGGCACCCCTTCCCACTCTTAAAGAAAATCATTTTTAAAGATAATCTGGGAAATATTAGTGTTTTGCCCTTCAATTAATAAAAGCAGTGCTCTGGAATTCTAGATATTATCTCCATATGTAAATAAACATTTTATTGGGTTTGTATTTCACTTTTAATTGTTAGATCACAAATTCTTTGCCCAAATAGTTATTCACATTCTTTTCAATTACCCCTTGTGCAAGGAAGGTAGATAACAAGAATATTTATGCCCATTTTGAGGATTAAAACATCTGTACAGAACTCAAGTTATCTTTTTTTTTATCAAGTTTATTCAACAAATTTGGGAGCAATTCCAAAGATGGCCAAAGAGTGATATTCTCTAAGATGATGATATTCTCTATGAAAGGTTTGCTGAATATCTTTTCAAGGATAAAGGGATGGAAATTGGAATGTCTTCTTGGCAGAGTTCAGGGTACAGTCAAAATAAATAGACACTCCTATTCCTTTCTCTTTTCCAGGTAGTTCTATCTCATTGCCATTTGTTTATATGTTGCTGTAATTAACCAATTTTAGGCCAGGCAAAAGAGATTAGGTAGCATACTTAATACCTAAGAGATTAGGACACATACTTCTCCAATCCCATTTTGCTGTGAATTTTGCTAAGTCTTTATTAGGAAGTTGTACAGTAATAGAAAACATTTTCTGAAAACCTTATCCCCTTTGGTGTTTTGCTTATAGTTGTAGTTCTCTGATTGTTGTTAATATTATTATTGTTATGCTCTTTCCAAATTTGACTCTGGACATACCTAACATAATGCTTTGTGTATGCTGTGGATGCTCTGACAAATTCCCGATGGTGGGTTGAGATTTTTCTGTGCAACACATTTCTCTTGGTCTCAGAAGAAAGAGGAAACTTGGGATAATGGCACATGGTCTGCACAACCTAGCCCTCACCTCAACAGAGACTTAACAGAGGCTTAATTCCTCAACAGAGACTTAATTCCAGACTTGTCTTTTTCATTCCTTTGTACCTGTGGGTGCAATTTTCTGCCTGAAATATCCTTTCCCCTCTTCTCTGCCTGATGAAAGTCTACTCAGACATCAAGTAAATTGCTCCCTGATGGGACACCTTCCCATTCCCTCCATGAAGAACTAATCCATGCCTTAGACGGGATCCATGAGTATTCTGTGTATGCTACAGTTGCAGCCCACATTTTACTACCTCATACACTTATATTTTCTACTGGTGCATCAAAGATAGGATCTATATCTTACTCTTTATTTTTGTCCCCAGTTCTTAGTTTCATGCATAGTATTAGGTTAAGTGAATGTCAATGAGTGAATGAACAGATTACAGATTCCCCCTTTTTTCGTTTTTCTCGTATAGAACAAAATGCTCTTCTCCTTTTTTTTTTTTTTCCCACAAAAAATAATCATTTCCCTTGATCATTTCCCTTTGGAATATCTCCAGTAACCTATTTCCAAGTCCCTGTCCTTTGGTTCCTGAGTATGATTTGGCATTAAAGGACCTTCCTCTGTAAAGTTTTAATAAAACAGCTGACCTGTATCTCATGAGAAATGTCCATTATCATTAACAGTTTTATCCTTTTTATGGCTGAACAAAACTGAAAGGATATGACTTGTCTGATAGGGATTGTGTTCAATCTCTAGATCAATCTCAGTGGGAGGGGGTGGTTCATACCGTCTTTACGGTATGAAGAGTTTTGATCCATAAATATGGGATGTCTTGCCATTTATTAGGTTTTTCATTTGTCAATATTGTTTTATAGTTTAAAAGTTCAAGTCTTACACTGCTTTTATTTAATTTATTCCCAAGTGTTTTTTTTTTCTTTTTGCTGCTATTGTAGCAGCAATGGAATTGTTTTTTTGTTTGTTTTGATTTTTTTTTAGATTTTATTTATTTATTTGACAGAGATCACAAGTAGGCAGAGAGGCAGGCCGAGAGAGAGGAGGAGAAGCAGGCTCCCTGCCGAGCAGAGAGCCGGATGTGGGGCTCGATCCCTAGGACCCTGGGATCGTGACCTGAGCCGAAGGCAGAGGCTTTAACCACTGAGCCACCGAGGTGCCCCTGGAATTGTTTTTTAATTAAACTTTTAGTTTGCTTGTTGCCACTGTACAGAAATATGAATGATTTCTGTATATCAATCTTGTGTACTGGGATTTTGCTGAGCTCATTTATTAGTTCTAGTAGATTTCTTAGTGGGTTTTTAAAGATCTAATTATTATTATTATTATTATCATTGTGTTAGTTTAATTTCCAAAGCAAAAGATGATCAGAGATTGTTCATCTCTCCTAAAAGGGAAAACACTAGTTTTTATTTTGTAGGATTGTGTATTAGCTATTTTATTCATGCCTAGATCTAAGTTCTTATGATGGTTTTTTATAAAGATTTTATTTTTAAGTAATTTCTACACCTAATATGGGACTCGAACTTACAACTCCAAGATCAGGAGTCACCCATTATACTGCCTTAGCCAGCCAGGCACCCCTTCTGTGATGATTTTATGTGCTACTTCATATGTTTATATATTCTATCTTAATTTTATATTTTGAAGACAAATTATTTCATCTATCAACTATGTTAGCATATTAAAACTACTATATGTTAAGATCTATAGTCTTACTATAAATTTTGGAGTAGTTTAGAAAAAAAAGTTACCCATATGATTTTGTCTGAAAGAAGAAAGTGGCCATAGATGGACAATGACTGGCAGGTTCATATACTTTTACCTTTAATTTTGCTTTATTTCTGATTCTCCAGAAGATGTTTAGGGACAGTTTGGAGTTCGTGGATCATGTCCATCACCCCAGTGTCAGTCCCCTATCCAAATAAGCATAATCCCTTGTATTTGGGAAAGCATAAAGAAAGTGTATGCTGCTTTTATTCTTCAGGGGTCATTTTATTCACTTAATCAGGCGACTGCTGCAGATTAGTATAAATTTCATCTGAACTGCAGGAACTGCTGCTCTTGGATCAAATCCCTACTTCTGTTGCTTTTACAGCCTTGCTCTGCTAGGAGATCCGAAGACCTCTGGGGAAGGTGCTAACAAGTACTTGGGTGGGATCTGTAAACCTGACTCTACAAGTGTCTCAGTGCTGCCCCCCTCCTCCCACCACCACTACAGTCTTCTGTGATGTCTTTAAGGTCCTGCATAATGGCTTCTTTTCTTGTGGGTTTTAATTCCTTACTATTCAAAAAACAAAAACACAAAGTTACCAATGACTGACTTACCTCTGAAAGAAGATTGGAATTAAGAGGCATCTGAAGTCATAGAGAGTCAATTCGTTGAACAATGTTTAATAGCCCAAAAAGGGGGAATAGAATCTAAAGTCCATATATGGGGCCTGGCTAAATGAACTGCATCTATAAAATTAAATAATATGCAGCCACTTAAAAAAAAAGTAGGAAGAATATGGTATGATCTCTCTTCATGAATTGCTGATATAGGCTTACAATAATTTTTTAGAAAAATGCACAGGAAACTTAACTATGGATTACTTTGGGGAGTAGGAAGTAAAATGAGAGGAAGGTTTTAATTTTTATTTTATACTTTTCTGTTCATTTAAATTTTCTATTTTCATATATTACTTGTTCATCTATTTGTTTTTTAGTTATTTCAAACACATATGAAATTAGAGATAATAGTATAATGAAACCCCATGTGTTCCTTATGCAGCCTCAATAACTATCAACTCCTGGCCTGTCTTGTTTCTTCTGTACCACCCTACTGAAGGATAGAAGAATATGCCATTCCAAAATATGCCTCTCTGGCATAAGAACTATTTTGAATTGATATTTTGAGAAACAGCAAATGCAGAAGTTCTGAAGATAAGAGTAGAGTTAACCTTTTATAAGAGAAATTTACACTTATGGAGGGACTCTCTGTAAGGGTATCTCGCTCTCAGTACCAGGACAAGAAGGATGACTAAATCACAAGACAGTCTTCCCAGTGGAGAAGACACCAACTTAAATCTGCATAACAGACCTTACCCTTGCGTTTTCTGGTAATGTCCTTAACAAGCTGCCCCTCCCCCAACCCACCAGATCTTTTGCTTTTAGCTGAAGATGGTATTTAAGGTTCCAGCTAACTTATCTTGTAGAGGTACTTATTTTCCCTGGTTATTTCCCATGTATGTACTTGAGGTATACATGTTAATAAACTTCAATTTGTTTTTTCTCTTATTAACCTGTCTTTTATTACAGAGGGTCTCAGCCAAGAACTCAGAAGTATAGAGACGAAATTATTTTCCTCCCCTACACTATGCTCCCCACTTTAAATTATTTTGAAGTAAATCCCAAACATTCTATCATTTCATTTTAAAATATTTTCAGACTATATCTCTAAAAAATAATGATTTTTTAAAATACATATCACAACACCATTAACACACCTAACATTAGAAATAATTCTTTCGTATTCTGAAATATTCCAGGGTTCAAATTTTCCTGATTCTCTCCACCCCCTCCTATACTGTCTTCAAATCAAAACTCAAGTAAGATCATCCATTACGCTTTATGGAAATGTCTAAATTTCTTTTAACTTATAAACTTCCCCTTGGTAATTTCCCCTTATACATTATTTACAGCATTTGTTAATGGAACCAGGCTGTTTGTTACACAGAATCCTCACAATATTGATTTTGCTGGTTATAACCCTGTGTTGTCATTTTATTATGTTGGGTTTTTTAAATGCATTTACGTATATATATGTATTTGATTTTGAAGAAATTTAATGTTTACGTACTCATTCGGCCGTGTAGAAAAGGTGCAGGAAAGTTCCTATCTATGGGTCAATATCAAAACATTTAGAAGCATGAAGAAGAATAACACATTTCTCTTCTTGCCACCAAAGAGCAGGGGATCTTTGGGAGAGGTCTTCACTAAAACAAGAGCTCCTTTGAAGTCCGCATAGCTGCTGCTACCAATTACAGTGTTCATGTTAGTGGCTATGTTTGGAGAGAGTAATACATTTATTTATTCTGTACATACCAATTGGGCACTCTCTGTGAGGGGCTAAGGCTACACAGATAAACAAAACAAGATGTCTCTGCTCTCCTTACAGAAGTGTGTAAGTGGGGAGAAGACAGACACGAAGCCATGATAAACAGGCTTCTTCATCACATATGTATTGTGTCCAGTGCTTATCCTTCTGACTTAATATAGATCTGCTATTATAGGATGCAAAGAACATTTGTCCTCTTTCCTCATCATATATATCCTCTTCTCCAAAGCTGGACTTCTTACGTCTGGCTTCCCCATTTCTGGATCAACCATGTTCTAGGGCCTGTTTCTTATTTATTGGTGATATTAAAGTGATTATTCAGAAAGCTTACTAGATAGATGAACTTGAGCTTTGCAGGTTTTCAAGGTCTCCACCATTCCCTGTTGTGTATATCCAGCCTCTTCCTCTCATTTATCTTAGCCAGATGGTCCCTGAATACATTTGAGGTTGAGGACTGCACCCCCACCCCTTACACTTTTCTTTCCATTATCCTTTTTTTTTTTTTTTAAGATTTTATCTATTTATTTGACAGAGATCGCAAGTAGGCAGAGAGGCAGGCAGAGAGAGGGGAAGGGAAGCAGGCTCCCTGCTGAGCAGAGTGCTCTATGCGACTTGATCCTAGGACCCTGGGATCATGACCTGAGCCAAAGGCAGAGGCTTTAACCCACTGAGCCACCCAGGCGCCCCTCCGTTATATTTTAAATGAAAGTAATTATTAATAAATGTAGCATCTGTGAGGAAATTTGGGCTATCTTCCAATTCAATAAAAGAATTTGAACATTGTTTCTAAAACATTTTAGAAGATGGATTCATCTGAATCATCTATGTTGGTATCTTTAAACGCCCCCCCCATATCCCCATCTTTGATATATATCTGAAGTACAAAGAAACCAACTTTTGGGGAGTCCTTTCACGATTTGGTGGGTTATGAGTGCTCAGCCATGGTGCAAGAGAAGTTTGTTCTGAAACCACAAATCTCCTTGGATTTCTGAGTTTTCTTTCTGGAATTGAAAGTGGGAACTAAGTGACTGCCCCTCATGTTTCCCTAACAAACAAGATAAAATTAGTCTGAAAAAATACAGGCCTATTTAGAGGAGATGGGGAAGCGTGTTTCAAGATTAAACTCTTCCAGTTTAGAATTAATTCCTGCCATCCAGAGGTTTTTTTTGTGATGAAGTTTTATCTGATTTGCTCTGCTTTGTTATTATTGAGGCATGACTCATTTAGAATTCAACACAGATGAAAATTGAGTGATTTTTTTTTCCTTCCAACAGTTTTGTTATTCTGTGCCTCTTACTTTGTTTATTGATAAAAATCTTAGCCCTCAAAGGAATGGTGAGAATAAGCCACTGAATTCTTCTGCATAATGAGGCCACAGGAGTTCTCCATCTGGATCTCCACAAATAAACACATAAAAAGACCATTCATTTAATTGAAATGCTGTCCTAACAGCTTAAAGTATCATGTTTGAAGGTATGGTTATCGAAAAACTGGCATGTTCTTGGATGGATTATTAGCTGGAGATTCGATTAGTCAGCAAATCTGTTTAGAAAAGAAGTAATTTGACATAAAGCAAATGACAGATGTGCTTCACAGGGAATTTTTTTTTTCTCTTTAATTGTCATTTATATTGGGTCCTCACTGGTGGCACTATTGGTAAATATTCAGTTTTGAGATCTCTGATTTCTATGAAGGGTGTGTCCACCAAACAGTGTAGTTGCAGCCACATGTGCTTCTTTTTTCTATATTGTTCTTTTACTATATATATTCCACCGTTTGTTATGGCATGACAAGTCTTGAATGTCATATTTAGTTAACACCAAAAACAAAAATGCATGATATAGGGGTGCCTGGGTGACTAGGTTGGTTAAGTGTCTAACTCTTGATTTCCACTCAGGTCATGATCTCGGGGTTATGAGATCAACCCCTGCTTCAGATTTTCTCTCTCCCTCTCCCTCTGCTCCATTTTTTTTTTTTTTAATGCATGATATAAAGTGACAAAACTGTAAATTAGAAATTACTTATTTTTGAGAAAATATAATGTCCTCATAAATTCTGCTAACATGTTTCTTCTGAAACATCATTTTTTCCTTTTTTTTTTTTTTTTAAGATTTTATATATTGAAAGAGAGAGCAAGTGCTCAAGTAGGGGGAGGTACAGAGGGAGAGGGAGAATCTCAAGCAGACTCTGCCCTGAGTACGGAGCCTGATAAGGGGTCAGATGGGGGCTCAATCCCAAAACCCTGGGATCATGACCTGATCTGAAATCAAGAGAGACACTTAACCGACCAAGCCACTTAGGCACTGCTTCTGAAACATCTTCTGTAGAAATATAAATTACCTGTTTTCAGGCATCTCAAATATTTTAAGCTGTTACTGGGAAATTCATTGAAACAAATGGGAAAATGCTGTGGGCATAAATATATGTGCATGATAAATAGGAAATGTGAGGAAGCAAGAATTTCCAAGTAGAAATTGAGTTAAATAGGAGAAATTGGCATGAAATTCTCAAACACTTCAAATCAACTGAATTTTCAGAAGCGGAATCTGACAAAATGAATTTTGGATTCCACGATGTTGAACAGATCAAACTTGTCAGGACCATGAAATGTCAGTACTGTGTTATAAATTGCCAGGATCCTGGATTTGGACTCGAAAGCTTGTCTGGCATGGGATTGTATGGAAAGAGGAGGGTTCAGATCTTTTAGAAAAGAAACAAACAGAAACCCAAACAGTCTTGGGAAGTCCAAACCTGAATTTTATAGGGAAGAGGAAATATACTGAAATTATATTGACAACAGCAAAATACTATTTCAAGAAAAAGGTTAGGTTTGTGTTTTTATGATATATTAGAATTTTTTCCTTCAGAAGTAACACATCTCTGAAAGCCCAAGTCAGTGGGAAAGTCTGATTCATGTTACTAACATCCACTTTACATACTTTTTAACATCAAGTCATGTTTAGAATGAGGTCAGATTCAAGATTAGTCCCAGGCAAAGTTACAAAATAAGAAATGGGTACACTCCTGCATTGCTAGTAATAATATAAACAATCTATTTATAGAGGACACATTAGCTACAGTTTTCAAAATCCCTAAAAGGTTCATAACTTTTGGCCCATATCTAAGGATTTATTATTCTAAGGCAACAATTAAGAAGGTGTAAAAATTACAGTATGAGGCTATTAGTCACTTCCTTATAAAAGTGAAAAAGTGGAAGGTATATAAATGCCTACAATAGGGAATTTGTTAAATAAATTATATCTGTATGATATAGCAGAAGTCATGCTCTTAAAAATTACGGTGTAGAGAAGTAGTGATTTAGGAGGATGTTCATAATGTTTTAATGAATAAAAATAGGGTACAACAACTGTGAAAAATATGAATTGAGAGAGTTGTTTTTAGCTTTTTTTGTGGTTAATTTTTCCACTGTTCTTCAATTTTAAAATACCCTTTTGGGATCTTTCTTTCTTCCAGTACCTTGATAAAGGACTTGCCTTCTTTTTTTTTTTTTTTTTTTAAAGATTTTATTTATTTATTTGACAGAGAGATCACAAGCAGGCAGAGAGGCAGGCAGAGAGAGAGGAGGAAGCAGGCTCCCTGCTGAGCAGAGAGCCCGATGCGGGGCTCGATCCCAGGACTCCGAGATCATGACCTGAGCCGAAGGCAGCGGCCTAACCCACTGAGCCACCCAGGCGCCCCAAGGACTTGCCTTCTTTTATATCTGCTCTCACTGGTACAACTCCAAAGCTCTCAAGCTTGTTCTTCTTCACCTATTAAAATCGACTTTTGTAATATACATATACTATCCTCCAAAGCTGGACTAAGTAAAGAGAATTAATCCAGAAGCTAATTTATGATAAGATATTAATATAAAATAATAGATTAAAGTTTAACAACTTCTCTTACATTTCAGTCACTTATTCAACAAATATTTATTGTACTTCTCCATATTCTGGACCTTGCAGGAGAAACTATGAGCAAAACAAATCAAATGTAGGCCCCTTACCTAATAGTGGGAATATTTGATTCTTCACAATCATTTTAGGCCAGATGATGTGATTGTATGGGGATCTTGTGACATTGGCAGGCCAGAGGAGCAATGGAATCTTTTGGTGCACTTAAAAACTGCCATATTGCATGAGTCTTAATTTCATATATATGCTAGCGTGTCCTCTTCATGATACCACTGCATTAACATTTCTGTTTTTTTTTTCTAATTAAAATGATTTCCAAAACGGGGAAATAGGTCTCTGTAGTTAAAAGAAAAAAATTTCCTTAAGCACTGTGTTGCTCTGTTCAGTGTTACAGTATTAGATCATTAGGCAGTTTAGTAATACCTCTACTCTGAAGGAAAGAAGGTATGAGCAGCCCTAGAGAGTGATCCCTGCTTTGTGCAGCCTGTTTTCTCTGTTGTCATCATGCCTGTAACACAACACTGCACTGTTTTATTGTCTGTCCCTCCTATGCTGAAGTGTATGACCCCTTGAAAGCTCCTATTCATCATCACATCCTTACCCCCCCGCCCAGTCAGTATAGGATCTAATTAAATGCCTTCCTGGAAATCTGAAAAATGCCAGTGTGTCACCAAGTATGTAAAAAAAACCACCTTTAAAAAAAGGCAAATGTGAAGAAAGATGCTAGTGCTTACTGAGTGCTTCCTGTGTGTTACATACTTAGCACTTTTATGCATTTTATAATTTAGTAATTCCAAGAACTTATAAGATATGCTTATCTGTTTTTAACAGATAGTGAAACTGAGATTAAATAGGTTAAGTACTTTTTGACCAAAAAGCTGGTGAGAGGATGGGACCATGGCTTAGACTTTTGTTATTCTGACTCCAGAGTCTATACTTTTTAACTCCAGTAGCCTACACCCTTCTAAGAAAATGCTTTTTTGTGCAGTGATTTTTACTCCTCATTTACTCATCATTTATGCCAGGCATCTCCATCCTCATAGCTGGCTGTTTGGCTTTATCTTCTCATGAGGAAATAATACACTTGCCAGGAAAAGTTACCTGCAAGTTGCAAATTCAGGATACAGTTTCATTCTAATGTTCCACCTTAATTTCCATTTATGAGGCAAAAATTTCCATTTTGACATGGTGTAATGACTCTTCTTTCTCTTTGTATTTTATAGGCAGGTGGAACACAAGTTTGAGGTCACCTTTCCACATTCAGTCTTTGGCTTCCTGTTCTGTAGGGCTGTTAAACTAGTAGCTGTGAGCCTGTTGGATGTTTATCCAGTGTTTACTGTATGCCCTCCATTCTCCTAGGGCTAAGCTGGCTGTTGAATAATTATAGTCCTTAATACCCTTTTTGCCTGACTTTCCGTAATATTGCAACAGTAGTGTCAGTACCACAGAATGAACACCTCAGTCTTCTTTTAATCATCTACATATTCTTTGTGAGTATCTGGTCTTTTCAACTGTATTTTTATTATGTCTTAAAATTCTTCTGGACCACCCCCTACAACTCCAAGCACAAAACTTCAGCATATAATAATGATTCTAGGGAGAATAGCACCAAATATGCTATCAGGAGAGCTAGCTTCTGGTCTAGTTTTATTACTATTTAGCAGCAAGATTTTGTGATTTCTTATCTAGGACTTGATGGGCCTCACTGTTCTCAATTCAAAAATCAGAAGGTTGGTCTAGGTTGTTAGGTCTTTTCTAGTTTAAATTCAGGATTCAGAGACTTCTGTAATTTTTTTGTAGTTATCCAACTGATCAATTCTTTGTAGTGGCATTAATAGGAATACAAACATTATAAACTGACCTGGATTTGCAAAGGCAATACTGGGTTCAATTTGGATATGTGACATTTGAGAAGTAGTACAGTATACCTAAATCTAGATATCCTTTAAGAATGGAAATACAGGGGCGCCTGGGTGGCTCAGTGGGTTAAAGCCTCTGCCTTCAGCTCAGGTCATGATCCCAGAGTCCTGGGATCGAGCCCCGCATCGGGCTCTCTGCTCAGCGGGGAGCCTGCTTCCCTTCCCCTTCCTCTCTCTCTGCCTGCCTCTCTGCCTACTTGTGATATCTGTCTGTCAAATAAATTTAAAAAATTAAAAAAAAAAAGAATGGAAATACAGACTTGGATTTGAAGTTGGTAAAGACACTGTCATCCTCACTGGCCTCTTTTGATAGTATGAGTTAGAATCATAGGCTTTAAAGTAAAAGGTACTTACTTATAGCAATCACATAACCACAGATATTTAGATCTGAAAGAGAAATACATATCATATGGTCTGTCCCATTTGTTTTATACACAAGATTGGAGAAATGGAATTTGTCCAAAGTTACACACTATCTACAGATCTAGTCTATAGACCAGAGTCCCCTATCTCCAAGCTCCTGCTTCATCCCTCGCTGTGTTTGTTAGGTTTCCTCTTTAACTGCTTTATAACATGTATAATATTATTTTGTGAGTAATAACTTCAGTAATCATTGCTTACCAAAAAAAAGGTGCAAAATTATTTGTAAAATTTGGCTCAGCTTTCTGGGAAGAACAGAAGTTGAAACACAGTGTCATTACTGTTTCTGAATTTTGACCTCTATAATTAAATGGTGCTATATGAAAAGCACTGAATTGTGTAGTGGCAAGGTACGATTCTGTGACATCTATTGAAAGCTAAGTTATGGTGTACAGTCCTAAATTGTGTTCAGTACCTTTATGAGGTAATTAATTTCTCTGCATCCCTTCCCAGATCCTATGTTAGGTCTGGGGTGTATGAACACTTGTGATACTCTGTAGAATTATGATACTGAAGTAAATGTTTATGGTAGGTCTCCATTTTGTTCTGATAAAGAACTGGATACCCATGACAAAGGTCAAATGGAGATCTGGCATCTATTTCACTACTTGCAAGACATAGTCTTGAGAATATGTAATACATATAACTCCTTGCCAGAAAACGGAAAGGAAATGATTGCATTTGAGTACAATGTATTCTACAACAATAGTTTAGTGTGCATGAAATTTAAAACTGCTGGCTTTCTAAATAAGATTTTTTTAAGTAGACTTAGTTTATTTTTTAAAACATTATACCCATTGTGTCATACTTTATGGGAATAGAGTCTTTAAAAGCTGAGATTTAAGACCAAAGAAGCTAAAAATTCTAATGGCAATGGTTGCAAGATATTGAATTCTCCAGTAAAGTACTCTAGTTTAATGTGTTTGTTGATTTCTCCTGAATGTTCTATTTTCATGAGCATTTCAAGTTATTATGTCATTTTACCATAATGGTGCCTTTTTTCCCCTATCCATCATGATTGCTTAGTACCTTAGAAGCTTCAGTATCAAGCCTTAAAGTCTGCAGTGGTGTCTCTGTTTTACACATGCACAAATTAGTTAGGGTTTTATACAGGTGGAAACCATATCTACCTCCTTCACCTAGTGTCTTCCATAGTACTTGGCATGTAGCACACATTTCATTATTTGTTGTTGCTGGGGTTTTTTTGTTTTGGCGGTTGGTTCTCGAGTGATTGAATGAATGGCATGCAGTACAAACTAGCTAACTAATTAACTAAAAATTTAGATAAATATACTTATCATTTACATATATATGAGGGAGATAGCCAAAGCCCCTGAAAAGAAGATTTGATGTTTTTGACAAAAGCCTTTAAAAGTATTCACATATAGGGATGTCTGGCTGACTCAGTTGGAGGAGCATGCTACTCTCGATCCTGGGGTCATGAGTTTGAGCCCCACATTGGGGGAAGAAATTACTTAAATAAATAAACTTTTTTAAAAACTTACTATTTTTTTTTTAAGGTACTCAAATATCCTCAGTTAACAAGAAGGTGAATATGGCTCAACTTTTCAGTCACTTTGTCTGATGCCCATCTGCAAAATAGGCCTTTCATAATGGGAAAGGTTTGATGATGGAAATCTTTTTTTATAAAGTTCCCTCAGCCAAAGGAGAGGTAGAAGTGCTTTGTTCTTCACTAAAGACTAAACAACAAAAGACTTAGCCCAAGGTGTGGTCAGGGCAGCAACCCTTGAAGCTGGGTCCCTGGTGACTTTACTCTAAAGACCCTTCTTCTTCCTGGGCCACTGTTCTATCTAGTAACTCTTGGGCAGGACAGGAACAAGAATTTCTACCTGTGACTCTTTCTTCACTATGTGGCTTTTGAGAAGCCAGCATTTGAACTCCTGCTTTATGAAGTCAGAGTATAAATGCTAACCTATTCGGCCAAGATATTATGAAAAGTAATTTAAGGCTTTAAAAAAAAAAATTCACAGTTGAAGCCACATTTTTATACAGAGTTGCCCTAATATTTGTTTCCCACTTTAATGGTTACTTCAAGGCCCAAAATGTAATAACATGTATGGTTAATATACATGGTTTGTTTTTGTATTCTAAAAAAGAATGCATGATTTCAAAAAAAAAAAAAAAGGTTTCCTTTTCCCCACTCACAGCCTTTTCCCCCACTGAAACTGAAAAAGGAAAAAGAAATTATGCAAGCTTTTTTGAAAGTACAGACAGATTTGGCATTTCACTTATGGGAAAATTTTGCAAAGTTGTACTGACTAAAAGTGATTTTTGTTTTGCCTTTCCTGTGAAGCCATCCAGAAAGGTCAAAAATTACTGGCATCGCTTTTATATAAAACATTTCACGTAGACTCCACTTGTAATTCAGCCAAGTACATAATTCAGGTCATCAGTGACACACATATCCACACACTGGAACTGGTCAGTGAACAGAAAGTGGTCATGAAATGTGGATAATGTTACCTTATGGACAGACCAAACTGCCCAGATTACAGCAAAGGAAACTTTGCATTAACATGCTTGGGAATGGTTTCCTGAGGTCATCCCTGCCCCCATCCTCCCTCAGTGAGAAAACCAATTGTTTACTGATTACGACAACTACATCAGTTGGCAAACATTTTGGCCTAAAAACCTGTGACATCAGTCTCCTTTAGGGTTTTCCACATAAAACACATTCTTCCAGGAAAACACAGAAATTGAGCCTAAATTTGAAATCCATTATTATACCCTCTAAGGTCTCTTTAACTTATCTCAATCATGTATTTCTTAATTTTTATTTTATTTCCATATAGATACTATCCAACACTTGCCAACCGAGAAACATTCGCAGTGTTTTTTCAGAGTTTCAGTCAGAGAGTCTTTTATAGTTATCCTCACCCAACTTCCTTTTTATGGGGATTATGATATCTGTCTTTGTTTCTCTGTACTGAGGGTCATTGATTTGGGAGTGGCTTCTATTACTTTGTTTGAGGAAGGAAATCAACATTATTCTTTGACCCCTTAAGACAAGTTCATCTTGCTTTTGTGAAGAGTGGCTATGTGCTCAAGAGGAAGTACTCTCAATAAAGTTAGAAAGACTCCATGATTGTGCACATGTTGTTTTGCCCCTTGTCAGAGAATGAAGCAAATGAGTGGTATTTCACTCATGGAAGCACCTCCTCAACTATTATAGTTTTCCCCACTTTGTTTTGTTAGGTGGATTTCATGTAATATTTTGATGCAAATGGCCCTAAAGCAGGGAGAAGTCCTCAGGCCACAGTCTCCCTGTTGAAGGTAGGGGAGCAAGAAGGACCAGTGCAACAAGGGTGCCAAGATAACGGGAGTTGTGGTGTTGTATGGGCAGAATAGGGCAAGAATTGTCTGTATATCATGTGAGTTGATAATACATTTAACAATCTCATATCCCAAGAGTTCCATCTGAAAGCTGTTCCTTGGCAAACAGAAATAGGTGATTTTCATATCTTCTGGAATGGCTGCTACATAGCCACTCCAGTCACTTTTTCCTATTTTTGGCAATGGTATGTTCACTTTCATTATTCTTTTTTTTTTTTTTTTAAGATTTTATTTATTTACTTGACAGAGATCACAAGTAAGCAGAGAGGCAGGCAGGGAGAGAGGAGGAAGCAGGCTCCCTGCCGAGCAGGGAGCCCGTTGCAGGGCTCAATCCCAGGACCCCGAGATCACGACCTGAGCCGAAGGCAGAGGCTTAACCCACTGAGCCACCCAGGAGCCCCACTTTCATTATTCTTTAAGATGAAGAAACTTTGTGTCCAAAGGCTAAAAAACATGATCTTTTAAATTCTTCCTCTTAAGCCCCCTTGATACATGTAGAAACTCCATTCTAATATATTGATTCCATGGGATACAATTTACATTTGTCTCACTGTTTTCCTTTTCCTCTAGCTCATGGCCTTTATTCCCACTGAAATTCCCATTTCTCAGTGTTGTTCTCTTTGCCCTTTCTTAGTTTAAATAATCTTCATCTGCCTCCCAGCATTATTTCTGGATGTCCTCCTAAGCCTTCCACTAGAAGATAGTTGAGGCCAGCAGTGAATGTTAAAACTATACCTCAGACAGCCCTCCACATTCCTACCCTAAATCTGTAATGTGTTGCCTTCTTTGTTAATGTGGTAAGCCCTCTGGAGAGGGACAACCAGTACTTCTTTGTTCTATGGCAAGCAGCACTCTAACCGTGGTCAATAAATGTTCATAATAATGAAAGATGAAAGAAAGTGTCTGTGTTCAGCAAGTTAGTGCCAAATAAATGTGGAGGCCAAATGAGGCCACGGGTGCCAAACCACAGGGGTTCGAAATAATATTTAATATAACATTGTCTCATTGAATAACAAATCTTACATTGTAATGTCTGAGTCAAATCTTCCCTTGGTGCCAGACTTCTCATACTCCTTTAATCTTCCCCTCAAGATATTTCAAGTTCATGAAGCTCAAGGTAACAACTCCCCCCACCCCCACCCCCACCCCCATGTAGTGAGTAGAAAACAAACCTCCTGATGAATGTGGAAAAAAAGTAACTGGATGTGAGGGCCATGGATTCTCTGGGAATCAGACCAACTGTCTACCGTGAAGTAAGAAATGAAACTTTGCCATTAACCTAGCTATTGTGTAACTTCAGTTACCTAGCTAAAATATGAATTATAAGTAGTTTTAAAAAAGCACTGAGACTACTTATATTTTAGAAAAATCATTATTTTTTTCTGTGATTATTAGAATGCAGCACCATTAGCTTTGTAACTCAGAAGTACACATGGAATAACAGAAGTGAAATGGCAGTTCAGTAAAATTTGATATTGCAATGATGGGTTCTTTTCTATCTTTATATTATCAGTATAGAGCCTTAATTGTCCTTTCCATTTCAAATGAAGGCTCATATTTTCTAAGGTGATTCAGAACAGAGGGGCAAAATTGAGCAAAATAATCTGCCCTTCATATGGTTACAAAATGTTTACCAACCAATCTCTCCTTTTTTGCAGCCAAGCCTCTCAAAATAATAGTTCACATTTAAGCTGCTACGTTCTCGTTTCTTATTTATTCTTCAAAGCATTGTTATTTGGCTGCTGCCCTCACTGTTTTATTGAAAGGACTCATTAAGTTTCCCAGTGTCTTCCTTGTTGCAAAGTCCTGGAACATTTTCTTCTCCTTTTCTGTATTGCTTGAAAGTCTTTCCTTGTTTGGTTTCTTTGCTTTCTTTCCCTTCTAGTTCTTCAGAAAACAGCGAGCCATTGATTCTTCTGGAGTTCCCTTCTCAGAATTCTCTCTCCTCACCATACCAGCACTCATTGCTTCAGCTATCACCAGCTGCAAATCCACTTCACTGGCCCAACATTTTACAGACCCGTATTTCCAACTGTATGTTGTTTAATTAGATATATCATTCTCCCCACTGGACATCAGAATACACCAGGTACCTCATACTCAGCATGTCTAAAACAGGACCTGCCCCCACTTTTGAGCCATTTCCTCCACCAGCAAAAAGCTGTGCACCATTCCTATGTATTATACCTTGGTGACTAGCCCAGAGTGCTTCTCAAAACTCCTTGTATTTCTTCCTCTGCTCTCTAGTCTCATTAGTCACTCATTAGTATTGACTGTGCATCATAAGTATTTTCTTGTTCATACCCTCTTCTCTTTAACCCCATAGCCATTGGAACTTATACCTTCCCCCAGTTTAAAGTTCCTGTCTTTACTCCATGTTGCCTTAATGGTTCTTCAAGAAATCATACCTGATCAGCTCTTTCCTCTTCTCACAATTTGTCATTTGTCCCTTCTTGCCAACAGTATAAAATCCATCTGCTTGTGGCTAACCTTTCCTTTTCTCATCCTGCAATTACACCCTGTACTGTAGTCATGTTGAGTTCCCTCACTACCCATACTATTTTATCTCTATGCTGTGACACTTATTTCTGCCCCTGCCTTGTATGTAGTTTCCATTCTTGTTTGCATAGGGACTAGACCCCTGTTACCTCATCTGCCCCTTTCACAAAGCACTCCCTTGCAGAATAAGGTGCCCAGCATTTATGTTTCCATAGTTTTTATCATACCCGGTTATTGCATTATATTCAAATTATCTTTAAACACATCCTCTTCCTCCCTCTGGACCATGAGATCTTTAAGAGCAGAAGCTATGTCATATTCATCCCTGTATCCCTGGTACAATGTTGAGCCCATAGTGAAAGGTTAGTAAGAGTTTGCAGAATGGATCATTGTCATGTCCACAGTAGCCTTACCTTTCACATTCCTGTTCTAGTAAGCTTATGAATTCATCACTCTTCTCCATGTATTCTTTATGTTTTCTCTTTTCTTCTTCCAACTCCAATATGGTTTGCCTATGAGATTTTTCTGCCATTAAAAGCTGTTCCAGGATTCGTCTATGAGATTCTTTATATTTTTCCATGACTTTCTCCAACTACAAAAGAAAATACATTTATAGTGTGTTAACTGCAAACCCTTCAAAATACTGCCATCTTTCATTCACTGTTTTAGAAATATCTAAATTTTGACTAAGTAATTTAGCAGTGGGTTTCTGATCTTTTTGCTTGTTTTTTTTTATCATTACTCTTATTAATTGATACTTTTTGATGCATCTCAACACAAATGTAATCTTTCTATTGTTACTGTTTTGTTTTGTTTTTTTTACACAGAGAAAATAATTGTTGCCTCTGTGGATATCAGAATAATTTCCCCATATCCCTTTTCTGACACTTCCTTCTCTCTTCAGAAAAACCTTGTCAGAGGAATGACATAAAGAAGGAATCTTTGCATAATATTTGATTCTGAGGCAACTTAACTGCTATCCTGCCCCAGCCCTCCCTAGAGTAGGCATCTTGGATTCTATGGTCTGTTTTATATCATATTATGCCTCAAGGTGTTTGCATATTTTTAAAATTCTTATTAATCAATTCTTTGTTGGTTATGTAGTACTAATGTGAACAAATGTCAACACCAAGTCCTTTCTGGTTTCTGTGGCCTACTTATATCTCTATTATGATATGATCAGCCTGCACCTGACTTATGTGTTTGTCTTCCCTACTAGACTGTGAAGTCCCTGAAGGTAGGGTCTACATTGAATTTTTAACAATTCTTAGCATCTACATAAAAAACAATGAAATCTTGCCTATTGCAACAACATGAATGAATGTAGAGAGTATAATGCTAAGCAGCATAAGTCAGTCAGAGACAAGTACCATATGATTTCACTCGTATGTGTAATTTAAGAAACAAACAAAGGTGGGGCGGGGGGGGGGGGTCAAACCAAAAACCAGACTGTTAATGACAGAGAACAAAGGGTTACCAGAGGGAAAGTTGGGGTAGGAGTGAGGAATGTTGAAATAGGTGAAGGGGATTAGGTGTGCACTTGTCTTAATGAGTACAGAAATAAATCCATGCTTACAGGGTCAATTAATCTATGACAACGGAGGCAAAAGTATACAATGGGGGAAAGACGGTCTTTTCAACAAATGTGCTGAGAAAGCTGGAGAACTATATGCAAAAGAATAAAATTAGACCATTTTCTAACACTATACACACACACACACATACACACACACACACGCACACAGAACCACCTCAAAATGGGTTGAAGACCTAAGGGTGAGACATGAAACTGTAAAACCCCCAGAAGAGAACATAGGCAGTAGTTTCGTTAACATCAGCTATAGCAACATTTTTCTAGATAAGTCTTTTAAAGCAAGGGAAACAAAAACAAAAATAAACTGTTGCAGCTACATCAAAATAAAAAGCTTTTGCACAGTGAAGGAAACCATCAACAAAACAAAAAGGCAACCTACTGAATGGGGGAAGATATTTACAAATGATATATCTGATAATGGGTGAATATTCAAAATATATAAAGAACTTGTAAAGTCAACCCCTGTCCCCCCAAAAAGGTAGGGGGCAATCATATTGAAAAATGGGCAGAGGACCTGAGTAGAAATTTTTCCCCAAAACACATTAAAATGGTCAACAGACACATGAAAAGGTGCTCAACATCACTAACTGACAGAGAAATGCAGTTCAAAACCACAATGAGATATCACCTTATACCTGTCAGATGGATAAAATAAAAAAGACAAGAATAATAAGTGTTGTCAAGGATGTAGAGAAAAAGGAACCCTCATGCACTGCTGGTGGGAATGTAAATTGGTTCAGACACTGTGGAAAACAGTGTGGAGGTTCCTCAAGAAAATCATAAATAGAAATAGCATATGATCCAATAATTCCGATACTAGTTCAGAAGGATATATGCACTCCCTATGTTTATATATTATATATATATATATATATATATTTATACTCCCTATCATTATTTACTATTATTTATATCCAAGATATGAAAGCAGCCTAAGTGTCCATTGATAGATGAATGGATAAAGATGTGTGTGTGTGTATGTGTATGTGTGTGTGTGTATGTATATATATATATATATATATATATATATACCATTTATATAAAAAATCTACAATAGGATATTCTGCAACCATTAAAAGGGTTGAGTTTGGTTTGGTTTGGTTTGATTTGGTCATTTGCAACAACATGGATGGACCTAGAGTGTGTTTTGCTAAGGGTAATAATACATGATTTCACACATATATGAAATCTAAAAAACAAAGTAAATGAGTAAACAAAAAGCAGAATCAAATCTATAAATACAGAGAATGAACTAATGGTGGCCAGAGAGAAGGATGGTAGGGGATGGGCAAATATATAGGCCAGAAGGAATGGGAGATACAGGCTTCCAGTTAAATGAATAAGTCATGGGAATAAAAGGCACAGCATAGGAAATATAGTCAATGATACTGTTATAGTATTCTGTGGTGACAGATGGTAGCTACACTTCTGGTGAGCATAGTATGTCGTATATCTGAAATTAGTACAACATTGTGTGTCAACTGTACTCAATAAATATTGTTTTAAAGACCTTTGTTTTTATTTTATTTCTTACCGCCCATCATACTTCCTGTCATGTCAGGCTATTTTGGAGAGGTATGGATATTTTGAGGGTCTTGATAACAGGAAATTCATTTGGTTTCACACTCACTTTTATGTATAGTCTAGCTATTGCTAGGAAATACCAGCTTACCCAGCCATTGTCAAATAAAGGTGAAAAGCCAGAGATTATATCCTAAAATGAATATGTGCTTTAGTTCCCAGCACTGGAGTTTGTGGATTGACAGAAAAAAGGTTAAAAATATATGGAGCCAGAAGCTAGTCAATGAAAATTTCCTTTTTAATTGCTGGCTTCAGAATTTCTATCTCTATGTGAGCTCATCCATGTATTAAAGAGTATGCTAGATAGTTTAATATTTTTATGTATTTTTTAGTGATATAATTTCACTGGATATGTAGTCCACAATATTACTGAAATATAATTCCTTTACATTCTACCTAACTAACCCGTACTCATCCTCTGGATCTCAGGTTTCCTGATTCTTCTATATAAATTTGATCTTCCAGGGCGCCTGGGTGGCTCAGTGGGTTAAAGCCTCTGCCTTCCGCTCAGGTCATGATCCCAGGGTCCTGGGATCAAGCCCCGCATTGGGCTCTCTGCTCAGCGGGGAGCCTGCTTCCCTTCCTCTCTCTCTGCCTGCCTCTCTGCCTACTTGTGATCTCTGTCTGTCAAATAAATAAATAAAATCTTTTAAATAAATAAATAAATAAATAAATTTGATCTTCCATTATACTTTCGTAGTGCTTTGTGGTTTTCACCATAGAAAGCAACACTGTGTTTAATTGTATACTTGGCTTGTGTGATCATTTGTTGTCTGTCACTCAGACATTAAACACACCAACAACATTAGGCACAACTATTTTTATTCATCATGTCTCTAGTAAATATTAATTAAAAGAATAAAATGAAATTTAAAAGCTAAATTATACAGTTACTTAAATAAGTACTTGGAGAATTGGTGATGCTAATAGAGTTTGCAGATTCTTTTATTATAATACCTTGATAAATCCAAAATATTATATTTTCCTTGCTATTTTTTAAGAAGAACTAAGAATACCTTAGGCAATTAACTCAGTATCTTTTTTTAAGGTAACTTCTAATATAGAACCCTAGGTTGGAAAGGAATAGGAGGTTAAAACTGTTGTAGACTGTGAGTTCTTAACATCTTCCCTTTCTCTTGACAAACCAGTCACCCCCTTTTCTCATTCCTATTCTTTGTTCTAGCTCAAATGCCAATACCAGTCTTTCATCTTAAGTCAGTATTCCTACCATGTGATGTAACTGAGAGCAGTTAGATCTTCTAAGCTATTTTGCCTTAAGAATAGGTAAGTCCCCTTTAGTTTACTGTAGGAATGGTTGAGATTTTCACACTTTTCAAAAAGAACATTGTGAATAAAAAAAAAAAAATTCAGGGTTATTAACATCCCAGGTTGGGAAAAAGTAAAAGAATAATTACTTAGCATGCAGATCCTTATTCTGCTATAACTCGGGTACAGCCATCGATGGTCTCAGTGGGAAAGCTGTCTAGGGAACCCTATTTAAAATTCTCCCTTAATATAGTTTATTCACTGGGTACTTAAATTTCCCCCATCACTTCCTAGATGGAGAAGTGGGTAGACAACTGGATTATTGGATAGGTAGAGTTATGTGGGCTTCAAGGAATGGATAGACTCATAGCTGGGGAGAGAGAAATCTATAAGGCAGAAGTAAAAGGCAAGAGAAGAAAAGTGGACACATCACGGAAGTGGGAATGTGATAAGTGAGTATGTGTAAAGGAGTATGTGTGTGTATGTTTTGTGAGAGTAATCAAAAGAGGTTGGATTTATAAAGGGCTAAATTATGGGTAACTTTCAGGGACAAGCATTTGTAGAGAGTCAGGGTATTTTCAGTTTTGCATATATGCAATAGAATTATTGTAAAACTAAAACTTTCCCATGATTTTTGCATAGATTTGGAGTCATTCTGTTCCTTTCACACCAAGGTGTTGCGGGATTATGCCATTTGTGGAGTTTTGTCAAGATATAGTCAGTGATCATCAGTTTGCATTTGCACTTATATAAATTGGGGAATTTGCGCCTAATGTCATTTCCTAGTCACTATGTTGGGAGCCAGGATGCAGTCTTAACATAATTGACTTGAATGCAGCTTCAGCTCCTCTTTCTAAAATTTGAATTAAAGTGCAAGTCAACAGACGTTGGGTGGTCGCATCCTTACCCTTCAGAGAAGCAGATCCATCTGACCAAACTCCTTCGCATTTTGCAAGACAGTAGTCTTCTCTCATGAGACACCCAAGACGAGAATAGCAAGGACATTAGAGGTCAGTCCTGAGGTAGGTTGCCAGAGCTTATGTGGGGGAAATTTGTCCAAAACCTGCTTTCACTCTCTCCAGCCTTAACTCATGCTCTTAGTTGTTTCCTTTTTATAAAAATGAAAAATTGTGAAATTTTCCATTGAGGTCTCAGAGGAAAATAGAAGAATAAAATAAGGATGCCAGAGTTTCAGAAATGTCAGCAAGTAAAAGAACAAGCAGTACCGAATCTTTGTGCAGTGGTATTGAGACTTTGCATCTTTGCTATTGTCATTGCTGGGCACACTTGATGGGGGAAAGATCTTTGCTGTCATTAAACTTTTGAAGGAAAAAGGATAGCACTTATCTAAAATACATGCTTTCTAAAATTCCATTGCTTGGACAATTCTTTGATCATTTCCATTCATGCTCAAAATTTCTATGACAGGGGCACCTGGGTGGCTCAGTGGGTTAAGCCTCTGCCTTCGGCTCAGGTCATGATTTCAGGTCCTGGGATCAAGCCCCACATCGGGCTCTCTGCTCAGTGGGGAGCCTGTTTCCCCTCTCTCTCTGCCTGCCTCTCTGCCTGCTTGTGATCTCTCTCTCTCTCTCTCTCTCTCAAATGAATAAATAAAGGCTTTAAAAAATTTTTTTTTCTATGACATAGGGTGCCTGGGTGGCTCAGTTGGTTGCGCAACTGCCTTTAGCTCGGGTCATGATCCTGGAGTCCAGGATCGAGTCCCACATCTAGCTCCCTGCTCTGCAGAGAGTGCTTCTCCCTCTGACCCTCCTACTTCTCATGCTCTCTCTGTCTCTCATTCTCTCTCTCTCTCTCTCTCAAATAAATAAAATCTTAAAAAAAAATTCTATGACATAATACCTCAGTGTTTTCAAAGAAATTTTAGCTTTTTCTGTTTTTTATTATAGCCTGTATAGCCTTCAAGTCCCCATAATGTGCTGCCCTTGTGTGCATGTGTGTGTGTCTGAGTGTCTTTGGCTCTCAGTGTATGTGAGAGAGAGAGAATCTCTTGTATTTGTCAGCTTTCAGTCTGATGTCAAAAAAGATACCTAGTTGAAACATCCCATCTATGATTTGTTCTCCTTTTCTTTCCTGTAGAACATGTAGTATTTATCTATCTTGGGTAGATTTTAAATGTGTGTGAGAACATAAAACTGTAAATAATCAAAAAAGAATTGTATGTCTTGCTCACCTTCCAGGCCAAGTGCTTGGCTGGCTAGTAGACTTTTCCACCTTCCAGGTGCACACCCCTAATGCGATACATACCTCATTCATTGGTTTTTCATAGATGTCCTCCTGCCAAGGGGCAGATTTTGCTTGAAAAGCATCTCGCTGGAGAGCCTCTAACACCTTTTTTGGAGTGACAAACCCATACTGAGCTTCTAGCAAAGCCAAGTCCATTTTTTCAGCCTTTAAAATGCCTATGACTTCATCTCGAGCCTGTAGGAACAAAAGCCATTTCAGAAAGCTTGCTTTATCTACCAGCATTCTCTGAAAGTGGTTTCTTGAGAGCTGGTTTTTTCCTTCTATTTCAAATAAAAAATGAGTCATGTTTCTTTATAGCACCTTTTACAAAAGGCAGTAAAATTATGTCCCTCATCCTTCTTATAATCTAATTACACATTAATAGTATTTTAAATGTGAGCACTATACAACAATGGGGGAACCCAACATTTTTTATTGTTTGACAAGTAGATAACATTGTACCCTTTAAATGGACTGACATTTGCATTTTGGGGGGTAGGAAGTAAGACTCTCCTATATGTGTAGTAGCTGTTTCTTGTTTTTTATGTGAGTTAAAATGCTAGAGCAAGTCGAGTAGCCAATTTATATGGGGCATAAAAGTGCCTCTTGTTATTTAAGCCAATCTAGAAGTCATTGTTACTCATACATGCCTGTGCACTGAAGCTCATGAGCAGCATGGGCAGAGGATGTGATCTTTCACATGATGGTTGCCAGTTGCGTGTCAGAATGACAGCCCTTTCAGATATGATTAATTGCCCTTTCAGTTGGCATAAGAGAATTCTGTATATGTATACTTTCTTTCATGTACATACAGGTAGAACCATAGACAATCTATTTCCATGGCAGCATACACCCCAAATTCACAAGCAGCCTTCTCTTTGAACATGGGGATAATTCTAACCCAGCTCACCTGAAGTTCTCCTTCCAGAATGCTCAGAAGAAATAAAAGATCGTCTCTTGAGAGGTCTTCTCCATGGTGACCAACACCACCGTGTGACTTAGGACAGGAAAGAATTGCATCTGACTCATTGGTGGGGTCTTTGTCTTGCTCTCTCTGCTTCATGTCCTCAGGTCCTTGGAAACCATGGTCTTTACTATGTCTTGGAAATTGCTTTAGGGCCGAGCCCTCTGTGTCACTGCTTCTGGAACGCATTCTTTAAAGCCTGGAAAGAAGGAAAACAGTGTGTACCTCTTAATGGAAGTAGAGTTTTAATAAGGGCACCTATTACTGCTTTAACAGGTCTGCACTCTTGCTGTATTTGCTGCCACCAAAGACTCAGTCTTTCTGAAGTCTACAGCAGAGAACAGCATTAGTAGATTCATAAATCACAGTTTTATTTACACTTCTGTTTTTTAAATCAACATTTTAAAAAAGGTGTTCTGCTTTGACTAAGGCCACTTATGTCCATGGGTAAACAGACTATATTTGAACTTCATTCACCAAGTATTTCATGTCAGGGATCCAGGTCATACCTCTGACCAACGCCTAAGTGTTTACTTGAGTTAAGATGTACTTAACGTAATTGTAAAATGGCAAACTTGCTAATTGTTCCAAATTTCTGCAGATTCATGTTACAGTTTTTCCTTTGGAAGTTTAAAAATTTGGGGGGATTTCTTAGTCTTTGGTGCTTTAAAATAGAAACATCAGAATTACTGCTAGAAAATACTTCGGATTACTTTGACAACAAAATCTAATATTAAAGGAATGAAGGGTTGGTCCCTGGCTGTATCCCTGACATTCTGCTAAAATTCCAGATCTGTCCTTGGATATGTCAAGATTTTATAGTTAGGACACTCATCTCCAAAATACGGACAATCCTGCCTATGGAAATAATTAAAATAAATTCATATTTAAGGGACACATTAGCTTATATCTGATTATATAATTATCCAAATTAATTTATAATAGCAAGAAAAATTGTTCCACCTTTGAGGTTTTTAATGAAAAGACAAACGTTAATTGAGCTTATAGTCTACTTCAATGATGTATATATTATTATTTTTTTTTTAAGATTTTATTTATTTATTTGTCAGAGACAGAGGGAGAGAGAGCGAGCGAGCACAGGCAGACAGAGGCAGAGGGAGAAGCAGGCTCCCCGCCGAGCAAGGAGCCCGATGTGGGACTCGATCCCAGGACGCTGGGATCATGACCTGAGCCGAAGGCAGCCGCTTAACCAACTGAGCCACCCAGGCATCCCAATGATGTATATATTATTAATTTTACTCCTAAAACCTTGAAACTTTTATCATCTTAGTGAAGTGCTTTTGGGTTATAATATTTTTCCCCATACATTCTATAATAATATTTCTTTAAAAAAAATATATTTGGGACACTTGACTGGCTCAGTCAGCAGAATGTGGGACTTGATCTTGGAATTGTGAGTTCAAGTCCCATATTGGGTATAGAGATTATTTAAAAATTAAAAAAAATATATGTATATTTTTAAAAATAGTATTTCTTTAAGGATCTGTAAAACCAAAGCATACAGAAAAATGTGGGAAGTATAATGAACCATTACATGCTACCACACAAATTCATAAAGTGTTAGTTTACTATATACATTAGAAAATGATTTTTTAATGTAAGTATATAGACACAGTTGAAGCTCTGTGTTTCCCTCTTCCTTAACCTATTCTCTATGCTTCACACCCCAAAATTAACCATCTTGAATTTGGTATATATATTCCCTTAAGACGTTTTATACTTTTTTTTTGAACGTATGTATACATACTGCTAAGCAATATATAGTATTGCTTTGTGTATTTTCAAACCTTATGTAAATAGCATATTTATTTGTATGTTGCTGAAACATGCTTTTTCACTCTATATTTTCTAGATTCTTCCTTGTTCTATTTTATTTTAGTTTATATATTTTGATTGCTATATAGTATTTCATTACATGAATAGTCCACCATTTACTTACACATTTTACTGTCAGTATTTGTTTAAATAGTTTATTTTTTTTTCAGTATTAGAAAAAATGCTGCAATGAACATAACTTTTATTTTTCCTGTGTGCATGCATTTCTCTGGAAGTATTCTTTAGGAGTGGGATGTTAGGGCTGCAGAACGTGTATTCTCTCAACATTACTAGGGATTATTGCTCCTCTAGGTGAAATACCAATTAACAATAGAGTATCAGAGTTCTTATTGCTCCATATCTTCATCAACAATTCCTATTACTGAATTTACAGTTTTTCCCATTTTGATAAATGAAATAGTATCTGACTTTTTAATTTGTATCCTATAATTTTTAGTGAGATGGGCATCCTTTCTTGTGTTTAAAGGCCATTTGGGTTTCTTCATATTGCTTGTTCATGATCTTTGCTCATTTTTCTTTTGTGTTAGTTGTCTCCCTCATAGATTTGTAGAAATTCATTACATATTGTATATAATTACCATACCATTTTGTTAATTATATGTTTTGCTATTATCTTTTCTGGTCTGTAGCTTGCATTTTCACTTTATTTATTGTATTTTATGGTATAGAAATTTTAAATTTAATTTAATCAAATTTATCAATTTTTAGTTTTTCTTTTCTTATAATTTGTATTAGAAACCAAAACTTGATCAATGACAGTACAAAAGAGTGCAAAAGACCATGGACTCTAGGACCATACTGCCTAAGTTCAGATCCCTACTCCATTATTAATTTGCTGTAAAACTTTGGGCAAGTTACTTAATACCTCTGTGCTTCACTTTTCTCGTCTATAAAATGGGAATGATAGTAGTAGAATATTTGTAACCTAAAGTTACTGTGAAGATTACATGTCAGCACATGTCAAGTGTTTGCAACATGCCTTGTATAAAATTAGCACTCTAAATAAACATTACTTTTATTAATATTATTATTAAGTTTACTTTTATTCTCAAAAATTATTCAGTGAGTCTATATTACCTTTATAGTTAGGAAAAAATTCAATGAATAAAATCTTTTAAAAAAAGCAGGGGGGGAAATTCATGAAGAAAAGACAAGTTTATTTGATTATCTCTTTAATGAAATATGAGGTGTGAGTGCTGAAGGAAAAAAAAAAGAGATTAAAAGAATAGCTTTGTGTCTTGGTTAGGTACTCTGTTTAAGAAGTGTTTCTCGGGACGCCTGGGTGGCTCAGTTGGTTGGACGACTGCTTTCAGCTCAGGTCATGATCTCGGAGTCCCGGGATCGAGTCCCGCATCGGGCTCCCAGCTCCACGGGGAGTCTGCTTCTCCCTCTGACCTTCTCCTCACTCATGCTCTCTCTCACTGCCTCTCTTTCAAAATAAAATAATAAAAAAAAAAAAAAGAAGTGTTTCTCACCAGGGGCACCTGAGTGGCTCAGTCAGTTAGGCATCCAACTCTTGGTTTTGACTCAGGCCATGATCCTAGGGTAGTGGGATCAAGCCCCATGTCAGGCTTCACACTTAGTGAGGAGTATGCTTGAGGATTCTCTCTCCCTCTCCTGCTGCCCCTCCCCCAACTCAAGTGCACACACTCACTTTCTCTCTCTCTCAGATAAATAAATAAATCTTAAAAAGAGAGGGAGAGAGTGAAGTGATTCTCAACAGCCCCAGTTTGCTGGCATCATTTGAGAGCCCTGTCAGAATACTTTAGAAACCTTGAGGACTTCTGAGCCAGCCAGCTAGGCTTTATTCATCCCTCTACCTGTACTCCACCAGTCATTTATTGAAAGTCCACTGTGTGTTATGTACTAAGTTGGTTATTTATGGTGTGGCTTCCTTACTTCCCTTATTACAAATGATAAAATTTTACTTGAAAGATTTCTAGAAATAGTTCCTAAAACTGGGGTTATGAGAAGTGCAATGAACTAGGCAGAAGACTAATGAAAAAAGAATTCAGTCACAAATCAGTTGTGGGACTTAGTCAAATCATTGATCCTCTCTGAGCCCAGTGTCCCTAGTTGTGAAGTGAGGGAAATAGGGAGGTGATCTCTGTGACCCGTTTCCCCTTTGATATATAATAATTCTTGCCAGTGTGCCTTTCAATGGTATAGTATTATCAATAGTCTATCAATAGTATATTAAGGAGAAATGGATTTGTGGATCTTCATCTTACATAAATCCACAGAAATCTAAATGCTTCATGTGGATGTACAGTAAACCAGGTCTGATGATTACCACCAAGAAAGAGATTATAGTTAGAAGACAATTCTTAAGGAAATAATCCCAGTAATAATTTTCAGCTGAGAATTGTTTTTTTAAGTTTGCACAGCTAATAACTGGCAGAACTGTGATTTGAATCCACATACCCTGGCTCCAGAAACTGTACTAAAAATCATGCCATAATGCCATATGCTGTACTGCCAAAGACATACAGTTACAGACACCTTGTCCAGAATGAATATAGACACCCTATCTGAAACATGCTTATAACCTTGCTAAGTAATTACAGGATAGATGAACAGTGATCTGTGATAGTAGTTATCAAAGATTCTTCCTTATATAGTTGAGGAGGAATTCATTTATTTGAGAAAAGCAAAGCATAGAGAAGTATATTTTTTTGTGTAGGGATGGAAGGTTGAAGATCTGTGGGAGATATGACTGTGGAAAACCCCATTATATGTATTTTTATGTATACATAAATAATGTTTATATACTAGCATATTAATATATGCTATGTACCTCATGAAAACATGTATATAATGTATAATATGAAAATATTCAAAAATGAAAAATATTAATTAAAAAATAATATATCTAATTATTTTTTCCTACCCCATGGGATTATCTTGAACATTCTAGGAAGACCCTTTCTCTGTCCTGTAGGAATAATGGTAGGTTCTTAATATAGAATAGATATATTTAATACAGATAACTATTGTGCTAACTTCAACAGCACTTATACTAAAAAATTGATAAAATAGATAATTATTAAGTGCTACTTTATTTATAGATATATTCACACTTGAAGGACAGGACCACCCATGTCTTCTGTCTCATATTATTGATCTCCATTTAGGCCTCCCATAGGGTATCTGACTTGATGCTTCATATATAGTGGGTATTTCACAAGGTGACTGATTTCTTCTGCTTTGTGGCCTACCTCAAAACTTAGGCAATGGCTAAACAATAACAGTTAAAAATTCTGTGGTTCATTCTGCAGCTCACGTCATCTTGCAGCTCAGCTGGGCCTCAATGGTCTAAGATGGGCTTATTCACATTTCTGTCTGTCAGCTAGCTGGGCTAGTAGACCTCAGCTGGGTCTTCTTATCTCTGCTCCATGGGCTTTCAACCTCTGGTAGGCTAGACAAGGCTTCCCCACATGGTGGTCTCAGAGCATCATTCCAAAAGTACGAGAGCTGAATTTTTAAGACCTTATTTTTACTGTCAAGAGAACGTCACAAGGCCAACCCCAATTCAAGAAGTGGAGTCAGAGATTTCACCTCTTGATGGTTGGAGCTGCAAGGTCACATTGCAGAGGAACAGGGTTGGAAAGAGTTAACTGTAGCCATTTTTTTTTTAAACTGTTGGTCTACAACACTTACAGATTCAGATTTCTATGAAAATTGAATAAATGTCTAGGTTTTGTTTTGTTGTTGTTGTTTTTAAGTAGGCTCCACATTTCATGGAGCCTAACATGGGGCTTGAATTCACAACCCTGATATCAAGACCTGAGCTGAGATCAAGAGTCTAAAGCTTAGGGGCGCTTGGGTGGCTTAGTGGGTTAAGCCTCTGCCTTCAGCTCGGGTCATGATCTAGGGGTCCTGGGATCGAGCCCCACATCAGGCTCTCTGCTCAGTGGGGAGCCTGCTTCCCCCTCTCTCTCTGCCTGTGTCTCCACCTCCTTGTGATCTCTCTCTCTCTGTTAAATAAATAAATAAAATCTTTAAAAAAAAAAGAGAGAGAGTCTAAAGCTTAACCAACTGAGCCACCCAGGTGCCCCTAAATGTTTAGTTGAAAAGGGGTAAAATATATTTGGGTTTTACTTCTTTCAGTTTCTTGGAAGCTTAAGGTTTTGTTGAGGGTTTTAATGACTTCTATGATGCATTCCTGTGCTTTCTCTTACCCACATATTCATATGTAGAACAGTAGCCCTTTTTTATTAAAATATTTTATTTATTTGAGAGAGAGAGAGTGTGTATGAGCATGAACGGCGGGTGGGGGGCAGGCAGAGGGTAAGGCACAAGCAAACTCCCCGCTGAGCAAGGAGCCCAGGGCTTAATCCCAGGACCCTGAGATCATGACCTGAGCCAAAGTCAGACACTTAACCTACTGAGCCACCCAGTGCCCCAACAGTAGCCTATTGATAAGAATCAACTTGTGTTTTGCTGCTAATCAGGATTTCTCTGGATTAATTTTATCCAAGGTTTGCCTTCCAGAATTCCAAGATAATGTAAGCTTCTATTAGAAGAATAGTTTAATAAACATTTCTCATAAGTAACCTTTGAGTTAAAGGCAAGCCAAGCTGCTGTAGAAAACTTGAATGAAACTCTATATACATCCCAGCTTCCCTTGCCTCACTTTTAAAAAAGGTGGGTTTGGTGAAATCTTCCAAGAAACCACAAGTGCTTCGGCAATGATGATATTTGTAAGTGATAAGAAGGAATGACCTAAAATATGTTGATACTTTGCTTATTCTTTTTTAAAGTGATTAGAGTTTTTCGAAGACTGCTAATCCTCTTTGGGGGCTGGGATTGGTGGCATCAACATTCTTGATGACATGCACATTGGATTTGTGAACAGATCCATCGTGTGCAGACTTCTGGTCTACTGAGGTGTTATATGTCTCTGCATGTTTACAGTGGTGGAGTTTCCTTGCCCTTGTGCCAACAACCACAAAATGATCAGTAATGAGAAGTAATTAAGTATGGAGAGGAAGAAAACAAAGACATGAATTTCATGATACTTCATGCATTGTATTATCAGTGACTTCATTGTTTCTCTTGGCAAAATTTTAATGCATCTGTGTTTGGCCCAGGGTTGTGTACTGAGGAAAAGAAAAATTTTGTAATAGCAACAGTGGTTTGGGGTTTTCAGGTTAACTGCCCCCCCCAAAAAAAAAGAATGGAAAGTTGCTTTTATTTATACCAAATAATGATGCTTTGCTCTTTTCATAAAGTGCTAGCAGTAACATTAAGTCTAATGGTTTTTGAAAGAGAAATCCTGCTTAGTTGTCAGTTTAACACAGCCCAGTGCATTATCTATAACTAACATAGCCATAGAATGGCAGCCCTCAGGAGTGTAAGAAATTGATAGACTGGGATTCAGGAAACCTGGCTTCTGATCTCAGCTCTGCTTCTAATTAGCCAGGCTGTGGGTTGTCACTTATAAATGAGGATATTGAGCTAGGTCGGTCCTAAAAGATCATTCAGGATGGAACAAGGACCAGGGCTTCTTTCCCTTGACTTCTGTCTTGTTCCACAACCTCTAACAAATCCCCTGACAGTAGGATTCAGGCTTGAGACTAGATGATCTCTGAGGTCCTGGGGCTTCCCACTTTAGAATTCTGTGATTCTCTGTTGTCTTGTATCTATGGATACAAATACAGTTCATTTGGCCCTGAGAAGCAGATTCTGTTTTGTTTTCCTATGTGGTGACCTCGGTCAGTTTTTCTTGGGTTTAAGCTGGTTGAAATCATGGTGGATATTTGGTAAGGATGTGTCCAGGCAGGAGAAGGACAAGTAAAGAATTTGCAGCTATTTACTTAATTTAGTTAAGGAAATAGACAAATGAAAATAGTGGCCTTTTCAACCTCTAATACACACAAACTTCTAGCCAACTCCTTATTATAAAAGTTAAATTTTCTTAATCATTCTTTGCTAATTTTATATATAAAAAATTGCTTACTGTACATAATTGGGTACTATTAAGACATAATTTTATTCTCCATGTACCTGTTTATTTTCCTCTTTGAATCTTGGAAAAGAGGATATTTTACTTGTATAAAGGAACCTGGAAAAGTCTCAATGAAAGAAATTGGTTTTGGTTTTGTTTACTTATTATGAAACTGAATTAGCTGATCAAAATTCCAATTTAGGGAAGAAAATAATAGTAATAGCGATAGCTTACATTTATTCAGTACTTACCAAATATAGGCCTGTTCTAAATGCTTTACTTTTATTAACTCATTTAGTCTTCACAAAACTGTTATTCATCCTTATTTTACGGAGAAGACTGAGGCTTAAAACTGTTAATAATTTGTTGAAGCTCATACTGCTAAAAAGTGGCACATCCTAACTTGGGCAGCCTGGATCCAAAGTGTCCAGTAAATTGCTATGCTCTATCTATCTAGGATCTTATAAGAAGACATACATAGTTAAGAAAAAATACTCATTCAACATTAAGTTATTCACAAACATTTATGAAGTACCCACTATACAGGTATTGTGCTAGGTGATTTGTTCTATCTTATTTTTATACCTGAGTGCGGCATAGGCATAGCATAATAGAAGGAATCTGAGATTGTGGAATTACATAGATCTGGACTTAAATCACAACTCCAATATGTTAGCGCTGTGGCCTTAGATCACACGTGGTTAGTAAACCTCACGAAGCCTTCAAGTATAAAATGGAAGTAAGGGTACCTAGTATGATCGATTTATTAGTCATGCTTTGTGAGCAAAGGCCCTCTGTTTATGTCTGTATCCCTAGTGCCCAACAGATTTGGACATCAGCAGGCTTTCAGTGAACGATTGAATCATGCAGTCAGCAGAGCTGATTGGCTCTTAGTAGGAACTGCTTCATTGTAAAGCTGATTCATCTGGCTAGAAAGTTAGAAAAACAGTATCAGGTGTACCCCATTTTATTGCACTTCATTTATTGTGCTTTGCAGGTACTGCACTTTTTACAGGTTGAAGGTTTGTAGCACCTCTGTTGAGAAAGTCTGTTGGCACCGTTTTTCCAATAGCATTTAATCACTTTATGTCTCATGGCCACATTTTGGTAATTCTTGCAGTACTTCAGGCCTTTTCATAACTGTTTTGTTATTATGGTGATCTGTGGTCAGTGCTCTTTGACATTAGTATTGTAATTATTTGGGGGCAGCACTAACCACACCCACTTAAGATGAACTCAGTCAGTGTATGTTGTGTGTGTCCTGACTGTACCACCAAACAGCCATTTTTCTGTCTATAACTAACATAGCCATAGAATGGCAGCCCTCAGGAGTGTAAGAAATTGATAGACTGGGATTCAGGAAACCTGGCTTCTGATCTCAGCTCTGCTTTTAATTAGCCAGGCTGTGGGTTGTCACTTATAAATGAGGATATTGAGCTAGGTCGGTCCTAAAAGATCATTCAGGATGGAACAAGGACCAGGGCTTCTTTCCCTTGACTTCTGTCTTGTTCCACAACCTCTAACAAATCCCCTGACAGTAGGATTCAGGCTTGAGACTAGATGACCTGTTCTCAGGTCTCCCTAATTTTCTCTAATGCACAGTATTGAAATTAATCCAATTAGTAACCCTATAATGGCCTCTGAGTGTTCAAGTGAAAGGAAGTGTTGCACATACCTCTATAGAATGATTAAGCTTAGTGAGGAAGGCATGTTGCAAGCTGAAAGGCTGACCCCTGTGCCAAACAGTCAAGTTGTGAATGCAAAAGGAAAGTTCATGAAGGAAATTTAAAGTGCCACTCCAGTGAATACATGAATTGGTAGGAAAGCATAACAGCCATATTACTGATATGGAGAAAGTTTTAGTGGTCTAGATAGAAGATCACGCCAGCCAAAATCTTCCCATGAGTCAAAACCTAATCCAGAACAAGGCCCTAACTTGTTTTAATTATATAAAAACTGAGAGAGGTAAGGAAGCTGCAGAAGAAAAGTTGGAAGCTGGTAGATGTTGGTTCATGAGGTTTAAGGAAAGAAGCCATCTCCATAATATAAAAGTGCCAGGTGAAGCAACAAGTTGTCCAGACCTAGCTAAGATCACTAATGAAGGTGGCTACACTAAACAAAAGATTTCCAGTGGAGATGAAACAGCCTCCTATTGGAAGAAGATACCATCTAGGACCTTCTTGCAAGGGAGAAGAAATCAATGCCTGGCTTTAAAACTTCAAAGAACAAGCCAACTCTCTTTAAGGGCTACTGCAGCTGGTGACTTTAAGTTGAAACCGGTGCTTATTTACCATTCCAAAAATTCCTAGGGCCCCTAAGAATTATACTATAAATGGAATAAGAAAACCTGGATGATAGCACATCTGTTGACAGCATGGTTTACTGAATATTTTAAGCCCACTGTTGAGACCTCCCACTTATAAGGAGAGATTCCTTTCAAAACATGACTGTCCATTGACACTGCACCTGGTCACCCAAGAACTCTGATGGAAATGTGCAATGAGATGATTGTTGTTTTCATGCCTGCTAACACAGCACCCATTCTGCAGCCCTTGAATCAAGGAGTAATTTTTTTTTTAAAGATTAATTTATTTTAGAGAAAGTGCAAGCATGGGAGGGGTAGAGGGAAAGAGAGAGAAGCAGGCTTCCTGCTGAGTAGGGAGTCCAATGTGGGGCTCCATCCCAGGACCCTGAGTTCATGGTCTGAGACAAAATCAAGAGTCAGATGTGAGCCACGCAGGTGCTCCTGATCAAGGAGTGATTTTGACTTTCAAGTCTTATTATTTACGAGAGAGATTTTATAAGGCTATCGCTGCCCTTTTTAGTGATTCCACTGATGAATATGGGCAAAGTACATTGAAAACCTTCTGGGAAGGATTCACCATTTTAGATACCAAGAACATTCATGGTTGATGAGAAGAGGATATCAACATTAATAAAAGTTCAAAGAAATCAGTTACAACCCTCATGGATGACTTTGAGAGCTTTGAGACTTTAGTAGAGGAAGCAACTAAAGATGTGGTAGAAATAGCAAGTAGAATTAAAAATGGAATCTAAAGATGTGACTGAATTGCTATAAGCTCATGATAAAACTTAGACTGCTGGTAAGTTGCGTCTTATGGATGAGCAAAGAAAGTGCTTTCTGGAGATAAAATCTACTCCTGGTGAAGATGCTGTGAAGACTGTTGAAATGACAACAAGGATTTAGAATATTTCATAAACTTATTTGATAAAGCAGCAGGGTTTGAAAGGATTGACTCCAATTTTGAAAGAAATTCTGTGGGTAAATGCTGTCAAACAACGTCACTTGCTAGAGAGAAATCCTTCGTAAAAGGAAGAGTCCAGGGGCACCTGAGTGGCTCAGTCATTAAGCATCAGCCTTTGGCTTAGGTCATGATCCTAGGGTCCTGGGGTGGAGCCCTGCATTGGGCTCCCTGCTCCACAGGGAGCCTGCTTTTCCCTCTCCCACTCCCCCTGTTGGTGTTCCCCCTCTCACTGTCTCTCTCTCTCTCTCTGTCAAATAAATAAAATCTTAAAAAAAAAAAAAAAAAAAGAGTCCATTGACACGGCAAACTTCACTGTTGTATTATTATTATTTTTTAAAGATTTTATTTATTTGACAGAACTCACAGGCGGGCAGAGAGAGAGAGGAAACAGTCTCCCCACTGAGCAGAGAGCGTAATTCGGGGTTCGATCCCAGGACTCTGAGATCATGACCTGAGCCGAAGGCAGAGGCTTAACCACTGAGCCACCCAGGCGCCCCCATTGTTGTATTATGTTAAGAAATTGCCATAGCAATCCGAGCTTTCAGAAACCACCGTCCTGGTCAGTCAGCAGCCATCAACATTGAGGCAAGACCTTCCACCCACAAAAAGATTACAACTCGCTGAAAGCTCAGATGATGGTTAGCCTTTATTAGCAATAAATAGTTTTTTAATTAAGGTATATACATTGTTTTTTTAGACATACTGCTACTATACACTTAATAGACTATAGTAGAATGTAAACCTAATTTTATATAAACTGGAACACCAGAAAATTTATTTGACTCACTTTATTGCAATATTCCCTTTATTGGGGTGGTCTGTTACTGAACCTGCCATGTCTCTGAGGTATGCTTGTACTGAGAAACTAGTAAGAAATAGCTCATATGTATAGACCTCTTACCTCAGGCCAAGTGCTGTTTTAAGTGCTTTGTATTATCTTACTTACTCTTAAAGAGTTTTAGCTTGAACTAAATGCTCTTAAGAGAAGGCTTGATAAGGACGGCCTGGTTGCCTCCATTGTTAAGCATCAACCTTCAGCTCAGGTCATAATACCAGAGTCCTGGGGTCGAGCCCCATGTTGGGCTCTCTGCTCAGTGGGAAGCCTGCTTCTCCCTCTCCTACTCTCCCCGCTGTGTTCGCTCTCTTCCTGTATCTCTCTCTGTCAAATAAATAAATAAAATCTTTAAAAAAAAGAAGAAAGAACGAACGAACGAACGAGCTTGGAAAAGGTAAAGGTAAGGGTGAAGAATCTCATAGAAGATATCAAAGACAAATGACTATCAAGGTAGTGCTGGTGCCTATACGAAGTTCAGAGAGTATGTGTGTGTGCACATACTGTGGAGAAGTGACTCTAGGTCCCTGAGACTTGCCAGAAATCTCCAGTTAATGTCACTGTATTTTGCAAATGTTTCATCGTATATACCCCAACCTTAGGCTTTCCTTACCCTCACCTCCCCACATACACACATAAAATAAACTGAGGATCCACTATATGCTTTCTTTTCATTTGACAGCACATTTGACAGCACATTTGATTTTATGTATGTGACATTTTATATAAAGCAGTATCATTTAAATTTGATTCAGTAGGAAATTTGAGGGTTGATTTACTCTGATTACAGGATAGCTACATAATGCAGAGTGAGTCTGTGCTAACTGTAGGATGCTCATCTCTGAGGGACAGAGCTGGCAGTGATCCAGGGCCTAAAATTTGAATGTGTTTAACATCCCATACTTTGCTGAATTTAGGGAATATGCTGTCTACTAGGTTTACATTTCCATTTGGATTTCCCCATCTTTCTGCATGGAACTATTCAGCTATAACTTAGTTCCCTCAAAGGGGAATGGAAAGAGATGTAGTAAGATTATGGGGTTCTCAGCAGAGCTGGTTGAGCCCTTAATATTAACTGTCTCATGGTAAATGTGATTCATCTATGAAAATACTGGCTATAAATAGATGTTAATAGTGCCCAGTTGCAAAACAGCCAGGTTATGCTAGCATGGCCACATTAGGGAAAAAAAAATCTTGTTGAGTATTTTATTTGGTTTCTCTTAAAATAAAAAATAAAAAAATAAAAAATTTCTTTCCTTTTATTGCCCTAGCCACCCACATTTGAAGACACTAAATTCAGCCAACTGCATTAAAGCTATCTGATGGCTAAAAAAAGACACATTGAAAACCAGATAACCTAATTTAGCATTAGCCCCCCCCCTTTTTTTTTCTTCTATTTTCAGTTAAAATCATTCAAACATTTCCTTAATGGTGTTTTGCCTTGTAGGGAGAGCATGAACAATGCTTCAGAGAGGGGAATGGAAGTTGGTTGTGGGGGGAGGGGGTGATTCGGGCCCATATTCCCAACAATTCTGTGTCCTCATAGAAAGTCAAAATCACAGAAAGGGAAGAATCAAATATAAGGTTTAGAAGGCAGTATAGTACTCATTTCATGCATCCCCCACGGTACTCTGCAATCAATGTTTTCTGTTATAACCTGCTCAGTTGTTATGTGGCTCCAAGTGTCAGAAAGTACTTCCTTGTGAGCTTAAATCCAACTCCCAGGAACTTCCTGCATTTATCCTGCTTCTGCCTCCAGAGGTAAATCAAACAAGACTATTCCTTGTGCCACGCCATTAGACCTTCAATGGGAAGGGCTCTATTCTTTTTCCCAAATGAAACCTCGTCAGCTTCTTCAGTGACTTCTCAGATCAAGTTGTCTCGTCTCTGTCACCCAACACATGGTCTCACACACACATTTTGAGTATACCCAGTTAGACCTACCTACTCTTCATTAGGCCAGGTTGTTTCTTAAAGAAATACATGGAGTAGTTGGGCATAATTTCCCATATATTAAACAAAACTAAAGCAGTGAATTGGTGAGTGTATATATTTAGGGAAGATCTCAGTAATTCTTCTGATGTTGGATTTCAATTTGAATAAAGTATAGATCCAGAAATTTGATAGTAGACATTTAACGAAGAGTTACTCCAGTTTAGCTTACCAGGTGAGTGCTTATAATAATACTTTCGTGTGTACATTGCTTGATACATCAGTAGATAGGTAATTGTCCTGTTTTGCAGTATAAGGAATATGAAATTCAGAAAGCTTGAATAACTTTGGCTAATAAACCTTGGACCAAAGATGATGAAAACTTAGGTATTCTGACACCTATTTCTCTCCAGGCTCATGCTAGATTTATCAAAGCTCACACTTCTTGTTGTTGTTGTTGTTGTTGTTGTTATTGTTATAAGCTTGTTCTTTTGTTGCTTGTCCACTAAATAAGTGGGTAGTCAGAGAACTGCTACACTGTAGATACAGAATAAACAGCCTGCCAATGAGGTCTAATAGAGCAGACTTACATCATGGCTTTTCTTAGCTGTGTGTTCTGAAGAAAGGACAAAAAGAAATATAAAAATCTCAGAGTATAAATAGTTGATTTATCCAAATTTTCCATTACAAATCAGTGGCTCTTTAAAGATTCTTTTCTCATTTAAGGTTGACACAGGGCTGGGAACGTTTTCCAGATCTTGGTGGAATAGAACAGAAAAAATTATTTAAATATACTCCAGATTAGCTTTAAATACATTTCTGAATACCACACTCACAGCACTAGGTCAGAGCTCTTGAAAATCATGATTCTTTTAACAGTTTTCAAACTACATCATATTTCATATTTTTTCCAATTCCGCTCTCTGGTTTTTCTTAGAAGTACAGTGATAATTGAGCCAGTCATTTAACCTTTCTATTCTCTTTGAATTTTTGTCCTTTTGGCTCTCAGAACCAGTTTTGTCAGATCCCTTTATTCTGCAGCTGAGGTCCAGGGAGGTTAACTGATGTGCCCATGGTCATGCCTAGAGCCAGCACCAGAATCCGGATCTTGCCTACAGCTCTGTTGATGTTTCCACAGCAATAATGCATTTCGGAAACCAACTCCTGTTTCTATTAGCTCTCATAAGATAAGAATCCTAAAAGATACAAATGCATCTTTCAGAGTACATGAAGTCTCCCACAAATTTTATTTTTCTCAACCTCTTCCTTACCTGCTAGTGACTGTAGGCCTGAGAATACCTTTAGGCCTTATCTTGGCTAGACCAACCCAGCATAATAAAGAGCTCAGAGGTGAACAAGAGGTTCAGAATCAAGAGTGCACATCTACAGATTTTAACATGACTTCTTTCCTTTCTATTCTTATATTTAAGGACCTGTGACTAGAATAGAGAGATTGTTATAGAGAAAATGTTGCAACTGCTAAAGTCCCTTGAGCTGTACTCAATCTTGTAGCCATTTTACTTCCCCTTTCCCAGAATTTCCCTGTGCTCAGTTTATCTTCCTGTAATTGGAAGAAGGTTTAACTCCATACCTCCCAGGCATGTAAGTGTAGTCTAACACATTTATAATTTCTCTTATTAGAGGAAAAGTAGGAAACTGACTTTTGTAAAACTCCATTTCTCTGCCAAATGATACGATTCATACTTTCTGTTCTTTACCTCTCTTTAAAAAGAGTATTATTCTCCTTGTTTTATAGATAAAAAACTGCAGTGTTGAGAAGCTCACAGCTTAGTGTGATAAAAATACAGGTTTAAGATTAAGTACAGAATTCCAATAAATACTATAAATCATGTCCAGTATATAAAGTGTTTTGAGAGCATTTGAGAGGAAATGACTACTCTGCCAAAGGGACTCAGTGAAAGCACCTCAGAGGGAAGTTGGACCTTGGAGGATAAGAGTGTCCAAGTCATATGTACAGACTGAAGATAGGTGAAAAACATCGTATGTGGTGAATATCAAATCATTCTTAGGGCTGAAGCCAAGGAGGTGTTCATTAGTGATAGGTGAGGATAGAAGGTGAACCATGGGCATGTGTAAGGCTGTTAACAAGCCCGTTCATAATAAGGAAGATGAAACAATGAAGTATCCAACAAATAATAGAGAATAATTAAATAAATTCATGGAATATACAGTACTGACTATTTAGGCCGCCAGCAGAAGTCAAGTTTTCAAAGAATATTTAATAATATGGGAAAATATTTTCAATGTATAATAAGTTAAAAAAAATTTTTTTTTAAAAAGAGACCTATATATTCAGTCACACTGCTTTCACATTTTGGAGACTTTTTTTCAGAAGAGAGATAAAATGAGTGAGACGAAACCTTGAAAGTCATTAACAAGGCAATAGAAGGTTACCTTAGTAGTAGCTGATGTGATTATCCCTGGGGTATGAGGAAAGCAGACCAACGAAATTTGAATGTGGACTATGTATTAGATGATGTTAAGAGATGGTGTTAAGAAGTTATTGTTAATTTTATAATGTGCCAATGGCATTGTGTTTATATGAGAGAATGTCTTTTTTATTTTTCCAGATACCTAATGAAGTATCTAAGTATGAAATGACATGATATCCTGAGCTTTACTTTTAAGTACTCCAGGAAAAATAAAAGCAGGGATAAAGTAAAATAAATATGACAACGTATTGTGGATTGCTAAAGATAGGGGATGGGTACATGGCTTTATTATATTCTTCTTCCTACTTTTTATGTATTTGGAAATGTTCATAATAAAAGACTTAAAAGAAAGCATCAGGGACACGTAGTATTGGATGCAAAAACATTTTAAGAAATGGTTCTTTTTAGAAAGAAAAAAAAAGTGCAAGGTGAAGAGAGAAAGAAAGCAAGCAAGCAAGCAGGCAGGCATCAAGGATTGTGTGTCAGACACAAGGAAGACAAAGAAGCTAAAAAGTGAGCTATATCCCAGGAGCTGAAAAAATTATTTCAAAGAGGAGAAAGTTGCTGTGACCTCATTTTAACAGCATAGACACTGGTCAGAACAGTTTCAGAACTCTACTTTTGTAGGTTTTTATTTTGAAATATCCCTCATCCATGGCAAATTCTGGTCTGTTGAAACTGAATTTGACTTCTGACAGTGGGGAAAAGTTTTTGAAACCAAATCCAATGAATCAAGTTAGAGTATGGGTCAGCTAATACTGTTTTTGGTCAGAGAACCAATTGTGACCTTAAAATAATGGGGTTAGCTTTTGTATGTGGCCTTTGAAAGGGTTTTGAAGACCTTTCCAGTGTCTGTCAGCCATGACACTCATTCAGAATAAGCTTTATAAAGGAAAACCTTTGACAAAATGACATGTTTGAATTTATACCTTAGGGCTTTTGTTTTTTTTATTTTTAGTATTCCATCTACTCTAGTTACATATCAAATCTTTGGTATCCTAGAATTTTTGGTTGTTTTTTAGAATCCCAATATAAGCAGAGAAGTAGAAAATAACATGGTGTGTGGCAGGAGAAGGAGCACAGTCTTTGGGGCCAGCCATGGCACTGCCTCCATTTCTACGTGCTGTCCAGTTTGACGCCAGTTACTTCATTTTTTTAGGACTCTGCCTTGCAGTGTTATTGGGACAATTCAAGGTTGTGTGTGTCAGGTACTATGCCCAGTGCCTGGCATATGACAGGAATCTAAAACTCATCCTGGTGGAGATACAGTGATACAGTTTTATCTCTTGGTTCATCAGACATGCCTTCCCTCTTGTGATGAGATAAGAAATAAGTAATGGATTTTAGCATCATGAGGAGAGTATATTACTCAGCCTTACCTTGCTGAACAGGGGTAGTTCTTTTAGTCAGTGCTAAACTGGTATTTTCAGAGAGTGGGTAATTTTGTGCCTTGCCAAGGTGAAGAGTGGCAAGCTGAAGAAACTGGTTTTGGCCAGGAACTGGTGCCTGTTATTTAGCAGAGCGGCAATGGGGAATTGCGATCCTGGCAGTTTAGAGAGACTTAACATAAAGTGACTGGCTTCTTGGTCCTAACTGGCCATAACTGTTCCACACAAGATGATGAAGAGCACTGATTCAAAAAGGTATGCTTACCTATGAACTCATTAGCTGCCTCTTCCACAACCATGACTTTTAAAATCGTTTCTAACATAGCATTACACAGCAGCAACACAAAACTTACTATCTTACAGGTCAGGCACTGTTCTAAGGCACTATACTCATTTTTTCCTTTTTTGCATGCACAATCAGGCAGATACTATTAATCAATGCTTTATGGGAGAGTTTAAAGAGGTTAAGTCAATCTGCTTCAGACCACAGAACTGGTAAGTGACACAGAAGGAGTTCCAGTTGGCTTCAGAGCCCACCCAGTCTCTGCAAGCCTACTTTCTATTGCCTGAATTCTTTCTCATTTGGAATAATGCTCTGTTTAAAGATGGGAGACATATCTGGGCACCTGGGTGGCTCAGTAAGTTAAGTGTCTGCCTTTGGCTTGAGTCATGACATCAGGGTTCTGGGATCGAGCCCCACATAGGGCTCTCTGCTCAGCAGGGAGTCTGCCTCTCCCTCTCTATCTGCCTTTTCCCCAGCTCATGCTCTCTCTTGCTCTCTCTCTCTCAAATAAAATAAATAAAATCTTAAAAAAAAAAAAAAAAAAGGGAGACACATCTCCTCAGTGTTCATGGCACAGTTTTGACTATGTTAGCAAAATTGAAGATGTCAATGCTCTTTCACCAAAGATCTGCCTCATGACATGGTGATAGGACAGGAGAACATAGCACCACCAGGGAGAAAGAAATAATGTCTGGGCTTGGTCTGAGAGGAGGGCACAGTGTGAATTAAGGTCATGCTCCTTCGCTGCTCTCCATTACTCAGCTTACTCTAGGTGGTAGGAAAGAAGTTGTTAATAAGGCTGGAGGTCTGCTTAAGTCAAAAAGCATGAAGGAGCATCAGGAAGCCTCAAGAAAACCACATCCAACCACATTTGCTCTGGGTAGTGTGGCTTTGGCTAGACTCTGTAAGTTTGGGTCAAACTGCTTTCAGGATTCTTCAAACTGACACCAGGGCTCTCCTCATGTCCTCCGTCCTTTCTGAAGCCGCTATGGCCATTATCTGTATGAAGGAGTGCTTTTCAGTGCTCTTTATTTAGTACAAAGCCGTCTTTCCAGCTCTGTTGAATAGATCTGGACTTCAGATGCTCTAGAGTCCATGGGACTGGGTAGCTTGAACTTGGGGATTTTACCCACCATTTGTGGTTCCATATAGCCCTTTGTTAGAAAGTGCCCAAGGCAGCCAAGAGCGCATGTTGACCAAAGAGGCTGGCTGCTTCTAGGAGTTATAAGTAAATAAATGGATGTCAGAAGCGTACAACTAAGGGAGAGAAACAAAGCTTCATTACCCTCCCTTGAGCATGTTGCTTTGGATGTTTTGGTAATGATTGTGAAGCATTTACTCACAGACTAAACTAAGCTCTTTGTGTTCTTTGCATGGTGGAGACCTTGCCAAGTCAATTTCAGCATGCAAAGCCCAGACAATTATTCTTTTGGCATTTAGGGGCCACCGCTGTTTTCTTTGGGGTTGAGGGCAGGCAGACTGTTGACACAGGAAGGCTTTATAAGGAAAGAAAAGGCAACTTTATCACACACTTTTTAGAAAAGTACCCCCTCTCCTCCATATCAGGGTTCTCATGTCCCTACTTCCTATGCTAAACCTCTGTCACAGAGCCAACAGAAGAAACCCCTAGGCTCAGAAGTGCCACGCACACTTCGGTGCCCACAGAATGTAACTCATTCGTAGCTATTTTCATTTCTTCTGCTTAGCACCTCACCATGAAATTGTGTATTTCTTTTATAAATGTGTGATAGTTGTATTTTGAGTGATAACCTTGGAAAGATAAAGTTCTTGAGACTGTGGTCTTGGTTCTTTATGTATTATATGCTTTGCAGTAATGGTTCTCAACATGTAAACCTGGAACCCCTGGGAGCTTTGAAAATTGTCAAAGGGTTATTCCAATCTGTATTTCAGAAGATTTCATATTGTGTTTCCAGGATAGCTATGGATACTACTGTGATTAATGGCATACAAGCCATTTAAATATTTTCTGAATTTGTTGTAGGCTTTCTTGGTTCTATCTTTTTTCAGTCTGTCAATAGGAAAAGCTACAAGTACTGTGAATGGGGAATTAGGAACTTTTTGTTATGGAAAAGGAATTCTCATCCTGGAAAGGATGGATAAACAGTGTTCAAAGATCTTTGCTATAGCAGCTAAATGTGGGGCTCCTGTTTTTTTGTTATTGAACAAACATATTTCAGTGCTGTGATTTCCCTGATCCACATCATTTCATTCCTGGATCAGAACTCCGTGTTAGTTGCAGTTGCAGCTGAAGAGTGAGCTGAAGGCATTTGGCCTTACAGATTGTTGATCTTAAAAATTAAAGGGTGTTTTTTTTTTCGTTTTTTTTTTTTTTTTGGTGTCATAAGAGACTCCATGTATCCACCCTACTGTCTTTGGTACAAGTTACTATACATACCATAATTACTCTCAGGTGAGAAACAATTGCAGTTTGCGTTAGTGGTGGCTACATGCTGAGGCCTGCATCCAGAGTGTTCTTTTTTTTAACCTTCAGTAGAGACTGCTGCTTCCAGCACATTGGCTATAGTTTTTTTTTGTTTTTTTTAAGATTTTATTTATTTATTTGACAGACAGAGATCACAAGTAGGCAGAGAGGCAGGCAGAGAGAGAGGGGAGGAAGCAGGCTCCCCGCGGAGCAGAGATCCTGATGCAGGGCTCGATCCCAGGACTCTGGGATCACGACCCGAGCCGAAGGCAGAGGCTTTAACCCACTGAGCCACCCGGGTGCCCCGGCTATAGTTTTTAAATAGAAGTTTGCTGACTGTATAATATAAAGCACCAAATTGCCAAGTGCAGGCACTTTCTCCATCAGAGGAGTACAGCACATTCATTGCACAGGTGCTAACACTTGCCTGCCTTCTGCTATGAGTGCTTTATTATTGTTGTTTTCTTCTTCCTTTTCTGTCAACATTTACCTTCTTCAAATTAAAAAAAAAAAATTAAGTAATACATCATATGTGTGAAGCACTGAAAATGGGGAAGCAAGCATAAAGAGTAAAAAAATTTATCCTTAATCCAACCATGCTGAGATTCCTACTTTTCACCTTTTTTCTGTAACTTCCTATAGGCATTGTTCTTTTCTGTGTCTTTTATAATGTGCATGTTGTTTTGGGAACATTATCCATCATCATTATTCTTCCATGTGACAGTTTCTAAAAGCTGCAGAGTACTTCATTGTATGACGGTGCTATTATTCATGTAATCATTCTCCTATTATTGAATATTTTAGTCATCACCTTCCTTCCCTTCTCCCTCCACTTTCACCTTAGAGCCCTGTGGATCTAGAAGGGATCCAGAGCTAACAAAGAACCTTGACCTCTTACCTCGACTCAACTGGCCTAAACCCCTGAGAACTGTCCTTGGCTCAGAAAAATACCTGTTTATTGTTTTAAAGTCATGATTTTGGCCTCTGCAGGATTTAATCACAGTTCATAATTGCTATTCTATCTTCTCTCTAAATTCTTTCCTCTTTACCAAATTAAAAATATGAAAACTGTTTGGAACACTTTTTAAAAGGTAAAAATTTTCGCAATATCTATAAATCAAACCATCATGCTGTATGTCTTAAACTTATATAGTCATGTATGCCAATTATTTCTCAATAACACAGAAAAAAAGGAAGTAAAAATATAAATACAGAAATCCCAAGAGGGGTGACTAGTTGATTAAGCATTCAACTCTCAATTTCGGCTCAGGTCGTGATCTTAATGTCATGAGATCAAGCCCCAAGTTGGGCTCCATGCTCAGCCAGGAGTCTGCTTCAGATTCTCTCTCTCACCCTCTTCCTCTGCCCCTCCCCTGCCTCTCTCTCTAAAAGAAATAAATAAATCTTTTAAAAAGAAAAAGGAAGAAATCATGAGACTATTTGAGTATACCACTGTACCATCTATTTAAGCCCTGAAAGTTGAGAATTTGAAAATGAAATTGAAATTGGAATATGTATCTAAGTAATTTAACAGTGAAAGGACATTTATTTTCACAAATGTTTTTCTTTTCATGGAAGAGACTGTTATTATATTTACAGATTACTTCATTGTGTAGACTTTAATTCAAAAGATGAGAATCAGACTGGGGGAATATATTTCAGACAAAAGTAAAAGCAAAGCTGTGTAGACATTGGTGGTGGTAAGATAAGGAATATTTTTCCTTTTAAGGCAACAGCGTTCTGTTTCTGATCTCTAGAGTGACTATGTCATCATGTTAATATTCTTTTGTTATCAAGAGAAAGACTGTGTGTAAAACATGGTTACCAAGCAATGTATGAAAAGTTAAATTGTTACATGGATTAGGATGTCCAGAGAAGGACCAAATTGGCCTAGAAAACCATCTAAGAATCATAAAACATCTTCATAGTTGGAAGAGGCTGGAGATGGGTTTGCCTGGCTCTTCCTAGCAGGCTTTGGGATGAAGCACCTTCTCTGTACAGCCTCTCTGACTAGCACACATCTGCTTTATGAGTGCTCATTTTTTTGTAACTGTATGGTCTTAACTTGGCCAGTTCTTTTAAGATGTGGCCCGAATTCCTTTGCCTATTTCCCAGGTTGCTGTTATTAGGGGAATGATACCTGATAATAAATTGTGGTAAGTATATTTCAAAGACTTGGGAGGAACATTTTCTAAATATGAAGCAAGGAAACACCCCCTCCACCCCTCCACCAAACTGAGTAAATGACCAAAGAGATTTATCATCAAGGGTACAACTAAACAGAATTTTCCTATTGTAAGCTTCTGGTTCTACAACTGCTAAGGCTAGGCCTACAACGAAACCTTAAACTGTTTCTCCAAACTCTGTTTTGATGTATTAGTACTATTCTGTTTGTTTTTAATAAGATAACTTTAAATAAGACCTTCCATAATTGCTTACTGGCTTCTTGCTTAATTATTTAAATAACCTTTGGATTTTTATCCTTCAATTTTTTTTTTTTTTTCTAAATGCTTAGTTGTATAGCACGGTTTGGTTCTTCATTTGGGGAAGCCAGGAATCCATGACTTTATGTTTTTACCTATAATATTACCTTACATAGGTCACTTCACTCTCAATGCCTTTTATCAGTTGAAAGAAAGAAATAAATACTAGCAACCTTGGGCTCTTTCTGGGAGCACCAAGATAGCTGTATGTTTTACTAAAAGGTACAAAGGAGTACATGGTGCTTAAATTAGTATTTCCTAATCAAAAAGGTATAATAACACACTTAAAAGTTGATTAGTGTTACTCAGTACACTGATAGTGGCTCTTTAAGCCATCTATAGCTACGGTATAATTTTTATTTTTTAATTCTTCTGAGTTCTGAGAATCAGAGTGAGATTGATTTCATCTATAGAAATAATTGCTTCCTTTGGTAATCTAATCTAATCTAATCTCACCCTCCAAACCAATCACAGTGATTACCAATGACATACTTAGCATCTGGGTGTGCACTATACACCCACATCTTGGGAAGAGAGGGAGATGTCAGGCTGACTTCTGTTGTTGTTGTTGTTGTTGTTTTAATTTATAAGTGTTCTTGAATATTTCATTAAATATTATCTGAAATTACTTTTTATTCCATAATCAAAGGTATGACTCTACCTTTGGCTTACGTATTTTTGTGACCTGCATTAGAAGATTGGGGTTAAGATCATTTTAAGGTATTAGTCATTGAGTAATTAGATTAGAGAATAAAAGTCCTTGAGGTTTACAAAGCACTATAAGCCAACAAGGGGCACCTACTATATTGCAGATAAGACTTTTTCTACCTTTACTTCCTTATCTATATCTTCTATTGCTGATTACCCTGGTTTCCCTGTTTCATAATGTACATCAGAAATGGACTATATTATTAGAAAGGGAAGAAAACAGTATTAGAGTTTCTGGTAGATTTTAGAAGCTTTAACATCATCTTACTGAATTCTCATGACAACTCTATGATAGACATCTGATTGTTCTCATTTTTACAAATGGGAAAACTAGAACTCAAAAAAGTTAAGTAACTTGCCCAAGGTCACACAGTTAAGTGGCTGTCTTGTTCTTGGGACTTTGTCCCTTCTCTTTTTTACCTCTTGTTTTCACTAGTCTCCCTAGGTGCCTTCCCTTGCCTTTCAGCTACAAAATGCTATTCATCAAATAGTATAATTAAAGCTGAAAATGTTACTCTTCTCAGCAGGAAACGGCCTATGGCTGTGTGAATATCCCTGTCCAATGCAATCCCTGATACCACCACTCCAGACAGAAAGAGGGATGGAAGCAGCCCATAGAATTCTCTTTATACATGTTTAATGAAAGCTACTTGGAAAATCCTTTCTGTTTTTTGCTTTTAATTTATTTTATTATTTTTCCCAGGATTTTTTTGAGGTATAATTCACTTATATTAGTTGAAGATGTACAAGTAAATTCTTTATTATCTTGTTTTCCCTTTTTTTCTTTTATTATTTTTTTCTCATTGAATAGAATGATGAAGATTTAGGTGAATATTCAGAATAAAGCCTTGTTTGGGTCAGGATTTTAAAAGGAAAGAAAAAAACTGATCATGAACAGAGTAGAGGCCCGAGGGGGAAGGATTGTCACCCAAGGATTACCAAGTTTAACTTTGCCCTTAGAATAACTAAAAACTTGTTAATAGGACTTTCAAGGCCCTGCCTGGTCTGGCTCACAATTTCACATCAACCCACTCCCTTCTTCACTCTTTCTCCTTTAAATATGCTGGCCTGCTTTTAGTAACTTATACCCGCCACTATGCCTCCTGCCCCTGGACCTTTGCCCATGTTCTGCTCTTTGCCTGCACCTCTTTCCTCTGCCCTTTCTTTGGGTAACTGCTCCTGCCCAGCTCTCACCCTCAGCTCTAGAGACACTTCCTTGAGAAGTCCTCCCCGACCTTTTTGACTAAGCCACAATCCCATTATACACTCCAGTGGCACCATGACATCTTTCTTACACCACTTACAGCAGCGATTTTACATACATCTACATTATCTAAAGAACTTCAGCCTCTTCCTCTGGACTGTTAATACCACAAGTGCAGTACGTGCTTTGTTCACCATTATCTTTCTCATACTTTGCACATAGTGTGTAATTCTTTTGAATGAATGAATCAATCAATCAAACAATTGTTGAATTTGTCTCATCATCAAACAGCCAGATTTTGCTTTAGCCTACTCTCCATGGCAAAATTCACATGGACTTAACCTAGCAGAGTTCATATATTTACAAAGCTGCTGGCTATTAGACATGCAATGGATATAATGGATGTAATGTTGGATATAATGACATCCAGTGACTGATTGGACCAAGAGGTGCCTTTAGGTCAGAAGCCAGCACGCTTTTTCTGGAAAGGGCCAGACAGTACATTTTTTAGGCTTTGTGGGCCATTCAGTTTCTTTCACAACTACTCTGTCTTGCCAGAAAGCAGCCATAGAGCAATGCACAAATGAGTGGCCGTGACTGTGTTCCAATAAAACTTTATTAACCAAAATAGCCATATTTTGCTGACCCCTGCCTTAGATGTTGTTATGAAACATTTATGAGGGAGCCTATGAATAAGTTGATCAGAAAGAGTATTTCCCCCACCCCTTTCTGTGAAATTTGTTTACAGAGTCATTATTCCAGAGGGATATGTATAATGGTGCATAAGACCTGGGTCAACTCTGAAGCTGTTTAATAGAAATTGAATAGAAGAGATAGATGTGGCACAGATACCACCAGAGACTGTGAGAGCTGTGATATTACATAGACCACAATCTCCTGTAGATGTGATTTCTTCATTGATTTAATAAGGAGAATAAGGAGCAATTCCTATTTGAGATCTGATGTTGTCCCTGATTACAAAATTTGTGTCCTAAATCAAACTAGGACAATTTTAGTGGAATTATTTTTAGCTTTACTTGGATGTCTAAATTATTTTTATAATGAACAAATTATGTTATTACACTGAGGAATTTGAATATTTTCCTTAACTATTCTTAACTATCCTTAACTATTTCCTTAACTATTCAGCAGTCATTTTGTTCAGTCCAGGAACCAAAAGAATTTTATGGCTTATTTTACCCCCAAATCCAGAAATTTTCAACTCTTAGAACCTGTTAAAAGAAATCAGAGTCTTGGGGGACAATGGGAGGAGGGTAGGAAGATTCAGGATCTGTGTGGATCCTGGTTGGCTTGGTCATTCAGAAACAGAAGCCACTTGGAATGGATCATTTATATTCTCAGTTTATTAAGTTTCCAGTGCTAGAAAAGACTATGATAACAGTTCTTAAAGAAATAGATACACAGCTTTTAAACACATACACACACACAGAACTACAGAGGAAGTACAAATTTCGTCTTCCAACTCCAGATTTCCTTATTATGTCTATGATTTTTTTTTTTCTATTTACCAATTCTGAGTGAAGAGGAAAGAAACACTTAGGTCTTTTGCTAAACTTCTCATTAATATTCCTAAGAGGAAACATAAGAAACTTTCTCATGTTTTTAATTTGAGAAGTTGAAGTGGTTGAGAATGTTAATTTTAACATTTTGAATTGTTTTTCTGCTGCATAGTGACAAAGAGGACACTATACAAGTGTATCCCCAAAATAGGCAATAGAATTGTAGGTACATTTAGAAAGAATACAGAATAACAGTTTATTGATTTGGTTGTTTTTATTGAACCAGGTGGTGTATGAAGATAAATTTTCCAACAACTGCTGTTTTTCCTATGTCAGAACTTTTTCTTTTAGTAACATTTTAATGGATATTTTTAAAGGTAATCCATACTTCCTGCTTTAAATTTCAGTGTTGTGTATATGAACACATTTGCGGTATTAAATAATATTTTTTGTATTTTCTTTTCTGCCTCCTCTATGTCAAATTATAACCAAATATTTATTTGCTCTTCTTACCTGCTTCTATGGTCCTACCCTATTTCTGGCTTTTGCTTCTAGATCTATCATGCACTGAAAAATCAGGTTATCAGTGAGGTTCTAAGGTGTGAAGTACCGTTGCTGGTGTGGAGGTTTTGAGAGAGTTATTTGAGATATAGATGGTTTTACCTCTTTTGTCTGTATTGAAGCTGTATAAAAATTGTGTACCAGAAAGATAACAGTTGATCTGTCTCTGTTTCATGACACAGCAGACCATTTTACCTTTGGCTGGGGTCCTAAATCTCTACGTTCAAAAGAATAAATCCAACTTATCTCTTCTCTCTTAAGAGGACTTTCTTAGTATCTTTATAAGGGCCCTCCCCATTGTCCTGTTCATAGGAAGATGCTATAAATATCTTTGAAACACTTCTTACTCATCATTTCTACAGGCAAGGGCTTTTCATTGATATGAAACTATAGTGGTAGCCTTCCTAGGAATTCAGTTGATGTTGATTGAGAACTGCCTCAAGCATCCACATGAGCAATTGGCTACCTTGTTCAGTTACACCCTTTTATGGGAACTTGTCTTCTCCTTGATGCCAAAATAATCTGCCTGTGCTGGAATTGGAAGGCAGCAGGGCACACCTCCCACACTGAGCTGCTCTCTGATTAACCAGGGCCTCCTTTCCCACATAGCAGGCCTCTTAAACCTCCCCTACAGTCTTCCTAGAAGTCACATTCCATATTTTTGTTGTACTCTTAAGAAAACGATTATGTGCCCCTCAAGGAGGAATAGGAGATGGCATCTTGGCTTATAGCAGCCTTAGGCTAAGTAAGCTCTTTTATGAGGAATCAGCTCATTTATTCCTTCAGTATCTCTGGGAGTTATAGATACTTTTTTTTTTTTTAGGGGAAGAAATTGAGAGGTGACACACGGCCTGATGTCACATAGCTAACAAGTAGCAGAGCTAGCTTTTGCTTACATCATCTGATTCCACAGCCCAGGTTCTTTCTAGTACTTTACAGTACCCCCAAGAAGGGAAAACAGATTTCATGGCAGATGTGCTTTGAGCCAGTATCTCACATAATCCTCCCATCTACTCTGTGAGGTAGATATGTGATAATTCCCAGTTTACATACAGATTGGTGATTATGTGAGATTAAATAATTTACAGATGGTAGTCACACATCATTTAATGGCAAAAGCAGTATACGAACTCACACTCTACTTGGCTTTGAGCTTCACTGATCTTAATTACTCATTGTAAAATAAGAATAATAATGGCAGCAATGTATTAAGATTATTGTAAATAAAGGAAATAATGACAAAGTGAAATAATCCTTAGAAAGTGTTTAACATTGCCTGGCACATAATAACCCCTCAGTAAATATTAGCTGTAGTTACTTCAGGACAACAAAAGCAAAACCACTTTGCATAGAAAAATCCTGCCATTCCACTATTTTATTTGATTCTTACAAAGATTCTGTTAATAGCAAATGAAAGGGTGTCTTCTCTCACTTGAAACAAAAAGTTAGATCAAGTGCTGGGTAATTTGTCCTTCATCACCTAAGCTATTACACAAGTAATTTCAAGGTCCCTTCCAATTCCATGACTGTACCATTATAGTGATGGTGAGCTGTTTTCTTCTATTAAGAAATCTTAAGTTAGAACTCAGAGACTCTTTACAGTAATGAAGTGGTTATGTTCACACAGAGGACAGAACAGAGCCCATTAGCAAAGCTGAGGGCAGACTTTGATTTCAGAGTTGTAAATGACAAGGAGTATAAACAGTGAGGCCTTTGGAGTACTTGTTTTTCGTGGAAAGATAAGATACCTACAGCATTTTTAAGATGGAAAACAAAGCCCAGATAATGGATTTTTTTTAGCAAAAGCAGTTAAGGAAAATATTTGTTTTGTGCTTGGTGCTGGGGGATAATAGAATAAAAGTAATTATTAAACCGGAATTTAGTGGCCCAATTTGAGTCAAGAAACCAGTTCACCAGAATAGTTCCCAGAAATGCTTGAGGACTCTAACAAGATATACAGCCACAGTCAGAAGCTGTGTTGCTTGTGAAAGTTTTGTTTCTGTCGTATTCCTCTGGAGCTCTGTTAGTTTTGGCTTGCCTAACTCACTGATGATCATAAAAATTACATCCTCAAGCATCAGTGGTCAAGATCTCTCAGTGCCAATGTCTGGAATCACTTGAATTCATATGAGACATGGTTATATGCCTTCCTCATTAGTATATTCTGGAGGGCAATGACATGGAGTTCCCAATGGTCCATTCTCCATTCTCAGTTTACAGATAGGACTGTTAACACCTTAAGCAACTCCCTTACTAGGAAACTGCTCCCCGCCACTCCCCTGGAGTAAATGCATCTTCTTTCTTCTACGTGTATCCTACATAGACCTCTAACATAGGGCTTGCTACATTGCCTTGTTTGTTTACTTGCCTGACTTCCTGACTAGAGCCTGGAGTCCTTGACTAGGGAATCACAGTGCCTGGGACTTTGGAGTTGCTCAGTAAATGTTCAATTACCAACTGATTGACCAATCAAAAGAACTTGTCTCTTAGCTTCCAATTTCAAATGGGCCCTTACGCTCAGTAATAGTTTCATGCATTCTTTGTTCACTCTGCTTCCTAAACCAAGATTCCAAAGATTTTCCACTGTTTCCATTCCCCCAGTCACTCTTGCCCTTCACAAATTATCATCCATTGCTCCTCTCTTCCCTCTACCCCCTCCCAACCTCTCCCATTCTTCATACATTTTTCTCTCTTCCTGTCTTAAAAGGATGTTCTTCTTGGTTTCCAAGCCTGTCCCCCAATTTGAGCTTTGGATCAAAGACATCTTATCTGGAATCTTGCCCTGTCAGATACCTCCTTCCCTGTGTGTACCTGCAGTTTCTTTCTCACTACTGATTCTTTTTCTATAACTTCATAACATGTCAAAAGATCCCATTTTCCTAATAAAATCTTTGCTTTTGTGACTCTCCCCTCTAACTGCCCATTTCTCTCTCTAATTCACATTGCCTGAACTCATGCTATTAGTCTCTTCACTTCCCATACCCTACCTGTAGTCCAGATTCTGCCCTCACCAGTAGTTTCCTAATTTCCAAACCTAGGGATCTCTTCTTAGTTTTCATGTTCCTGCCCAGTCTTCTAGCTGGATTTAATAATAGCTATCTTTTCCCAGCTATCCAGGCCAGAAATCTCCATGCCATTTTCTACTCCCCCTCCCTTCTTAGCATACTCCCCACTATAAGAATAAAAGTACTTGTGTTTATATTTATAAATTTATTTTTCACATGCTATACAACAAAAGATGCTACATAAAGCAACAGTGATTTGAAAACGTTCATCAGGACATTCTGATTTGGCATTCTGATATTGGTACAAGCAAAAGGGTAGGCCAGTGAGAAAGTATGGAAAGCAGTAAAAGTAGTGAATGAACCACATGTAGTATATGCACAGCAGCCTATTCTTAAAAATTCAGATTTCCACATACTCTAAGGACTAACTAAATGTATCTAGGCCAACCCAATCAAGACTTGGAGCCAGAATGTTCTGGTTTTTCACAAATGGTTATGGCATTTGTGTTAACATAAATGTTAACACAAAGTTTATGTATTAAGTATTTGCATACATATACAATTGTGATCCTTATTATGTTTCTGTGTGGTGATATCAGAAGTCTTTAACAAAGCAGTGCTTTTAATCACTTCTTCAATATGTTTATATCATTGGAATTCCCCCCCCCCCCCCTGGCCTCCTGTGAACCTTTGCAAAGTGGTAACACCCTCACACTGAAAGTTAAGCTGCTATAGTCAGTCTGCCTATCACTGTCCTACAAAACAGAGCCATCTCCCCTCTTGATCTGGTTTACCCTTATACTCTATGAGTTTGGCTCTTTTTTTTTTTTAATAGAATGAAGAAGGTTTAATTTGAACTTAAGGAATAGTAAGAGAAAGGAAAAAGTAATCAGTTACCCAGTGTGTTTTATTTGCCCTCACTTGGGCAGAACCATGAAGTTAAGAACGGGAGCTTGTTACATAGACCAAAGAAGTTATGTGTTACTGAGGCATAGCAGGAAAGTGCTTACATAGGACATGATCCTACCTTTCACAGAACTTATAAAGGAGATACTTGTGAACCTAGAAGAACTGTGCCATACTTTATGTACCAAGGAGAGTTTTCCCCAAACTTTAAATATTCTAGGTTTTATAAACATAAAAAAGACCAAGAAAAATTAGTTTACTTAATTTTGTCTGGTTCTAATTCATTCTTTGGGTTACATCAATTCTCTGGACTTACTGAATCTTGGTTTTCTAGGTGTAAATTTTCTTGTGCAGACTTACAAGTTGATTTAGTAATCCATAGACCAGAAACCTACAGCCCATAAAGAAGGTTTAGAGAACTTGGAAAAAAAAATTAGTTGTAATAAAGATACTTTATTTTTAATAGCCTCCAAAGATAGAGCAATAGTGAGTCTCCAGTGAATTACCAAATCAGCTTCTGGAGGGTATGGGATAATTGTGTAGAGAGCAATGAAAGGAAGGATTAGCAATATAATTTTTTTTTTTAGAATTACCCAACAATAAGATTATGAGCATGGTTCCCTGGCTGAGACCCCAAGCTCATTTACTGTAGTAGGAATAAGATTCAGACTACCCTTAGGAGGTACAGAGGAATGGCATTGAGCATGTATGTCTATGTCTGAATGTTGGGATTATACCTAGTTCTTTCTTTTTTTTTTTTTATACCTAGTTATTTCATATTTCACTTTTTTCTGCCTCCCTCTGTCTCTCATACGTTAATTGTCCACAATGTGCACAGTGTCATGCTCCTCATTATTACAGTGATGGGCTGTAATAATGTAATAAAGTGATGGGCTCTACCACAACTTGGGTTAAGTTCAACATTGGAAAATTGGGGTAACTCAGCCTGCTGGTACCAGAGGCAAGCAGTTCTTTTCTCTCCAAACAAAATCATTGAGGTTTTCCATGTTTTTCTAGCTAGATTAGTCACCTTTGCACACCTGGTTTTAGTTATTTCTCTCATGAATGCCATGAGGTAGGTTTTTAGGATCCCCATTTTACTGATGAGGAAACTAAGGCCCAGAAAAGGGTCAGGACCTGGACAATAAAAATGCTAATGTCAGTCCAAAGGCTGTCCAAAGGCCCAGCCCTCTTTTCACAGCTGCTCCTCAGTTATGCAGCCCAGGTATTTGAAATATTTGGACACTTGTAGATGCAGCATTTCTGGTGAGTAATACAGAAGCCCTGTGGCTGTCCCACGTTACAGTGTGAAAAGAGATTGCCTCCCACTCCTCCCTAACTACTGCAGGTCTTCCCCAAATTATTCGTGGGCCTCTTCCTCTATTCCTCTTTTTTAGTCATTTTGCCTGCCACGTAACCATTAGCTTACCCTCTGGGGTGGAGAAGTTGGGAAACTGGAATGGGGGAGGGGATGATCACTTTCATATTTAAGGCTATTGTTCATGCTTCCTTTTGGATGATGTAGTAGTTTTTGTTTCTCATTTTATGTTTGCTTACTGTCTGAATCCATGTCAGTTTATGTGCCCTTGGCTCTGAACCACCGTTTATATATTTTTGTGTTGTTAATATTTTTAATTGGTGTTTTTAAAGTAGATGTACTCTGCATGTTTGGCAGACCAACAAAGTGGAATGTAAAAAGAGTTGATTTTTTTAAGTAACCATATAAGATGAAAAGTCCCCTTTTGTGTGTGTGTGTGTGTGTGTGTGTGCAGATTGCGGGTTTTATCAGGCACGATATTCGTTAATATTTATTGTAACAGTTTACAGTGTGGCCCTTTGAGTCCCTGTGGATTATGCACAGCCCGAATGAGGTAACCTTGGAAAATGCAATAAATCTAAAGTTGAAACCACTTTAGTGGGAAGTTGCTTGAAAGTTGTAAAGTTAAATTGCCTTCTTCAGGATGAAGGAGGTAGTGTGGAGAATGTCCCAGGGGACCTGGATTTGCCTCTTGCTGGTCTTGTCCCCTGTGTTGAAATGCTGGGTTTGGGGTTGGATTACTTTGTTTTACTTAAAACCTCTGACTATTCTTTTGCCCCAGTACTGCATGGTGTGGTAGGCCCATGGTAGCATTAATATATGACCTTTGATCTTCTCTTTCATATATCTGGGGTAACTCTTACCCTACATATGCATACACAGGTGCTCAGAAGTAGAATTTTATTAGTCACAGAATCTTAACTTTGCAAGGAGACTGGGCATCGCTCAATTCATTTTTCCCAGGCCCTGTGTGAACCCCACCAATTATATGCAGCTGAACACCAACCAAAGTGCCTCACGCTCTGCATTTTAGAAAGTTCTCCATTGCATTGTTTTGAAGTTTGGTTCCCTAGAAGTTATACCATTGGTCCTGGTCCCTCTTTTTAAAGCTACATAGAATAAATATTCTCCTTCCATGATATTTGAAGATGTTGAAAACATCTTGACAGTAATCTTGTCCTGTCCCCTATCTAGGTGCCAAACATCTCTAGATCTATCAAACTGTTTTCTTGGCATTCTAATTGATTTGTCTGTTTGTAAGGTACAAACTTTATGTCAGATACAGCTAGAAACTAGGGAAGCATTGAGGACAAAATAGGCTGTTATTTCCTCATTTGGGGAACTTCTGGTGTAATTAATAACAGATTGATAAGGGCTATAGAGGGGCACCAAGTCAGTCTTGGTGACTGGGGCTTGAGGGTGTCAAGGGAAGTTTTCTGGAGGACACATCATATAATCAAAGTCCAGAAGAGTTCTATGAGTCCCCCAAGGGAGCAGGATAAATGAGAGAAGGAAGGTATTCTAGGTAGAAGGACAAGCTTTTGGAAAGGCTTAAGGTAAGAGAGTATGTAGGGAGTTGAGGGAAGTGAGAGCGGTTCAGTCTGGATGAGATACTCTTTGGGGAGATGATGAGTGGGGATAAAGATGCAGAGGTGCTAGAGCAGAAATTAGGACTGACAGGTGGTAGGGGAGGCGAGATGAGGTCAGACATTACAAGAAAGTAGAGAATGATAGTGCTCATTAGGAAAGGTATTTATTGTTCTCTTGGTTACACAATGACTATGGAAAACATAGCAGGTTCTGTATGAGGTCATATAGGTTTGGATATTTTGCATATTATTTTTGTTGATAGAGAAACAGTGTATTCAATCCTTAATTAGGGCTAGACAGCCATGGCTCATTCAGTAGCAAGACCATCTCCCCAACAATATATTTGGAGAAACAAGAGTAAGAGATAATACAGCTATAACATTTTTAAGACTGCGAGAATATTTGGGTGACTTCCATGCATAGGACAACAGCCGTAACAGTAGTAGTAAACACTTATAGATCACAGTGGACCTGGCCTTGTTATACTAACACATTTCATACCAACATGAGGTAAATATTGTCCCCAGACACAGAGAGTTTAAATAACTTGCCATACGTTAGAACGCTAAGTATTTGATTTAGGCCCTAAGAACATGTGGGGAAAGATTTAGGTTATAGATAAAGGACATTTACTGAGCCTGTGAAATTAAAGACATCTTTAGAAATGGCTTCTGCCTGGTATTGATGGTCACAACCATATACTGACTGTTGTGGTCATGATCAGCTGAAAAGCAAATATTCACCAATTCACAGTTCATGCCTTACCCAAAGGCATTGCTGTTTAGTAGAAGAGATCACACTCCAGATGGCTTTCAGCAGTTGGCTGGGTTTTACTAACAGTTGTGGCTACCTGCAGCTTCAGTTGATCTCCCTGCCTCCTGCCACTGTCAAAGAGAGTTTAGCCTGCCTAAAGAGGACAGGAAGATTAGGGTAACACTGAATCAGGCAAGGTTTGAAATGCCCTTACTTCTAGGGAAACAGAATTGCCCAGCAGTGTTGCCAGGCCAGGCCAGTTAATGCTGGCAACTGTGAATGTGCAATTGCTTCCAGCTTTCAAGCATGTGTGATTTTTCTTTAAGGTTGATTGATTCTGTTTTAAGTGTGTACAGGCAAGTGCTTTCTGGGGACAGAAGGGATAAAGATAACTGAGAGAGATTGAATTAATGATCCATGAAGTGATGACCCTATGTTGCTAAATAGGAAAGGAAGGGAAAGTAGGAGTGGGTTGATGCATAAGGATCTAGCAGAGGAAGAAAGCGTTTAGGGTCCCTGTGGGTCCAGAAGGAAGTGAGGTAGGAGCAAATGTAAGAAAGCATTAGAAAGGTAGCAAAGAATGTTGAGTGAGTAGGATATTTGAATTTTTTTTTTTTTTTCCCAAATAATATGCTCACCACTCCTCCTTTCCTTGGTCTTTGTTCTCTGAATATGCATCAGTGTTTTAAGGATGTAATTGAAATGTGTCATAATGAAAGTGTTAAATAGGCCAGGGCACAGCTGCTAGGTAAGACCAAAGTGAAGCTGATCTCTTCATTACACATGGTTTTATAATCTTCAAACCCATGTTTGAATATTTGAACATGGTGATTATTCTGCTGCATGATTAAATAAAAGCAGAGGTTATAGACTAGTTCTGTGATGCAAATTTACACTGCAGATTTACATGTCAGTAGGAGGTGCCATCAATGAGTTAGACACAATGATAATTCTCAGTCCTCTAACTCATCACGATTCAGTTAGATTTTGTATTTACTCATTATTGTTTATCTTCATTAAAAGTCCTATCTCTAGCTGGCATACAAATTCCTTGAGGATAGGGGCAATGTCTGTGTCTGTCTCTAAGTTTCCCTTACATTACCTAGCTCTGTATGAGGTATATGGTGCTCACAGATATAGGGTTCTTTAGTTGGATCAGCACTTCCAAGATCAAGGCCAATCCTCTTCTGTTACAGGTGAGGGAGTCGAGGGCCTGACTGGTATAAGTGATCTGCTTAAGATTCTGGGCTAGCTTAGTGAGGAGACCTGAGCCCCACCCAAATTCCCACATCTGTTCTTTGTACCGTATCCTGTCGATACAGCTGACTGAAACAAGTTCTTGTAGTGATTGTGTGTGTGTGTGTGTGTAGCCAAAAGGAAGTATTCCCTAAGCTAGTGTTCCCCAACCTGTGTTTCCTGATATGACTCACAGAGAAAATGGTGTTGTTTGTGTAGGACATTAGGGTAAATAGAGGATGCTTTTAGAGAGCAACTGAAGCAGAGTCCCTAAGAACAATGGCCCAGGTACTGCCAGGCTTCCCATGGGGATCATCTCTTCATACACCAGTCATCCACTGCATTTCTAGCAACGATTGGAAGACGCTTCCCTAAGTTAACATTACATCACTTGGATTCCGTTTCCATAGTACACAGTAACTTCCCTGGCTTAGGTCTTCGTGTATGAACATTATTCTTCAAACAGAAAAGAAACATGACCCTCTTTATTGTATTTATTAGAGTACCTAATATTTTTACAAAAAAAATCTGGATCTGTATTTACAAAATAAATTTGTAAATTAATGTATTTTCTAGAAATTACCTTGGAGGGTTACTCTAGTCCAGGAGAATATGTTTTCTGAGGAAATATAAATCCTACTAATCAGACATGTCAAAGTAGTCCCCATTGTAAGATGAAGGATAGGAACATACTAAATTGTAAAACAACAAATATATTAGTCAGGTATTTTTCTTTTGAGGCTAAGTGGTTCATGACCTTATTTCTTGTGTTCTTCGTATATTTGGGAGTTTCATAATTTTTTATCAGTAATGAGAGGTTGGAATAAGTTTTTATCCATGCAGTCTGTCGCATTTATCTGTATTGCTCACTTGGGTGCTATGGCATGTGCTTCTTCCACCATTGTGTGTTCTGTTGAAATAGGACATGTTCTCTCAAGGTCATGATTGATTTTTCAGACCTTTAGAGTTGAGATAAATAATAAAGTTGTAGCTCTGAATTTGTCCCAGATACTTGTCTGGATTTATTTGTATTTTAACAGAGAAATTGGTATTTACAGGGATATCTCTCACAATATCTCTTAAAACAGATAAATTTTAAAAAATCACAATTTATAGTTAAATAAGTCCTTAGAGAAATTGTTTCTTTACTCGGGAAGAGTTTGGGAAGATGCCTAAGCAGGCTGCATAGACTCGGCACTTGGAAGCTTGAAAGGAAGAACTGGGAGTTGAAATGGTAGACTCTGGGCAGATCTTCTAGGATAAAGTAGGCTCTTCCACCACCAGCCCTTCCTTTCTGCATGTCCCATCCCACCTAACCAGAAAATCTGCTGATACAGATACTACTTCGAAGCATCAAAATGCCATTTTAGTGTGTTGACATCTTGAATCAAACTGTAGGTATGGAGGGAAGAGCCCTGAGTAACAGTAATAATGGTAGTGGCATTTATTGAATGTTTATAAAGTCAATAGTGATCAGCAAGTTCAGTTCATCAGACTTCAGCACCAGGCTGCTTAGTCATTCTTCCTGGTATAGGGGTTGATCAGTCACTGAGGGTCATTGGAGGCAGAGAAGAGGGCAAAGAGAGGGGCACAGTGAACCTGGAATAGTTGTTTTTTATTTTAAGTCTAGGACAGGACAGGAAAAGGACAACTCGGAGTAAAATGAGATGCAGTTTTTTAAATAAACATGGGTATGGATTACTACCCTTTCCCCCTGGCACAACTAGGGTGTGAGTCCAGTGGTATGTTTGAGCTCGGCCTTGCTGGTTCATGACTGGTAAATTTTCAAGAACTTTATGAACTGTTTGTTAAAAGCAGTAATTATTAAAAAATAAATTATTATAATTGCAATTAAATAAATGAGTTCTTCAAAGATAAAATGCTCAAAACTCATCACTTCCTAATTGTTTTACTATTTTGTGCTCTTGAGGTTATTTATGTCTGTTCTCTTCCCAGCTCCATGTTCAGTGATATCATTTTGGTAGCTTGAAATTAGCCATCATGGGAATATTTACACCATGGAAATCAGATGTTGATCAGGATTTTTTTTTTTTTTTTCCCAGAGAGCCAGTTGTTAATTACCAGTGGTTATTATGTGTCAACCAGTGGGAAGTACAAGTATGGTTTTTATCTTAGTAAAACTCAGCCTGTCATCTCTAAATTACAAATCTTCATCCTACTCTTTGCTGCCTACCTGGACTGAGGTTAACACAAAACAAAGGCCTAATGAATTTTTAGGTTCCCTTCCCACTGTTTGCACTGCATCTATGCCTATTAGCAATTAAAGCTAGTATCTCAGCAAATTCTGATAGTTTATATTTCTATCCATCTCTGAATCCCCAGTTTGAATATGCAGTCAGTCCTTTATCAGTTATTATAAATGATGTGGTATACTCTTCCATAGAATCTAAACATTCCAGAGACCATGTATCCCACTTTCACAAATTTCTGCACCTCTCCATTAATATAGGAAACAAGTTACTGGGTTTTTTGGCAAAGAGAAGTTCAGCCTAAGGCCTGAGTCTTTCCAGATAATTGTGATTTTGCTGTTGTTCTTATATAAAATTTTAGGGCATGAAAGTAGGTATAATTCAGTCTAGCAGATTTCTGTTTCTCTATAAATGATTGCTTTTGGGTCCATCAAAATAATCTGGAGTCTTAGAATCGCCCTTATAAATGTACTGTGTTATATTTGAAAAACTTTTGGAGAGTGGGATCTCTGTTAAGTTGTGTGGATCATTTGTACTAGATGTAGCTAAAGAGAATGAATTTAGTGGAGCATGCTCTACTTGGACAATATGGCAATTTACTTGAACTGAATTAACTCAAGCAGGCAGAGCTCTGGGCTCCCTTGACTGAGACTCCTGAATAGAAGTTACATGGACTATGCCAGACTGAACTTTAGTACTACCCCAGATGCTGCGTGGGTGGGAGATTAGATGGCTGCAGGTGACTATCACGTTCTTTTTTGGTTCCCTTTTGAGAAGGAAAATTGGTGGGAGAAGAATGTTGGGGCAAGAACAGACCAAAAAAGAAAGGATAAAGTTCTTAGACTCTCTTGACACCCTCAGAAAGACACTGAAAAGCTTGACTTAGATCTGGCAATGAATACAAGCACAGTACTCTTAAAAGTATATTCTTGACTTTTGCCATTACTTCTGACTTTGAGCGTATCAGCTGACTTGTCTGCCTGTGAAATAATATTCCCTCTGACATCAATATTTACCTCTTGAGGTTATCTAAAGGATAATGTTAGTAATAATGTCTTGTGTTTACACTCTTCCTTTCATAGAGAGCTCAAAACATTTTACATACATTGAGATGGAAGCCTCTTATGAGAAATGAATATAAGTATATAATTTTTTAGAAATGAATTTAGGTCTTAAGAGGCTGGATTTAACACATTTCAGGAGGGTGTATAGTATATAGCAATCCACTGGGTCAAATGAATTTTTATTCTAATAGTCCCAACTATCCTCCTTGTTTTATGAACTGGAAATACAGTGAATCCATATACATGGATGGGAGATCCTACATATATGATTAGAGTGGTGGTCTCTCACGACATATCCAGAGCTTGAAGAACAGTGAGAATATCTTTGATAACATTCTTTTGGATCCTGGTTGTAGCATAAAGACACCTGGGAAATCTTAGCCCTGAACTACAGAACTCCACTAAAGGATTTCAGAGATAGAAAATGTAAATATGGGAATGTTTTCTCTGTTAATTTCAGCTCAGTTCAACCAATATTTCTTGATTGCCTATTATATACATGATTTTGAGGGATGTAATGAAAGAGGCAAAGCATGTGCAGAAATTTAAGCTGGCATTAGCAGAGCAGAGGGAATGAGATTTACAAATAGATATATGCAGTATTACTAGGGAGAGTTAGAAAAGTATCAGTATTTTAGGTGTTTAAAGAGGGGAAAGAGTGTATCTAGCTGAGTAATCACAAACATTTATTACCTGTGTACCAAGCAGTCTGGTATTTATTGGAGAGACCCTGATCCCTGCTCTGGAGATCTGGTGGGGAAGACAGGTACAAATAGGTCGTTTTAGCACATCTTAGTCAATGCAATAATCAAAGGTACTTAGTTTGCATTGGAATTTAGAAAGGCTTCTTGGAAGGCAAGACTTCTCCTAAAGTCTTACAAGTTGAAGTGAACATGGGAAGGTAATTGCAGTCTAGACAATTAGCTTGTCCATAGGCCCTCAATGTTTAGTCTTCTTCCAACAGAAAATGGCAAACTATGAACAATTTGGTATTATTTTAACCTAAAGTTTAATTGGGGGTAGTAGTGAGAAATAAGTCCTAAGATAAGGACTTGTCCTGCTGTCTTGTTTACTGCTGAATACTAGTATGAAGTATAGGTCATTAATAATTACTATTTAGGGAAGAAATACTGAATAAATGCTATGTTGGGTTTAAGTCCCTGTGGGCCATCCAAGTAAATAAATATGGCAGGTATTGGGTGAGAATCTGGGCTGGGAATACAGAGTAGGAAATGGTGTCAGTGGTATTTAAAATCAAGAACAAATGAGACTGTTATAAGGGGAGTATATAGAATGAGCAGAACCAAGTACCAAGGGTGAAACCTTGAGGATACAAACATTCAAGGAGCAAACAAAAGAAGAGAAGCCCACGAAGGAGCCTGAAATGGAAAAAGTCCAAGAAATAAGAAAAATGGAAGAGAGATTTGATACATATTCATCAGGGAAGGCATTTCAGATTTATCGGTAGCCTCATGAGAGTTTTCAGTGCAATGGTCAGGGCAAAAGTCAGATTGTGACTTCTTGTCAGGTAAATAGGAAGGGTGAAAAAGTTTAGAGAGTAAGCACAAATCTCTCAAGTCAGTTGGGTTAGAAAAGAAGAAAGGGGGTGGTCACTAAGGGTCAACCCAAGTTCAAGAAGCAAAAAAAAAAAAAAAAATTTTTTTTAATATGATGAACAGTTTAAATAGGCTTCTGGGCTTAGGGAAAAGAGCAAATAGACAGTGAGCAGTTGAAGATTGAGGAAATAGAGGATAATTGACACAACAAGGTCCAAGGAGGGTTGAAAGAGGATTGGGACCAAGTATAGAAAGCAGGGACTTGAACCAGAGGAAGGTTACCTTATCTTCTGAACTAGAAGAGTGTATGCAAGGATACATTCAGAGGTATCAGGGGAGGGGGGAAGGATGTGGAAATAAAGTATGTGTAGTTATCTTAGTGAAGTAGAAGATGATGTCATCTGCTGAGAAGGATGTGACATTGTTGGGGTCTTGAGCATTATGACAGCTTGGAAACATGGCTGAGTGAAATAAGAGCAAGCTAAGCACGGATGAGTAAGAGATTGAGCAGAATTGATAGCCTCCTTGAGACTAAGGATGCAAATTTATAGTGGCACCAATGTGAAAGCTGATCTTCTCCAATTATGCTCAACAGCTGGGTCATAGAAACATAGGAAATGTAATTTTGAATTGATCCAGTTGATCCTTGTAATGAGGCTTTAGAACAAGGGAAACAAAAAGGCAGAGGTCCAATGTATTTGAAGATATTAGTGAGAAAGTGGTATGGGTCATGAGCCTTGCTATCCCAGCAGTGTATAGCAGTGAGGCCAAGAGAGGGGTCAAGAAACTATGGTTTTCCTGGGATTGAAGAGTAGAAGTGGTGAGAGCAAAGGCATGAGAGGACTGGAAGAATCAGAGATTGTGGTCATCTCCAGATATTACCCGGGAAGCAATTCCACTAGATAATCAGTTCCAGAACATGACCCTTGGATGTGGGTGACCCTGGATGTGAAGAAGGTAAAGAATCGGGTGTATTGTCTAGATGGATGGTAATGTCACCCAATATGGTGAGTGAACAAGGAAGATGTTAAAGATAATAGCCAAGTGCCCTAGTCTTGAATAAATGTTGCAAAGGGACCAGGAGATTGGTAAGGGAACCTCAGTGTGATATAAACCTCAACAATCAGGGGCTGTTAAACCAGAGGCATTAGGGAGTAATGTTTTATAAATGTCTAGGAGAAGAAATAACACTTTTTGAGTGTCTGCTGTTTGTTAGGCATTTTTGAGTGTTTGGTTGGACCATAAGAATTTGCTGATATTTGAGAATTTTGACCTATAAAAATGGCAGTTTCATATTGTTCAACCTCATTCTTTGCACGTATTCAGTCATTCTTTCTCACAACGGCCTTCTGAAGTAGATTATCTTTTAGCAGCTAAGGAAGCAGAAACATAGAAATAATAAGTAACTTGCCCAAGGTCCTCTGAGTAAAGCCCAGTAAAAAACTGAGTAAAGTCCAGTTTTTGACTCTGGTGGTCTCACTGTAGAGGCTGCAGTCAATCTCTCTCTCTCTCTCTCATAGGGAATACCTACCCTACCCTTACTGCCCTTTAAGCCTTACGGTTTGTGAGGTGTGTGAGACTGTACTCCTCTTGCTTATATAATAAACTCAAATAAATTCCGTATAGGAAACGAACATGGTTCCCTCATTATTCCTGAAGTCTCATACCTACATCCTTTGTGCTTCCCTACCCCTTTCTCTGTATTTCCCTTCACTCCCAGATCTCCTAATGGCGGAACACTTGATCCACCTCCTTGGCTAACTGAAACCTAGTATGTTCCTGGTTTCCTTGTAGGAGTTTGCTAATGGATAAGCAGGGAAGGGAATGCACATACAATGGTTAGAAGATTTTGGAAAAGATCCAGGAACACAGTTCATTCAGAAAACAAGACATTCTATGTGTGAGATGGATCAGAATGGTAAAAAAAAAAAAAAAAAAAAGTAGAGGTTTGAGAATGATAGAAGTCAAGTCAGAAGCTGGGGTGAGTGAATCTTAAAGGACTTTTTACCATTTTAAAGAACTTAAACATTATCCTCTATGCTGTACCCAGCCAATGAAAGATTTTAAGCAGCAAAAGACCATGAACAAATTAGAGATAAATGTCAGCAAGGGTGCAATTAAAGGGGGGAAAGATTAGATGAAGAAAGATGAGTTAGGCAGCTGTTGCAGTCATCCACGTGAAGGAATATATGCTTAGCAGTGTTCCTAGCCATGTGACTGAAGAAGAGAGGGTGTATTCACAAGGTACTTAACAGCAGGAATTGGCAGTTTTTGGTGTCTAAGAGAGTGTAGGTTACTAGAACCAGTAACTGAGATCACCACACAAGAAACGAAAGTTGATTTGGAAGGAGAGATGGGAAGTCCTCTTTTTTATATATTGAGTATGAGATGTCTGTAAAATCCAGGTAAAAATATACATCTTGGATTCAAGAACCAGGTCTCACAGGAGACGCAGATGAAAATATGCTGGCATTGCTTGATCTAACTGAACCTCACTTCTAAAATTGCTATTTCCCCCATCAATATCTGTACTGTAGCCACTCCTAACCTAAGTTACTACAAGAGTGTGGGAACTGTGTCCTAGGTGGGCTATAGCTTTGAGCCAGGACCTTCATCAGGGCCTTACTCTGTGGAGTGATGGGAAGGTCTGGGGTAGAGTCTCAGGTACGTACTGACTCTCCAGCTGCTGAGAGCAGCCCTCTCCCTGCAATATCGTTCCCACAAAAGGGAGCAGAGTAGCTTCCTAGCATAAATGAACTAATGAATGAATGATCGATCACTTTGGGCCCTCTGAATTTAGGTCATCCTAAAAAACCCCTTTGCAATCTTCTGGTGGGTCTTGTACGAGTAGAATCATATAGACCTAGTTCCTGACCTAAGTATATGTGGCCTAGATGAAAAATGTGGGTTAGGCATAATTAGCACACTGACAGCTGTATATTCAACAAATGGGTTAAGTGGTTAAATATCAGTAATATAATCTGGCTAAACTGTGAGTGCATCAGTACATATATCATTAATGAAAAGGACCTGGTTCTGACAAGAAAAGGATAATAATATTTCAGAGACAAAAAGATATAGACAAATATGCAAAGTATAGAAAACGATGCCATTCAAACGAATATTTTCATGGGTTTATTAATTCAATAAGGAATAGGAAGAAATCCAGTCTTTGCTTTCCCTTAGGTTGAAACAAAGTTGACCCAGTGGAATACTCTAGCCCTCCTCATTTGCTGAACTTACTTATATTCCAGGGATTTGCATGTGGAAAACTAATGCCATGACAGGATTACCAGACTGTAAATTCATCAAGAAGTCTGGTGATATCATAAACCGTGAGAAGCCAGTGTCCTGCAGCAGCATCGGAAACCTCCCAGTTTGATTTAGCACTAGTAATCCATTTTATTCCTTTCCATTAGTTATTACAATAATAACAGATTGGCGACACAGTCCCATTTTCTGCCTCTAGTGCTGTCTACTGCTGGGCACAGCTGCGCCCAGTCATTCTTTCCAGTGTAAATAACGGTTCATGTTTCCACAGGCTGTCGCGAGATCTTTCTGTGCTTGTGAAATAAGCCCATGTCACCACCCTTTTGGAGAAGATTGAAGGTACCAGTGAAGCCAGGGAACTGCATAAGAAAGCCAGAGTTGCATCCCCTCCCTAGGATATGTTTTTTTGCTCTTGAAGACATTTAGATTGACTGGGTGTTAATGATGTGAATTTCCATGAGTGTGGGGCAGGAAAAGTCTATCACTTGCATCTGTCCACACAGGCTTATTACTTTAGAACTGTTTCTTTCATGTTAGATGTAAATAATGAAGTCCTTTGTTTGAGAGGGTATGTTATAGGCAGTAAACACTTCAGCAAAGAGCATCTTTTGATCTTCACGCCTATGGCAATAAAAGCCAAGAGCCCAAAACAGGCCAGAGAATTTGCAGGAGAAACCACTAAATGCTTTCCTTTTATCTAGTCACAAATTAGGTGCAGAATTGTAACAGTAATGGTTGGAATGACAATTTTTAAGAAAAATGAAGGGCAAAATGGGACTACCTATAAAAAAAAAGAAAAAAGCTGAAGTTTGAGGGCACCTGGATGGCTCAGTCAGCTAAGCATCTGCCTCCCGCTCAGATCATGACCATAGGGCCCTAGAGCCCCTCATCACATCAGATTCTGCTCAGCGGGGAGCCTGCTTCTGCCTCTCTCTCTGCTGCTCCCCTTACTTTTGCTCTGTCATTCTCACTCTCTGTCTCAAATAAATAAATAAAATCTTTTTATTTTTTTCTTTTTAAAGCTAAAGTTTGGATTTCAAGATCTGTTTAGAACTCAGTGAATTCTGGGAGAAATTGGAGACATTATATCAACACAGCATAAAGAAAATGAATAAAAATGTTTCTCTTCTTGTGATCTCTATAAGGAATTAGTGGATATGTTAAAAAGTTTTAAATACTGGTTTGAGAATTCATTTTTAATAAGCGGTCAGTAGGTAAACAATGATTTTTTTGTAAATGCAAAAAAATTATTTGAAAAACAGGTTTGTTTTAATACCTTAATTCTGTAAATCCCATTTCAATATGTGTTAATTGAGTCTCTCCAAATATTGAACTATATGTTCATTCATATAAAACAAATCTAAAATATACAGGTCTAAATACATATGCAAATTTTTTGCTTATTTTAACATTTTATCTTTATTTATTTTTTTTAAAGATTTTATTTATTTATTTGGCAGAGAGAGAAATCACAAGTAGACAGAGAGGCAGGCAGAGAGAGAGGGAGAAACAGGCTCCTCGCTGAGCAGAGAACCCGATGCGGGGCTTGATCCCAGGACCCTGAGATCATGACCTGAGCCGAAGGCAGAGGCTTAACCCACTGAGCCACCCAGGCGCCCCTTTATTTTTATTTTTTTAAAAGATTTTATTTATGGGACACCTTGGTGGTTCAGCCTGTAAAGCGGTGCCTACGGCTCAGGACATGATCCTAAGGTCCTGGGATCGAGTCCTGTATGGGGCACCTAGCTCAGCAGGGAGCTGCTTCTCCCTCTGCCTGCTACTCCCCACTTTTGTACCATCTCTCTCTCTCTGATTAAAAAATTTTAAAATTAAATATTTAATTTACTTATTTGTTTATTCTTTTGAGAGAGAGAGAGGGGGGGAGGGAGGGAGCACACGAGCAAGAACATGAGTGGGGACCAGAGCAGAGGGAGAGGAACAAGCTGACTCCACACTGAGCACAGAGCCCAAAGCGGGGCTCAGTGTCACAACCCTGAGATCATGACCTGAACTGAAATCAAGAGTCAGACATTTAACCCTCTGAGCCACCCAGGCACCCATTTTATTTATTTAGTTTTTTTTAGTTTTTTGTGGGTTTTGGTTTTTTGGTTTTTGTTGTTGTTGTTGTTGTTGTTGTTGTTGTTGTTTTGAGTGTACTGAACTGACAATGTTACATTAATTTCAGGCATTATTTTGACATTTTAAATCCTATTGCCAGATCTTATTGTTAGACATTTAATGTCTCCTTAGTTATATAGAACTTACAAACATCTCTGCTTCCAGTCTTACAGAATTCATACTCAAATCCTGTAGGTAAATAATAGACTGAAATCAGCACCCCTCCCTCATCATGGTTAGGAGAATAATGGACACACTACACACATGATGAGAGAGAAATGCATTTGCACTTAACTAACCCTGTTTATGTGTACATCCTTCCCCAGTCTGGGTAATAGTGAGGAAGGCAGAAATTTTGGATGCAGGCGTCCTGTCAGATGTTTAGTACTCTTCCTAGCCACCCTCCCACCAGGAGGGGGCCCACAGATTTGCTCTAAAGTTTAGCTGTCCTTGATTAATAATGTACAATTGATAAATAACTTGTAAAAGAGTCTACCTAGTTTACAATTGTATTTTATCCCAGTTTCTTGTGGTCTACAGTTCCAAACAGCTGGCTGAATAGTTCTGTGATAAAAGGAAATCTGAAACTATGTACCATATTCCTTCCAAGCTTAAGACCAAGAAGGTTCTCTAAACATTTTTCAGAAACAGATTGGGGAACTGTGTTCCATTTTAATGGTCTTTTAATTTGAAAGTTAAATTCAATCCTTCTAATTGCTTGTAGGTATTGGACAATATGAATATTTCCACTGGATGATATGGAGAGGACAATTTATCATTGAAAGACTTGTCATTTTTATCTTAGCTGAATTGGGTGCCAGTATATACAGTTTGTGCTTTCATGCACAAGTTGATTTATTATGGTGTGGACCTGCAGTTTTTAGTGGGCTTCATAAAGCTGGATATTTCTTTGTAACATTAGTAAAGGCGCTTTTTTTTTTTTTTTTTTTTTTTTGCCTTATTGACTTTAAGGCTAACACTGTCAGGTCAAGCAAGTTAGAAAGCAAGAGTAAAAACTCAAATTAGAAAGGAGGAGCCTATCATTTTATGACATATAATTAAAATTCATTCAGTTATATTCAGTTGAAGATTATAACTTAGCCCTCAGAAGGCAAGATGAACTAACAATGAGTGCATGAAGCAAGCTTCAATGAGATAGACAATGAACATTTCAGTGTTCTCTTTTCCACCTCTGGGCATGGACTCATGTGTCTGGCACACCTGGGTGGATTCAGCTCTACCAGTTCCTAACTCTGTAAACATGAAGGTGTTCTTTAAACTTTTTGAATGTGCAAAACCAGAAAATAGTAGCAGCCTCACGGGTTTGTTAAGACAAGCCCATGAGATAAGAACAACAATCAGTAGTTACAATCAATAATATTGAATGTCTGGTAATAGTCCAGGAACTGTGCTCAACATCTTAGATGATCTCAGTTAAGCCAGTGAAGCACTTTTTACTTAGCAGGCTTTCAGCTTCCACCTGCTTCTGCTCTTCCCCATTCCAAATTTGCCAGATGCCTTAAATGAAAGTGATTTCTCTTATTTGTTCATTTATTACTTTACCCATTCATGTGTGCATCTATCCAACAAATGCATAATGAATTCCTTCTAGTTCCAGGAACCATTCTAAGTGCTGGAGATATAGCAGTGCATTACCAAAAGAGAGAGTCTCTGCTGTTGGACATTCTAGTTCAGGAGACTGACAATGGACGGCAAATAATTTTTTTAAAAAGTGTATAATATTTCATGTAGTAATGAGTGCTATGAAAAAAAAATTAATGGGAATAAGCCAATAGAGGGTGACCCCAGTACCAGGAGACACAGAGGAAATATTATTATTCTATCTAAAATAGATAGAATAATCTAGGGAAAGAGACATTTCAGCATTCCTGAGTATATTCATGTCATGCCATAACAAAAGTAACATTCTTACTCAGATGTGGAAGTCACATATACAGTGAGTTGTAGAAAAAATTTTTAAAAATCAACATATGTTATTGCATATTTCCTTTGGGCTAGCAAGCAAACAGTTATACAGTATCTTAATAGGTATAAAGCTCTTAGAAAGTAGAGCTTAGTAAGGCTATAGAAATATGTGCTACCGTTGGTCTATTTAAAGAGAGTAAAAAGATCCTGTGACCTACATAATACTACACGTTTCTGCTTGTAACTAAACTGCAATCATATAGAAATTATATGTAAAGATAGAAGTGGATGGTGATATGATGATGTCATTAGATGATTTGGGTGAATTTTTAAGCTGTGTCCAAAACAAATATATTGACACCATGAACTTGGGAACAGTAACTCCACAAGGGAACTACAGCTAGATTACTAGATTGCTGGGTCTAGGCTTTACTCCAAAAAACTAAGAGTCTCAGACCAGTGGTTCTCTTTTAGCACTTTAAAGATGTCACTTCATTGTCTTCTGACTTGCATAATTTATGGCAGAAAGCTTGCTACAATTCTTATCTTTGTTCCTCCTTATACAATGTGTCTTTTCCTTTTCTTTCTTTTTCTGACTGCCTTGAGATTTCCTCATTATTTTTAGTTTTCAGTAGTTTGAATATATTATTTTTTTGTTGTTTATCCTACTCAGGGTTCTCTGGGTTTCTTGGACTTGTGGCTAATGTCTTTGTTTTTTTGGAAAAATTTTGACCATTGTTCCTTCAAACATTTCTTCTGTCTTGTTCTTGTCTGTTCAGAGGTTTTCTTTGGTTTCCCACCCTGCCCCCATCTTTCTCATCAGAACTTGGTGGAAATCCTAGGAGAAGAGTCTGTAAGTATGTTTGAACACCCTTGCGATTGTAGCTTCTAAGACTCCTGTATTTTCATTCTAACCTGTAATTGTCCTTTAGCAATATCTTAAATATTTAGCAGAATTCTTAGCTGCTTATAATGGCTGATGTCTCTTGCTCTGTGTCCTGCCACAGGTGAGCCAGTCCACAGGTTCCAAATTTCTTTGCAAGATCCTTAGACTATTTAGCCTGTGAACTTAGCTCTCTGGGCTTAAGGAATATGATGTTTTATATTTTATTCAGGTTTTTCTTCTTTTTAGGGTGTGACATTCTTTCCAGCTTTATATATGCTAGGTGGAATCAGAATTCTAGTCTGGTGATTTTTAAACTGTTCTAGTGAGGGGTGCCTGGGTGCCTCAGTTGGTTGAGCATCCAACTCTTGATTTCGGCTCAGGACATGATCTCAGGGTGTGAGATCAAGCCCAGGGTCAAGCTCAGCACTCAGCAGGGTGTCTGCTTGAGATTTTTCTCTCTCTTCCTCTGCCCTTTCCCCACTCTCATTCTCCCTCTCAAACTGTTCTGAGGTGCTTCAGGAGTTCTATAACATGTGGTTGAAATTTTATTTTACAAATATTTTACCTGTCTAGAAATTTTAATAAATCATTAAAATGTCTTATATACTGAAGGTATAACATTTGAGAGCTACCAATTTAAATAACTATGTTGTTTTATTAATTTGTTATGTTGGGGTTTTTTTAGACCTCATGAGGTCTGTCACCACTTCACATTATCTTTAAACTTGAATACCAGCATAAACTTGAAGAGGAAGGGTGTGGCTCTGCATACCCAAATACAGCCCCATGTGTATCCATACATGTAAAATTGCAAAAGCGAAGGTCACTGTTGGCAAGCACAAATACACAGCAGTCAATTAAATGTCAGGCAGTATCAATAACACCTACCTTCACAGCACACCAGTTACTTATGCAATAAGTGAATGGCTACTAGTATGCTACACCATGACATTACAGTATAAGCACATATTGTTCTTTTCTTGATTTACATATACATGTTAGCAGTTTTTAAATATCTATAATAATTCTACTTTGAGGCAAAAAAAAAAAAGCCTTGCTATATCTGTTTCAAGCTTTTCAGTTAATTAGATTTGCTTTTTTAAAAAAGCCTTAGTTTTTTTAGGAGTGAAAACTGCCTTTATCTGTTTTAAATAAACAGGTTCTGCATAATGTTTGGTTTTCAAGAAAGAATTCCACTGCCAAAATACACATGCCCTTACCCTAGCCGCCAAAATAAATTTAATTTTCACTGGCTTAGTAGAAAGAATAATAACAATAATAATAAAAATGGCAAACACTTAAACAGAACTTACAACAATTCACATACTTTTCTAGGAATTTTACATATATATTATTTAATTTAATCCTTATATCAACCCTATGAAGTAGGTACTGTTACCATCCCCATCAGTCAGATAAAGGGAATAGGCATGTGGTATATGTGAGAGCACGTAGTAGGAGTCAGACCTAGGCAGTCTGGTTCTAGACTGTGGTTTCTCACTATGAACTATGAACTATACTGGTAGAATGTTAAAGTGGAAGTCTGATTTCATTGTGAAAGTTTCTTTCTTTTTCCTATACAATATCTCTCTCTCCCTTTCTCTTCCTTTCTCTCCTTCCCCACCCCATCTCTGTCTCTCAGTCTCTCTCCTTTTCTCTAGCTGTACTTCCATTTCTCCACTTGTGGATAAAGTGATAAGTGTGTCAGTTACCCTTCAGCGTACAATGATATTTAATAAGTTAACTACGTTTAGAAGTATTTAAGGGTCAGAAAATAAAGGCCAAACAACTGTAGTTTAATTGTTGAAAATAGCTGGGTTTGGGTCTGTTCCTATTTTCTTTTTTGAGTGGATTTAAGATATTGTGTATATCAACAGTCTTATCCTACTATCTCCACTTGCTACTGTGGACATTTTCACTTTATTCTTCCTTGAACAGATTCTCCTAGGTGGCACAGACCAGGAGATTAAGTAGCTTAATACATGGCCTCCTGCTTGTATGCATTCTCTGCCCAGGTCACAGGTCTTGATGCTCACAATTGAGGTGTTGTGTGTGCTTAAATGACAGTCATAATCTTTGCTTTAAAAGAAAAGCCCATAAAGGATAGTATTTAATTTTAATGATTATTATTTGGGGCTTGGGCTTTTTTTAATGAAAAATTATTATTTCTAGGATGAAGAAATTAAGCAAAGGGACTTATTTTTTTATGTTAAAGCAGTGTTTTAGAAAAGTCAAGTTATTGAGAATTATATTAAATCAAACCCTTGGGAACTGGAACTTGAAAGGACTTTAAAATTACTCACTTTTGAGGTATGCCTATTGGTTTTATTTTTGCTAAACATGGAAGAATGGAAAGGAGAGAAAGCCACATTGCATCTAATGCTATCATGTATTCTCTCTGTAGTCCCAGGTATCTTTATTTGGTCTACCCAGATATAAAACATTATGAAGTAGTAAAAAATGGACACTTTCCTAGAAAGCCATATTTTGCCAAAAACACATTTGAGGGGTGCCAGGGTAGCTCAGTCAGTTAAGCATCCAATTCCCGATTTCAGCTCAGGTCATGATCTAAGGGTGGTGAGACTGAGCCTCACACTGGGCTCCATGCTCAGCGGGGAGTCTGCTTGGGATTCTTCCCCCCCCCCCCGTCCCACCTCCCCCATGCTCATGCTCTCTCTAAATAAATAAATAAATAAAATCTTAAACACACACACACATACACTTGAAATTTTCCTGTCTTAAGAGACTAGTTCTGTGAGCTTGTAGTTCTTAAGGACTAGGTAATATTTAATATTAAATGTTAAATATTATAATATATAAATATTTAATATTTAATATTAAGGTAATATTTTTGTAAGAAGATTTTATTTTTAAGTAATCTCTATACCCAACATGGGGTTTGAACTTGCAACCCTGAGATCAAGAGTCCCATGCTCCACTCCCTGAGCCAGCCAGACACCTCTAGGTGGTAATATTAAACATAAATATATACTTAGAAAAATCATATCTCTTCCAAAGAGTGGCCCTCATTATTTAGTATATATAGCATAAATTGAAGACATTCTCTATATATATTTAAGAAACTTTACGTTTTTCATAATTTGACAGTTTTTGGCCTTTTTGTTGGCTATTATTTTCCATAGGAAAATTTTGCTGATTTTTTGCTCCAAGTAATGATAGAGAAACCTAACCATATTGTGCAACCTTGTTAAATGAATGAAAAATGTGAATATTTTCATGATAGTGTGATTTGTTACTATAGAGCATTTCAGAATTACTGGTGCCAAATACTAAAACCTGTGTCAGTTAGAGATAAGAGAAGTATACATAGAATCCATTACTTCTGGTGAGCTTGTCCAAAGTCGTTTTCTAATTGGTTTGAGAACACCAAAGAAAGTGATCCTGTTGAGTTTGCTGATGAAGTGGAGACCAGTATAAGTTGCCATAATGACCTGAGTCCAGGAAAGCCAGAGACTGGACCTCCTGAGTTGAGATTAAATGTTTACCAGGGGCCCTATACCTTTTACCCCAACCAACAAATGTCAAGAGAGATAGTTAAATGTTGAGATTTTCTTCTATATCTTGCTTCTTGATAGAACAGCATGGGCACTGGCATAGAGGGATGAAACAACCTGGCATGAACTGTACCCCATTCTGTTGTAAGGATCACAGGGCTAAAGGAGCAGGTGGGCACCATAGCATGGAAAGAAAGTCTGTCACACAATGTGATTGACCATCCCAGAGACAATGGAAAACCAGAGAACAGATTTGAACCAGAAAATAACATAACATGAGTGGCTTCACATTTTTTGAAGGTCCTTCCAGCAGCTGAGTGGAGGGTAAATTAGAGACATCTGAGGCAGGGGGAACAAATTAAAGGTATGTTGCCATCATTCAGTATGATATGAGGAAGGTCTATAGGCCATGCAAGTGGAGTCAGAAAGAAGTTGGATGGATTGAATATAGGAGGTGAAGAAAGATTGTAAATATGCCTAAATGATTTCTTTTCATGGGCCTTTGAAAAGAATAAAATTCTTTGGTGTCCCCATGGAATACATTTCAACAACAAAATTGTTGATTTTAGCATAGAGATCCTAAAGTGTATCACAAAAATAATAAATATGTTAACCAAGCTATTTAACTTCCACATTTTATCAGAAAAATAATAGATTGGAAGCTTTTGAAGGAGCATGACACTGCTGAGATCAAGACTGTTGGATGGGTTTCTTTATGGACCAGTTAACATATTTTGTTTGATGGCTTAATCCTAGCCAGTCATTTGTAAATGTGGGTGGAATAAGGAGGAAACCATTACTAGAAAGCCAGTTCAAAAAGTACATAATATACATATATACATCATTAACCTAAAAGAAAAAAAAAAACCTGCAAGAAAAATAGAGGCCAACTTTCCATGTGCAAATTATTATGTCAGCTGGTCCTCTTTAAGATTACTATTTCATTTTGAAGTCCCTCATAATTCCACCTAAAGTCATTCATTACATAAAATAAGAAATGGACATTTAAAAAGAAAACACATTTTTTAAACCTACCTCTGGAAAGTATTAGAAATAAATTCTTAATAGTAAAGTATTTAGAATTTGTATACTCAGAATAGTATATCAACATAAAATGTCATCTTTAGTAATTCCTTTGTGGAAACAAAAATTCTCAAATCTTATCATTTCCTAGAAACTATGTAAAATGAGAAAAAAATAAAAATGACCCAAAATTCCACTGTGTTCTCTCTTTATGGCCATCTTTTGAGGCAATGCTAAAAAGGCTCTTGATTTATGGCTCAAAGGTAAAAGATGCTAATCAGATTTATGAGGGTGGGAAGATTCTAAAGCTATTATATCACATTCACTTTTCTAATTGAATAATTTCTGTGTGGGAACTGAAGTTCAAGGTGATGAGCCAGCCTTAGAGTCTGGGGGTTCATAAATAGAAATGGTTTGTTTTTCTTTCCCTGATTTTTTTTTAGCTCAATTTCATGGGAAACAAGAGTAAATCCTTTCTTTATGAAAATTCCTCTGAAAATGGTAGTGTTTTAAAAAGAAAAAAAATTAAACCTGTCATTTTGGGGGAGTTATATATCATCTATACACATCTATACATCATCTATACACATTTGTATGACTACAAAAGTCATTCTAATACTGTTAGCTTTTTTTTCTTGCAACCAACATTTATGGAACAAAGACAATATTCATAGACCTGGTCTAGTGCTATGGAGATATAAAGATGAATGGGATGTGGTCTTTCCCAGCCCTGAAAGAGGTCATAGTTCAGTTGGGAGACAAGGTAAGTCCACAAATAACTGTAATAAGAGTTGAATGAATTTGTCTAGTGCTCTCCCCCACCAAAAAAAAAAAAAGAGAGAGAGAGAGATACAAAGAAGGAGGTAGAAAACTCATTTGTAATTAAGAGAATTTGGAACATTATTTTAAAGTTAATGGCATTTCAGTTGAGCCTGAAAGAATGGGTAGGAATTGTTAAAACAGCATTGTAGGATAGGGAATTCTGAGCAAGGATTACTTAAAAGTTGTAAGGCAGAGGATAGGTCTTAGAAATGATGAGAAGCCTACTTTAGTTGAAGCAGTAAGGGTGATTGAGTGAGACTTATAGTACCCTAGAGCTTTGGAGTTCTTTGGCATTTACTGGACCCTCAGAGCAATTCAGCTAAATGGTTAGGATTCTAGGAGCTAGAGCCAAATTGCCTGGGCTTGAGACCTGGTGCTACTAAATTTTATCTGTGTGGCTTTGAACAAGTTATTTAACCTCTCTATCTGAGCTTGCTCATCCATGATATCTGAAACTCTTACATTAGGTTTTTTGAAATTCAGAAGTTTTCAGTTTTTAGAAAGATTATATTGTACAATAATTAGATGTGTTAGAAAACCTCCCCAACAAGGTTTTAGGCAGTGTCTCATAAACAGCACATTTGTATTTCCATAGCAGGTGATATGAGAGTTTATAAGTGAAATAAAAATGATAGATATTCTTATATGCATTCAGTTCAGGTTTTATCCAAATGAATTTGTTACAAACTTATTTTTAAAACTACTGGATTTCACTGCTTTTTCAGTAGATTTTTGGAATTGTATGTAAGGGATGTGGGGGCCTATAGTAGTACCATTCTTGTAAGATTGGTACGAGAAGCAAACAGCAGTTTATGTGTGGGGCTTGCACTATGCCTGAAGCTCTGTAAGTATTCATTGTTATTCTTTTTGCATTATTGGGTACAAGTGACATGAGACAGAAAGTGACATGTCCAACCTCTCTAGCAATTCAGCAGTAGACCAGGATAGGAACTGCCCAGGCCAATGCCTCTTTCTTAGCCATGCTAGACTACAGTCCAGTGGTAGAAAGCATTCAATACTGGCTAAGTACTGTGTATCCTTTCAGCCAAATGAGGTATAATGAATTTTGGTAGAATAGTGAGAAAGAAGAGATACTGGGCTTGCTAATGAGATATAGGGGTTAGGGACAGAGCAAAGATGATCCCAAGAATTCAAGAACAAATGATCTCTTCCATTTGTGTGGGTACATACACCCCACACTGTGAAAACATTGCCCCCTGCGTTGTACTGATGAGCCTCACAAGGACTGTATGTTGAGGTGTGGTTCTTGTAGCTTTTTGTACCTGACCCTAGTTCTTTCACACTTCTTTGCATTTAATCATCCTGCCTCCACTGCCCCCCAGCTCTAGCTTCCTGACAAACTCCAGCTTAATCCTCAGGACTAAGTTGAATTTACCTCTTCAGTTAAGACTTCCTTAAATTAATTAGGAAGAGTCAAACCCTCTTCCTTCAGCCTTCTTTGGAGCTAGTATCTGTCACAGCATTGACAGGTTGCTTTAGTTCCTCATCTGTATATTCTGTCTCCCTGCTCATTCTCATTAGTATTCTGAGCACCCACAATGACACATAGTTGGCATTTAGTACAGATTTAATGAATATAGGAATCCACATTTTACAAGTGGAAAATTTGGAGTGTTTCAATAGCCTGCTCAACACTGTGCAGTTTAGTTGGAATTGGGAGTTAAACCAGATCTGCCTGATTCCAAAGTCCTTGTTATTTTCTCATCTTCCTTCTGTAGAAGAAAAAGTGTGTATAGGTGTTTATTTACACATGCATGGGGACTAAATACTAGTGAAAGCCCAGGCATAATGATTTTTGTATTGTATTTTTCTGACAAATACAATATGTTCTGTCAGCCATTTATAAATATATATAAATAAAAGTTGACATTTTTTGGATGGTTGTTAAATAGGCTTATTGTTTCTGTAAACCTAATAATGGTGGTTGGCTTAAAACACTAAAACAATATGGAGGGATGGAAAGAAGTTGGTAAAAATCACCCAAGATCCACTACACAGAAATAACCTCCAGTAAGATGTTAATGGGTTTCATTCTAGGTATTTCTCATGCATTCTAGACCATGTTTGCAGAGCACTGTTCATTTGCATGACTCTTAATGCCATATGTAGTATTTCATAGAATGATCCTTCCTCATTTTTCAAAAATGTATTTATAAAATTTGTGGTGACAATTGAACAGCCCAACCCTATGAAATGGTAATTTATACTGTAATAAAAAATAAATAAATCCATGTATTGTGGGCTTGTAGCTGAAGGCATCTGTGTTAAGCATGTTTTTTACATCAAAGTATTATATAGAATGTTGTATGAGACTGTATAGCACAGACGGTTTTGAAGTACCCCCACATTAGCTATGCTTTTGTACCCACTCTACGAATATGAGGGAAGATGCCGTTTTATGTCCCTTAGGAATGGTAAACACAATAATGAACATATCAAGAATGCATTTTTTTCAGAGGATTCAGAGCTTTTGAACAGCCATTACATCACTTGCCTGTAGTGCCTTTTGAAAAGAATTTCTCATGGACATTTTTTTCTAACTTCTCTGAATTATTGGAATAGCCAAGACAGGTGTAGAGAAATTGAAGCATCACATTGTTTACCTAGAATCTCCATTCCCAACTGTTCAAACCAAAATTCCATGTGATTCTACGGTAGTCCCAAGAAGAGCTGAAATCAGAGGATGAAAGCAATGATGAATAGACTATGTGATGGGATGATTTTAGAACGTAGAATAACTTGCCAAAAGAAGTGAGAACATGGATTTGACCTGAAAACAGGCTGGAGGAAGGTAAGAGAGGAAAAAAACAAAAACAAAACAAACAACAACAAAAACGCCTATACTACATGATATAAATCAGTTGCCTAGTAGATTTTCTTTTATTGTTGGTTAATCTCTTGATCTCTGTAACATGTTAATCAGCATGAAAAAAGGATGTGTGTGTGTCTGTATATGTGTGTGTGTTCAGTACAAAGCACATGGTAACATAAAACAAGCTGATATGAAATAATTGATCTATATTTCTGCTTGGCTTAAGCAGTTTTTTTTAAGATTTTATTTATTTATGTATTTATTTATTTGAGAAAGAGAGGGCACATGCACGAGCCAGGGGAGTAGCCAGGGGAGTGGCCAGGGGGGAGGGAGAAGGACAAGAAGACTCCTGTGCTGAGCATGGAGCATGGGGGCCCTATCTCAGGACCCTGAGATCATGACTTGAGCGGAAACTAGAGTCCTGAGCTAAACTGACTGAGCCACCCAGGCACCCCTTAAGTGGATTTTTTTTAAGTGAAATTGGAATGTGATTGTTTCAGAGCCAAAAATGCATTCTTTGAGTACAATTTTACTAGTAGCAATTCATTTATTTATTATGTAGGATGTCATGTCAAACCAAATTAAAGGTTATATTTTGTCTTCTCCATAAGCAATCTAGAGCCAAGAATGAAAACCACATAATATATTTTTAGGATTAAACCATTTATTACTGATAGATAATGGCAGAGCAGAAACAGTAGGCACCAGTTAGTCTGCATTAGCTCATGAGCCCTGGATAACTTTTTTGTGAACTCCAAAGATTCGTGAAATTCTATCACTTGCATTAACTTTCTGATAAGTTTCTGATGTGGTCAGTTGCCCTCTATCCCTGGGCACTGCAAGTCCTTCTGCACACTGCAAAGGTGCTTCTATTCTCAGAGGATCTTTGCCAAGAATTTCCCATTTAGGGTGCTTTTTAGAAAGAATGAGCACCTTAGCCAAATAAACTAAGCCTCCTCTCAGGCCAACCACTTAAACCACTGTTGGGAAGGGATCCCTTCATGTAGAAAGGAAAGTTGTGTGGTAAGAAGAATAGAAAAACCTGTTTTTTACTCAGAATCCTGCCTGATTAAGAAGCTAAGTATATGGCAAAATCAAGAATCATATACACAGCTAATATTTACTGAGGACATTCTATGTTGTCAAACACCAACCCAAAGCACAGTGTACAGAATAAAAATTAAAATAGTCTCATAATTCTATGCATTTATGAAATAATGCATTTAGATCTGGGGTACCATATCTTAAAAGGAATATTTAAGAAATAGATGACCATAGTGATAAGGAATTTGGACAAATGGGATTCCAGAGTTAAGTAAGTTGACGATACTGCTCTTGGAAGAAAAGATTTAGTGGGAACAAGGTAAATCTTGTTAAATAAAAATATTCGAAAGTTTTTGCCTATGAGGAAGTTATAGGGGAAAGGGATGCAGGACAAATGTAATTAGAAATAACAAATTTAAATGTCTTTTTTTTTTAAGATTTGTTTATTTTGAAGGCGAGAGCACATGTGGTGGGGAGGGGGGTAAGCAGAGGGAGAAAATCTCAGACAGATTCCCTGCTGAGTGCAGAACCTGATGGATACAGAGCTCCATCTCAGGACCCTGAAATCATGACCTGAGCCAAAATCATGAGTCAGACGCTTAACTGATTGAGCCACCCAGATGCCCCAAATATGTCATTTAAAAAAAAAAAAAAAATAGACTACCAAAAGTAAAGCTCAGTAAGACTTGGGTTAATTAGAATAAAGAGAGGATTGAGTGAGAAATCATCCTAGGGGAGGTCATAGTTTCAAAACAAGGTTGAGAAACACTGTCTTAGAGCTCCAAAAATGGAATCAGTTGTCTAGTAAGATAATCAGTCTCAAGAAAGCGAGGTAGTGGGGGCCTGGGTAGCTCACTTGGTTAAGAAAGTGAAGTAGCCAAACCATACTTTTTAAAATAAGTCTGAATTTTCTCTAATCATAAGAAGGTCTTTGTTTCAAAGGTCATTTCTAAAGTCCTATTGCATGTATCCATGAAGCACATTGAAAGCTATTCTCATATGACCTCATAAGACACAGTTGGCACATGGGCCAAAGTCAGTAGCAAGCAATGTAGTCACAGATGAATTGATTGCGATGAGACACTGGAATTTCTTTCATATGTGTTTTTAAGTTTTATAAGAGTCTATAGGGTTGAAAATTTAAATCATTTTTATTTTAATAAGAACCAAATATCCCAAATTATTGAAATTATAAGATGTAAAGGTAACTTACATCAACAGGATGGTTGATAAATGGTGTCCATGTATCAGTATGTAAATTGGTTGTGATATATCTTTATCAGATGGTTTTTCATGAAGCTTGCTACATTAAAAATATTCCATTGTCATAATGATATACCACAGTAAAATAAAGAGAGTAATGATGTATGTGTCGCTTGGTGGCTTTTATACCCTTTAAAAGAGAAGAAGTTATTTTTAACAACACAATTTGAGAAGTGTTCATTAAGGTTAGTTTAGGAATTTCTAAAAATTCCTAGTGAAAGAAAACAGGATAGTAGCTACATGAGTTGCAGAACTTATTTGAGTTTTGTTGATTAGTATGTTTACATTTTTCTAATTGAGATGTTAGTTTGTCAAAGAGAGGAATTATAGGTAGCAGATGGAGAGGGAGAGAAATTGGCTGAGAAAATGAAGTGGTGATGGATATGGGCCCAAGAACTCTAATAACAAGGAGAATGGTTTCTTCCTCTAGTTAGGTGGTTGTTAGTGGGGGTTACCTTTGCCCTCCAGAGTACATTTGGCAACTCTTGTGACAGTTTTGGTTATCACAACAGGGTTGGTTGGTGCTGTGACATCTGGTGAGTAGAAAGGCCAGGGATGCTGTTACACATCCTACAATGCACAGGACACCCCCCACAACAGAGGATTATCCAGTCCAAAATGTGTGTAGTGCCATGGTTGAGAAATCCTGGTCTAGTTGTCAGTGTAAGATTGTATTTGGGTACTGTACAAAGAAATACGTAGGTACAAGAGATTTAAACTAAAGAAGCTTGAGCCCTTTAGCCTTAATCTTATTAAAGTAGAAAGCCACATGGCCTACAGTTCTAACACTTCTTTATTTAAATAAATCAAAAGTCAGAATTGGAGTGCCTGGCTGGCTCAGTCAGGAGAGCATGTAACTCTTGATCTCAGGGATGTAAGTTCAAGCCCCACATTGGGCATAGAGATTACTTAAAAATAAAATCCTTTAAAAAAAAATAAGTCAGAATTAGTTTAGCACCATCTTAAGAGCTCAGTTTATTTTCTTCATGGGTGCATATAATAAAAGTATTTTGAAATTCCATTTTAAATTGTGTGCATATGCCCAATGAGCAAATCAGCAAAAATGCTTTTGTTAACTTAAAAATAAAACTGCAGCAGTAAATATTTCATTAACTTATCTGGCAAACAATAATGCACATAGTTTTAAAACAGCTGTCAATCTCTCATCCTGTTGGAGTCTTAGAAGATTTTGAGGCTGGTATTCTTCCAGGCCATTATTCTGTTTCTGAGGAATAGCTATCTTTTGCTAATCATATTAAAGTAAAAAGAGAGCTGGTATACCAGAATGCAAAGATAAGCTGTAATTTCATTGTTAGTCAATACACGCTTCATAATAATCTTGTTTTTACTTGTTCTATTTCAACAACTTTTTTATTCTATAATAAATGAATTAAAACTTAAGGAATTATTGTGAGATCTTTCATTTTAATCCAAGCCATACTTGTTTTTAGAAGTCTGAAATTTCAGTCCTCTGAATTTTTCTTATAAAAAAAGCTTTGTTTTATTTTTTTTAAGATTTTATTTATTTACTTGAGAGAGAGGAAGAGAGCACAAGCAGGGGGAGCAGCAGAAGGAGAAGGAGAAGCAGGCTACCCACTGAGCAGGAAGCCGATGCGGGGCTCCAATCCCAGACCCCTGGGATCATGACCTCAGTGACGCTTAACGGACTGAGCCTCCCAGGGACTGGATCAAGCCCAACATCAGGAGCCTGCTTCTCCCTCTTCTCCCTGCTTGGGCTCTGTCTCGCTATCTCTGTCACTATCTCTTTCTCTCTCTCTCAGATAGATAATAAACAAATAAGTAAATAAATAAACGCTGTTTCTAGGGGTACCTGGGTGGCTCAGTTGGTTAATTGTCCAACTTTGATTTCTGTTCAGGATAGAGTCTGCTTGTCCTTCTCCCTCTGCTCCTCCCCCCACCTGCGTACACTGTCTCTCTCTCTCATAGCTAAATAAATAAATAAAATCTTTAAAGAAATAAAAGCCATATCTAAAGTCATATTGCACATTTTTTAGTACAGTTCTGACTTGCAGCTACGTGATACAAACAAAAATTCTTTCTATTTGCTTCCTGTAAACATGAAAAAGTGGAATTGTGTAGACTGCCTCTATAGTTTTTACAGAAACATCTGTTATAATAACACATTAACTCCCACCATTGACCGGTTAGTTGTTCTTGGGACCAGTTCTACCATTTTGTGATTTGTGCCTTGGCCCTAATTCTGTCTGGGGCCTTCATTCTCCTGGCTTCTATCTTGATTTCTATTAAAACTTGTTTCAGAGTATCAAGTAATTGGGAACTCTCTGTGTTTCCAAATATCTATATGGAATTGTTAGAAGTGTGGTATAACTGTGTTTATACAGAGCAAGTACATTTTCTCATGGATTACAAAGGAAAAATTAGGATTTTTTTTCCTCAACAAATTCCTCAGTCTAAAATCAGAGTAAACTAGCTTAATGTTTAGCTAGTGATTCACACTTCATAGAACAATTTCATAAATGTTATCTTATTTGGATCTCATAATAACTGTATGAAGGGAGTATTATTATTATCTTGGAGATAAATGAACTATAAATTTAAGTGAGATTTATGACTCCAAAACTCGCAAAGTCCAAAGTGAGTCTCTGGAAATTAAGAGCCAGGTGTTGTGACTTCTGCCTTATGTGCTCCATTTCCTAGTTCTGCTCTGTGTTCTCAGGGACTCCAGCCCACGTGACTGGGATTCTGGGTAACAAACTAGGGCACCCAAAGGAGGAAACAGGAAGATCCCCCAGATAGAAGACCATCTCTTCCTGTCTGATAACTCATTTACTGTACCTCTCCCCCATTTTTCTGAAGCCCCAGTACCACAACACCTGTTTTGGCCAGTTTCACCAGTTGACTCCAGCTCTTGACTCCATTCCTTGTGAGCCTGTTCTCCTAATCCTCCTGTTCCTGCATTTCACTGCTCATGCAAGTTGCCCTGTCTTTATAAAAAAAAATCCTTAAATGATAGAAATGAGTTTCTTAAAAACTCAAAGCAGTTTTTAAGAAATATTCATCAATTTAGTCTCCTTCTTTTCCTGCAGAAGAACATTTAAGGTACAAAGAGTAAGGTAAACCATGTTTTAATATGGTGGTATGTTATTGATATGTTAATATGAAAAGTTAGGTATTAATGTGATAGAAAGAAAAGTAGAAATAACAAGCTTTTACTTATTCAGACTAGTTATACCAAAACTCATTACTATACATAGTCTTTTGATTCCAGGTGAATAAAGAAACTGGAGTAGTTCTCAAGCACGTGGCACCTACTTACTAGTGAAAGAGTAAATCATATCCAATGAGAGCAGTAATGCCAGTGGCTTATTTCTGGGTGTAATCGTAAGGCTGAATCTTAAAATCTCATAAAACGATTATTTTTGCAATTCTGTATTTGTATTTATATGTTTGGATGTGAGAGGGAAAGAAATATATTGAAGTAATATTTTTCCAAGCAGCTATTACATACCAGTTACTGCTTTAAGCACTTAGATACACAGTGATGAACGAAATGCATTAATGGCATTTCCACTGTAAAGTGAGTAAGTTGGTCAAGAGAGAAGAGAAAGGCAAAAACAGATATAAACATCTTATTTCCATATCAGAATTTGAATTAGCAACCACAGCTGAACCATGGTATATTAGAGAACTTAACATTGATTCATTTACCCACCCAGTTACCATCCCACCAGACTTAATATGAGAGCTTATAGGCACTTGCTAAGATCTGAAGAGATAACAAAGTAAACAGGGGAAGGGATAAGCAAAATGGGTGAAGGAAAGTAGGAGATATAGCCTTCCAGTTATGGAATGAATAAGTCTGGGAATAAAAGACACAGAATAGGGAATATAGTCAGTAATGTTATATTGGCCTCATACGGTGACAGATGATAGCTACATTTGTAAGCGTAATATAACATATAGAAAAATTGAACCACTGTGCTGTATACCTGAAACTGATATAACATTGTTTATCAACCACATTCAAATAAAAAAAAAAAATTTTTAAGTGAGCAGGGAGTGTTCAACCCCCTAATCCCAATCACACCTCCTCTCAAATTCAAATCAACATATACTCATTGAAAACCTGTTATGTGCACCAACAGATTTTTAGTCCTGGCTACAATTAGAATTATTGGTGAGGCTTTTAAAAATACCATTGCTTATGTTCCCCTTAAAACCAATTAAATCAGATTTTGGGGAGTGAGGTCCTGGCATCAGTATTTTTCCAGCGCTTCCTTGTGTAATTCTGATATACAGCCAGAGTTGAAAATCCATTTCCCATCAGATGCCCAAAGGCAGAAAAAAAACAAAAAAGTGAGGAAAAAAAAATACAAACATGTACCCATGTTTGTAAAAGATACTATCTTTCTGTAATTCCATAAAGAAGGGGAATAGGAACAAGCACATGGTCCCTTCATATTTTTATCCAAAAAGTTAGTTACGTGTTGACTCCTTCTATAAGTAGAGGGGAGTTGGAAAAAGTATAAAGCATGTGCCTTCCCTCCAGGAGCTTAAACAATGGCTAAAAATAAAAGGCAGAGAAACAAGAAAATAAAAGAGTACTCAAGAAATATCTCCAAACAGCAAGAGACACAAGTACTTTGGTCTATGAGTTCCCATAAGGGCAAAGGAAAATTAAAAGACGGGAGCTTTTGTGATGCAAAACCAAGAAATCATTCACCCCATGTTAATACTCAATAAAGCAGTTAATATACTCCCTAGTTTTGCAGCAGAATATTCTCATTCTTGTACAAATAAGCAGACCATTTCTTATTTAAGGAGAGGATATTCTCATTAGAAACAAGTATGACCATTTCAAATGTCTGATCCACTATTTGTAAATTGTGATACATACTTGCAGGGGCGTATATCTCTCCAAAGGCTTAGAGCAGTCAATGAATGTCCCCAGTGAGATTTTTAGGAATAAATTTAGGAATATAATAACTTTTCCAAGAAATATTCCCATCATTAAAAATACATGAAGTGATATTACATGTTCTCTTACTTAATCCTCACAAGTATATTGAGAACATGAAGCCCACATTACTTTGAAGTGACAAATGGCAAGTTTTGAGTTTAAGTCTTCCAAGTCCATTGTTCTTTTTCATACCTGAATGTTTCTCGATCTTAGCTACAGAATACCTAGGGAACTTTTTCAAAATTGCCAGGACCCAGCTCCCCAGTAGTTCTTACAGTAGGTTGAGGGGAGAGGGGAGAGGGGGATGGGGGCCTAGGCAGCAAGGAAATAACAGGTGCTCCCCAAAAGAAAAATATTTCAGTAATCCTACTGTTAACTCTTCTAAAGTGAAATATAGATTTGTTAGTAGTTAAAAACTTTCTGCACAGCTATGAAATTGGAGAATATTTATGAAAAGATAAAATAAGAATACTATGAGGTAACAGTTTTAATAACCCTTGAATGCCATTATCTGGCAACCTAACTCATAAGGCACTTTCTTATTACAGAAGCTTTATTAAAATGTAAATTAAATATAATGTGTCCTGAAGAAAATCAATTTGAAAAAGTGGGCTCGGGCTTTCCACATTGAGTCAAAATCAAGTCAAATAAAATTTTTCACAAGAGTCATTCCAGGCGCTTGCTAGATTATAGAATTGAAACCAGTTAATGTTATATATACTCAGAATCATTACTGTATTACTCAGAGTATTTTTTCTGTCTGTTGCAGAAGTGCATGCTGTCTTTTAAGATTTGGGAATAACATTTTGGGTCCTTCCAAGAGTATTTAATATAAGCAGGATCTGTTACTATCTAAAAAATTATACTTAGCTCCATAAAATAATACACTTTTGTAAAAGATAAATCTTGCTTAGATTTAGAATCTTAAAGTATTTTCTTGTGATGTTTTGTAATTAAAGGGTAGCCTACTGAAAACATCTTTACTAAACTGGGTAAGTTTTCATCCATTTTTCATGTGTTTAAATGCATGTGTACCAACACATTTTATGAATGGAAAGGAGGAGATATAGATAGATAGACAGATAGATATATCATATTTTATAAAATCTTTGGATATATTTATCCAAAAATGTGCATTTTTTGGATTAGACATTTACTTAACATAGTTACCATGGGAAGTAGGATTTGTGGGTGGCACCACTTTTCTAAGAGAAAAATGCAGCCTAGTCATATTTTTGTAGAGCTTAGTTCTTTTATAGCTTGTATAGACCTTTGATCATCCTCATATTCCTCTTATCTCCTAAATAGCTTTTGATCACATAACTTTTTGAGATTTCTTTGGGCTAATGAAAAAAAGATTAAACTCAAAGCTAGTAATTTTCCTAATAATCCCTTCATATCCCATTTCCAAAGAAAGGAGAGTTCCTTCTTCAACCCAAGGTGACTCCACTTCATCTATAATCTATATTCTTAACCATGACTGCTGATTTACTCTAGGACAGACAGCTTCAGGTTGACCCTCTCTCCCATGTATCTTCAACCTCCCATTTTCTCTCTACCATCTCCTTCACTCATATAAAAACATGTTCGCCTTTCCATCTTAACAAGAATGCTCCAAAGAAAAACAATCCAATCAAGAAATGGGCAGAAGACATAAACAGACATTTCTGCAAAGAAGACGTCCAAATGACCAACAGACACATGAAAAAGTGCTCAACATCACTTGGCATTAGGGAAATACAAATCAAAACCACAATGAGATACCACTTCACACCAGAGTGGCTAAAATTAACAAATCAGGAAACAACAGATGTTGGCAAGGATGTGGAGAATGTTGAACCCTCCTTTGCTATTGGTGGGAAAGTGGCTACAAGCTGGTGTAGCCACTCTGGCAAATAATATGGAGGTTCCTTAGAAAGTTAAAAATAGAGCTACCCTAGACCCAGCAATTGCACTACTGGATATTTACCCCAAAGATACAACTGTAGTGATCCAGAGGGACACCTGCCCCCCATTGTTTATAGCAGCCATGTCCACAATAGTCAAATTATGGGAAGAGCCCAAATGTCCATCGACAGATGAATGGATAAAGAAGATGTGGTATATATATACAGTGAGATATTACAAATATTACACAGCCATCAGAAAATGAAATCTTGCCCTTTACAATGATGTGAATGGAACTAGAGGGTATTATGCTAAGTGAAATAAGCCAATCAGAAAAGGACAATTATCATATGATCTCACTGATATGTGGAATTTAAGAAATAAGGCAGAGAGTCACAGGGAAGAGAAGAAAGAATGAAACAAGACGAAACTAGGGAGGGAGACAAACCATAGGAGGCTTTTAATCTCAGGAAACAAACTGAGGGTAGCTGGATGGGAGGGGGGTGTGGAGGATGGGGAGGTTGGGTGATAGACATTGGGGAGGGTATGTGTCGTGGTGAGTGCCGTGTGTTCTGTAAGACTATGAATCACAGACCTGTACCCCTGAAACAAATAATACATTATATGCTAATTTAAAAAAATAAGAATGGGGATAAGGAGAAAGCTCCCTTAAATTTCTTCCACCTCCTCATACCGTTTGTCCTCTAGCCCCTTCCCTGTATCTGTCCTTCCCTTCCTCCAGTAGTATCTCCTCCCTGTCCATATCTCATTTATTCTTCAGCTCAAGCTTGGGCTCCCACCACAGAGGTCATGACCAACATCCTCATAGATACACCCACTGTACTGTCTCTCCCTTCATTTATCTTCTCCTTTCAACAACATTTAACACTATAGATCACTCTGTCCATCTTGAATTTTTTCTTTCCTTCTCTAACTCCTTTTGCTCTCTAATTCTATGACTACTTTTGCTAAAACCCCTCTCCTGACTTATCTTCTGTCCACCTCTTAAATACTCGTACTTCCCAGAGTTTTATTTCCAGCTCTCTTACTCTTCATTTTATCAGATAATTTTGTTTATTCTTGGCCTTAGCCACTGGTATGTTGGATTCAGCTCCTAAGGACAAGTTATGCACATCTCTTCTCAATTCTTTGTTCATTGACCTTCAGGTTGGTAGCTTGAAATTGACCAAGGTAGAAGTAATTATGCCATAGAAATCAGTAAATGCTGCAAATCAGGGAGGTTTGGGTTTTTGTTTTTGTGCTTTTTTTGTTTTGTTTTGTTTTTTTCTAACAGCTAGCCTAATAGTACACCACTGGCTTTAGTAATGATGTAAATGCTGCCATTTCTCAAACCTGTGTCTCACACTTTCTGAGCGCCAGCCAATATTTTCGACTGATTTCTGGCCAGTTCCTCTTGAATGCCCAAATGAAACTCATTTTCTTCTCCCAAACCACCCCTCTTCTGCACTAGTCCACGCTTTGGCTAATGACGCCACCATTCTCCTTTCATCCTTGTAGGAAGCCCAAACTTCTCTCTCCCTCTGGACCACTGTATCTTGATTAGGATAAATAGATAGGTAGATAGATAGATAGACAGACAGATAAATATGTCTCCACTTTGTTTCACAGAAGATTTAGGTTATCTCAACAATTTATATGATAGGACAGGACAAAGTAATTTCTCTCACAGCAATAGTAAAGAAGGGCATCTGACCAAAAGAGAAATAGATGAACTCAGAAGTGAGATGAGTATGGAAAACACATGCCATGAAGTCCAGCCCCCTACATCCTGTCAGTTAAGTCAACATCCTGAATTGCTCTGGATCCATCTTTGCCAACAGTGCAGTATCACAGCCTCCCTATCATCCTTCCCTGCCCCCAGACTTGCTGCTTTCCCACCCTCCCATGCACTTCCCATAATGGTTCCAGAGAGGTTATTCTTAGGCCCAAATATGATTCTATCACATAGTCTTTCCCTTCAGCGTAGAAACTTAAGAGTAGTTCTCCACTGCCGTGGAACAGAATCTAAACACACACCCAGAGGAAACCTCTACCAGATTTTTGGTTCATCCTTTGGTTCATCCCAGATATCACTCCTCTTCAAAGCCTTCCCTGACTCCCACAGGCCTTTTTCCACTCTATATCTACATCTCTCATAAGTATCTGTTATTTGATTCAGTTTACAGGTGTGGAATGCTTACTTTATGCCATGAGTTGTATTTGGTATTGAAGATAAAGACTTAGGTAGTCCTTGTGTTTTAAGGAGCTTTAGTTGAAAAACATATTTAAGCAAATCATAGAAAGTGAAATGAGCTCTACACAGTAAAAGAAATACCTCTGCAAGGTATAGAGATACTAGGAAGGATGGGAACACTGTCTCATAGCACATGTCACATTCTAACATGATTCTTACTTGTGTTTCTCTCCCATTGGAATGGGAGGCATATATATCCCATGTACCGCAATGAGAGGTACAGAGTATATGTACAATGGTAGGTATATGATGGATGGATGAATGGATGGATGGATGAAAAGAAATTTCAACAACTGCCTAAAATTATTTAGAAGATTATCAACAATTCTAATGACCCTTACTTTCCTTATTATCTATTACCAATTTTATTTAGAATTGGGTGGATGGAGGCATATAAATATGAGAACATGTATACCCTTACTATACTATATAAGCTAAATCTACCATGGGAACTTCTGTGGTTCAGCCAGGTTTGAATCTGTTAGCTGGTCAGGGAGGAGCTCAGGGCCTAGCCTTTTCAGTCAGCCCTTTGCTAAATACATCAAAGAAGTCTGACACTTGATGGTTCATTTGCTTTACAACTTGCCAGAGGCTCAGGCAAAAGGTCCCAATTAAAGGATCTGTGTGTTTCTGTGGTGTCTTGCTCAGCAGTAAGGGGAGAAACCCCAGGGCTTCATCACCTCACCAAACAATGCATTCAGTTAATCCTGCTAGATTAAAACAAAAAAGCCCCACACATTCTGAAACTTTATAGTTTGGGTTCACGATATTTGCATCCCCCTAATCTCCGAAGGACTCTGTTTATGCTGGTATAAAAGTGTCTAGACTCTAGAACAGTAGTTCTCAGTTCTGGCTTATAAAAAAGGAAGGTAGGAAGGAAGGAAAGAAAAAAGAAAAGGAAAAGCAATCAATACCAGACTCCACCTTCAGAGAGTTACTGGCTCCTAGCTGGGCCCAGGCATCAGTATTTTTTGAACTGCCTCAATTACTTTTTTTTAAAGATTTTATTTATTTATTTATTTGACAGAGATCACAAGTAGGCAGAGAGGCAGGCGGGGGGTGGGGGGGGCTGCAGGCTCCCCACCGAGCAGAGAGCCCGACGTGGGGCTCCATCCCAGGACCTTGAGATCATGACCTGAGCTGAAGACAGAGGCTTTAACCCATTGACCCACCCAGGCACCCAGCCCCAATTAATTTTAATGTGTAACCAGGATATGAAAACACTAAGAGTCAAGACCTGATAACTTTACACTTCGCCTAGAATTTAATTCACAAGACTGCCTCCTTCTTATCCCTGAGGTCTGTACCTAAATGTAACTTTCTCAGTTGGGCTTTACTCATTACTCTGCCCCTCAGAGAATTTACCACAATATGAAAATAACTTGTGTATTTATGTTTTTCTGGTTTATTATCTGTCCCTCCTACTAGGTTAGGAACTTCATAAGATATTTATTGGCATCTCCTGTTGAGTGAATGTGAGCTGTAAATCTAAGAATATGTGTGACTGCTGCTAGGCTGAGTCAACCGAGGGGAAAAGAGAATTGGAAGAAAGTAAAAGCAGGTGAAAGTTTGAAAGCAAGGAATGCTATATTTAGAAGGGAGTTACAGAAAGCCTCAGTAGATGATTCAAGTCAAGACATAGTTCTAAATTGCAGTACCACAGATTGCCTACCTATAACACTTCTTTACGACAGAAAAACAAAACACCTCTTTATTCACAAAGTAATATATGCTTGTAAAAAACTAAAATAACATGGCTGAAAGTGAAACTTCTAATACACCCTCCCCCGTACTCCAGGAATAACCATTGGTTATAATTTAGTGTTTATTATCATTTAAAGTATTTTATAATGTGTACACAAATAATATACAGGCTGGTTAAAACAGAATTGAACCCTTTCAGAAATGTATTTCTCAGTAACTAGTCAACTAGTAACTAGTCAAAGCCTAGAGTCAAAGCCTGGAGTTGCCCTATGGCAAGATACCTGTAAGGGTAACTTGATAATTTAGTGCAAACTACATTTTTTATAAGATAATCTAGTTACTGAGTGATAGATTTTTTTAAAGTGTTCAGTTTCTTTTGAATAACCGTGTATTTTACATACACATAAGTACTCACACACACATTCCAAAAATGGATTCTTATTGTACCAAGTAAGGAAGTTTAGTTTTTTTATTGGCTAGTTCTCCTCCCAGAATTGAGGCTTAGACTTAAATTTGCCTAGGTATCTCAGTAGGTTAGGCGTCTGCTTTCAGCTCAAGCCTTAATCCCAGAGTCCTGAGATCAAGTCCTTGCTTAGTAGGGGATCTGCTTCTCCCTCTGCCTGCTGCTCCCCCTGCTTGTGCTCTCTTTCTGACAAATAAATAAATAAAATCTTTTAATAAATAAATAAGCTGTTTTAAGTGGTGGTAAATTTGGTAGTACCTTTTTATTTTATCACCTTTCAGCTATTTGGATACATACTAGTTAAACAATCAGCGAATTATGCAGACCAAATCCAGCTCTTCATCTGTTTTCATAAAGTCTTATTGCAACACAGCTATGCTTATTTTTTCACATAAAACCTATAGCTACTTCTGTGCTGTAATGATAGAGTTGAGTAGCTGCAACAGAAACCATATAGTCAGAAAGAAAGAGAGGGGAAGGAAGGAAGGAGAAGAAAGAAAGAAAAGAGGAGAAGAAAGGAAGGAAGGATATAGTCCACAAAATATCTACTGTCTGGTTCTCTAGGAGAAAAGTTGGCTAATTCCTACCCTAATTGATCAAAAGATTAAATCACCAGTAAACAATCAGAACAAACCAACTGAGTCCAGTGTATGGTCCTGGGATTTTACACTTCTAGTAAAGAAAGAATAGAATGTACTTGTCTGATTGCTTTTAATAAGAAAGAAGGAGGTCAGCCAAAGCCTTGGTAAGTGATAGTGGGGAAGGAGTGGGGAAACATGTTCCATCTAGCTGGATCCCGTTTTCTTGTCAGGCAGGTCACATCTTCTCCCTTTCTATTGTCTCCCTTCCCAAGGAGAACAGTGCTCATTAAAGATGTACCCAAGATTTTCAGAATACCTGCAAGTTGAATCCTTTGAATGTAAACCAGTCTGTCTTGTCTTTGCTGCTAAGCTTTATAAATCATTTGGCTGAACAATTAAAGGGCTGGAACCCTTGTTGAATGCTGCTCCAGGTGCTGTGGGGTGAAACTGCCCCCTGCCACTCAGCATGCAAGGTGGGGGACCCCATACAGTGATGGCTGTAAGAGAAGCACCACAAGGCATTTGGTTTTCATCCCCACTGGGCTTATCTATTCTCCCCCAGTCCCAAATTTTGCTGGAAACACCCCTCTCTGGACATTCCATTGCCAATCTTCCAGTGACAGGTCTCTGAGTGTTTGTTTGCATTAGTCAGCTTTGAAAAAGTGTGTTGCCATAACAGTGGAAAGCATTATAATGGGTCAGGTTTGCTGGAGGCTGACCACCTCCTCTTTGCTCTGTATTGGTCTCTAATGACTGACTTCCTTCTTCCTATGGAACTGGTGTTATGTGGATTCTCAAGTTGCTATCTCTTGGATAGAATTCTCAAGTTGCTATCTCTTGGATAAATCATGTACTGACCGGCCCTGAATTTGGTTTACAGCATCCCTCTTAAGTTACGAATTATTTGGAGATTGGGGTGCTCTTCCTCTACCCCTTCTTTCTTTTTTTGCATCCCTTGCAATTCCTTGTTTTTTGAACCATTGCCGTTAATAAGTGTTAATAAGTGTTAGTATATTATATCCCAATAATAAGTGTTAATATATTATATCCCAATGAGCATTTGCTTTTAAGCTTGTATGATAGAATGTCCCTATAATCTCAGGTATGAACATTCACATTTTCTAGAAGTACCAGTTCCTACCTGCCACTTTTTCCCTGCTTTCACAAGATTCATACAGAGCTTCACACCCTCGTCGTCATTCAGAGTTGGGACAGCAGTAGCCAAAAATTTGAATGATCTGTATAACTGAGAATAAATAAGATTTTGTGTCTGCCTTATACAACTAGATGTTTATCTGTCCACTGTATCTGTGTAATTGGCCTGAATTTTTAATGATGAAATTGCAGAACTGAGAGGGACCTTGAAGATCATCTAATTGGGTAAATGTAGAAGGGGCCTGCAGAGCTAGAGTAACTTGTCCAAAATGATAAAGCCTAGTCCTTTAAACCTTTAGATAGAGAACATAATCTGCAGTTACATATCCCACCCATAAGACTTCCCCTCTAAAGGGCAACTTAAACAAAGAGAAATTCCAGAAACTTCAGTTTGGGTTCATACTGCTTTCTCTGATGAATATGTGTGTGTTCTGAGGCTCTCTCTGCTGTCTGTAAATCAGACATTCTTGCTGGGTTGCATCAGATTCCAGGCGATGTGATTGATGAAGAAAGGGCAGAGGAGAGATGACGTAATGGCTAGTGCAGCATTTACCTGCAAATTATCTCTAGCTATGTACCGCTCGGTGTCTGTGTGACTCATGTACTGAGGCACTGCCATCCCTGTTATTCAGCACTAGCCTCACACTTACCTCACCCTATGTTTCTCTCCTTTTCTTGCCAAATCTGATTAGAAGCACTTTTGTTTTAAGCCAATGTTTATGAAGCCATAAGTGGACTTTGTACCAATGACCATGTGGAGAAAATAAAAGAATATTAGAACAAGAAAATTATATACTGGCTTGATCAAATCAACTTGATGTCTCTCTTAACTTACTTCATAGCACCTATTATGTGCCTTCTACTGTCAGTGCTGGTAGTTTTCTTCCTTATATGGCTAATCTGTCTCTCAGCTTCAGTTTACTGGCTGACAGCAAACAAACCTACAGCGAGTGCCTACCAGTATCAGTGACTATGGCACATGCTTTCACATGCTCTTTTTCTTGTAAACCTCAAAGCAGTTAGTACATGTACCCATTAGAGAGGTAAAAACACTGGCCCAGTTCACTTAACTAATATGTGTCAGAATTGGGACTGGAATCCTGGTCTGTTGACACCATATATAGTACTTTTTCCACTACATCACAAGTGTCTTTGAATTTATGTACTCAGGGAATTTTTGTAAGAAAAATGTTCATTTCTCGCAGGTGGATCTTCATACTTGATATTGTGTCTGCCTCAATCCTTTGTTTATCCTTGCGGCACTAGAAGTCAAGAGTATAGGCATCTGTATATTGATTGAACAACAGCACTCAAGTTGTCTGGTAGAGTAGTATCATATAAACAATAAATTTGCCTGAATTCAACTATACCTGCTTATCAAATGAATATAAAAAGAGAAGGAATCATAATTTGCATTGTGCAGACAAGTCTATTCTGGTTGTATTCAATGAATCCATAACTAGGAGTGAACCTGAGTTAGGGGATGTGTATTGATTTTCCTCAGCCTATGTCTGTTCCATGTTCCCTCTCAGAGTAAGCGACTTGCCTTGGTCAGTGTGCTGTTTTGTACAACATGTATCCTGTCGTACAAAAGCCAGCTTTTATACTGTCTTTTTAAGTGTCTTTTATACAGTGTCTTTTATACTGTCTTTTTAAGTGTCTTTTATACAGCTTTTATAAGTGTCCTTGTATTCAACCAAAAACAGTAATCTGTACCAGTGCTGGAGGAAAAGGCCACCTGGGTTATACCTACTAAGGTATGTTGCCTTCTAGCATGGGACCTTCCTAGGAGATTTTCAAGGTAATTTTGAACAAAACTTGATTTTTTTTCCTTACATATTCTTTGAAAGCCTAAACCCCAAGTAAAGTCTAGCTCCTGTAGATTAACATTGGCTTGCATGAATCAGGCAGGGAAATTTTGTTTAAGTTGAACTGAAGCTGTCTTGGGCTCAGCAACATTGTATATATTGTGGCTAAACAAATCTTCCATTTTCTGTTGTGCTGAGTTGGAAGGACTGATACCAAGCAGATCAAATACTCACTGAGCCCATAAGAGAACTGTGTTGTTACTGAAACCAAGTGGGGAGAACCAACAGGAGGAAGGGTGTGATGAGATCACCCAAAAGAGTACTAGGGAGAGCCAGAGGATTAAGAAAGCCCCATTGAATATAGTCACAGGTGATTTTTGAGAGGGTAGTGTGATCAATCATAAAGTCAGAAGCAAGACACAAGTTTAACATCCTCTAATACCAGATCAGAGTAGACAACGGGATATCATAAATCCAAGAAAGCTGCAGCAGAAGGAGAGGCTGGGACTTGAGATCTGAGGACAAGAGGTTTGTGACAATAGTATATAAAAAATAGGATATGGAGGTTAAAAAGAAGAGGAACATATCGTCAAGAAGAATTCTGGCTTCTGAGCTTGTCTGAGATTCTCCCAGTGGTGCTGGTGGAAAAGATCCAGCCTCTGAGGAAGTAGAGGCAAGAATTATTGATGTCTTGTGGCAAACATCTTCTCATATCCTCCTACCCGTTCCGTATTGGATTTTGTGCAGTTGTTATTTTCTAAGTAGTTAGGTTCTAATTTTCTTGCAATTTGCGAAGTCAAGGCTGGTTCTGCAAGGCTGTCATTGGATTGCAGAAGAGAGTGCCAGAAGTCAGCATTTGTAAATGGAAGGCCAGAAGTCAGCATTTGTAAATGGAAGGCCAGAAGTCAGCATTTGTAAATGGAAGGCCAGTAAAAGTTCAACTCTCATGAACAGAAAAATCAACTCATTCATAATACCAAACCATCATCATTTTCAGGGAAGTAGAGTTAAAACCAAGGCACCTCCTTTTCTTTCCTGTATTTGTGTAGCTAATAACACCTTGCATTGTTAAAAGTGAAATCCTGTTGGTGATAATTTTCTTTCTCAGATAGCTCACTTTGTATTTTTGACTTACTACTCAGTGTGAACTCCAGAAGATTGCTTGACTGCCGTTACTAAGAAATAGGCTGTCTTGGAGAAATTGAACCTGGGAGGCTAGAGTGCTCAGATTAGGACAGAATCTCACAGTGGGGCCTCTCCATCCCCACTGTATATGTATAAGAATTACCTTGGATGCTTATTAAAAATGTAGGTTCCAAGGCCCCACCTTAGACCAAATAAATATAAATCCATGATCAAATGTGGCTAAAGAATATGCATATTAATAAACAACCCTGAGGATTCTTATGAAACCTAAAATTTAAGAGCCACTGGATTAGGAAATGTGTCTATGGTGTAATAAAGCAAATCCTAGAAAAATAACCATTTACTAAATCAAATTCCCATCATTCTAAAGTTAAATTTTATCAGTATAACTATGGCCAGGCATATTTGTTTTAATGAAAATCCATAAACCTCTTTGAAGCTCTTAGGAGAAAAATATAAAAACAAGATACATGTAAAATGTTAATAGTAGTAATAAATTAAACACCCTTGAATGTGAGAAAAAGGAGACTGTTATGAATTCAGAAAGGCTGTGTGTTTTGTGAAATTTCTATCTTTTCCCAAGAAGGGGAAGAGGGAAAAGGAGGGAAAAACATAGAGAGAAGCTTTTCTTGGCTTTGAAGATCCTAATCCTTTGTTCTACTTGCCTCCAAAATACAGCTTCTTCCTACTCACAGTCCCTTTGCCACAGGCCAGCTGTGTATCATTGATTGCCACGTCCACTATTGCTTTTTCAATCCTTATATACCAGAACGAGAATGAAGAATAGTAGAAAAGGGAAAAGCAAATTGATAAGACCAACACCTTAGATCAGAAAGCCCTTAGCCATAGCTGTCTGGGTGAAATCATTTGCCATAGTTATCAACTGCACGTAATGTAGGTGTATTTGGGAAATTGAGGGAAGGGCAGTAAGAGAGACTGGCTCCAGTTCCACTGCCCCTGTTGAACTTCAGAAACTAAACTGAACTAATCTCTCCTCCAGCCCTCATCTGTTCTTTGGCTCTTATTTAAATTTTGTTTTTGTTGTCTTTGAATTGTTTTCTTTGTATAAGTCATTTCTTAAATAATCCCTAAATTTCTTTGCTATTGGCACTGTTATGTACTTAACTAATACACTGCTTTCCTCCTTCCCCATTATCATCATTACTGCCCACAGAGGGATAAATTTGAGTCCCACCTTTCACCCCTTTTCATAAGGTGATCATCTGTAATTTTATGCCCTAAAGGCTCCTTTAAAAAATATATTTTCTCTATATAGTCATGGATTCCATCATTAAAATCCCAGACTTTTAGTTTTACTCTTTCTGTATTATTAAACTCAGCTTTGGAATGATGGAAATCCAGCTTGTTTATCTTACATCTTCTCTTCCCGAGAAAATCCAGCTTGGGATGCACTCAGCCCTCGGCATAGTGACTCCTAGAATTTGCTGCTTCAGTTAAGAAATTAAAGCTAAGAACAAATGGTCCTGAGTCTGTATTCAATCAGATAACCAATAATATTTGTACCATCTCAGTCAAAGTAAACAATCATTCTTGATAGGTAGACCATGATGCATTGTCTTGAACTGTTGGATTACTAAAGCCCTGCAAGCTCTTAAAATTGAGCTATCTCTAATATGTATTATGAGGGATTAAAAAAAAAACAGATTTTGGGGGGTACGTGGGTATCTCAGTCCATTAGGCATCTGACTCTTGATTTCAGCTCAGGTCATGATCTCAGGAGGAGATCATGTGAGATCAAGCCCTGCATAGGGCTCCATTCTGGGGGTGGAGTCTGTAATTATCTCTGTCCCTTTCTCTCTGTCTCCCCTCTCCCACCTCAGCAAAGAAAACTGGTTTTTGAAGTATTTTTCTTTGGTCTTGTTTTACATACTCTTTATTCAAAATCTGAGCATAGTCACCTTCATAATTCTTTCAGTATTTATTTACTAGCTCTCTCAGTGCCTTAGCTGGTGTTTTTTATATGAGATTTACACCATCTTGTGGCCTATAATTTTCCCTGACTTGTGTCCTTGGTATTCATTAACCTATTGTCAGATGTTTGAAACGGTAAGAAGAGGAAAAATCACCTGTCATTTTCTGCTGCAAAGGCCTTTATTACTTTCCTCTTTTCTCTCCATGACCAATTGAGTCAATGATTTGAGTCTCTCAGATTTAGCCTTTTTATCTTTTATTTTCTGAGCTCAGAATATCATTTTGCTTAAAATTTTCATTTGACTAGAAAACCATGTAGAACACAGCCTTAGTGGCTTGTCCACAAAAATGATCTTTTACTGTGTTCACTGATCTATTTTGTATGAAATATCAAATTCTGGAGATCCATGCTTATACATCCTGCACCTCAGAAAGATAGTACAGGGGCGCCTGGGTGGCTCAGTGGGTTAAAGCCTCTGCCTTCAGCTCAGGTCATGATCCCAGGGTCCTGGGATCGAGCCCCATATCGGGCTCTCTGCTTAGCAGGGAGCCTGCTTCCTCCTCTCTCTCTCTCTCTGCCTGCCTTTCTGCCTACTTGTGATCTATGTCAAATAAATAAATAAAAATCTTTAAAAAAAAAAAAAAAAAGATAGTACAGTGAGAGAAACCAGATTACAAAGGATGCAGTAGTCCAGTTAGGAGAAATTAGTAAGAAATCCATTATATAATGAGGAAGGGAATTAGTTAATGACAAAACTTACTTTCATTTGGGTGGCAAAGGCATAGAAAAGACTAGAATTGGCCCAGAATGTACACAGGTATTGCTATTTTTGCAATTTAAGGCCAACCTTCAAAGTGCTTTAAATCCGACAAGTACTTCATGGAGGGAAGCTAAAGTGTTGTATAGGCAGAATGGGCCTATTGCTTTGACAGTCATTGTTATGAATTATAATATAGGACTGACAGGAATCATTGTAAAAGATATATTATCTTAAAAAGATAGATATATTATCTAGTGATAACAAGGAATTGGCAAGAGGTGGCCACTGAGATAAAAGTCTGTTGGTATCTGTTGGTGAGCAGATTCTCATGGCCTCTCACTCACTGGTTATTGTGTAGCATGGGATTGTTAGTTTTCTAGGTAGTGAGGCTCTAATTTTCTTGCAATTTGGGAAACTCAGACCTCCCTGGCAATTAGGGGTTAGATTTGGTTTCCCCAGCACAACCTGGCCATGGGACCTATATAAAGGGTGTTGCCCTTCTCATCTACTAAGTTAGCAAAATATTTTCCATTTCCACATTCTCAATCATTGTACTAACGTAATTACAATAAGTTGCTGCTCTTGAAGATAATCTCTGTTCTTACATCTGGGTTTAAGTCTTTCAGTAAAGCTGCTTATGCGGTAGGGAGGAAAGAACCTTTCCATAAAGTTAAAGTCTTTCCTGATAAAGGTAACTACTCCACCCCTGCTTCCTAGTTAGATCTCCTGCCAGCAATAGCATAGACTTGAGCCAGTGCCAAATGTTTTAATACCGTAAGGACTCACTTGATAAAGTCTGTGCATGGCAAAGAAAAAAATAGCCAAAGTTCCCAAACTCAAATTTTCCAAGATTTCCATGTGAGATGCAGCCAGGGCACCCTTCATCTAATTGTTACCATGTGTTGCTACAGTCATTGGTACCCTGCAATTCTCATTCTCTAACACTTCTAGAGATTAGAAATTACAGGAAGTGCCAGCCATTTCAAGATGGAAATTTACTCTAACTGCAGAGACTTTGGTCTTTGTCAAAAAGAAGTACAATAGCAAAGACGGAATAATTGTGAGACTAATATTGTGTTCTTTCCAAATAATTACTGAGTAATTATTAGTCATTTAGCATTCAGTGTCGTACTTCCTTGTTCCATTAATATTTAACATGTGTTTGCTAGCTTTACTTCCCTTATTGTTATAAATTCTAGATAGGAAAAGTTTATTGTCTTGCTTGGGCACAGAAAGGAAATGCCAGCACTAAATAGTTGTTGGGTATCTGCCTAGTTGAAGCAAAATGGTTTCATAAATCCCTGAGCATAAAAGAGATTAATTAATGATTAAGGATTACAAAGTACCCAGACCTTTCAGAAACCTGGAATACCTATATAAATACGAGAAGGAGATGTTTTTCTCTCATTGACAGGGATTTTCAGATCTCATTTATGATAGTTTTAGCTTCAGCATCCCCCAAACTTTTATCATAGTTGCTAATGAATAATAACATTGACTTATGGAAAAGGAAAAATGAAAGCTGTGTGGCTATTAAATATTGAATGTCCCTAGATGAGAATCAGATTGAGTGCAGAGACTGTATTGATTAAGGCCTGTTTCAACTTGCCCACTCAACACTTTGCCTCCCGTTTAAAGAAATTAGTAGATTTTAATGAAACCTGTAATATTACTCAAGAATATAAGACTCATCTTCAGTTCAACTTATTCTCCTGTTGTCCTGAGGCAAACTAACAGCTAATATAAATTTCCAAATAGTTTGAGGAAGTTAGAGCTCACAGTAGTAGTAATAATATTGATAGCATTAAAAGCAAGAACAAGACTGCTTGTCCATGTTAGCAACCTGAGCAGTCAGAGGCATTAATGGACCATGAAAACTGGAGAGCTGGGGTGACTGTGGGTCAGAGCTAAGGTATATAGGCAAGCACAGTGTCAGAGAAATTTTCATCACCTCCACTACACTGGGCCATTTCTCTTGATAGAGCAAGCTCTTAATTTCCCCCAGTTGTTAATCTGGCACCTTTCATGAATATCAGTGTTCACTTTGGAAAATAAAAAAGCAAACAGCTAAAAAAATCCAAATGTTAAGGGGGAAAGAAAGTCAACAGAGGAAATTACAGTAGCACTTGATACAGTGGCATCTTTTTCTTGAGTCAGACGAGGTAAAGATATTTGAGAGTATGTGGCTTTGACAGTCTCTTTAAGACAGTAGCCAGGGGTCTTGGGAGAGAAAGTGGTAGGCATACACTGCCACCGATTAGCTATGGCCTTTATACACATATGTGTTCACATTTTCAAAACTGGCCTGCTAAAAATATATATGAGAATCAAGTGATTTGAAAGTAAATCCCACTTCCATTCCCCATTGCTTTCACTCCCTGTTTGCCATTTCCTTTCTAACATTAATTACTGTTTCTGAAGGAATTGGTGTTTCCTGCCCTGGTATAGTTTCTGTTTGTTTTGGATTGTCCATTAGTTGTTAAGATAGTTGCCATGTCTTTTTGGAATCTAGTATATCAAGAATTAAGTATGACACCAGGTTCTTACTTTCTTCTATCTCTCTTATTTTTTAGGTAAGTCATCTGATTGGAATGTCAATTCATTTCATGGAATTTTCCATTTGGTAAAGTATTATTTTTTTATCAAATGACATAAACTTTTGTTTTTGTGATTTCTCAGTCTGTATTCTCCCACAACACTGACCTCCATAGTATATTCTGTCTAGGAGGCAAGGAATGAGAGTCACAGAATGAGAGAGAGAGAGAAAGAGAGAAGGTGGCCTGGGACACAAGGGAAAGGACATATAACTAAATATATTGATATGTTAAAAAAAAAAAAAAAAGCCACAACAACACTATTGAGGGCACCTGGGTGGCTCAGTTGGTTGAGCAACTGCCTGCAGCTCAGGTCATGATCCTGCAGTCCCAGGATTGAGTCCCGTCCCCACACCCCCAGCATCAGGTACTCAGCAGGGGGTCTGCTTCTTACGCTGACCTTCCCCCTCTCATGCTTGCTCTCTCTCATTCTCTCTCTCTCTCAAATAAATAAATAAATAAAATCTTTTAAAAAACACTGATGAGAGAAACTTACATTTCAAAGCTATTTTCATGAATTTTGCCTTTTTGAATTTCAGGAAATAGAAGAGTTATTACAGTAGTCCCCTCTTACCTGTAGTTTCACTTTCTGTGGTTTCAGTTACCTGGGGTCAGCCACAAGTCCAGAAGCAGATGATCTCCCTTCCAACATTATCAGAAAGTCAAGAGCAGCCTAACACTACATCACAATGCCTACATCATTTACCTCACTTTCTCTCATCATGTAGGCATCTTATCATCTCACATCATCACAAGAAGGATGAGTATAGTACAGTAAGATGTATTATGAGAGAGACCACATCATATAACTTTTATTACAGTATATTGTTATAATTATTCTATTTTATTAATTATTACTGTTGAACTCTTACTGAATCTAATTTATAAATTAAACTTTATCATAGGTATGTATCCATGGTGGGGAGTATATATAGGTTCAATACTATCTACAATTTCAGACATCCACTGGGGCTCTTGAACATATCCCCTGTGGATAAGAGGGGACTACTGTATATTTAATTGTGTTTAGAAAGGATTGGGCTTACTTGTCAGAGAATCCAACCAAGGTTAGAGTAGTGGCTTTCCAGTTGTATTTGGTGAAAACCTGACATTCCTCAAAAGGTTGCTTTACCTCCTGGGAAAAGCCATCATCAGAGAGAGCTTTTCTTTTGAATTACTGTTTTAAGTCCTCACGTATTTGTTCATTTTGAAACACAGTTATCAAATGGAAGCAAAATACACAATTTTAGAAGTACAAAACCAGGATTCTGTGGCACAGAGAGAGTACCAGGGGTTGTAGTCCATAATAATAGAAGATTGAAGCCTCCAAGAGTGAGTATGATGAGAGGGACAAAAAGAGACATCATAACATCACATAACTTTTCCCTGATGTTCTGGATCTTTTCACTAATAAGAAGGATGTCTGTATTTGGTACACTTTCTGCAAAGGTAGATGAGTCATGAATCCTAGCAATTTGTTTTCCCTTGGGGGAATATTTGTCTTTCCATCGAACCACACACACATTGATCTATTGATAGATTTGTTGAGTAGAAACTAAAACCTGTATTGCCAGCATCCTGCCTTTCCCAGTGTTTCTTGACTGGAAGTCTTGTTTTCTTCTAGAGATTAAGTTGACAAAAAGATATAGCCTAAAATACCCCAACCAGTTAGATGCCATATTCCTTTGATTCTGCTACTGTGTTATCTCTTCCATCTCCACAGATTTAAATTTTTTTTTTTTTAAGATTTTATTTATTTATTTGACAAAGAGAGACACAGCAAGGGAGGGAACACAAGCAGGGAAAGTGGGAGAGGGAGAAGCAGGCTTCCCGTGAAGCAGGGAGCCCGAAACAGTCCTCCGTCCCAGGGATGGGCAGATGCTTAATGAGTGGGTCACCCAGTTGCCCCTCTACAGTTTTAAAATTTTAAACTAAATACTTTATATTCATAGTTGCAAATCCTGTTAAGACCATGGAACGTTGCCATTTCTTGTTGCTGACTGAGAAGCTTGACTATTGAATGAAATAGTGATAGGATGACATGGGCATTCTGTTCAAAAACGTTAGTGGCTAAAACAAAGTTCCTTCTACCCAGAGATAGGCCCCACATGATAGGTCCAAGAGCATGTAGTGGGTACAATTTCTATTCTGCAAAGCATTCTGTTTCTGGTTAAGTGAATGAGTGGATAGATGACTTTTTAAATGAGAGTTTTAATATTTTATTATTAGAGATATTTTTAAATGAAGAACTTCCCATTTTAGTAACAATTACCTTGTGTTTGGAAACATATTATATTGTAGGGATACTTTCTCATACTAAGATTCTGATAATTCCCGTATTAATAATCATGTAGCTAAATTTTATTTCTTTTAAAAACCTTTGTGAAGGAAATGGTGAGTGGGAAGCAAGGGGTGACTAGTATCTTTTAACTCAAAGTATTCCAAAAATTAAAAATAAATAAAAGTGTTAGGATTTCTGTATCTGTCTTTTATATTCTAAAAGGATAAAATATACAAAAATTCTTTTTTCCTTTTATAGCTTTACACTAGGAAGGAAACTGGTAGACTTAATATGTTGTCAACTGTTCATAAGTTCTGCTGTATATGAATTACATAAAAATAAATTAATTTCAGTGCCATTTTCTTTCTTTCCTGAGAATCTTTCTGGTTTTCTCATTAATATCATTAAAAGCCCAAAACCAAACAAAATATTTTTATATTTCCAAAGAAAAGTCCAGCATTCTAGTATTTTATAACTTTGGAGAAAGTCTGGAGTTTTGTTTTTTGGGTTTTTTTAAAGATTTATTTATTTATTTTAGAGAGCAAGTGGGGATGGGGAAGGGGCAGAAGGAGAGAGAGAGAGAAAGTCTTAAGCAGACTCCACGGAGCCCCAAGTTGGGCTCAATCTCACAACCTGAGCCAAAACCAAGAGTTAAATACTTAACTGACTGTGCCACCCAAGGTACCCTGAAAATCAGGAGCTTTTTTAAAAATACATGTCACTTAGTAAAAAGTAGGAGCATCTGGAAATAAGAATCCTCCCTAATATTATAAAGACGAGGAGAAGTTCTGATGTTTATGGAAGAACTTAGACTCCCCCACCCCATGCCAAATAAAGTATTTCATACACTCAGTTCAGTTTCAGCTCAGCTAAACTGTCATCAGAACAGACACTTGTGTTTTCCTTAATTATAAAGTGAGTTGATATCAAGACTAAGACACCAGTGATGGATTGGTTTCTGGATCCACGAAGCAAATTCTAACAGCAGTCTCATTCAAGGCCAGTAAGTTGTATTATATAAAGTAAACAGAGACTGTTTGAAGTTAAATAAATAAATATTAGAAAATAAATAAATAATAGAAAATGAAATGACCATACTTTTTGTTTCTTTTCTTTTAAGTTCCTTCTAAGTAGTTGAATAATATTTTTGAAATATTCTCAATCTCAGGCTCATTGCTTCTAGAATTCTCATGGTCCTTGATACTGAATACTGTGATTATTGAGGTAAAAAGTTGCCATAGCTATAACGGACATTATAGAAAAGAAAGTGACTCTTCAATTCTCTGTGCCTTGGTGTCCTCTTTTGTTTGCCTCCACTGGACTGAAAGCCCCATGAATTTAGAGACTGACTGGTTTTACTCATTTTTATATCTGTCACTATTGCCATACTTCCTGGTACATAGTAGGTGATCACTTAACATCTGATTAATTAGAGGAAGTACCGTCAAATGTAAAATCTCAACCATACTTGAGAGTTGTAAGAAATAATGAGATGATGTGTGAATGTCTGTGTGGGTGGATGTTTGTGTGTGTGTGTGTGTGTGTGTGTGTGTGTGTGTCCTAAACATAAATGCTCAAAAATAGTGTTTTTTTTAATCTGACTCATGCTAACCAAATTTACAAATAAAGACTACCTTTCAAACTAGGATACCCTTGTTAATTTGTAATGGATGATATTTTATACCTGATTTGGGAGCTAAAGTTGTTTATATTCTTAGGCCCTCTCTGTTATTGATCAGAATATATGTATATATATACAGGGCTATACATAAGGCAACTAATTCCAACTCAGAAATTGTTTGAACATGACATGAGAATAAAGGGAATAAATTAAAACAGGCTGATACTTCCCTTTTTTCTTCTAAGGTTTCTTCCAAATAACACTTCCCTTGGTTATTTTCAGATACACTAACAAGGTTTTTATAGCCCAGTTTGCTTTCTCTTAATCTGTGAGATCCCTAACACCTCAAGCCAATCATTATCTGATTTTTTTTAACATAGTTAATTTACTTCAAATAGATAACACTGATCACTTTGATTAAGAAGTACCACCTAGGGGAGCCTGGGTGACTGTCAGTTAAGCATCCAACTCTTAATTTCAGCTCAGGTCATGATCTCAGAGTCATGAGATTGAGCACAGCCATCACCACCCCCAGGGTCACTCTCAGCACTCAGTGGAGAGTCTGCTTGAGATTCTCTCCCTATGCCCACCCACAATGCACAAATTCACGCTCTCTCTCCCAAATAAAGAAATAAAGTCTTAAAAAAAAAAAAAAAAAGGAGGGCCGCCTGGGTGGCTCAGTGGGTTAAAGCCTCTGCCTTCAGCTCGGGTCATGATCCCAGGGTCCTGGGATCGAGCCCTGCATCAGGCTCTCTGATCAGCAGGAAGTCTGCTTCCCCCCCCCCCTCTGCCTGCCTCTCTGCCTACTTGTGATCTCTCTCTCTCTCTGTCAAATAAATAAATAAAAAATCTAAAAAAAAAAAAAAAAAAGGAAAGAAAGGAAGTGCCAACTGTGCTCATCTTTTTTTAAAAAGATTGTCTGAGAGAGAGAGAGACAGAGAGCAGTAGAGGAAGGGGCAGAGGGAGAGAAAGAGAGAGAGCATCCCAAGCAGACTCTCACTGAATGCAGAAGAGGACACAGGGCTTTATCCCATGACCTGGAGACCAGGCTCTGAAACCAAGAGTCAGATGCCCAACAACTGTGCTACCCAGGTGCCCCAATATACGCATCTTTTTTGATATGATGCAGACAGTCTCCCAGCTAGCTTCAGTTTAGATTTGTTTTCTGATCCTGTTTCCTGTTTTGATCTTGAAGTCTACTTTATACTTTGTACCAATGTCTTGTTTTATGGAAAATAGTACCACTGGTGATCAAGAATCACTAATATGATGGCTGATGTGATACTTATTTAGTACTGTTTCCATAAATATGTATTAAATGTATAGCATATGAGCATCCTGAGTTGTGATTCAACAACAGACAACATGAGTCATAATCATTTGTGAGTTGAAAATCAAAATCAGAGGTTCCCCCTGTGTTCTAGAATTCAGTCCTCAGAACTAAAAGGATGAGAATGAGACATAGCCTTTGAAAACCCTGTTATGGTGCCCATCAATGTTTCCCAACGTGTATTCTGTGGAACACCAATTCTGAGGGATGTACTATCAAAAGTCAAGTAGATTTCAGAAAAATAACAATCACTATTCTTTTTTTTTTTTTAAGATTTATTTATTTATTTTAGAGCATGAGAAGGAGGGGGAGAGGGAGAGGGAGAGAGAATTTTGAGAAGACTCCCCACTGAGCACCGAACCAACTCGGGACTCGGTCTTATAACTCTGACTGAGATCATGACCTGAGCCAAAATTAAGAATCAGTCACTTAACCAACTGCACCACCCAGACACCCCAGCAGTAATCAGTGTTCTTGAAGAACCACGGTGCAAATAAGATTAATCTGGTAAAAGCTCTAAAATGTCCTACACAAACAAGTTTAGCTTTGCTCAACTAACTTAATTTAGAATACACTTCAGAGAATAACAGTAATAGCATCTTTAGAAGGTTATAATTCACCTGTTTTATTGTTTTTAATTGTATATGCATTTCCCTTTCTAGACTCTCTGAAATTAAGAATTTTTAATTATTCTGTTCCATTCTTCCTCTGTGCTGTCCCCAGCTCCTGATAAGAAAGATGTATGGAAGAAAGAAGGGGAAATAGTAAGGAAAGTTTATGTGTGTGTGTATTAATCTCTCTTGGTTATTTGTCTGTTCCAAACTGTTGTGTAGTCCTTATGTATTTTAAAACTTTGTACCAATATGATAAAATGTGTTAATATTTATAGCAAGTTTATGTTGCATTACATAATTAAATATACAATATTTTTGATTCTATAACAAGTGAAGATGATTACTTGAAAAAGTAAGTATGGCCTGTAGTTAATGGAGTTAAAATCTGTCTTGGAAGGACTTTTTTATTTTACTTTAAATTATATATGTAAATTGCAATTTTTTCTATCATATTTCCACTTTTTGTTATTAAGTTTAAAAGTTTAAAGATTACACTCAGAAAAATAAGTTATGAAAATATTTGTACTAGAGGAAAACCTCCACTCTTTAGAATTCTCTGAATGGTGATTTTAGATAATAAAATTTTCTCAACGCTTGGAAGTTGTTCCCCAGTCATAAGCTACATAAGCTACAAAACTTTAAAAATATATATTTGGTGAAAATTTTTCTAAAATATTTCCATTTCTTCTCTTTAAAAGAACATATGTTGACCATAATTTAAACTTTTTTCAATGACCCAAGGTCATTGTTCAGTCCATTTCATTTCAGTCAATATTTATTTAGCACCTCTTGTATATGATGATCCTCCCAGGCCCTTTTGGATACTTCAGTCTGTCTACCACTTTACTAAACAGCTGCTGAATGCTGTGTTTGGTGCTCTTGGGTCATCTTTTTATACTTTTTCTGATTTCCTAGCTGTGAAGACTGACAGACTTCTATGACGGTGCCCCATTCAACCTCCCTCCTAGAAGTGGTGCTTCCAATCTTCTGTGAGCAGGAAATTAAAATACCCAGCCCTATGGATATGCATTGAAATAAGAAGAGTACACTAGCAATCTCTTTACTATGTGAAGTACATAAAATTTGTACATTTTGGCTGCTCAAGAGTCCTTTTTATCCTTTTACTTGTTTCTGAAATCTCTTGAATTGTCCTAACATTTTAGATATGTGAAACGTTGCTATAAATTCATCAAGCAGACTTTTTTTTAATCCCTTTGCTTAGTAGTTCTTCTCAAAGCAGATTCAGATTTTATAACACCACTGTCTATATTATCCACTGACCAAGTGAGAATTAGTTTTGTCTAAAATATTAATCTAGAAATCTCCATCTAATTATAGTCCACAGCTTCCTTATGAGCCATTTTATATTTGCCTGAGACTTGGTTTAATTTTGACCTATAATGGGTTTTTATTAGTTTTTTAGTTTTTCAAATTCACGGTTTGTGCATGTATATATATATACCATATGGTATTGTATGGTGTGTATGTGTGTGTGTGTGTGTGTGTGTGTATAATATATATTATATATATATCATAAAACTTTTTTTATTTTTTATTTAAATTGTAGTTAATACATATGGTAAAATTGCTTTCATACCATAAAATTGTTAATAAAAGACTTCTATACCAGGCTCATTTTTATTTTCTCCTTTGTCAAAATGATGTGTCCTAAAAATGTCTTAACACTAAAAATCAGTATTTACAATGGTTAAATTATGGCTCTATCTAACTTTCAGTTTAGCCAAAAATGAATTGAGTGCTGGAGAGACCCAGTGTGTACATTATACAGACCTGCAAGAATTACTGTGTTAGAACAGTAAAGCTGGATGACATTTTTAGCACCTCCTAATGACCAATGTTAATCATACCTGTACTACAACTACCTCTCCCATTATTAGTAACTGTTAGTTAGCTCATCACATCCTTTCAACCCTGTGTCCTATTTATGTGTTCTAAATCTACTTGTCACCACCATACCAAATAAGAAAAAGAAGCAGCACTATAGTAATCAAAGAATGAAATTCCTCTGTATGTACTTTGTATTACCAGCAGCATGCATACTGAGATCTTTTTTGAAGAGTCAGTTAATGAAGAAACTTGAGAATCCTTGGGTTATCTGCCACTTCAAATTAAATTGTAGTATTCTGGTCTCCTTAAAGGCGGTTGCAGATCTTTTTTCTCTAAAACTATTTCTAGAATTCTAGAGTAAAGGTACTATCTTTTCATCCCTTTTCTATTTAAAAGTCTTCTATTTTAAAACTATATATAAATGTAAGCTGATGTGTATTTTCATGAGTGTGATTCACTCTGTAATCTTTCTTTCAAGCTGTTATCACAACATTAAGGAGTAAGAATTTTCCTTATGTTGCCATCTAACTTCATGGCTTACTTTCATTTGACTTTCTTTTTTTTATTATTCACTTGGAATTTAAGGAAGAGAATTCTGGAAAGCTGCAGTGGTTCTTTGTTTTTTAGAGGAAATGGCTAACATGAGATTGAGGGCAAGAGTGTGGCATAAGGAAACTGGCTTGAAACCTTTATATATTTTATGCCATTTTATTTTCTGAGTAATATCTCTGACTCAGTAATCATCCTGGGTATTGGCCATGCAAGTTTTCTTATTCCCTGGAAAGCCTTATTCTAATCAAGAATTTTGCTAGCATATCATATACCTTGTAATTTTATTTTCTAAAATTTTGTGGCATGTAATGTCTTCATTTCCCTGCAAACTTTTTTTTTTTAAGATTTATTTATTTATTTATTTGACAGATCACAAGTAGGCAGAGAGGCAGGCAGAGAGAGAGAGAGAGAGGAGGAGGAGGAGGAGGAAGCAGGCTCACTGCCGAGCAGAGACCCCGATATGGGGCTCGATCCCAGGACTCTGGGATCATGACCTGAGCCGAAGGCAGAGGCTTTAACCCACTGAGCCACACAGGCGCCCCTCCCTGCAAACTTTTAAAACCCTTATATCTTCATTTATTTTATTACTCTGACACTCTCTATTTCATATCATTCTTTGCAATTCACTTTCCTATTCTGCAAATAAATCATTTGCAGTTATCCTAAACACTGGATTCTGTCACTTATGGTCTAGTGCTGTGGTTTCTTAGTAGAAGACAAGTTATAGCCAGAAGCTGTAAGTTCCCCAAGTTCAAAATCTGTACAAGTTTACACTAGAAAACCAAAATATTCCCTCTGTAATCACTGAACTTCCAAAAGACGATAGATGCCACAGGCATAGAAACAGAATCAATCCGTCAGGCTCTGGGTGGTTTGAAGGTCTGAAATAGATCATGTGAGACCCAGCATTACTTTGGCCATTCTTATTTGAGGGCTACAGATACGGTGGTATCTTTTGCCAAAACCTAAAGACATAAAAATATAAATTAACCAGAAGGTAGCGTTTCCTTTTTTTTTTTTTTCTTTAAAGATTCATCTATTTATTTTAGAGAGGGAGAGAGAGTGAGCTGGGGGAGGGGGAAAGGGAGAAGGAGAGAGAGAATCCATAAGCAGTCTCCTGGTTGAGTGCAGAGAGACTGCATTAGAGAGTCTCTCTCTCTGAGAGAGAGGCTGCGTTAGATCTCTGACTCTGAGATCGTGACATGAGCTGAAACTAAGTGGTCACTCAACCAGCTGAGCCACCAGGCGCCCCAGAAGGTAACCTTTCTGACCTTACTCTCATCAGAAGGAACAGCAGGTTAAAAATTAATAATGACTGATAACATTTTTTCAAATAGTCTTACATTTTTTAATCATTTATCTTTGATTATTTAATTTAAAGTTTACCAAGCCAGGAAACATACTGCTATATACTTATTACTAAGAGCTATTTTAGGGGAGCCTGTCTGGCTCAGTCAGCAGAGCATGCAACACTTGATCTCAAGGTCATACGTTCAAACCCCACGTTGGGTATAGAGATGACTTAAAATACCATCTTTAAAAAAAAAAAGCTATTTTATTAGAAAATAATAATTTTGATCTTTCTTCATTGCCTAGACCTCAAATTCCAAAGCACGTTTCTCCAGTTTACTGTTCTCACCTAGAAAATTGGAGAACATGGTCATTCCAGTGTCACTGCTGTTCTAGGCATCAAATAAAAATTTAAAAGAACTTGAGTTTCTGATGACACACTCTAGAACTCTCATTATACATAATAAGCTCATTCTTTGGAGTTGCTAAGAAATGATACTTAGGTTTTTGTGTCCTCAACTATGTTCTTCTTGGTCCGTTGTTTCCTTCCATCTTAGGCATCATTACCATCTTCACTCCAAGAAATAAGCTAATGGTACACAGGATTATGCAAAAAGCTCCAGGAGAGAAGGAGCTCTTTCCCAAATTTCAGAATTGCCTTATTGGAGAGAAAATTTCTATATATATATATATTTTTTTTTTTTTTCAGAGAATCTAAGTGTCAGAAAGAACAAAGAGGAAGGAGAAGAGCTGTCTTGAGCTCTTGAGTTTGAAGCAAGATCTGCATTATGACCCCATGTAGAAAAGTGCTGGCCCTCCATAAAGCAGTGCTTTGAACAAATTAGCAAATTTTACAACAAGTATCTTGGTTGCTAGTATTTTTAAAATCTCAGAATAGACATGAAGATAATTCAATAGGACCAATGACTTTCAGTTTAAAGAAAGAATGATGCTTTATGAAACTCTGATCTTTTTAACAGAGAACGAAAAATAGCTTGGTTGCTAGATGTGTGTGTGTGTGTGTGTGTGTGTACGTGTGTCTGAGAGAGAATGAAAGAGGAAGAGAGAAAAGGAAGGAGGAGACACAAGACAGACATAGTTAACACTAATCTTTTTCCACAAAGAACTTGTGATTGCTTGGAAATGAAATATATAATAAAATTCACATAGGGATTTTAAATAAAGATAGAAAAGAAGACAGGGGAAAATAATGGCATTAGAATAAGTTTGGGTCTCTCAGGAATCCTACAGATCTTTTGATTCAGGTGTGGTAGCAGTAGCATTAAAAGCAGAGTCAAGGCACAGGTCTATTGTAAGAAAAGAGCAGATCTTCCATTGTTTCTCCCATCCATTGCCATCTCATACTGAACCAGTGCAGCAAGTCTTTTGTCAGCCCTTGGGCTGAACATGGCCTATGCATTCATTCTAGTTCCCCTGGCTTTGCCTGCATGCTTATGGCATGGCGCTCCCAGTGTTCATTCCACTGCTTTGGAAAGGCCTGTTTATTCAAGAGTTGCACATCCCATTAAAGGAATAGCATTGAGCATGATTTTTGAAACCCCACATATGCATTTTGTACTGGGGCTTGAGTATCCAAGAAGCCTTCAAAATATCATTGTCAGTTTATTATTCTGTTGAATTCATAGGTGCTTCCATAGGATGAACTCAGGTGAGGGACACCCAGAAACTGACTAGGCAAAGATGAAAGGAAAATGAAAGAAATTCCATTCTGTCTGACTCAGGGATGATAGGCAAAAAACCTAAAGATATTTTTCTTCAGTATTCATCATTTATTTCCATCATTTGTTCCCATTGTTATTTTCCCCTGCCCAGTTATTACTTGCATTTCTTCAGAAATATTAGTGTGTAAGCCTGAAGAGGCAGAGAATCGAGGGTGCTACACCAGAGTCTGAGAAAATTCAAAGTTTTGGACTGAGGGCCCACCTCTGAGCTCATGCTTTTTCATTACACTGTATTTGGCTGAAGATCTGATAACTAGATGTGCTGTAACTATTGCAAAGACAGTGTAATCTCTTGCTTCCTAGATTTTCACTGGTATTTTTACGTGTTGTTTAGAGTAGCCACACCCTTCCATGAGTTCTGGGTGTCTTAGCTATTTGGGAAAAAGACGAGGGGGAAAGAAAGGAATTGGTGGTAGAGAGATGGTGCCTGAAAATGGAAAGGTCACAGATGAAAGTGGAGTACGTGTTACCTTCTGGCTCGGGCCAGGTGGTGGGGTGTGGATGTCATGTATGTCCCAGTGCAGTCACCCTTGCAGTGGTAATTCTCTCAGTTTAGCCACCACGGAGTATTGTTCCTTGTTTTTCTATAATGCTTGTCAAAATGCTATGACAACTGGCTGGTTTTATGAAAACAGAGCCTGGCTCTCAAGAGACAGTGTGTCTGAAAGTCAAACATGGATGGCAGCCATTGGCACGCAAAGGAGTCAGAAACCACAGATTGTTTTCTCGTTGGATGAACAGCTTAAAGCAACGTAAAGTTAATTGAAGAATTCCTTGAAAGTGAAGTCAGACTGAAAGAAATGCTCTAAGTCTATAATTTACTAAATGTGAAAGGTCTGTAAGTGGTAGTGAGACAAAGAGTTTAAGGGGAAAAGAGCATTTTTGTAAACATATCTGGCTTGTATTATTGCCTAGGCAGTTTTAATTATTTGCTCTAATAATGTAGATCTGCAGAAGAATCTTTAATTAGGTAAAGCTTGATTTATGGAGTTGGCCTCCTATAAACCATGAGGTCATGGTGTGCTGCAGAAAATTACAGGCCTGGTCTTGCCATTGAAAACTATTATTTCTACCTAGCACTATTCACGCTCTGCATGTCTTACTCTCACGAAACCAGATCATCCTGTGTTCTCATTCTCAATGTCCTTTGCCCAGGTAAATCCAACATACACTATTACTCATTAAGTAATTTATCAAATATATATATGAAAAAACTGAGGGAGCAGATGCAGAATTTAACTACTAACGCTAGTAGTTGAAGAGATGTTTACTTCTTGAGAGCTTAGAGACCAACCTGTCATCCAGAAATGGATTCATTCTCCCTTCAGCTGGCAGACTGGCAGGGACATGTGAGACTGTCAAAAGTGATATCTGTGTGTCTGTATGCCTGTCCTTCCCACAAACCTAACCCCATCCTCCACTTTCCCTCTCCTTCCCTAGCCTCTTCTGGGAAGTACTTTTGTTGTCATCAATGCCCGTTTCATCTGGTTTTAAATAAGAGCTGGGAGCCTCTACAATATTTCGCTGTGGTTCTTACTTCCCTCCCATTGCAGTAGAAGCCTTGATGTAGGGCCAAGCCTTTTTCTTTGATTATAGGTCTGCTGATTTTAATTTCCTAACATTTTTCTTGCATTGATTATACCTTAATGATTGCATTTTCTAGGTTCCTATTTCAATTTTGCTAAAGTAGAAATAAAATTTAAGAAGGAATCCTTCTAGATTTTAACAATTTATTTTCTATTCTTTTAGATTTGTCTAACCCATATTTGCCTTGATAGCTATTTATTTATTTATTTACTTATTTTAATTTATTTGACAGAGATAGAGACAGTGAGAAAGGGAACACAAGCAAGGGGAGTGGGAGAGGAAGAAGCAGGCTTCCCGCTGAGCGGGGAGCCCAATGTGGGTCTCCATCCCAGGACTCTGTGATCATGACCTGAGCCAAAGGCAGACGCTTAATGACTGAGCCAGCCAGGCACCCTTGATAGCTATTTTAAATGATATGCTTTTATCAGGTCTTCTCAACGTGTTCAGTGTTTTTGCATGAAAACAACTCCTGCCTTCACTGTCATATTTCATCACGTTACCTAATATTTGATTAAATTATATAATTACAATAACAAGTCCAACAGGCATAAACAGGTTTGGGAATAAACGTAATTGTTGAAACAGTTGTTGGAAATGCATGGGGCATACTAGAGAATAGCCTCCTGGTCTTGAGGATTCAGTATGTATGGGCTCAGTCCTGAGTTAAACAAAGGGACAGAACTGGGAAAGTGGAGTTCAGTTATGAGAACTTCTGACTCTGTACTCTCCACATTTTCTTCATTTTACAGGTGAGACCCCAGGTGGTTACATGACTTGCCCAAGGTTGTCAAACTAGTTGGAGCCAACCTGGGTGTCCTGACTCTCAAGCCAGAGTTTTCCCATGGTACCAAAGGAGGACTGATACCCTGACCCTTTTTGAATGCAGGTTTATAGAGTGTACTTTGATTTATTACCACAAAGTATCTGTCTTGATGCTTACTTTACCCATAGTTTTTATGTTAGTGATTAACAAACATTTTTAAATTCTCCTTGATATCAAAACTGATCCTTCTTTATTATAGGGAGTTAATCCAGGTCAAAAAAATTATCAATTTTTTCTTTAAATGACCATAACTAATAAGAGAAAGAGACTGCATGGAAGATTTTTTCAGTAGGGCTTGTCCTCCTTAGCAACGAACCTGCTTCTTCCTTGCCCTCAGCTGCTCCCCCTGCTTGTGCTGTCACTCTCTCTCTGTCAAATAAATAAATAAAATCTTAAACAAAAAAAAAAAATTTTAAAGGGTGTAGACCTCAGAGAAAGCTGCTTGCGTCAGCAGTGTAAGGTTTATATTTATATGTTCTCTTTCACAAAGCATATGTGCTGACTTTCCTAATATCAGATGGAAAGACTTTTTTAAAAATCACTTTCCTTTTCCTGCCCCTTTCTTCCAGTGTTTACCTCTTGCCCCACCCCCTTTCAGAAAACATTTGATGTTGCCTAGAGTCAAAATGTACCTACACCTGGGCAGTTAAAAATAAAATCAAAACCATTAGGATGAATATGAAGGAGGTAGGAAAATGCTGTACTCAAATACGGAGGTAAAAATGGTTTTGTTATAATTGAAAATTGTATTGAACCGAACTTCCTCATAAACAAAACAAAACAAGACATTTGGGGGTACATTGTTTTGTTTTTTTGCTGAAGGGAAACATCAGGTCTTCCACAGGGACATTTCTACCAAGCACTTCATTATAAGCCAGTAACCCTTATGTAAATGAAGCTGAATAACCACCTAGAGCAGGATATTGGTTCATACATTAGATCTGGAGAAACCATACTATAGTCTAACTCCATTCTTTGTTGATGGGGAACAGAAGTCCAAAGAAGATAGGCAATTTACCAGCCAACAAGCTTGTTGGTGATATTACCAGCCTGGAACCAATGTCCCTTCATACTGACCGGGGTCCCAGAGCACTGTTGTTTAGAAATCAGGTCCAGTCCAGATATGGTCCAGTACTATACTTCATTATTGGGCAGTGGGGACATGGACTGTCAAGTGAGTGGGATTTAGATTTGATGAATCTAAATCATCAAATATGCAGAAGAGTGTTTTTTCTTTAAGGGCTTCTCTTTCCACTAAGAAGGAAGACAGAGGGTGGACCTCTGTCACAGGTTCTTGTCAAATCACTGTGGAGGAGAAAACTTGAATAATGGGTGCTCTTTTTATACCTGTTTTAAAATAAATACTTTGTCAAAACTTTCCTTTCTTTTGTCAGAATTAGTAGCAAGGTATATTGTATCATAGGACAGTGAATTTATCAGAGAACTTCGGGCAGGGGTCAAGCTGTAAGCTGGCTGTTTATTGCACGAAAGGCCAGGTCTAAGACAATAGGGAGAGTGCTCCGAAGGGGGCATTTGCTTCCCAGCTCCAGCTGATTTTTGTCTTGTGAAAAATGCAAGTATACATTGGACCATCTAGTGTTCTAGTGTTTGCTGAAGGGAAACATATCAGGTCTTCCACAGGAACATTATTACCAAGCACTTCATTATAAACCAATAACCTTCTTCTAGTGTTTTGAGAGAAGCTGGAAGTCTGGATTATTAAGTCTCCTGATCTTCAATGCTGGCAACTTCCTTCTTACACATGCTCAAGCCAGAAACCTTGGAGTTGTCCTTGACTCCTCTCTTCCTTTCAAAACCTAAATCTAATCTATCTGGAAATCCTGTTGGGTGTACCCTCAATATATATTCATAATCTGATCACTTCTTACAGATCTCTCTTGTACTACTATAGCCCAAACCACCATTATCTCTTTCCAGGATTATTGCAGTAGCCTCCAAAGTTGGTCTCCCTTCTATGCATTCCTTCCCATAGTCGGAGAGATGTTATTGAAGCATAAGTCAGGTCTTGTTGCTTTTCTTTTCACAACCATCCAAAGGCTTCCCATCTCACTTAACAAAATCGAAAGTCCTACCAATGCTCCATGAGGCTCTCTGACCTCACCTCTGCAGCCACATTTGGCCTCCTGTCTTTTCCTTAGATACACCTGCTCATTTCTTCATCATGACCTTTGCCTTTGCTCTTCCCTTGCTGGGAATGGTTTTTCCCCAGGTATCTCCATGGCCCACTCAGCTCCTCTAATCCCTTGCTCAAATGTCATCTACTCCATAGGCCTTCCTTGGCCACAGTATCTAAACTTGTAGCCACACGCACACACCCTCCCTCTCTACTTCTCGACGTTGCTTTATCTTTAGTACATATCATGATCTCATATACTATGTATTTTCTTCTTTGTTACCTGTTTTCCATATTAAAATATAGTTTCCAAAAGGGTACTTTGTTTTTTGTATATTTGTTCATTGCTGTATACTTAGAATCTAGAAATGTGTCTCACACATAGTGGGTGCTCAGTAAATGCTTGATGAATGAATGAATCTAAAAAACCAATTTCTTCAACTCTAGGCCAAACAAAACTCTTCAGTGGGCCATATCCACCCTAGACCCTCTTTGACCTAGGATCAAAAAGAGTAAGCACTTACCCAGTTGCACATAGTAGCTTGGAGACAAACACATGACTGCATCATGACCCCTACCCGCTCAGGAAACCATAGAAGAGCTCTTCCACTCCACTCTGCACATTGGGTCTTCCTACTTCCATTCTGCTGAACTTTAATGCGTCCTTATCATTATATGCCACAACAGTTTTTCCCAATACATTGATGTTTAGAATATGGAAAGTGTTATTTGAATTAGTTCAGCCTCCTGAGTGAACTTCCAAACCTCTGAAGGTAGGAAACATTTGAACAATATGACTTGCTTTCTTCACAAAGCAGTGTTTAGAGTTAGACAATAAATAAGAAGGAAAAGCTTATGTAAAGATACTCAAGTGGAAAAACCCTTTGTGCTTTGGAAGAGAACAAATGAAAAAAACTAGAGAAATGGGAGCAAGTGGTAAGAAAAGACATTGGAGAGGTAGGCAGGGCCAAAAATTGTAGAACAAGGTAAGGAATTTGGATGTTATTGTTAAAATCCAATGGAAGACTCAGAAATCATTATTATGAACTATATATAGTGATAATTTTTTAATATAACTTTTTACTGAAGTATGACACATATACATCCTGGGGATGTTTTCAAGTAAATCTGTCAATTATTAGTGGTTATTTCAGCACCCAGACAGCCTTCCTTTTGTTTAAAAAAAAAATGGGGGGGACTTAAATGACTGAAAAAACTAGCTTATTTTCACATTTATAACAAAAATATGAAAATTTATTTTAAAAAATCTGACTAAAGGGGTACCTAGGTTCAAGCCCTGCATCAGGCTTGCCACTCAGCAGGGAATCTGCTTGTCCCTTTCCCCCTACCCTCCCCCTTCTCATTCTCTCTCTCTGTCTCTCAAATAAATAAACAAAATATTTAAATAAATAAAAAATCTTATTAAAATAACTAAATGTATTTATTTGTATAGAAAATAAGTTTTGTTTTAGTTATAACACTAGATTTTGGTTATGATTGTTCAATAAAGAAATGCTTCCCAGGAACAGTCTTTTTAATGGTATCTACTTTAGTTAAATACATTAAATGCTAAACGGTCATTCATTTTACTGTTGTATTTGCAACTTTGCCAAGTTACTATCACATTGAAATATATAGCATTTTGCTTCTAAAAAAATAATTGTATATACTTACACTATACCAAATGTACATTAATTGCAGTTTTTATAAAAGGTGTAACTTGTCCTTGAGCTTATGGTTTATTGTGCCTATGTATTCTAGTCATAAAAAGGAATCAAATATTGAGCAGTTTACTAACATTCTATAGAAGATAGAACAAGGCTCTTTTAGTTCAGCATATGAGAACAGTAAAACGTTACTGAAGTTGTTTTGTTTTGTTTTAACTTCAGAATTGCACGAGCCAAACTGAGCCACTTAGAGGGATTTTGTAGCTTGACCTTTGCCATCTGGTGACTAAAAAGGCAGATTCTGGAATGTGATAACATTTGAGATATGAAGAATCCAAGCAGATTCAAGCTGTAGGTAATCTGGAAAGCTGATGGAAAAACTGTGTTAGGACTAAGTTTAGAAAGTCTTGAAACGTTCACAGCCCACTGTGACATAAGTGAGAACTGTATGAAGAAAAATTTAAGAGCTCTTTGTAGCCTTCTCACAACTGATTTTCAGTAGCATTAATGGAAATTATAGAATTAGAAAAATTCAGAACTAGAAAGGACCATAGAGACTCTCTTTTACAGATGAGGAAACTGAGGCCCAGAAGGTACCAAAGACTTGCTCAGTATCACATAGCTAGAGTTAATGTAAGACTGAGGTTGGGATTTGGAGCTCCTATTTTCTTGCTCAGTATTCTTTTCCATACTTTCTTGGGCATTTTTTGACCATATAGTCATTGGAGTTGTACCACAATAGAATGAGCTGGCTTAGGTGAAGAAGGGGAACACACTGCCACCAGAAGTGAGTGATCAGGCAAAAGCTAGAAGACGGCTACCTGGCATGCATGCTGATTTTCCTCATAAAGGAAACTTGTACTCTAAGAGCTTTTGCAACTCTAATTTTAATAAAGTTTAGATGCTTTTCATATTTGTAGTAGGTAATTATTTGTCCTTCTACTTCTAAAAATTATTGTTCACTCTAATTCATGCATGCATTAGCCACTCTAGTCTTTTCTCAGAACCTGTCTTCCCTTTGACGGCATCTGTTCCAAAGTTGCTTAGTAATACAGTGTGACCAGAGAGCAAGCCAAGACTCTAAGCTCTGTTCACCACTTGGAATGATGAGTAATCACTGTACCTATAACTAATTTAAGCTTCTACTTTTTTTTTAAGATTTTATTTATTTATTTGACAGACAGAGATCACAAGTAGGCAGAGAAGCAGACAGAGAGGAGGAAGCAGGCTCCCTGCTGAGCAGAGAGCCCAATGCGGGGCTCGATCCCAGAACCCTGGGATCATGACCTGAGCCAAAGACAGAGGCTTTAACCCACTGAGCCACCCAGGCACCCCTAAGCTTCTACATTTGACAAAAACTCAGTAACTGATTTTTCTTTGCCACACAAATACAAACTAGCCACAGAGTTAGATCCATAGCATTGAAATCAGCTTTCCTATTGTGCAACAAGGACTTGGAATGGTAAAAGCAGTTGGTCACTTGGAACCCAATAAGGGATAAATGATTTTTAAAGTAAATTGTGAGAAAATTTCTTGACTATGCAGTTATATATAGTCTATTCTTAGCTTAGAAATGAGAATTTATAGGTTTGTATTACATTATTAAATGCATGAGAACTAACTGATTAGAAATTTATTTGCCAACTGATAATGTCTGTGTGAATAGAAAATCTCTTCATACTGCTGTATTTTTTTAATATAAAATTATCTCTACCCATCCCATCTCCATCCATTTATCCAGCATTATAGAGCCTGCTTTTTAGCTATAATCTAGAAGGTAATTTCCCAGACATAAATATTTTTAGACTATGTGCTTAACAGTTGTATTTATAATAGAGAACTTCCAGAAAATAAATGATTCAGTCTCCTATGCCTTAAGGTAGCCCCTTTCTCCAGAAACTGGGATGAATTATTCATTATAGTAGATATGTGGTCACATCAGGGGCCATCTCCATAGGGTTAAAACTGGGTCCTACACTTCCATCCTGAAGTCCTATGGGAAGATTTCCAGTATCCTCATTCCCCTCATTTCCACTGATCCTGGATTGATTTGGGAAGTGGAGTGAGGAAGGCGATGTTGGCAGGGTTTCATGTACTATCATAGTGATTCACTAAGGCAGTGAAGGACTCTTTTTTTCAAACATGAAGGAAACTGAGAGCCCAACAATGGAGAAGCCACGTTACAGGACTAGAGAAGTTACGTAATACATAATCTCTAGGACCACCATAAAAACAAAACCTGAGACCCATATCGCCTGTATCCTGTGTGAGGTTTGTTGTTTTGTTGTTGTTGTTGTTGTTGTTTCATGGTCGTATTCCACCCTGCTGAAAACTCAAGCTAGGCTTTATTTCCTTTCCAAAGCTGACTGGACAGGAAGATTAGGCAGTGTATCTTATGTGAATTTGCCCTTTTTTAGCCCAAGAGAAAGACCACTTAGGGCAGTGTTGATAAACTTTTCTTATAAAAGGCCAGATAGTAAATATTTTAGGCTTTGTCAACCATATGGTCTCTGTAGCAACTACTCAACTTTATGATTATAACACAAAAGCAGCCACAGGCAATACATGAACAAATGAGCAGGGCTGTGTTCCATAAAACTGTATTTATGGGCACTGAAATTTAAATTTTATGTATTTCTCACATGTCATAACAAATTACCCTGATTTCTACTTTTTTCCAATCCTTTAAAGATGTAAAAATCTTTCTTGTGTGCTCTACAAAAATAGACTATGGACCAGCTTTTGGCCCACTAGCCATAGTTTGCTAACCTCTACCCTAGGGTAATAAATTGAGAAACCCATAGGTGTTAAAACATGAAGAGATAGAATATGATACCTGAAGGACAGTTGATTTAAACGTGGTAGGGGAAATGACTGTTGGGTATGCCTATGCAGAAAGAGTAGATGGATACCCTGATGGTTGATTCTATTTTAGGTAATCTGGGTTAGTACTAGGTCAAATTCCACATTCTTTATTTTAATTTACTGTCTTAAAATTTATGAAAGGCAGGTTTTAGCTAGCCTTAGAGAAGAAAAGTAGAAATAAGAAAAGGACATATGACCTAGAGTTTACCATATGGTACACAGAGCCAATAGGACATTTTATTAGGAATGGCAGCTGGTGGTTTTCGTTGTCACTGAATCATAGGGAATCTTGTCTGAGCCAGGGAGGAGGCAGTCAGCCATATTTCTTTGTACTGCATGTCATTGTAAAGCTCTTAATGAATATGTCTTCTGCCATGCTGAAAGAACCCATAAAGATCTCTGTTTTTATGACATAAAAGCTATATTGGTAAACTTTAAATTTAAAAATCCCATAAACTTAAAACCATAAAGGACCATTTATTAAAACAGTATGAATGATTTACATGCAGTTGAATACAGCTTTTGTTGTTCTGTAAATCAACTCACCTGTAACAATTGCATAAGTGGTAGTGTGGTTGTTCATAACAAAGGAGTATTCATTATTATGATAATGATAATATAATTAACATTTTTTGAGCAGCTACTATCTGCTGCTATCTAACATACATTGTCGCATTTATTCCCATCACAGCCCTACAAGGTAGCTATTATGCTCCTGTTGTGGATGAAATTGAGGCCTAGTCATATACACACAAGGTAGTAGGGCCAAATCTTTGTCTCCCTGACATGAAAGTTTATGCTGTTTCCATTGTACCATTGCCACGATAAGAAATGTTAGGGGGAAAAAACAGAATTTGGAAAAATCATCCTCAACTATATTGCTAACTATCCATATTTTATGTTAGTTTTACTCTGTGTGGCTATTGTACAGTAACAGAATAATTTCAACACCTTAAAACCTTAAAAACTCCCACCAGTTTTGTCTTCTAAAATTTGTGGTTTGTGTGTCCATTCATTGCTTACGGTTTCTAGGCAGGCTGCAACCTTGAACTATTCACTGTCTGAACTTGCCCTCAAAGAATTCTTCTTTCCACCCTACCTCTATCAAGTGAAAACCAATGAAAAACCCACAAACCCGGCAGCTGCAGCTCTGGAAAGTTTCCATCAAAACCCTCATTCCCACATCCCTTTGAAAATCACAGAGCTTGCTGTTATCTTCTTGAAGGTCATGACTAATGCTTATAAAACTTCCACAGCAAACACTGTCTACAAGACCCGAATTCCTTAACTTTGAGCTCCATGTTAACTTACCTACACCAAAATATTTACTGCCCCTCAACTGCCCTACCCTAAATTCTTACCCCGTAACCTAGAAAGCAAATATTAGGTTAGGAGCATTCTAAATAGTCAGTGGGAAAACTGGAAAGTTTAATGAATTTCAGAAAGTACCTCATTGACCGATCAGAATTGAATGAAAATCCCTGTTATATTGAGAATATGAAGTGACTTACCCCTGTTCTTATCCATCTTAATTTTATTCTTTTTTTAAGATTTCATTTATTTATTTGAGAGAGAGGGAGACCATGAACAGAGGGAGGGGCTGAGGAAAAGGGAGAAGCAGACTCCCTGCTGAGCAGGGAGCCTGCTGCAGTGCTTGATCCCAGTACCCCAGGATCATGACCTGAACCAAAGGCAGACGCCCAACCAACTAAGCCACCCAGGTGCCCCTGCCTAAATTTTATTCTTTCCATGAATGGCTTTTAGGTTTCAGAGGTCAAGAATGTAGTGTACCTATCTCAGAGGGAATAATTTCATTTTTTTCTAAATGTGGAAATGTAGTATAAAGGGAGCTATTTTATGTATGACCAAGTGATACCAAAATCCAGTTTTTAGGAGCCTTTTCAGATGTGAATCATGTTATTTAATCCAGATCTTTGAAACCACAAGCAGACACACACAGTATGGATGTTTGATTGAAGAAATATGGTTGCTGTTATTCACCCTGCCATGCTTTATTTTGCTTACATTAATGACCCATGAATACACTTAAGAAAAAAAGTAAATTTGTCTCATCATCCATTGAAATTGACGGGACTGGATGCTGGTGATTATAGACACAAGACTCCATCAAGAGATAATTTCCTAATGATCACAACATTGATTTTTCTAGACTGTCCCATGAGTATTTCCAGGAATCCAGGGAGAAAAAAAGCTGCAGCCAGGAGACAAAATGTGCCAATGTACCAGTTATTGTCTGGAGAAAATATATGCTCATGGCAGCAGTAAGAAGTTATTTGGTTCGTATTTACTTAAAACATACAGGCTGCAGAATGTTAGCATTCTGATTTTGCCCAGACATAATAGAATTCACTAGCACTTTCACACTAGCTTTAGGAAGGAATGCACCTTTTGAATCAACATTGATTAAAAGGTTGTCATTTAGTTCCAGTAAACCCAAAGGTTCTTTCTGTTGCCTAAGTTACAGAGAAAATTACTTGGGGCGTTAAATCCTACCTGAATTGACTGCTCTGGGTCACTTTAGCATATTTCCTTATCAGTAACACTGAGAAGACATGTTTTTTTTTAAATATGACAGAACATCTACTATTTAGATGAAATAGTGAATTCAGATCTGTGGTGGGGAAATGCTCATAATTAAAAAGAGACTGAATGAAATATTGTTGATAAAGAATATCAATGTCAGTTTTCCTAATGGGAAGGTGGGATATGCTTTATAAGCCAAGACTTTTTGTTAAATAAACAGCCTCAGGAGAATATCCACTCTCATCTGTGAACAGTGTATGCATGTACATATATCTGTTTGGGTTGGGGTTTTCCCCCAAAATAGGATTTCTCAGTGACTGTAATTTTTTACTTTCCCTTTTTAATATTTTGACTATCAGTTATTTAAGTATCAGAAAACAACTTGGGCTGGGGCACCTGAATGGTACAGTCACTTACGCATCTGAGTCTTGGTTTCAGCTCAGGTCATGATCTCAGGGTCCTAGGCTCCGCAGTCAGTGGGGAGTCTGCTTGAGTTTTCTCTCTGCCCCTCCCTCCATTTTCTCTCTCTCTCTCTCACACACAAACAAATAAATAAATCTTAAAAAAAAAAGAATAAAAGAAAGAAAACAACTTGCACTGTCAAGAAAAGCCATCTTCATATATTTCCGAAGCAAGATGCTAGGTTTTTGTCTTTCTCCAAGTAGCTCTAAAGCCTATTTACTTTACTTTTTTAGGGGTTGTTCTAATATCATAAATGTATATACATTCAAAATGATTATCTAAATTTTTTGTGTCTCAGGTTAATGCTTCCAAGATTACATTAGTGGTATGGCAGTTAAAACCATGGACATTTTCAAGTCCTTTATACCAAATGTATCAAAAAATTAAATTCATAAATAAATGAGTGTTCTATAAGCATTTTTTTCTTAAATTTTAAATGAAGAGGCATTCACATGAGCCTTATACTGCCCTCTGGTTCCTGGTAATCCAAATGCTTTGTCTTTTTTTCACCTCACCAAACTAATAAATTTTGCCATAGGGAAAGTAGAAACTTGTTTCATTCAGTTAAGGGAGTATTTTTTGATTGCCTTTAAGTTGTTTCATTTGTTTTCATATCACTGTCATGTAATAGCTTTCCAAGAAAATTTTTTTATTATCTTTTCTTTTTTATCCATTTTAATATTAATCCATTATATCAAAATATTATAAATTCAGCATGTCAGTTTAAGACAACAATTAATGACATTTTATTCTTCTATTCTTTGAAATCTACTGTGTATTTTATTTTTTTTTAAAGATTTTATTTATTTATTTGACAGACAGAGATCAGAAGTAGGCAGAGAGCGAGGAAGGGAAGCAGGTTCCCTACTGAGCAGAGAGCCCGATGTGGGGCTCGATCCCAGGACCCTGGGATCATGACCTGAGCCGAAGGCAGAGGCTTTAACTCACTGAGCCACCCAGGCACCCCTGCTGTGTATTTTATAGTCGGAAAATATCTTAATGTGAACTAGCAAGTGCTACTTCAAGTGCTCAGCACCTACATGTGACCAGTGACTATACAGTTGGATGGCACAGCTCTAGACCATGATATTCTAAGCAGTATGGCAGGATCATGGACCTTCACTGTTACTAATTTCCTTCAGAAAAACATGTTGTTACAGGGGTGCCTGGGTGACTCAGTGGGGTAAAGCCTCTGCCTTTGGCTCAGTTCATGATCCCAGGGTCCTGGGATCGAGCCCCTCATCAGGCTCTCTGATCAGCAGGAAGCCTGCTTCCCCCTCTCTCTCTGCCTGCCTCTCTGCCTACTTGTGATCTCTGTCTGTCAAATAAATAAATAAAATCTTTTTTGAAAAAAAGAAAAAAGAAAAACACCTTATAAAACTAGAGAAATTTAAGTAAACTGGAGAATTATTTGTTCTAACACCCATAAAATCAGGATAAATCTAAGAGTATTTTGATATGATCACATTTGTGAAGCCTCAGTTATGTTTATGGAATTAAAATGAATTTCTTAAATTTGGGGGTAACCAAAAATAAATGAAATGCCAAGGGAAGATCATGGCCATATTCTTCAGAATAATTTTTAGTCCCTGCCCCCATATTCTAGGGATATATTGAAACTTTCCTACAAAAAGCATGGATCCTTTTTACTCAGGAGCTTTATAAACATCTGTTAATCTCTTAATCAAAGGATCTTGCTGAATAAATGTGAATTCGTTGGACATTTTCCCCACTCTGTTAGCTAATACAGAATGGAAAGGAATTATTGTATGTATTTCTGGGAATGACAACCAGCCCTCTTCCAGTCATATGTACTTAGAACAATCTAGCCGGAGATTGGAATTTCAAATTATATATGGGGTCATCTGTTGGGATTCCAGAAAAAATAACTGGAAGACTCTGAGTTTCTATAAATAGAGATTTTACAACAGCATAGCATTATGCTCATTAATTTTCCTTTCTCTCTGAGGCCAAGGGTATCTAAGAAAATCTGACACAGAACTAGAGCAATATTCTCAAGCCACTTATATGTAAGAATAAATTAAAATATGACATCAGCTAAAATTTCTGTATTTTTTATGTTTATGGAACAGATTTGAACTTTCTACATTTTTTTATTTACATATGTATGTATGTACCTTTACACCCCTTTCTCTCATTTCTCCCACTCCAGTCTCTAGCAATCACCAGTCTGTTCTATGTGTATATGAGCTTATTTGTTTTGTTTAAGATTCTACGTATGAGAGATTGTATGGTATTTGTCTTTGTCTAACTTACTTCACTTAGCATAATGTCCTAGAGATCCATCCATGTTGTCCTGATAGCCATTTAAATTATCTCATTATTATGCAGAATTTCATATATGGAGAAAAAAAGAACCCACGTGACAGCTGCAGGGGTCATCAACTCATGGCCATCTTTATTATGTCTATATTCCTTTCCCCTATACTGGATTCTTGGGAAGCAAATCCTAGACATCATGTAATTTCCATGGATTGTCTATTATATGATTTGAGCTTTGTTAAGCTTTCAGGATAAAATGAATAAATAAGACATGGTCCTTGTTTTCAGAGATTTCATCAAATATCTGGCATAATAATGTTAATAGTCAATATAATTATAATGCAAGTCGATAACATAGATCCAAACACTAAAATACCTGAACCAGTTCTCGGCATAGCAAAACCTAACATAAAAGGAATAACCTTATACGAGTTCCTGGAACCAGTTTTATCAAGACCTTTTTAAAGCATAAAAAGTTTTCTGCTTCCTTTCATTACAAAGGCTTTAAAGCAGTGACGCCCAGTAGCAATGAGCACACATGGCACCAAGATTTTGGCTTCTAAGTCTCTTCTCCCACTACAGGGAGACAGTGCTCCTTGGAGAAATGGCTCCAGGACTGGGGGAGGGAAACTAAGATGAACCTTGAAACATCTTTTCATGCCAGCATATTATGAAGTGCTCAGAAAACGGTAGGGATATGTCAAAAGGACCCAGGAACCAGCTTGAAAGGATTCCCACAAATCTGAAACAATTTGAGCAACAAAGTAACTAATAATAATAATAATGAAATATAATTCACAATATAAAATAAGAATCTGTGAGTTCATGAAAATAAATAAATAGATACTCCATGAATAAGAAGGAAAAGCTCTTTTTACAGTAGAATGGCAATTAATAAATGTGGAATGAATGATAGATTAGAAAATCATCATTGTGCAACCATCATGGATAAATTGATTCAAGCTAGAAGTATCCATGGTTGCTAAAACTAGAAAGGGAAAGTTAGTGAGAAACAGGCTATTTACATATCCCAGAGAATGTCTCCAAAAATTACTTATTAATCGCCATGGGAAATCACTTTCGAAGGGAGAGACCTGGTAGTAACACATTAACCATGTGATCAAAATTACCATAAGGAATAATCAGATAAACTGACAGTATGTGCTTCTTGATGTTATGTATTGGATAAAAGATATCAGTGATATTCTTGCTTCTCAAAATGCATAATTAACTTAATATTAAGGAAATATCAGACAAACTCAAACTCAAAGATACTCTTAAAAAATGGCAGTGTCCCAAAATGTAAAGAAAAGCTGAGGAGCTATTTCAGATTAAAAAAACCAAAGGCATGTGAAAACTAAATGGATGTGTGATCCTGGATTGTATCCTGAACTAGGGGGGGAAATGCAGAAAGAACATTATTGGGACAATTGGAAATATTTGAATTAGGTTCTGGATTAAATAATAATATTGTTACTATGTAAGTTGCCTGATTTTGATGATTGCACTGCCATTAGGTAAGTGATTATGTTTGTTCTTAGGAACTATATGTTGGTAATATTTAAGGACAAAGGATATGATGTCCACAACTTAATTAGATAGTTTAGAAAACAAATGATTTGTAATGGAAAGAATAAAATACAAAAGTAAAAAATTTTAACAACTGGTAAAGCACTGGTGCATCAAAAAGTTTTTGTGCTGTTCTTGCAACTTTTCTCAAGTTTGAAGTCATTTCAGAATTAAATTTAAAATATTAAAAGCAAATACACACATATGTACACACACAACCGTTATCTTCACTTAAATAAAGCCAACTCAAAATACAGATCTTAAAGTCTTACCCAAAAGTAAACCAAGGAATATAAAATTGCTTTCTCCCAACAAATTTGCTATAAAAAAATTTTTAAATGGTAGTCTTCATGCTAAAAGTATAAAATTTGGAACGCCTGGGTGGCTCAGTTGGCTAGATATCCAACTCTTGATTTCAGCTCAGGTCATGATGTGAGGGGCATGAAATCAAGCTACACATCAGACTCTGTGCTGAGCATGAAGCCTGCTTAAGATTCTCTTCCCCTCCCTCTCCCCCACCCCCGCTTACATTCTCTCTCTCTCTCTCTAAAAAATAAAATAATGTGAAAATGGAAAAATTATAAAATTTATAAAATTTTAAACATTAAAGCACAGTTTACCAAACCCCCATCTATAAATTGAGGTATACCTGAATTTAGGTTTACCTCTGTCGTCGTAAGACTTGCTGTATCCATCTGGCTTGCTTTGGAAAGGTCCTCACACAGAGCTGTGTATGAGTATATGCTTAAATGTTTTTGGAGAAAATGTTGGTGATAATAACCTGCCCCCAAAATACAGATAAGGCCTATGCAGATCTGGGGCTCTACTTCAGATTTCTCTCTTCTACTTACCTGAGTAGCTTTTCAGGCCACACAAAACCACATTTTAGATCAGCTCCTTCCACTATCTCTGAACCTCTTGGGTTTTTCCTTTTTTCCCCCTCTTTTCCTCTCATTAAAATATAACATTTATAGAAATAATAAGAATAGTAATGAATGTCAGAAAATACTGCTTTACTAATCACCAAAAAAAAAAAAAAATGTGTAAGATATTTGGTTGTCCAAAAGCTGATTAGCTAAGACCCCATCTTTCCTTTTTCTTCCTTTTTTCTACCATTTTGCTACTCAGAGAATTGAAGTAGAAAGTAGAAATAAGCAAAACTAGTCAGTAAAATCTAGTTTCTTATAAACAGTTTGGTTTAATTTTAAAGTGAAGAGATATTATCTGTAATGACAAAAGATTAGAAATAACCTAGATGTACTTCCACAGGACTGGTTAATACTGATGAAATACAGTGCCTTCAAAAACAAAGACTGGATGGTATTAATGTATTGATATGGGAAGATCCCCAAAGTATATTGTTAAATCCAGAAAGCACAATACAAAACAGTATATAGTGAATGCTACCATTTGCATATTCTAAAAGGAATAAAGTCTATACACATATTTGTCTGCATATGTATAAAATGTCTCTGAAAAGATATATATGTACACAAAATTGTTTGCCCAAAGAGATGATAATTTGGTATTGAGGAACATGTCCCATTAATTTCAGCATTAACAGAGCTGAAAAACACCTAAATTTAGTCCTTATAGAAGAAAATAGAAATTTATACTTTTTATCCCGTTTTATTACTATAGAAATTACTGCATAGTTAATTATGTTGATGGTTCATCAAACACAAATGTGCCGCCAGATGTTTCACTGTAGTGATGAAAACCATTATGCATTTCATCTGTTTAAGTTAGGCTGGTTCATTTATTAACTTGATCTCAAAAAAACTTAGCAACATTTTTTCTTAAGTGTCTTGATCATAGTAGTATATCCTATGAAAAGGAATAGAATACTCACCTGCTATAGGAATATTAAAGAGCTGATAAGTATAAAGCTGATTTCAGTGTAGTTCTATCAAATATCAATTGCATTTAATACCCCATGGGAAATAGAAGGATAAAACTTACTTCAAATTAAATAGTGTAAGATTTAACATTCCTCTAATATGTGGAATACCAGGAGTATCTCAGGAAAGCCAAAAACCAAATAAGACACAAGAAATTTTTTAGAAATCCAATAAAATCTAAAAGGATATCCTCCCTGGGGTTGATATTTTAATGTATCACCAAGATCTCATACTTCCCTTAAACAGGATACTAAATGGCACATAGTAATTTTTCCCCTAATGGTTCTCTTTGTGGTTAACATTTTGTTTCTCCATCCACCTGCGTTTTATAAGTGGATAAATAGAATCACTCGGAGCAGTCTTCATGCTCCTTTTTCCTCCTGCAACTGCCAAAGTCAGTGAGAAGTAGGAACCTACAACAATCTCTAGAACAGGTAACCATCTGTTACCACATAAAATTCAACAGAGAGAAACTCTTCTCTTGTGGCCTATTTACATATTTTATAGTTCTTCTTAACTCCCTCTTTATAAAAGAAGAAAGTCATTATAATTCAACTAAGGACTACTCATTCAGCCCATAGGTAGTATATTAAAGCTCTCTCCACTGAAAATTATTTGTGTAGTTCCAGTTAATAACAGTGCATTATTATAGGGAAAAGTACACAGATGTGACAATAATGTTTTAGAAAGGCCTTAGTTAGCATCAAGAAACAACCGTCCATTTTTCCAGCAACCTGAGTAACTAAGTAGTGGTTTGTACTACCTTCTTCACATCTGCTCCTTGCCCTCTTTCTTTTTTTCAGCACGTCCAGATGATTAATAAACTGAACATTATTTATATGCATTCTGGCAGCTATGGGGACTATAAAGGTTGACAGTATACAACATCACCCAATGTTATCTTGAAACATCTTGGATGTCCTAATTACAGGGGGCTGTAACATTTTGAGAGGCTGGTGCTGGGTTGTACAGGTCCCTTGTCCTATCATAGTCAAGTTGATATTTTCTTAGGCCATGTAGCCAGTGGCTGGATAGGTATCCCCTCCAGTCAGGATTATGCCTTTAAAGAAGTAATTTATTTGCCTTAGGGAAGAAAGTACAGTCTCATTATCTTAAAAAGTAAAGTCTCATTATCAAAAGTCTGAAGACAGTTTTAATAACCATTTCATTCATTCTACTGTGAATTTTGCTGAAGGACCTATCCTAACGCATGTTTCTGCTGCCAGATCCCAAGTTTCACAGTTACCAAAGTTGACTCTGTGTGAGCTGTTACATTTTCCATGGACAATTGGATGTGATCACAGAAGGATGATTGCCAAAGTTTTATTTCAACTCAGATATAACTAAATATAAGAAATCACTTACTGACACCTTTATTCTGCCTATCCCACCCTAAATCACTATTTTGGGAAAAAGTTATAGGAGCTACAAAATGGTCTCCCTATGTTCCAAGTTAATTTTGAGAATGGCTTTTTATGTCTGGTTTACAGTCTCTTTAGAAAAACAGAATTATGACGGAAACACTGTGACATCCTAAGCTGTAACAAATGAGCTGTTTTTGAAGATAAATGTAACTTCATGTCTATGAGGCTAAATATTTACTTTCCAGATGATTTAGTGTATCTTTGTTCCTTTCCACACTGAGCTTTTTCTTTCTGTGCATCCCTTCATCTCCAAGCTACTTTTTGTAGCCCTGTTTTATCAGTGTTTTGTGATGTTACAAAAAAGCAAAGAGTGTGAGGTCAAATTTTCCATTACATACTTCAACAGGAATGCCAGGGAACCTAGCCAAACTAAGTCTACAAAAAATAAAAATTACAGGAAAGATGATTCATTAATCAACAATTGCCCTACGGGGGGAAAAAAATAGAGCTAGTTGTATGTACTTTGTTTTGGGAGCAGGGACTAAGTGCATACAGCCCAGGAATGGGGTGAAATGGGGTATTTTATGCCATATGACATGATTTTAGATCTATTAGGGAACTTTTAAACTGTAAGAAAAACTCACTTTGTGCCTTAATTTCTCTCAACTTTTTCTTCTTTCAAAATGAAAGTATATCATATGCTAACCCCAGCTACAATTTGATTTAAAAATAGTGGCAGCAGAAAGATAAAATAGAAAGGCACAGCCTGCAGCCCATGAAATGTCTTAGCCAATACCCATTCCTTCCTCTCTGTCACACAGTCTTGTCATTTCCCCTTCCTCTAACAGAGATCCCCTTCTGCGTCCCTTTGTCTTTCTTTCGTCATAAATTCAGGATCTTGGACCCTCCCTAAAACATTGTCAGATCAATAAACATGCAGACTTTTATCTTTAAAGTTATTATTAAATATTGAAGGAGCTGAAAATTATGACACTAGAGGAAAAAATTAGTCACTGAAATTAAAAAGAGACCCCCTATACAAAGAGAATTATCTAATCACAGAACTTTGTACCATAAATGTCAAACTCAAAGTGAAGCTTCATGTTTTTGTATGAGAAATCAGTCAGTAACAAATAGTGGCCTCTGGGACCAACCAATAATAGATACCATAAACTCTGTTATCTAATTTTTTTTAATCTAATGTTTTATTAGCCAACCTCTGTGCACCCCTTCTGCTAATCAAAGAAAGGTATTGTTAAGGTCCTGTATCATTTTACTACTAAGTGTATTTTATTTTAATTCTTTGAAAGATGGTACTCCTTGTGTGGTTCATTACAGAGTATGTAATTAATCAGAGCAACTCCAACCATGTTGCTAAAGATTTTTGTTGCCGTTTATGGAGAACATGAAGGGAAAATGGAGAGCAGGTTGTTTTTTTCTTTTGCCAAAAAAGCTGATAACCCAGTTGTGATTACTATTTCATCTACACAGAGGGACAGCAACATGAGAAATAAACTTTTTAAAGTTTCTAACACTTTAGTGTTTCTTGTAAGAAGCTGGGACATTTCAGGAAAAGAAATAATTGAAGAAGAGGAACAAAGCCAAAGTTCCCAGACCTTGACAACTAGGGCAGATGTAACAAGTCCACATTCATTGTGGGAAAAAAGGGAAGTCTGCACTTTTTCAGAAGAAAACTTGACTACATGAACAGAACCATAGAGACAAGGGAATAATGTAGTCTTTGCCTTAAGGTTTATAGTCCAAACCTTCTCTGCTCATCTCGCATCCATCTGAGGGTCCGTGACAGACGACCCAGCCGCAAATGTTTTTAGAGTAGAACTAATGGAGGCAAACATCCTAGGTGTCGGATGGAAAATAATTAACCCCCAGTCCTCAAACCCCAGAGAGGCTTTCTTTTAGACATTTCTAGTAGTCCATTCTTTACCCCATTGTGTGTTATCTGCACTACACCCTCAACATATACACACAATATACATGCTTGGAAGGAAGAAGTATGATTATATTTTGTGTTTTCAAAATCTCTGCCTTTGTTCTTTAAAGCTATATTAGAGATTGGTTTTCTTGGTTTTCAATCTCATTCTGTTCAGACTTATAGCAGCTCCACAATCGCTAAAGTCTTCTCTCTCTCAACCACATTAGTTCTTTATTATGACTACTCATGCAAGGCAGTTGATGTTTCTTATGTCACATGTGCTATGGGAGACAGGTTCCTCCCAATCCCACTGTACTCCCAAACCCCATTCCTTTCAACCATCTATTCATCCATCAAGCCATTTGAGTTACTAAGGGCTTTGAGATGGGAAATTTACATCCTTGAAACCAATTATGGTATGTTGAGTTTATAAAGAACTCCTCTGCTTTACAGAATTTTTTAAGAGAATGAGTATTCTTGTTTACAAGACAGACAAGGTCTTTCACTGCATTGGGTTTATACCCCAGTTAGAGAAGTCAAAGAAAAGTAAACATTTAAGTGAATATTTCTCTCTCAGTAAACATAAGAAACACTGGGGGACTCTAACTGAGTCAATGGAGCAGGGAGGACAGTTTTGTGAAATATTTAAATTGAGGTTCAAAGAATAGGCAAAAGAAGGAGGAATGTAAGAGCATCACAGGTTGAAGGGTAGCATGTTTTAAGACCCATAGTCAGGAAGGAACTTGGTACAAAGTGGGAATGAGAAAAACTGAGCTAGATTGGAGCCCAATGACCAAGATGAAAGTGGAAAGATACAGAAGTAGAGGAGCCAAGATTAAGACAGTGCCAAGCCATTGTCTTGGCACAGACAAGAATTTTGGCCTTTAGTAAGAGCAGTGAGTAGCCACTGAAATGTTTTTGTTTTGTGTGTGTGTGGGGGGGGGGGTGATTCAGCCATGATATTCGTGTTTGAATCACTCTGTTGTATCTCATCACAGAATTGATTAGAGGAGTGAAAGAAGAAAACCGATGAGACTAATGCCATTTTCTAAGTGAGAAATAATGGTAGCAGTCAATAGAGAAATGGATGGTTTCAAGACAGATTTGGAAGGCAGAGTTTATAAGACTTGGTGGCTGCTTGGATTGGTAGCATTACAGAGGAAGAGAGTGTCACTGATGACTTTCAGTTTTCTAACACGAGGCACCATTTCCTGATGTGAGAACTTTTGGAGAACTGCCTACCTCACCTAGGGATGGGGTGGGATGGGGGCAGAAATAACCCCAAGGTTAGTTGTAGACATGTTTGATCTGAGATGCTTGTGATTCATCCAAGTGCAGATGTCATACATGTAATTGTAGAAACAGATTTGGAGCCCAGAAGAGAGATCTAGGCTGGAGATATAAATTGGGTAATACCTTCCAGATGGTATTTAAAGCTATGAGTATGGATAAGATCACCTAGGAAGAGAGCATGTTTTCAGAGGAGAGCCAGGATGCCTCTCTGACCCTCAGTTGTCTCATCTAAAACATGGAAGTAATGATCTGTCTGTTCAAGAAGTTGAGACACATCGATACCTCATATTAGCTCTATGTCCAGCTCACAGTCTGCACTCACTATATGGTAATTGCTATTATTACCATGGTAAAATCCCACAGCCTCATTCTCTGGAATGAGTTGAGACTAATTGACAGAGAGGAGAATGGAGAAGAGTAAATGAATGCATGAAGAAATGAACATGAATCTATAGGGATATGTCTGATATCCAAACATTAGCTTTCATTGTGCCAGCATTTTAGGGTTTTTTTTTTCTAATTTTTATTTTCTAGACAACCCTTCCCTTGCAAACAAGCTCCTATAATTCTCCCCATGAAAAATCAGGGGTTTTCATTTTTCTTAAGTGAGACTTTTGTGCCAAAATGACTTGTGAAGCTACCACCAGATTCATCAGCTTGGCAGGTTTTCATCATTGTTGCTATAGTCACTGATGGATTTGTTAAGAAATATCTAAATGTTCTTTTGGTAACATTATTTTTAGGAAGGCAAAGCCTTTACATTTCCAGACAGCAGCTTGGTTGTGAATGTGGGGAGACCACAGAACTGTAACACATTGCACATGTCGACAAGGCTGTCTGGGCTTCTTGGCATTACTAATGATGATAATAATCCTGCTTGGTAGAGGCAGACCCTCCCTGCAGCTGGTGTCCTTTCTGTGCAGGGATGAGGTCATTCAGTGGGGAGGTGGGAAATGGAGCTGGGAAGGATGAGAGAAGAGGAGGGGAAGAAACTGTCATGTCTGCATTCTTGGTGGAAAATAGAAACATATTTGCCACAGGCTTGCTTATTTATTTTTTAAGAAGAGGGGATGGAGAGGCAAGGGTATGGTGAGGAACTGTAGCATGGTAACAGCTTGTTTTTCCCCCAAGCTGCACAGCTATCTGTATTCACAGTAACCAGCTAATCAGATCTCCAAGGCACTGATAACCCTATGAATCTAATCTCTAGAATATTTGAAAGTGCTCAGTCAGAGCAGGATATTCCAGCAATTTAGATCCCAGTAACTACTTTAGAGTTGTGAAAAAGCCCAATTCTAGACAGTCCACTTCTCTTTCTGCCACAAATATGTCTTAAAAAGAGAAATTCAGAATTATTTTTCCTTTGGCAATGTAATTAAAGGCATCAGCTTATTCTTCATCTAATTCTCAATGTTGTCACCGAAAACAAATAAACAGCTTTTTTTTAGTTTACCAGTAGTAGTTAACTGGTGTACCATAGGTTTATTTCTAGAACTTGTATGCATAAAAACTATATGTCCTCAGGATTTGGAATTATTGCAGTTGATTGTTGTTGGGAGTTTTTGAGGGAAGGGCTTAGTGAAAGAGAGGTCACTTTGGCATCCCTGGGTAAGATCCTAGCTTAGGCACAACCGGGCCAGTCACAATCAACCATTTGGCCATATCTGCACAAGTTAATAGAAGTGAATCAACTCTGATCAAATTGAAGAAGTACTAAAGAGGCTCTCAAGATGTTTTTGAACCCTTTAGAGGCAAGACCAGGTCTGATTAGCCATTGTATCCCCAGTGGCTCAACCGGGCCTGACACAAGGTGCTCAGCGAGTGATGAGTGTGTGAGTGAGCCAGTGTGCCCATTACCCATGGTTGAGGACTTCTGCTGTTAGCTAGTACAAATGACCGTGAGTAATTACGTGGAGGAGAAAATAATATTTTCTCCTAAATGCTGGAGAAAGAGGCTGAAATCTAATAAATCTATTAGCTGACTCTCAACAATGCTCCTGACATGAGTTTTCAAGATACAATGTAGAGGACTGGACTGAAGTTCTGAAACCTAACCCTTTCACAAGCCACTAAAATTTCTTTACTTCAATTTCCTCATCAGTGAAATGGATAACAATACTTTCTCTGCCCCCCCCACCCCCCGCCCAGAGTTATTTTCAGCACTAAATCTTATTATGGAAGAGAAACTAATATGAACCACAGAGGTAAGGTGTCTTTATTGGCATCTTTTGAGAATACAGTATCCTTACATTTTCTTTTTAAGATTTTATATACTTATTTGCGAGAGAGCACAAGCAGAGGGGGAGGGTCAGAGAGAGAAGAAGAGTGAGAAGTATACTCCCCACTGAGCCTGGAGCCCAACGTAGGGCATCTCAATCCCAGGACCCCGGGATCATGCCATGAGCTGAAGGCAGGTACTTAACTGACTGAGCCAGCCAGGCACCCTTCCTTAAATGTTTTTAGAAGAAAGAAAAGATGTTTAATTCCTTGAAGAAAAGGTCCTTCAAAAGCATATTTAGTGGTGCTATTGTTAATTGTTATTAAACCCTCTTTAAGATTACATTTATTCAAAAAATAATAACAGGCCTCTGCTCCCCTTCTGGAAAGTTTTGATGACTTATCTTCAAATTTTATGTGTTTAAAAATCTAAAGTATGACATCTTACTTGAAAAAACCATTGATAGCCTCTGGAAGCAGCAAGGGTTATGAAGCTACTGACTGTGTATGATTAAGTGGTCACAAATAAAACATTGCTATTACCACATGTAAATTCTTTCCCTGAAGTTGGTGCCTCTGCAAACAGTGATTCAACTAGAGTTGTCTGTCATGGGACAATAGAATTGTCCTTGAAAGAGCACTGCATACAAGACAAGAAACAATGCCTCAGCCTTTCTTCTGTGGTCTTAATCAAACCATTTCACCTCCCTTAGCCTCCTTAGCTTTCTTATTTCTTAACTGCGAGAGCATTCCATGGCTCTCCAGCAGAGTTTTACTGCTCTCCCTAGAAGGCATGTGAAAAGAAGGATGGCATTCTTGGTTGTCAAAATGACAGGGTGGGCAAAAAATGATAGGGTGGAGATATACTGCTGGCATTTAGTGGGCAGAGGTGGGTCTGCTAAATTTTCTACAGTGAGCAAACCAGACTCATGAAAGGAAGAATTGTCCCCCTGCATCATAAACACTGGACCAGAGCGTTTGAGAGTAAAAGGAGACACAGTTAATAATATAGGACTGTTTCAGGCAAACTGGGATATATGGACCATCTAGCTGCAGCCCAAGTCAACTGTAGCTTACATTGTCTTCCCACATTCTTGTCAGTCCTCCTCTCAAATGACAAGATCCCGAGATTTGCTGAACAGCCGTTAGGGAAGTAGACAAGTCTGGACCACATACCTTCCGTGGTCTCTATTTTACCAGGAAAACTAGCAGCAGAGTTAAAGTTAGCTCACTTATTCATCCCTGAATTTGGTTATGTTTTAGTTACAGAGCCCCTCTTATTTCTCCCTTTCCCTCACCCTCAGAACTTTGGGCACTGCCCCCACTCAAGTTTGTGGCAGCTGCCTGAAGCATTTGTTTGGGGGGTGGGTGGGGGAAGATGAGGAAGGGAGAGTGGAGCCAGCTTTTCCCTGCAGCTGTAGCTAACCAGAGCAAGCTGCCTGCACAAACAGCTCACTCCATTTTAGGGGCCACCCTGAAGCCATATCTGTGGGTGCAATGTTATTATGACACATCCTACCATGGGGTGTGAAGGGAGAAACTGCTGACTGCAATGGAGGTGCCAGATGATTCTTACACTACTTTCTGGACTGTCATTTAAAGGGAGAAAACATAACCCAAATCAGGAATCTTTTCTACTCTGTTGACATCTCAGCTAAAGAAAACAGTCAGGTCCAGGTGGGTTTTATGTTACTCAGCTCCTGTACGTGGACAAAGACTGGGATTCCAGCATTCCTGTCTAGCCTCAGGGTTTTCTCCTAGTTGAATTAACTTTCAGCTTCTTAAATTGTATTTCACTCTTTAAAGAAAATCTGCTCTGCTGAGTTGTATAAGGCTTGACATGATGATCTAAACTAATCGTTTAAATATGCACTTGGACAATTGTTGAAAAACACTTGTTTGTATCATGGAATAAAAGTTACCACATACACAATAGTAATTTTTCAAACCTAAATGAATAAAAGAGCATGGCAAAAAAAAAAAAAAAAAAGGGGCATAAATTTTTTAGGCCAAAGCAGAGTTCATGTCTAAATTCAACTGAGAAAAACTGTAGAAATTTGCCTGATGCTGACAGAGAGCTAGCTCTCTTTCCCTTTTCCTCTTATTTCTTTTACCTTCTCACCCTAGCATTTCAGGATAAGCCTTAGGGAACATTTGGCTTCTCTACATTACAGAAAAGTGGCGAGTATAAGCCTTGGCAGCAAACGGACCAATCTTTTGTTGCATTTAGTACTTCTTTAGACAAATATCTCTTTTAAGGGACAAACAGACCCAATAAAGATCAGAAGTTAGGCCATTGCTTTTCTAACTTTTCCCATGAAACCTTAGGTTTTTCCAGAACTTATCAAAGATATAAGAGTCAGTTTGGGGAAGGCTTTTTAAAAAAATCTCTCAGTGTTGTAAGGGAGGTTAATAAGGTACTAGAGGGTTATGGTTTTAAGAAAGTTTCTTCTTTTTTTTTTTTTTTTAAAGGGCTTTTTAAATTTATTTGAGAAAGAGAGAGAGGGAGAGAGAAAGAGCAAGCACAAGTTGGGGGGAGGAGCCAAGGGAGAAAGACTCCCCACTGAGCAGGACTCCATCCCAGAACTTTGGGATCATGACCTGAACTGAAGGCAGATGTTTAACCGACTGAGCCACTCATTTTTTCTTTTATCTCTATATACCTCACTTCCAAAGAACATGCCATTCAGAAGAATTAAGTAATTAATTGAGGGAATTGGGGTAATTGGAATATGAAGTTGGAGATAAGAGTGGGCAACAGAAATATATACTACCCAATCCTTTATGATTGTAGAAGTAATTCACAAATTTAGCTCTAAGCTTTCTAGTGCCCTAAATTAAAAGAAACATGCTATTTTAATCACCCAGCTTAACCTATGGCATCATAAGATAGTGTGCAGGAGCAAGTAGATTTTATTTGTTCATCCATTTACCAACATTTCTTGAGCACCTTCTGATGTATTTGGGAGCTTATATCGACAGAGAGCTTGGGCAGTATCAGAGAAAGCACCTTTATTAGATTTGTGTGAAATGCTCTGTATAAAAGTATATAATCCCTTAAAATTGATTTTAACCGGGGTGCCTGGGTGGCTCAATGGGTTAAAGCCTCTGCCTTCGGCTCGGGTCATGATTCCAGGGTCCTGGGATCGAGCCCCGCATTGGGCTCTCTGCTAAGCAGGGAACCTGCTTCCCCCCATCTCTGCCTACCTCTCTGCCTACTTGTGATCTCTGTCTGTCACATAAATAAATAAAATCTTTTAAAAAAATTGATTTTGACCTAAAATAGAATGTTTATCTGTTTGTGAACAAATCCAAATTATATCAGACACATTTTCATGAATTTCTTTTTTAACAGAAGTCTTGGTAAACTTCTTCCAGGTCTCATTAAATTATTACCTGTGACCTTGAAACATGACTGTCTGAGTACATGTGTCTTAAAGCACAAAAGTATTTCTTGATAAAAGTCTTCAGAGTCAGAATTTGGCCATAGGCAGTTGTGGAATGCCCTCTATGAAACTCATTGTTTTCAAATATTTTAGGCAGCAAGATCCCTTCTCAAATTATCTTATGCCCACCCTCAATATAGAAAACACATGTAAGTGATATTTTGTTAAGTGTAAATTCATTTTTAAATTTTAACATATCTACTTATTATCAAGACAGTTGATGATACCAATGAAACCCTTTCCATGAATCATAAATTTGAATGGATGATAATTGTTTTCTTTTGGCCCCAGCGTCTTATTTTTTTCCACATTCTGTTTTATTGCAATTTTTTAAAATTCATTTTGATGCCTCAATATATGCTATGCAATTAGACTAATCCAGAATCTTCAAAAAAGTCACAAATAATTTTATTTCAAAATTGAATAACTAATAAAAGCTAACTGCTCACATTCCTAAAAACATACATTTTGTTGTGTTTTATATATTACAAATACATAATTTAATATATTTTATATATCATATATTTATAAATATATATTTTATGTTTAATCATATTCATAATGTGAAATATAAAATATTTTACATATTTATACATAAATATTATAAATATTTAATACAAAATGTCACACAGGAGATACACACAACTTACCAACACACCTTAAAATTATCCATTAAATTATCATGACCTATGTGTTATCTGTTAGGCTACCTATGACTAGAACTTGTTGTCGGAGAGTCCAGCTTGTACAGAGCTGACCAAGATCCAATGATACAGACTTGTAATGAGCAGATGTTGTTGAAAGTTTGTTTTTTCTTTTTTTTTTTTTAAGATTTATTTATTTGTTTGAGAGGGAGAGAGAACAAGAGTTGGGGGAGGTGCAGAGAGAGAGAGAGAGAGAATCCTCAAGCCTACTCCTTGCTGAGTCTGGAGACTCCCACAGGGCTCAAACCAGAGACGCTAAGATCATGACCTAAGCTGAAATCAAGAGTCAGCTCCTTCACCAGCTGAGCCATTCAGGCACCCCATTTTTTTTAATCTTTTCTTGACATGTAATTGACCATGGCACACATGTGCTGTAGTAATGTACTTCATTGCAGTTTTACCTGAGCAGACATCCACATTCCAGAAATCAACTAAAGATTGATACAGAGCAATACCTTTCCTAATGAACAGCACATTTAAAAGAGATTCATCTTTGTGCCCCAAAATTGCAGGAGGAGCTTTTAGTCCAAGGTCTAGGTAGATGGTGGATAGTGGCCATGGTAATGCTTTTTGGTGGCAATGTGTACATGTGTACATGTATCCTACTAAAATTCAGTGCATCCAGTTGGAGGATGGGCCTTATGGCATCATTTGTGTTATTATTGTCGCTTTGTTAACTGAACCTCTACGTGAGACTAAGAAAGTCTCTCCTCCCTTTCTCTGGGCTTAAATGAGAAATTCTGTGCTAGCCTGGAAAAAGAGAATCTCAGGCATGAAGATATAAAACCAAAGAGAAAGTATTAACACCAAGGACCCACAGATAAATTAATGCTATATTTTTTCCTATAACCAATTTCAAAAGTAATTATATTTAAAAATTTTACAAAAGCAAAAATGAAGGTAGGTATCCCCCCCGTAATAATCATATAAATTTGTTTCAGTTGTTTCAGTTTTTCTATTTGGAATGTGGCAAAGTTATAAATAAATTTAATGTTTAATCTTGTTTACATTTATAAAAATCTAAAGTGCCTTTTAGTTATTTTCTACAGCTTGATTTTTTTCACAGAAAGGAAACTAGGTTGGGCAAGGATAAGATGACTGGAATTTTTTAAATCTGCAATGTGTAATTTCCCCTAAGTGAAATTAAATTTAGTTCAACTCTGAGATAAATGCTATGTATGACACCACTGGAGTTGGAGTTCTCCTGCTCTCCATTTGGTTACCAGTCATTATTCCTCATTTCTATTCTCTCCAGAAACGAGGGTTTTCATGCTCTGTTGACCGTATGCTTCCTGTTTATCTCATACCCTACATACTACTCCAATTTGGGCCACAATTGTAAGTCCTTGTATAATTCACCATAGGAAGATTTCTATCCCAGAAGTGGCTTGAAAAGACATAGTTTCCTAGGGCTGCCATAACAAATTACCATAAATCGAATGGGTTATAACAAGAGAAATTTATTCTCTCACAGTTCTGGAGGCTAGAAAGCTGAAGTCAAGGTGCCAGCAGGGCTTTGCTTTCTCCAGAGGCTCTGGAAGAATTCTCCTTGCTTCTTGTAGTGTCTGGTGGTTGTCAACAGTCCATGGGTGGTAGTGATGGTGGTAGTAACTCCAAAATCTGCCTCTGTCTTCACATGATTGTCTTCCTTCAGTGTGTAGTCTGTGTCCAAATTCCCTCTTCTTATAAGGACACAAATCATTGGGTTAGATAAGGCCCACTCTTATCCACTATAAGCTCATCTCGTTTACATCTACTAAGACCTTATCTCCAAATAAAGTCATATTCAGAGGCTCCCAGTAAACATGAATGGGAGGACGTAGGAAGACACACACCTGATATAGGTAGTAAGAATCTTGTTAAATTCGCTCAACTTCTTGAGCATTTAGGAGTCTGCACTTAAACATTTTTACTTGTCTGGTATCAAACAAAGCATCCATCAGCTTTCCTTCTACTTAGGATATAGTTATTTGTTTTCTCCATATTGTCTCTTACCTGGAAATCTATCCAAAGCCACAGAAACCCTAACTAATCAATTCCTTGGTCACTGCCATAGCATATGCTGAGTCTGTATCATTTTATAAAATTGCGCCTCGGGCCCAGTTTTGTTCTCCAGTATTCATATGCAACTGCAAATCAAAGTAATTACATTCAAGTGTTTTCAAGCAGGGATTCTGGCCCACAGTTAACTTCTTCCCAGATTCTATACTTTGTTCTTTGTACATCTGGACATTAAGCTTACTTAAACTTGTATAATATTCTCCCTAAGGCATTAGCTGTGAAGAGCTACATTATCCCAGATTCTTTTACCACTTGAGCTTTGCTAGTATTCTAAAGGCTGGCCAAAGGTCAAATATTGTATGCTTTTAAGATAGTATATAGTGTTTAAATCCCCTCCTTAACCACAGATGCAGTTATACTGAAGAGGGGACCCAGGGCAAAGGTCACAAACTAGACCAGACACCACATTCCTTCCCAGATATGTTTTCTTTGACGTGGTGTTTTTTTTTTTTTTTTAAATTGAGTTAGTTGCTAAAGAGAGCAGATACCATAAAGAAACCCAGGTATCTGGCTTTTTTTGAAAACTCAGAAGATGGGCTCACATTTCTGCAGCTGTCCCTTCAGATAGAATATGGGTTCTCACCTACACAGTGGGCCAGTTTGAACTAAACCATTTCATTCATTTATGTTACCTATCTGGCTGTTACTGGCATTTGAGCTGTCCACCCCTGACCTAAGACTTAAGAATTCAACCTTCATTTTCTTCCTAATGAGGTTCAAATAACTGTATTGAACACACTGAGGCAAAGAGAACAGATCATTGGTTTTCCTTCCTTCTGATTTACACTGTCTTTTGGCAGATTTCCACCAATACCACCAAGTTCAGTGGTAAGGTGCACACATTCAGTCACAGAGCATCAGAATTCCATAGGCTTTTCCCTCTTTTTTTCTCACTATCTCAGGTGTTACAGTTGAACTCAGATGTAAGAATTGAAAATTTCCAAAGTGGAAGGTAATTTCAAACTAAGTCTCATGTTAGTCTCTTGAGGTTGGATTTCATTATCACAGCACAGGCCCTTCCTGAAATTTTTAAATGTGATTTCCTAGCCTGTGGAGCCTCTTATGGCCCTTTTTACTTAACCCTTTCTGCTTCCATGTTCTACCATTTAATCCTTGGTCCACATTATTCCAACTTCAGATTAGAACCATCTTTCTGGAAGTCTCCTATCTAGACTCTTAACACTATCTTTCCTATAGTCACTGGTCTTGCCCTATAGAACATCTCTGGGCAACCCCTATCCTGGGTTTAGGATCTCCCAGTTCTCTCTGTCCTATTCTCATCACATCAATTTCTTCTTACACTCATAGTGTTTCTGTAGAGGGCTGTCGCCTAAACCACTGACTTTGGGATCCTGAACAATGCCTCTCTAGCTTTCTTGGAATCATCAATATCACTAAAACACCCTCTTAGTTTTTCATTATCTCCAATGTCATTGGCACACTGAATTCATTCAGCCGATGGAATTTTATATTCACTATATGACTCATGTGGCTATGTGGTCCTCTCCAGAATTCACAGAACATATTATCATGTTATGACAGTCACTACCTTAATGGTAGGAAAACCCTAATTTGTGTTTCCTCATATTAGTAAATCCTAAAAAACCCATCTTTACCTTTATTTTAAAGCTTCTTGGAATTTCTGATTATAAAAGTAACATGTTTATTATAGAGGATGTAGAAAATACACAAAAATACAAAGATAAAAATAAAAATTACTCATAACTGTGCCAAATAGAGCAAACCATTGTTAACATCTTGATATGTTTATTTTCACATTTACATTTTAATCTCTTCCTGTCCCAGTTCTTTAGTTCTCAAACACTCTTGAGAGAAGGGTAATTTTTACGACTAAATTTAGAGAAGAGAGTTATATAACCCAAGAAAAGTCTAGCCTTAATATTTCATAATGTTCTCAATATTGTACACATTCCTGCTTGGTTTATGTTAAATTTAGCCCTCTACAATATGATGAATATTGGGTTTTTTATCACTACCCTCCAAGGAGTACAAAGATTATCTCTACAGTCCTCTCATTTTTCTGATAGAATAGATTGTATCATGGGCCACCCATATGTACAGAACCCTGGCTTAGTCTTAGGCATTTGTCATGGACTGAATTATGTACCTTGCCACCCCAAACTCATATAGTTGAAACCCTCCCTCTCCCCACAATGTGATGGTATTAGGAAGGGGGAACTTTGGGTGGTAATTAGGATTAGATGAGGTCATAAGGGTAGAGTCCTCATGAATAGGATTAGTGACCTTACAAAAATCATAAGACAGATTGCTTCCTTTCTTGGCTCTTCACCATGTGAGGATAGTGAAGTCAGTAGTCTGCAGTCGGAAGAGGGCCCTCACCAGAGCTTGACCATGCTGACACACTGATCTTGGACTTCTAGCCTCTAGAAGTATCACAAATTTCTGTTCTTTATAAGCCACTCAGTCTATGGTATTCTGTTATAGCAGCCCAAACTAAGACAGCATTCAAGGAATGAATGAATGAATGAATGAATCTAGACCCTAGATCTAAAGAAGATCCTGACAGATCTGCTGTAAAGACACAGATGAAAAGAGGTTCATACTTACCCAAGGTCATGAGAGCCTGATGGACCAAGATCTTAAGCTAGGGCTTGAAAGGGGGAAAAGGTAGGCAGTAGCGGAAAATTGTTCAGGTATATTTTATAATAGAAAAGTGTTAGGGACCAACAATTATTATTGGCTGAGAGTATAGCAAGCTCCTAGCTGGAAACCAAGTCTGATTCAGCTCTGAAATCTCACAACATTTTCAGCTGATGAACTGATGAATCTCTAATACATCATTCCATAAATATTGTTAATTATTCTGGACTTCACATTCACCCTTTTAAAATTTTATGAGAGGGCACCTGAGTGGCTCAGTTTGTTAAGCGACTGCCTTTGGCTTAGGTCGTGAACCTGGAGTCCCAGGATGGAGTCCACATAGGGCTTCCTGCTTAGCAAGGAATCTGCTTCTCCCTTTGACCCGCTCCACTCTCATGCTCTTTCTCTCTTTGTCTCTCTCAAACAAATAAATAAAAATAAAGTAAAATTTTATGAGAGGCTTTTTAGAAATTTATTTAATAACCTAGAGATACCTATTATTAACAAATGTTATTTAGTATTAAATTAATTGCAGTTGCTAAACTTAACTAGCTGGTGATACAAAGATAAAGTTCATAACATAGTCTAGTTGAGCTAAATAGCATCTAGGTGAGAAATGTTTCTAGCACTTGCTGGCTTATGTGCTAGTGATGAAAAAGGACGTCATAATTAATACAACTAATGTTCAGTTTATAGGCAGCTATAAACAAATGGCTCATTGCTTTGGACAGCCATACAATCAGGGGACAGCTTCAGACCATTAAAAAAAAAAAAAAATGAACAGGTGGTTTGTCAACAACTTTGAAGTAGCTCTATAAGAGGAAGTGATGATTGGATTTCTCAGGGTGGCAGATTGTAATGGAAAGCTCTGGACCTGGAGTCAGAAAAACTGGTGCTGGCAGAGCCAACCTTTAGTTGTTACAATCTTTGCATATCTTATGCTTTCTTTACTTCTCCAGTGAACTAAATAAACTTCTTTAATATTCTGCAACTTTTCATTCTCCACACGTGTCTGGTCATTCTACAGGAAACCACGAATGCAGTGAGATATCACTTTAAGGAAAGATGACGTGATCTCTAGTACTAAGCTTCTTGTCCAGCCTTAGGCATGTCAGTTTCAGATACTCATTACATCATCAGGGAAAAAGGCCAATAAAAGCCTAGACCTCTCAGGCAGTAGAATCTACTTATAAATTGGAATGGACAGAGTAGCTGCGGTTTTTCCAAACTCATGTTCTTGGGTATTACTAAAATGCATTTTATGTGCTGCATCTTGTTCAAGTTTTCGTGATGTGTCCCTGTAAAAGTCTGCTGGCCTCCTGCAAGCAGGGAATATGTCTTTGGTTATCTGTTACCAGTTAGCTCAGTTGGTTAAAATCCAAGACAGTGGGATCAGGCTCCATATGGGACAGTTGGCTTCATTCAGAACAGTCCCAGCTTGCCCAGCTGGTTCAGAAATGCATGCATTTGATCACAGAGGGCTGAAGTGTGCATATGACTGGCTCAGCATAACCTATTCCTCCTACTAGAAGATCACTCAGAGCCTATGTAATTCTGACAGAGGTTATTGACCTCAAACTTGTTTAGAATTACCAACTGTGAGCACAATGCCATGACGGTTTATGCATTCCTTAAAGATCCTGATGTCCTTTCACCCAACTGACCATATAAAGCTTTCTACATTTTGAGAGTCTCTGATGAAAACAGCTTGTTATTGGAGGCTCTCTGACAGGTGCTATGCTAAGTATAATGCATGCAATCTCTCATTCACACCTCAAAGTAATCCCATGCAATATGTACTATTTTTATTATTTTGCAGTTGAGAAAACCATGGCTGGGAGAAGTTATCTGTCCCAAATCCACTGACTGGCAAAGCCAGGACTCCAGTCTAAGTGTGTCTGACCCTAGAACCCATGCTTTGACCCACTCTACTGCCTCTCTTATGATACTATACGGTTTGGGATTTTAGACACTGTGATAAGCTCTTAACTATGGCATGAAACCTTCCACAATCAGATGCTTGTGAGTGGGTATGGGTTTTAAGTTGTAATTTCTTGATGAAAAATGAGGTCACCTCTTTTCTCAGACAGAGAAAACCTGACAAACAGCGAAGTGAGGCAGATGTCTGTTCTTGGATGCTTCTGTACATCCACCATTAGTAACCTCCTCTCTGCCCCAGCAGCTTGAGATACTCACATCCCAAATAGAAAGCTTTTTGTTCAGCTTTAGTTCGTCAAACTTCTAGTTCAAACACAAACTCCCATAGTGGGCAAGTTGAAAGTCCACTTCTTTTCTTCTCTGAATTCCCCAGCATCTCCCCATCACCTCAGTGTACTTTATACCCTCAAACTCAGAGGCATCAACAGATCAGTCAGACCAATTTTTCCTGATCTTCTCAGCAGTAGAACTGCACAGGCTTTTCAGTAGAAGGGGGAAGCTATAAAATGTCTCCTGTTGGAACACTGAGTAAAGCCCTGATTTGTCCCGTGGAACCACAGTTTCATCTGTGAAGTTTAATTTAAAGTTTAATCATTGAGCAATGGGGTTAGTATTCTGGAACTGTTCTTCCTGACCTTCTGAACTTCACTCACACTTGAGTGAAAAGGGGCAGCTTGAATGCATGCAGAAGGCATTTGGTGCAAGTTCAGGGAAAGGTCCTCGGTCCTTGGTAATATGCAGCTCTTATGGTGTATTCCTTTTGAGACTTTGTAAATGGTAATGAAATGAAGGCTGCCTTCAGGGTAATTTCTCTTTTTCCCAGTCAGCAGTACAAAGTAAGACTCCAAAGTCCATGGTTTTCCTTTTAAAAAGGTCGTACTGACTCAATTTACTATTGACACAGAAAGTATACTCAGAGTTGAAGAGCCTCTAGATAATCTAAGTTGTCCATTGTCCAGCTTCTGGGAAGCTATCATTTAAAAATAAATAAATAAATAAATAAATAAATAAATAAATAAATAACTCTTACAATTTTTTAAAAGAACTTTATAAATCACTGCCCTTTGATGCTATTAAAGAACAAGGTCTTCCATTTCACATTCTTCTTGAGATCTTGTAAAAACCTTCACTCATGTGTCCTTACCCTGACCTCCTTTTATTTTCATCTCCCTGATCTGTGCTATCATCTGCTTTTCACTTGTGGCCTTTCTTCCTTCCCTTCAGGGAATAGTTTTTTAGCACCTATTATGTAAATAACTAGCCGTGTGCTAGACACTGAGGAGGTGAGGGATGAACATGAAGAGAAAGGCCATGTCCTCCAAGGACTTAAAGTGTAGTTCAGAGGTTGCATACTTAAATGACAGGGGGAGATGGGAAGTTATACAAGGGAGTGGAAAGAGGCCAGGTACAGGACAGAGGGCTGACTGGGACTACGCCAAAATGGAAAGGACATGGCACTTCTGAAGAGACCAGTCATGATGCAGCTCCAGCTTATTGGAACCATCCTGGAATGCTAGCCCAGCATTGTCAGAGCTTTCAGTTTGTCTAGAGAAGTCAGAAATCCAGATTTTTATTATGTGCCATCTCCAGGTTTTTTTTAAATGCTGGCAACTAACTCACATTCTTCAAAAACACTGTGTAGGCCAAACAAAACATGTATGTGGGCTGAATTCAACCCATGGTCCTTTAATTTAGGGAGTTTTGGTCTGGTTAGTGAGGTAAATCACACATGTATGAAATCATTAATTTAAAATGCAGCCCATATGACTAAGAATCATAATGAATGACACAGATTGTTCCTGCTAGAGTTCAGAGAAAGGAGAAGGAGGACTGGGGAGATGGGACGGTGATGGGCTCCAGGTGCTGTGGCCTCAGCTGTGCTGGGCATCTTGAGGGACAATGAGGAAACTGGAGGATGTGTGTTGGGAATTTGGTTGACCCACTGAGGTCTGGTGGTCGACAGTCTCCAGTGCCAGACTAGGAGGTTGGGCTTTACCTTCTCTGTCATGGGGAGCCATCAAGGATTTGCTGATCTGCAGTTTTAGAAAATAAAATAAATAAAATATCTTGGTGGGTAAAGGGACAAAGTAGCATGCAAAGAGAAACCATCAGGAGACTCTTGCTGCAGTGCTTTACCCCGTTTTCTGTTCCTCTTCCTCTTACACCTCTCTACAGCACATCCCAAAACTTTCCACCTAAAGAAGTCTCCCCCCTGGCATGGTAGCTTTGAAGTATGCCAGTGCCCTAAAACAGAACAGTGTAACAAAATCAGAACAGATTAAAGTAGCAAGGCGGGGGGAACCCTTAGCTGCCACCTCTCATTAAGTGAAAACCACTGTTTAAAAAAGAAATAAGGTATGCCTTTAAGATATATACATCTATCTAATACCAAGCTCTATTTAATACAAGCTACATATCTATGTGACTCTAAAATGGGGATGGAAGGTGCAGAACTACATTCTCCTTAGGTATATGAGTTATTTAGGAATAGCTCAGCAGTAGCCACATACATACTTTTATTATGTTATATTATTACATTTATTAGCAAGAAATTTTTAAGGGTCCCATAGATGTGCATAGAGAAAATGGCCTTTCTTTTCAATCAAAACAGAAGAGAACTATTAAAAAAATTTTTAAAAAGGAAGAAAGAGTACAAAATTTTAGATATGAGACTATATAGTGATCTTCCAAATATACCTAACATACCAAAAATGAATCATCCCTAAGTGCCCAGTTGAGTGTATTTGTGAGATGATGGGCTCCCCTTGTACATCATTGGACAGTTACTTGGGCCTCATCTCTGGACAGTGGGAGTTGGTTAGTTTAAGGTGGGCCAAACATGGACTTTGGAAAATCTTCACAGCTGGTTTAGGACCCTACATGACTTATTTAGAAACTAGAATTTCAATGTTTGGCCAAAGTAGGCAACTCTTAGTCATTCCAGACGTGATTATGCAAGGTTTTAATTTTCTAGGACCCTCATTTTACTTATTCTTCCTCTTTTTACTCAACATTTTCATCATTTTATTTCTTACTAGTACTCTACCAGATAATGAGAGGAGAAAGACAAAAAAGCAAGAACTGGGACGCCTGGGTGACTCAGTGGGTTAAAGCCTCTGCCTTCACCTCACGTCATGATCCCAGGGTTCTAGGATTGAGCCCCACAGCAGGGAGCCTGCTTCCCCACCCCCCCACCCCCCGCCTGCCTCTCTGCCTACTTGTGATCTCTCTGTGTCAAATAAATAAATAAATAAAATGAAATAATAAATAAATAAATCTTTTGGGGGGGGAAAAAAGCCAGAACTAATATATATTTATTTATTTGTGGTTTTTATTTATTTGAGAGAGAGGGAGAGCATCACTGGGAGGAAGGGCAGAGGGAGCAAGAGAAGCAGACTTCCCGCTGATCAGGGAGCCCTGATGCTGGGATCATGACCTGAGCCAAAGGCAGATGCTTAACCAACTAAGCCACCCAGGCACACTGTTTGGGTTGTGGTTTGTTTTGTTTTTTTAAGAGTTATTTATTAGAGAGAGAGAGAGCACGAGCAGGGGGATGGAGCAGAGGGCGAGGGAGAGAAGCAGACCCCCTGCTGAGCGGGATGCCTACACAATAGGGCTTCATCTCAAGACCCAGAGATCCTGGCCTGACCCAAAACCCAGAGTTGGACTCTTAACAGACTGAGCCATCCAGGCACCTTAAAACTGTTTCATAAAAACCCATTTTACCTTATCATAAGAGCAATAATAATAATAATACCAGTAACAAGAGCTAGTACTTAAACATTTATTACATCCCAGGCACTACCTAAATGCTTTAACATCTTAATTCATTTAATCCTCACCAACTCTATGAGGTACATCCCATTACCCTCCTGATTTTGAGGTATTAAAATGAAACCATAGGTTGTTACATTAACCAAATGTCTCATAATTTAGAAGGATCAAAAGCAGTATTTGAAGTCAAGAAGACTGACTCTGGAGGCTTCACTTTTTTTGTGTGTGTGTGAAATATATAGAAAACATGAAATTATTGTTTTAACCATTTTTAAGTACACAATTCAGTGGCATTGTCATACAACAAACACCACCATTCCATCTCTAGAACTTTTCATCTCCCCAAATTGAGAGCCTTCACTTTTAAATACCACTCTCTAATACCTCCCCAAAAGTACTTGAATATCTGGAAATGTTCACTATTTGTGGTGGTTTTGTCTTCTTTTAATACAGAAGATTTAATACTTTTTCACTCTTAGCATCCATTACTCTCCATTTGCCCTGGGTACCACTGCATGTTATCACACACCCTGTCCCTGATACAGTCAGTTGCCCCAGCCTGTCCAGGCTTCAAACTGCTGCTCTCTCTTCCCAGATACTTGTGTGTTGGCACCTGCATGGGCAGTGACAGCTACATCACTTCTTCTGGCACTCTTTTGACATTGATTCTAAGATGCATCCTATTATCAGCGGCATCTGGGTGGCTCAGTCATTTGAGTGTCCAGTCTTGGTTTCAGCTCAGGTCCTGATCTCAGGGAAGTGTGATTAAGCCCCGAGTTGGGCTCCACAGACCACAGGGAGTCTACTTGAGATTCTCTCCCTCCCCCCCCACCCCATCTTTCTCTGTCTCTCAAATAAATAAATAAATCTGAAAAAAAAAAGATGCACTCTAATATCAAAAAACTTAAAATCATAAAAGTTTAATAGCCATGTATCTTACTTAGGTAAGATACCATGTATCTTACCAGTGTTCTAGACTGATATGTCACTGTGAAGTAGTTTGTACTTGTTCCTCAATACTCAGCCTACCACCATTGTGTTCCAGGGTTCATCCCTTCCTGCCTAGATTACTGTCATATCTCGTCTCCCAGTTCTGAATTTCTTGGACAAATTGGACATCATGAAGCCAATCTTGAGCAGCTTTTTTAGTCTCTCTGAGCCAATAGACCTTTTGTTCAATAGGAGAGGAGCATAGCATATTTAAGTTTCCTTTTGATTCATGAGACTAAGATTATAGTTCCCAGACATCTTCAAGATGGAGATGGAATTTGGAAGTCATTGCTGCTAAAAACAAAATAACTTAAGCTAGATTAAACATTTCTTTGTTATTATTTTACCACTTGGCATATTGTTTTCTTTTTTTTTTTTTAAGATTTTATTTATTTATTTGACAGAGAGAGATCACAAGCAGGCAGAGAGGCAGGCAGAGAGAGAGGAGGAAGCAGGCTCCCTGCTGAGCAGAGAGCCCGATGCGGGGCTCGATCCCAGGACTCTGAGATCATGACATGAGCCGAAGGCAGCGGCTTAACCCACTGAGCCACCCAGGCGTCCCAAGCATCTTGTTTTCTTTACTGCTGAGGTACCAGGGTCCTTGCCTGCTACTTGTTGGCCATCTAAGACCTTTTTACCGGGCGCCTGGGTGGTTCAGTGGGTTAAAGCCTCTGCTTTCAGCTCAGGTCAAGATCTCAGGGTCCTGGGATCAAGCCCCGCATCAGGGTCTCTGCTCAGCAGGGAGCCTGCTTCCCCCCCATCCCCCTGCCTCTCTGCCTACTTGTGATCTCTGTCAAATAAAGAAATAAAAATCCTAAAAAAATTTTTTTAATTAAAAATTTTTTAAAAAAATAAATAAATAAAACCTTTTTACCCCAAGACTCCACCTCTGCCCTACTTGTTCCCAAATAATAGCCAGTATTTCTTCCCCTTTTTCCCTGTCTCCCCAGTTTTAAAAAATATATAATAGAAAAGTTTAAAATTGGCCCCATCCTTAATAATGATTTGACTAAACCATTAAAAATGTGAATGGCTTATTACTTTATATCTGAATAGCTATATTATTACTATAAGTGTAATTATTAATATATTATCTGAAACTTACTACTTAATTCAAAGAATAGTGGTCTTAACTTTCATATATGTATTTGGATAGATAGAGAGAGAGAGAGAGAGAGATAGGAAATTTATAAACCAAATTTAAAGATTCCTGAACTTCTACCCACCCTGAACAATTAGCACCTTAGGTGTAGGGATGAATACTTTCTTGTCCAGGGTTTGACAGTCTTTTAGAAGTTATTTTAAGAATTATTTTAATTTGGAAGCATGACTTTTCATTTAAAAAAAAAAAAGAGGGGGTGCGCCCGGGTGGCTCAGTGGGTTAAGCCTCTGCCTTCGGCTCAGGTCATGATCTCAGGGTCCTGGGATCGAAACCCACGTCAGGCTCTTTGCTCACCGGGGAGCCTGCTTCCTCCTCCCCCTCTGCCTGCCTCTCTGCCTACTTGTGGTCTCTCTCTCTCTCTCTGTCAAATAACTAAATAAAATCTTAAAAAAAAAAAAAAAAAGTTGAGGGCACCTTGGTGGTTCAGTCAGTTAAGTGTGCAACTCTTGATTTCAGCTCAGGTCATGATCTCAAGGTTGTGAGACTGAGCACTGCATCAGGTTCCACAGTAGACATGGAGCCTGCTTGGGATTTTCTCTCTCCCTCTCCTTCTGCCCTCTCTCTCTTTTTCTTTCCCTCTGTTATTGAAGAAAAAAAAAAGTTGACTCACCAGTTTCTTGGTTTTGATTTTGTTTTGGGGGTTGTTGTTGGGGTTTTTTTTGTTTTTGTTTTTTTTTTTCCAATTTATAAGGTCCCGGGAAAAGAATTCAGCCTACTTAAAACCTCATCAAAACTCTGGGCTTCAGGGCACAGAGGAAAACTAATTTTTTAAAAGCATCTCACCACTTTTTTCTGTAAAGAGGGCTCCAGTTAAAAAGATAAACTGATTTTTCTCTGTTATTTGAAGTATGGGTAAGAAACCTAATCAAATGTTGAAATCTCTCCACTGGTTTCCCTAGACAGTAAAAAATAAATAATGTTGATGATAACCATTGCCCATAACTATATGCTCACACCTTGGACAGGAAAATGTGCTTCTAATCCTCTTAAAACTCAGCTTCGTAAATCAGTTAGAACCTTTGTAATCAGGTAGAAGAACCTTCATAATCAGGTAGAAGAACAGGAAAATGTGCTTCTAATCCTCTTAAAACAACTTTGTAAATCAGGTAGAACCTTCGTAAATCAGGTAGAAGAGTCCCTGTCTTATTTCTGTTTTGTTCTTGTTTTGTTCCTTCTGATTTCAGAAATCTTAGAGGAATGGACATTTTAGATGTGAGTTTGAGTCTGTTATAAACCTTAAGGAGCCGCCTTTTCTTTCTGGAGTTACTGGATTTTCTTCTGAGAATGTTATTAGGATATGGTAGATTGGAAAGACAGAGGATGTATCAAAGTAAACATTTTATGAGTTTCTGCTTTGCAGTTTAATTTACAAAGTAGACAAAATCTCTGAGTATTTCCTGTGTATCTAAAGGACAAATTTGTCACCAGTTCTCCAGCCCCACTGCCCTTCTTTTTCCAACTACCCACCGCCCCCCCAACACACACACATACTTTTTTGCTCTTGTTTTTAACATTAAAGCCACTTATCAGATGTGGGACTGGTGTGTGTGTTTGCAAGCACCATGCTGGATTAAGTATGCTGTAATTTATTGTCTTAATTTATGGTATATAAACCATTTTTTCTTTTCTTTTCTTTTTTTTTTTTAATGTTTTAACAAGTGCAGCCCAATACTAAATATGGAAAAGTTAAAAAACCCCTTGGCACTCTAGAGGACAGAAGTCCCTGGAGTGGAGGAAGGGAGACTAGCAGAGGTCTTGGAAAATGCTTACAGTCCTAAAGAAACTTGCAATTTCCACTGGCTGATTTTCTTTAACCTTGTATTCACTGAGGGTGTGTTGGTAAATCATATTCATACATAGGAAATTTTTAGTAAGTTCCATGTTGCCATTTACATAAGATTTATTTTACCAAACAGTAATTTTTTAAAAGAAATTCAGCAGTTAGATTTTCACACATTAAGTAGGCTGGTAGAGGGCAGATTTGAACAACAACAACAAAAAAAACTAAATAAACAAACATGTTCCTGTCACTACTCGTATATGCATGGAATATCAATATGTTAACATATGCATAGCAGAATGTGTGATATAAGGAGAAACAAGACACGGTTCTTGTTTTCCGGTAAGTCTAATAAGTTTGAGAACCATGAACTCAAATGACATGAGATAGAATATTGAAATTGATATCACTGATCTGTACATTGAGGAATCTACTTGGTATTATGTGTTAATGGCAAGTAAATGGGGATCGCTGGCCCGCTGCTACTCACAGTGTTGTCTGAGTACTAGCTGCATCAGCATCAGATATGAGGATTCTCAGCCCCCAACCCCAGACCTACTGAATTCAAATCTCCAGGGGCATGTGACCCAGCAACCAGTGTTTCAAGAGGTTTCTATGTTTTAAGAGTCTCCCAACTAATTCTTACCATTCAAGTTTGAGAACCATTGTTCTAAACTTCAGTTCCCCAGCTATTCCAATCCTCATGGTGGGCATTATCATCCAAAGTGACAAGTGAGGAGTGGGAAATCAGAGAGATAAGTAACTTTGCTAAAAGTCGTACTGCTAACATTATAGCAGTCTAGATTCAAAACCAGTTCTGTTGTACCATTTCATAAATCTATACTCCTTCTTCTATTCCTGCTATCTCATCCTAGAAATTATTGTCAAACATGAAAGCCATTTTTCTAAAGATTTCCATCTTAGTTTTCAACTTTTCATATTACTCTTTCTCCCTAACTAAAAAAGTACTCACTTTAATAATTTTACCACTGCTGTAATACCCATAGCTGTCATCATTCTGATGCTGACTTGCAAATGACACTTTTGGTTTGTTTACCTTGCCATGTCATCATCATATGGGTCAGTTAATATCACCAGTGACCATGCTCTTATTCCTAATCAGTCCACCAGCATGTCAGTATGTATTCAGATTTGGCATGGGAAGTGCTCGATTCAGCAGCACATATACTAAGATTTGGCATGGGGAACAAAACATCATTTTTGAAGTTTAATTCAGTTTAAAAATAAGTATTTATTGTCCAACCATTTGTCTAATACCGTGCTCTGCAGTAGCCTTGATGTTGAGAATCTGTTTCCTGGAGCAGCAGGATATGAACCTTCTGAGTCAGAAATGCTGAGGATAAGGCCTTGTAGTCATCTCTAAAAGTCATCCAGATGATTCTATGCATATTAAAGTTTGAGAACCACTGCTATAAGACACATGAGAAATTAGAGATGTGGTCTTTACACTTAAAGAGATTATCATCCGTTGTATCTTGCCTACTTGTCAGAGACTAAATTCAGACTAGGGTTTCTAATAGCTAAGAACTGATGGGAGTATCATGATTTTGCTTTACTGTGTCTCCAAAATTCAGAAATGCCTCCTGCAGCTCTTTGTGGGGTTTTTTTCCTTCCTCTTTTAATGAAAGTCAATCATTCATTTATAAAACCATTTACAGAAACTTCAGTATGTTTCAGATGGCAATTACATTTTTTTCTCTCTCCAGGGGTCCCAGTTGCAAAGAATTCTTAAAGAACAGAATTGTTTTGTTTATGTAGGCAGTCATTTGCCATGTGGGGAGCTTGAAAACAGACTAAATAAATGGTTTTGATAGTGATGTCATGGATAGTGGTGATTAAAGCAAGGATAATGCAGAAAGCTGTGCTTCTTAAACAGCCCAGGCTGAGACCAATGCCTGAAATTCTGGGTCAGTTTGAAGATTTTTGTGTGATTATATTTATAGTGAGTTATTCCTTGTTTTCTCTCAGAATATTCTGCTTCAAAGAGAAGTCTGTCTTCTTCAGAGAAAGACCCAAAATGTGTATTGCACATAGATTGCCTGCTCAAGTGTGCTCTGTATACAGAAGAACAGGCCCAGACTGTGATTTGGTTATCAGTTAGAGGATCTCTAAAAGGCACTCTCTGGAAGCACCAGTCACATAGACTGCAGGAGCTTTTGCCTCTCAGTGGCCCTGCCCACATTATCAAATCTCATTTCTGAACCAGGGATATTTCCAGGGTTCACGATTGAGCTAAATTAGGGGATCCCTATTCAGAGTGAATTATACTAACCCTTTCACTTCTTGTCCTTTCTCAGCATTGTCACATTTCAAGTTATTTGGGCCTCTCCTGTGTGCCAGGTAAGAGTATAGGGAGAATGTGGTGCTTATACCTTGGAGAGCTTGTTACTAAGCAGCCTGGTGAGAGTTTTAATGTATAAAAAAGGTCAAGGCTTTTGTAATATCTGTTGAATCCTGGGATCTGATTCATCCCATTCCTCCATTGGTATACATAACTGAGAATAGTGGTTTGCAAATAAAGTTTGACCTAAAGTCACTTCATCCAAAATGCTGTTAGATCATCTGAGTTTTGCAGCTATGTTATTCAAATACATATTTTTTTCAATGTTAATATAAGCCCTTATGGTGAGGGAAGAACACCTAGAATTCACAAGATTATCTGGCTATCCAAGTCAGTAGTATACCAGTTTGTATAATAAACCGATCAATGATTAACTAGTTTAAAAGCTGTGTACTAGGCACTGAGTAGGGGATGAATAGTAATTTAAAATACAGCCCTTATGGCCTCTCCCCAAGCCTTAAGCCATATGCGCTTCTATTTCAAAGAGGCTTTGTTGGCCATCCAGGAAGCTTCTAGGTTTAGTATGACAGAGAGGCACTATATAGAAGCACGATATAGCAAACAAATAAAACCAAAACTGTCCCCACATCCTGCAACTCATTTGTGCCCTTATGTCACTCTCTATCCCAGTGACCCAAAGGCCTCACCAAGGATCCTTCAAGGCCCTCTTCAACTCAAAACTCACAAGAGGTCCTAGAAGGAAGATAACTCTTAAGTCAAAAAGACATGGCTCTACAACTAATGATGAGAATTTCAGAATAACTTCTTCATAAAATTGTGGACAATTAAGTGGAGCTGATGTAAAAATGCAAGGCAACTAGAAAAATGCACGTTTAATCAAAGAAATACCATTTTTCATATATCAAATTGGCAAATTTTGTTAATGACCATACCTGGTATTGACAAAGGTACAGGGAAAGAGGTGCTTTTGCACATTGCTCTAGGGAGTATAAATTTCCTTTAAAATAATTTCAAAATGTTATCATAAAGCTAAGTGGATGGGTGGGTGGAGGAAAAACAGAGTTATAGATAGAATATCTTTGACCCAGCAATTGCATTTTAAGGTATTTATCCCAAATAAATCATAGGAGACATGTATAAAGATTTAGCTACAAGGCTGTTTATCACACTATTGTTTATAATACTAAAAAACTAAACACAGTTAACATAGGGCTGAAACTCTATGCATTGGATCAATACTACTTAATCCCTTCCACCTAATCTGGAACCCGCATCCACTGCTGCTCCCACCACCATTCCTCCCCAGTGCAACCAGTAAGAAAACCATGGCTACAAATGTTAAGTAACTTCTCCAAAAATCAACCAACCAAGATGAATAGCAGTATTTCGGTGTTTTAAACAATTCTGTGCCGGTTACTGCTTTTTCTCTATTTCATTATAATCAAGAATGACTTGTGCAGCTTCATAATCCCTTATCTTCAGTACTGAAATCCAAAATCACAAGTCTGTTAAGTAGTTTTATACAAATTCATTTGACAACAAAACTTGATCTGAATTGACACAAGTTTATTTAGAGTCTAACCAGTTAGTGTGAAAATAAATATATCTTATTGCAAGAATGTTAATGTTCAATTAGTGGGTGCTACCCAGGAACTTGCTGGCAGTGTTATGTAATGCATAATGTATGTACCATTTCACCTTTCTAAAATCTGAAAACTTCTCAAACACATGTGGCCCAGGAATTTCTGATGAGACAGTTTGGGCCTCTAGTTTCTTCTTCAGGGAGGAGAAATCAGCACACCTGTTCATTATGAAATGAACAGTGCTTAGGATGTGGATTAGTTTCTCTTTAACATTCCAGGGATAGAACCTAGTGCTTTATGTGAAAATGAAAGTTTCTTTAGCCACACTTTTTTCTTAGATGTTTCTAGTTTAGGTGGTTACTATGTTGGGACCGGATATTAAATGTTCTCCTAAAGTGGGTTAATTATGAGAATAGATTCAATTTCATCTAGAAAGGCCACTTACAATGTTCTCTTAAAGATAATGAAAAAACCATCCAGCTTTTAGAGGTCATGATTCAGATGACCCGGCTATTAAAATGGACATACAAGAGCTATATTTTATGTTCTTTATTTTAATACTTTTATTTCCTGTTTGGACATTTCAAAGGAGACACTTATGACTGGACTATGGATGGCTAGGACATCAAGAAAGATGAGCAGGGCTTTCCCTTTCTTTGTGAACTTGCCAGTACAGAGATCAGTGTTTCTCAGTGTTCTGTGTATACTGGAAAGAGTGAAGACTCTTCTCTCTATGAATTCATAAGATCGTTTATGGGTAATCCATAAAACAAAGAAACAAAGTTCAGCTCTCTCCACCCTCACCCAGCAGGTGGCGCTGTTAAATAGAGGGATATGACAGGGAGGTGAGCTGACTTTCTGCTCCACAAACCCAGTTACAACCTTAGCAAGTACCCACATGTTTTTGGCACTTACTGTGTATCAATTGCAGTATTTGAAAGTCTCCTAGAGGTTCAATACCTCAAACAAGTTTTGTTTAATTTCATTTCCAGCCTTCTGTAAAGCTCTAGCTTCCTTTATGATTGGCGGTGTCAAGTGCTCACACGGTGACTCTAGCGTTAGCACAATCACTGTAGTCCTTTATAAAAGTGAACTTCTCTTTTTCTGCGCCTGGATGTTAGAATGGATTCTTTCTTCCCATTTGTAGGAAAGGTTACACTCTCATCTTCCAGGTTTTGGCCCCATTACCCCTTCTGCTTGGGAAAGAATCCACTACCTACTTGAATGATTTAACCAGTTTGTGGGACAGCAGCCTTAAGTGAGCCAGCCATTAGCTGCCCATTCAGCTACCCCAAGTCAAGAGAAGTAAAAGATTAAGAAAAAGGGAAGAAATAGCCAGTTGTGTCTCCCAGACCTTTCTTTTTGGAAAGATACTTTCCTCTTCTCCTCTGAGAGCAGTGTTTCAGAGTTCTGACACAGCAGGCAGTTGAACCAGTGTTACAGTCTAAGGACTAGTGATTCCTTCAGTCTGCAGTCTCATGGGGCACCAGACAGTTTTTACTTAGAAGAACTTTCACTTCTTTTTCACAGACATTAATAGTTTCCTGGCACTGCCTTTCAGGAAATGTCGTCATGGTCTGGAGGAACCAATAAAAATACAAGTAACCTGTTTTGACAGATCTCTTTTCTGCCAGAAATTTCAGAATTGGAGGGGAGGGTGGGTGATGAACCAGTCCATTTGTGAAGGTGTAAGGAAAAATCTTGGATTTGCCATAAGAGAGGAAGGTGATACCTGCCCTGACGTGAAATATAGAGAGCTCTGAAGCTGTAAAGGAATGCCAGCTCATTTAGGCAAACTTTAAAAAAAAAAAAAATCTGGTTTGATAGAGTAATTCAAGTCTATAGTACAGTGGGAGATTTTTCCTTTTTTTCCTTCTCATTTCAAATAGTACTTAGCTCTTTTGATCCTCAAATAGAAAACTCATGCATTAGAAATTAACATTTGATTTTGGATGGATGCATAGTACTGCCATAAGTATGCAGAAAAGAGGCCATGGCTTTGATTTTTTGGTGGGGGGGGGGGCGGTTAAGATTACTTTTTCAACCTCTATACCCAACATGGGGCTCAAACCAGATCAAGAGTCACGTGCTCCGTGAATGGCCGACTGAGTCAGCCCAGCACTCCAAGAGGCCATGGGTTTGGATCATTATTACCAAGTGGCTAACATTAGATGCTCTTTACTTATCCCTGATATGGCCAGAGCACAGATCTGCATCCCATTAATTTGAGAAAAATTGAATGTTGCTCTAGGACATTAATTGGAATTAGTTCTGGGGGGTGATCAGCTGTTTCCCTCTTGAAAGTTTTTGAGAGAAGTTGGTCACCGTAATACTAAAAGAATGTAGTGTAAATAAAATTCATAAAATACTTCAGAAATAATTACTTGCTTCTTTTTTTTTTTAAGATTTTATTTATTCGATAGAGCACTCATCCACCCACACACAGCAGGAGGGAGGGGCAGAGGGATTTTTTAATTAAAAAAAAAAACTTCCATTTGTTTTTAAAGAGAAGGTGCTCTTTTTCTTGGTTGAACTAGCACTTACGAATTTCCTTTTTATGTCAAGTCTTTATAATTGCCCCTCTTTCAGACTTACCACTACTGATTTATGTTGGGGAAGTAGAAAAAGAAATTGATTTTGTCTCACCCACTCCATCTTTTAATTAAAAACCTGCTTTTGCTACACAGCTATTTGGATATGATGGAAAAACTTGCAGGTCAAGAAGAAACTCAGAACAGGGATCACCATCTCCTATTCCCTGGAGGGAACTCTTAATACACATTCGTTCCCTGCTAAGACTGTCAGCCTTTCCCATCTTGCTGTATCTGGTGCCAACCTGAGAAAAGCAGTCTAAGTAGCTATTATTCTCTTCCTAAGACCACCCTGTTTCCAAGCATTCACTAAAACTAGGAACAAAAGTTCAGAAAAGCCCAAGGGTTTGAATCTTCCTTACTACTGATTCCATTCAGAGCCAAGCCCAACTGATGTCCTAGGGCCAGATTTTGAGGCTAACCCAAGACAGATCTTTCTGTGTAGGCCTTTTTCTCACCCTGTTTCAAAACTGCCCTCTCTTGACCAAGGCTGTTTCTTCCCAAATGCTCCATATCTAGCTTTCCCTTCTGATTTCACTTCTCATCATCCTCTTTTTTCCTGCCCAGTCTCTTTTCCTATTAGCTGTCTCTGGCTCTTGGTTTCCTCCTAAAAAGAGCCACTATGTGAAAACTTTCAACCTGGAGAGGTGATTAAAATTCTCAAGGTTCACACTCATCGGGGCCCAACTGCATTATTTCTTAGGTGTGAACGTAAGAAATCTGACCTGTCAATCGGGTGTCTTCAGGGTGGCTTTACCATATCAACTAATTAATTACATTTTTATAATTTGGTATCTTGATCCACAGATTGAAACTGAAATACAGAGAACTCTTATCTGCAGTGGTTCATGGGACTTTTTCCCTATGGCAAACTAATTAGCACCTGTCAGGATAAAATTCACCTCTGATGGCCTTAGGGACTGTCATTGTTTTCCAGATGAACAAGGTGGATTTACCACTCTTTTGAGCATCACACAGACCATATTTTAGGACTGTACTAGGCATTAAGCTATGAACTGAAGGTCCACTGATCTTCACTTCAAATCTCATGTGCCAAGATCCTTCAGGTCTTATTTCTCCAACCCATTAATTATTTGGCGAGGAATGGAATGTGCCTAGAATTGATGAAGACAGTTTTCTCGTGGCCACCTGCCCCAGTTGGTTCCCTGCATTTCCAAATCCAGTCTTACTGGAGCATGGTCCTGAGAGCTCCCCTGGACTCAAGGTCGGGACTTAAATAACCAGAGTTTCCTCTGGCTGGCTTCTAGGCTTCTCTTCTACCTGTGGTCCTGGTTTTTTATTTTCTTTAGTGACTGATTCTATTGACTCAGTGTTTTGAATGATGCAAGGAAAAGTTTGCTGACCCCTACTATAGCATAGTGAAGCAAGCTTTCAAATCACTAATGTGCACATTTAAATACAAGTGAGGTAATTTTTATTTGCAGTTTCCTGGAAACTGTTGGTAGGAGGGAAATGGGGAAGGGGGGATTAGAGGGGGCATATAGACCTAGTCTAAGAAAACAGGAATCTTGAGGTTTTCCTTTAGACCTTTAGTCCATATTGGGCCAAGGGTACAAGAATGTGGATTCTGTGAGTAAATATCTCCATTTGGTGCATTTTGTTAGGGCATCACAAAGGTGGGGAAATTTTCAGTGCCAAGCACTGACCTCGAGGCATCCTGGGAAATGACCTGCTGCTCTCCCTACTAACGTGACAGCCACTGTCCACTTTAACATTTGAAGTAGAGAGCAGGGTGCATGCTGGGCAAGACTTCCCTTTTGGTATCTGTGTGAGTTTTGGAACCAGAAAGACTTTATTAAGAATACTTTCAGCTCACTTACTCTTCTTAAACTTGCATCCTTTTTCTTTTAAAGCCCTAGAGTTCAGCATTCCCTTTCTTCCCTTTGCCCACTGACGTTCTCACACATAGAGGAAATAGTGGTTTTCCTGTTTTCTTTCTGGGGGCATTTCGAGTACTGTGGTTCTCCTTTCATTTTCTCAGTCCTGCATGTGAGTAAAAGCAAGTTGTCTTCACAGTTAACTACAGGAAAAGATTCATGGGGGCTCTTTTTTCCTTTTATTTTTGCCTTCCCTCCTCCTCAACTGGAAAATATGAGGCAGATCCTGTTTATGTATGCTGTAACCTCAAAAGGGGCTGATATGCTGTTGTCATTAAAGAAGAATCCAGAGCTGTTTATCCTGCAGAGGAGTACCAGAGCTCTTAAATTGGAAAGCCCCACTCTGGGCCCTCCAGGCAGACTGTGGGGAGCTCTTTGCTGCTCTCTCAAAGCTGCTCCAAAATGTAAGGCAAAGATTTCTGCTACTGAATCTTCTCCCTGCACTCTGGGAACAGACACAAATGTCCATGTTGTGACTTTGTAAGAAATCAGGGACCTTCTTCCTTTGTATTAACTTTTTCTTTGAAATGTGTTTTCCAGAGGCCTTTTGCACTCTAAAATGTAACTTGAATGCATAATCTTCCTTCCATTCTCTTCTCTATGGATGTTTTATCATATTCCAGAAATCCTTTTGAAGTCCATTCTATGGCCAGTAAGTTTGGCAAATTGTAATAAAATGAGCATTCTTTTTTCTGAAAACTAGTAAAAAGTGCTTTGGGAATATATCTTTCTTTTGAAGTTACATTCCCAATCTTTTTTTCTCTGCATGTCAAACATAGATGCTCTTTTATAATAATGAGTTTTTAAATAAAGCTGCATTTATAGGCATATTTTAACCTGTTATATTTTTCATGAATTGTTTTACTGATCTGTGTTAGTTCTGTTTTGTTTTGGTTTCCCTTGAGGTCAAATCCATATTCCCATTATAGTATTAGGAACTATCAAACCAGAAATGGCCAACCTGAAACACACTCTGGCCAACTCTTTCTAAAAGACACCATATCACTGCAGCATGATTGCTTCTTAAATAACAAATTAATCATGAGATGAGAGCACTATCCAGAACAAGCCAAGTACTATCATAGAAAAAGGTGCTGAGACTCCCTATAGGCTGGTTCGCATCCCTGTCTTTCGCCCTGTAGGAATAAAAGGTTTATAATAATAAGGCAGAGATTTCACATTTTTAAGGAAGCTTAGATATTAGGAAGGACCAAAATGTACTCTTTTTTTTTTTTTTAAGATTTTATCAATTTGTCAGAGAGAGGGAGAGAGCACAAGCAGGGGAGTGGCAGGAGGAGGGGAGAAGCTGGCTCCCCACTGAACAAGGAACCCAAAGCAGGACTCCATCCCAGGATCCTGGGATCACGAACCTAGCTGAAGGCAGAAGCTTAACTGAGCTACCCAGGCATCCCACCAAGAGATCTCTTAATAAAGTAAAGCTAAATTTATTCAGTTTTAACTTCAGTAAGGAAGCACACTAAAACATTTTGACAGTGTCTCTGAAAGGGAAAAAAATAAGTGGAATATTTATTATGTTTTCAATTTGGGATCATACGATTAGAGTTTCAAGGTAGAGAACTTATTAGGATTGGACAAAGTTTGTGATTTTTTGTTGTTGTTGTTTCTCATTGGTGAACACATGAATAGCCATGTTAAAGTGAGTTTTAAAATGAAGCTATATTTGATAAATAGTTGACAAGTTGTCCAACTGACTAGACTACTTCATCTGATAAATCTATCTGTAAGAATTTCCTTAAACAGTAAATTCATTTACTCTTTAAACCTCTCTTCCTTTTCTAAATTCTCTTTTCATGGACACTTTATTATACTTTTAAAAATCTTTTTTTTTCCTGATAGTCAAAGTAAAAGAAGTCAGAAGTTAAATCCACTATAAATCAGGGGCGCCTGGGTGGCTCAGTCGTTAAGCATCTGTCTTTGGCTGAGGTCAGAATCCCAGGGTCCTGGGATGGAGCCCCACATTGGGCTCCCTGCTCTGTGGGAGGCATGCTTCTCGCTTTCTTACTCTCCCTGTGTGTGTTCCCTCTCTTGCTGTGTCTCTGTCAAATAAATAGAATCTTTAAAAAATAAAAAATAAATCCATTATAAATCAGAGAATCTAAAAAGTAGTGGAATTCTAAAACTGTCACATGATTATGGGGTTAGGAAGATGGGGGGTTCAGTTTAATTTATTTAAAACCCTGAGTAGCAGTTCTTGAGTTGTTGAAACAGTAAGTTTGTGAGAGTTGAAAAACTATAAGAAAAACGTTTGCATACATAACATCCTGTGGTTCTCTTTCTCTGCTTTACATGGCACTTATATTTAAAAATAATTTAGGGTTTGGAAAGTGGATCTTCATGGTGCCATCACTCTGGTGGCCCAGAGGGAACATCTCCATTTACCCTTCTCATGTCCATCTCTTCTAAGATGGCAAATTCAGAAGTAGGACCAAGAAGGTCTCAACCATTCCTAAAATCACTCTTTTAAGATGAACTTCGGGGGCACCTGGGTGGCTCAGTGGGTTAAGCCTCTGCCTTCAGCTCAGGTCATGATCTCAAGGTCCTGGGATTGAGCCCCGCATCAGGCTCTCTGCTCAGCAGGGAGCCTGCTTCCCCCTCTCTCTCTGCCTGCCTCTCTGCCTACTTGTGATTTCTCTCTCTCTCTCTGTTAAATAAATAAATAAGATCTTTAAAAAAAAAAAAAAAAAGATGAACTTTGGCAAGACCAACGGGATTAAGCCAAACCTATTAATAAGCCTAAGGTTCTTATTAGGGCCAGTTTCTCTGTCTTTTTCCTTCTAAGTGTCTCGGTGTTTTGGAGGAGGGTGTGGGGGAAGACAATGCAACAGACTGAAGGCCTTTCTGTTCAGACTATGATTTAACTTCACACATGTAAATATTATGTCATCTTAATCAGATGTTAGTTGTTTCTGACTCCTGCTTCTGCCTGAGTTTTTCCTTTCTACTTCCTATCTAATCTTTGTTCTCTATTTTCTTTCATCTTCCATTCCTTATTACCCAAGAATTAAATGAAGCAGTGTTTAGATTATGAATTAAATTCTCAGGGGAAAAAAAAATGCAGTATGATAAAGGCAATTTGGGAAGATTTGGGAAGAGTTTCATTCCAGACTAATGGTAATAGTCTTGGACCAGGAACTGGGACTCATTGGTGCCTTGGGCATCCTATCTCTCTGGACCTTAGTCCCTTTCTCTATAGAAGGAGGCCCTTAAGCTCAGCAAGCTTCTCAGGCCAATACCCCTTGGGTATTTTTCAGGAGGGCTGTATTAGTAGGAGCTGAGAAATCTTTTTTAACAAGCTATCCAGGCAGTTTTGAGTTAGCTGGCCCTCAGACCTCACTTTGAAGACATCAAACTGGATCATCTCAAAGATTACTCCTTCTCTAAAATTATATGACTGTAAGGCTTCTTTCAACTACATGGCTTTCCGAAAGGCTGATGGTTCTGGTTAATTCACTTTTTCATCTGCCATATGCATAACTAAAATATATTTGTTAATAATCTTTCCTGAAACACCCTTAAAATGTAAACAGGGGTGACTGGCTGGCTCAGTTTGAAGAATATGTGACTCTTTTTTTTTTTTTTAAGATTTTGTTTATTCATTTGAGAGAGAGATCACAAGTAAGCAGAGAGGCAGGCAGAGGGCGGTGGGGGGCGGTGGGAAGCAGGCTCCTGCTGAGTAGAGAGCCCGATGTGGGGCTCAATCCCAGGACCCTGAGATCATGACCTGGGCCAAAAGCAGAGGTTTAACCCCCTGAGCCACCCAGGTGCCCCGAGCATGTGACTCTTGATCTCAGGGTCGTGAGTTCGAGCCCCATGTTGGATCTCTACATCCATCCTGGGGCTCAGATTCACAACCCTAGGAACAAGAGTCACACGCTCTTCCTACTGAGCCAGCCAGGTGCCCCAACAATAATTTTGATCAGAGTTAAATACTTCTTTTTGTCACTGCCCAGCAGAGTTATCTCTATTTCATTCCTTAATTCTCTCATCATATGCCTATTTCCATTAGTTTTTTTTGTTTCCCTTCTAAAGGTCCCTCACGTGCTTTTCATCTTTCTGAAAGACTTGAAATCCAAAGCAGAAGTCCAGGGGCTCACACTCTTGGACCCAAGAACTGAATTGTTTTTACTCACCATTTTTGGCTGTTTTGTTTTTGGTGTTTGTTTGTTTGTTTGTTTGTTTTTATTTAACCGCTGTCAGCATTTGCTGAAGCCCTCTGACAGGCAGCTTGACATAGACTTTATGTTTTGCTATTTCTGTTGCATTGCAAAATCTACCTATTCAGTGGGTTACAGTATCTATCCAGTTGCTTTTGACCTGCTTTTGAGGTTCCATCCAGAGAATGTCAATCTTCTGAGTAATTTTTTTCCTGGATGCTTGGACATCATTGTATTTTGCCGGACTGAACTCCATGTGTACTCTACTATCGGTATTTTTAATCCCACAGATCTGTTAGTATTGTTTGGCCCCATTTCTGTCTCTCCTCCCATCTCCACATTTATGAAGTGCCATTTGAGGAACTTATTAATGTAATGTCTACTCAAGTTTCTGAGCTTTTTCTCAATAGGCATTATGCAGACAGTGTTTTACAGCTCTGCTATTCTTATTGCATCTGACACAGTTAAGGATACTACAAACAGGGGCGCCTGGGTAGCTCAGTGGGTTAAGCCTCTGCCTTCGGCTCAGGTCATGATCTCAGGGTCCTGGGATCGAGCCCCGCATCGGGCTCTCTGCTTGGCAGGGAGCCTGCTTCTTCCTCTCTCTCTGCTTGCCTCTCTGCCTACTTGTAATCTCTCTCTGTCAAATAAATAAATAAAATCTTTAAAAAAAAAAAAAAGGATACTACAAACAAAGCATACTTTTCAAATTACAGTTCAGGCAGGAGATGCCTCTTCCCAGAAGACCTCTTGCTGTTCCATGTAGAAATCAAAACTCTCATTTACACAGACACACACACACACACACAGGGAAAAAAAGAGCTCTCATTTACTTAGAAAGGCCTTAACAAGGCTGGCCAGGGGACGCTTACATAAGCTTGTTTGCAAATTCTGGTTAGGTCTCCCAAGGTCACAGACAGCTGTGTTTTGAAATTTGCGTCCTTTGAAAGAAAGAAGAGTGGATGCTGGAATAGTTCTTATATGACATGCAAAGACCTTGAGAAAAACAGATATTCAGACATTGTTCATAGGTTTTGAGCAAATGACAACACACCATTATGCAGAGTCTCTGCTATTATCCCTGTGAGTGCCCAGTGATGCATGGTATTTTTAAGTAGACCCTGAGGAAAGGATTAAAGCCTGCTCTTTCTTACAATCCAAGAAGCAGAAATGTTTGCACCTCTCTTAGAGTGTTTTGGGGGCAGCAACCAGATTTAAAAAATAAAAGCATTCAAACAAGTAGGTTGGATTAAGCCTTCAAAAAGTTCATAGAATAAAAAGTTAATGCAAGGCAATATAAATTCAAGATAAAGAGGATTTAAGTAAATGGAGAGGGGGGAAGAATAATGTTCCAGGTAAAAGAACTATATATACGATAATCTTTGGGACACCTAGGTCACTCAGACTGTTAAGCTCCCAGTTCCTGATTTTTGGCTTGGATGATGATCTCATGGGTCGTGGGATCAAGTCCTACATTGGACTCCACACTCAGTGGGTCTTCTTGAAGATTCTCTCCCTCTGCCCCTTACCTCACTCACTCTGTTTCTCTCTCTGTCTCTCTAACATAAATAAATAAATCTTTAACAAAAATTTTTTTAAAAGATAACCTTTATCCCTGAGAGTTAACTTGGAATGTTGATAATACAGAACAAAATAAGTTCATTAAGAATAATAAATCTGCTTTGTTGAGAGTTTTTATCACAAATGAATGTTGTACTTTGTCAGATACTCTTTCTCCATGTATTGAGATGATTATATGACTTTTATCCTTTTTCTTGTTAATGTGCTATATCATGTTGATTGATTTGTGAATATTGAGAAGTTTTTTTTTTTTTTTTAAGAATCATAAGGAATTGTTAAAATAGCAATTGGTGAAACCCAGTTTCATTTATTCAGACTCTAAAGTAGAATGTCAGTAGTATAATGTCCAGCTAAAAGATTGTTAATTATACTAACAGTATCAAATTATTCTATTTAGAATTTAGAATTGGGCTTTTTTTTTTTTTTTTAAGATTTTTGTTTATTTATTTGTTAGAGAGCGAGAGAGCACACAAGCAGGGGAAGGGGCAGGCAGAAGGAGTAGCTGGTTCCTGCTGAGCAGGGAACCCGTTGCGGGACTCAATCCCTGGACCGCAGGATCATGACCTGAGCAGAAGACATAGGCTTAATCGACTGAGCCACCCAGATGCCCACTAAAGTATAGGTTTGGAATACAAATTTGTTTTAGGCCTGTGTTTGCAAAAGGTATTTACATATTTCTGTCACTCTTTCATTCAAGAAGTAGCTATTGAGCATCTTGGATGAGGAAGGTGTTGTTCTAGGCACTGCCAACAGCCAATGTTATATCCATTAGTCTTGCTGATATTCTAGCCTCTCATTGAGGCTCCCTAATTTTAGAAGAGTGGCAGGATTCCAGACCACTTTCATGGTCCATAGTCCTTTCTCAGGATGGAGCTTCACTCTCTTGGGATTGGGGTTACTGGGAGTCCAACTGGTCTTAACACAAGAGATGAAGATTCTTTAGTACAATTTATAATCCAAAATTTTTCATAATCCTTGCCTGTCTCCTACCTAATCTTAATCAACACTGATGCAGTTAAAGAAGACTTTCTTTTTTGTTGTTAGCAATAAAGGTGAGAACAATGGATCACCTTTCATATAAAACTGGTTGTATACCACTACTTATCATTAACTAGCCAATATACTGATGGTTAATTTATGTCCTTGGAAACCTAACAGTATTCATTGAAAACCCAATATCATGCTCTTGGGCAGACTTTATCTTATCTTTCAACTTCAGCCACTTAAAAGAGTCTGATTGTACCTGGCACCCCATATCTTCCATTTATATCTGTATAGAAAGATCTCTTTGTAGGTAGATTAGGGATTAGCAGCTCATGAAGATCCTGATTTGGGCTGAGATGTTCTTGTGTCTTGGGTTCTGTACCCTAACTGTTGCCTCCTTAAAGCCTACATGCCAGTGTAATTTGATTTTATTAGTGTGACTGACCATCACAGAAAGTTCTCTAGAAGGTGAATGTTTATATACATTAACACAAGAAAATCACAGAATGATTTACCAAGATAGTCAGACTGACTATGTTACTACATCATTTCATGTCTTTTCATTATTTTTATTATTAATATTTTCTCTTTGTTGTTTTAGAGCAGGATTTTGCAGGAGCAGCGCTAATGACATTTTGTGCTGGATAAATCTTAGGGCAAGTTGTCATGTACAATGTAGGATGTTTAGCAGCGTTTCTGGCCTCTATCCACTAAATGCCAGGAACATACTCCCACTGTGACAATTAAAAATGTCTCCATACATTGTCAAATGCCCCTCAGGGACAAAATAGCCTCTGATTGGGAACCATTTGAGAGTATGAGGCATGGCATATTTATACTTAAGACTATTTGAAAAAGAACTGCTCCAGTATCTTACGATATTCCCTCTCCATCTTTGAAAAAAGTACTGAATAACATTCTGAAAGTATAATCACACAGGACTGGCAAGCTTCTAGATAGACATTTTTAGTTATACTGAATCTTTAGAATGGAGTTGCAAAATACAAGAGCATCTTGCTTCTCATTTTGTTGTTTATAACAAGCCAAGAATGTTATTGTTAAACTGGGAAGTGATATACAATAAAATGTACTGTGTAGAATTAACAGAATGGAATCTGTGTTATTTAATGTTCTGAAACTGCATATGTAAAAAATAAATACTACTTATTACTTATATAACTCATAGACAAGAATTTGCAAATACAGTATAGCAAAAACTAAAAGGAGCTCTCTACGCTGTTAGGGAGAACTTTTTCTTTATCATTACAATGAGGAAACTCACTCATTAAACTTATGTAGCTCAAGGCTGGCAATTAGTTGATGGATTTTATTCTCTTCTATCAGTAAGATATGTCTTGGAGAAGATGGCTCATAGTATCTGGGTGAGGTGTGAGCCAGCTATAAAGGCTCTTAACAGAACCATGGCATCCATATTTCTGGTCAGAAGAATGCAGCTCTGGGAAAGAGTGCCCCAGGATAACTACTTTTAGTCAAATAGTTAAGTTCCAACAGATTTTCTTTAGAGACTCTTTATAGACACCACAAACATACCCATTTTTTATACATTTGCTTAAATTTATTGTTACATGTTTCTGTTTCTGTGAGGTCCACAAATGTCACAAAATCTGCTTCTCAGCATGATAGTCAAAGACTTAACCTTGTTGACTTAAGACACCACCTAGTTTGAAGAGATATAATTCACCCCTTGTGGTTTATTTTATGAGAATTACCTATTGTACATTCCAAATTCTATAGAATTAGCTTGCCTGAGGTTTTGAAATAAGAATAAATGGAGAAGTCTTGCCCTTGTGGTTTTAATGTTTAAAAAAGTTAAAGTTTAATCTAGTAATTTAGAATGTATATGTTTGACTAGCTATATTTATGAAATTACAATTCTTTACCAGCAATTTAAAACTCTAAAAAGTTATGTGTGGGTTTTATTGTTCAGGGTCAGAGATGTTGGCAGTCAGTACTTGAGAGGGTCAACGTTGTCTAGAAAATGATTCAAAGAATTTTAACAGAATCTCAAGAATGCTTGGGGTGCCTGGGTAGCTCAGTTGGTTGAGTGTTAGACTCTTGGTTTGGGCTCAGTTCATGATCTCAGGGTCAGGGGATCAAGCCCCAAGTTGAGCTCCATGCATAGTGCCGAGTCTGCTTGGATTCTCTCCCCTTCTACCCTTCTCCCCACTCATGTGCGCTCTCTCTCTCTCTCTCTCTCTAAAATAAGTAAATTAAAATCTTTAAAAAAAAAATAGTGCTTGAACCTGTAGCTACTTTTTTTTTTGTAAGCCTTTACCAACTAGTTAATTGCCAAAAGATTATTTTAGTTGGATAGCTCTCAGAGTTTGTTTTCTCAAAGTATTTTGCCTGGTGGCATTAGCATTACTGGAACTTCTTAGAAATGAAAAATTGGGGCCCAGCCCCAGAAACTCTAGGAGTGAGTCCCATCATAAACCTTTATTTTAACAAGTTCTCCAGGTACTTCTGACACATACCAAAATTTGAAAGCCACTGTTTTAGACTATCAGAATCATTGTGACTTTTTTTTTCCTGCCTGATATGATGGTTGTCTCTGATGCGATGAAGGGCAGATGATTTTTGCTAAGAATAAAGTACTATTTGCTTAGAAGTATATTTATTTCCTTTGAAATATGAAGTGTACATTTACTGTCACATTTTTTAAAAAGTACTAGAATAATTAGGCTTAACTGATCTCTGATCTCTGTTTTTAACCTGATAAAAATATTTTTAACATCACCATTTCTTTGGTGCACCTGGGTGGCTCAGTTGGGTAAGCCTGTGCCTTTGGCTTAGGTCATGATCCCAGGGTCCTGGGACTGAGCCCTGCATCAGGGTCCCTGCTTTTCCCTCTCCCTCTGCCTGTCCCCCTGCTTGTGCTCCCCTCCCCCCGTGTCAAATAAATAAATAAAATCTTTAAAAAACACACACACACACACATCACCATTTCTTTAATTCTTGCCATAGATGATCTACAGCACATCAAAAGTATTAAAGTTATGAGCATAATTACAAAATAAAATTATGTATTCTGTAGTTTACAATTGATTTGCAGAGAACATTTCACCAAGTTACAGATAATTAATGTTATTTCTTCCTTTCATAAAATAATAGCAAACATGGCTATCAGAGGGAAGGGGTGTAGAGAAATGGATTAAATAAGTGACGGGGAATAAGAAATGCACCTGCTATGATGAGTACCTGCTGTGTATGGAAGTTGTTGAATCACTAAATTGTATACCTGAAACTAATATTATGCTGTATATTAACTGGAATTTAAATAAAAACTTAAAACTAAAATAATAATAATAGCAATGCTTGCATTAAGACTCTAGTTACCCTGCTACATTCATGCCAGCATACTCAGTTTTTAAGGGAAAACCTTGGACTGTGAGACTCCTCTGCCACCCCATTTGCTACATGTCTAGGCTTCTAGATTCCTCATGTGTACCTCAATTAACCAAAAGCTCATATTGTTATTTAATGCACAAATATAAATAGGTTTAATGCCAGCCTTTTGAATGGCTCGTTTAAAAAGGCCTTCTTGGACTTCCACCTGTTATTTTTCACTACCCCACAGGGGGAGATTTCTTTGATGTTACAGGCTTAAAAGTATGCAAATATTTATAAGCTCAGTTCAGCCTAACTGATTAATTTAGTCCTAATTAGGAATTTTGATCAAGGTTGCTTACAGATTCACATTTTACGCACACTTAGAGATACATAGAAAAACTCAAGGAGAATTAGTAAAGTTTTTGAAAGATTCAGAGAATTCTTTAAAGGGAGAATCCACCGAAAACTAGAAGATAATATGATACGATGAAAAGTAAGAACCTTATGATAGCTGTGTCTACTCAGGGTAGCTTTCTAAACAGGAACTGCTGTGGTTTTATTCTATTTATGCAAGGAATTTAAAAATCATAAATTAGATCACTTATGTATATAAGCACAAGCATATGGATATACAGGTGGACCTCACTTCTTCCACTTAGATATGTTTCTGAAATGTCAGGTAAAAACAGAGTATTTATAAATCAAATCGTAGTTGTTAGTTGGCTTATATCATCTCAGAGGTGCAGATCTTCCCTTTTACTAGTCTAGGTGGAATACGGCTGCTAAAATACTTATTCCCAATTAACCCCAGCTTAGCATCTAATTAATGAATTATAAAGCAGCCATTATTTAAAGAACTACTCTTAAAGAATGAATCCAGGAATTACTTTATAGTGTACTAATGCATTCCCTCTCCATCTCTTTAGCTTCAGATTTTTGTCAAGTTTGAAGTGTGGCACACTTTTAAATATGTATGTATGGCTGAAGTCCTCAGCTGATCCTTCCAGATAGATCCATCTATCCCCTGAATCAGTGCTTCACAGCCCTGACCACTCAGGTCAAGGGAGTCATAGGAGGATCTTTTAAAACTGATGCCTGGGGGTTGGCTTCGTAGGTAGAGCCTGGTATGCTTCATCCTAAGATCATGAGTTCAAGCCCCTTGCTGGGTTTTTAAAAAAAAAAAAAAAAAGGCTGTTGATGCCTGGACACAACCCTGATCGATGGAATTAGAATCATGGGGGATGGAATTGCTTTAAAGGTACTTAGAGTAATTCTATTGTGTAGGCAGTCCATAATCATGTGCCTGAAAAGAGCATTAATATTTTGGATGACTTATTATAGTACATAGTGACTGTACATTAATGAGAGTATTTCTCACAAAGGCAGCTAGTATTTTGTGTCTTCCCTCCTACTTTAAGAATTCATTTCTTACTATGTTTCCTAATTTAGAAAAAAAAATGACTGATTTTTACTGTACAGTAGGGTCTTTTTATACATATATTGCCCATTTGGAGCTATGCTTTTTCTGAGTACTTGTAATTTATCAAAACTGCATGTCAATCCAAAAGTTTCTATTTCCTTTTGTCTCAGAATTAAAAACATTCCTATTCTTTACTCTCTTATTGCCAAGACCCCTCTATGGTCCTCTTCTATCCTGCATGTCAGCACAGCCCTAAGATGTGGGCAAATAACATCCTCGAACATAGGCTTTCCAACTCTCATGAGGAAACTAAGTACCTTTCCTCCAACTGAAATGTTTCTGAAGTATTCTTCAGCCACCTCAGTGTTTTGTCATTTTTGTCTGTCATCTGAGAATCAGAGCTATGCATGTTGATGACCTCCTTCCTAAGTGTTCAAATATATTACATATGTCTTTTATTTATTCAGTGTTTCTCTGGAGACTTCCACTAGCAGGAATGGAGGTGGTTACTTTTTCATGAAGAGTAACATACTCCCAGGTTGGATTTTAATGGATAACTTAGCTTCGGGTTAGATTCTTTGTCATAAAGGTTGCTACATTTAATATAGAGGGTCATGAGTTTAGTCATTGGATGAGTTAATCAAATGGCTGCTGTAGTTCAAAAGTACATTTGGATAAAATATGATTTGTGTTAGAGAGCTAAACTTGACATTTGGTTTCTCCCAGGTAATAAAATAACTTTTAATGAAATAAACATGTACCTTTCAGCAGCAAACCTGCATAAAACACATAACATAGTTGCATCTCCTTACTGGCAGTGGTTGGAAGTCTTTGATCTGCCAAAGACTGCTTCATGTTAAGCAGTCTCAAACAGTTAACCTATTGAGCTGATTAAGCAGAATAATTTGAAATCATTGTCAGCACCACATATAAAGGGACAGAAAAGTCACAAAGTTATACTTGTTTGTATGTCAGCATCATTGATTATATCATTTCAAGTGCTGTTACCGAGAAAGACCTTTGACTGAGCATCCACATTTGCACAGCCCCTTTTAGTTCTAATACTAGAATAGTATTATAGGACCTAAAACAAGCCCTGCTCACATCTGCACTGTTATCATTCTCCTAGGACCTGGTCCCAGTTAACACTCAATACTTGTTTAAAATTTAAATCTTACACATTTAAAAATTATTCACAAGGCTCAAGTCCACAATATCACATCTATTCCTTTGGATCGTTACAACCATTTAGTGTAAAACCTCTTCGAATTTTTGATAAAAAATCTCTGGTGATTTGGAAGCAATGGTTGATCCACTTTTTCTTTTTTTTTAAGTTTACTTACAGTAAAATTCACTTTCTTTTGTAGAGTTCTGTGAGTTACAGTGGTATAACAACTGTAGCCACAATCAAAATACTGAATACTTTAATTACCCCAAAAAGTTCTCTCTTGCTGGCTTTTTAAATTAACCCTTCTCCCTGCTCTCAGCTCCTGGCAATCACTTTGTTTTCTCCTCCTCTAATTTTGCCTTTTCCTGAATGTGAAACCAGTAAAATCATAGCACTTTTAAGGTTATTTTTTTTTTCTTTTCACTTGGCACAACATGTTTGAGATTTGTTGAAATTGTATGTACCAGTAGTTGGTTCCTTTTTGCTGTTGTATAATAGTCCATTATATAGATGTACCCCAGTTTGCTAACCTGTTCACCAGATGAAGGACATTTAGATTCTTTTCGGTTTGGGGGAATTATGGATAAAATCAACATAAATGTTCATGGCAGGTATTTTTGTTTGTTTTAAGATTTTATTTATTTGAGAGAGAGAGCTGGGGGAGGGACAAAGTGGGAGGGAGAAACTCCCTGCTGCGTAGAGAACATTCATGAACAGGTTTTTGTTTTTGTTTTAAGAACGGACAGGTTTTTAAGTGAACGGAACTTTTTACTTCTCTGGAGTGTTTGTCTAAGAGTGAGATTACTGCACTTTATTATGAACTATATTATTAACATTCTATAAGGGACTGCAAAACTGTTTTGCAAGGTTGCTGTACTCTTTTCAGTTCCCACAGGCAGTGTGTGAGAATGCCAGTTGCACTCCATCCTCACCAGCAGTTGGTACTGTCTGGGTTTTTTGTTTGGTTGGTTTTGCTTATTTTCTTTTGGTTTTTAGCCACTCTTATCTCCTTGTGATTTTAATTTACGTTTTTCTAATGACAGTGATATGGAACATCTTTTCATGTACTTATTTGTTATCCATGTATATTCTTTAGTGAAACATCTATTTAAGTCTTTTGTCCACTTTTAAACTGCGTTGTTTGTTTTCTTATTACTGGGCTTTGAAACTTATTTTTATACCTTGAATGTTATATATAAGTGATGTGATGAATCACTAAGTTCTACTGCTAAAATTGATATTGCACTATATGTTAACTAACTAGAATTTATTTTTTTTAAGATTTTATTTACTTATTTGACAGAGAGAGATCACAAGTAGGCAGAGAGGCCGGTAGAGAGAGGGGGAAGCAGGCTCCCTGCTGAGCAGAAAGCCTGATGCGGGGCTCGATCCCAGGACCCTGGGACCATGGCCCAAGTCAAAGGCAGAGGCTTAACCCACTGAGCCACCCAGGCACCCAAACTAACTAGAATTTAAATTAAAAGTTTGAAAAGAAAAAAAGAGAGAGAGAGAGACATATTTATATATTCTGAATAGAAATCTTTTTCATATATATGATATACAAAGACTTATTTCCCTGTCTGTGGCTTGCCTTTTCCTTTTCTGAACAGTGTCTTTCACAGAGGAGAAGTTTTTAATTTTGATAAAGTCCAGTTTACCAATGTTTTCTTTTATGGATTGTGCTTTTGGTATCATACCTAGGAAATGTTTACTGAACCCAAGTTTGCAAAGATTTTCTCCTCTTTTCAACTGGAAATTTTGACGAATTATTCCTCTAGGCTTTTGCAATTAAATTTGAGAGCTTTTGGGATAAAGGAGGCAATAAAGAGGAGAGGTCCTCAGTATGTATGTTCCCTGAACCTCTCCTAAGTCAAAAGCTTGATTTGATACGGAAAAAATAGTATCATATCTGAAATTAATCTAGGTTTCCACTCTAGCCTTCAGGCACTATGGAATGAAAACATCTGATTATGGAATGAGAGCCCCCAAATTAAAAATAATGCAGTGGAGTTAAGTTCTTAATTATCAAAGGAAATATATCAAGGCATACCTCATAAACAGGCAGATACCTTTTTGGTTTCAAGATAAATTTCTAAAACCTAAGTTATTCCCTTTCACATATCTAAAATATTAACATTTGTGGAAAATAAATATTTTATACATTGATAATTCATAATAAATTACTGAGAAAATGTTTACATTTTCAAAACTGTTGGAACATAACCAGTTTCCCAGAGTCCTATAGGAGCACCAAGTTCTTATTCTTTCCTTTCTTTCCTCTGTAGACTTTTCTTTTTCCTTCTTCAGTACTTCCACTAGTCTCCTGTTTCTCTTTCTAATTCTGACTTCATGTCCTTTTGGCCCTGAAATTTTTTTCTTCCTATTTTTCTTTCTCCGTCTTTTAAACCCCTTAATTCATTACAATGTGGAGCCAGTTTCTTTTCTCTAGGTAATAGTTATTAAATGTGGTCTTCTCTTCCTGTTTGTCAAACTTTAAAAAATACTTAAAAGAATTTTTTTTTTTGCTTCGAACTCAGTTTTTTAAAAGCACCAATTAAGTCACAGTTTGCATGTGTGTGAATCAGTCATGGCTGACACTCTTCTGAGAGAAAGTAACCTTTGATGAAATAAGGAGATTTCCCATCTCTGCTCTGTAAAGCATCAGTATTACAAAGCACCATCAAGGACCATTTTATCCATTTCCTGCTATCTAAGTGTCCCAGATTAAAAATTGATCTGATAGAGTTAACACTAGGTATCTAGACGTGGCTACTTTGTTCATGCATTTCAGTATCTATCCCTTGTTTTCAGTGGCCTAAAGAAATTTGGAAATTATATTGATTTGCTTTCCAGTTTTTTTGGTTATATTTGCCCTACAGGAATTATTTTATTTATTAGGCTTCAGTTACATTTTCCTACTACTACTACATGATATATACAAGCTAAACTATCCAGGAAATTTACATAGCTTTATAGTTCTTTCCTAGGGGCGCCTGGGTGGCTCAGTGGGTTAAGCCCCTGCCTTTGGCTCAGGTCATGATCTCAGGGTCCTGGATGGAGCTCTGCATCGGGCTCTCTGCTCAGCGGGGAGCCTGCTTCCCCACCCCCACTCTCTGCCTACTTGTGATCTCTCTCTCTGTCAAATAAATATAATTCTTTCCTATGTAATAATGGCTACTTTGTGGAAAGTTAAACTGCTTCTTTTGTTTTACTAACTTTATATAAATAATGGACTTACTTAAAAAGAAGAGATGGAGATGGAGCTGTGAAGATTTTTCTGCATTCACTCATAGGTCGAAGTCTTATGTCAAGCAAAAAGCATATGAAGCAGGAAATATTTCTCTCTTCTTTTAAAGATTCTGTTTATTTTATTTGAGAGAAGGAGAGAACGTGTGGAAACTGGAAGAGGGACAGAGGGAAGAGGGAGAGAATCTCAAGCAGATCCTTGTTGAGCAGCTCGATGCCAGGACCCTGAGATCATGTCCCAAGCCAAAACCAAGAGCCAGAGGCTCAACCAGCTAAGCCACCTGGGTACCCCTGGAGCAGGAAACATTCCTAAAATAATCATGCTTTGGTTTAACAGAGTGAAATTAAGCTTTCTTAATTATGGTTCTGTATATGGTATTCAGTGACTAAATCATTTTATTGATATCTTACTTTTGAGGGGAAAAGTACCTTGCTACAGAACACCAATTTCATTAGGCATTTGTATAAAGTTAGAATTCATTGTTTCTTAGTAATCTGGAAGGGAAGACTCCAGTGCATGACTGAGGAAGATTTGGACAGCCTTTTTAAGTAGCATATGTAGTAGAAACAGCTGAGTTCTAGTTTCCATTTTGCTACCTACTCACTAGCAGTCCAGCTGACTTAGAGCAAGTCAGCTAGTTTTTCATTTTACATTTTCTCAACTGTGAAATGTAGGGACTGAATTAGATCTCTAAAGTCTCATAGTTCTAAACAAAATTTGAGGAGGGTGGAATCTTTCCCACCCCACCCCAAAACCAGCCAGTTTTTCTCATAATAGAAATGGATGTGTAGCCACAGAAAACCGTCTTCACATTTTCTCAAAGCTCTTTGCTCTGCGGTTCCATCCCTGTCATGGCCCCAGCTGAGCTCCTTCACAGAGGACTTGCTCCAGGGCAGTTGCTCTCCCAACAGTGAAGCACTCAGTGAGAACCACTTCTAGTACAGCCCAAGGCATGTTTGTCAGCTTGGGTCCATTGTGCAGCTGTTTCTATTGTTTTCTTCAAGATTCAAGCTTAATTGTCCTGCTCTTTAAGATAGTCAAGGGAACATTAGCTCACTGAAAATAATTGAAAACACCTTTTGGAAAAGTGCAGCTGGGAATGCAAGCAAGAGATTCAGTCATGCTCATCGCAGTTTTTCAGGGAAGAGTTTATTTCTCTACTTTATAACATTTTCTAATAAATTTTGAGAAGCAGTTTTGATGAGGGAGCAGGCAGCTAGCTGAAGGCAAAGCACAAGCTGACACCCTGCAACCTCCCCCCACCCCCACTCCTCGGTGGGACCTGTGGGGCATTCTTCCAGGAATCTCCCAACTATCTTAATGTTAATACCTTGCTAGAAGGGAAAACAACCTTAATTTGACAATGGCAAGGCCTCTGGTATCTTGTAGGTATCTTGTAGGTCAGTCCTCTTTAGCATGTTAGAGTTCTTTTGAAACCTCCCTTTTCCTTACATCCCCCAAATCCCGAGTATATTATCAGCCATTCCTCAAGACCCCGGTGCTGCAGCTCCTTCCGCACATGGGTCCTGTCCTGTCCCCATGTTTTAATAAACCACAGTTTTGCACCAAAGACATCTCAAAAATTATTTCTTGGTCGTGAGCTCTGAACCTCACCCCGCTGAACCTCACCTATATTCCAAAACCACGTCAGTTTCACCTCAGATTTTCTGAGTCAGACTTTCAGAGCAAAGCAGACCATAAAGATGGGTAAGTTGTCCCAGGCCTCCAGGATGGTAAATTGTGAAGCTGTTCCAGGATCTCTACCTGGGCTTTTTCCCCGCATTACCAGCCTGTCTTTCAAAAGCCAAGTAGACTATCCTGGGGTTGCAGTCATGTTCTCACTAGCATTTCCTATTGCCTCCCTCCCCTTCCTCGCTCTCAGCATGAGTTTTGTCAAGGTGAAGAATGAAAGCTACATGATGTAGCCCCTTTGAATGCTAAGGAGAACTTCTCCAAAGGAACTTCTCCAAAGGTGAGACATTTGTCTCACCTCCACTCTCCGAGGAGCTCTGTGTTGGTATGCCAGTGTTCCAGGCCAGGCTTACTCCAAAAATACAGTATCCCCAATCCTTCCCATAGTTGGCCTGCTTCATTCCATCCCATGAAGTCTAAAGTATGTTTTAAGAAAACTAGAACTTAATGTAGAGGTTTAAACATTTGCAAGACAATTTGGGCTTGCAAGTAATTTTAACCCAAGGTCATTTGGAAAATGCTATTCCTGGAACCCTATCTTTGGGGTGGAGGGGTGTATATGTGTGTATGTGAGTGTCCTCTTCCCCAAAATAAAATGCTTTAATACATGAACTTTAATAAATGAATTAAGTTGATTAGAAAGAGCTCATGTTTTATAAGGGAAGAAGCACAGTGTGGGAAATTATGTAACAAGGAAGAAACATCCAGTTTTGAAGATACTTAGCAGTACCTAACATATACCTAAGTAGTAAGCATCATAAGTTATTCTGTCCCTAGAAATATAGACATGTTCTGATTTAAGCACCTGACTTATGTTGAGGAAACATACTGGATTCTCAATTTTCCACATGATCCTTGTATTTGAATCCATTTGAACATCCCAAACCCCTGTTTCTGCCATCTCTGGAAGAAAATAGAAATAATATTGGAAAACTGTTATTTGGAAATATTGGTAACTGGTAACCAGTATCATTACCAGTATCTACCAGTATCATTAGACACAAGCTAAACTTTTTGTAGATATTTCCTTAAAACAAAATACTTTGTTTGCTATCTCCTTTCATGAATCATACATTTTTGTGATTCCATGTCAGGCCTGAGTAATATTAATTGAAATTCTAAAGGCAATATAATGTGGTAGTTAAGAGCTCAGGTTCTGGGGCCACAATCTTTTGTAGAGTCTTAACTCTGACCTTTAACAGCTTATGTTCTAGGGTACCTTGCTTAACCTCTCTGGGCCTCATCTGTGCCACATCTGTAAAATGGGGATAAACTGCTATTATCTACTACATAGGGTTGTTATGAGCAGGGGTCTTCAAAAATGTACTTCCAAAATATTTAGGAAAAAAACTATATACTTCCTGGGGCATTAAGCGTCTGACTTGGCTCAGGTCATGATCCCAACTTCCTGCAATCAAGCCCCCATCAAGCCCCCTGCTCAGTGGGGAGTCTGCTTCTCCCTCTCCCTCTACTCCTCCCTGCTTGTGCTCTCTACTCTTGCTTACTCTCTCAAAGAAATAAATAAAATCTTAAAAAAACAAAACTATATACTTCCTCACACATTTTTAAGTTGAAATTTAAAACTTTTCATCAGTGGTTTCAAAGTTTGTTTTGATAAAGGACAGAAAGGAATAAATACTGTATAACATGAAATAAGGTGAGAACTGGTGTGGCTGACATAGTTGATCTGGTTAGAAAAAAAGTAGTTTCATCTATCTTGTTGAATAACTCAAAGAATTGGAAAGGAATCATGGAAAAAAGTTTGTGTTTTAGGTATGTATTTTGAGTAATTCAGCATTCCTAGAACACATACACATAAGATGTGAAAGAGCATCCTTAACCTATTCTATTTTGACTTTTATTAAGAATTTAGAACATCTTGAGGTGTCTGACTGGCTCAGTGAAGAAGCATGTGACTCTTGATCTTGGGGTTGTGAGTTTGAGACCCACACTGGGTGTAGAGATTGCTTAAATAAATAAACTTAAAAAAAAAAAAAAGAAGAAGAAGAAGAATTCAGAACATCTCAACACTGATTACAAAACCAGCAGTGTTTCTAATCATAATATGTTTTGAGTTCCAGGAAGTTTGTATACTCCAAAAACAACAGGGTACAGGACAATGAACTTTAATAAGATTTGTCTTCAATGAAGAGCTTGCCTTTCAGCAAAGTGAAAGAGCTCATGTGAATACAGGTGGGTTTTCAAGCAGTTAAAAAAATAAAGCACAAATGAAAGCTAAGGTCTGGAGACTAATTTCCTTAAAATACCCTTGCTTGTGCCATCTTGCAAAATAAGTGAATACCCAATAGACCTACCCATTTGAGGAGGACTTAATTACAATCATTAGATGAGTCAATACATGTTAAGCTCTTAGAACAGTTCTTGGGATCTAATATGTATTGAGCAAAAGTAAGTTATTATTACTGTCATTATTTTTAGGCCCCCCTTCAGAAAGAATTACGCATACCTACTTTGAGATCCTACCTTATCCTCAGGACTTATTTTCCTGCATTCAGCATCCTTTAGAATTAAGTGACTAACTATCAGAAAAAAATTGTTACATTAGTATTAAAATCATAGCTCTATTCTTCTCATGAGACAAACTCACTCCAGTTATACTGCTGGAACTTTCTGGTCAAATTCCATTTAGTTGGCTGTCCATAAATATGTTATTCTCTTGGATACTCATAACTTCATGTATGGATCAAGCCTTACGCTGAATGTCCCACGTTTCAGAAATCTGTATGATTTCATAAGTACCTTGAGAGATTAGAAGTTACTGGGTAACTGAAGAAATGGAATACAGAATGGAAAGAATTAAAATGTGAAGTTTAAAAAGGCAAGGATAGCTCATTTTAAATACTTTATGCACTAGCCACAGGACCCTTTAAAATATCAAAATCAAGATAGAGACCCCTGACCTAACATGTCACCAAATATGCTGAGTTAGATAGTTCATGTCATTAGAGCTTAGTTCTGTGCTTATAGCTGATGTCTTCCTTAACTTTTTAATTACCAAAACAATACTGTAGAAAAAGATAATCCAAAAGAAGAAAATAGAAGTCAATGATTCACTACTGCCTATAGGTAAAGATTCTGATACATGTTTTCTCATTCTTTTTCTTATGTAAAAACCAAAATTTATACTTTTAATTTTTTTTAACTTTTCACTTTGAGATAATTATAGATTCACATGAAAGTGTAAGGACTAATATGAAGAAATCCCATGTAATCTTTGCCAAGTTTCCCCCAGTGGCATTATCCTGCAAAACTATAGTACAATATCACAACCGTTGATGTTAACATTGATGCAGTCAAGATACAAAACATTTCCATCACCACAAGGATGGTGACTTTTTATAGCTACAACCATTTCCCTCTCACCTCCACCACCTCCTTAAACTCTTGCAACCACTATTCTGTTCTCCATTTCTGTAATTTTATCCTTTCAAGAGTGTTGTGTGAATGGAATCACATAGTATATGGTCTTTTGGGATTGACTTTTTCCACTCAGCATAATTTTCTGGAGATTCATCTAGGTTGTTGTCTGTATTAATAGTTCACTCCTTTTATTTACTGAGTAATATTCCGCATATGGGTATACCCAAAACGTTCACCATTAAATAGCATTGGGTTGTTTCTAACTTGGGGCTATTACAAATAAACCTGCCATAAACATTTGTGTACAGGCTGTTGTTTGAAGAAGTTTTCATTTCTCCAGGATAAATATCCAGCAGTATAATTACTTGGTCATATATTAGTTTTTAAGAAACTTCCAAACTGGGGGCGCCTGGGTGGCTCAGTGGGTTAAAGCCTCTGCCTTCGGCTCAGGTCGTGATCTCAGTGTCCTGGGATCGAGCCCCGCATCGGGCTCTCTGCTCAGCAGGGAGCCTGCTTCCCTTCCTCTCTCTCTCTCTGCCTGCCTCTCTGCCTACTTGTGATCTCTGTCTGTCAAATGAATAAATAAAATCTTAAAAAAAAAAAAAGAAAAAGAAACTTCCAAACTGTTCCAGAATGATGGTATCAATTTACTTTCCTATACAATGTATGAGTGATCTAGGTTCTCTAAATCCTTAACCAGCATTTGTTGTTGTCACCATTTTTTAATTTTAGCTATTCTGATAGGCATTTAGTAATATCTCATTTTGGCTTTAATTTGGATTTCTCTGTTAATAATATGGAATATTTTTTCATATGCCTCTTTGCCATCTGTATATATCTACTTTAGTGAAATCTCTGTTCATATCTTTTCCCCATTTTCTAACTGGATTGTTCCTTTTTTTTTTTTAAACTGTTAAATTTTGGGAGTTCTTTATATATTCTAGGTAGTTGTCCTTTGTCAGATATGTGGTTTGTAAATTTTTTTCCCAGTCTCAAGATTGTCCTTTGATTCTTTTCAAGGGGTCTTTCACAGATCTAAAGTTTTTCATTTTAATTAAATCTAATTTATCCATTTTGCCTTTCATGGATTTTAGTTTTGGTGTCAAGTATAGGAACACTGCCTAGACCTAGTATCCAAAGATTTTCTTTTTTGCCTAAGAGTTTAATAGTTTTATATTTTACATTTAAGTCCATGATCCATTTAGAGTTAATTTTTTGCTCAAAGTGGTAGATTTAAACCGAAGTTCTCCCCTCCCAACCCCCACCATGTCCCAACTGCTCTAACACCATTTGTTGAAAGGCTTCCCTTTTTTTTTTTTTTTTTTTGACTGAGTTGATTTTGAACCTTTGTCAAGGCATATTTGCACAAGTCTAAATCTGGGTTCTCTCTTCTATTCCATTGATCTATGTGTCTATCCCTCCACCAATACACACAGGCTTGATTACTATACCTATGTAAATCTTGAAATATGGTACACTGATTCCAACCATTTTTTTCCTCCTTTTTCAGCATTGTCTTAGCTATTCTAGCTCCTTTGCCTTCCCTTATAAACTTTAGGATTATCTTGTCTATAAGAAAATTTTGCTGGAATTTTGATTAGAATGCATTAAACCTATACACCAATTGGAGGCAAATCAATATATTTCCTATGTTAAGTATTTCAATCCGTGAGCATAATATGTCTCTCCATTTATTTAGATCTCTGATGTCTTTTGTCAGCATCTTATAGTTATCATCATACAAGTACTAAACATGTTTTGTTATATTTATATCTAAAAGTGGGATCATACTGTTTCAAACCAACTTTTTTCATAAAAGTGTATATTATAAACATTTTCCAAATCATTAAGTTGTTTCAACATAATTTTTAATTGACTCATAGTTCTGGATTTTAATATTCTTGGTAACTTAGCTAATGTCAAAAGACTTATTTCCTGGTTTTTAAATTTTTTCTGACCCGTGACTGGGGCCTCCATTTCAACAAAACATTCAACTCTTACTCTTGCTACCTTCTAAGTTGCAGTGGCTTTATTGCATTTTTTTCGTATTGCTTTGTGTAATATTTTTACTCAATAGAAACCTTCAGTTAATTTGTTGGTTCTTAAAATTTTATCAACAATGGCATATCTGATCAGATACTAATTTTTATTGTTTAGCTAGACATAATGCTGATATTTGCTACATTGCTGTTTGAAAAATCTAATAAAATCAGTTCAACAACAAGACAATCGGTCAATAACTACTTTGACTCCTAGCTATGCTGTAATTTGTTATTGCCAAGCCATTGACCTTTTCTGTGCTAGCTGCACCTCAGCCCACTGAAAGCCCACCTGTGTGTCCCTCAGCAGGTAGTGGATTCACACTGACAATAAGTACGAAAAATAAAGTGATTTTTATCTTGGTGATGAGATGCTTTAGGAGAAGGACATAATGAGATGGAATAAGCACTTTGTTTTAGACCCAAACAATTCTGTATTTGGATCCCAGCTCTGTCATTTACCAGCTTTTCAACCTTGGGCAAGTTACTGACTCTCTCAGACCAAGAGTCCTCATCTCTATCATCTATAAGGTAATCATAATACCCGTCTTAATAAGTAAGTTACTTCATCGAAGTATGCAGTCTAATACCTGATATGTAGCAAACACTTAGTAAATGTTAGCTATCATTGCCGTTGGTTTTTATTAATAATAACTGAACTTTAGCTCTTGTTGCCCATAAATGTCAATACATGCCCAGGAAGCTTTCCTGTACAATGGGTGTTTTTGTGCATATCTTTCTTCATTACTAGAGTATAAGTGTCTAGAACCCTGAAAACTTTGTATCCCTTGGCATTTAGTACAGCAGAACTTTCCTAAAGAAACTTGAGTTTCACAAAAATCCTTGCCATATACAAGGGTGGAAATTTACCATGAAAAGAAGCCATTAACCATAACCGCTTTTTAAAAATGGCTTCCTTAAACTAGGAAAACATTTTAAAGACCACAAATGACCCAGATAAGGAAGATTTTTGTATTCCCTCCCTGAAACTAGACACTTCACAGTTTAGGAATGTGAATCAGTTTCCAGTTAAGAACTCATGGATTTACCTATTCATAGATTATGGCATGGAGTGGTTCAGGAAGCAATTTTTGTTTTGCCAACTGAAGAACTCTTCTTTGTATATTAAAAAGAAGTTTTCAGATTTCTGCCAATGATCATTTTTCACTGGTAACCCAGAGGAGTTTTGAATTGTCATTTTGTGGGCTTTATCAGGAAGCTTAAGTCCAGGATTTAATTAATCAGAGAACTCAAGATGGGGTTTCTACATTTTCCAGTTTTGAAATCTATTTAATGTGGCTAATAGACCGAACATTTATCATGTTAGTGTTCACAGTGGGGGCAATGAAATATAACATTACATAATTCTTTAAGAAGATCCTGAGAGTTTAATGGAAAGTCTAATGGCAGAAGACACTTGGGAACGCAGAGATGCATAATCCTCTCGAAACTATTTGTATGTACATAAGATGAACAAGCTATCGTCTTTCCAAATTTTCTTTTCAGTTTCCACAAAAAAAAAAAATTTAAAAAAATAAACAAGGGCAAGCGAGGTAGAGGAACAGGGCTGTTACTATAGCTGGAATGATAGGAAAAGCCCAGCTGATCTATAGATGATATAACATGCAGGTGTTTGCTGTGGTCTAACTACATAACCTTGATTGCAATAATGTTTCTATCTTCCTAAAGTGATCGTGAAATAAAATAATAGAGAAACATGTTGTAAGCTCTAAAAAACTATGCAAATGTACCATGTTAATTAACCAGTCCATAAATATTTATTAAACACCCACTATATACCAGAGTCTGTCCTGGGGATAAAGGTAAAAAGTTAAATAAAGTAGATCTCTAGCAGGGGTGCCTGGGTGACTCAGTCAGTTAAAGCTTCTGCCTTTCCGCTCAGGTCACGACCCTAGGGTCCTAGGATCGACTCCCACTTCAGGCTCCTTGCTCAGCAGGCAGTCTGCTTCTCCCTCTCCCTCTGCCTTCTGCTCCCCCTGCTTGTGCTCTCTCTCTGTCAAATAAATAAAATCTTAAAAAATAAATAGGTCTCCAGCAGTGAGGAACCAATAGCGCACCAAGAAAAAGACAGACTCGTGGACCACTTAAGTACAGGGAAGTATCATAGGTGTGCAGAGGGAGAATATTCCAGGTGTAGTTGTGGAATTGGATTGCTGAGGGGGCTATGCACAGGGTTTGAGAGTCGAAAACTCAAAAGCCACATTGTAAAGACCACCCATGTTCAAGTCGAGGGAATATCAGGAGGGAAACTGAGTCAAAAAAGTTTGACCCAGTTGCCAAAGCCCTTAATTAAATAGGCGGAATGATGGGGAGAGGTCAGAAAGTGGCAGAACTAGGAACTGGGCAGATGTGGTATGGAGCAATAACATGAGCCTCTAGGGAGGAGGGGGTTTGATACAATAGTTGAAAGAAGTAGCCTGAAAGTAGCATTGCAGGGCCTAGAGAATGGTACCACCCCAAGTTTGGTGCTTAGGCTGTGAGAGCATGAACAGTCTTCTCAGAAGAGTCTGAGCAGTTAAATGTCCTGGAGGAAGGTGGAACAGGGTGGGGGAAAAGGAACCGTGAGAAGGATAACGATGCAGGGGTCCAGTAATAGCAATATGTGTCATTTATTGAGCACCTAGGATGTGCTAGGTACTGTACGTGGCTGTTTTATGCATTTAATCCTCATAGGACACTACAGACTAATTGCTATCATCTGGATTTTACGGATGAGGGCATAAGGCATAAGAGAGGCCATATGCATCACTTAGGGTCACGCAGCAAATCTACTTTAGGATCACTGAACCGAGATCTACCTGAGTGTGAAGCTGTGCTTTTGCACTGTTCCACATCCGTCAGAGAGAGCACTACGGAAAGGATTTGGAGGGAAATCAGAGAGGATGACAAGAACCCAAGGGAGGAAGCAGCACTAAATGGGAATGGAAACATAGTAGAAGAGAACACTATTAACCAGAGATGCTTGTGTTTTTACTGGTGGATGAGAATTCCAGGGCTATGAGAACTGGAGTTGCTTAGACCTCTAGTGCAGTCTTAGACCTGCCAAGCTTAGCAGTCTTCTTGCTGCAGGTTTAGGTAGAGCACTGCTGTGAAGGGATGGGGGTGGGGGGGGGGGTTTCTGAAGAGGCTTAGCTTCCTGAGATGTCAGTAGTCAGTCTTTCAGCATGGGTAATGGAGACCAAAGAAGGAAGTATGGGCTGACACTGGCCTCACTTGCATGCTGGTAGGACCGCTGGTGGGACCCAGTGGCCACTTTGTACTTGGGGACATCTAGAGCTATGTGGTACAAACTGGAATTTTCATTGGACTGTAGTGAAAAAAATAGATGGCGGTTTACCAGTTACTGTCCAAGACAGCTTTATAACAGAGACTGGGAAAGGAAATATTTTTGCCATCCAGGCACAGTTAATGTCCCACTTTCCTTTATAAAGGGACACTTAATGTTACAGATGAAATGGCAACTCCCCATAGCCCATGCAGAGAGGTAGTACGTTGACTGTGGGCACAGGCCAGGACCAGAGACTTTACTGGAAGCAAGCTCTGATTCTCCGGGAGAATAGTAGTCCAGATCTGCCTCTGGTAAGTGTGGCCTCAAGGGGGATCAGATTAGGAGAAGCAAAGAAAAGACAGAGGGTGAGCAGCTGAAGAAAAGCCATGACTCTCACAACCTTGCTTTCACTAAAGTGCTTCCCCTGGAATTCTTGATTGCCTTAAACATAAATATGCCCTTCAAAGTAACACGTGTGCCATCTGATCCAGTCTATCACATCAGTGATTGGGGCACTGAGAGAATAAATAAATGTCCTCAGAAAGGATAATAAAGAAAAAAGAAGGGGAAATAGCCTTAAAAGCCTTCAGTTTGTATAGGATGCTTGTAGAAATTGGATCCTTACTGTAAATGTGATTTCTGCAACTCTGCAGATAGGAATTCTGTTTTCCCTTTGAACCCTGTCAGCACTTTATCTGTACCCCTCTCATGACACTTTTCCATATTCTGCACTGTGTAATAATTTTTATGTTTTTCCTACCTCTACTAAACTGTTAATACCTCAAGGGCAAGGAGAGTACTGATTACATTCTGGATCCCCCACAATGCTTTGCTGCCTTCAGTAGCTACTCAGTGTTCTGTGTAGTCCAAGGACATTACGATTCCTCTGAATTTGTTATTTCTTTACTTGGCTACTAAAGACATCACTTTGCAAAGCCGGTCTAACCTTTTTCTGGAATCAGAGACTAAAGTATTTTAAAAGTGTTTTAGGGGCACCTGGGTGGCTCAGTTAAGGGTCTGACTTCTGCTCAGGTCATGATCTCAGGGTCCTGGGATCAGGCTGAGATTCAGGCTCTGTGCTCAGCAGGGAGTCTGCTTATCCCTTTGCCCTTTCCTTCCCTTCCCCGCCCCTCCCCATAGTCACTCTCTCAGATAAATTTAAAAAAAAATTTTTTTTTAATGTTTTTTAATGTTTTGAATATGTGGGAGAAATACTTTGTTTGGGGAATGTTGTTAAGCCCTCTCATCAAAAATAGCCTTTCCATCTACTTCCCAGTTCTGCCAGATCAGAATAATTGGCAAAGGTAGTTCAGAGGAAGAAGTAATGTTAATGCTTCTGCTCATGGCTGTGCAAGTGCAAGTGGAGGAGGAAAATGTATGGTGGTTGATGGGTGGGATGCTATATGCTATAAAAATGTTCAGCCAACCAACTGAACAAGGGTGCACAGATTAAGATTTTGTGAAATACCTCCCACGGCTTTTATATATTCCTGTGTACTCTGTGATCCTAGGCCAGCAGTCTTTTTTTTTTTTTTTTTTTTTAGAGAGAGCAGGGGAGGGGCAGAGGGTGTGGGAGAGAGAATCCCAAGCAAACTCTATGTTGAGCACAGAGCCTGATGCAGGGCTCAATCTCATGACCCTGAGCTGAATCAAGAGTCAGATGTTTAACCAACTAAGCCACCCAGGTGCCCAGGCCAGGAGCATCTGAAAGGAATCTGGTGATGAGACGTCTCACGACATAAGCAAAGTGAGTGGCCCTTTAAGAGTGGCCTCCTCAGATGGTGAAGAAGGCAGCAGCTCCGAATGGGAGCAAGAGGTGGCCAGAAGACACATGTGGTACTCTCAGTCCTGGGCAGAACAGCTCCATTCTTAAGGCTGCTGTTGCTCCTTTGGGACTACTACACAGGTATTAGCATGGAATAAAACCAGTGACATGATAGCCATTTTATTTTTGCAAAATCTACATAAGCATGGGTCCCTCTCTGTAGTCTTAGGGGTTTGTTACTCAAATCTTAAGTCTGGTTTTTCTTGGAAAATTGGAAGCAATGATTGGGCAGGTAACAGCAATCATTGTGAACATGGAGCAGAAAGGAGGCTTGGCATCGAAAGAAATGAAATATTGCCATTTGCGACGATGTGGATGGAACTAGAGGGTATTATACTTAGCAAAATAAGTCAATCAGAGAAAGACAATTATCATATGATCTCCCTGATATGAGGAAGTTGAGAGGCAACATAGGGGGTTTGGGGGTAGGAAAAGAATAAATGAAATAAGATGGGATCGGGAGGGAGACAAACCATAAGAGACTCTTAATGTCACAAAACAAACAGGGTTGTGGGGGGGTGGGGGGCCGGTGTGGTCAGGTTATGGACATTGGGGAAGGTGTGTGCTATGGTGAGTGCTATGAAGTGTGTAAACCTGGCAATTCACAGACCTGTACCCCTGGGGCTAATAATACATTATATGTTAATTTAAAAAATTAAAAATTATTAAAAAAAAAAAAGGAGGCTTGGATAGTGAAGGATAGGAACGTACATGTTGACTGTTAGCATGGACTGTGTTAGAAACCCTACAGTGGTCACTTTCAGAGGCTATTACAGACTTCCCCCTCGGAAATATAAACATGAAAACATTTGGGTTTGGCCTGTCTTTACAACAAGTATGTTTCTTCAAATAAATTATTGCATTAAGATGAATTTGTTTCTTCTTCCCTAAAGAAAAGAGTTTTTGTACCCTGTGTGTTGGAGATATTATCAGTGGAAGAACTTATCTCTATATGAAGATCAACCCCTATGGAGCATGGATAGCCCTGCCAAGATTCCCAGTAGCTTGTTTAATCAGCTGCCTTAGTGCAGAAATTTTCAGTTAGTAGAATTGTCCATTTTCACCCCTTACTTGCTTATAGATCCAGAGACCAGGTCACCAGATTTGTACTCCTAGTCATCCTTTGAGGAGAGGTGACACCTCATTTCCCTGAAATGAAGATAAGTACTGTCTATGTGTGTTTGGGTTGGAGAGAGCAGCCTATAGTGAAGGTAGCCCTCTCTACCTACCCACCACCATCAGTCATGCCAAGTTGCAGGGTGGGGTCTACATAGAAAATGGCTCAGACAGAGCCAGATGGACTGGTTGGATGTCCCTTCACTGAATGGCTCACTCTGACCTCTGCCTGAAGTAAGAAATTGAAGACCAAGATGACATAGCTGTGGTCACACAAAGCTTATTAACTACATTGGTTGTCTTTGTTTATTAAGGAACTCTTATATTCTTTTTTTTTTTTCTGAAACAAGAAATTTGAACCACATTTTGTTTGAGATACTCCAGAGAGATGTAGCAATGTGGTTACCATTTTACAAACTTTTAAACAAAACTGTTAGCAGTTTACAACTTTGTTTAAAGAACAATGGTTTGGAGCACAGGCCTGTCTTAGCAAGACCCAGAGGACAGTGATGAAGGCAGAGAAGAATCCAGAGCCATGCTGCCTGACTAAGGCTTGCTTTTGCAAAGCCTAGGAATCTGAAGATTAGGGTTGAGGTTCTCTTACCATTTTGCAGGAGTAGCAGTAAATTTAGCCCTGTTGCTTTGGTGATTTACACCAATGCCCTCAGGTTGTTGGCTCTCTTCAAGTAGAAGAGAAATTCAGGAAAAGTGAGGATGAAAACAGTCCCCTCCGTTATTTTCCCTTACCCCAGAGACTGATCAACTGAGTGCCACCATTTTTAGTATACCTTATTCATTGCCCGGGTTTTTCCCTCCTTGTTCTTCACTTCCATATTTCATACCTTTATAGTCACTTCTCTCTGTAATAGCTAAAACCTTACCTGTGCTTTTATTTTTTTTTCCTGAAGATTTTATTTATTTACTTATTTATTTATTTAATTGAGAGAGCAAGAGAGAGAGAGAATGCAAATGGGGCAGGGTGGAAAGGAAAGAAACTCAAGCAGACTGTGATGGGCCTGGGGCCAGCATGGGGCTTGATCTCACAACCCTGAGATCATGACCTGAACCAGAATCAAGAGTTGAACACTTAATCCACTGAGCCACCCAAAGCACCCCTACCTGTGCTTTCCATTCTATTTTTTCTTTTAAAATATCTGCCTTTACCTGTCTTCTCATGATACAACTTACATTTATAATAAATGTCATTTTTGAGTTGTTTCTTCTACTATAGTTGACTCTAGCTATTGTTCTTTTAACCTTGTCTTGGCAATGTTAACATGAACACCTAACAAGAAGTGTGTAAGTCTCATAAACAGTCCTCTAAAAGCATACAAGTATTTATGCCTATGTCTGTTTTTTATGCCTATGCTAGTTTTTCTAGCCTTTTTACAAAGCTGAGTTAGTAGATAATGAGTTTGCCTACCAAAGATCAAAACTGAAATAGCCTATAATTGAAGTTGACCAATAATATTGATTTTAAGGAATCAACATTCAGTTTCCAAGTACATGAAACACATATGTATTATAGGAATTGACACATGCTTTTTTAAAACTCAGTTTATGCTCCAGGAAGGCATTTCTTTCAGATCAATTGCAATTTCAGTCAGACAACTTCATAGCTTATGTGTAATACTGTGATTAAAATGTTAACTAATTCTGGAACAAAGGGAATTCCAAGTAGATCTAATCATTGAAAAGGGCAGTTAAAGGGCTGTAAGATTAACCATTTTTAACCTAAAACATGGCATTTCTCATGTACCCTTTAAGCAGTACTGACAAGTATTTCCTGGAGATTAATGAATTAATGGGCTGAGGGAAGGTCATTAATCCTTATACAAAGGTAGTTTGGAAAGCAGAAATGAAAAACAACTGCAAGGTCAAGGTGATGGAATCCCAGGAGATGTTTCAGAAGATTTCAGAAGATTACTTCCCTTTTCAGCAAACCCGTACTTACTACTGTTCTCACTCTCCCTTCTCCTCATGGCATACCTCCTACTCGGGTTTTCAACCTCCTGGGATGCAATTAAGCTTCTGAAAATGTCTTGTAATCTCTCCTTCCACCAAACAAAACCCTTTTTTTTTTTTAGATTTAGACAGTTTATTACTTACATAGTAAGGGAAAATCAGCCAAACATACCTGTGATCTTAAACAAAACCCTTTTTATCAATGAGCTTCCTCTTCTCACGGTTTCTTAAAACCATCTTGGAAGCTACTCATTTTACATAGCTTCTTGCCATCAAATACATTTATTGGTTTAGATAGAGTTGTGCATGAGAGTCTAGAAAATAAAAAACCAAGGCAGTCAGAATATACCTCCTCTGGATTTTGATTAGATAAATATCTATGTGTGCTGTACATATGATATATAGAAAATATGAAATTCTGTCAGAGGACAGCCTGGATTGATGGAACAGTCAGACCTAGATACCACTTCAGCAAATCACAAGAGGTGGACTCATCTGAAGGACACAGAAACAAGTTTGTACAATCAGGATACCATTACAAGCAGAAGTATAGGCTTCCAGACTATGGAACACCCCCAGGGATATACACTAGCAGATGACGATGGCAGACTTTGTGGAAGCTCAGTCTTCCTCTAGGCCACTAGCCTGCACCCATTCTGCATGTTGGCTAATCTGTATCTGTTCCAACAACCCTCCCATCTGGCCAGATTTATTAATCTCAGGATTATGCAAGATAGCATGTGCCTTAGGTAGCAAGAAGGTCTCTAGCAGAAATAGAACAAATGGTGGCAGAGCATCTAGAGCCATGTGGTGAAAGACTATACCAATAAACCCCACTCTGGTTCTTTACCCAAATAATTGTTGAGACCTGGAGAATGATTCTAAGTTGGAAAAGGAGATCTGCCTTCATGTGTGGGCATTGTCTTCTGTAATAGTGTTTCCCTGGTGAAAGTTTTAGGATCCAGAAGCCTGCTCCCTTGCCTCTGCCGGGTTATGGTGGTCACCTTCCTCACCTTCCTGAAAGCTTCTTTTGGAATCCTTCAGATGTTTTAAAGCCCATTGAATTCACTCAAGTGGTGACTGGTTGTTCCACTAATCTAACCAGTACTCGGATTCCTATAGTATGTTTTCACATGTTTGGAAAATACTAAATACCAGAGTTCATTTTGCTGCTTAAAAAGAATAAAAACACTGAAAATTAGTAAGATAGCATAAATGTGCTAAAGGAAACTCTAAGAACAATCTTCTGGTCACTAGGGCAAAGGGTAGAAATACAGAAGCCCCATTAAAATGGCAACTGGCATTTTGCCACTAACATGTATCTGATCTAACTCTAAAAGCATAAGATCCTTGTCAGTTTTGTGACAGAGCCAAGAGATGTAAATTTGTAGCTACCAATTCAAACTGAGCTACTGTTTTAATGCTTGACGTACAGGTGAAAATCTTTATGTTCTTCCATACTGTTAAAAAAAAATCCTTGTTTATACATAGATTAGTTCCACTAGACCTAGCTGGACCTTTTGAGTTCTCTTTTCAACCAAAATTGCCTTCCTTGTACAAATGAACTATCCAGATGTGGAAAGGAACATAATAATAAAATCGTGTGCCAAAATAACTAGATTATTTAGGTCATGATTGCAGTTTTATAATACCATCTGGGAAAATTACTAAGTGCGTGTGAATTTGAGGTAAACTGAAGTTTTTCTCCCTTCAGTAGGCATTATTGCCTCTTGGCACTTTCTTGGTGGTGGAATTTCCTAGTCACTTTGCTTAACTTTAAGGGTGATAGATCCACAATTGTGTAATGGTTTGAACTGGAGCCTTCCTTCTACTTCCATTTGGCGGGCTTTTAATGCATTAGTACAGTCTCTGAAAATTGACCTACCCACTTAACAATAGGATAGTAAAACTTGTTTTGTGTGTACAAATGCTGTCTTTCCAAATTAGGAAAAAACAAATAAAACCCCTAGAAGTCCCTCATTTTAAAAGGAGTAATTTAATACTCTACTGTTAACATTCTCCCAAGGTAGTGTTACATAATTACTGCTACACAGGAAGAGTCATTTCCCATTCTGGAATAATTTGCACACATTTAGGAATTTCATTGTCTCCTCAGAATCTTCTGGGCTGTAAGCCCATAAATTATCACATTTTGCATATGGAACTTCCATACATGATTTAAATTTTATGGGCGGAAAGAGCAAGAGAATTGAAAATAAAAAATAGTTACTTGCTAATGGCTAGGAAATCTCAGGGAAAGGAGTTACTTCTGTAACATAGATCAAGGAAATTTATAGTTTGCTTTTAATAATTGGCTTTCTGGGTTTATTTTTTAAGTGCCAAAAGCACAAAATTTGGTATTTTAAATTCATACTGTCTGTGCATGTGAAATGAAGTGTCTAGAGCAGTGATTTTTAGGGTCCTGAAGAAAACACTTTATTTAAATGCTAGTTCCCTGGGTTTCTAGATATGGTCTAAAAGACCTCTTAAAACAGGGAATCCCAAGTTTCGTGTGTTTTCTGGGTCCTTGTGGCATTTATCAGTTTCCCAGGAGAACCTGGCATACCACATTTTCAAGACTAAATTTTGTTAGAACACTAATACCATGTATAACGCTATGGTGTGTTTTCTATGTTAATAATAATAATGATGATAATAGCTCCTGATTATCAACACTTACTGTGTGACACTAACTGTATTTAATACTTTAGACTTCTCATTTAGTGCACCCAACAAGGCAAGTATAGTTAGTATCTCCATTTTATGATTAAGGAAACTTAAGGCCTTGAGAATTTAAGTAATTTGTTGAAGATCACACAGAACTGGAATTAAGAGCCATGATGCCATCTGGGAAAATCCACACTCATAGGCATTATGTATAATGATAATGAACACATCTATTTATAGGTTTAGTTGTAAATGGTGTTCTGTTTGGTAATGATGTACTCCATTCAGACAGCCCTTACTTTGTTCTAGTGTTTGGGTATTGCTGCTTATCTAGTTGCTACTATAATTCCGAGATCAACATTAGATTGTAGGACCCAGGAAGTTGCGTGGCATTTGTTTGTTACATAAATAAGTAAACCAATGAATACATGTGTGTCCTTACCAAACACGGCCTGGGTCATCTTCTTTTGTTTTTGTGATTCCCCTTCATACTGGGTGTAAATGGTAGTGGTAGTAGTGGCAGCAGTGGTGACTGTCATTTTTGGCAGATATAGGACATGCAATAATGTCTACTGACTATTACCATCAGCTGATATTCCCTTGTAATTGCATATTTGTCAGAAGCCAGCAGTCTTTGGCCAATTTCTCGACACATTTGGAAAGCAGCTACTTGAAATATTTTACAGTGTTTTTTTGCTCCATGGCTTTCTTTATTGGACGGTGCAATTTTAACAGTCTGTGTTACACAAGAGTAGTTAGCTGAATTTCTGTAGGTTGATATTTGTTTACTATCTCTTGAAAACAAGCATATGCCTCTGCCTCTGACTAGTTCTGAGACCTTGGGAAAACTTTCTTAAGCCTCCATTTTCATCTGTAAAATGAGGAGGGTAGACTGGATCAGTTATTTTAGAGGGATTCCTTTTCCTTTATTTCAGTACTCTGTAATTTCTTTCTTCCCCCCCCCCACCACTGAAAACCTACAAGAATTCCAATACATCAACATCAAAGAACAGTATGCTGGTTGAAGTTCAGAGTAGCAGGCTTTAATATAGGGCCACACAGATGGTCATCCCTAACCTCTTTTTTTCATTTATTTTATTAAGGTATGATTTATATGAAGTAAAATTCACACCTTATAGTGTACAGTTCTGCAAATTTTGACAACTCCATACAATGATGCTATAGTTAAGACATTGTGCAGTTCTGTCACCCCAAAACGTTTTCTCTCACCCCTTTCTGAGTCAGCCCCTCCCCTGAGGTCCAGTGGCAGCCACTGATCTGCTTTATGTCTCTTCAGTTTTTCATTTTCCACACTGTCATGTAAATGGATTCATTCAGTATTTACCTTTTTGGGTCTGAGTTCTTTTACTTAGCATAATGCATCTGAAGTCCATCCATATTGTTGTATGTTTACTTAATTTTGCTGAGTAGTAATTCATTGTATGAGTGTACTGTATAATGGAAAATTTATTAATTCACTAGATGGATATTTGGATTCTTCTCCGTTTTTGGCAATTACAAATGAAACCACTGTTAATATTGTTGCTTAACATTTTAAGATTAATGATGTGTCAATTAGTTGTTAAGTTATATTAGCATCAAATTCAAGAATCATTGAGGAAAGAGATACACTGCAGTCTGCATCTACAAATATGTTTCATTATGATCACCACCACCACCCCCAAATCCAAGATAGAGTCCTTAGTAACTTCTTTACCCATACCCACCCTTCAAAATGTTGATAACTATCTTAGCTATAGCTTGGGCACAGATTGAATAGCTTATAAATAGCAGAAATTTACTGCTCAGAGTTCTGAGGATTAGAAGTTTGAGGGGCACCGGGGTAGCTCAGTCAGTAAAGTGACTTCCCTCAGCTCAGGTCATGATCCCAGAGTCCTGGAATGGAGGCCCACATCGGGCTCCCTGCTCAGTGGGGAATCTGTGTCTCCCTCTCCCACTGCCCCTCCACCCCAACTCATTTTCTCTCTCTCCCTCTAAAAAAAAAAAAAGAAAAAGAAAAAGTAGTAGTTTGAGATCAGGGTGGTCAGTTGAGGGCCCTCTTCTAGGTCACCGACTTCTCATTTTCTCACGAAGTAGAAGGGTCTAGGGTATTCTCTAGGGCCTCTTTTTATAAGGGCATTCATGAGGGCTCATGACTTAAACATCTCCCAAAGTTTTTACCTCTAATTCCACCACATTTAGGGGATAAGATTTCAACATAAGGATTTGGTGGGGACACATTCAGACCATGGAGGTAGCCATTTTTACTCTTCTTGTTTAGAGAGGAAATATGAGGACATGTCATCTGAATTTGAGCTGGCGTCAAGATAAATAAAGTCATGAGTAGACCTCTAGTAGTTTGGGGAACTTGAAGAATGGAGCTGAAATATCTCGTGCCCCACATTCCCATGTAATAGAATGTCTCTGTAATCTTGGAGTCTCAGTTTTGGTTGTTTTCAGTGGGAAGCTGGGCAAATCCACTGGGAAATTTGACTTTCCCAAGTTAAAAATGATGCTCTGTTATTGTGCTTTCAAATATTCTCTTGTGTTAGGAAGGGTGAAAGTTTATAAGTAGATCATTCCTGCGACCAAACCCCTATCTCGCTGCCCCACTTGCTCCTTAAACAGGAAGTTTGCCATGTGTACAGTGTGCCAGACTGAGGATTAGGGCACTTGGTTTTTTATACCCCATTTCTCTACAGCAGTAAACATCTATAGCTTAGTCATTTCAGATGTGTGTTCTCCTCCATTTAGGGTGACTCACCACCCTGGTTTTCCCAGCATAGTCCTGGTTTTAGCACTGAAAGTCTTGGATTTTTGGATCTCCCCACTCCCAGGTGCCCCAGGAAAATTGATTATCCTTTATGTTCCCAGAGTTCCCAGAGTTGGATCCAAGCAGCAGATTCTAACACCTCTGCTTATTGAATCTCCTGAACCACACAAATATATTTTTTGAACTAAGAATGGGCAGTTCTAGTTCTGATGCAAGAATGTATGGTGGACCATTAGAGATAAAGTTTCAACAGACTAGGAAAGATCTATATGAATTTTAGAAGAATTGGTAGATACAAGGATTTTGGAGGGGAGGGGGTGGGGGGGGTTGGGTGAGCCTGGTGGTGGGTATTAAGGAGGCACTATTACATGGAGCACTGGGTATGATGCATAAACAATGAATCTTGGAACACTGAAAAAGAATTAAATTTAATTTTAAAAAAATTTTTTAGAAAAATGGATTTTTGTTTTGTGTTGCTTTTGCCTTTGTTTTAATTCTGTGAATCTTCAGCAAATGGATTGAGTCTTAGAGGATATCTTTCTTTAATTGTCAAAATTCAAGTGGTAAATCACAGTTTGATATTGTTCAGACAATCCTAAATGTCCCTAATACACAATGGTACCCTTGTCAGCAATATTACAAGCATAGTAAGTAGAATATAGTTACATTAATGGGCCTTATCACAGATAGTTATATATTGTTCTAACTCTAGCCAAATGAATTTTATTTCTTCTTTCAAATCTTAACCAAAATTTGCCAAACAAGAATTACGATGAAAAAAATGTCAGTGATTTTTTAATTCAAGTACTAACACATTTAACTTATTTAAGAAACAAGCCTCTATCTCAGTCACAGGCTTTTCTCCCCTAATACAAAGTTATTTTTTAATTGGTTGGAGGGAAATACACTAATAAGATTTTAAATTCTGAACTACAAACTGCACCTGCTTAGGATCTAAAACTGAAATGGAAAACACAAGGCTTAACCCCACATGCTCCCTCATCAAATGCAAAAGGTTCTTAAAATAGCTTCGCATGAAGATGTTCAGAGCAGCTGAAAACCAAGATGCTGGTGTCCTTACTTAAAACCTGGCAGCTTGTTACCATGGTTCAGAGCAGCTGCCCCTATCACTTTCTGTTCCAGGGCCAGGAGCATCAGCTCTAAGGAGAAGCACAGTAAGAGCCTCTGCTTTATCTACGTTGCTATCATCCCCTGAATTCTACTTTCCTAGTCAAGGGGCTGTCCCTAGATCCACCATGAAGATCTGTGACATTTCATTCCAAGCCACAAACATGAGGAGAAAAGTTTCCAAACAAACTTAAATAGGTATATAATAAATTCCAGGAAAAATGTAAGAAAGAAATGAAGTCTTGTGCATTTGATGGGTGGTAGCTGTTAAGAGACAGTAACAGTTATGTGTGGTATCTTACACACTGCTACCTTTCAATAGCTTAGTTACCAGCAGATCAGGGTGCTCTCTCAAAATTCATTGGAAAGAACTTCTTCATTACTTTAAGACTATTCTCTTCAGCTCTGTTTACTTTGCTGTAGCTCTCAGTTAACCATGTTTACTGTTTTTTCCCATAGAGAATTTTTTCCTGGGATATTCTCTCTTACCCATGATAAAATGCTTCTCTCAAGGGGCCCCTTATGCTTCTTTTTTTTTTTCCCACAATACTTCATTTATTTATTGTATAAGTTTGGCAAACAGCACAAAAATCCAGCAACATTTTAAACATGTAAAAAAGTCAAATGCTGAACAGTACTGGGGATTTTTTTCACGTAATTAGTAATAATGAGAACACATTTAAAATACTGCAAAGCTAGCAAAATGAGGGTGCCTGGCTTCTGAACATATACCACGAACACACACACACAAACACACACACAGAAACAATATAATTTATCTTTACAAAAATTACAGCCAAGAAATAGACAAGAAGGATGTTAATAATGAAGATATTAACACATATGTTCACTACATATATCTCATACATTGAAATGCTACATCTTGTATCCTGAAATACCATGTGTAGAGAGCCAAGCAGAGTAAATTTACGCTCATCACTGAGGTTAAGAATTATCAGAGAAGAATTTAGTGCTTATATGTAACATGTTCAATTAAAACTTTCTATATAGCAATTCCTGTATCATAACAATGTGTTCCACTATATATCGGAGAAGTTGAATCTTCTTTGTTGGCAGTATAAAATTTCTGACTTAAGCCCCTTATGCTTCTAACCAAAGCAGGATCTGGATTGGTGGATAATTGGTATGATCCGATGAGACGATGTTTTATGTTGCTGGGCTGGTGGCCCTAACCAGCAGTTTAAAATTCCATTTGCATTCGCATGTAGGTGAATATACTGGCTCCTGTACTAAAAAGAAGAAAGCAGTAGCTTACATTTCTTTTGGCCGCTAAACTGATTTTTCAAGGGCCAGAGGAAGGAACTGTTGGGTGAGTACCTAGAAGGGAAATGGAGGCAAGAAGAGAATCAGGTTGGGGGAAGTCCTGAAGCTCTCCTCTGTCAATAAACTTTCCAATTGGCTGCTATCACCTTCAAATAGTAGAGTTTGGAGTTGTGAATACTCATGTTGAAAACTCAGACTTTTACCGTTCTTTCATTTGAGAAATTACTTATGAGACTGTGCATTAAAGAGAAAATTAGCTGTGCTAACCCCTTAGGTGTCTAAAACCTGGTTTTTCCATCTGCTGAACAGGGGATGATACCCACCTTTTCTATCACACAGGGTAACTATAGGATCAAGTTGAGTGACTGATAATTGAATTCCTTTAATGGTATAAAACACTTCATAGGGTAAAATGACATTGTTGTTATGATTAAGGTGAGCATAAAAAGTCTCAGGGTGAGAAACATGGTACTGCCATTCTTTCATATGTAGCCTCCAATGACATACTGTCTCTGAAAAACAGATTAGACAGAAATTTCTTGAACTTCTGTCAGATTTGAACGCCAGATAGCTATAAGGCTATAATACAGATTTTGTTCTGATGTCTTCCTTAGAGACTCCCTGTCTAACCCAGTTCTGAAGAAGCAAACAGAAGCAAACAGTATCAGTTATGTGAACCTTTTATGTTTAACATTTGTAGCTTAGAAGAGAAATGTCAACATCCTTCAAAGAAGGCTCAAGTATTTCTACTAAAATGTATATACCAACCTGGTTATTTAATGCTAAATTGGTCTCTGGAATTGTCTCCTTGCAGACACTAAATACCCTTTTTAAAGTAGGGAGGAAAGTTTTCTGGTCCTTAACTTAATCAGAAATGAAGAACAAAATATTTACCATGGTAAACAGAATGCATAATATACAGGTTCAGATCACTAGTCATCAGCCCCTCTATGAAGATCCCTATTCCCAGGGCATGTAAAAACTTATGTTTGCCTTATTCACTGCTGTATCCCCAGTAACCCAACACATAGTAAGACCTGGCACATAGTAAGCATTCCAAAATATTTGCTGAGTGAATGAACAAATGAGCAAACAAATTAAGCCTTTTACTATGAAAATGTCTCCCCTGATTGTAATGAAACAAAATATTCTGTTCTCAGCATGAATGCTTATTTAATGCTGATGGTCACTAGTTCTATTCTAAGAAAAATAAAATGAACTAACATTGTTTTCTTTAAATGGTTTTAATGCAACATATTGGAGAGGTAAGGCATGTGTTTCAGTGACAATGAAAATGGACTCTATTCTGAAGAAAAGACTACAAGGCCCTTTACTTTTGTTTTTTCCCATCCTCGGACCTGCCCAACTCTTGGCAATCTCCTTTAATAGTGCTCTATTAAATGTACCATCAGTTTGAAAACACAATTTAGTATTTCCATCTCCAGTGGCAATGCCACCTAACTAAAACAAGTTCTTGACTAACAAATTCTTTGATTCAGTGACAGTTTAAGCAAAAAAGACAATTACGCATGGACAGAGGCTAGACTGTTCTAAAAATTGTGCCACCTTTGCCAATAAGTGTACTTTTATTTCCCCAGAATTTTTATAGTGCAGTTTTGCATTGGTTATTGTAAGAACCCAAACCCTACATTCTCTTGGGAAATTATCTGGAAAACTCTCATCACAGTGACCTGTCTTAATTGTTCTACATCTTTGTTTTAAAGAAGTGAAAATAGCCCATGAAAATTATTGCTGCCTTTAGAAATATTCAATAGCAAAAGCTCTTAAAGTGTTTATGCTGATTTTTAATTAAGTGTAATGGGAGTTTCATAATAATGTTAACTGATAATGGTAGGGATATATTTACTTGGAATATTTGTTTTTGAGGGATAGAAGGTTGATATATTGGTAAGTTTCGTCATAGAAAAAGTGTTTTCAATTATAGCTATAGGAATATTGTCATAAATTGAAAGAATTCTCTCCAGTAACATACTACCCTATGTCCTCCTTTATACAAACCTAATAAATGGAATATGGTAAAGTGTTTCAAGCAATATGTGTATTGCACTTCTTGTAATCTTCCCAAGATTTGTGCATATATTGAAAAGACATGTGATCATCAATTGCCATTAAGAAAAAAGGAATAACAGATTATGTCGCAAGCATTTTAGCTGAACATGTATCTATGCTAAATAGGGCTCCTATATTCAAAACTACGGAGGCTAAACTACCCTAAACATTGAATAATATTCCCATTGAGCAAGTGTAGTGAGCAGAACTTTCTGTGGCATCATTTGGCACAATCTGGCATCATTTCCCATTGACAGTGAGATGTACCCATAGATATCCAGTCATAGTCTCTGAGTTGATAGGTATTTCCCAAGATCTTCTAAATACCATACCTCAAAAATATCCTTCTGTTCTCTGCACCACCAGCACACCCCCCTCCATTCATCAAAAAAATGTGAACAGAAGTAAAGGAAAAAAATGCAATCTAGTTGCCATCTTAAGATGCTGGTTTCTTCTATCTTTCCATGAAAAAAGAATTCCTCCTCTCCAACCCAATATACTTCTCCATTTTCATCACATTTTGATGAGCTCAAAGTTATATATTGGTAATTTATAGCAGTTTACAAAAGCAAGCTGTGACAAGGAGAGTCATTTGCCCAAACCTTTTTTTTTTTTTTTAAATTTTTGACCATTTGTCTTACTCTTAGAGGATAACAATTTCAAATTTCATTTTGGTTTTCTCTCATACCTACCAATTTAGCAAAACTCACCTGCTGTCAAGACAGTTCCTCTATTTTGCAAGTGGCTCTTATTCACATTAGCCTAAAAGTCAATCGTCTGTCATAAGCTCCTAATCGTACCTAAGATTGACTGCATTCCCTTGTTTAATATCCAGAAGCTCCTGCTCCTGGATGTTAGATAAGATAGAAACATCCCCCTAAAGTCTCTTCTGAGCAGCAACAGGGACACTTACCTTACTGTGCAGGAGGTACCTTTACTTGATTATTCCCAGTAGTTCCCTCTTCTCATCCCCACCAAAATCCAATAGTGGAATCCAGGGACCAACAACAATGTTTTCTTCTTTTCTTTTTGGACAGTCTTTCAGTTTTTGTTTTGTGGGCTACAAAGCCACGGAGAGTTTGCAACCAGAGGCCACTGACAGTTCTGCAAAGGAGAGGCAGTGGGGAACCCAGTACTGACCGGGCCCAAACACAAAATATAACCCTCTTCCCTCTCCAGGCAGTGTCCTTCATACTCTGAAGACAGGCAGCCTTGCCGAATCCTCACCCTACAGCTTGCCAGTCTCCACAGAAGAAAGGGTCTAACTGAAGTGGGCTTCAGGATGAGGCAAGGCAAAAACCGAGAGCCATCTGCCCAGAAGAGACAAGTAGAGGCAGGTATAGGCTCTGTGAGTGTGTCTGTGTGTCCGTGTGTGTGTGTGCATGCCTGTGCCCAGCAGCTGTTCTCAAGATTAGAAGACATCACCCATTGGCAGGCAGCTCTGAAACACCCTCTTGGGTAATTTCAAATTCATATTGCACATCTTGGCTGAGAGAAGAAACCTCCCAGGACAACCTGGGTCCCTTTCTCTGCCTTGTCACTGCCCTGAATATACTGTGAACCACAATCAGCAGTGGCAGCATCTAGAAATAAATGCCCAGGTGGACATTAAATTGTCCCTCATTTTGTACCCTGCAACCATGAACTGATGAAAACTTGTTTGAGATTTAAGTAAGAAGGGCATGACCTCTTCTTTGACAGTTGTAATCCAAGGCACTGTAGAGATTTGCTATTATTAACGCAATGTTGAACTTTAACTTGAATGCCTGCCTGTTCCACCCAGTGTCATATGAGATATGAGTGCAAAGTGCTGAGGAAGCTCTAGGGCAACATCCAAATGTAGGATGTTATTTATTATTATTAATCCAAGTTTGGTTTTGTATTATTCACGTATTAAGAGAAATCTCATACCTTACATTACTAAAATTTGAAGAAACTAATTTTCTCTAAGTGGTATTACTTGTTCTTATTGGAGGAGGAGGGGCAGGAAGAAGGACCTTGTTCATTTATTCAGCAAGCATGTGTTGCATCACCAGTTAGGTGTCAGGTCCTCTACCAGATAAGCCCACCACCGTTCAGGCACTGAATCTGTGCATTATTTAATCCTCACAGCATCCCTCTAAGTCCTATACTGGTAATCAAATGAAAAGACCAAAGCTGAAAGTAATCATGTAACTTCCCCAGAGTCTCATGGATGGTAAATACCAGACTGGAAATTCAGAATTGGATTTGAGTTACTCCGTCACCTATACTATTTTTAACCTTAACATTGAAATAATTTCTAACTTACAGAAAAAAATAATAGGATAATAGAGAATTCACATATACTTTCACCCAGATTTTCCAGTTTTTAACATTTTACCACATTTGCTTTCTTCCTCTCCTCCTTCCTTCACCCCCCTTCCTCCCATGTGTTTATATGTGCATATCTATTTTTTCTGAATCAATCCATATACTTCAGTGTGATTATCCTAAAAGACAAGTATGTCTTCTTTTTTTTCTTTTATTGAGATATAATTGACATATATTAGTGTCAGATGTGCAGCATAATGATTTGAGTTCATTCTTATAATAACCATAGTATAACAGTCAAATTCAGTAAACTGACAATGATACAATATTACTTTCTAATCCATAGTTTTCATTCAGCTTTTCACCAAATGTCTCATTAATGTCCTTTACAAGGGAAAAAAATTCTTTTTTCTTTTGGAAAGGATGATGTGGCATTTAGTTGTCATGTTTCTGCTTCAATCTCAAGCAGTTCTTTGGTCTTTCCTTACATTTTGTCATGTGACAATATGAAAAAAAGTATGTTCTGTAAAATGTTCCTCAATTTAGGAGTGTGTGATGTTTTCTCATTACAAGACTGAGTTTGTGCATTTTTTGGCAGGTATACCATAGAAGCAATGCTATATTCTTATAATCATATCACAAGACACATAAATAGATATACCATGTCCATACCAACCCCACTTGGTTAAGGTGGTATCTGCCAGATATCTCCACTCTGAGTTATACTTTTTCTGTTTGTAATGAATGAATATTTTGTGGCAAGACACTTGGAAAATATGTAAATATATTGCTCTTAACTTTCTACTATAACAAAGAGCTTTCCTCTCCCCCCTATTTTTGTATTCATTTATATCAATATGCACTTAGAGATTTCTGTTTTATTCAGTGGGCTATAATCCATTAATATCACTATTTTGATACCAAAATGATCTCAGATTTGGTCAGTGGGAGATCCTTCAAGCTGGCTGTTTGTGTTCTTTTGACAAGTCCTCATCATTTTCTGAGTACTTTCATAGTTTCTGGCACAAGGAAATGTACCCTATGCATCTTGTACTTTCTCTATCCAGCCCCAGAATTAGCCATATCTTCAAGGAGATCGGAGTCCATTATGGAAAACAGCATATAGCAACAAAGATGGGCATTGGGTATATTCACTGGGCTAGGTGTGCTTATTGTTTATAGGTCCTCTAAACCCAAAGAGCTAGGAAATAGACACGCACACACCTGTTGTCTTGTCTGTTGTTTGCTCCCTCCCTCTCTCCCTCTCCCTCTCTTTGTATTAAATACTAGGAGATCACATTGATAGCCCCAGTTCTAATCTAACATAGGGGTATTTTAGCTATTACTCTTTTCATGTTTATAAGTTTCCACGCTTATAACTGGAGATAGCGTGGTTTCTATTATTCTCAGATCATTTACTTATCTGCTTATTGCCCCTGGGTGGAACCAGTCTTCCAACCCTGGTGGCTGCTTCATCAGCCCTACAGTCTTTTTAGCCCATTCAGCCCTAATCCCTCAAGGAAATGGCTTTTGGTAACTCTTGTGCCAGAAAGTAAGAAAGTGATTCAGGAAGCCCTAACCCTATACTTTTTGCTAGACTCTTCCTAACAGTTTTTACTATTGATGTCTTCAAGATGTTGAGAGAGATGTAAAGTACTACTTCTCAAAAATATGGTGAGGTTTAAACTGATTTGTTATTCATTTTTTCTCTTTGTTTCTATGAGTTGTAAAAAGAAATGGGTTCTCCTTAGCAGAGTTGGATCACAGGACATCAGAGACAGTATTTCCTGGGCATGCCTCACTTTTTCTTCACTCAGATCCCAGGTTCCATCCTTCCCACTGTCCTCTCCCCATCCCAGTGGATTATGTTCTTCCATGTTGCTCCCAGGGCTTAAATGTACCTTACCCTCAATGCACGTTACTATAATTGCCAACATAGTTTGTCTCTCCCTTGCTAGACTGGGTGTTCCTGGAGTGCAGAATGCACCTTTCAGCATTGTAGCCCCACCCCTGGCAGTCAGTACACAATCAGCATGTATTGGGTACAATAAGTTTAAATCCACCCAATTTATTGCTGATAAAAGTCTGTTAGGAAAAGTCAGCAGTAAATTGGTTGGATTTAAACTTCCATATATTTTCCTTTCCTTCATGTTCCGTAAGGATAGAACTAATGATTTACCTATAAAAATGAAAAGTCTGGATAATCAAAAAATAGAAAAGTATCTTCAAGTAAACAAGTCGGATTAGGAAAACTGGTATAATGAAGGGTGCCCCTCACTTCCTCTGAAGCCCACCTGTGGCCATTGTTTTTGGAATCGCATATATTTTAGGGTTTCACATTTTTCTAAAGTGAAAATGATACTAATAGGTTAACTTTTTTAAAAAAGAAAGATGGGGAAAACATGTTCTTGAGTTCTGAATCTTGTTGCAAATAATTTGTACTCTTCAGTTTCCAGGGGCTATTTCTTCAGATACTTTACAAATGCCAAATACCAGGTGGCAGCTGTTTTAGCTCTAAGACATTCCTCAAGTGTCCTGCTTTCATGTCATTACGTAATGCGTTTCTCTTTGCATGGCTGTCATCACTCGATGGCCTTGTCAAGGTGTATCACTGCATAGCTCCCTTCACTTTTGTGTCCATGTTACTTTTCCAAATGGGCCCTGGTTCTCTGAAAACTAGAGGAAGAGGAGAAGAAATAATTCTAACAACACCTCAAATTGGACCAGTGTTTTCTGCTTGGCTATAAAGTTCCTTTGTGAACAGGAAAATACATGAGTTGAGGCTTTTCTCCCTTCTCAGCCCTTCATTTCTTTAAAAATGTTATTTCATTCTAGTCTCATTTTCCTTACTAACTGCCCATTGTATAGATACATTGTATCAGCAGAGAACTAGTTCAATTTTTCAGCTCAAATTTTGTCTTCATAACTGTTGTCTCTGGTAACCTAAAGAACGGGTATATAATATGCCCATAAGCACAATTTTCACTTCACTTCAAGAGATAGTTCCTGAGAGCCTTGATATGCTGTGCCCTGTGCTAGGTCTTGGTACTATAAAGAGAAAATAAAATGCTACCTTTTCCCTGTCCTTCAAATACTCATAGTCTAGTAGGAGAGGCACATGTCAAAATTCTAATTTTAATCGGCTGAGCAGTATAACAAGGGCTAAACTTAATGCTTAGTCCTCCTAGACTGGAGGTCAAGGAAGGTGCACAGGGTGAAGATGGGGTGGGGCTATTTGAACTGGACACCTTAGGGGAGAAGTAGTTGGTTCTGCCAGGGAAAGGGTAAGAAGGTGGGCATTCTAGGGAGGGGACATGATGTGAGCACAAGCACACTGGCAATAAAGCACGTGAAGGGTTCATTAATGGTGAGTTGCTCCCATGCCTGGAGTACAGGGGTATGGTGTCCAGTTTTGTACTGTGTAAAGGAGAATATTTATTTGGGCCAGAATGTCAAGGGCCTTGGATACTTTGATGCTAGATGTTAACTACCATGTAGACAATGAGGAGCCACCAGTGGCATTTTAGCAGAAAATTATAAACAGGAAGGTATAGTGGGAAATCCACAGGATTTGAAACCAGAGGACTTTTTCTGGGACTTTAGAATGTTTCACCTGAAAAGGAACTCAGAGCGCATCTAATTTTAGCCACTTGTTTTACTTATGAAAATTGCATGACTCAGCTTTAACTTTCACACCACTTGGTGCCCTCTACTTGACGGAAAGCCGTAGAGACGACTCTATGCCAGCAGCTTCCCTAAAGTGATCCCGGGGTTTAAATAAGGTTATCACTGTGCCCTGAAGGGAACCTAGGTGTCACCTCTATGCACTTTTACTGATTAAGGATGCTGGGACCTCAGAGGCCAGCCTAGCAGAGGAAATGAAGAATAGGGGAAGCTGCCACAGCCTGGGGACCAGTGGCATACCTGACAATGGGGTATTTCAACACAGCAGAGATAATCTGAGCAGGTATCTACAAAGTGGTTCCAAGTGAGCTACCTGGGTTGAGGCCAATCCCAAGCAGCAATTGTGGAATGGGGAGCAGAAGACATGGAAAGATGAGAATTGTGCAAGGAAGCTGAACCTCATCCAAATAAACTAGGTGCTGAGCAGAGAGCTACAGTTCTAGCAGAGAAGTAAAATACACTGAAGAAACCACAGGGGCGGCGGGGGGGGTGGGGGTACTGATCCTAAGAGTTGAACAGATCAGAAGGTGACTGGAGAAAGGCTGCTGTTCACCCAGCAGGCAAGAACTCAGGGCTGCTCTGGGCCCTCCAAAGAGCATCTATCTCTAGGCAGGAAAACATGTCTAGGCATCTTTTTCTGGTGTGGCCAGGCTCCTGTTAGCTTATCAGACTTGTTTCTCTAGCAACCAAGCAGGACACAGCCTACAGACTCGAGATCTTCCCATTTAGCCAGCAGGCTGGGTTGGGAAAGCGGGGACTAGCACCAAGGTACTTCTGAGTTTCCAGGCAACTCCATGGTTTGGCATCCCAGGTCAGAACCAAATGCCATAGAGACTAGAGTGTTCCGCTGGGACCAGCTTCACAATAGCTTCCCGGGAGCACATTGTGGTATTCATTCTCAGTGTTCTGGCACTTGATTTTAAGGTTCTTTTGTAATTTTGCTTAAGAAACACCATACTACATATGTAATAGAAACTCTGCTTTCAACCACAAATATCTTTAAATGAGAAAGAGCTAATCTCCCCCTATTCAAAATGCATTGTGTGCCAAACCTTGTGTTTTAAAACAGTCATTTTGAAGCTTTCTAATTGTAGCCATAAGTTAGTTCTCCATTCTCTCAGCCTCTCAAGTTCAGTCAGGGTGGTCCTGGTTAAAATAAATACGTGAAAAATCTCTAGTAGAAATCCAACATTTACAGTAGTATAATAGTATCTATTGGTAGTAAAATCATAAAATAAAATAAAAGGATGTTCCTTTTATGTTGTTTTATACATGTTACTACTTGCAATTTTCTTCATTCATTTACTCAAAAATTATTTCTTGTATGCCAGCCACTATCCTGAGTGCTGGGAATATGATTTTTTTTTAAGATTTTATTTATTTATTTGACAGACAGGGATCACAAATAGGCAGAGAGGCAGGCAGAGGGGTGGGGGGAAGCAGGCTCCCTGCTGAGCAGAGAGCCCGATGTGGGGCTTCATCCCAGGACCCTGGGATCATGACCTGAGTTGAAGGCAGAGGCTTTAACCCACTGAGCCACCCAGGCGCCCAGGAACATGATTATTTAAAAAGCAAATGTTATTGTTCCTGCCATCTTGGAATTTAAAGTCTATGGGTCTATTCATAAAATTTTTTTAAAAAGTTGTTTTTTTATTTATTTTAAATTTGTTTTTAAATTTTTTATCAAATACTAAATTTATTTGATTAAGTCTATTTATCAAATAAAGAGAAGTTAATAAATCAGATAGTTACAGTTTGTGATAGTGCTAGGGTAGAAAGTAAGAGAAAATCAGATTGGCAGAGAAGAAAGAGGAAAGGAAGGGCCTACTTTATATGTCAGAGGAGAACCCCTGACAAGGTAATATTTAAGCTGAAACCTGAGTAGTGGGAAGGAGTTAGACCAGAAGTAGTGGTCCAGGTATAAGAACAGTAAGCATAAAGGCTGTGAGGGGAGAAAGGAATTGGTATGTTCTAGGAACCCCAGCATGTCACTGTGGCTGTGGTATAGTGGGAGACTGCAGGGTAAGTGCAGGACCAGTCACAGCAGGGGTGCGGGGGCTGGTAGGGAGTGGGTGTGTTAGTATAAAAGCAAACTGCTGTGGATTTTTAATCTGCAGGGTTACATAATCCTATGTACATGTTAAAAAGATCTTTCTGGCTCTTATGTGGTGAGTGGAGGGAATCAGAGTTGTTACTTGGGGGACAAACACTGCCTGAGCAAGATTCTGCCAGACAGTTGCTCTGGGGTCATCCCTGGGTGGTGAACCGGGAATTCATGGACTCTAGGCAACTTGTCATTACTTTTTCTTCACTGCTTTTCCTCTAAATACCCAGATCATTTCATTGCCTGGTGGTTAGTAGAAGAAAAGATGCCAGAAGCACTGCCTTTTGTCAGAAGCAAAGGGTCAGGTGAACCATTCAGGTAGGGTCCAGATCCTAATGCTTTTTTGTTAGAATCCTAGATGTCATTTTCACTTTGCAAGTTTGTGAAGCTTATGCCTTCTGGCCGCTGTTCTTGAACTTTGTTCCTGGTACACAGAAAGGATTCAGTAAATGTTTCCTAAATTGACTTGTCTTTGATTCCCAGTGTTGTGAATGGAGAGGGAGAATTAGAAAGGCCGCTAGGGTCCTCTACTTCCTCTATATATAGAAGTATGTATCAGTGGGCAACCATGGCTCTTAAATAGTATTTTCAGTCTATGGTGAATATAGGTCAGGAATGACTAAAATGATTCTCTGCTAGCATAAAAGGTGCTGTGTACATGCAAAAAGTTTTTTTTTTTAAGTGCATCTGGTTAGAGTTTAATATGCCTGGAAAAAAAATCACTATTTCTTTCGTGTTTCAGCTACTCAAATATGGCTAAAAATGTGCTTTGGAGACTTTCCAAAGTAAAAACTCTTGAGGTGAGAGAAATTCCAGCCCCAACAATAACTTGAAAATTGGAAGTTGGAATAGCAACTGTTTTTTCATCTGTCTTAACTCTGTCACCAACACTATGATGATTTGATTACATGTGACAAGTCTGGTTTCTGGCCATTAAACTGCACACTTCAGCTACAGGCACCAGTCTTTCCCTTCTTTTCTTTCAATGATGTGTTGATCTGGGGGCAGAAATTAGAACAATGGGAAAAAGCAAGAGGTTGGGGTGCTCAGGCCTTCCCATTGACCTACAGGTCACACCTGGTGCCCCTGACCTTCTCAGCAGCCTCTAGGATCAAAGTCTTGCTGCAAACTAGTCTTAGGGTGTTTCTATTCCTGTCTTCAAGTCCTCACCACCCAGTGTTGTTATTCAGGTGCCATTTGCTTGCTTGAACATGAAGGACCTCCAGGAAATGGAAACACATCCCCAAATGGCAGAGGGCCACCTAGGAGTCATGTGAGAAGAGAGGGGAGAGCAGTCCTCCTTGAGGTCGTGGATATAACACTCTTGGTGCGTGCCTGGCACAGAGCATAGTCACTCAGCGTATGGGGACAATAGCTGCTGCCGCTGTTATTTTCATTATTAATGGTAGTGATTTGTAAATTGATTAGATATGTATGAGTCTTACGCTGTCAGATCCCAACTTTTAGCCTCACCTCTTTCCACTCTGTTCCTCACCCTCACCAACCCTTCAGGCACTGCCTAACACCCTTCCTAAGTAAAGGCTGTTGTCCTAATTTACTCCTATATTTTAGAATCATCCTGTTCCTGGTACTCTTGTTATTCCAGTGTCTCTCATCTGGTGATCTCCTTCTTATTGCCACTTTGAATGTCTTTATCATTCATCATTTATCATCTATCTTCAAAGAGATAAATCTCTAGAAGTCCAAAGGTACATACGTACATGTGTCACTCTAGCCACATAGTTCATGCCCTGGCTTCTTCCTCTTCCCCATACAAAGGGTAGTTTTGTTACCATCTCACCTCAGGGCTTCTCATAACAGAACATAACTCAGTTAATTTCTTTAGTCATCTTTTGCACTTTGCTAAAGAGCTCTGTGATCTCAGGTGCCTCGTTTTGCTGGAAAGGGAGGGACATGGCACATCTGATCCCTCACTTAGGCAGGAAATAATCATTTCAATTAGGGGCCTGGGAAACACATCTATTTGCAAAAGGAACTGCTATTTCTCTGGCAGTCTGCTTCCTTCTATCTGCCCCCAAGTCCACCCTTGGAAGTCATGGCTAGGCATCTCTCTCAGTGAAATAAATATTGTAATGGGTCAGGTAATTAGTGGGCAGAATTATGTTTGGGCTGTAACCTGACTCTAATTGCGGACTTCAGAGAATTAATTTCACATGACATAGCACCTTAGCTGTATGCTAGCTTAGGAGTTTCCACTCATCTCTCCCTTTCAGCCAGATCTCTTTTTCTATTTCTGGGCTTGTTGTGTCAATGAGTCAGGTGGCCCCAGACTCTTCCTGTGGATGAAAGGGGCACTCCTGACTTGGATGTATTTTCTGCATATATGAATTATAAAAAGGAAAAACTCTGTGTCCGTTCCTTGGCATAAAAGTACGGGAAGCTGGAGGGTTGAGTAAGGAAAGTATAAAATAGCCAATATAAATAAACCCTGGCCCTGGGCCTGAATGCAACAAGATGTACAGCATAGAAAGTGACATTCAGAAGTAATGCTTTTCTGTATTAAAAACAGTCATCAGAAGGGATGTAAGATGTAAAAGATCATGATAATATTTGCCATCGAATCCTTATCATGAAGTTGAAACAATTTACAAAGTAGGATAAAACATCTCTGTGAAGACATGTTTCTTTCTATAACATGGTAGGTGAGGTTTTGTCTCTTCCCCTGGAGCAAGTGTGAAAAAAGTCACCCTGCTCATCTCCATGGGTCCTGAAACTGTTTCAACAACAAATGAGTTGTTCACTGAGGTCTCCTGCTCAGGAATTTGCTGCCTGACTTCAGAGAAATGGTGTACTTTTCATGTTCTTTAAAACATGACATGGTAGGTTCTCGTGTATACTAAAAAGATAGTGTTAGAACCAAAATCACCTCTTAAGGCCTAGTTCAAAGCTTATAAATTATCAAAGAAAATTGCTGTGTATTATGACTTGTGTGGATATTATTAAGAACCAAAAATAGTTGTACTTTTCCTGAGTGATTATTTTATTGTTGTTGTTACTGTTTTAGCCTATGGCTATTCTGAATAGTGGACAAGGTTTCCTTTTTCTCATTGGCTCCTAAAAACCTTAGAATTAAATTTGTGCCCAGTCAATAGCAAATACATAGGTCATTATGATATCTTTACTATAACTCTTGGATTGATTTCAGGTCTAATTATTATTTTTTCTCATATTTGCTCCCACTTTAAACTTATACTGCCTCATTTTTCTTATAAGCTTCCTTAAATCTTTTCTAGGATAAGATGGCCCACAGTTGAATAGTTATTTTTTTTAAATAAAAGAAATCGGGCAGAGCAGGAAAGGGGGAACCCAGGGAAAAATAATAGCAGGCAAACTATATAAATGTCAGCAACTTAAACCTCAGCTTCCTCATCTGTAAAATACAGACCTCCAGCATTTTTGTGGGGCTTAAAATTATTTTTCAATAACAAATGTGAACACACTTTATGGATTATAGCACTCCGTGTAGCTTTGCCGTGTTTATTTTTAAGCCATTATTAATTAAGGCATTTATGTAGTGCCAAGCTCTTGACCCAATCTTCATTTCCAAAGAGTAGAAGGACCTTCCGTTCTAGTTAAGTGTCTTTTCTGAGAGTCTTCTTGGGGTCTCCTCCAGCAGAGAACCATAATCCTCAGAGCAACACAGAGATAATAGCCTCTCTTCAAGGATGGCTCTGAAACCTCCAAGCCTGACAGAGTTCTACTTAGAAACCTAGATTAAGACCTGGAAGACATCTGGTCAGTGAATCCTATTTACTTCAATGTCTCAGCATCCTCTGGGATGGTTGATGTGGACATCTGCACAAAACTCCACAGTATAGGTCCCTCCACTGCATAAATGTTCCCTTTTAGATTTGGGGCCTCCAAGAGTACCCCATCTCTCACTTAGAAACTTATGGAATCATCATCTAATTGTTAATCTGAAAATTAGAACTTCTTGGCAGGGGAAAATTTATTGAATGGAGAGTATGAGGACAGCCCTTGGTGATCACTTCCGAGCCATTGTTACTAATGAGCTTGTTAGAAATAGTTTTGCTCTTAAGTATGAGGCAGGAACGAAAGACTAAGAACTACAGCCCAAATGATCCATTCTTATCAAAGGATAAAGTAGATTTTTAAAGTAGAATCTGGTCAGGTAAAGCATCCCACAGATCCCATCAGCATCATGATCAAGGCCAGACTCCCCAATGTGGCATAAAACAGGCAGTTCACTCTTGAGGATGAGAGAGAGTCCTAGCTATCTGTGTGAGAATGCTTGCTCCCCTGATAGTGGCTGAGGGGCCTGGGCCAGACCCTGCACCTTGCCATACCTTGGCTTTAAAAAATAGAGATTATGAGGATTAAGTTAAACTGTATATGTAAAGTGCAAAGCACTGAGGCACTAGGGGGAGGAGAGGGGACGGGTGATCTTTACAGTCAGGGCCCAGCCTCCTTTAGAGCCTCATTTCCCCCAGCACACCTGTGTACTCTTCACCCAGAACAACTTCCCCCAGCCTTCTCATATCTGTCACTTTGCACATGTTGTTCTAGAATGCTCTTTCTTTCCTGGTTTGTGCATTGAACTGCTACTCTTTCTTCACCATTCAAATGAGATTAACTTCTTTCTGAATGCCTTTCCTAATAGGCACCAGCAGATCCTCCCACTAACAGGATGTAGGGTTCTGTCCTCCTTGTCCCCCCACTGCTACGTGCTCTGCACTCCACTTTCACTGTTTGTATAAGATTTATTATTGGGTATTATGTTTTTCATTTAAAAAAAATAGAAATTCCAGTTTTTCTAAAAAAAGAAAATGATAGCATATGATAGAGAAGCTGTTAACATTTTTAACAACTTTAAACACCATTAGAAATTGTATGTTGTGAAAGATAAGCCAAGACAGCTAAATGCATATTTTTTACTGAGGTATAATTTACACTTACTGAGGTACTCAGATCTTAAGTGTACTATTCAGTCAGTTTTGACCAAGACCTAGTACATTTCAGTCACACCTGAAAATTCCCCAAGAGCCCTTTCCAGTCAGTCTCCCCACCCCATCCTGCCACAAGTACTAACCACTGATGGGATTTCTGTCATTCTATGTTAATGATGCCCACTCTAGAAGTTCATATAAATAGAATCATACAGAATGTACTTTGTTGTATCCTGCTTCTTTCACTCAGCAGTGCTTTTAAGACTCATCCATGCTTTTAAGACTCATCCATGCTGTTGACATTTACCGGTAGTCCATTCCTTTAATTGTTTAATAGTATTTCATCATACAAATACACCAAAATTTATTTAACTGTTTTCTATTGATGCCATCTATCACATTGTGGTTTATTTAGTTTAATGTTTAAATTATACAATAAAATTAGCCTTTTTTTTCTTTTAGCATACTAGTCTATGAATTTTAACACACATATAGACTTGTGTGACCACCACCACAATCAGTATGCAGATAGTTTCATCACCTTAGAAAATTCCCTAGTGCTTTTCCTTTATAGTCCCACTTCCCCTACCCCAAGTCCCTAATGACTTTATATATGTTCTCCATCACATTGCATTTTAATTGCTTATACATGTCTGTCATTCTCACTATATGGTCACCTCCTCAGAGTAAGGACTATATCCTATTCATCTTGTCTCCTCTAGGCTTAGCACAGTACCCAATACATAGCAGGTGCTTATTAAATATTTGAAGGACTAATGACTTAATGTCCATGCAGCCACACAATGAATCCTTAATAATTCTTAAGATAGAAGGAGAAAGATGAAGAAAACCAACATTAGCTTTGTTCTATCTAAGAAATCTTAGGTCTTTTTTTGACAGAAATAGTGATTTTTATGATTGTTAGAAATTATCAAGAATGCTGTCTGGTAATTGCCACTTGAGAGAATGTATTGAGTCACACAAAATGAGTAATCTCCATAAAAGGAGTTCAGCAAATGTTTAATTACACTAAAAATATACTGCTGGTAAGTTCGAGCATGGAAATTAAAAGGAAAAAGTTAAACATGCTTCTTTGTCTATTACCTATTTCTATATTCCAGAAGTCTAAAATTCTTCCCCAGAGTCTCTAAAATATTTTCCAGGTATTCTTAACTTTATAAGGATCTTCTACACTATATTTAGAGAAACTCAATATTCACACTGTTACTTTTGACTAAGGTTTCAGTTTCCATGCTTTTCCCAAAACTAGTGTCATCTTTATCTAAAATTTGTTTTACTTAAGCCATTAATATTGCAAGTGATACTTGGTTCTTATAGCTAGTGCCTTCCCTAGAGCATATTTAGTTCTTTTCAGCTTCAAATTTTTATTTTTTTCCCTTCAGTGTTTATTGGTGTTTCCTTTTTCATTAATCACAATACTGAAATGACTCTCTACATATCCTTTTTATCCTCTTAATTTCACCCACCAGAACATTATCTCTTACAAATTGAGCCCTTTGCCAGTTTCATGTCACATTTCTTTAAGCAAATAAATGTTCTCCATATGCTTAGCATATACTCCTGAGCCCTGTAGCCTATTACCCCTTTTAAAACAGAAATGGGGAAACAGCTGTTTCTCAATTCCCATAAAATATGTCCTGTTTTATAGATCACACTGAGCAGCTCTATTTTGATGTCTGCAATATTACTTGGTCCTTGAAATTGTGAATTTCTTGGACCTGAATTTTCCCTCTCACATTTGGGAAGGAGAGATCAATTCTACTAGTTGTTTCATTGTGTTATACAGGCCATGGGATCTTCTCTGTCATTTATTTTGATAGCTAACTGGAGGTCTCACATGGAAGAAATGCCTTCTTCCTTACAGCACAACAAAGCTTTGAACTCTTAAGATTGATGTTGTGTGGTCATCTTATTCAGAGTTTCAGCAGATGTGGGTTGAATATTATCTGTGGATTCTATGCTACATGCAGAGCAAATAAGGATGAAAGAGCACCCTGCTTTCAGGTAGCCCACAGTCCAGTAGAGAGGACAGATGCAATGTGATGATTGTTCTAATCAAGGGATACCTAAACTGTTATGACCTGAAGGAAGAATTGGCAAACTATGGCCCGAGGTGGCTACCTGTTTTCATATATAAACTTTTTAAAAAGATTTTATTTATTTGAGAAAGAGAGAGCTAGAGAGAGCACAAGCAGAAGTACTCTCTCTCTGGGGTAAGGCCAGAGAGAGGGAGTCACAAACTCCCTGCTGAGAAGGGAGCTCAACAGGGGGCCAATCCCAGGCCAATCATGACTTGAGCTGAAGGCAGACACTTAACTGACTAATCCATCCAGGTGGCCCTATATATAAAGTTTTGTTGTAACATAACCACACCTACTCATTTATGTATTTTCAGTCGATACTTTCATTCAAAGTGTCGTTCTGACAGAGATCATATGGCCCACAAACATAGAGTATTAACTACCTTGTCCTCTAATAAAAAGTTTGCCAGTTCCTGGCTTAGAAGAAGGAACATCGAGAGTATATGTCACCAGAGAATAGACTGGTAGAGAACAATGGCAACAAAGGCAGACAATGGCAACAAAAATGTTCTTCAAGGGACGTTTGGGTGGCTCAGTTGGTTAAGCCTCTGCCTTTGACTCAGATCAACCTCGGAGGATGACAGCATTTTATGAACTAGGTTCAAGAAGAGAGCACATGAAGTTATGAGTTGAGAACCAAGCTATAGTGTGCCAGAAAACAAAGGAAGAGTGTCAGAAAGTTGAGGGTTGACATCAGTGTCAAAAGCCCCAGCACAATCAAGTAAAATTATGATTATGATGATCTTTTCCTGAGAGTTTATTTGTGTGCCAGACTGTGTGCTAAGCAATTTACATTCATTATGTCAGCATTCCAGGTAACAACCCTATAAGGTAACCCTATGATATTCCCATTTTATAGATGAGGAAACTAAGGCATAGAATGAGCAAGTAACTTTTCCAAGGCCACATAACTTTAAATGGCAGAGGTGGTGTTCTAATCCAGGGAGCCTGACTCTAAAGAGCCTCTATTTTTTTTTTATAAACATATAATATATTTTTATCCCCAGGGGTACAGGTCTGTGAATCGCCAGGTTTACACACTTCACAGCACTCACCATAGCACATACCCTCCCCAATGTCCATAACCTCACCCCTCTTCTCCCAACCCCCCTCCCCTCAGCAACCCTCAGTTTGTTTTGTGAGATTAAGAGTCACTTATGGTTTGTCTCCCTCCCAATCCCATCTTGTTTCATTTATTCTTCTCCTACCCCCTTAACCCCCCATGTTGCATCTCCACTTCCTCATATCAGGAAGATCATATGATAGTTGTTAAAGAGCCTCTATTTTTAACCCTGTGCCATATCCAATTTGACAATTGGGAAATTAGTGGTGTCCCTAGCAAGAATAATTTCAGTGGAGTGACGTAGATGGAAGAAAGCCCATAGAAGATTCACAGGTAGATCAATGGATGGATTGATGCAATGGCTAGGGTCTAACATATGTATGATTTGTGTTATGATTAAATGAAAGTACTGTAACAAGACAGTGAGGAAGGGAAGAATGATTCAGGAAGATGTTAGAACAACTGATTAAATATTTGAAAAGATACTAAGTTAGAGCTTCACTTTATGTTATACAACAAAAAACTAATTCATAGAATCTAAATGTTTTAAAAAAAGATTAAGCTGTACAAAAAGATTAGATGAAAGTATCTACTTTGGGATGGGGAGAACTTTTGAAACATAATTGCTCTGAAAAAATATGATATATTTGATCTCCTTATAATTTAAGACATCCATAGATCAAAAACAATTTTAAAAATTTAAAGATAAGACAATCTGGAATCTCGATTAGATGGTAGAGTAGGAGGACCCTGACCTCACTTCCTCCCATGTACACACCAAGGTTCAAACTACATATAGAGTTACCCTCTGAGAACAATCTGAAGGCAAGCTGAATAGCTCTTCCACAGCTAAAGATATAAAGGAAGAAGCCACATTGAGAAGGATAGGAGTAGCAGTAACATGGTCTGATCAGGACCCATACCTCTGATACGGTAACTCAATCCTGGAGAGATATCACAGGCATGATGGAGGTCTCTCTGGGAAGCAAGGGGTTCAAGGCCCACATTGGGTACACTCCCCCTGTCCTGAGGACCTGCACTGGAAAGAGGAACCCTCATAGCATCTGGTTTTGAAAATAAGTGGTTCTTAACTCTGGGAGACCTGGAGGACTATGGGAAACCAAAACTCTTTTTCTTAAAGGGTCTGTGCACAAACTCACTCAACCCAAAACCCAGCACAGAGACAGCAATTTGTTAAGTGCCTGGGACATAAATGAAGATTTGTTGACTAACGTTAGAGTGTATGCCAGAGGAGCAAGGGTCTGTTCGAACTTTCTCTGGGAACACAAGTACTGGCAGGCACCATTTTTCTTGCCCTTCTGCCTACCTGGCCTGACACTAGCAGATGCTAATTCTGTCACTCTCCCTCTACCTTGCTAACACTGCTTCCCCTGCAGACTGGCCCACCCAACCCACCCACTCCAGCAGGTGCCGCTTCAAAGCAGCTTCAGCCCTACCACACCCAGCAGTGACCTTGGCCAGGACTGGCATCCTGCCAAAGAAGCTCCTTCCATAGCCTCTGGGTGGCCTCAGCAAAGACTGGCATCCCCCCAAAGTGGCCCGTGCCCAGGGGGCCAGTCCCAGCCACCAAAGGGTGCACACAGCTCACATGAGACACCCCTAGAGTGCCTCATTTTGGTGAATGGGGATATGGGGGGGTAAATCGTGCTTATGGGCCCCACAGGACATCTTCATAAGACCACTCCTCCAAAACCAAGCGACATAGTTCATCAACCTAATACATAGAAACAAAGAGTCAAGCAAAATGAGGAAACTAAAGAATATCTTCCAAACAAAGAACAAGATAAAACCTCAGAAAAAGAACTAAATGATACAGAGATAAGCAATCTGCATGATAAAGAGTTCAAAGTAATGGTCACACCATACACTTCTCACTGAACTCAGGAAAAGAATAGATAAACACAGTGAGAACTTCAACAAAGAGTTGGAAAATATTAAAAAGAAAAAATCAGAGTGGAAGACTACAATAACTGAAATGAAAAATATGTCAGAGGGAAGCAACAGCAGATTAAAAGAATGCAGAAGAATAGGTCAATGATCTGGAAGAGAGTAATGGAAATCATCCAAGCTGAACAGCAAAATATTGTATGTTAGCCAAACTTCAATAATAAAAAAAGATCTAACAACTTTAAAAATTAACCTCAACACTAAAAGACCCATACAAATTGATAAGGAAAACATTAAAAGCCTTCTTGACAAATGAATAAAGGTTAAGAATATTCTATTCATGTAAGAAATACTACATGGCTTATAAAAAGAATAAACTATTCCCTCAGTCATAACCAAATGAATGCAAATTAAAATGCAGTCATTTTTACCTATTGACAATGCTTAAAAATTCAGTACTTACTGTGGTGTGATGAAACAGGTTTTTGCTTTTTTTTTTAAATAGATGTTGATGACTTACAAAGTGCCCTAAAACTTTATGGAAAACGGTTAAGACCCTTAAAAAACCATGAGAGACTCTGGACTTCAGGAGACAAACTGAGGGTTTTAGAAGGGAAGGGGGTGGAGGGTTGGGGTAACCGGGTGGGGTATCACTTTCATTTCTGATTTGATTTATTTGGACCCTCTTTTTTCTCCTGACATGTTGTGATGAGCCCTGGGTGTTATATGCGACTAATGAACCATTGAACATGACATCAGAAACTAATGATGTACTTACTATATGTTGGATAATTGAACATAATAAAATTTTTTAATAAAATAAATACATTAACATACATACCTTATTACAATGTAACTTCCCTTTAGAAATCTATTCTAATTAGAAATAAGTAAAATCTTAAAACTCTATTACAAAGGCAGATATTGGAAATAATGTAAGTAATAGTAGAAAAACAAATAGAGTATAGGCAAACAGTGGCAACAAGAATGTTCTTCAAGGGATGCCTGGGTGGCTCAGTTGGTTAAGCCTCTGCCTTCGACTCAGATCATGATCCCAGGGTCCTGGGATTCAGCCCTGCATCGGGCTCCCTATACAGCAGGGAGCCTGCTTCTCCTTCTCCCTCTCCCTCTGCCTGTTGCTCCCCCTGCTCATGCTCTGTCTCTCTGAAATAAATAAATAAAATATATTTTTTTAAATGTTCTTTAAAACTACTAACATGATAAAGTGCTCATGAGATAATATTAAAAGGTCAGTACTTATGTAAGATATGTAATTTCAAATATGTAAAGTTGTATGCCTATATACATAACACAGTATACCTACTGTGTATACCTATATACATAACACAGAGACAGAACAAAAGGCAGGAGTGAATGTTTCAAAATTGTAATAGTGGATCTCCTGTTCTACTGGAGCCATCTTTTTATAATGGTACCAAATTTTCTAAAATTTCCACAATTAGTATATATTACTTTTAAATCAGAGAAAAGGGTTAAAAAAAAGTTTTAGTGATGACCTCACCAAATTGATAGTATAGAATTGACAAACTCAAGTCTCGCTTTAGCCTCTTTTATTTATTCACCCCATTAGACTGTTACATATCAATTTTATCCCAAACTGTCATGTAAAAACCTCAGAATTATGGTTCTTAAAGATCATTCCAAACACAAATCCTATGTATTTCCCATGTAGATGGTAATTAGTTGATAGGTTAATATCCTAAAGCCCAGTTTCCAGTAAGAAGCTAAAAGGATGATGCAAATAAATTATCTTGTTCTAAATTACACAAAAAGGCAGGTAATTTCTGGCCTTTTCCATTGAAAAGCTGGTTAAGAAAGTTAAGCATTCTAATGCAGAGCATGTGTACATTACACCCATCTTTAATGATTCACAAGATGTACATTAAGGGCATACATGAAGTAATCTAATAGGTAGTTGAAGTCTCTGAAGGCTACAGGGAAGTCTTAACAGAAACAGTGTGCTTTTACATTGTAACATTTCTCTTCCTTGGGATCACACTTTATAACAAGAGTGAGTGGGTAGCAGGTCTAGCTGCAACCTCATAGGCTTTTTCCTTATGAAATTTCTGTTCAGGGGACATGATGTAACTTGCATACCCATGTAACAGGCCATGTTCACCTATATTTTTTTAAATGTTACCCTATCCTTCTATACTTCAACATTCTACCTCACTCTGGAAATTTTGACATGTCCAGGATATATAGCATTCTTAATAGAAATTGGCCTGAACCAGAAGAGAATCATAAATCAGAGCAGTATGACTTCATCAGTCCAGAAATGAGAAAACTGGCATAAAGTAAGTGATTTTCCCAAGATCACAAAAGTTGGAATAGAATGTAAGCCTTCTAGGACCTCTTTCATCACTCCTCTATACTGGCACTTCCCAAAATGTGTACACAGAGCACTGTTCTGGGAGCTGTTAACAGTTGTGCTGCAAAGAGCAGAGTTCAGGGGTGAAATAAGCCTAAGGGTGACTTCATTTCCATTCCCACACTTGGAGAATAGCAGTGCATATTAACATATTAAAGGACAAGGCAAATACCGAACCAGACAGGATGTGGGAATGAAAAGCATAAACCAGAAGTAGTCTAGCAAGCCAGGATATATTTTCTGCCCAGCTCAAATGCAGGATAGAAGCAGGGATGGTGAGGGAGAATTAATTACTGACATAATCTGGACTAAATGGGTCCAAAGCCCCAACAGGGCTTTGTTTTGGAGAAGGGGAGCTGCTCACCACACGCATCAGCTTCTGCTCCAGTTAGATGAGTGTATTCAAATTTAAGAACATACATTATTATATTCAGCTAGGCTCTATGCACAAAGCCCCATGGATTCTGATATCCAGCTTAGAGACTGGTACAACCAGAGAGCTATAAAGTTTGCTTTTCAAGTTAGATGAGCAGTACTGCATAGGGGTTAAGGGGCCCTAAATTAAGACTGCCTAGATCCAAATCCCAGCTCTTTCACTAACCTTGGGCAAATGCCTCAGTTTCCACCTCTGTAAAAGAGATTTTAATAACAGTACCCATCTAATAAGATTGATATGCAAATTAAATGAGTTAATGTATGTAGAGCATTTAGAACACTGTCCTGCACAAAATAAGGACTATGTAAGAGTTTTTATCATTATATTAGTTTCTATTCCAGGAACAAAGAATTTATATAACAGTGTTTCCAAATGTACCAAGCATGCTCATCCAGTAAACATAATTCTATTAAGACCCGGATTGCCACTGCCAGCACCCATGGCTCTACTTACCTAACTCTGACTGCAAAAGTTGACCAGAAAAAGTGAAAGTAGTCATAGTTTGAAAACTGCCCCCCAAATATGTAAATGTATCAACATTCAAATTAGGAAGGAAGAAGAAATGAACTCAACATTAGAGACTAAAATTGAGGCCATCTTGCCCAAGCTTTTTATCTTTTTTTTTTAATCTAAAAAGAAAATAAGATTTTTTTTAAATGCCTGATTGTTGGACAGACAACAACCAGGTAGCCATTCTGCCTGCAGAGTTGTCCTCTGATGTCTACATGATCTTCACTGCATTTTTTGTACCTTCAAGATAGAACAGGTCCTGTGACACCATGATTTTTTACATTAAAAGTCCCTTTCTCTGTTACTGTAGCCCTGGCTTAATTGTGAGAGTTTGCACAAAAAGTCAGGTTCCTGTGGCTCTGAGTGCTTTGGCCCTGACATGGGCTGGTGGTTACTGAGGAACTCTGTGTGCATTTTTTAGAAGGTAGGAAGGGGGAGAGGAAGGAAAAAGAGAAAAGTATTACTAACTTGAAGATTTAGTTTTGCTGACATGGAACTGGCAACAGAAATTTTGTAGCATTTAAGTTCTCCACAAAAAGAAGGTGAAACTTTTTCTTCAGCCATGCATTTTTGAGGTGATCTTATCAGTCTCAGTACTTTGCTTTCAAAGTACTTTCTCTTGACTTTTTCTTTCAGAGTTTCAGAACCCACCAAGCTACTCCAGTTCAGAATTTTGCAAGCATTTCATTCCAAATTTACTAACTTTAAAGTTTTCTGTGGGAACTGGTACCATATTTTGTAAGCAAAGTTTGGATCCGTTGCTAGGGATATCTTCAGCTATGAAACTAAGAGCATTATTGGAATGTAGAGTAGGCTGTAGCAGTTGCCAGTAGACATGGCAAAATTAGAGGGGGAAAGGAATCCCCCCTCCTACATTCACCATCCCAATTCAAAATGACAAGAAAATTTCTGATAGTGTCAACTCACAGGGTTTTATATTTACAAGTATCTGTTTTGTCAGATCTTTTGGAGAGAAGGAGAAGGTCTTGAGAGAAGGAAGAGGTAGAACATGCCCAGTTTCTTGCAGTATATGAAAGTGAGAAGCCAAAAAAGGAAAAGATGGTAGCTAGGAAAAACAGAACAAAACAAAACTGGAGAGGCATATGCCAGGTTAAACATAAAGCCTGATGAACCACTACAAGCCTGTGGAAGACTTTGAATAGGCCAGTGTCCTTACACCTGAACCTGAGACTCATGGCCAGAAAAGGCCAGGAGACTAAAGGTTGAGCCTGCCCAAGCTTCTCTGAACAGCTGCTCCCAAAGCAATCAGGTACCATGAATTAGGCACAACAGACTTGGCCTTAGGTTTGCTGCTCCTCCTCTGCCACCTATCACTGAATTCTTCCTTTGCATACTAGATCCTGCTCTCCTTTTCTTGTCCTTTTTCCACATTTTCCTTTCTCGGTTAAAGCTGCAACTGCTTGCTAGATTATAGCCCTAAAATAGTCTTGTTTCTACTTTTGAAGGATGGATTGAGTTGAATTTTGGAGGATAGGGGTAAGGTTTTGATAGAAAACTAGAGATGGCAAGCAAAAAGGGAGAGCTAGCATTCTGAACAGAGTAAATGAGAGATACGCTTACAGATAGATTCTTTTCTGGCATGACCTACCTGATTATAAGTACTTATTTTTTAGTCTTAGTATAGCTGTAGTAATTATTTTGAAAAGTGTACAAAACAAAGGATCGAACATGACCACTGTTAGTATAAGTGGAGTCAGAATTGAGAGCCCCTTCTTTCATTGAATGCACTTTCACTGTTTGTCCTTCCCTTCCTCTCCCCTCAACTTCCCTGTCTGTTGTTTTGCCACTGTGGCCTTTAGGGCCTTCACTGAGTTCACTCTTCACAGGGTCGTGTTCTTTGGATGTGGGAATTGTGTTCTTTCTCAGTGATGCTGGTGGGAGTCCCTTAATGAGCTGGGAACAAGCTTCTTGAAGAATAGTTCCCAGTCCTGATTCTCCTGGCCAAATAAAACATTCTGGCTCTTAGGGATGAGTAATTTTAGCAAAAACACTTTAGACTCTTGAAGTACAGCTGTGTCTCCAGTATTATTTTTCATAATGTATAGTTAGATTTCCCAGAGAACAGCTGACCCCTCTAGAAATATAGAACACTCCCTCAAATAAGTGAAATTGAACTAAATTAAACAAGATGCATTTTTAAAAACTGAGTCACAACTTAACAATTCAACCAATAGGAAGTTGTAATGATTCTAAACTTACCTGCACCAATATATCTATGAGATATGTAAATAAAACTTGGTAGAATTGCTAAAAAACATGGACTAATTCAAAATAAGAGTGGGAGATGTTAATGCACATGTTGACAAAACAAAAGTGTATACATATATAACTTATTTGAAAACCATAATTAACAAGTTTATCTATGATCATAGATATCTATGATCATGTAGAACTCTGCACCTAACAATGAGAAACTATATATTCTATTCAGAAACGCTTTGAAACACTTTTTAATTGTTTATGTAGTAGGCCAGGGCCTGGCAAACTGAAGCCCGTGGACCAAATTCATAGAGGATATGTTTCTATAAATAGTTTAACAGAACACAGCCATGCCTACTCATTTATATATTGTCTAAGGCTGCTTTTGCACAACAGCAGAGTTTGAGTAGACATTATTGCTCTGCAAACCCTATCCCTATTTACTATATTGCATTTCACCTAAAAAGTTCACTGGTCCCTGTGCTAGAAAATAAAACAAGTCATAACAAATATCAAAGAATGGGTATGCAAGCCATTTTTCTAACCACAGTACCAAAAAATGATAACTAAAAAATCTGTTTGGAAATTTAAAAATGCACTTCCAAATAACTCATTAGTCAAAGAAAAATCATTATAGAAACCTTAAAAATATTTAGAATTGAATAACTATGAAAATGCTATACATTTAAAACATATGGTATTCAACTTAAGTTATATTTAGAGAAAATACATACACTTATGCTTATATCAGAAAAAAAGAAAGTTTAGTGGGCTAAATATCCAGCTGCAAAACAGAAAATCAATAGAGTAAACCCTAAGAACATTGGTTCAGTAGAAATCAAAGATGCAATAGAAAACATCTATAAATACAAAACCTGGTTGTTTGTTTGTTTGTTTGTTTTAAAGACTTGTCCAGGATTGAATAAGAAAAAATAAGGTGTAAATAAAAAATTGGACATAAGAAAAAGGATATAACTGCCTACAATGATCAATGCCAATAAATTTGAAGTTAGATAAAATCACCAAAAAATTTCACTTACCAAAAAGAAATTAAAAATAAATAGAAAAATGTCGATAATCATATAACCATTAGAAACTGAAGTGTTTGTTAAAACATACCCATAGAAAGTATACTACACTCTGCTTATTTTATTGGCACATTTTACCTACTATCAGTGTATATAAATATTAAGGTATTTTATTTTAGAAGTCTACATAAAATTTTAACTCCCCTCCCCCAAAAAAACTGTTTTTAAAAAAGAAATATCTCATGACCAACTGGGATTTGTCCTAGGAATAATACGAACAGTTTAACATTATCCTATTTTTATAATTCAGCATATTAACAAATTATAGGAGAAATCCTGCATGATCCTCTCAATAAATGCAAAACCAAAAAGCATTGCATTAATTTTAACACCTATTCATGATTTTAAACAAACTCTTAGCAATCACAGAATAGAAGGAAACATCATTGGGGCACCTGGATGGCTCAGCAGGTTAAGAGTCCAACTCCTGATTTGAACTGAGGCCGTGATCTCACGGTCCTGAGATGGAGTCCAGCATCTGGCTCTGCACTCAGTTTGAGATTCTCTCTCCTTCTCCCCTTGCCCTGCTCATGCTCTCTCTTTCTCAAATAAATAAATAATTTGGTTTTTTTTTAAGGAAGCATCATTAAGCTGTATGCAACATCTTTTCATGCGAAGGTAGTATGGGTGTTAAAATTGTAGAATCTTGGGATTTAAATCTCAGCTCTACTAGTTAGTTATTAGTGGTTTGACATTGTGTAAGTGTTACAGATTGTTTAATGAATTAGCTTCTGTCATTTTTTTTAAAGTCAGGTTAATTGGGGATTAATTTACATTCAGTATAATTAACCCTTTTTGTGTACAGTTCTGTGAATTTTGAATGATGAATAAATACAGTTGTGAACTACCAACACAATTAAGATACAGAACATTTCCATCACCCCTGAGAAGTATCCCATCTCTAGTCCCCAGTAACTATTCTTCTATGGTTCCTTTATTTTTCTTTTTCTAGAATATTAAATAAGTGGAATCATACATTATGTAGCCTCTTTAATCTGGTTTGTGTTTCATTTAGCATCATGCCTTTGAAATTTGTCCATTGCTGTTGTATGTTTTAGTAATTTGTTTTGCTCAGAAACTGTGAGAACTAATAGAGTTCAGCAGGTCACTAGCAAGCATAGATCAAGGTTTTTGTGAGACCTGAGCTTATATAATTTAAGGGGCCCTCTCTTAGAAAAGGAATACAAAATTACTGATACAAAATTAAGTATGAAAGTAGTTGTTTTAAATAAGAAATTACAACACCACTGCTGTGATACGGGAATTCTGAAATTTTTTATTATACTTGTCCCCATCAAATAGAAAAACATATGTATGTTTTCTTGAAAACTATATAAAGTACACCATCTATTGTGTTTCTACAGGAAAAATGGGAACCTAATTCTCTGCTTATAGTTTTATATTTTTGATGATTGGAAGGATTTCCACTGACTAGTTTTTGGTTTCATATATCCTGGTTCTCCTCCAGTGCCTGCATAGTTCTAAGGAAGGGTGCTACAGGTGTGTTTCTGTCATGATCTACAGCCTCTGACCTTGCACACTTTGTCACAGTGTCTGGTGAGTTGGCATAGGGTGGTAGGAGTATTCCTGGTAGCATTCCTATACTAGGAGAGCTAGCAGTAATTTAACTGTAGACTATATGATTGTGAACCGTGTAATATTCCATTAAACTCCAAACTAAATGCACACCCAACCAACTTCCTCTATCTGGATCCCCAGAATGCTCACTTCCACTTCAACATCATTCATTACGGGATATGTGAAAGAGGTGAATTCTGAGTAGAAATAGACAGTGGTCTACTTATTTGAACCACAATATATCTTTCTTTTGCATATTTTCTAAGAAAATTTAACTGTGTGATCCATTGCCAAGGGCCTTACCAGGGCCTAGAAGGGGTTCATGCAAGCAAGTGCTTTGAAGCTTAAGGGAAATTGCTGGGAAATTGGACTTCCAATATTTCTCATAAAGAAGATGAAGACAGGGATTGAAGAAAAGAGGAAATATGTGCAACTTTTTAATTTTGCTTGCTCTTTCTGCTTTGGGTCGAAAAGGGACAGTATACTTGACCCCTTTATTGGAAGAAGAGTTCAGGCAGTTCCATCTGGTGGTATTTTTTTTTTCCTTTTTCTTCTTTTTAAGTATACTCTCAGGAAGTAGGAGATGAGGCTACCCTGTCTTGTTGTCTCCACTCCACAAGCCCTGTCAATCGCTAGGACTAATTAGCATAGGTCTGGCTTAACCTCCTCAAATGCCAGCAGTTTTAGAGGAACCTGGGAGCTGAAGCCAGGCTGTGTAGGTTGGGTCCCATACTTTTAATACTCTCTTAATGGAAATCACAGAACTAGCATCCTTATTTCAGAAAAGCAGTTTTCTTTTGGAACCAAAAAACATCACAGGCTAAAGAAACAACTAATGTATTCAACCTACAGTGATATGAGATGATCTCATTTTATATCTTAAAAGGTTTCAGATGAAATATTTTTTGGCTCAGAGAATACAAATTTAGAGCATTTGGTTAACAAGGTATTTTAAGTATTTCTCATGGGTTTTGTTGCATAAGAGTCACACACCTTTAAAAATAATGTTATTTTCAGTTAGATTGCCTAAATACAGACTATACTCTTCAGTTATCAGATTCTGGGCAATGGAGGAATACAGAATTCAGAATTCTTTTTAAAGCATTATTGGAGTTTTAAACATATCACAGTTTGATCCTGACATTTATTTATTTGCATTTTATCCATTTTATCTTAAAATGACTTTTAAAGTTAATAAAAAGATTTATGTAAGTGGTTTTATGTTTACTTTTTTTTTTAAGATTTTATTTATTTATTTGACAGAGAGAAAGATCACAAGTAGGCAGAGAGGCAGGCAGAGAGAGAGGGGGGTAGCAGGCTCCCTGCTGAGCAGAGAGCCTGATGCGGGGCTCGATCCCAGGACCCTGAGACCATGACCTGAGCTGAAGGCAGAGGCTTAACCCACTGAGCCACCCAGGCACCCCTTTATGTTTACTTTTAATCAATGCTGGGCTAAGTACTTGGGACACACGGTATGGAAGGATAAAATTATATGCTGATTTACAATGTGATGTAGAAGTGCCGCAACAACAGGAAGGAGGAATTCTGTGTAGTCAGCCAGGGGTTCCCTGAAAGATCCCAGATGAAGATAGATTGGAAGATGTTAAGAAAAAGGAGGCTCCGTGGATAGAAGCCAATATAAGAAATTTCACAGGACTAAAGGTGGCTTTGATGGGGAAAGAAATTCCCCAGGTGGGGTTACCAGATTTAGCAAATAAAAATGCATGCCACCTCATTCAATGTAAATTTCAGATCGACAATGAATGATTTTAATACCATGTGGATATCTCCCATGCAATACATGGGACATACTTAGACTAAAAAATTATCCAATAACTTGTACTTTTTAAATTTAATCTGACAGCCTTACCCAGGAAGCTTTTATTTTTGAAGAGTCCATCATGGCCTCCTTGGGTTGAATTTCTAAATTCTACATTTCTCTGAACCCAGCTGCCTTCCTGGCTGTCCTAGTGAGAACAGCAGTGACAGCGGTACCCCCAGTAGTAGGATGGTACTCTGGTCTGGTCCACAGCCAACCACACACCTGTTGGCTTTTCCAGCATAATAATTTGGGCTTCCTGAAGAAAAGGATGGACCTTTAAACACTTTTATATATCTAGTATCTAATGGCTTTAATTAGCATTTCCCTAGTGGCTAATGATATGGAACATGGTTTTTGTGTACTTATTTACTTTTCAGTGGACGTCTGTTCATATCTTTTGCCATTTCCTAATTCACTTGTCTAGTTTTTTTGTATTCAATTTTGAGAATTCTTTATATTGTCTAGTTACTGATCTGTCCTTTGTTAGAAATGTGGTTTGCAAATATTTCTCCCTCTATGTGGCTTGTTTTTTCATCCTCTTAACAGGGTCTTTGCAAAGCAGAAGTTTTCAATTTTGATAAAATCTAACTTATCAATTATTGTTCTTATTGATTGCATTTTTAGTTGCAAAATTAAGAGCTTTGCCTAACCCTAGAACCTAAAGATTTTCTCCTTTTCTTTCTAAAGGTTTTAGAGTTTTACATTTTATATTTAAGTTTGTGATCCATTTTTGAGGTGAGTTTTGTATACGACCTGAAACTTGAGTAAGGATTAATTTTTCTGCCTATGAATTTTTTTTCCCTATTTGTTGAAAAGGTTATTTTTCCACCATCAAATTGCCTTTGTTAAAAATCAGTTGGGTATATTTGTGTGGGTCTTTTTCTGGGTCTGTATTCTATTCCATTCATTTATATGTCTGTTCCTATGCCAATACCACACAATCTTAATTATTATAGCTATATAATGTAGTAAGTCTTAAAATCACTTTAACTATTCTAGTTCCTTTCCCATTCTACATAAATTTTATAATAATCTGTATATATCTAGAGAAAAGTCTTGCTGGGATTTTGATAGAAATTATGTTAAACCTGTATGTCAATTTGGGGAGAACTGGCATCTTTACCATGGTTAGTCTTCCAGTCTATGAGCATGTTATGTCTTCTTGTTTATTTAGGTCTTCTTTTATTTCTTTCATCACTGTTCTTCATTATGAAAGTCTTATACATGTTTTGTTAAATTTACACCTAAGTATTTTAGGGGTTTGTTTTTTTTTTAGCAATTGTAAATGACATTGTGTTTTTAATTTTTGTGTTCATATGTTCACTGCTAGCATATAAAAATAAAATTATATGTTTATCAAAATAAAATTACATGTTTATCTTTTATTCTACAACTTTGCTAAACTCAGTTCTAGCACAGTTTAGGGACTTGGGGGAAGTTTTTTAGATTTCTTGGGATTTTCTATGTAAACAATCATGTCATCGGCAAATGGGAACAGTTTGATGTCTTCCTTTCTGACGTATATGATTTGCATTTCTTTTCTTGCCTTATTACACTGATTAAAAGTTCTAGCACTATATTGAATAATTCTGGTCAGAGCAGACATCTGTGCCTTTTTCCCAATCAGAGAGAAAGCATTCAGTCTTTCATTAATAAGTACAATATTTTCCGTAAGTTTTTTTATATGTACTGTTCATCATTTCTTTTAAATTTGTTTATATTTTATGTCCTAGAATATGATCTATCTTAGGGTATGTTCCATAACATTTAAAAAGAATGTGTATTCTGTTGAGTGGAATGTTGAGTGCAAATGTTGATCAGATCCTATTGGGAAATGGTTATCACTTAATTCTTCTATATCCTTGCTCTGAGAGAACTGTTGAACTTTGCAATTGAACTGTACTTTTGTCTGTTTCTTCTTTCATTTCTCTCAGTTTTTGCTTCATGTATTTTGTAGCTCTTTTGTTTGGTGCATACACATTAAGAATTGTTATGTCTTCTTGACAGATCCACACTTTCATTGTTATATAATGTCCTTTTCTCAAGTAGTTTTCCTTACTCTGAAGTCAGTTATCTGATATTAATATAGCCACTCTGCTTTCTTTTGATCAGTATTTGTATGTTGAGGTGCTTGGGTGGATCAAGCCCCACCTCGGGCTCCCTGTTCAGTGTGGAGCTTGCCTCTCCCTCTTCCTCTCCCTCTGCCCCTCTCCCCAGCTTGGGCTCTCTTTCTCTCACCCTCTTTCTCAAATAAATAAATAAAATATTTTTTTAAAAAAATTGTGGAGCACCTGGGTGGCTTAGTCAGTTAAGCATCTGCGTTTGGCTCAGGTCATGATCCCAGGGTCCTAGCGGTTGAGCCCCGTGTCAGGTTCTCTGCTCAGTGGGAAGCCTGTTTCCCTCTGCCTGCCCCTCTACCTGCCGCTCCACCTGCTTGTGCCGTCTCTCTTGTCTGTCAAGTAAATAAATAAAATCTTTAAAATATCTTTTAAATATTTATATGTTAAAATTTTTCCATCATTTTCCTTTCAACTTGTTATGTTGTTATATTTGAGGTACGTTCCTTGTAAATAACATATAGTTAGATCATGTTTTCTAATCTACTCTGTCAATCTCTATCTTTAAATTTGCATTTTTAGGCCATTTACATTAATGTGATTATTGATATGTAAGGGTTTAAATCTAACATTTTATTCTGTTTTTTCTGTTTGCTCTTTTTAATTTCTCTGTTTTCTCTTTCCTGACTTCTTATGTGTTACTTGAGCATTTTGGAATTCTGTTTTGATTTATTTTAGTGTTTTTGAGTATATTCCTTTGTATAGCTTTTTAAGTGGTTGCTAAAACCACTAGGGTAGGTGAGGCCTTTATACCACTGGGCAATATATGATGACTCTCTACTAGTCCTCCTCTAACACCATCCTAGTGAGGAGGGAGAGGTTCACTTCATTATTTCCCTGAGGAGATGGAATCAAGGCCTACCATGTGGTCTCTATTGATACTGCAGTGGTGGTGGTAGTGATAGGAGGGGGGAACAGGGATTTGTCATTACCCTTAAGAGATGAAAATCCCTTTGGGATTTCAGTCACTGCTTGATCATCTCTGATACTGCCCTAGTGGCAGGTGGAGGAGGAGTTGGGTTGCCTCATTACAGCCTGGCAAGGGTAGAAGTCTAGGCTCCCCACTCAGCCTTTGCTAATTGGGGCAAGACCACAGTTTTTTATCTAAACATAGATAGTTTTTATCTAAACATTTTTGGTCTTGCTAGGTGGCCCCTTTCCTGGTCATTTTGTTAAACAGAACAGATGTTTGTTGGGGCTTTTTTTATCTGCTCCCATTGGCATTTCCAAGTTATGGCTTCTTTAACCCTAAGCCTGAGATAATGAGGCAAAAAGAAAATGCAGGGAGCTAACTGCTGTGTTTTCCCTTATACCCAAAGGTCCCAGACTGTCTTCTCTCTACCTTTAAGAGACTTCCTATGTTTGTTTTATATATAAGGTCCAGGATTTTTAGCTGTACTTAGCAGAAGGAATAGAGAAAAATACTACTACTGCAACTATTATTGCCTTTCCAGAAGCAGAAATTCTATGAATACTTTTAATGCCAACATAATCATTTAAAAGCTCTATTAATTGCCTTACTGCTATTATTCCATGGGTAGAATCCTTTTTTGTAATTTTTTCCATGCTATACTGTTAAAAGTATATGTCTTAATCAGGGTTCTCTAAAAGAACAGAACCAATAGGAGATACATATCTGTATCTATATATCTACATCTATATCTGTCTGTATATAAAAGAAGGAGTTGGCCTATGCACTCCATGACTCTGGCAAGTCCCAACATCTGCAGTGTGAATCAGCAAGCTGGAACCCAGATTCCAATCCTAGTCAGAAGGCCTGAGAACCAGGATAGCTGATGTTGTAGTTCTAGTCTGAAGCGTGACAGGCTCTAGATGCAGGAAAAGCTGATGTTTCAGTTAAAATCCAAAGGCAGAAAAAATTCTCTTACTCAGCAGAAGTTCAGCCTTTTTGTTTCTATTCAGGTCTTCATCTAATGAGACTGCCCACCCACACTAGGGAAGGCACTCTGCTTTATTCAGTCTACCATTCAAATGTTAATCTCACCCAAAAACACCCTCACAGAAACACCCAGAATAATGTTTAACCAAATATCTGGGTACCCTGTGACACATAAAATTAGCCACCACAGTGTGCAAACATTTAAAAGCACAAGATTACCAGTTTGGTTAATTGAGACCTAAATAGGAATTCTGACCAAGGTTGCTCACAAATTCACATTCTGGGATGACTTTGAAGTTCGTAGAGAAATTCAAAGAGAATGAGTAAAGCCTTTTAAAAATTCAAAAATGTATTTAAAGGGAGGAACCACTTGTCTGGAAAACTGAAGAGCAACAAGTGGAAGAATGAAACTGGACCACTTTCTCACACCACACACAAAAATAAATTCAAAATGGATGGAAGACGTAAATGTGAGATAGGAAATCATCAAAACCTTAAAGGAGAACACAGGCAGAAACCTCTTTAACTGGCTGTAGCAGCTTCTTACTAGACACATCACCAGAGGCAAGGGAAGCAAAAGCAAAAATGAATTTTTGGGACTTCATCAAGATAAAAACTTATGCATAGGGAAGGAAACAATCAACAAAGGCATCCTATGGAATGAGAGAAGATATTTGCAAATGACATATCTGATAAAGGGTTAGTATCCAAAATCTATAAAGCACTTATCAAACTGAACACCCCAAAAACAATCCAGTTAATAAATGTGCAGAAGGGGCACCTGGGGTATGTGCTATGGTGAGTGCTGTGAAGTGTGTAAACCTGGCGATTCACAGACCTGTACCCCTGGGGATAAAAATATATGTTTATAAAAAATAAAATTTAAAAAAAAAGAAGAGGCACCTGGGTGTCTCAGTGGGTTAAAGCTTCTGCCTTTGGTTCAGGTCTTGATCCCAGGATCCTGGGATCGAGCCCCCGCAGCCAGCTCCCTGCTCAGCAGGGAGCCTGCTTCCCCCTCTGCCTCTCTGCCTACTTGTGATCTCTGTCAAATAAATAAATAAAATCTTTAAAAAAAGAAAGAAAGAAAAAATGGGCAGAAGACATGAATAGACATTTTTCCAAAGAAGACATCCAGCTAACCTAGCTAACCAACACATGAATGAAAAAAATGTTCAAATCACTCATGATCAAAGAAATACAAATCAAAACCATGCTGAGATACCACTTCACACCTGTCAGAATGGCTAAAATTAACAACACAAGAAACAACAGGTGTTGGCGAGGTTGCAGAGAAAGGGGAACCCTCTTGCGCTGTTGGTGGGAATGCAAACTGGTACAGCCACTCTGGAAGACACTATGGAGAGTCCTCAAAAATTTAAAAATAGAACTATCCTATAATCTAACATTGCACTATGAAATATTACCTAAAGGATAAAAAATACAGATTCAAAGGGGTACATGCACCCCGATGTTTATAGCAGCATTATCAGCAATAGCCAGACTATGGAGAGAGCCCAAGTGTCTGTCAACTGATGAATGGATAAAGAAGAGGTGGAGTGTGTGTATACACACACACACACACACACACACACACACATAATGGAATAATACTCAGCCATCAAAAAAATGAAATCTTGCCATTTGCAATGACCTAGATGGAGCTGGAATGTATTATGCTAAGTGAAATGTCAGAGACGAATACCAGATGATCTCACTCATATGTGGAACTTAAGAAAGAAAACAGATGAACATATGGGAAGGAGAGAAAGAAAAAAAAAGGGAGGGAGAGAGGGAAATACACTGTAAGAGACTCTTAACTATAGAGAACAGTGTTGATGGGGGATGAGCTAGATTGGTGATGGGTATTAAGGAGGGCACTTGCTGTGATGAGTGCTGGGTGTTGTACATAAGTGATGAATCATTGAATTCTACTCCAGAAACCAATATTGCACTGTATGTTCACTAACTAAAATTTAAATTAAGAAAAAGCAATAGAGATCTGAAGCATAGATAGATAGATAGACAGATAAGGAAAGCAACCACTAAAATCTGGAAGGCAGTATGGCATTATGGGAAGAGACTGTGGTTGCTATGTTTCTTCAAGAGAGCTTTATAGACAGAAAAACCTAAAACTTTGATTTTTCCTGACTCTTAGAGTAAGAATTTATTTTTTTCCATTGTTGAAAGATTTAAAAAATTCAAAATAAGTGTTTCTCATGATCTATAATCTTTTTGTCACCATTTCTTAACATTCCCCCTCGGACTAGCATACAGGTGTCAAGAGCTACTGTTTTTGAGGTCAGGCAGTATCATTTGTGGAGAAGACTTTGGACTCAAATAGATTGGGGTTCCCAGGTCTGTAACCTGGGGCAAAATGCCTTACCCCTCTAAACGGCAGTTTTCTTATCTGAAAATGAGGAGTTTAATATCTGTAAAATCAGTTTAAGTGCTCCATAATTAAACATTCTCAAAAGTAAGACATCTAGATAATCTTCAGTTTTGCAGTTTTACGAATTAGACTGACATCTTGGTGCTTAGATTTCTATATTTTGGATTGTTTCCTTGAATTCAGCTTCTTAGAGGCAGAATTACTGAATCAAGGCATAGAGCTTTCTAGAGAGGTGGTACCAAGTTTGCACTAGCAATGGGAGAAAGAAAGAGAGAGAGAGATGCTTTTCTAATTTTTAAACTTTATATTTTGTAGAAGCATCAGGTGGTGAAGGAGGAGGAGACCCAGAAATGGAGCAGGAGACAGCTCCAGTACCAGCCCTGTCAAAGAAGACCAAACAGGTGACAGTACTGTAGGAGTCACAACTGTTAAATTCTGGAATCAGCTTCTACTCCTCTACACCATTCCCTGTTCTTTAACATCAGTTGTTGGTGGACTTTGAAGGAAGCTTTTTATCCTCTTTCCTTGGGAAAAAACATGCTTCATTAATGATAAGCAAGGTCTATTTTCCCCCTAATATTTTTTTCCAATATACAGGTATTTTACAATAATGATATCTTAGATTCTTATACCACATCTTTACCAAAGATCCAGTAGTACACTGTTTGCTACAGTTCCTAGGAGAAGAAAAATAGTATAAAGATATGTAAAATTACTTATCATACCACTGCGTGATTACAGCACCATGCCAGCAGACTCTAAGGGTCTCATGTCTACCTAACATGAACTGTATGAATATTTATCATGGGACTTCTACCTTCAGTATTACCAAAAGTCATTTGATACACTTTGCTTTCTGGACTTAGAACCTTTTTTTTCCTTCTTAATCTTTCTACTGGCCACTCACATCCATTTGCAGCCCTTTCATATTATGTATCCCTCAAACCTGATTGGTAACCATGTATGATTTTTTTAAAAGGATTACCTACCGTCAATTAAAATTATTATCTTCTTCATAGCAGTGATTTGTGGTCTTATTATTATTGTAAGTGGCCCTAAACTCATTCCCATGAGAGGGTGACTCTACCCAGTTTGTAACTAGGCTCAGGATAATTGTGAGAATCAGTTTACCAACAAGCAGTGCGACCTTGAGCAAGTTAAACTCTCTGTGCCTCTGTCTCCTCATTGGTAAAATGGTGATAATAAGTATATTTTCTTCACAGAGTTGAAGTAGAGATTAAATGGCTAATACTTGGGATACCTGGTGGACTCAGTAGATTATGCATCTGCCTTTGGCTCAAATCATGATTCCAGGGTCCTGGGATCAAGTTCCACATCAGGATCCTTGCTCAGCAAGGAGCCTGCTTCTCCCTTTCTGGCGCTCCCTGTTCTTGTGCTTGCTCTCTCTCTCTCTCTCTCTCTCTCGATAGATAGATAAATAGATAAATAGCTAATACTTGTTAAGCACTTCAAACAGTGGTTGGCAAAGAGTAAGCACCAAAGTGATGATAACTTTAGTAAATAACACTTCATCTTCTTTATTTTATTATTTTTTCCTGTTGGAATAGAGGATTACAGAAAGATACACATATTTAATAGGTGATCATCTTGGTTTCTCTCCAGCCATTAAATATTTTGCTCCAAAGCTGCATATCAGTTTTAGGTTTTGTTTTTTCTTTTTGCTATTATTTTATTTTACATTTTTAATTCAACTATAATTAACAGTGTTATATTAATTTCATGTGTACAATATAATGATTCAACAATTCTATGCATTACTTACTGCTCACCATGAGAGTACATGACAGTACACCATAAGAGTACACATAAGTGTACTCTTAATCCCCTTTACCTATTTTACCCATTCCCCCACTCATCTCGCCTTTGACAACCACCGGTTTATTCTCTATAGTTAAGAGTCTGTTTTTGGTTTGTCTCTTTTTTTTCGACCTTTGTTCCTTTGTTTTGTTTCTTAAATTCTATATATGAGTGAAATCATATGGTATTTGTCTTTCCCTGACTGCCTTATTTCACTTAACATTATACCCCCAAGGTCCATGCATGTTGTTACAAATGACAAGATTTCATTCTTTTTTATGGCTGAGTTATATTACGTTTTGTGTGTGTGTCTGTGTGTCTGTGTGTTTGTGTGTCTTTGTGTGTGTGTCTGTGTGTGTGTGTGAGAGAGAGAGAGAGAGAGAGACAAGTCTTTTTTCCATTCATCTATGGATGGACACTTGGTTTGCTTCCATATCTTGGCGGTTATACATAATGCTGCAGTAAACATAGGGGTACATATATCTTTTTGAATTAGTGTTTTTGTTTTGATAAACCCAGTAGGGGAATTACTGGAATATATGGTAATTCTGTTTTTAACTTTTTAAGAAACATCCATACTGTTTTCCACAGTGGTTGCACCAGCTTGCATTCTCACCAACAGTACAGGAGAGTTCCTTTTTCTCCACATCTTCAACACTTGTTATTTCTTGTGTTTTATTTTAGCCATTCTGACAGATGTCAGGGGATATCTCACTGTGGTTTTGACTTACAGTTTCCTGATTTTTGGTGATATTGAGCATCTTTTCATGTGTCTCCTGACCATCTCTGTATGTCTACTTTGGAAAAATGTCCTTTTATATCCTCTGCCCATTTTTACTTGGATTATTTGGGTTTTTGGTGATGAGTTTGCATAAGTTATTTATATATTTTGAATATTAACTTTTTTGGATATATCATTTTCAAACATCTCCCATTCAGTTGGGTGTCTTTTTGTTTTGTTGATGATTTGCTTCTCTATGCAAAAGCTTTTTATTTTGATGTAGTCCCAATAGTTTGATTTTGCTTTTGTTCCCTTACCCAAAGGAGACATATCTAGAAAAATGTTTCTGTAGCTGATGTCAAAGAGATAACTGCCTGTTTTCCTCTAAGAATCTTGGGCTTTCAAGTCTCATATTTAGGTCTTTAATCCACTTTGTGTTTATTTTTGTGTATCGAGTAAAAAAGTGGTCAGATTTTATTCTTTGTCAGATAGCTGTCCAGTTTTCCCAACAGCATTTGTTAAAGAGACTGTCTTTTTCCCATTGCATATTCTTGCCTCCTTTGTCATAGATTAATTGACCATAAAAACATAGGTTTATTTCTGGGCTCTGTATTTTCCTCCATTCATCTACTGTTTTTGTGCCAGTACCATACCATTTTGATTACTATAGCTTTGTAATATGTCTTGAAATCTGCGATTTCAGTGTCTCCAATTTTGTTCTTTTTCAAGATTGCTTTGGTTATTCAATAATATTTGTTCTCCTAATACATGAATATGGAATATCTTACCATTTGTGCCATCTTCAATTTCTTTTATCAGTGTTTTATAGTTTTGAGAGTACAAGTCTTTCACCTCCTTGGTTAAGTTTATTCCTAGGTATTTTATTATTTTTGGTGAAATTGTAAATGAGATTGTTTCCTTATTTTCTCTTTCTGCTACTTCATTATTGTTGTATAGAAACGCAATAGATTTTTGTATATTACTTTTGTATCCTGCTACTTTACTGAATTCATTTGTCCATTATAGTAGTTTTTTGGTGGAGTCTTTCAGGTTTTCTATATAGAGTATCATGTCACCTGCAAATAGTGAAATTTCCCTTACCAATTTGGCTATCTCTTTCTTTTCTTGTCTGATTGCTGTGGCTAGGACTTCCAGTACTATGTTGAGTAAAAGTGGTGAGAGTAAATATCCTTGTCTTGTTCCTGATCTTAGAAGAAAACTCCCAGTTTTTCACAATTGAGTATGATGTTAGCTGCAGATTTTTCTTATATGGGCTTTATTATGTTGAGGTATCTTCCCTCTAAGCCTACTTTGGTGAGAGTTTTTTATCATGAATGGATAGTTGTACTTTGTCAAAAGCTTTTTCTGCATCTGTTGAAATGATCAGATGGTTTTTATCCTTTCTCTTGTTGATGTGATATATCACATTCATTGATTTGAGAATACTGAACCACCCTGCATCCCAGGAATAAATCCCACTTGGTTGTGGTGAGTCATTTTTTTAAATGTACTGTTGGATTCCGTTTACTAATATTTTGTTGAGGATTTTGGCATCTGTGTTCATCAGAGATATTTGCCAACAGTTCTCTTTTTTTGTAGTGTCTTTATCTGGTTTTGGTATCCCAGTAATGCTGGTCTTCATAGAATGAATTTGGATGTATTCCTTCCTCTTGTAGCTTTTGGAACAGTTTGAGAAGAAAGGGTATTAACCCTTCTGTAAATATTTGGTAGAATTCACCTGTGAAGCCATCTGGTCCAGGACTTCTGTTTGTTGGGAGTTTTTTTATTACTAATTTGAATTCATTGCCAGTAATCAGTCTGTTCAGATTTTCTATTTCTTCCTGATTCAGTTTTGGGAAGTTATATGCTCCTCAGAATTTATCCATTTCTTCTAGGTTGTCTAATTTGTTGGTATATAATTTTTCATAATAATCTCTTACAACCCTTTGTATTTCTGTCATGTCAGTAATTTCTCCTCTTTCATTTCTGACTTGATTTGAGTTCTCTCTCTTGTTTTTTATGAGTTTGGCTAATCATTTATCAATTTTGTTGGATCTTTTCAAATAACCAACCCTGGGTTCATTGATCTGTTCTGTTGTTTTCTTAGTCTTTATTTATTTCTGCCCTAATCTTTATTTCCTTCCTTCTACTGGCTTTAAGCTTTGTTTTTTTGTTTTGTTTTGTTTTGTTTTGTTTTTTTGTTTTTCTTTCTCCTTTAGGTCTAAAGTTAGGTTGTTTATTTGGGATCTTTCTTGCTTATTAAGGTAGACCTATATTGCTATAATCTTCCCTTTTCAATAGTTTTGCTCTATCCCAAAGATTTCCAATGGTTGTGTTGTCATTTTCATTTATTTCCCTTTATTTTTTTATTTCCTTTTTGATTTATTGGTTGACCTACTCATTGTTTCGTAGCATGTTACATAAGCTTCATGTGTTTGTGTTTTTTCTTGTGATTGATTTCTAGTTTCATACCATTGTAGTCAGAAAAGGTGCATGGTGTGATTTTAATCTTTCTCTGGGTCATTTTCTTTGTTCATTGCACTGATGTGGCTGCTATTTGGGTGTGTATCCATGGAATAAGGTGAGCTTAGGATCCTCTTATTCTGCCATCTTCCCAGACTCCCTCCTCAGTTTTAATTTCAGCCATTCCTTCAGAAAGCCTATAGGTTAACATCCTTAGCCTTTTGATTTATTTCACCAACGTGGAATTTAATTTTACCTTTGCTTATCCTACTGACCACGCCATAGTCATGCCTTCTTTGACTCTGGCCTCTGTAGTTCCTACCTACAGAACTTGTTTCCAAATATATTTCTTTAGACCCCCATGGGCTTTCTTTTTCCTTACTTTCTTTCTTGATTTTCTTCTTGCTAGTTCCTTACTTTTTCAAGACTCACTATAGAAAAATTAAATTTGCCCAAGTCTCTACCTTTACTTATTTTTTTGGTCTTTTTGTCCACATTGCTAAATTTTACCTTTTTTAAGCTCCTTCTTCCTTGGCTCTTCTTTTCTTAGAACCATCAAGTTAGATAAATGTCAGAGAATCATAGGAAGAAGAGGGAAAAGTGGGAAAGGAGAAAGCAAAATACATTCCCCATTTCTTGAGCATTCACCTATCTTTTTTCAACTTATGTTTGAACTATAGTAAATGCCATTTACTAAGCACTCTCCATAAGCACTGTGCAAGACACAATGACTTAAATGATCCTATGAAGTAGGGAATACCTATGCCCTGTGAGGTAGGGAGTACCCCATTTTACAAATTATCTGAGGCTCACAGGCATGGGTTCTGGGAGTCATGTCCCACTTGGCTGGCTGTGAGCCAGGAGCTGAGGATGATGCTGCTTTTCACCTGTCTCTTTTTCACCTGTCCCTTCTCTTTCAATTTAGGAAAATTGGATTCAACATATCCTCATGTGCTTTTTTGGTCCCATGCTGTTGCTATTTTCTACCAAGAAAAAAAAAAAAAATTACAAAAGTTTAAGATTTTAGTGCTCATTTTAACCACGCTCTAATGTCCTTAACTGCCAAATTACTTTAAAGAACCCAAGTCTTAGGTAGACCAAATGCCCTAACCCCTTTCTCAAGTCTGTCCTAATTTCTCTGGCCAGAGAACTCAGTGAAATCTTCTTGTTCCCCACTGCCTCATATGAGTGCTCTTCATCTAGCTCCTGGTTCCCATACCAGGCTGTATACCTCCAGGACAGAGTTTAACTGTGCATCTCCATAGCACCTAGCACAGAACCTCACCCTAAATTGGCATTATTTGTGAAATGAAAGATTGGATGATTATACCAGGATTCTAGTTTTTTCACCACTCTTTCCTTCTCAGTCCTTTGTGTCTCCACTTGTAAGCCATCTACTACCCACAGGAGTTTCTTAGACTCTGGTGACCCAGTGTCCTTCTTCCAATCCCCCCACCCTTGACTGAGCTGGGATCTCTCTTCCACTGCCCTTGACTGCCCAAACAGCCCTTCTTGCTCCTCTGTGGGTTCCCATCCTCTCTCTTTCCAGCTACTCTTCTCCCTCTGGAAATCATCTGACCACCCCAAGGATGACCTTCTTTTTTTTTTTTTTTTTTTAAGATTTTGTTTATTTATCTGACAGAGAGAGAGAGAGATCACAAGTAGGCAGAGAGAGAGTCAGAGAGAGGAAGGGAAGCAGGCTCCTCACCTAGCAGAGATCCCGACGTGGGGCTCGATCCCAGGACCCTGGGATCATGACCCGAGCCGAAGGCAGAGGCTTTAATCCACTGAGCCACCCAGGGGCCCCAAGGATGACCTTCTTATTGGCAGGCTGACCTTGCGAATCCTTCTAGAGTTGTTTACATACATAGAGCTTGAGTCTCCAACTTGTTCATAAGCGACTGGCGGGCGAGAGCTTCTTTCGTTTTCCCTATAGTACCTAGCACAGTGCTAGCCACTTGATTCATTTGACAGATGTAACAGAGTATTTGTTTTTTAATGGTAACTTATTATATTTTTTCCCTGGCTCAAAACAAAAGAAAAGAGAAATTATTTTGTGCTATATTTAAGTTTTGAATTTTTTTCAAATTTGTTTCATTGTTTTACTCTTCCTTTTTTTTTTTTAAAGATTTTATTTATTTACTTGAGAGAAAGAGTGCATGCACAAGGGAGAAGGGGGCATGCAGAGGGAGAAGGAGAAGCAGACTCCCCACTGAGTGGAGAGCCTAGTATGAGGGCTTGATCCCAGGACCCTGGGATCATGACCTGAGCCGAAGCCAGACGCTTAGCCAACTGAACCATGCAGGTGCCCTGCTTTGCTGTTCTTTAAGGGGTTTTTTATACTTGTATAGGAACTTCCTGGCATTATGCCACTTGATATAATATGCATTTAGTCTTAAATATCAACAGGTAAGTATATATATTGGGTTAGATCGAGTTCCCTCTTTTGCCATAGCTGGGCCTCACATTTCTATTACTGAGTCCATGCCTCCCATCTGTTCAGTATTTTCAAGCAGCAGATTTATAACTTTATAAAAGTTTTTTACCCATACAACTGCATCATCTCTAGCAACCATTTCACATCTAAATAATCATCTTTGGCCTCCTTAATAATGTAAGTATAAAGATTTGCCAGTACTTCTTTTTTTCCAGATATTGCTTCCAAAAAGATGATGAATTCCCTACTTCTAGAGATTGCATCACCCTCTTCCCTCTTCAACATCAGTCACTTCAGAGCCAACCCTAGTGACTTTGTAATTATGGTTCCCAGAATATAATTCCTTACGAGGGGTTTTGTGACTTTTCATTGATGGCTCCATGAGGTCAATAGCCATGGTTCCATGACCCATCTTCTCTCCCTCAGAGACCACACTGGGCATCTTTTTTTTAAGGTAGCCTTTTGCTTAGCTCCTCAGATCATAAAGGACTCCTCAGTAAGAGTACTTATTCTTCTCCCTCTTTAGTCACCTTTCTCAACAATTGTATTTTCTTAATATTAATTTATTTGAGCACTGATAATTTCATATTTCTCCCACTCTTCATCTTCAAGTTTATTCTTGGGACACCTGGGTGGCTCAGTCAGTTAAGCATCCAGCTCTTGGTTTCAGCCAGGTCTTGGTCTCAGAGTCTGAAATCAAGGCCCGCAACAGGCTCCACGCTCAGCATAACATCTGCTTAAGTTTCTCTCTTCCTTTCCCTCCACCCTTTCCTCTCTCTCTCTCTCTCTCTCTCAAATAAATAAATAAATCTTAAAAAAAAAAAAAAAAAAAGGAATTGAGTCAGTAATTCAAAAGGTGAGAATGAATACCTAGAGATCAATGGTAGCTATTCTAGAATCTAGCTTCCTTGGTCTGCCCTCTGGCCCCAGGAATTTATATCCCTCCCATATGCATAATATATTCACCCCTCTCAAAGAAAGCAAAAGTCCCTTCCCTTTACAGCATGAGCTCAGTGCTTAGAATTTCATTGTCTAATCAGGTTCAGGGGCATTTGAGGGTCCTCGGTTTTAGTTCCTTAAGTATAGCTCCTTGAGTACATTTCTTCTCAGCCTGGGAAACAAATACAAGCATAGACTAACTTTTAGAGACATTTCTACTCAAGTAATTGGCATAAGGAGTCATTGGTCCCACAGTATTTGAAAATGTTGGGAGTTTCTTTATTAAGTGTTAAGGCCCAGGTTCCTGAGGTCGTTCCATGGTTCTCAGCTCTGCTTTTGGGTTCCTTGTGTTACCCTCTGAGTCATCCTTCTTTTTTTTTTTTTTTTTTTTTTTTTTTTAATGAGTGGTAGCTTGTATTTACAATGGAACAGTTCTTTCTGCCTGCTTCTTGACAGTAGAATTCTCAGGGTTCGATGACTTTGCCTCATTGTATTTCATCTCTTACCTTCTCAGCTCAAACTAGAGGTATTTCTGAATATATAACACCTTGAAGAATTTTGTAGGTCTTCTGTGGTTCTTGTTGGGGTTACTCCATTGAGCAGAAGTCACCCCACAAATCTTTTCCAGATAAAGTTTTCTCTTCCATGGATGCCTGCTTAGATGAGGAACAGTACCTCTTAAGCTTCCTAAGGCATGTTTGAGAGAATCTGTGAGACACACTTTTAATTTCTTTAAAGAGCTCTTATGTGACTGAATAGTACTCTGAGGTACCACCTTTGTTCTTTCTGAGGTGTTGATGGATTTGCACGCATGTACCTTGACTTCTTTGATAGTCCTTTTTTCAATTTAACTTCTTCCTTTTCCATTTTACTATAAGCCATAGAAGAAAGTTGGTGACACCCTCAACATTATTTGAATCTCCTTCATTGGATTACCCATAACATTAGACATATTTTCTATTTTCCACATGCCTGCAGACAACAGTATTGCTAAACTTTGTTCCACCACTTAACAAAGATTCTCTTCCCCCCAGTTTCTGATAAGATTTTCCTTACTTTCTGCAGGCCCTCACCATCAGTGTCCTCAAAGTCCAAAATTTTACAGTGTGTTCAGAAACACTATTCATCCATCAATCACCTAATTTTTGCCACATTTCAAAATAATTGGCAAAATCAGTACACTCCTCCCAGACACTTCAGCATGTATATCATTAAGTGAAGTTCGGTATTTAAAGATTTTCTTTTTTCCTTTCGAGGTAAAGTTGATATGCAATCAAATGCATAAATGTCAAAGGTACCATTCATAGATTTTTGACAAATTGATAAAATTTTGTAACACAAACCCCTACAGTTTAAAGAACATTACTGTCACCCCAAAATCCTTTCATGCCACTTCCAAATTGCTATTCCAGAATCCATGCTCCAGGGCCAACCACTGTTCTGATGTCATGTAAATGAAATCATGTAGGATATGCTCTTTTGTTCAAAGCTTTTATTCAGTGCAGTGTTTTTTAGATTCATCCTGTTGATGTATAGTGATTCTTTTTTTTTTTTTTTTTCCCATCGTTGAGCATGTTAGTTTGTCCAGGCTGCCATAACAAAATACCACAGACTGGGTAGCTTAAACAACAGAAATTTATTTCTTGCAGTTCTGGAGACTGGAAGTCCGAGATCAAAGTGTCAACAGGTTTGGTTTCTCCCAAGGCCTCTCTCCTTGGCTTCCAGATGGCCAGTTTCTCACTGTGTCCTTGCATGGTCTTTCTGCTATGTGTATCTCTTTGATGTCTCTTCTTCCTCATATAAAAACACCAGTCCTGTTGGATTAGGACCCCACCCTTAGGACCTTCTTTAACTTTTACAACCTCTTTAAAGTCCCTGTCTCCAAATACAATCACATTGCGGGTTGAGACTTCAAAATATGAATGGGAGGGAGGGGGTACAATTCAGTTCATAACACTTCATAATACTCAATTATATGAGTACTCCCCAATTTATCTATTATTCTATTGATGGATATCTGAGGCTACTTCCTGTTTGGAGCTAGTATGAATAAATCTGCCATGAACATTCACATACAGGTCTTTTAGTGAACAGACATTTTTATTTCTCTTGAGTAAATACATAGGAGTAGAATTGCTGAGTCTTGTTTAGTTTTCTAAAAACTGACAGACTTTTTTCCAAAACCAGTGTACCATTTTTGTACTCCCACCATCCATGTATAATAGTTTTGGTTGCTTTATATCCTTGTAAATATGTGGAATTATCACTCTTTTAATTTGAGACATTTTGATGGGTATGTACTAAATAACTTTTGACTAAACCCAAAAGAAACTAAAAAAAAAGTTCTAATTTTTTTTATTTTTACAATGAACATATTTGTTTTTGTTGTAAAATGGTAATTTAATTTTTTTTTTACCAAAGTGATAATCAAACACTATTAAAAGTTTTTCATAAAAAAAAAAGTCACCTTTCCTACTCTCATGCTAAGTCTTTCTTCAGAGGAAACTACCCTTAGCTTTTAGTTGTTTTTCATATTTGCTAATATATAGTTTATACTGTTGTTTTTTTTTTTTTATTTATCAGCTCCTGACATGATCTGTTAACTTCCTGAGGTAGCATATGAGGACACAGCTCTCCCATCTACCCTGTATTCCCTCTCTAACTGCTAATTCCCCTGCTAACACAAGATCACATTTTGGTTAAAACAGTTGTCAGTATCTCATGATTATGATCACGAAACTACTGTTCACTGCTGATGGGGGGAAAGCTATAATCATTCCTCCTTTCTTGTACAACTCTCTGTTTTCATGGCATTAGTAATTACCTCATTTCTTCATTTGCCTCATTTGTTGTGTTCCTACTGTTAATTCTTTCCATATATTCCAATATCTTTTCCACATGTCCATGAATAATATCTTCCATATGCTCAAATAGATCACTCATTGCTGTTCCCTGCAGGCCTCTGTACTCCTTTTCCACTCTGAGTTGATTATTCTCTTGGTGTGTTGACCAATTGAGATTTCTCTTTACTGTCCCTTCAACACTCCTGTATTAGTTTCCTTATTTGCTGAATCCCATATCTTACTCTTTCTTGGTTTAGCCCTTTATTTTGCTGGAATACAGTCTTTACTATCTATGGATGGGAAATCAATTTTTTGAGATCTAAAATACCTGAAAATACCTTTATTTTACTCTTAACTTGACTCACAATCTGGCTGGGTATAAAAGTTTAATTTGCAAATAAATTTTCCTCATAATTTTGAAGGCATTGTTCTATTAAATCCTAACTTGCCTTACTGCTGCTGCAAGGTCCAACACAATTCTGTTTCTGGACTCTTTGTATTTTATAAGTTATTGTTTTTCTTTTCAGAAATGTTTAGTCTTTTTTGTTTGTCCATGATATGAAATTTCACAATGATGCTCCTCAGTGGATATTTTTCATGTTCATCATATTGTATACATAATGGGCATGCAGTTTAGAGTTTCATATTCTAGAAAGTTTCCTTCAGTTCTGGAAAGTTTTTGTTTTGTTATTTCTTTGATCACTCTTTTCCCAGTGTTTTTTATGGTCCCTTTTTCTATAATACCTTTTATTGGGATGTTGAATCTTTTGGGCTGATTTTCTATCTAATATTCTTAAATTTTTCATCTCTTGGAGAGATTTCCTCTATCTTCAAGCCTTCCTCCTACATATTTATTCCAATTTTTCTTGTTCTCTTTTTGTCTCATGGCTGAAATTCTTCCCTTATCTGTTTGAGAATATTGATTATAATTGTTTTGAACCTTTTATCTTTTGTTGTTTATTTGCTCTCATGTTGGACACTTAGCTGTCTATTCATATTAAAAAGAGACACTAAAAAGCTGATGGAATATTTTGTGCATGTGTGAGGCTTATTGATTAGTGAACTTCATAGCAGAGTACTAGGAGAGCAAGCTGTATTTACTATGCCCACCAAATGTCACTCTCTTGTGGCATCTCTCTTAGTCCATTTCATTTTTCCAGAGAAAAATTCAGTAGGCTCCTGCATGCAATATATAAGCCTGGTTCATGACATTCGAAATTTGCCTAGGAAAAGGAAGTGAGTCTCAACCTCTGTCCTATCTTTCCTTTGCCAGATTTCTGGGTCCTCTTGTTCTTTCCAGAGAATAAACCTTCTGTCTACTGCCAGGAAGAGCAAGATGAAAGGAAGCATTAACCAGATAGTTGCTTGGCTTCCTGGGCAGGAGATATAGCCAATGAGGGGTGGGAATAAGACTAATCATTCTAAATATAAACTTTCAACCAAAGTCCTTCTTTTAAACTCTTTACTTTCTGTAGTACCTTGTGTCTCCAACTACTAAACCTTTTCTCCAGTAAGTCAAACAACTTCACCAACTATTAGCTTCCACCTCTCCAGAAAACTAGGTGCTAGCTCTTCCTTTCTGCTAAATCACTTCCATCCAGTTTCAACCATTTTCCATTTTCTAAAATGTTGTTGAAATCTCTCCACTACTATTGTTCTCTCCTGATTGTGTGGTCCTTATAAATTTATACCTTTTTCAGTTGCCTTCATTTTTAGTTTAGTGGCATTTTTGAAGTTGATTTGCCATGTTTAACTAGAAGAATCATTCTTAAAGGATATAGTTTTTGGCACTTTAAGGATTTGAGAATATGCCTCAAATGCTTCACTTAAAGATTAGTTTTTCATATATATTTCTAAATTTTTAAACTACATATTTAAGCTATGCTTTAAAAAATCACTAGATTTCATGTAAAGAAATGAAGAGAAATGAAAAACAATGAATTTTGGAACACTGAAAAGAAATAAAATAAAGTAAAATGAAAAAAAAAAAAGAAATTTCTTATCAACTCTCAAAGAAATATACTGTTGAAATTGGTTTCCAGAAATGGTTAGCTAGTCTGGCCTGAGTCTTCTATATCTTTTTACCTAGACTCTCTGAAGATAAACATCAGTATTTGTAAGGCACATGGCTAAATTTAGGACTTATTAATGAAATGGATTTTGTATTTTTCATAAAGCCATCTCACCTTTGTTGAAATTGCCCCCATAAACTTAGCTTCTTCATTATTATCCACCCTTAACCATGTAAGGCAACTGCTCCCAGAAAACAAATAATATACTGTATTTCCTTTAGAATGATCTAAGAATTTGAACCTAAAATTTAAAATTATGCAGTAGGGGCACCTGGGTGGCTCAGTGGGTTAAAGCCTCTGCTTTCGGCTCAGGTCATGATCCCAGGGTCCTGGGATCGAGCCTCACATCGGGATCTCTGCTCAGCAGGGAGCCTGCTTCCTCCTCTATCTCTCTGCCTCTGCCTACTTGTGATCTCTGTCTGTCAAATAAATAATAAAATCTTTTAAAAAAATAAAAATAAACTCATGCAGTATCTTAACTAAAACAAGTTCATCAAGTATGTTTCTTTTTTCCTATGCATGATTCAGAATTACGTTTTATTTTTTCCTTCCAGAATTGGACAGGCCGTAACCCTATAACGGAGCTCATTTCCAGATTTAATTTATGTCATGTTAGAGTTATTTGGCTTTGTAAACCTAACATAAATACAACTTTGCACATTGAACAACTGTTAGAGAGCACCCTAAATGCTAAATAACAAAATGGAACAGGTTTCTACATCTAATTCCCAAAAACCTTGATATTGGTGACAAGATACTACAGTATGCCTTGAGGGATCTGCTAATCATATCCAGGCCTTTGCCTTACGAGCATGAACTGAATGCTGGCCTGGCCTGTAATTGGACTCTTATGACCATCTGGCAGCTTCTGTGACATATTAGTGGCCTTGGCCCAGTTTCTAATTGGCATGTACCAGCATCAAATTGGCATGTATCTGCATCTACAAGACAGCTTAACTTTCTAAATAAGAGAGGTCATAATATCTTTTCTTTAGCTATGATGCAATTGCTTTTGGCAGGTTTTTGTTTTAACTGAGAAGAAGCTAAAATTTCAAGATTCACATGTTACTTTAATCCTGAACCTTTGAATCTGGTTTTCTACTAACTGAAACCGAGTCTAGAAACTGCTGGTCCTGTCCCCATGTCTTGAAAAAATTATATATATATATGTATGTGTGTGTGTGTGTGTGTATATATATATATATATATATATGGCTTCAAGCCAAAGGCATTCTTAATCACAGACTGTCTGCAAACTTTAATAGAAAGCTTCATCTGTAATCATTTTAAATAGAGCCAGTAGAGACAAGATTGTTTTAGTTAGTAGCTTACCAGCTTAAACTGAGTACTTTCTACTTGGGATGGAAACTTAATCCAGGAAAAACTGAGAATAAGTTTTCACTCATATTTTATATCTTACTTGGCAACTTGTTTGAAAATATTGCATAAAAGAGCCAGCACAGGAAACATTTTATATTCTTGCTTATGATTAATAAATAAGGAATCTGAGGCATTCTATTTTATAAATCAAGGTCTTAATCCAAATCTCCTGTTTTTCTACATTAAAAAAAAAAACCTAGGGGTAAAAATAGCATTAAACTACATAGGGTACTCAGGGGTCAAGGCAACAGGCAAAACTGATTACTCAAAATGCCATTGTGCTGAGACTTTTATCAGACCATCAGCAGAAACATTCATTTTGTAGTCACTATAGATAAGGCATTTGGTGCAGCTGGTTTTATAAAAATGTAAGTAAATATGTCCTACTTCAGTTTTTCAATGCTTATTGAAAGAGGAAAGGAATGAATAACAAAATAGTAAACCAATCACTTGGAAATACAAGCTCACACATTGCTAGTTCATGGCAAATGCCAGTCACTCCAGTCAAAGACTTTCTCACCACATCTTAATTTTAATCACATCTACTCTGCCTGTATTTTATAAACCTGGCCACTGTCTTCAATCTTTAATACCCTGCACCACCACTTCAAACACACATATGCACTCACTCACACATTTTCACCTTTTTTCAAAGATTTTTCCAGTCTCAAGTCATTGGCACTTTCTGATTTTTCATTGGCACTTTTTGATTCCCTCGGCCCAGCCCCTGCCTAAGAGCCTATTGGTCTTCCAGAATCACTGTCTGTACAATATTACCAAGACAGAGAATACAATACAATATTACCAAGACAAGAAGAATACCTGTATGGCCTAGGTACTCTGGGGTTACTACCATTAGTTGACCTGTCATCATGCTAAGATGAAAATTTCTTCATCTGTATCTCTTTACAGCCTAAAGAATGTTTCTTGATACAACCAAAGGAAACAAAAGAAGATGCCACCAAGACAAGGAAGAGAAGAAAGGTATTATTCATACTTTCTTACAATTTTCTTACAACTGCAGGTGATCTACCTCACATTTCTATATACTGTACTTTGATGAGGCAGTTGATATAATTCCCACTTTAGAGGTTGTAAGATTCAGTGAGGTTTGGTGACTTTCCTAAGGTCACAAGTATTAAGTGTTTCTGTTGGAGCTAAAAATAAATTCTTCTGATTCCTATTTCAATCTTGTGGAGCACCAGACATCTTTGCTATCCACCTTTGTTTTCATTGTTGTTAGAAGACATGGATTTCTAATTCTAAAAGGATCCCAAAGCTGTCCTGCCCCCTGGCCCTTCTGGCTCTGCCGGAAAAAAATTTACCAACTTTCTTTTCATATCCATTTCAGTTTTTTAAACCAATAAAAAGAAAATAATAACCAGATGACCATAGTATATGGCATTTCTGACCATAATTTGGAACCATAATTTAACGCAAAAGTCTCCCCTTACATTTTAATACTTTCCTATGAGTGCATGGAAGACTCTTTTACTCCTGTACAGACTTTCTTATGGCTCAACCTTGGAGAAGGTGTGGTTTGCTTTGAACTTCCACCACAGTTGTGAAAACACCAGTGTAATTCTCTCCCTGCCAACAGGGTCTACTGTTGAATTCAGCAGAGGAAATATGATTGGGATTAGAGTAAAGAAGATGGATTCAAACCAATTACTTAACAGCAAGCTTTTAAAAAGTTCAGAGTATGTGTGCATATGTTTTCTTTGCTCACAAATGGCCAAATAGAAAGATGGGAGATGCCAAATTGGCTGAGGTTTGGCAAGTCCTTAAAGAAGTGACTTTAACTTCTCTTTGATAGTTTGTACACTAATGGCCTTCAGGAGTGTTAAGTTCTTGGTGGCTCAAGGTCAAAACTCTAGCTAGATAGTTTTAGCCTTGGCTGAAGTCATACTAAACTGTGCCTACTGATGACATATTTTAAAAGCCAATTCATTTGACAGACTTTGATTATTCTTGGCAGCGGTATAGAAATGAGGATATTGTGGAAGGAGGTGAAAAGGTGGGGGTGGGGAGTGGCTCTTTGTGGATCTTTGGCGAAACATTAGAAGGAAATGAGAAGTTTGTGGTAAAAATTAACTGAACAGTGGTGTGCTCCTAGTACATTGCAGGCACTCAATAAATGCTGCACAAGTAAATTCAAATCAAAATAAATGCTGTAAAGTTATTCGTGTTCTGCTTTCCATGGGGCCACTTCCAGACTCTCCCCCAAGACTTGACAGTCAAGAGTCTACAGTCCTTTGCAGTGGGCTCCAATGCTCAGATTACTCCAGCAGGTTTTACCTTAATCCAAGAAACCCAAAGTGAGACTCGGTGCCTTGAAAACCAAGTTAGGCAAAAAATTCTCAAAATTCTACTCTGGGGAATAAAAATCTTCGAAGGATTAAAGAGAGGTTTCCACAGCAACAAGATTAATTGACTTTTAACAGAAAGTAATGCCCTATTAATGGAGACTTCTACAGAAATTTCAGTTCTCCTAGAAGCCATAGACCAAGAGTTATAAAGAGACTTTTAGATATCCTATTCATTTTTCAAAGCGGTAGTTGTGTCCAAAAAGTATTTAAGTTTTTTCAAGTGTATCTATTGGAACTCACATTCATACTCAGTTATCACCAAAATCTGTGTGCAGTTTAAGTACCAGAGGATTCTTATCTATTCTAAGCTAACATCATTCTAAAATCTATCTTCCTGGGATTTTTTCCTTTCTTCTCATGTCTTAGAAGAAAATTACAGATGTTCTTGCAAAATCAGAGCCAAAACCAGGGACCCCTGAAGACCTACAGAAACTGATGAAGGACTATTACAGCAGCGATCGTTCAGTGATTGAATTAGAAGAACTAAACCTACCAGGTACAGCCAGACTTGTTTGGTTTTTTCCCTCCTTTTTTTCCCCTTACTGTTCTGAAGTTAGTCATTTAGCAGAACTCATTGTTATTGCTATCAACTTTCCTGATGAGGAAGAGCAAAAAGGGTTTTTCTTTCCTACACTATGTATGTTATGGCTAGGTATCTCCGCCAGTGAATCAGTGTATTTTCCACGTGCTAATACTCTTTTCCTCAACCTCATAGTTGTAACTTTTGAATGATTTCTTCATTAAGATGCTAAATGGTATCTGTTCAGTCTAAAGAAAGATTTGTAATTTAATTTTTTTAAAAAAGCTAATTGTTGAGTGTGCATCGTTTTAGCATTCTTCAAGGAGTAAGAATCCCTAGTTGAGGATAGAAGTTAAATTAAAATAAAAATAAAGCACACATTAAAATTATAGATATGAAACATAGTTTACTCACCCTTTATAGACAAAAACTGTAGCTTTTTTTTTTTTAAAGATTTATCTATTTATTTGAGAAAAAGAGTGTGCACAATGAAGTTGGGAGAGGAGAGGAGAGGGAAAGAGTCTCCAGCAGGCTCCATGCTAAGCAGGGAGCCCAATGACCGGTCAGGGGCTCAATGCCAGGCTCAGTGTCATGACCACTGAGGTCATGACCTGAGTTGAAACCAAGAATCAGACACTCAATCAACTGAGCCACCAGGTGCCCAACTTTAGCTTTAATAAGCTTCTTAGTTTTGTTGTGCTTATCATAGTTTTGTTTTTATGGTAGTGTTTTGGGTCTCAGGCCAGACTTTTTCAAGCAAACTGTCTAAAGATAGGAATAAAATTCCACATTTTTAGCAAAGCTGACACCTCACTCCCAAGTGATTCTTAAACCTACTATTGCTCGAGATCTACTGCCTTAGAATATTTATAATTAAGTTAAAAATATTGCAAAATTCTTAAAACAACTGATTTTAATTAATTTGAAAACTCAGATACATCCTCTAACTCTTTGGGGCAGAGAGTAAAGAGATGTTGTTAAAAATCAAACCACACAAGGTTTGGGTATCACTCTCAGATGAGCTTTTTATAGATTACTAGGGATATCTAATTACTACTATTGGAAAAAGCCAAGGGTAGCTTGATTTCCCTTTTCCATTACAACTCTATGCTTTCTAGAGGCTTAAGGAGCTGAAAAACATCCCATTCCCTGAATATTTATAATTCCTTTGTGATGTGCTTTAAAAAAAAAAAAAATACATTAAGTTTGGAAACAGGAGTGCCCCAGTCTGCTTCTTTTCCAAAAGGAATACCCTTTAGGGAATTTAAGGAGTGCATTTCCAAAAGAGCAAGATCTGGAGTTTTAGACTCACAAAGCCCAGAGGAGTCTAAAACTCCAGATCCTGCTCTTGTGGAAATGCACTCCTTAAATTCCTTAAAGGGTATTCCTTGTACTTTTTTTTTTTTTTTCAAACAGTTAGAAACCACTCCTGTCCAGGCATAGTTCCTTTGAGAAGAGCTAAGTCCTGACTATTCTATCATAGAAACAAAGAGATAACAGCTTCTGTTCAAAGTTTAACTGAAGTTTGACTCAGTGGTTGCTTTATCCTTCTAGTTCTTTGTTAGCGTACACAGGAAGGATTTGTGAGATAGTGGGATCGCTGCTGCTGTGTATACTTATGGAACATCATAAATCTTCATTTTCTAGCATTATAGAGATACAGAGGTCATAAGAAACCTTTAAAGTCATTGGATTTCCATAGTGAGTTTACATTATATTATTGCTCTATTACAGTTCAGTTATATAGTTAAACAAGAAGGTATGGTCATGGCTTGGTTTAGGAAGGAAGGAAAATGTTAAAAATATGTTAAAAATACTTTTATAGACAAAAAGAACAGGTTTTCATTTTCAGTTAAGAAATTGGGCCATTCTGAGACACAGTGAATAAAAGCATCAAGAGACCATTTAGGAGAAGGCCCAGTTTGCTACATATGAAACCAAGGACAGAGAGGAAGTCCACAGTAAGAGAAGGGACACACTCTGGGTTATTTGGAACAGGCAGGGGCAGGAGCATAAATATAAGGTGATATAGATAATGAGGTACTGTTCCTATTAGTTTGCTGAGTGTCTAAGTTGGTTTTGATTTGAGGTTATTTGTGTCTGTAGGGCAGGAACATGTCTTTTCGATTAATATTGTTCACTGTATATTGTTAATGTCATACACATGGGCACTTAATTAGTTTTGAGGCAGGAATTTCTTGGAGTTAACTCAGCTGTACTCCTGAGAGCTGCAGTGTGGTTTAGATCAGTACTAAATGCCTGTAGGCTAGCAGCAACTGAATCACCCAAAAATTAAAAAGCAAATTCCCAGGCCCACCCCCAAGGAATTCTGACTTACTAACAAAAAGAGTCCATCCTGGGAATCTGTATCTTTTGTAAAGCTCTCCAGGTGAGTCTGATCATATTCAGACTTGGGAAATTACAGTTTTAAGAACATCAGAGGCTCTACAGATGTATAGGAAGCAACATCTTTGAAGTTAGTTAACTCACATAATGTGAGTTACATATGCTGGGTCACAATATTAATGTTAAAATTAATTTAAATTTAGTCATAGTTTACTCCCTAGCACTCTACTGTGTTTATAGAAAACCTTTTTCTTATAGAAAGAATTAGAATAATAAACATGATCCTGCTTTTTTTATACATCTCAGGTACAGAGTTAATAATACTACATAATTGCTAGACCTTGGTTGAGCAAGGCCCTTATATTTTATTTTAGTGTTATACTGTCTTTTACTCTAGTGTTGTGTTGTGTTTTGATGCATTATTCCCACTCTTCTTCAGTCCACACTCCTCTTTACTTTCCCCAGAGCATTCACTCTAATGTGTTAATGCTTTTAAATGTGTATATATGCTTGTAAAACGTCATGTTGTTGTATGTGTGTACACTTTGCAATTTCTCTAAACAATGTGCTGAACTTCTCGTTCTGTCTCTTTCCTCTCTGAGCACTTTTTTGAGATATGCCTATATGGCTTAATGCACATCAAGTTCCTTGCTTCTTAATGCTAAACAGTATGCCAGTGATTTTATCTACCACCTATTGGTTATCCATTTTCTCAGATATGGACACCTAGGTTGCTTCCTGCTCCCCACTATCACAAATAATGATAGGATAAATATACTCGTGTTTATCTCTTTATAGACCACATAAGAATTTCTTTCCATTATTTACTCAGGAATGTAATCATGGGGTCATAGAGTGTATACAACTTAATTTGACTGCTTTCCAGAATCGCTATTACCAGTTTACACCTCCACCTACATTTCCTTTTTTTTTTTTTTTCAGATTTTTATTTATTTATTTGACAGAGATCACAGGTAGGCAGAGAGAGAGGAAGGGAAGCAGGCTCCTTGCTGATCAGAGAGCCCGATGTGGGGCTCGATCCCAGGACCCTGGAATCATGACCTGAGCCGAAGGCAGGGCTTTAACCCACTGAGCCACCCAGGTGGCCCTCCTCCTATATTTCACAAGAGGCTTATCACCCTACATTCTTGACAAGAGTCAGTATTATACCTCTTTCTAACAGCTATCATTCTAATGGGTGTGTGAAGTATTACCTCATCATTGTAATGTGCAATTCTATGATGACTAGTGAGTTTGAGCCTCTCTACTTAGATTTATTAGCTCTTTCCCCTTTACCTTTGTATATTGCCTATTCCATGATTTGAAAAATAAACATTCTTCATAAGTTCATTGAATGATACAACAAGCTTCTATTTCACTACTCTAAGAATCAGGGACAAGGGTGCCTGGGCAACTCAGCTGTTAAGCATCTGCCTTCAGCTCAGTTCATGATCCCAGGGTTCTGGGATCGAGCCCCACATCTGGCTCCCTGCCCAGTGGGAAGCCTGCTTCTCCCTCTCCCATTCCCCCTGCTTGTGTTCCCTCTCTTGCTGTTTCTCTCTCTGTCAAATAAATAAATAAATCTTAAAAAAAAAAAAAAAAGAGAAGAAAAGAAAAGAAATCATGGACAGTTAAAAGCTTACTTGCTCTTATTGCTGCTTTTGTTTTAAATACTGGACAACACTTTAAAATATATAATGAGTCCCATTCACTAATGTTTTACAACCTTATTCAAGAAGACACATTCACAATGGATCTGTTTTGATCATGTGTATGTTTGCAAAATCCTCTACAAAGCATGTTTGTCATATTCTAGATTCCTGTTTCCTCAAGGCCAATGATTTGACTCATAGTCTCTCATCATACCTAAAAGAAAGTAAGTAACCTATGGTTTTCTTTTAAGTTATTCACCAAGTTGTTATTACTCCATTAAAACATAAGATCCATCTAGTTAGAATAAAAACTTTTGAAACTATATTTAAAAGCAAAACTTTCCACCTCAAATGGATTTGAAATGGAGGTTTTTCTTAAGGTACATCTTGATATCAATTTCTGTTTATTTAAGTTTATTCTTGTTTTGCCCTGGCTTTGAGAATTTGAGTTTTTGTCTCATTTTTGGTTTATAATACATTAGAAGTATTGGTGTAGGAATCCAGAGATTAATTATCATTCTAGATCCAAGTCTCTCACATTTGACCTGGGGCAAATCGCTGAGTACTCTTCCAGGACTTGACTTTGTTACCTGAAAGATAAGGAAGTTGGACATGTGATCTTTATTCTGGCTGTAAAGTTCTGAAATTCTTTTCATATGCTCATAACTCAGAGCATGGCTATCACACAACCTAATTTCATCTTTTCGATATTTATTGTATATAGCCAGTAATAACCAGATTATTCATATTAGGTAGTCATCTATTGCGACTGATAATGAAATAGTTTAGATATAGAGATTTAACATTCTTTTTTCAAACACAGAGTAGTTCTGATGGCACTCAACTTGAGTTCTTAAACCTTTCTGCACCTCAAATTCAGCAGGTGTAAATGTAGGTTAAGGTAGAATCAACCTCAGTGGGTTATGAGAACTAAACAGTGTCCGTATTTAATATATGCTTGCTATTATTTTAATGTCATTTCCATTTTTATCTTGTGTTGATAGTTTCCTTAAAATTTAACATTATTGAATCTGAGTTCTTTTTCTATTTAGTCTTTGCCATCAAGCATCAAACATAAATTATCAAAAATGTATTATTCCAAACTTTTTTTTACTTGGTACTAAAACTAGTCACATTTAGCTACTTGGCATATTATGTGTTTTATGATATAAGTTAATGATATTTCATTTTAATCTAATATCTTGAATAACCAGAGAATAGAATCTGGACAATACCTAATTAAACACTAACAAAGAGTAATTGGAGAATACTCAGGGGGCTAAAATAAATAAGGGCCCTATTGTACAATATTTAGAGTAATATTTTTCTTACTTTTTTTTTTTTTTTCAGTCTGCCCTAAGTGGGTAAAACTTCGGAAAAACCATAATGAGAAGAAATCAGTCCTGATGTTGATCATCTGCAGCTCTGCTGTCCGGGCCTTGGAGCTCATTAGGTTAGATACCTCACCTATTCATTTCATTAATGTTTTCTGAGTAACTGAGATGTGTCAAGTTGATATGTTCTATATGTTGGAAATGTAACAATGAACAAAACAGAATCCCTTCTTACATGGAACTAACCTTCTGGTGAGGGAGACAGACAATAAACAAATAAATACATATTATGATGTCAGATAATGTTAAATTATATAAGAAAAAATAAAGCATGGCAAAAGGAAGGAGGGGGTTGGAGGGCTACTTTTAAAAGGGTTGTCACAGTAAGCTTTTCTAAGGAGAATGACATTTGAGCAGAGACATAAACAAAGTGAAGGAGAATGCCATGTAGATATCTAGAAGAAATACATTCCAGACAGAGTGGACAGAAAGTATAAAAGGCCCTGAAATACAATGCTACTGGAAGATTTTAAGCAGAAGAGTTACATGATCTGAATAATCAATCTAAAGGATCACTTTGGCTTTTGTGTGGAAAACAGATGTTCTGCCAATCTAGAGGCCAAGAGTAAAAGCAAGGAAATAATATAAGCAATGACAAGTTGGAAAAAATAATGGAAGAAAAGATCTAATTTAAAATAATAACAAGAAAAAATAGACTACCAAGTAATAAACCTACCAAAATCTATATAAAGAAAATATTACATAAGCAACTCAGATCTTTTTTTAAGAGGTGGTGGGGGCAGGGAGAGGCAGAGGGAGAAGAAGAGAGAGAATCTTAAGCAGGCTCCATCCCCAGCACAGAGCCTGATGTGGGGCTCCATTTCACCACCCTGAGATGGTGACCTGAGCTGAAATCAAGAGTCAGAAGCTTAACCCGCTGAGCCGCCCAGGTGACCCACAACTCAAAAGATCTTAAACAAAAGGGCATACAATATTGCTAAATAGGAAGAATCAGTGTAGGGATGCCTGGGTGGCTCAGTTGGTTAAGCATCTGCCTTTGGCTCAGGTAATGATCCCAGAGTCCTAGGACTGAGTCCTGCATCAGGCTCCCTGCTCAGCTTCTACTTCTCTCTCTCCCTCTGCCGCTGTCCCTGCTTATACTTGCTCGTTCTCTCTCTGTGTGTGTCAAATAAATAAATAAAATCTTTAAATTAAAAAAAAAAGTCACTGTTGCAAAGATGCCTGTTTTACCTAGAATAATCTATAAATTTCACCGATTCCCAGTGAAACTCTGGTAGAATTGGTTTTCTAACTCAATAAGCTAAAGTTCAAAAGTTAAAGATAAGCTATAGTTCTAAGTTCATAAGAGAAAATACAGAAGAAAAGTACCTGGGGAAATTCTGAGAAAGAACATTAGCGAGTGGATACTATACCTATAGTATCTACCAGATTACCAATAGATATGTTACCAAGTCTCCCTAATTCAAACAGTATGGAACCGGCATACTCATGACAGATCAGACCAGTGGAACAGAATTGGAAGTTCAGAAATAGGCCTATATGCATGTGAAAACGTAGCATATGGCAAAAGTGACAAAGCAGACGGGAAAGATGGATTATTTAATAAATGGAGTTGGAACAACTGGGTAGCCATCTGGAAAAGTAAAGTTGGATCCCTATCTCACTTCTCATACCAAAGTAAATTCCAAATGGACCAAAATTTAAATATAAAAATTATGTTTTAAAGATAATTTGTCAGTGCTTTACTAGGTGCTTTCACATACCTTTTCATTTACTGTAGTTTTTGTAGAAAAAACAAAAAGGCTTCCACGGGATCATTGATTTTTCAGAGAAGGGCCATCAGAGTAAATTGGGATTTACTGGAACTAGCCCTATTCCAGAGCCAGGCTTTGCACCGGCTTTGACAGGAGACAAAACAAAGGAAAGTTTAGGTCCTGGAGAAAATAAATTAAGGTGCAAATGTAGACTTTCAATAGTTACTTGCATGTATTTTTCTAAATGAACTAATCTGATTACAAATTTAGAAAAGTGGTTTTTTAAGTTCTTCAAACTCTCCTTTCCCCGCGAGGCACACACATTAAATTGTATCACACCGACTCTCAGTAAAATAAAAGTGTTTCTTGCAACTATTTCTGCTCCAAACACAATTGATCTTCAAGACTCCAGCTGTTTCTGGGCAGCTATACTTTCTGGTTCTGAAGTCATAGTAGTTCACATTGACTTTTCAGTGTTTTAAAAACTACAACCACAGAGTTCATTTCAGATTCTAACATTAATGGCAAAGGGGTTGGCCTGGAGATGGCCTCTTAAAAACAAGCTGTCACATTGATTTGGGCTTTTACTGTACCTTTCTGAAGGGCATAAAAGCCCTGTGTTGTCACACTTCATTTACCAATTCTGTGTTCTGTGTCTTTGGTAATATTATGATCTACTTCAAGGTTAAGTGATTTGCAAAAAGAGATTTCTGAGCTCGCACAACAAGCCCTATTCATAAAAACTAATGGTGAATAATTCTAACTTTTATAAGAATACCTATTCTTTTGAGGACCATGAATTAATGTTAAACATGTCCTCTAAACTCTGTCTTCCTAGTTAACCTTCCCGTGGAGAAAGCTTATGTATGAGTACAAGTCAAGTGCAGCAGAACTTATATAGTATAATTTACTATCTTGCAAATTCATATATTCCTACAGTCAATAACATTTCTCAAAACATAATAATATATCATAATATTATTAAAAAAACAATAAATATTTCCAAGCATATTCCCATGTTAGTTCTATTCCCAAACAGCAACTAAAGGATTGATTGTTCTTTTATACCTGTTGATGCCAGGAGCATTAACACATACAAAATTTTGCAGAAAAGCTCAGTCTGCTAAGTAGATAAAAGTGGAGGATTCCTCTGATTGCAGGACATAAGCCTTCTCCTCCCTGTCAGCTCCTTCCCAGCAACCCACCGTGGCAGTCACATACAAACTTTTGTAGATGCCTTTGGGCTCCACAGAGCATAGGCTGACATCACTGCTCCAAGATACTTCTTGCAACCAAATTTTGTATGAGAACTATACTGCAGAATTTAAAAATAAGTTCTCTGCCAGGGACCTGAAATATGGAAATTCTGTATTATAAATGAAGGGCAGATCCATAAGTTTCAGTTATCAAGCAAACCTAAGTAAAGTTAACCTTGTGTATGAAAAGTAGAAGCCAACCCAGATACATGCCTGAATAAAAGGATTCCTCACTTTCCTTCTATCCATGGGCCAAGCTGAAAATCTCAGCGTTTTGTATCTGTGTATATTTACACATGCATATGCTCATAGTTACACACTTAAACACATATATTCTCTTTAAAGCAAAACATAATACTTAAGTAGTCAATGTGGCCGGCAATGAGTAAGTTTTCTTAGGCATTAATCTTTTATTTTTAATTAGGTCAATGACAGCATTTAGAGGGGACAGCAAAGTTATGAAATTATTTGCAAAACACATTAAGGTAAGTAAGGGCCTGTGGTTCCTGATGGGTATTGTAAGTTATCCTTAAGGGCTGCTCCTAGCTTTTTCTTAACTCCTTAGCAGGTGTTTTCTTTGGTGCCTTTTTATATAACATATTTAACAACTGTTGTGTTCTTTACATCCCCTGCCTTTGCATGCCCACCTGCCCCAACAAAAGTTACTACTCCTCTATGCTCCGAGATTCCTGCACAGAAGTTGAGGTTTGACCCCTGGGTTCTCTGAAGATTTGCCAGTTTTAGAGAATGATGCTTTTCTATCTTGATGTTAATTAACCTTCTTTGCACTGGAAGTTGGGCCTAAACAAGGGTAGTTCTATTTGCTTTTTTACTTCTTTGGCTTTTAGATGAAATGCCTATGATTGCCCTTTCTAATGACTCTTCTTGCCTTTCATCTCCTCCATCTTGAAATAAATAGGTCCAAGAGCAGGTAAAGTTGCTGGAGAAGCGTGTGGTGCACCTGGGTGTAGGAACACCAGGGAGAATTAAAGAACTCATTAAACAAGGTATGAAGAGAGGCACTGATATGCCTACTCAGAACTGGGACTTTCTGTTTTAACCCATGTGAGTTTAGGAAACCACATTTGTGATGTAGTGAAACCAGATTTCGGTGTTCATCCGGGAGTTGGAAACAGTCTTTTGTCAGTAAAGCTAGCCAGCAGGTATAGTGCAATAGGGATTAATAGTAAGGCTTGTGGTGAACTGTGGTACATGTGCCCACCTAAATATATTCAAATTCCAGTTGCTTTAAGCAGGTTAGTGGATCCACAATTCATTTCACCAATTTGCAACCTCTAGAATTTGTAGAGCTGGATGAGTTACTATATCCCTCTTAATTAATTGAATCTTGGTTCCCAAGACTGCCATTTCAGTTGAGGGTTTCATATAAAACATGTTGAAACAAAAATGCAGTTTCTATGGATGAAATATAAGTATTCTAGAATATTTCTCCCAAATGCATTTCTCTTTTAGTACTTTACCCAGAAAGTATTCCAGATGGCATCCACCCCTGGGTTTTTATAATTTGTTAGCTTTCTCTAAGTGAATAGCCTAAAACCTGTTAATCTGCTGATGATCTTATTACCTGTTTTACCTGCCAGACTGATTAAAGATTTCTTTTCAATACTCATTTCCAAATTACTTATTTAATATAGTAATAGAACTTTGTTTTATGACTGGAGCTATTCATATATATATGTGGAGCTATTCATATACTATATATATATATATATATATATATATATATATATATATAAAAGAAATGGGTTCATCAATGTAATGACTCAATATAAAGATGGGCATTTGCCAAGAAGCAAACAAAAGCTTAAAATACTTATGTTTCTTTTCAGATGAAAGCCATCCTGGGTTAAATGAACCCACTATATACAAAAGGCTGTGCAATTACAAAGATGTAACAAACTTAGCAGCTCCAGACAAGGAATGGAAACATTTTTTTTTAGTTCATACTTGCACTGGTCTATGCTAAACACTCTTAGGTGTCTCATTAAATATTCATGATACCCGTGCAGGCTAGCATTTTTATTTCTTAGAAAACCCTGAAGCTCTGAAGGGTTAAGTGGCTCTCCCACAGTTTCTCAGTCTAGGTTTCCTAGTTCCAGAGCTTCTCCCCCTCAAGGAGCTCCTGATCCTTGAAGAAATAAATATGCATAGATGGAGATTGAGGACATGAGGCAGTAAATGCCAAGGGCCAAATGAGCACTTCCAAGTCCTATAGGAGTTAAAATACATTGTTATGGAGGCTGAAACTGGGTGGAAGGCTTTAGAGAGGAAAGGATCTTTAACTGATCTTTAAAGTGTGAGAAGGATTAAAATAGGATCTTTGAAGTACAGAGATGTGAGAAAAAGCAATCAGGAATGGGAGAACTGCTGAGTCAGAAGAGGGCAGGCAGATACACATGATTGAGATACAGTGTTGAGGTTACAAGTCCCTATTATGAATTCAGTCCAGAGTCAAATCCCAGGTCCAGCCCTGTGACCTTGGCAAGTTACTTAACCTCTCTAAATCTGTTTCTGTCTTCAAATGACAGGGATAGTGGTAATATCTTCCTCAAAGGATTGGTATGATAATAAAATGCCAATAAAGAGTTTGACACAATGAGTTTCACACCCTAAGAAATCAAATGTTAGTCTTTATTTTTATTAAAGAAACCCACTTTCTTGGTTGGAAACTTCACGGACTTTAGTAGCTGGTGATTCAGTTGGAAAGAAAGTCAGTGTGGAGGGAGGGTCTTAAACACTAAGCTGAAGAGTTTGGGTTTTTGCCTTATGGACATGGGAGGACATTGAAGTGAAGGAACAGATGAGAGGTGCACATAGTATATTTGTGAGACATAGGGTTGGGAGAATTTGGCTGGCCAGCAGGAGAGCCCAGGGGTAAACCCTGCTTCTCTCACAGCTCTTAGCCAGAGATTCACCTCACCCCTCCCTAGAATCGAGGTGGTTTCTTGTGTGTCACCAAGCCCCCCATGCAAAAGAGTCATTCTTCTCCATATTTAAAAAGAGAGAAAGGGAAAGGGAGAAAACAAAGCTCTACGTATTGTTGAAATTTGATTTCCATAGAGTTGTGTCGTCTCACTGTGAAAGCTTATTTTATTTAAGAAGTGGAAAAATCATTTAAGGAGCTGTTGATTTTTTCTGCTCAGCAAGGAGTCTGCTTCTCCCTCTCCCTCCCCCACTCATACTTCTGTCTCTCTTCCTCAAATAAATAAAAACAATCTTAAGAAAAGGCGGGGGGAGAACAATTCTAGCACTCTAGAAACTGGGAATCTAACAAAGCTGAGCAAATGGCACATAACTCATTCTATGTAGCTGTTTATGACTTAAGATGTTTATATATATTTGATATATTAAGGAAAGTTTCCAGACTTCCAAAGATATCCCAGGACATTGGGATCTGTACAGTTATAGACAGAAGTATATTGTTTTAATTTAATAATGAAGGAGATTTTCTAACAATAAGAGCTTTTCAACAATGCAAAAAGGTATAGAAAAGAAAATAAATCACTTTAGAGACAATCACTTTTAGTTAATATTGAATATATTTCCTTTAGTCTTTTTTTCTATGTATTTATATATTTTTATAAGTGGAAATCAAACTATGTATAATAATTTTATAACTTGTCTTTTCCACTTACCTTTTTTCAACTCTTTTTCTTTTTTTAAGATTTTATTTACTTGACAGAGAGAGAACAAGAGAGCACAGGCAGGGGGAGCAGCAGAAGAAAAGGGTGAAGCAGGCTCCCTGCTGAGCAGGGAGCCAGATGTGGGGTTCAATCCTAGGCCCCTGGGATCATGGCCTGAGCCGAAGGCAGACACTTAACAAACTGAGCCACCCAGGCACCCCTCCACTTAAAATATCTTATGAGGACTTTCTTTGCCATGAAATAGTTTTAATTTTTTGTTTTTAATGGCTGCATAATATTCTACATAATATTCTGTTTTTTATAGTTTTAGTGAGACATAATTGACATATAAACTTGTATTACTCCAGTATGTACAATATGACTTTATACATATATAGTGAAATGATTACCACAATAAATTTAGTTAACATCAATCACCTCAAATAGTTATAATTTTTTTCTTGTGACAAGAATTCTTAAGATCTATTCTCTTAGCACCTTTCATATGCACAGTACAGTATTAACTACAGTCACTGTGCTGCACATTGCATCCCCAGAACTTATTTACCTTACTACTAGAAGTTTTTACCTTTTGACCACCTTCTCCCATTTTCCCCAAACCACCCCCCCACCTTTGACAACCACCAATGTATTCTCTGTATCTATGAGTTATGTTTTTTAGATTCTACATTTAAGTGAAATCATGCAGTATTTGCCCTTCTCTGTTTGACTTATTTCATTTAGCATAATGTCCCCAAGATTCATCCCTATTATCACAAATGACAAGATTTCCTTCTCTTTTGTGACTGAACAATAGTGTGTGTGTGTGTGTGTGTGTGTGTGTGTAACCTTTTCTTTTTTCATTCTTTTGTTGATGGACAATGAGGGCTGCTTCCCTGTCTTGGCTGTTATAAATAATGCTGCAGTAACAGGGGTGCATATATCTTTTTTGAGATAGTGAGTTTACTTCCTTTGGGTATATACCCAGAAGTGGAATTGCTGGATCATATGGTAATTCTATTTTCCATTTCTTGAGAGTTCTTCCATACTGTTTTCCATAGTGGCTACACCAATTTACATTCCTACCAACAGTACACAACAGGTCCCTTTTCTCCACATCCTCTTCAGCACATATTATTTCTTGTGGGGTTTTTTTGGTAATAGTTATCCTAGCAGGTGTGATGTAATATTTCACTGTGGTTTTAAATTACATTTCCCTGATGATTAGTGATGCTGAGCATCTTTTCATGTACCTGTTGGCCATTTGGATGTCTTCATTGCAAAAATATCTATATTCATTTCCTCTATTTTTAAATCAGATTGTTTGGGTTTTTTGCCACTGATTTGCAGAAGTTTTTTATATATTTTGGATATTTATCCCAAGTTTATATATATATATATATATATATATATATATATTTAGCAATTCAATTATGGTAGGATACCTGGGTTATTCCTAATTTTTTGCTATTATAAATGATACTGCAATGATACTCTTTGCAAGTACTATATTTAAGTTTTTTTGTTTTGTTTTGTTTTGTTTTAAGATTTTGTTTCTAAAGTAATCTCTAGACCTAGTTTGGGGCTCAAACTTACAACCCTAAGATTAAGAGTTATATACTCTACCGATTGAGCTAGCCTGGTACCCCACTAACTATATCTATGTTTCTTTTTTTTTTTTTTAAGATTTTATTTATTTATTTGACAGAGATCACAAGTAGGCAGAGAGACAAGCAGAGAGAGCAGGGGAAGGAGGCTCCCCGCTGAGCAGAGAGCCTGATATGGGACTTGATCCCAGGACCCCGGGATCATGACCTGAACTGAAGGCAGAGGCTTTAACCCACTGAGCCACCCAGGCACCCTATTTATGTTTCTTATGTATTTACTGAGATTTGTCATAGAAAGAAAATTATTTTAGCAAATAGTAAGCATTTTATTTTAAAGATTTTATTTATTTATTTGACAAGCAGAGATCACAAGTAGGCAGAGAGGCAGTCAGAGAGAGAGAGGAGGAAGCAGGCTCCCCACTGAGCAGAGAGCCCGATATAAGGCTCAATGCAGGGCTCAATGTAGGGCTCGATGTAGGGCTCGATCCCAGGACCCTGGGATCATGACTGGAGCCGAAGGCAGAGGCTTTAACCCACTGAGCCACTCAGGCGCCCCAAATAGTAAGCATTTTAAAGCTCCTATTATATAATGCTCAGGTGCCTTCCTGAAAGGCTGTATCTGTGTGCTCTCCCACCAATAGTAAGTTATTTTTAAGGGAAGACTACCAATCCATTGTCCTTCTCAAGTTATCATTTTTAATTTTGCGAGAGAATTTTATTTTTTTAAGATTTTATTTGTTTATTTGAGAGAGAGAGTAAGAGAAAGCAAGAGAGTGGGGTGGAGGGCAGGGGGAGAAGCAGATTCCCCACTGAGCGGGGAGCCTGATATGGAGCTTGATCCCAGACTCAGTCCCCACTGAGCAGCCCACAGAGAGAATTTTAAATAAGAGGCATTATGGGGGCACCTGGATGACTCAGTCGGTTAAGCATCCAACTTTTAATTTCAGCTCAGGTCATGATCTCAGGGTCGTAGGACTGAGCCCTGCTCAGGGAACACTCAGTGCAGAGATGGCCTGAGAGTCTCTCTCTGCCTGTGCCCCTCCCCACCACTCAGGTGCCTGTTTGTGCTCGCTCTCTTTCTCGCTCTCTCAAATAAGTAAATAAATAAAATATTTAAATAAATAAGAGGAATTATAAGAAGAAAAGTCTTTTGGGCAGAAGGGGAAATATTGAAATAATCACAGAGAAAAGTTGAGGGGGAAGCGCTGCAGAGTAAAGGAAGGCTTCAGTTATGTTTCCACATGTAACATGAAACAGCTTGGGGCAATGGAAAGAACATGGGGAGTGGAAAAAACTGTGCCAAACTCTGAGACCTCTGAGGGACAGACTCTGAGGTCTCCTCCAGCCCCTCATTCCGTAATTATCTCTAGATACAGAGGAAGATAGTAGAAATGGAGTCCTTAAGTGGTTTATTAGTCTTCTCAAATGATCACAGACTTTGAATAGAGCCTATTCATATTTACTTCCTTTTCTGTCTAAAATTAACCCCTGAACCCCACCCTCACCCTTCTGTCCAGTCGCCTCCTCACAGTCATTCACACTGCATTGGACTCAACTCCTCTGAAGGGCCACTACCCAGGCTGCAGGATCCATCTTACCAAATTCCTGTCAGGAATGAGACTTCACCCTCTGGGGCTTCCTGAAATGGATGTTTGGGATTGTTTCTTTGCCAGCACTTGAGCAATTGACAAGCTTAGCAGCTTCTCTGCTTCCCTCAGAATCAGTGATAAGGTTGTAAGGAAAGCAATCTCAGAGTGCTGCATTTGTTTTCCATCAGCAAGGGCCGCCTCCTTCAGTGTACGGAGATTAGTTGCTGGGGGAGAGGACAGCAAATGAGGCAAAAAGCAACCAGGAGACTAAAAAGTCATTTGAATAAGCTTATGTCATGAGGTCTTTGCTGTAGCAACTCTCTCTATGTTTCTTTCAGGTGGCCTTAATTTGAACCCCTTAAAGTTTCTCGTTTTTGACTGGAACTGGAGAGATCAGAAGTTGAGGAGGATGATGGACATTCCCGAGGTACTGTGTAACCAGCAATTGTTTTTAATCTTTTTTTCTTCAACTTGAACTTGAGTTCAGACACAGTAATAAAATCTTTGACATGGGGAGCGAGCACATTCTGGCCATTGAAATGATTTCTATCTTTTAACTCTGAAGTAACTGCAATTACAGAGTCCATCTCACCCACTTAGACCTAACTGTATCCTTTCCCTTTGTTTTATAGGAGTCAGCTTTGTTTCTTCTTTATATGACCAGGGGTCTCTGCCCCACTGGGGACCACATCTATATTGTACCTTTGAGAAACAGGAAGATCTGGAGGACTTGGCACATTTTTGTGTGTTTTGCTTTAGAGACATAGTCATCTTTGTCTTTCATCCTTAAAAATGTGTGAGGGAGGAGAGTCACAAACTTGCCTCGTGGCCTGCATCTCCCATGCCCCAAAACTCACTTAATATAGAGTGCTATTTTGTTTTTGTTTTAGTGGGGAAATTATTTTGATGTCTCAGTGTATTAAAACTGATTAAGTGCCTTTGTGGCCACAGCATTAGCTCATTCTGTATTATAAAAGTAATCCAGGGGCGTCTGGGTGGCCCAGTGGGTTAAAGCCTCTGCCTTCAGCTAAGGTCATGATCTCAGGGTCCTGGGATCAAGCCCCACATCGGGCTCTCTGCTCAGTGGGGAGCCTGCTTCCCCCTCTCTCTCTCTACCTGCTTCTCTGCCTACTTGTGATCTCTCTCTCTCTCTCTCTCTCTGTCAAATGAATAAATAAAATCTTAAAAATAAATAAATAAATAAATAAATAAAAGTAATCCATTATCATCAAAATGTGAAAAATTGATTTGTCACCTACTGTGTATCATGGGACAATTTTTCAATCTAGCCCAATGTTTAGAAGTATCTGTTAGAGGGGTGCCTGGATGGCTCAGCGGGTTAAGCCTCTGCCTTCTGCTCAGGTCATGATCCCAGTGTCCTGGGATCGAGTGCCTCATTGGGCCCTCTGCTTGGCAGGGAGCCTGCTTCCCTCCTCTTCTCTCTCTGCCTGCCTCTTGCCTACTTGTGATCTCTGTCTATCAAATAAATAAAGTCTTAAAAAAAAAAAAAAAAGAAGTATCTGTTGGAGAGAAAAAGATTTATCCAATAATAAAAATGGCTGCCAGTCACCAACCTAATTAATCATGGTAGCAACTATCAAAGAGATTTGGAACTAATCCTCCAAGCATGCTGAATAAATTAACTTACCACTTAAAACTATATCCCCAGAATGACCAACCTGATTATGATTGATCAGTGAGTTACTTCAGACATCTGTACAGGTTAAAAGACAATTTTATCAGTTTCCTATACACATACACAAATATGCACACACACACACCTGTGCCCTGAACTGACTGGTTTTTTATTTTAATGTTATTTTTTTTTTATTTTTTGAAGATTTTATTTATTTATTTGACAGACAGAGATCACAAGTAGGCAGAGAAGCAGGCAGAGAGAGGTGGGGAGAAGCAGGCTCCCCGCTGAGCAGAGAGCCTGATGCGGGGTTCAATCCCAGGACCCTGAGATCATGACCTGAGCTGAAGGCAGAGGCTTTAACCCACTGAGCCACCCAGGCGCCCCGTGACTGGTTTTTTAAAACCAGTTCACAAATTTGATGTTAGGAACTTAAGTCTATATCTGATTATTTCAGTTATAATGTGAAATCTGAGTAACCCACTGAAAGTTTTCTAAATATAATAAGGAGGAATTGTGTCAAAGAAAAAACCTTGTCACCCAGTTATTTGTATTATGTTGATGTCATCATTATCAGCTATCCTATATTGAAATATGTGTGCAATCTCGCCATACTTTGGGTATTCTGAAAACCTTTGTATAAGTTTTTTTTTTTTTTTAAGATTTTATTTATTTATTTGACAGAGAGATCACAAGTAGGCAGAGAGGCAGGCAGAGGGAGGAGGAAGCAGGCTCCCTGCTGAACAGAGAGCCCGATGTGGGGCTCCATCCCAGGACCCTGAGATCATGATCTGAGCTGAAGGCAGAGGCCCAACCCACTGAGTCACTCAGGCGCCCCTGTATAAGATTTTTTTATGAGATTTTATTTTGAATGGTTACAAAAGGGCCCTTTAATGAAATGGATGTTTTATTAAGTACCTCTTCCTTTACTTAAGTAAATATTTCAATTCTGAATAAAACACAGGTTAAGATTTTTGCCCTCCCTGATTCTGGCTATAACAGCTACACAAATACTAGGAAGTCCAGGTGGTTGAATTTATTCACCAAGACCATCTTTTCTTGATCTTAACCTTTTCTTTTTTTTTTTTCCTTTTCTCTCATTTAGATAAGAAAGGAGGTTTTTGAACTTCTGGAAATCGGAGTCCTCAGTCTATGCAAGTCTGAATCTTTGAAGCTCGGCCTTTTCTAAGTCTGGGTCCTAATGAAAATTCCAGTTTTTATGGTGGGATTTGCTTCTCATTTAATAGCTCTGGAATATTGCAAGGACTCAGTAAATATCAGCTATTGTTTTATTATGTTAACTGGATCACCCCATGAATCACTAGAAATTTTTGGTGGAGATTCTTTGACAGAAACGAAGCTGTCCTTTGCCAACTTCTCTGTATAATAAAGTATCACCAGCTTGTGTATGATTTTTTGTTAAGCAGACAGTTTTTCTTTCACCAGCTGGCCTCTCGTGTTACTTTGCAGAAGGGAAAGACCATCTGGGCAACCTTAACCAAGCCACTTTCCTCTCTGAGCCTTGGTTTCAAGAGCTGCAAAATGGGAATGATAACTCCTAGGATTGTTGAGCTTCCATATGACAGTACTCATGGAACAGACTCCTAAACTGAAGGCTGGTCCTAGTGTGAAGGGTGCAGTGGTGCTGATAGAAAGAGTTGTGGGTGTATGTGGCACTTGGCAAATATATGGAAGATAACAATATAACTACAACTATCTTAATTGTTTTGTACCTTATTTTAAAATAATCTCAGATTGACAGAAAATGTCTGGTAATACCTGGGAAAGCTACCTACACAACATTAGAGAGAAATGAAAGCAAAGACTTAAAAAAATCACACTCTGAAATGTCTCATGATACCACAATATAACAACTGCTAGCAAGTTGTCATATCCATATCTATCTAGAACTATGGATCTTCAACCAGGGACAATTTTGCCTCCCCGCGCCCACCCGCCCCCCTTGGCCCCAGGAGCCATTTGCTATGTCTGGAGATGTGTTTGGTTGTCACAACTGGGAGGATACTACTAGCATCTAGTGGGGAGTTGGGACTGGCTGTTACTTAGTAGGTAGTATCCTTTGGCCAAAGGTACTGCTCAACGTCCTACCATCCTACAGGACAGCCCCCACAATAACAAACTATCTGGCCCAAAATATATCAGTAGTGCTGAGGGTAAGGAAACCCAGTTCTAGAAACTTGAAAAACAGAGTATATGAAGTATATCTGTATCCTTGAAGTATATTTATTTAGAAGAGAAATATGTAAATATAAAAGCACCTGTAAAGTAAGATCTGCTCTCTTAGGAATGTTACCTCAGAAGTGTATTCACTTAATACCTGTGATGCTTAATTTTATGTGTCAACTTAACTGGGCCAGAGGTAGCCCAGATAGTCAAGCAAAAATTATTCTGAGTCTTTCGGTGAGGGTGTTTTTAGATGAGGTAGACATTTTAAGGGGAGGACTTGAGTAAAGCAGATTGCCCTCCCTCTTGTGGGTGGGCCTCTTCCTGTTAGTTGAAAGCCTAAATAGGACAAAAGGTTGACACTGCTCACCCCCACACACCCTCCACAAACCACTCCACCCCACCCCCCCACAAATAAGAGAGAATTCTGATTCCAACTGAAACATTGGCTCTTACTATTGATAGCCTTCAAACTGGGACCTCGGCTCTTCCTGATTTTACAGTACCTTTTGGCCATTAGACTCAAATCAAGACATCAGCTCAGCAGATTTTGGACTTGCCAGCCTCCTCCATAACGACGTGAGCCAATTCCTTCTAATAAAATCTCTTTACATACCTCCAATTAGTTTTGTCTCTCTGGAGAACCTTGACTAATAATACTACATGAAAGTTTCTCCTACTTTAAGATTTGGGTTAGTTTGGTTTTGTTGTTTATAAAAAGCTTCAGAAATTCTGTTCCTACAGATTTGTTACTGTAATGCCCTTTTGCTAGGTGTTATCTATGTAGTATAATCCCACCCAATGTTGGACCAAATTCCTAAGTGGCAAACATACCTGATTATTTTGTCGGCCAACCATGCATATATAATCTAATCTTGTAAGCTGTTGCTGCCTTTTAAACCCAAGTTCTTGTCCGTGTTTGTTTAGTAAAACAATTAGATGTGAATTAGAAGTGTTCACTACCATCTTCTCACACAAAGCTGATACCAGCAGCAATACCTGCCACCGTCTCCAAGCCAGATTCAAGTGATGTGCTGAAAATTTCCCCCTGGCATTTGCTTTTCTCAGTTTTGCAAGTGGAAAGCTTCGACTCTGAATTGGATTCCATCTAGTATGAGTTTTTGCATTTATTTTGTATTCTTTTAAACTAGGCACACCTGCCAAAGTTGTTGCCTTCTTTAATATAAAAATAGTCCAAGGGTACCTGGGTGACTCAGCCAGTTAAGCATCTGATTTGATTTTGGTTCAGGTCATGATCTCAGGGTTATGATATCAAGCCCAGCATCAGGCTCCATGCTGGGTGTGGAACCTGCTTAAGATCCTCTCTCTCCCTCTCTTTCTGCCTCCCCTTAAAAAAATAAAATGAAATAAAAATAAAAGTAATCCAGCATGGCTTCTCTGCCTAATATTAACTAAAAAAGGAAGATTAGGAAGTTGCCTTCTTTTTTTAAATCCTAAATTTGTACCTTAAATACATCTTAAAGAAAAGAAATTATTAACAGCCCAATGAAATGTTAAGGGATTTCTGATAAATGAGAAAAACCCCAAACCAAACTAATAATACCATATTGCAATACTGAACTTTTAATTGAGTATCTATCTTCCTCTTCCTTTCTCTTGCCTCATTTGAACTACTCTAAAACACATGCTTGGAAAAAGTTTAGGAGGAAATGTTTTTAATGTACACTTTCTACTGGAGTCTTTCTTATGGATGAAAAAATGGCAGCTGCCGAGATCAGACATCTGTGTTCCACAATCCCAGTTTGCATCCCTCTTCCTCATTATCACAAGTAGCAAAGTTAGCTACTTGTGATAATCTGAGAGCATTCTTCCAACTTAGTTTATATTTATGTTAGAAGCAGCCACATTTGGAAAAAAGCTGATAGCCCTAACTTTTATTTTTTGTATTAATCTCCAAGGCTTTAGGCAAGTTCTCTAAGATAAATCCATGCTTCCCCTTCAGGAAGGGCTTGCCTTGAATTAGTCACCACATCCCAGAAATAGCCCATTATAACTGCTTCCCAGTATCACTGGATGTTGGTCTGTGCAGACCCTGCTGGGGACTCTTCCTCCTGGGCGTGGCATTTAGCACACGCTTTTTGAGCCTAAAGTAAAATATACCAATGGCTGATTGAAGAGAGCTGTGTTATATCCTGCTGAATATCAGGTTCAGTTAAGGAATAATTCTGAGAAGTAGATGCAACTAAAAGGAAATTTCATATAATTCTTCATTTAGTATTGGCATGCAGTATCACTATGTGTAATAATGTTTTAAATTCCTGCAAAGTATACCTCAGTCACCTGCAGGGCCAAAATGAAGAGGACATCTGAGGAAAGTCAGTCCCGATTGCCAGACAACTCTGCCCTGAAGCAGCAGCAATTGCCTGCCTACCGGCTACAGCTCACAGCCACTGGAGTCCTCTCTGGCTTTTTTGCAACAGGAGTATTCTGCCTTGGTGTTGGCATCATTCTTATATTGTCTGCAAAGAGTATCAAGGAAATAGAGGTTTGTCCCATCTTACATTGTTAATGTAGATTCTAAGAATTTTTAGCTTTGGGACTATAAATGAGTGATCAGTTTGAGAACACAGCCCCTCAATAAATGAGACTAGAACATCCCTTTTTCAGTTAACCAGTGCAGATGGTGGCAGCCTGTGTGTTGGCTTTATTCATCCCTACTCCCTCTTAAGGACACACTCTCACGCTGGTCTGCTCAGCCAATCATTGACAGGAGCCTGGCAAACCCAGAAGCTTTTTAAGCTGGCTGGAGAACTGACCACGGATTGATAGAGGTAGGAGAAGGAGGGGCAGGGTCAAATGACTGCCAGATGCCTGTGAATCATATGGATAAAAAAGTAAAGAGACAAAGCGGTCTTCAATTTTGTCCCACTTTCAAGCTTTGTGTCTTTCCCTTTGCAAATGAACTCCCTCTGAGATCATTATTTTAATCTAGGAAAGCCAAGAACCCAAATATTTCTGGCCTCTTAAGGATACTTAGAAATATTAACTAAATTCTGCTGGAGACTGAGAGTTTGCACACGAGTAAGATAAGTAAGAGTTGGTTCCTGCCCTCAGTGAGCTAATGAGAGAGTAGTTAAGGCCGTGTGTGGTAAGAGCAGAAAGCTCAGCCATGGCTGCCTTGTTCACCATATCCACAACCCCTTCCTTGCACACTGCCCAGTACATAATAGGTGCAAACTTAGTGGAAGAATGGATCAGGGCAAACAGGGCTTTAAAGAGGAAAACACCATGTCATGTCCCACTCCTCTTACCAAACCACACTGCTCTAATGCCTTTCCACTTATATTTTCTGCTACCAACTCTCAGCAGTTTATCTTCCAAGGAATTAAATGCCCCTAGGTCCTTTTGAGTCCTCCAGTGAGAGATTTAAATGACCAGGGTCCACCAAATAGCAGATGAAAAATGGCAAGAGAAACTTAAACTTGCCTTTTCCACAAACAGCTCATCCTATTTACTTTTTCTATTTTCTTCTTCACCAACACCTTTCTTTCTGATTTCCCTCCCCCCTTCCCTTGCTTCTTCCCTTCTGGTTATCCACCCTCACTCACTGTGAAGTGCAGCCTTCATTAAGAGGCAGCCATTGCTAAATGATGTCACCTCGTGCATTTAAGGGAACCTCACTCCACAGTTCACTAGCCACTCTGCAAACAGCTTTCAACAGAATGATTTTTATCATGTTAAGGATATTTTCCAATTGACCTTTTTCCTAGTCATAGGATAGGACATGTTGCTTTTATACAAGAAAACCAGAAACCACTGTGATAGTGAGATCCTCTTTTGCACATGGATGTATTTCATTATACTGGGTGATAAGATGAAGTGCATACCTCAGGCCAGTGTGATCAAGAACAGACCTAGTAGAAGAGCTCTAAGTGGTTTTCCTCTTCTCACTTAGCCTTGGGCTACAAGAATGAAGTGACTTTATTCCAATTCCCTTTGAGCAAGAATGATTGTTCCTGCCTCTCCAAATTTCTATGAGGAGCAAGCAGATTGTGATCTTTCCTGTCATTTTAGAGCTATAGGTTTACAAAGTCATTCAAGAGAGTAGATCATAGATATGTTTTCCTCATAAATATTTATTGATTTTATTATTTTTTCCATCTTTAGTCACCTATTTCACCCATCCCTCTTCCCTTTTCCTCTTTGGTAACCACCATTTCTTAATAGGAGTCTGGGGGTTTTTTTTTGTTTCTTTTTTTTTTTTTTCCTTTGCACATTTGCTTTGTTCCTTAAATTCCACTTATGAATGAAATCATATGGTATTTGTCTTTCTCTAACTGACATAGTTCATTTAGTATAATACTCTCTAGCTCCAGGGGTACCTGAGTGGCTCAGTCAGTTAAGTGTCTGACTCTTGATTTCCGCTCAGATCATGATCACAGGTGTGTGAGATCAAGCCCTGCATCAGGCTCTGAGCTCAGTAGATATGCTTGAGATTCTCTGTCCCTCTTCCTCTGCCCCTCCCCCCACTCTCACTCTTTATGAATAAATAAATAAATACATAAAATTTTTAAGAAATACTCTTGAGCTCTATCCACATCATTGCAAATGGCAAGATGTCATTCTTTTTTTGATGGCTGAGTAATATTCCATTATATTTATATCTCACCTCTTCTTTATCCATGCATCAGTCTATGGACACTTAGGCTGGTTCTGTAGTTTGGCTACCACATAAAACTTAGAAGTAGAAAACACCTTAGAGGGGTGACTGGTTGGCTCAGTCATTAAGCGTCTGCCTTTGGCTGGGGTGGTAATCCCAGGGTTCTGGGATCGAGCCCCACATGGAGCTCCCTGCTATGCAGGAAGCCTGCTTCTTCCTCTTACACTCCTTCTGCTTGTGTTCCTGCTCTCACTGTCTCTCTCTCTGTCAAATAGGTAGATAAGTAAATAAATAAATAAAATCTTAAAAAAAAAAAAAACAACCTTAGGTATCATCTACTCATAGATCATTTGCTCATGAAACACATTTTTTTCCTAATTCTGCATTAATAGAAATCCAACAAGAATCCATGGAGTAGAATGAATACTACGATAGCAAGCTCACAGATCAATTAATTGCTAGACAAAATGATGCTGATCAATAAAATGTGGGCCCTGAGATTAAATATTTAAATCAAAGTCAAAGATTGACTGAACTGAACAGTAGTTTCCTCAGTCACAGTTCAGTATGCTGTCAGTTATGGTACAGCCCTATTCTTTAAAGCTTTTTAAAATTTAGAATGCAGTTTCACACACAGCACATCAATATTTTCCAAAATAATAGCTCTAGCCTTGTTGTGTTTTTAAAGAATGACTTAAAAACACATACATACATATATGCACACATATATAAAATAATGACAAGTTAATATGAGAATCTAAGTACTATTAAGTAGGCTTTTGGCTAATCTTTAATGTAGTACTAACACTTTGGCTCTTTGGCTTCAAAACTCCTTGTGGTTTGCAAGGATTAAAAAAATGCTATCTTTCTTGTTAGTATTCCCTCCCAAAGAATCCTACATCCCATTGGCAGTTTACCAAGGAGAATGCCACTTTCTTGCTTTCCTGCTCTTCCCCATTCCCATAATCTAATTATTCTTCAACACAGTGAGGAAAGAGCAGAAGGAGAAGTGCACAGCCTCTGTGAGCCTTTCTTCCTTAAGCTTCTTCCAGCTATATCTTTACATAACTGAGGCTCTTAGCCAGAGCTCATGGGATTTGCTCATTTGGAACACAGCACCCTTTTTTAACGAGTCCACGATACTATTTTAAACAAAATTTAACTTTTAAAAAACAGAATATGACAACATTTTAAAATCAGAATTATTCCACATATATCAATAACCCTACATTTTGGAAGCCCTTCTTTTTCTGTGTTTGGTCCTTTTTAATAACTTCCTCTAGATGTCATGTAGAAAAATTCATTAGTATAAATATTTTCCATACAATAGAATGGAAAAATGGTGAAGTGACTTCCCCATAAAGCTGATTAGCCTCAGACTGTAGACCCAGTTCTTGTGAGTCATTGTCTAATACTTTCCTAATGACACCTCTTTATGATGGAGACACAAGCGTACATCACAACAGGTTGCATAAATATACAATAGAAACACTGAATTCCAGGTCAGTGGCAAAATACTGCCAGGTCTGAAAATGAAAGCCTGTAGAAGGGCCCACTCCTTCCAAGCATCTCCGGAAACACTTTGTGCCCAGCAGTGGACTATCCTTCATTCATGTCCCAGAGTCCATGCCCTTGACACAGAGCGTGAAGACATAGGTGGACTCAGGACTTGATTTTTAAAATATGAACTCATGTAATTTTTAATTAATAATTGTTCTTTTCCCTGCCTGACAGATTAAATACACAAAAATCTGTGGAAATTGTGCAAAACTGCGAGAAAATGCCACTAATTTTGACAAAGAATGCACCTGCTCTATTCCCTTTTACCTTTCAGAGACAATGCAGGTAAGTGAAATTCAAGAGTCTTCAATTAGCTGTACACTGATCTATTCCCATTTCACACTTGGCAGTAAGTTCATGATTTCCACCAAGAGCTTTCCAAAACTGAAAATACAAAAAATGAAACAGAGTACTGGTGAGGGACCTTACAAAGTGTTGAGTTCATGCACGACTCTCCCCCCACTTTTTTATTTTGGAATGTTATTCTTCTCCTTTGTTTCTAAGTTTCCAGACTCTCTACCTACCCCACTTCATAACATAATTTTTATTATCAATCAGATTCTATTCCAAATGTCAACACAAGAGGAGACCGTAGAGATCATTGAACCTAACCACTCATTTTATAGTGAGAAAATTAATGGGCTGAGAGGTTAAGTGACTTGGACAAGGTTAGTATCAGGGGTCACACACCTGCTGGGATTCTCCCCCATCCTCCCTTACCCCACCCCCTCAAGTCATTCTACATTTGCAATTGCCTAATCCCCAAGGCAACTCTTGGCCTGGCTGTCAGGCACTGTGAGAAATGTGAAAGAAATATTAAAAGAAGTCCCTGCCCTTGGGCTGATTAAAGTCTTATGTTAGTCCAGGTCCTCTGAGAAGCAGTTGCCAAGATAGGATTAGACATGCAAGAGATTTACTGGGGGAACTGCCTGTGAGGGAAAATGGGGAGAGAGCCAGAGGAGGCTGGAAGAGCTGTTAGATCACAACACAGCTCTAACCCTGTGAAGAAATGGGAAGCGGTGAAGGAAGGAAGGAAGTTAGGGAGAAAGGTCTTGGACTCCAGTGTATTCTTTAAGAAGTTTCAGCAAGGCCAACAGAGAATCCCTGACGGAGTCTGCCTCAGTATCCCTGCTATGCTCAGCCATTGAGAGCACCAGGGACAGCACGGCCTCGGTGCAAACACAGGATGATTTCAGAGCAGTGATAGCTGGGGTCATCCCTCGGTTACTGTCCCTATAGTGGGAGACCCCAGAAGCATCTTTTCAGAGCGTCCACGATTTTACCTGGTAGTCAAGACAACGAAATAAATGAAAAACTGTATTCCCCTCAACTCCTCAAAGATCCTGTCCTGTCCTCTAGAATCCACACCTCTCCCCCGACAGTGTCCTCCTCTCTGACTTGGTCGATCCCCCTCTCTCCCTTTCAGATGACTCTGCATGGGCTGAATCTAAGTATAGGCAGGCTCTCTCTTGAGCATCCCACTGAGCATTCCCCTTGAGCTTCCCACCTCAAGACCCTGCTTCCACCTCAGACTCAGCTGGTCCCAAATGAGACTCATCATCATCATCTGGAAAACTCTCCTTACTTCCCTTGCTGGTAAAGATCCCATCACCAAGACTCCAAACTTTCCTCTTTGACTTTACCCTGCCAACTCCTTTTTCATCTAAGCCTCTGATGTGCGGACACTGTTCTTCAAACAATCTCTGCAACCACCCTGTCCTCTTTGTTTTCTTTGGCATTGCCTCAGTTCGGGCCTCCTGGTCCGGTATCAGAGCTACCTACCTGCCTTTGGCTTCCCCTACTTCCAACCAGCTGTTGTTTGCAAAATAAGTTCACCATCCTCCCCGCCCCCCCAAAAAGCACTCTTTCAGGTTGCTCTTCAAGCACCTGAGGGCCAGCTACCTTTTCATAAAAAGATAGAGGAAGAAGGAGACCTTGTACTCTAGCCAGCAGACCAACTTGCTCTCCCACAATACGACTCTCTCTGTTTCTGCTATTGTTTTGCCTAGAAAGTCTCCCCACTCACTGCCACTTGTCTTAAAACCCTAACATCCCTGGGCATTCCTTGAGCCTCCTTTTCACTCCTTTCTCCAGCAACAGTTCGCCCGCATTCATATCCTGGGAGCAGTTTCCGTTCTTCCGATGAACTTATTATAATCAGTTGTAAAGTAATATCCTGTGGATTCACTTCCTCTACTTACAGGAACCTCCCTGAGGATAGAGACCATGCTTTACATGTTACACCACAACTACCTACTCGAAAGTGCATGCGCTACACGCTCAACTTTCCCCCAACCCTTCCTTTACCAGGTCAACTATCCCTGTTCCTATCTGCAGGCTTATCTCCACCTGTACATAGATGCCTTCTTTTCTTGCCTTTATAAGGACTTCAGTCAGCAGTTCTGTCCTCTCCTATATCATCAGCTTTTCTTTCTACTCAATCATTCCCAGCATACAGACATATTATTTCACTTATCTTCAAACAAATCACTCTTCTATTCTCCCAATTTCCCTGCCAGCTATTTGCCCATTTCTTACCTCCCATTAGCAGGAAATCTCAAATGAGTTGTCTATCTTGGCAGTAGTTCCTCTCTTCTCACTCTCTCTTAAATCCACTCCAGTCAGGGTTCAGCAGTCAGACCTTAGTGCCTTGTCACTCACTGGACACAAGTGATCACTCCCTCATCCTCAACATACTTTCTTCTCTTAGCTTTCAAGCTACTATACTGTCTTGGTTTTCCTCCTGCCCCCGATTGCCTCTCTGGTTCCTTTGCTGTTCTTCCTGTTTACCCCAAACTCCTTATGTTGAGATAGACAGCACTTTGGTCCTAGTCTTTAGTCTTCTTCTATGTTCACTTTTTTTGAAAATGTCATCTACCTCCGACTTTAGATGCCATCTACTGCCAACACCATTTTATATCTCTAGCTTAAAATCTCTTCCCAATCCATACTTGTATGTCCAGCTGCCTTCCTAATATCCTGTGGATTTCTAATAGATATCTGATGCTCAGCATTTCCAAACCTGAATTCCTGGTTTCCACTTCTCCCCTTATCCACTGCACCACTCCCTGCCCCTACCAAAAAACCCAGGCCATCCAAAGACTTCTCAATCTCAGTTGGAAACAACTCCATTGTTCTAGGGGCACCTGGGTGGCTCAGTCATTGAGCATCTGCTTTCAGCTCAGGTCATGATCCTGTGGTCCTGGGATCGAGCCCCACATCCCTGGGCTCCCAGCTCAATGGGAAGCCTGCTTCTCCCTCTCCTGTGGCCCCTGCTTGTGTTTCTTCTCTCACTGTCTGTCTCTCTGTCAAATAAATAAAGAAAATCTTAAAAAAAAAAAAAAAAACTCCATCCTTCCAGTGCTCAAGCCAAAAGTCTAGTAGTCGTTGTCATTCCTTTTATTCTTTCACACTTCACATCCAATCCATCCTGTTGGCTCTACCTTCAAAATATATACAGGGTCTGTCCACTTCTCCCACTTCTCGCACTACCACCCAGCTCCATGCTATATTCACCTCTCCCTTAGATTTCTGAAATAGCCTTCTAACAGGTATCCCTGCTTATATCCATATCTCAACATAGCAACCAGAGTGAGTTTTTTCTTTTTTAAGATTTATTTATTTATTTGAGAGAGAGAGAAGGGAGAGGCAGAGGGAGAGAGACTCTTAAGCAGATTCTGCACCGAGCATAGAGCCCAACACAGGGCTCAATCTCACAACCCTGAGATCACAACCTGAGCGGAAACCAAGAGTCCGCTGCTCAACCAACTATGCCACCCAGGCACCCCCAGGGTGAGCTTTTTAAAGTCGAAGTCATATGTTATTCCTTTACTCAAAAATCCCTGAAGTGGGGGCACCCAGCTGGCTCAGTTGGAAGAGCATGCAACTCCTGATCGCTGGGTCATGGGTTGAAGCCCCACACTGAGAGTAGATTACTAACAAATAAATTAACTTAAAAAAAAAAATCCCTGCAATGTCCCTTCTTTCCATTCAGTGAAAAAGCTTAAGTCCCTTCAAGGCTTTGCATGATTTGGCTTCTTATTTCCTCTCTGACCTAATCCTTCATTCTATCCCCCCTACCCCACTCCTACCACACTGGAATCCTCACTCATTCAACTAGTCATGTGTTCTCTTGCCTTGCCCCCTGAACCTGATATTCATTTGGCCAACTGCCCTACATCCTTCAGGGCTTGGTCCAACCTTCACTTCAATAAAGCCTACTGTGGCAATCCTATTTCACACTGCCAACTGTCTATTCACCCCACTCTTGTACTACCGCCGATCCTTGTTAACTTGCTGTGATTGCAATTTTTCCATAGTATGTATCACCTCCTAATTTGCCAAATAAATTAATAGTCTATGATATGTATTGTTTATTGTCCGTCTCTCACTATCGTGTCCCAAGCGCCTATGACAATGCCTGGCACAGTGTAGGTGCTCAATTAATGTTTGTTGAATGAACATATGAATCTCTGCTTCCTCCACAGTGCATAACACAGTATATTTATGTAGTAGGTGCTCAGAAAATGTTGAAAGAATAAATGAACAGAGGAAAGATAAAGTGCTTAAATTATATGGCTTTATGTTCTAGGAAGCTTTGGTTTTATGTGACCTTTTCTTATTTCTCTCTTGATACCAAATGAAAGCATGTTGGCATTAGTTATATTCTGAATACATCCAGATTGATTATGGCTAGGGCTAAGCAATTTTGTGAGTAAGTCAGATATAAACTATAAGGGAATTACTGAGTTGTACTGGGATTATAAGTAATATCTACATAAAGTCAGTGAGGGAGGTTTTATGTGTGTGTTCTTATAGGTCAAAATTCTAGTTCTTTATAGGTATGCCCTTTCTTGCCTTCCTCAACTCACCATGCTGAGTTAGTGTTAGCATAGACAGTACTTACACTTGTGGTTAGCACAGCATAATGTCTAGACTTTGTCAAATCACTATGTAGTACACCTGAAGCTAATGTAACATTGTGTATCAACTATACTTCAACTGAAAAAGAAAGTTAGTGTTGCCTAATTTTGGCCGGAAAGCAGGGGATGCTAAAAACGATAGAAAACTAATCTCTCACAGTTCTGGAAGTCAAAAATCTGAAATCAAGGTGTGACAGAGTCAACTCCTTCTTGGAGGCTCAGAATACTTACATTTTTTTTTAAAGATTTTATTTATTTATTTGACAGATAGAGATCACAAGTAGGCAGAGAGGCAGGCAGAGAGAGAGAGAGAGGAGGAAGCAGGCTCCCTGCGGAGCAGAGAACCGGATGTAGGGCTCGATCCCAGGACCCTGAGATCATGACCTGAGCCGAAGGCAGAGGCTTTAACCCACTGAGCCACCCAGGCGCCCCGAATACTTACATTTTTAAAGAAAAAATCCAAAAGATCAAATCTTAAGGGTTTCAATTTCCATCTGTCTGTGTACTTTGAAACCTTAAAGTCAAATAAATGTTACCAGCTGCTAACCATTCCTTTCAGGCAAAGACTTTCTCATAAAAATTCAGCCAAACTAGTTAGTGCAATTACTGCTAGCCTTCAGTTCACCAGTTAGCACACAGGACACATGCTAGGCAATGAGTTCACGCAAGACTGCCTTAAACTAGGAATCCTGCACAAGAGTGCCACTGAATTTAGAGAAGAACTACCATAGAGTGCCTTGTGCCTCTAGGACCAATAAAAAAGGGAGGCCTTGTTAAGCTAAATTTTGGACAAAGAATCACTAAAAAAAAAGGTTATTAAAACACTTCTGTCCCTGGTGTGGTGTGAGTGTGCTCTGCCTGTTTATTTTGTCATTTATGTGGATGTATCACTTTGGGTAAGTGAAATTCTCTTTTTAGCCTCCAAGAAAAAGTATGGTAAAGTCCACTCTATGGGTTTCATATTTTCTGTAGTTATGGGTCAGCAGTAGAGGTTCCCTTGTTGGGTGAGGAAATGTAATCAGTCATTCCCGCTATGCCTGGTTTGTTTGCCTTCACACCCATGGTCTCTCTTTATGATGTTGCAGCCTGCCTCTTTGTCATGACCCAACATCTCCCCTTCTTGGTATTCCAGACACTTTTCTCTTACAAGTGACTAAGTTCTTAAGCCTTTGTGGTCTTCTGTAAATGACCACACTTACCATGGCCTTTATTTCCAGCCTGCCCTGAGTACCAGCTCACATTTTCCATATTCATCCTCTTACATGTCCTTAGGGTGAGACCAGAAGCCTTTCCAAAGTGCCAGTTTTTCGTGGTATTCGCGAATCAATTGACCCCAGAGATTATAAAAGAATACATTTGTATTTCTGGCACTGAATATAACAGCTAACATATGGGGAGCACTTAATAAAGGCCTTCATCCTTTTGGATGCAGGCCTTCATTATTTTGGAGGTAGGTCATATATTAATTATAAACAGCCACATTGGGCATTTCCATTTGCATTATATGTGCTATTAGTAAGATCTGTATCAAGTCTGCCTGGAGAATGTTGGTATGTCACCATAAAGGTAAGCATGATGGTAGCCTATGACTAGACAGCCTCATAGTGTAGCATAGATGAAAAGGACCATCTCTCATGGCAACAAGGTGACTTATTGCCAAGGCGAAAATAACCTTTCTTTCAGATCCATGAATTATTCTATTCCCTTTTTTTTTTTTTTTTTTTTTTTGGTCCATAACAAATGGTTCACCATTTCTTGAGCAAGCGCTGTGTGCCAGGTACTGTGCTAGATTTGGGGGATAAAAAGACAAAGACCCCAGAGCTAAACTACAAGGAACAATCTCATGCCTTTCACATGCACCCAGATGGCTCCAACTTCAAATATGTTCAAGGATTTCGTTTGAAATAATTGACTTTGATGCCTACCCCAACCCCTGGGCAAAGCATTTTTCCTGGTATTGTTAGAAAATAATGGTATCTGTAGCATCAATTTTATATATTGAGAATACAAAACCTGGTTTTAAAATTTTTTCACGGTGGAAGCACAGCAACCCTTACAAAAACATTGAAAATAAGTTATTTGGTGATTTTAATAATTCTGTGTAGACAAGGATTTTCCAACTCTGATTTTTTAAAAATAATTTCTTGGGTTTCTGCTTGATATAAAGAAACTTCCAGTTCCTATCAGTTCTCTCTGTGGTACTTTTTATTCTAAAAATTGTGTCCATGTTTATTAACATTCCAGTTAATTCTTCTTGCTTTTCTCCTTTTTCAGGGTAATGTTTATATGTACTACAAACTGTACGGCTTCTATCAGAATCTCTATCGATATATTCTGTCCAGAAGTAATAGCCAACTGGTGGGTACAGACTTAAAGGTAAGGCTTTAGTTAATTTGGTAAATACTTAAAAAAAAAAAAAAAAAACCTGGTTGGTCTTTAAGTCTAAAAGAGGTTATCAGAAAATAAACTAAAAATCTAAAGCTTTATAAAACAGAATGTTCATTTCATTTTTGCATAAAATGAGTGGGCTGGGTATTCTATATATCTGCTAATGAGAGGAGTAGTTCCCTTCTTCAGAACAGTAATACGAATCTTGTCCAATTAAATGGTTATCCTTTCATGCATCAGCCATTTTGATAGTAACCTTGAGTGGTTTGTCTCAGTCCAGTTCCCTGTATATCTACAGGGACTCCCTGTAATTCGGGACTTCACTCCACCCAAGGTTAAGGAAATTAAGGAAATCAAGCTCTACTTGATTGATTAAAAGACTTTGGTTTAATTAAATACCCTTTCACTCCTAGAAGTATAAACTTTTACTCTTGATAAATGATACTCAGCATGCTGGCAAAAATAAATAAACAAAAAACAACAACAACAAAAAAACCCTAGAAGGAAACCTTTTCCATACTGAGATTATTATATGAAAGTGATAATCAGATGATTTTTTTGGCCTCCACTCTTTCAAAAATCTATTGTGGTAGTTAGGTAGATGGATCCCCTGTGATAAGTCATCTAGTATATAGACTCACTACAATTTGTATCATTTTCAGAATATGAATTACACTTCAATAAAAAAGGGTTTAATAATATATTCTGGGTGTAGGCTTAGTGTAATATTTAGCTGAGCCCACAAAGTATGTTCCTTCCTGCAGATGTATTTGGTATGTTATATATTGTTAATAAGGAAAAAAATATACACAAACACACACACACAGACAACCTCCAAAACTCAAAAATTTCCTAGTCTACATGAGCCAGAAATCTGGGAAAAACAGGTAGCAGTCCACAATCTTGTTACATGTCAATAAATTAGTGTGGGTTAATTTACATTGTCAGTGTTCTCACTTTTAACATTCTAAGAGAGTTTACCAAAGCATTTCTTTTCACTGTATCATCTTGCTTCCAGGATGTTGGAACCTGTGCTCCATTTAGCAAGTCCCATGATGGGACTCCCATCGCTCCTTGTGGTGCTATTGCCAACAGCATATTCAATGGTAGGTGACTTTTCCTGTCTCCGTGGTGTGCCTTTTCATACACAGTAATAACCTAGATGTCCAGAAGATCACCTCTGCAACTGAGTAGTATTTCAAAAAAGAAAAAAGAAAAGAAAAGAAATTGTGTATACACTATCCACTGACTTATTGTATTTCATTTGCAAATAACTTCTCCCTTACCAGAGATTTGAAGTAGTTAGGGAACATGAGCTAAATGGAGCTATAGAGTATTTTTCAATAATTGGGGCCTTGGCAAGAAAGAGAATAGTTTTCTAATTCCAACATCTATTACATGTAGGCATGTTGAGAGTCTGCTAAAACCCTAGTTTACTTTTTAGCTGTGTCTGGTTTTGTACTTTGAAGTGGAGCAAAAATGCTTGCTTGCATCTCTAGCACAATTTTTAATTTCCTTACAGATACCATTATTCTTTCATACAACCTGAATTCCTCTCTACCTATTGAAGTCCCAATGCTAAGAAGTGGAATTACATGGTGGACAGATAAGTATGTCAAGTTTCAAAATCCAAGATCCAAAAATCTTTCTATTGCATTTGCAGGTAAGACCCATATATTAGCTAAATCTTCTTTTCTCTTTATAGAAACTTTTTTATGTGTGAGGAAATGTTTAAGATACTTCCTTCTTTACTTTTTTTGCTGACTTCCCCTTTGCTCTGACTTTCCCTCCCTGTGGACAATCTCCATCACGAACCTATCAGAAACATGAAATGATGGGTTCCCTGGTTCCTTTCAATTGACATTAGGAAAAAAGCAATGTTTTAAGAAACTTGTTGCTTTATTTATACTTAGGGTGACCATGTAATTTGTTGTCTAAGCTCGTGCACTTTTGAGAGTGAAAAGGGGGCACTAGAAAAACTGAAGTCATATATTTATTTTAAATTTGAATTTATTAATCAGTAAATTGACATTACCATATTGGTAGACCTATAAAATAATTCCATTACAAACTACTTTAAAAGGCAACTGTTTCAAAAATTAAAATAACATATCTGTGTATACTAAGCCAACTAAAAAAACTACTTTATTATTTAAACATTAAAAGATAACATAAGCAGAAAAACTGTTCTGGATATACAGTCACATAATTTTAATCAGTTTCTTGGCCATATCTGTCTTCATTACATGCCCCTGTATTTTTCTAATGAGTTTATTCTTTTTATTATTTTAAAAAATATTTTATTAAAATATTTTTTTACAGAACTATCTTCAGTCTTTTTTGAAATTAAACTTTATGCTTAATCAATTTGTTACTGTTGGCCCCTTTAATTGATTCTTCTCTTTTAACCTTAATTTTTTTCTTAAATAGGTGCTGAGGTACCTATTATGCTCATAGCCAATTTTACTAAATGGGGGATATTTTCATTTTCATTTTTTTATGTTGAAATATGCTAGTATTATAACCTAAATATTTTCATAGGCACTGTCTTTTTACCTCACTTTTTTTTCTATTTCTTATCTTTCTAAGTGTATTCCTAAATTTAGATGCTATAAAATCTTAAACCTTCTTGATATCATTTCATTCTGGTAGAGAAAAATTTTTGAAGAATTTATTTATTTGAGAAAGTCTGAGCGAGAGAAAGAGAGAAAGCATGAGCAAGGGTGAGGGGCAGAGGGAGAGGGAGAAGAAGACTCCCAACTGAGCGGGGGACCCTGATGTGGGACTCAATCCCAGGACTCTAGGAGCTGAGCCGAAGGCAGGCACTTAACCAAATGAGCCACCCAGGCACCCTAAAGAAAAAATTTAATCCAGTTAAAAATAGGAGCTCCATCAAAAGAGTTTTTACCTAAACTGAAATATTGTAAAGTACAATTGTAGAATTAAAAATTAAATTGGTCCACATTTTGAACTCTCATTATATAATATGTTCAGTTATTCCCTTGTTTTCATGGGGGTAAATTTTAATATCTTCTTGTCTGCAAGATTGTCTTTCAATAATTACAATTCACTAAATCAAAAACTAAGTTTTTTGGCATTCCATATTTTGGATACTTCATTTAAAATCTTTAAATTACTTTGACTAAAATTCAACCCAAAGTTAGAGGCTCATTTACCAAAAAAATTTAGGATCGTTATAGGACACATCATTTCATATACAAACTAGTTCTTCAAAGGCTCAAGCATTTCTAAAATTCTGGTTGATAATGCATAGCAAAGACAGACCACATATACTACCATCCTGAAGTGTTTCTTTTAATTATCATCCATATTATTGTAAAAATTTTACAGTTCATTTTCTCTAACTGTGAATATACAAAAATATTTAATTTGCACAACCTCAGCTCTTCTTTTGATTAGTAAAATACTGTGGCTTATTTGGGTATAGTGACAAATTATGTATCTACCACAACCAATTTAAAGTACATTGATCTGTACATTTCTCGATTTATCAAGAACATTATCTTTATTCTGATGTTGTGCTCCACCAAATTTGTGTTTATGCTGTCACCGCAAAACCAAAAACTTACACTTGATTTTTCATTTTTTAGCTGAATTTATAGCAATATTTATTATAATGTTAGAATTTTTAATCTTGAGTATCAAAAAACTTTGCTGTGATTGCATGAAAAGTCACACCAAAAAATTCAAACCATTATTATAATTAACTGATTTTTCTATTTTGAAGCATTTGAAGACACTGATGTGAAACTGGCCTCATTTAATTGTGTACAAACTTCTTTTTATACTAAAGAACAAATGGAGGCAACACATTAAAGCTTTCCTTTGTTTACCACCCCCCACCAAAAAAAAAAAAAAAAAACAAAACTAAAGGGAAGCTCAATTGATCTAAATGAAAAGTCATGCTCACATAATGACAAAGAAATGGACCTTCTGTAGCTACCTGAGGCAAAGCATTGTCTTTGGATATACTCCTAAAAATAACCACAAACCTCTGAAGTAGATGTTGATATTCTTCAGGAGAGTTATGTCTTTTAATTTTCAGTTGGTCATTGACATCACAATGGTTCCTTTGTGTGGTAATTGTCAACCAGCACTGCAAGTTTCACATTCATCAACTTTCTCAAGAAACTGTACTTAATTTTACATTAAACATACATGTTTTATTTTTTAGCTCTTTACAGCTAAAAGGACTTCCTAGCAAATAAAAACTGATACCAAACAATAAAATAGTTATACATTTGTACCATATAATAAATGATAAAACCACAGTTGCAACAAGGTTCAAATGTACACCCAGAAAGACATTCAGCATCTATCTCCCACACTATGTCATGTGTGTATAACATAACCTATAATTTCCCACATTTCCCACTGATCCCACTGAGTTGTAGGCTGGCAGCTTCGTGTGTCTCATCGGTCAACACAGAGGCCATGACCTAACTAGCTGGAGTGTCAAACAGCTGGGAGGCGTCACAGGAATATACTATGTTTTGATTGAAAGGATCTCTGGTTATCTTTCATTACTCACATGTTAAAGTAAGCATTCCATTCACTGCACATGGGTATTTCACACACTATTAGCTAAGATCTTGGCTTGAAGGTGTAAGGATGAAATGATATGTACATTATTTGTTTGGGATAAATGCTAAGTCAGGTGGGATAACAGACAAAAGACATATGCTGGGACTATCTTAGACAACTGGCAAGTATGGTCACTGTACCTATAATTGAATCCCTAGTTTTTGAAAGGAACTTGGCAACATTCTCTTGTTTTGTCTTGCCACATAACCTCAGCCTACAACACAAAGAGTCTTTGGTGTTATCTCATCTCCTGCTACACTTCGTTTTTACCTTTACTATAAGAGTTACCACATTATCCTGTAATTATCTATTTGAATACTTGTCATCCCACTTCAGCCTGTGAATTCCTTGAGGAAATTAGGAAGTTTTGTATCCCTGGTGCTTGATACATTATGACCAATCCAGAAATGCTTGTTGTTGAATAAATGGATAAATACAAATGACCCAACTTGGAAAAAGAAGAAAGTTGGTGCCTCTTAGATCACACTTCTCACACTCTCTGGAAATGAGATGAACTGGATCAGAGGTTGGTAAGGAAAAGCATGCTTAAACTTACATTTTTAACAAGCTCCCTGGGTGATGAAGATGTCAGTTTCTTATAGGACATGTTATCTTGGGACATGAGCTCATGAGAGGGTGAGGTCCATGGTGGAGGTACCAGAGGCAATTTCAGTTTTCATCAAAATTCTTCTAGCAACAATGATTGAAATTTTGGGAAGGGCCAAAATAGGTGAGCTCCACAATATTTGCAGAGGAAGTTTCTTCAGCAAAGGAATTTTTTCAGAGGAAGTTTTTGCAGAGGAAGTTTAAGTGTACAAACATACTTCAGCAGATTAATAGAACCAAACTCAGCACTTGCTTTTACAAGTACCATGCTTAGAAAACGGGACAGGTTTCTTTTAAAAGAAAATAGTTTAGTCAATCGAGTTGAGAAAGAGTGGTTTCCTCTTTTGCATTTGAATTCTGCATTACTAGAACCAATTTTCTAGAATGAAAAAGTTCATTAAGCAATTTTCTCTTATTGACTAGTTCTTAAAAATTCAATATGGATTTTATTATCTTCTGTCAACTTTCATTGGAATCACTCATTCCTTTAGCAAGCATTTGTTGAATGCCTGCTCTGTGCCAGGCACTAGACTAAATGCCAGTGAAAAAAGGACACTACAGTGAGGAGCATGGTGTATAGTGGAAGAGACAGACAAGCCCACCATGCTAAAGTGGGAAGTATGAGAACAAACGTAAACTCAACAGACTCATTTCCTGGCACTGGCCTTCCATCCTGTGCTTCCAACAGTCCTACAACACCTAAATCTACCAGGCCTCCTAGCTTTAGAACAGGCTTATAATTGGGGCGCCTGGGTGGATCAGTGGGTTAAGCCACTGCCTTTGGCTCAGGTCATGCTCTCAGGGTCCTGGGATCGAGCCCCACATTGGGCTTTCTGCTTGGCAGGGAGCCTGCTTCCCCCTCAGTCTCTGCCTGCCTCTCTGCCTACTTGTGATCTCCCTCTGTCTGTCAAATAAATAAATAAAATCTTTGGGGAAAAAAAAAAAAAGAACAGGCTCGTAACAACTTTGTTCTCTGCCTTCTCTTTATCACTTCCTCCTCCTTACTTCCAACTTTGAGCTCTAGGCACGTTGCAGCAGAAAATATCTATTTAACAGAGTCTTCATGCACATACATGATTATTTCCTTAGAATAAATTTCTAGAAGTAGAATTTCTAGGCCAAAATATATGCAAAATATATTGAAATTTTTGATGCATATTCCTAGATTGCCAGTGATGTTTTCAGTCTGTACAATTATCTGCTGTGAGGAAGAGTTCCTAGTTCCACTGCATCATCAATTGTTGTCATTTTTTTTTCTTTACCTGTTACCCAAGTTTTAGATGAAATGATCATATCTTGTTTTAATTTCCTGTCTTTAAATTGCTAGTGAAGCTAAAGAAAATGACGACAGTCCCTGTGATGCTATCCCTGAATATAACCACTATTATCCTCTTGGTCTATTTTTTCAGTGCTTTATATGCATTTAATGTAGTTGAACACATAATGTACATATAATTTGATATTCTGTTCTATTTTAACCCTATGACAAATCATCACTATTTCCCCTACATTTCCTTAGAGTTTTTATAATCCATTGTTTTTTAAAGTTTGCATACTTAGGTAGCTTATACATACACACTATTTTTAAAGTCTTAATTATTACTTCTCTTTTCTCAAGAAAGCAAAACTATTTCATCCTCTCTATTCTAAGGAAAACTTAAGGGTGTAGATGATTTCTGACAAACATGTCAATGATTTCTTCCCACAGGGACCACAAAGCCTCCATCCTGGGCGAAGCCTGTCTATGAACTGGATAAAGAGGATCCAGAAAACAATGGCTTCCTCAATGATGACTTCATTGTGTGGATGCGGGCAGCCGCCTTTCCCACTTTCAAAAAACTGTACCGTCGACTCAATCGAATACAGTACTTTACTGAAGGCTTGCCTGCTGGTAACTATAGTTTTAACATTACATATAGTATCCTTTTATATCACTCTTCTTCCTGAGGATCAAGAAAAATCAGCATCTGTCTAGGTACTAGTTGTTGAATTATTTCACTTTGTACTTTTCTATTCTACAATCTAATCTGTGTATACAAAGAAGAAATATATAGTTCTCTAATTGGTAGTACTGTCACTTGTCACCATAGAAGTGTTTGTCTCCACTTTATATATAATCAAATATGTACTTAAAAAAAATTTTTTTTTAAGAATAACAGTTAATAGCAGTATCAGGTAAGTAGGGATGGGTAAATAAGGAAGGACTATTTCTATTCCCCCAAAAGATTACATACAGTGGACCTAGAGATGTGTAACAATTTAAAGACAGGAAATTAAAACAGAGAGGGATGGGATGAGGTAGAAGACCAGGGAAATGAGAGAGAGTGATTTGGTAAGCAGTAAATTTAGATATATGCTAAAAATAATGAAAACTGAGAGACACTGTAGAACCTTTTAATCTAAATGAAAGTATAGACCAAAGGAGCCCTGGACTCAAGATGCAGGTGCAGTCCATCCAACCCATGTGATGTGTGCTATAAGTTCTGCTCTGAAAATGCTGTGTTCTTCCCTCTTTGATACCGAGCCAGCTAGTAGGAGTCAGGGCCTTGGTTAAGGACATAAGGTCCAAGTTAGGAGACACAGGCTTTAATGTGGGATTCTGAATGCTTTCACTTAATTCAAAAGTACAAATGTAACTCTTGACTTAAAGACAAAAAGATTTAACTTCAAAATGAGAGCCAAACACTATCTTTAAAAAAATTATATATTTATACACAATCTCAGGGCTACTGAGTAGGAGTTGTTCATGGGACTCCCAGCAGGCCAAAGGATCTTACCACAAAACTGTCTACTGCCTTAGTTTCTTTACATCTCGGGGAGCTTGAATGAGAAATAGTTTAGAAGAAGTGAATGACTGTATGAGCTCTAGTTCCCCACTCCATGTTTTCTTTTCTATCCTAGAGTGTGGGACATCTCCATTCTGATGCGGGGTGGGGGGGGGGTTGGGAGGGGCATTCCTCAGTCAGAGATGCACCACTGATCTGACACCCTCTCTGCTTCTTAGCTTGTTGCCTCCTTTTTGTTCACTGATGAGTATGGTTTGCCTTCAGTTCCCTCATTTTCATTTCTCCCTAAATAAAAATGAAAGCCACAGACCTGTTTCTCTTATGCAGCCTTATACATACAGATCTAAGAGTAAACCATAGAATATTACCTTTTTAATAGGATTTCAGCAAGCCACCCCCCCCAAAATTTGAGATTGAAAGTTGCTTGACAGTGGTCTCCCAAATTAGACCTTCTGATCCCAACTTTGTCTACGACTCCCTTATCAGTAAAGCAGTTAGAGTTGCAGTCACAAAACAGGAAGAAAGAAACCTATCGTGTACTGCTGTCCTCACCATGCATGCCCGGGGGTTTCGAGTTGAGGGAAAGATAAGGGACTCCATGTTCCAAACAGAGGAGACACTCTGTTTCTCCTCTGGAGTCAAGCTCTCCTTGAGTGACTTCATTCACAGTCCTGTTTTAATGCTGATGACTCTTGAGTCTAAATCTTGCAGGCAGAACCTGGACCCTGAGCTTCAGCCCTACACTTGCACCTCCCGAGCAGAGCCCTGGTGTGAGTGAGTAGTACCCAGCCTGCCTCACGGCCTTGCTGCCACGCAAGGAGAAGGACTAAATCAGAGCTGCAGCAGACACCTATACCACTCCTAAGGGGAAAAAGATGTTCTGTCTGAGAAAAAGACCTTCTTAATGGAACTGAAGGAAGAGAAAACACGCAGCTGGGTCAAGGTGGCATGCAGGGACCTGGTGACAGTGAGGGATTTTGATGGAAAAGAACTAGAGAGAGAACTTGTTTCCTAACCAGTTTCCTTATGCCTTTAAATCGCATGTTGCCAAGTGATTTGAGGCCTTTTAAGAGCTTTGCTGGGAAATGCTGCAGTCCTGTGCCGTTGCTATGAGAAGCCTTTATTTGTTTATTAGTTTGGTTTACAAAAGGCACCAGATGTTTAAAAACCTCAGGCCACATGCATAATCCAAATGACATCATTAAAATGCTAACGATAGCAAACCCACTTCAAACATATTCTCCCCAGCAATGAGGGATGTTTGCCTTTTCAAAACCCAAATGAATGCACCACTTTTAGCTTTCCCACCAAAAATGTTTTGCCATCTATCTCATTATTTTTATTCTTCACTAATTTTGAAGAATTTTCTACAAGGTAGGAATTCAAACCTTAGTTATGAAGGACTTTCGCCTACCCTGGGTCTCCTGATTCACAAACAAAAATTTAGGTTTGCTGTAAAGCACATCTGTATTCTTTTCATTTCCTTGGGTCTGCCAAAGGAAATTAAATATATTTGTCCATTTTTTTAGTTGTCTGTAAGTCAGTCTGATCTATTTGTGTCAGAATCTCTTTTATAGATTACAACTATGTAGAGGGAAGGCTTGTTTTTGCTTAATTTCATTCCAGCAAGATACAACATTGGTAAAGATTAGACAACATGAAGTTCAATATTCAACTATTTTTTTAAACCTACAAACACAACAATTTTATATGGTTCAGCTAATATATTTAGGATATACAGTGGTAGAGCTGAGAAGTGTTGAAATAATCCTTAACAGGTCTTCTTGTTTTAGATTTTCCAGTAACGAGGTTTAGAGGAGAAAAATCAGTTGTTCTTTCCACCTTGACATGGAGTGGAGGCAGTAATCTTTTCTTAGGTCTTGCCTACACAGTGACAGGAGCAGTGACATGGTTAGCCTCCTTTTCCATGATGGCAATTCACTTGATGCTGAAAGACAGGAAAATGTTCTTCATCCAGCAATAAAGTCAAGTTTTAAGAAGAAAAGCAGAAAACACAGAAATGGACAACGAAGTAACTAGCAGAGCCAAAGATTTGTGACTAGGCTCAAAATGACTGAGATATTTCATCAAGGGGAACTGGATTGACCGACCAAGTACAATCCCAGATAGGTAAATAATGAGAGATTCAGAGTGAAAAAGAGGAGGAAGACAGGAAGAGGTGGCAGAAGAGGAAAAGGCATAGTTATGTATAGTAAAATGTCCTTAGAATGGAGAAGATAAATCATCCTTGAGTTCTAAACCAAGTCTCGGGTATTTATTTGAAGGCTATGTGCCTGGAGGTAGGTGAATGCCTAGGAGAGAGTGCCATCATTAGACAAGAGTAAGTAAGCCTGGGGTCCCCAAAATTAGATGAATCCTTTAACCTCATCAGGCTCAGACCGTGAGTCTTCATTGCCAGGTCGAAATTATAGACTTCTTAACAATTGTTGAGCATCGAATTGAGCAATCAGGATGATTTTTGAAACTGATTTATTCAGTTTCTATGGATTCAAAGCTAAGTTTTCTTTGCTAAGAATATACCAAGCAAAGATTGTGGAGTGTCTGGAACACCCATAATACAGCAATTCACCAAAAAGAAAGGCCAGAGGTTTCCCTGAAGTTATTCATGTAGCCAAGAGGGAAGCACTGAAAGTTACTGATTCTCTCAAAAGTTGTATTCATCGTTTAAGGGCACAAAAAAATCCTCAAACTTATATTGGGATGACATATTCTGGGATGCAAATGATGACATGTATTTATAATACTTGAATCACATGTGTTGAGGGAGCTTTTCAGGGTCCATCTTAAGATGTTTGAATTCCTGGGATGCCTGGGTGGTTCAGTGGGTTACGCGTCTGCCTTCAGCTCAGGTCATGATCCCAAGGTCCAGGGATAGAGTCCTACATTGGGATTTTTGCTCAGCAGGAAGTCTGCTTCTCCCTCTGCCCCACACCCTGGTCTTGTGCAATGCTCCCTCTCCCTCTCACACACACACACTCTCTCTGTCTCTCTGGCAAATAACTAAATCTTTATTTTAAAAAAAAGTTCAAATTCCTGCTAAAGGTAACTTAAAGGAAACTGAACAAAGTACTTGGTAAAGCTGCCAGGCGAAGAGTCCCCACAGATTTGTGTACATAGATCTGAATACTGTCCTTTAAAAAACATTTAATATTTCTTTTTTTAAGATGGAAGAATTTTTACTCTGTGATGTCTCTAGGAGAATTTTCATTTGTTAAAGAAAAATACAGTACAAACATATATTTGTCTCTTTAGCAGCCAAGAAAGCATTTCTTTGTTGCAACTTTCTGCATTCACTGAATACTTGAGTACTTTTCCAAAAGACCAAATTTCAAATCCCAATGCTGAAATCTCAGAATCCACCCCCTCCCCACATCTAACCTTTCATCTGTAACCAGTGACCTCTGGTATCCAGGTGTGGTGAGCCAAATAATGCCTTACCTCCCACCCCAAAGATAGCCACAGCCCAATCCCAGAACCAGTGAATGTTACCTTAGATGTCAAAAGAGATTTTGCAGATGTGATTAAATTAAGAGTATTGTGTGGCAAGATTATCCTGGATTACCTGGGTGGGCCCAATGTAATTGTGTGGATACTTATAAGAGAAGCAGGAGATCAGAAGAGTAACAGGGATGTGGCAATGGAAACAAGAGTTTGGAGTGATACAAGGAAGGCATTGTGATCCAAAGAGCATAAGCACCTTCTAGAAGCTGAAAAAAGCAAGAGACATCCTCCCCTGAAGCCTCCAGAAGTTCAGTTGATATCTTGATTTGAGACTTCTGACCCCCAGAACTGTAAGATAATAAATTTATGTTGTTTTAAGCATTGAGTGTGTGGTAATTTGTTACGGCAGTCATAGAAAACTAATATACAAGGGGTTGGCACTGTTCTTGTCTCCTGGGCGATTGTTTCTCAAGTTTAGGTGAACTATCCAGGGCAGATGGCTAAGAGAGAACAGAGCTCACACCTGAACCAGGCTGGACTCTCACCTTCTCAGTTATGGTGCTGATTGGAGAAAGGCTTGCTTGAACACGTTTGCTGCATCTCAAGTTTGTTTATCGGCATAGAGAATGCTGTATTTGTCAAGGTTTTCCAGAGAAACAGAACTGTGTGTGTGCATGCGCACAAGCCGAAAGACAGTCTGCTGGAGAAACCAGGAAGAGTCAGTGTTGCAAATGAATCCTGAAGTCTGTGCTGGAGAGGTCCCTTTTGCTCAGGAGAGGTTAGCCGCCTTTTTCTATCTTCAGGCTTTCAGTTGATTGGATGAAACCACTCACATTATAGAGGGCAGTCTGCTTAGTCTCTCAGTTTTGTTTTTTTTTTAATTAAATTTTGAGGGGGTTGGTTGCACCTGGCTGGCTCTGAGAGGGGAACATGCAACTCTCGATCTTCAGGTTGTGAGTTCAGGCCCCACTTTGGGTATACACATTACTGAAAAATCAAAAATTCTTTTAAAAAAATTTTGGGAGGAATATTGTTTTATATTAACCAGATACTAGATGAATATATTCAAAAATAAATAAGCAAACAAAAAGTATTACATATGTTGTAACTATTCAAATTTTATTGTCCATTAGTGCCACTTAAAAATTTTTTTTTATTTGAATAGTCAACACATAGTGTTACTTACACTGTACAGCATAGTGAGTCAGCATCGCCATACGTCATACTATGCTCACTACAAGTGCAGCTACCTTCCGTCACCATACAGCACTATTACAATATCACTGACTGTATTCCCTAGGCCGTGCCTTTTATTTCCATGACCTATTCATTCCATAACTGGAAACCTCTATCTCCCACTCCCCCTCATCATTTTGCCCATCCACCCATCACCGTTCCCTCTGGCAACCATCTGCTTCTGTATTTATAGGTCTGATTCTGCTCTTTGTTTATTCATTTATTTTGTTTTTTAGGTTCCACATATGAGTGAGATCCTATGGTATTTGTCTTTCTCAGTCTGACTTATTTCACTTAGCTTAATATCCTCTAAGTCCATCCAAGTTGTTGCAAATGGCAAGATCTCATTCTTCTTTTATGGCTGAGTAATTATATATGTATAGCTTTATACCACATCTTTTTTATCCATTCCTCTATCATTGGACATTTAGGTTGCACCCATATCTTGGCTATTATAAATAATGCTGCAATAAACATAGGGGTGCAGATATCTTTCAAATTGGTGTGTTTGCTTTCTTTGGGTAAATACCCAGTATTAGAATTATTGGATCATATGGTATTTCTGCAGCCTCACCAACATCTTTGTTTCCTGACTTCTTAATTTTAGCCATTCTGATAAGTCTGAGGTAGTATCTCATTATGGTTTTGATTTGTATTGCTCTGATTATCACTCTGATGAGTAACACTGAGCAGATTTTCATGTGGCTGTTAGCCTTCTGTATGTCTACTTTGGAAAAACATTTATTCATGTCCTTGGCCCGTTTCTTAACTGGATTATTTGGGTTTTGGGTATTGAGTTTGATGAGTTCTTTATAGATTTTTGGATTCCAACCCTTTATCTGACATGTCATTTGCAGCCCTTTTTTTTTTTAAGATTTTATTTATTTATTTGACAGAGAAAGATCACAAGTAGGCAGAGAGGCAGGCAGAGAGAGGAGGAAGTAGGCTCCCCAGTGAGCAGAGAGCCCGATGTGGGGCTTGATCCCAGCACCCTGGGATCATGACCTGAGCCAAAGGCAGAGGCTTTTTTAACCCACTGAGTCACCCAGGCACCCCTGCAGCCCATTTTTTAAATGTGATTGTTTTTTGGTGTTGAGTTGTTTAAATTCTTTATATCTTTTGAATGTTAACCCCTTAAGAATATATCATTTGCAAATCTCTTCTCCCATTCAGTAAGTGGCCTTTTTTGTCTTGTTGCCGGTTTCCTTTTCATCTTGTTGATGGTTACCTTTCCTGTGTAAGAGCTTTTTATTTGATATAGTCCCCAATAGTTTGTTTTTTACTTTTGCTTTTTAGGAATCATATCTAGAAAAATGTCGCTACTGCCAATGTCAAAAAAAATTACTGCCTGTGTTCTCTTTTAGGGTTTTATGGTTTCAGGCCTCACATTTAGGTCTTTAATCCATTTTAAAGTATGTGTGTATGTGTCTGCATGTGTATGTATGGTGTTAGAAAGTGGTCCAGTTTCATTCTTTTGCATGTAGCTGTCCAGTTTTCCCAGCAGCACTTACTGAAGAGACTCTTTTTTCTTTGTTGTCTATTCCTGCCTCCTTTGTCACAGATTACTTGTTGATCTACCAATTTAAATGTTAAGTCTCATACAAAAACACCCTTCCAGAAACATCCGGAATAATGTTTGACCAAATATACCATGGCGCAATGAACCTGACCCATAAAATCAATCACCACAGAAGGCATCTGCATTCACTAAGTAATCGACTCTTTTCCCAAAAAAGTACCACTCATCTCATTTTATACGAGAGTTGGCTCAGTGGGAAAGACCTATACAAAATCTAAGTCTGTATGCAAGAAACTAAACTATTCAAGAACTATGAGTCACTGGAATTTATGACAGAATGGAGATGTGAGTGTACTTCCTTTCTTCTGCTTCTCCACAAGACAACAGGCCCAAAGCAGTCTGTCTTTGCAAGACGCTCACCCTGCTATAAAATTTGGGAGCCATCCTCCTTCTCCTTGTTAGGGTAAAAGTGTCATCATTTACAATTAATTCCCTACTCACAATATGAAGCTTGATTTTTCTGGTTTTCTTTCTCTCCTATTCTTTCTCTTCTCTCCCCCATCATCATGCTCTTGTCTTCTTCCTCTACTTTTCTAATTCTTCATCCTTATGCTTTTGTGAACTGGTAGGTGAAGGCTTGGAAAAACTAGGTGCTACTCAACCTTTCTCCAACTTCTGGAAACAGTTCTGGAGTGAGAAAAAGTGAGCACGAGATCAAGAGAGACAAGAATAAAAATGAGTATCAATGAGAGTTTATACGTGAATGCGTGTGTTTGTGCATGTATGAGTGTGACTGTTTAGAAACTTCATTGGTGTTTTGAGGTGCTTTAATTTAGGTGTATATTCTAAGTGTGTAGGCAGAGACAGCAAGTATAAAATTGGGTAGGACTGGGCTGCCTGTGGCTCAGTTGGTTAAGCATCTGCGACTGTCTTTGGCTCAGGTCTTAATCCCAGGATCCCATGTCCAGCTCCTTGCTCAGTGGGGAGCCCACTTCTCCCCTCTACCTGCCACTCCCCTTGCTTGTGCTCTCTCTTTCTGACAAATAAATGAAATTAAAAGGAAAAAAATGGGTAGGATTGAAATTATGGGTAAATAAAAATATAGAGTTGAACTTTATTTGAAATTTATCAATTAAACCCCTACTTTGTGTGACAAATTCACAATGCTGAAGATACCAAAATGAGCCTGCTGGGGTTCTTGCTCTCAAGGGGCTCAGCTCACATGGATTTTTGTGTCCTTTTGAACCTTCTCATACCTGTTCCACACAATTGAGCATGAATCCCACACTCACCTTACATAGGATTCTTTCAGTTTCCTGAATGTCAGTCTGCCTCCCCACTCCTGGAAGGAAGAGAGGTCATGCTCCCACAAGGGGTTACCCAGCTTCCAACTCCCTCTATATGATCCCAGAGCACCTAAGTCCATGCTGGGCACAGAACAGTGTGCAAGCTAATGAAAACCTTCTGACTTGGTCACAACAGCATAATCTGTCACAGCCTGTGCTAAGCCTTCCTAATGAAGGCTTGCTTTTCATCTGGTTTGTTTCATGGTAAAGGCTCTATTAACCAAACATTAATAAAAGAAGCCCAGCTTCAGACAGCTGCTGGTGGTTTTCCTTTGCACTGTGTCCAGCAGAATCCCACAGCAGCGTGGTCTATAGTTGTCAACATTTTTTGTCTATGAATGTTCATGAATGATAGCAATGCAGAAGATTTCAGTGGACTTCACCAATGAGCACAACACAGGGAAACGCAGTCTTGGAGCCAGGGACTTCATTCAGGTGCTCAGCTCTGAGTACCTCTCATCAGGACTGGTTCACGAGTCCATTGCTAAATCAACCTTGGTTTGGCAGAGCACGGCCCTTGTAAGTCTTTATTGCTACTAACCCGGTTTCTAGAAACGTTACTCTCCTCTTCCCTGTTTACAGCGCCAGCATATCATTGGCACTTCTCAGTTCATGCATTTTCAATTGAGCCCTGGCCCCCGTTTTATCTGTAACCCCCCACCGTGCCCATGCTCTCTTAAAATAACTAGCTTGGAATATGATTAAAAGAGAAAGAGGTGAATTTGTGAGATCCGGATTGCAGTGAATCAGAGAGCAGCAAGAGGAGCTCATTTAGGAAAAAAAAAAAAAACTTTCCTTCAAAGGTTTGAGCTTCTACAGTATCCCCATTCTAATCCTGTGGCGGTCCATGAAATGATTCAGAATCTGGATAGTAAAATATTGTTTAATAATGAATCTTCCTTTTTTGATTAGTGTGGAGTTTGTATCCTGCTTGAAGAAGCAGGATCCAGTTTTCTTATTCATTTTCGCCACAGTTGGAATGGAAAAACTCAAATCATTGCTCTGATGGCAAGATCCTACAGGGCTCACAGAGCCAGCATTCAGTCCAGATAGGCATAGGGGTGCCTTTTGCTCTTTTTTCAATGCAAAGAGCTTCACTCCATTGAAACAGATGATTTTTCGTGCAGACTAGTGCTGTAGAAATAACTTACACTCTGTTGTGTTTTTCTTTTTTGTTCTCTAAAGATTTCTCCATTTATTTTTTAATTGAAAATAGTTGACATTTTAGTTTCTTTTTTTATAATCTACATCCATGGGTTGGCCATAAAAATGTATTCCTCAGTCTGAGGTCAGGAACTTTCTTGAGAGGTCAGGGAAATTCCAAAAAGTTTGTGGACTCTAGAACTGCAGAAATCCAAAAAGTAGGTTGGGGTGAAAGAGACAAGTGGTGCCTTTGTTTAGGAAAAGTGAGTACGGTTTCTGGATTTCCACTTTACTTTTAAAGGTGGAGACTGAGGAAGGAAACCTGAAGGGGAAGAAAGGGGGAAACAAAACAAAGAAATGAGAGTGGAGAGCCCTTAATGTGCCCAGTTCAGTTAGATGTGCATACTCACATTACTGCATTTAATCTTCACAACAATGGGAAGAGGCAGATCTTTTACCCTTCTAGAAGTTATTTCCCTTACCCTTCTTCTTCCTGTCAAAGCCCACTTCACGTGATAAATATAAAAATGCTAGATACATATTTTCCCCTCAGGTAGGAATAACCAAGGGACCCAGTTCTGGGTATTGGACTTAAGAGAAAGCTGTTGGGGAGATTTGGGGAAAGATTTTCCTCCAAAACAAAAAAAGAAGCACACATCAGAAGAGATTTGTCACCTTCCCTTCCGCTTGCTTTCTACTTATGAATGCAGTTGTAGGAGGACATTATGCCGTCTTGCAACCAAGAAGAAAAAACTCCCCAGGGCCCCAATTTTTCATACTGAGGATAGTAGAATGAAGGATGGAAAAAACTGGATCCTTTAAGACATTGTTGAGACCACTGATTCAGTGGCCTGGAACCACTTACCTCTAGAGAATTTTTATAATGAGATAAGAAACCCCTTTATTATACCAGCCACTTTTAGCTGGATATTCTGTTACTTTCAGCCAAAAGCATGATAATAGATAAAATATGACTATTTCCATTTTACTCTACTAGATGTGTTTCATCTAACAGACCAAAAAGTTAATTTACTGGCCATCACAGTGGAAACAAAACATAATTGCTTTATAATCTGTTGGAAATCAGTCCCACAGTTTTCAGCTTAATACATTTTCTCCTCACTGTCCTTCAAGTGTGGATGATAGCATGTAGTAGTCCATAAAACGACCATGTACCACAGATGGTACTTCCTTCCTATTATTTCTTGTGACCCAGTTGCTAAAAGATTGGTCCCAGTCCTCAACCATTACTCTGACGATTTGGCTAACATTCTTCTCAGCAGACTGCTAGAAGTTCAGAGGCTGGTGCTCTGGGAGACTGACAAAACATACTGAATCTATGATAATAGTCTCCTACCATGATGATGATGATACCAGGCTCATGTTTTGAGATAATTCTGATGTTCAAAATGATTGCTAAAAAAGTTGTCAGTCACACTTAAGCTCCTTCTCGCAGATATAACATGTTACACACTCTATGACATTCTCAAAAAGACAAAATTATGGTAATGACAAAGATTAGTGGTTGCCAGGAATTTAAGACAGGGAGAGGAAGTGACAATAAAGGGATAGAATGCAAAAGGTAATGGAACTCTTCTGCATCCTGATCGTGGTAGAAGTCACATGAATCTGCACATGTGTTTATTCATAGAAGTGTACACTACTAAAAAAGTCAATTTTACTGTATGAGAATTTAAAAATTAAATCCATCCCATAAAAATGACTTCTAGACAGTCATAGATAAGTCTAAATTGATTTACTTCTTCTTCTAATTGTTAGCAAGAAAGAGGGGATGCTATAGTAGTTATTGCTGGGCTTAAGAAAATAGTAGCCAGGTGAAGGAAAGGAAATATCTGTATCTGATTGATGCAACTAAAAATAGTGTTGGCTTTCCTAAGAAGTATGAAAGAGAACAATCTATGAAATAAAACTGTAATTTCTTATTTGCTGAGGCCTCTCCTAATATCTTTTGGGCTGAGAATCAGAACCACTTCCCAGATTACAGTATCTCAGGGTCCATGATCTCACTTGATGCCTAAAAAGCACAAAATTTAACACCTTTCATAATAAAACATGCAGCACACTAGGAATAAATAGAAATTACCTCAACATAATAAAAGCCATATATGAAAAACCCACAACTGACATCATACTCACTGGTGAAAAAGTGAAACTTTTTCCTCTAAGATCAGGGACAAGATAAGGATGTCCACTATGAAATTCACCACTTCTATTCAACACAGTACTGGGAGTTCTAGCCAGAGCAATTAGGCAAGAAAAAGAAAAGAAGTAAATGGCATACAGAGTGGAAAGGAAGAAATAAAACTATCTCTGTTCACAAGTGACAAGATCTTATATGTAGGAAATCCTAAAAATTTCACACACACACACACACACACACACACACACAAATACAAAATCAACAATAAAAATCAGTTGTGTGGGTTTTTTTTTTAAGATTTATTTATTTTAGCAGGGAAGGGACAGAGGGAAAGGGACAGTTTCAAGCAGACTCTGCACTGAGTGTGGAGCTCAATGGAGGGCTCAGTCTCACAATCCTGAGATCACAATGTGAGCTGAAGTCAAGAGTTGGACGCTTAACCAACTGTGCCACCCAGGCGCCCCTCAGTAGTGTTTCTATATATTCTATGAACAATCCAAAATTAAGAAACCAATTCAATTTACAATAGCATCAAAAAGAATAAAATACTTTGGAATAAACTTAACCAAACAGGTGAAGGATTTATACACTGAAAACTATAAAATGTTGCTAAAAGAAATTAAAGACATCAATAAATGGAAAGGCACCCATGTTCATTAGAAGGCTTAATATTTTTAAGATGTCAATGTTACCCAATATTGTCTACAGATTTAATGCAATTCCTATGAAAATATCAACTTTTTTTTTTTGCAGAAATAGAAGATCACCCTAAAATTCATATGGAATCTCAAGGGACCCCAAATAGATAAAACAATCTTAAAAAAGAAGAACAAAGTTGGAAATCTCACATTCCTCATTTCAAAACCTACTACACTGCTATGGCAATCAAAACACCATGATACTGTCAAAAAGATAGACATATAGAACAGTAGAATAGAATAGAGAACCCAGAAATAAGCCCTCCCAGATACAGATTTTCCTCAGCTTTTGATGGGGTTATGTCCGATTAAACCCACTGTAAGTTAAAAGTAACACAAGTCAAAAACACATTTAATATACCTCACCCACCAAATATCATAGCCTAGCCTAACCTACATTAAACATGCTCAGAACACTTATATTAGCTTTCAGTTGAGCAAAATCATCTGACATAAAACCTATTTTATAAGAAAATGTTAAATATATCACCTAATTTATTGAATACTGTACTGAAAGTGAAAAAGCAATGGATGTACGGGCACAGAACAGTTACAGGTGTATCAGTTGTTTACCCTTGTGATTATGTGGCTGGTGGGAGCTGTGGCTCACTGCTACTGCCCAACATCATGACAGTATTGCACAACATATTGCTAGCTTGAAAAAAGATCAAAATTCAAAATTCAAAGTCTGATTCCTACTAAATGCTTTCATGCCATTGTAAAACTGAAAAGTCATAAGCTTGACCCTCTGTATGCTCAAATGATTTTCAGTAAGAGTGCCAAGACCATTCAGTGGAGGAAAGGACAGTCTTTTCAACTAATGGTGTTAGAAAAACTAAATCTCCCTGTACAAAAAAAAAAAAAAAAGTAAATTTGTACACTTTACCTTCCACCACACACAAAAATTATATATAAAAAAAATGGATCAAAGACCTAGAAGTTAGAGCTAAAACTGTAAAACTCTTGGAAGAAGACATTGGAGAAAAACTTTAGGACATTGGATTTGACAATGATTTCTTAGATATGACACCAAAAGCACAGGCAAGAAAAAAAAATAGATAAATTGGACTTTATAAAAAATAAGAACTTTTTTGCATAAAAAGACTATGAACAGATTGAAAAGATGACCCCCAGAATGGGAGAAAATTTTCACAATTTTTATATCTGATAAGGGATTAATATCCAGAATATATTTTTAAAGGCTACAACTCAACAGTAAAAAACCAATTTAAAATGGGCAAAGGACTCAAATAGACATCTCCAAAGAAGATACACAAATGACCACTAAGTACAGGAAAGATGATCATTATCTAGTCATTAGGGAATTCAAATCATAACTGCAGAGAGAGAGATCACGTCATACCCATGAGGTTGACTATTATCCCAAAATGAACAAACAAACAAACAAAAATAATAAGAGTTGGCAAGGATGTGAAAAAAAGTCAAACTCATTGATGGTGGAGATGTAAAATGGTGCACCTGCTGTGGAAAATGGTATGGTGATTTTTCAAGAATATAAAAGTAGAATTACAATATGATCCAGCAATAATACACAGACAGAGAGAGAGAGAGAGAGAGAGAGACTCTAATAATACACTATAGAACACTCTAATACATAATTGTATATATTATGATAGCCTTAAAAGCAATGTAATTCTAACACATGCTACAATATGGATAAACCTAGGAGACATTATGCTACATCAAATGAGCCAGTCACAAAAGGACAAATGTTGTATGATTCCACTTATAAGAAACACCTAGAGTCATCAAACTCAGAGATGGAGAGTAGAACAGTAACCGGGGCTAGGGATGGGGGAGTTCTGGAGATGGTCGCACAACACTATGAACATACTTAATAGCACTGAACTATACACTTAAAAATGTTTACAAAGGTGAAATTCATATTATGTATATTTTACACTACAACCAAAAAAATCTCAGGGTCAGTGTGCCATGCTTGGAATTTAGAATGACAGATCCTGAAAACCCTTTTTGAGCAGCTTTTACATGTCTGCTAAGCATTTGAACAAGCCGAATATCAAAGAGAGATGGAGTGATGGTGGCTGTAGATTTCAGCTGCAGGATCTTACAACAAGTTAGGACAGCATGCTTGTTGTGTGAAATTCCTGTCTTGCTAGTTTCACTGGAAATGAATAGTCTCCACATCAATGGGGAATTTTATTAACCAGGGTTTACTGGGTTCACTGAAACAGTCCCATTATTTAACCACTCAGAAAGTCCTTCAGCCACAGTCTTCTTATGTCACTACATCACCGAATAGAACTCTTAAGATGCTCTGTAGATAACTTCTTAATACAAGGAATGCATTCTCCTGGGAATACACTGGAGCCTCCACATGGCCCTTAAGAAGACACTGATCTCTTTGAAACCAGGACTGCGAGATTCAGGGGTCTGGGGGTGACTTCCAGTTGCATGGATTCTTTTGAACTCTGATTCTCAAGAGAGACTGAAGGAATCATCGGAAGACCTAAAATAGAATCTGTCGCATGCCAATCCTATGAGACGATGCATGATCTTGTAGAGGCACTAAAAAGAAGGAAGACAGACATTCTGGGCCTCTTAATGTGATTTATTGGCTTCTAGAGACTCAAAGACTATGGAAAAATTCTCCTATAGGATTAAAATATATAGACCTATTGGACTCTGTTAAACTGAAAATAATAGTTAAATCCAAGGATCAGGAGCAGCACCAGCATAAAGAAGGAGTTTCTGATTCCCCAACGTCCTTCCAGATGGCTCAGATACCATCAATCTCCCAGCCAATGTGGAGACAAAGTCTGTATTTCAAGATTTTCATCTTTGACCTCATTCTAAAACATAAAACAGCATTGTCAGAGATTTTAGATGGCCTATAGATTCATGCAAGCTTCTTCAGTTCACACTAGTGAAAGTTTCCCATATGGACTGAGGTCAGTTCTTGACCTCCAAAATCCTCAATATGTTATTCTCAAGGCAGCTGCCTTCTTCCTAGTCTCTTATAAATTAGCTGTGCACTTTCTGGGATCAACCACATCCTAGGAAAACTGACTGTAGCTCATCCAAGAAACTTGGCCTCCATTCTGTGCTCTCCAGAGACAGCTGTGTGAAAGTTTCAGGAGCAATAACTCAGGCAGAGGGTCCTCTGTGGTCCGCAGAGCCCCAAATTTGGATAAGGTTTCACTTGAATATTCATTGGTGTTGGGAGTTTGGCAAAAGTAGGAAAGGACTCCTAATTCCATGGGGTCAAATATCCTTCCTAAAACTAAAATGGAAAAGATGAACTGACTCATGGAAAGGATTTTGTGATAAATCTAATATCCTGGGGCCACTTTCATAATAGCACCTCCTCTTCTCATCACTTACTTCCCTTGTGTATCTCTTGAATAATATTATTTTCAAGGATTTAATAAAGATTGCTTTGTCAGCAGCCCAAGTCAACGTCTCTAGAGGAACTGGTATATTGTTTGAAAAATCCAGGGCCCTCAGTTTTAATGAAGTATAGGAATAAAGAGGATATAAGGAACAAGATGTCTACTGGGAACAGTCTAAAGCCAACAGCAACCTGGGATTGGAAAGAATTAAGAGACATCAGCCCAATGAAGATATTTATACAGACTGGGAGTAGATGATATTAGTAATTACATATACAGACGGCTAGTAGGCATATGAAAGGATGCTCAATATCAATATATCGTTAGGGAATTGCAAATTAAAGCAATGATGAGATGCCACTACATACTTCTTTGAATGGCTAAAATCCAAACATTGACAATATCAAATGCTGACAGAATAAAAAAAAAAAAAAAAGTGCCAAGGGTCTGAGAAAGGGAAGGTGGAATGAATAGATAGAGCACAGGGTATTTTTAGGAGGCCTATGGGAACTTTCTGTACTTATGCTGAATTTTTCTGTAAATCTAAAATTTCTCTAAAAAACAAAGTCTATTAATTAAAAAGAGAGGGATGGGGGATAACACATAGTAGCCATGTGCGTGAAAACAGGGCCAGACAGATTTGCATCCTCTCAGGTGTGGAAAGCATTTGCATCATTGTTAAATGGGAACCAAAGTGAGGTTTCTCAAAATAAGGTCCAAAAGTCATCTCCATCAGCATCGATAGGTTAAATGCAGACTCCTGGGCCCTGGGCCAGACTGTTGAATCAAAGTCTCTTAGAGTCAGACCTGGAAATCTGCGCTGAGAATATTTCAGGATACCTATGCACTTTAAGGTTTGGGACCCATTACTGTACACTGTACCAATCTCCTAATAGTTTAATTGTTGGTATTCTATTTTATTTTTGCACATATGGAGTAATAAAGAGAAAATGTCTGCTAAATTCTTATCAAATATATGTAACAAGTCTTTGAATAAGGGTGTTGGAGATGGAAAGTGTGGAATGGACACAGTGAGGCTGATGAACAACCTGTTTGGAGAATCTTTTCAGCCCGCATCAGCTAGAAATGACCCAGTGCAAGGCAGCTCAGGAGCTTTGAGTCAAGTGATTTCCAGGAATAACTGTGAAAGCACACTACCCTCCCACCCCACAAAAAAAAAAAAAAAAAAAAACCCTAAACCAAAACAAAGAAACAAGAATATGAAAGATGAGCATTTTCCATCACAAATGTTACATTCCTACATATTTGACCCTTGAACAATGTGGAGGTTATGAGGGACAACCTTCCCCAACCCCATCCAGTCAAAAACCTGTGTATAACTTTTGACAACCTTGAAACTGAATTACTAATAGCCTACTGTTTATTAAAACCCTTACCAGTAAAATAGTCAATTACATTTTTTAAAAGATTTTATTTATTTATTTATTTATTTATTTATTTATTTATTTGACAGAGAGAGATCACAAGTAGGCAGAGAGGCAGGCAGAGAGAGAGGGGGGAAGCAGGTTCCCTGCTGAGCAGAGAGCCCGATGTGGGGCTTGATCCCAGGACCCTGAGATCATGACCTGAGCCGAAGGCAGAGGCTTTAATGCACTGAGCCACCCAGGCACCCCTAACACATATTTTACATATGTGTTATATACCGTATTCTTTCAATAAAATAAGTTAGAGAAAAGAAAATGTTATTAAGAAAAGAAGGAAGAGAAATTACACTCAGAGTAAATACTGTAAAAAAATCTGCTTTATAAGTGGATGCATTCAGTTAAGCCCATGTTGTTCAAGAGTCAACTGTATTTGCCAGATTGTGATTTTCTTTCCACTTGAATAAATTACTATAATTGTAACCTAAGACCGAGGTAACAATGTAAATGGAAGAGCAGTAGGAGGGAGAATAAACTATCTTGCTCATTTGACCTCCACCCACTTGTGTAACAAAGTAAGGTCCTTTCGTGTGTACATATGCTTCATTATTGCTGGTTTAGCCCTCACAGTCAGATGTGTACCTGACTCCTTCAAGAGACTGTGAACTGTTTAAAGACTCTTCTTTACCTCTGTGTTCTCATGTTCTCAGTGTCAGGCACACAGAAGGTATTTTATAAATACTTCATAAAAAGTGGAGTTGTAGGGGAGCCTGGGTGGCTCAGGTGGTTGAGCGGCTGCCTTTGGCTAGGGTCATGATCTCTGGGTCCTGGGATCGAGCCCCACGTGGAGCTCCCAGCTCCACAGGGAGTCCACTTCTCCTTCTCCCTTTGCCTCTCCTCTTTTTTGTTTTTTAATATGAAAAATTTCTTTATTGCAGCATATGCATAGAATTAAAGAATTGGAAACAATAAAAGTATTCTTTTTTGTTGTTGTTGTTTATTTATTTGTCAGACAGAGATCACAAGTAGGCAGAGAGGCAGGAAGAGAGAGTAAGGGAAGCAGGCTCCCTGCAGAGCAGAGAGCCCGATGCGGGGCTCGATTCCAGGACCCTGAGATCATGACCTGAGCCAAAGGCAGAGACTTTAACTCACTGAGCCACCTTCGCGCCCCGACAATAAAAATATTCTTTATGAGGGGTTAAATAGATTACATTATAGCCAAACAAAGGAATATTATGTTGCTGTTCAAGAAAATGAGGTGGCTCCAGAGATACCACATGTGACATATGGTTAAGTAGATATTAAAGAAATACAACAGGAAAGGGGTGTCTGGGTGGCTCAGTGGGTTAAAGCCTCTACCTTTGGCTCAGGTCATGATCCCAGGGTCCTGGGATCGAGCCCCACATCGGGCTCTCTGCTCAGCAGGGAGTCTGCTTCCCCCCACCCTCTGCCTGCCTCTCTGCCTACTTGTGATCTCTCTCACTGTCAAATAAATAAATAAAAACCTTAAAAAAAAAGAAATACAACAGGATGATATAATTTTTATTGAAATATTTAAAAATATATGTTATGTGTGTGTAGGCTTCAAAGTTTGTGGTGTTTTTATAGCAATCTGTTGAGCAGGTTCCCTTGAGGACAGGCATTGTGACAGAGGTGGGTGGTGGTGGGAGAAGCCATGGGAAGAACTAATAATTTCCTTTATTCACTTCTGTAATGTTTGAATTATTTTTTTCAGCCAGCAAAAATATTTAAAATAAGAGTAGTATGAATCTGGGGCGCCTGGGTGGCTCAGTGGGTCTGCCTTCAGCTCAGGTCATGATCCCAAGGTCCAAGGATCGAGCCCCACATCAGGCTCCCTGCTTAGCAGGGAGCCTGCTTCCTCCTCTCTCTGCCTGCCTCTCTACCTGCTTGTGATCTCTGTCTGTCAAATAAATAAGTAAAATCTTTTTTTTAAAAAAGTAGTATGAATCTAGTAAAATGCAGGTAAAAAGTATTGCCTCTCCTCTTGCTTGTCTCTCTCTCTCAAATAAACTCTTTTTTTAAAAAGTGCAGTTGTGGGGCGCCTGGGTGGCTCAGTTGTTTAAAGCCTCTGCCTTCGGCTCAGGTCGTGATCCGAGAGTCCTGGGATAGAGCCCCACATCAGGCTCTCTGCTCTGCAGGGAGCCTGTGTCCCCACCTCCCCCACCGCCTGCCTCTCTGCCTACTTGTGATCTCTGTCTGTCAAATAAATAAAAATAAAATCTTAAAAAAAAAAGTGCAGGTGAATAAAACAGTAACAGTAAAACCTCATTGATTTAAAGCAAGTGGAGGGGGAAACTGAAGCAGTAGGAAGTTTAGGGCCAACATCTGCAAAAATTGAGAAGGAAGGGGGCAATTGGTCACCAGTGTTCCCAGAGTGTGAGTGTTTTTGTCAGATCACAGAACAGACCCACAGTTGTGCTTCCTCTGCTAATAAGCATAGCCATTGCTAAGATTAGGCTTTTCCCTTTGTCTCTATCCAACATTGCTCTTATTTTCACAAAAACAAAACAAACAAAAAAAAAAAAACCACAAAAACACCTCTGGTAGAACTACTCAAAATAGCCCACAAAGTCAGATATAGAAAAGTGGAGAAGACAGACAGTGGACATAAAAGAAATCAGATGAATTCTGTTCTTAGTGTTTGAGTTACTGACTTTGCATGGGAAATTAGATTTACATTTCAAGTATTTGCTGTGTGCTAAATTTTTCTGGCCTGTGGTATAAAGTTTAGCTTCTCTGTGTTTTCCAAATTGGGAGAAATTAGTCTGTTGTCGATAGAATTAAGGGGTATAATTAGCATTTCTGAGAAACACTCAAGTAAAATTAGTGAAGCTTAATTCAGTTTGGTCATTGAGCTTATTTTTATTTGGCGGAACAAAGGCAAAGCTTAATTAAGGCTGCTGCAGAGAGCAGTACCAGTCCAAGAAGAAGCTGTGAGTAACAAAGAGATGTTCACAGTGTTACCTTCGAGTCACCTTAAGTTACTTTGGAACAAGACAAGCTAGCAAAATAAAGTTTGGAAACATCTTACATTTGTGTGTGTGTGTTTGTTTTTTTTTTTTTAAACACTTTATTTATTTGACAGAGAGAGAGAGAGCACAAGTAGGCCAAGCGGCAGGCAGAGGGAAAGGGAGAAGCAGGCTCTCTGCTGAGTGGGGGAGCCCGCTGCAGGGCTGGATCGCAGGACCCTGGGATCACAACCCGAGACCAAGGCAGGTGCTTAACCGACTGAGCCACCCAGGTGCCCCAACGTCTTGGATTTGAAGGAGATTTATGGCTTAAGAAATTATTTTATGTAAATTAAACCTCAAAAGATGTGTGGCAATAAGATGTGTATAAATTACTTGTGGGAGTGTTAACTGGATCAACTATTTCTGAAGAATTGTTTAACTTATCTATTAAAGCCAAGCATACATAAAAGCTATGACCTAGCAATCACAATTCTAGATATATACTCAAGAAAAATGAATATATTTGTTTTCCAGTTCATAAAGTCAGAAGTGAAAACTACCCACATGCCCATCAACAGAAAATGTATAAATAAATTATAATATTTTCATAAAACTGAATACCATACAGCAAAGAAAAGGAATGACCCATGACTGCACACAATATGAATGAATCTCACTGATACACTGGCGAGCAGAACAAGTCAGGTGTCAAAGAGTACATAGTGTATGAGTCCTTTTATATAAAGTTCAAGCCCAGGCAAAATGTATAGTATTAGAGGTCAGGATCGTGAATACTCTTTTGGCAGAGGAACAGTGACGTGAAGGAGTATGAAGGATGTCTCTAAGGTAACATCTGCCTCTTCTCTTGTATGCTGATTACATGAGCATGTTTAGTTGGTAAAGATTCATCAAGCTGTATACTTCTACTATGTGCACTTTTCTCTATAGTAGACTCCAGTAAGATACTGTGTTTAATCTCAATTGATACCCAAATCCCAGTAAATTGTTAAGGTATTATCATGTCTCTATAAATGAAAAAAAATGAGGGAAGGAGAAAATAAATGACACTTTCAAGTCACTTAAGTTACTTTTCGCTTTGTTGGCCAGAGCTAAAACAGTACTTTATTATATTATAGGTGAAGAAATGTTGTGCCTTGTGTTAACTGTGCCTTTCCCCCCCTTTATAGGAAGTAAAGAGAGCTTTACAATAGTATTAATAATTACACCAATATCTCATACACTCCAATATGTAAGTAGAAAGAATGGAGTAGAAGTACATATCACTTCGTTTTGTAGATATGAATATGTGGAAATTTATTATTCTAAAGTTACCAAAAGAGATGACCATTTAAAATTATTCATTGGTAAATTTTTATTCGAAACAAAATTAAACATACCAAACCAAATAATCAGTCACATCTTAGGGTAAAATCTGTATTTTTTTTTAAATCTGTATTTTATATACAAAATTGTATACCTAAATTTCCTCATATTCCAGGTGAAGAAATTTGACTAGAAGAGAGCTGAAATATTTTTTTTTTAAGGTTTTATTTATTTATTTGACAGAGAGAGAGAGAGAGACTGGGAGAGAGCACCAGCAAGGAGAGCAGCAGAGGGAGAAGGAGAAGCAAACTCCACACTGAGCAGGGAGCCTGATGCAGGGCTCAATCCCAAGTACCTGAGATCATGACCTGAAATGAAGGCAGATGCTTAACGGACTGAGCCACCCACGCATCTCGAGAGCAGAAATATCTTATATGGAGTTAACCACCAGAGCTAACACTAATACAAAGCAATAGAAATGATGATTTCCTCCACAACTAGTGTTGGTATAAATCAACTTGAACAAATTTTATGATCATACATTAATTAAAAGGAGTTACTAAAAAGAGTGGTAAGGAAATGGCCAGGAAGAATCTAGCACTGAGTGACAACACTAGCAATGTGAAGTTAAAGTACAATTATCAATTTATACCATGGAATTATAGTTTATAAATAAATTCCCAATAAATGAGATTGCTCTTGCCCCTAGTTTTAATTTTTAAAGCTATGACAAAGTTTATGCATTTTATTCTTCCTTCAACTCTATGGTCAATTAATTTTTGACAAAGCAGGAAAGAATATCCGATGGAAAAAGGACAGCCTCTTCAACAAATGGTGTTGGGAAAATTTGGGCAGCCACATGTAGAGAATGAAACTGGGTCATTTTCTTATACCACACACAAAAATAGAATCAAAATGGATGAAAGACCTAACTGTGAGACAGGAATCCATCAAATCCTAGAGAAGAACACAGGCTGCAACCTCTTTGACCTTGGCCACAGCAACTACTTGCTAGACATGTCTCCAAAGCCAAGGAAAACAAAAGCAAAAAATGAACTTTTGGGACTTCATCAAGATAAACAGCTTCTGCAAGGCAAGGGAAATAGTCAACAAAACTAACAGACAACCTACAAAATGGGAGAAGACATTTGTAAATGACATATCTAACAAAGGGCTAGTATCCAAAATCTATAAAGAACTTACCAAACTCAACACCCAAAGAACAAATAATCCAATCAAGAAATGGGCAGAAAACAGGAACAGACACTTCTCCAAAGAAGACATAAAAATGGCCAATAGACACATGAAAAAATGACCCACATCACTATGGGAAATACAAATCAAAACCACAACGAGATACCACCTCACACCAGGCAGAATGGTTAAAATCAACAAGACAGGAAACAACAAATGTTGGCAAGGATGTGGAGAAAGGGAACCCTCTTACACTGTTGGTGGGAATGCAAGCTGGAGCAGCCACTCTGGAAAACAGTATAGAGGTTCCTCAAGACAGTAAAAATAGAGCTACTGTATGACTCAGCAATCATGCTATTATGTATTTACCCCAAAGATGCAAATGTAGTTATCCAAAGGATCCAAACTATAAACCAATGTTCATAGCAGCAATGTCCACAATAGCCAAACTATGTAAAGAACTATGGAAAGAGCTGAGATATCCATCAACAGATGAATGGATAAAGAAATGGAATATTACTCAGACATCAGAAAGGATGGATACTTAACAATTTATATCAATGTGGATGGAACTGGAGGGTATTATGCTGAGTGAAATAAGTCAGAGAAAGACAATTATTATATGGTTTCACTCATATGTGGAGAATATAAGAAACAGTGTAGAGGATCATAGGGGAAGGGAGGGAAAACTGAATGGGAAGAAATCAGAGAAGGAGACAAGCCATGGGAGACTCTTAACTATAGGAAACAAACAGAGGGCTGCTGGAGGGGAGGTGGGTGGTGGAATGGGGTAATTGGGTGATGGGCATTAATGAGGGCCCAGGATGTGATGAGCACCAGGTGTTATATGCAACTGATGAATTGCTGAACTCTACATCTGAAACTAATGATGTACTATCTATATGTTGGCTAAGTGAATTTAAATCTTAAAAATTAATTAAATATATAAATTAAAGGGGGCTAATATAACACTGTATGTTAACAACTGGAATGAAAATTAAAACTTAAAATGAGTAAAATAAATAAATAAATAAATTTATGTATTTATTTATTTATTATTTAACATTAATAAAATAAAATGTCTTTTTTCTTGCTGAAAAGCCAATAAATAATTACAATCATCTAAAGTTATTTTTGAAAATTTTTAAACAACTAAAATTACAACTTTTAGCACAATAACTACTTTCATGTTATTTTCCAGGTGACTAAGTGTATGATATTTATATTATGGTAATCCTAAAGTATGTATTTTTGGGGTGAAATTAATTTTTTTATTTATATTTTTAAAGATTTTATTTATTTATTCGACAGAGAGAGAGAGATCGCAAGTAGGCAGAGGGGCAGGCAGAGGGAGAGAGGGGGAAGCAGGCTCCCTGATGAGCAGAGAGCTCCATGAGGGGCTCCATCCCAGGACCCTGAGATCATGACCTGAGCTGAAGGCAGAGGTTTAACCCACTGAACCACCCAGGTGCCGTGGGTGACATTTATTTTTAAATGACAATACCAATATTATGCATGCTCCCTGAAATATTTTCAAGTAATAGAAGTATATAAAGAAAAGGGGAGGGCGCCTGGGTGGCTCAGTGGGTTAAGCCTCCGCCTTCGACTCGGGTTGTGGTCTCGGGGTCCTGGGATCGAGTCCCGCATGGGGCTCTGCTCTGCGGAGAGCCTGCTTCCTCCTCTCTTTCTCTGCCTGCCTCTCTGACTACTTGTGATCTCTCTGTCAAATAAATAAATAAATTCTTTAAAAAAAGAAAAAAGAAAAGGGGAAAGTGTACCTCTGCAGTCCCACTCAGGAGTAAGCACTGTTAAACACACCCACCTTTTTCCTTGTATATTTACATATACACACCCAAAGAATGAATAATCCAATCAAGAAATGGGCAGAAAACAGGACAGACATTTTTCTTTTGTCACTACCACTTAACATTTTGTTGTAAATATTTTCTGATGTTTCTGCATAATTGCTATTTTATTTTATTTTTTTATGGCTGTTTTAGAGGTGGGGAGGGGGAAAGGAGGGGGAGAAGAGACTCTCAAGCAGGCCCCATGCCTAGCATGGAGCCCTATGAGGGCTCAGTCTCACAATCCTGACATCATGACCTGAGCCAAAATCAGGAGTTGGGTGCTTAACTGACTGAGCCACCCAGGCACCCCCATAATTGCTATTTTAAAGGCTACTTAGCTTTCCTTTCTGTGCATGTAGTAACCGGCCTCTTAATTATATCAGAAACCCAACCTAAGCCAGCTTTTAAAAATAGAGACTTGGGGAACCTGGGTGGCTCAGTAGTTAAAGCCTCTGCCTTCGGCTCGGGTCGTGATCCCAGGGTCCTGGGATCGAGCCTCACATCGGGCTCTCTGCTCAGCAGGGAGCCTGCCTCCTCCTCCTCTCTCTCTCTGCCTGCCTCTCTGCCTACTTGTGATCTGTCTGTCAAATAAATAAAAATCTTAAAAAAAAAAAAATAGAGACTTAATGGCTCAAGTAACTGGTGTGGATATGGGTGGAAGAGATGTGAGGTGTGACTGGAGCCTGGGCTCAATGTTTTCAGGAATGTGCCAGCTCTGCCTCTCTTCATTTCTTGCCTCTGTTTGTGTGTTGGCCTTGGTTGGTCTTAGCTGGGCTTTCTCTATGTGGCTGACAATGCTAGGGTTTTATTTGTCTGGTCCTTCACCATAGAGGCAAGAAGAGACCTGCCTAATTCTAAAGGAAAAGTTGTAGGAAAGGACTTTTACTGGCTCATCCCTAAACCAAGCTCTGTGGTCTGTGGAGATGGGTAATCTGATTGGTCTCCTTGGGTCATGTCCTACCATTAGGTTTAGGAGGGATAAAGGAAGTTACTAGGGGAGAAACCTGTTGGTTAGCCATAAATAATATCTTTCACAGATATTAAATCCTAGGCTTTAAAGTTGTTTCAGTATTTTGGTTGGGATTGATAACCTTGAGAACATCTTCAAGGATGTTACTTCTATAAGATTTTTTCTTTATGAAAAATTATTTGAAGTATTATTCCTGGATCAAAGGGTATCCAACAGACATTCCTATGGTTCTTGCTATAAGCTGCCTTATTGTTTCGCAAAAGAATTGTAGTTTCTAAAAATGAGGTCCTATTACAAATTTAAAGTCCATTTATTAGTTCAACAAATACTTGTTTAGCTATGTGTCAGGCTGTATATCTGTTTTCAGTTACCAAAATGATTCTTTTTCATTCAAAAACTTTACTCAAATTAACTTTACAGACATAATATAAATTGTAATCTGAGGCCTCATCACCCACCAGCTGGTTACCTCATTTCCCTGAGTTTTGCTTTGCTCATCTCTGAATGAGAATATCTGCCAAACTCTCTCCTCAGGGCCACTGAGGTGATCAAAGATGGAGGATGAGGTGACCAGGAGACAAGGTGCTCAAGAAGTGATGAAAAAGGTTTGAGGAGACAATGAGGTGAATGTGATAGGAAATTTAAAAACTGAAAAAATAAATTTGTTAAACTGTAAAGCATGATACGAATGTAAGATATTATTATGATTGGGAGAGGTGCTGCAATAGCAGCTCTTTTTTCATAGAAATATGGCATAAAATTATAACTGTGGAATATAAAACTGGGTTTTGAAATTCTGTCACCACTTTTGCGAAAAAAAAAAACACATTTCTGAAAATGCCTCTTCCTTTAACTGGAAGTTCTTGTTACATTATGACCATTTTATTAAACATGTAGATGAAATGATAAGTTAATTAAACAAGTGGATGAGTTCACATAGATTGCTAATTTCCCTCCAGATATGAGTTACATTAATGAGCCAGAATTTATCATGTAAGGCATGACAAACAAGACATGTGAATTATAGTCAGGCTTTAACTTTGGCTAAGCTTTTTCAGAGTTAGAGTCATAGTCATAGTCTTTCCCCTATGACTGAAAGCAGCCTTAGAGATTGTTTAGTTCAACTCCCTCATTTTACAGATTATTTTGGTTTCATTGTTTTAGCAGAAACCTTTCAATATATGCTTCCATTTGGTTAATACTTTCCCATCTATTACTTTTTCTTTTTCTTGTTTTGCCCATCTATTTCTAAAAGACATGTTGTGGGTATTTTTGAAAGGTACTTAAAATAGGGAAACCATTAGAATTATTACAGAGCAGTCCAAATTGTTCAGGAAAACATTTTCATTATGGAATCATGAAAATTTAAGATTTAAAAATAGTTCGCATGTACACTGAAAGGTTCCTAAAATGCTTTATGAATGAAGCTCTCATTAATCTCTAAAATGCATTCACAGTTATTTGGTTCCTTTATTAAGTAGTAGTGGGAATGGAAATCTAGAATCTCTACTCTATTGTTCAATTTCAATATACAGTTTAAGGATTTGCATGCCACTGGGAACTACAAACTGTCCAGAAGCTTTCTGGGGCTTGCCCCATAGTGTACACAACTGTGAAATGGTATTGTTGAACTAAAAGCCAAATTCTAGCAGAAAGGAAAATTAGCTAAAAGCTTAATTATAATTTTCTGCTAAATGTCATTTATTTAATTCATGCTTTATAATTTTGTCTCCACTTTTGGCATATGCCAATTTTGGCTAATATCTTTCTCATGGTGAGAGAGACAAGGCTTATGGAATTCAACTGACACCCAAATGATGCTCAAACACAGTACCATTTATTAAACCACGGATGACCTCGCATTAAGGTAAGAAGACAATTATAAGCAGATGTTTGAAGAGGAAACAGAAAATTCATGAACCAGCCAATTATCCTTCCTATAATATTAGGTACATTCTTTAGAAGTAAATAAAGCAAGTGACAACTGTAATTATTGTTCATGGTTTTGATTGGACTATAGGGTGGAGGATCATTTTCTTCTGATTCAAATTTTATTCTTAAAATTATTGGGGCACCTGGGTGGCTCAGTGGGTTAAACCTCTGCCTTCAGCTCAGGTCATGATCCCAGGGTCCTGGGATCGAGCCCTGCATCAGGCTCTCCGCTCCGTGGGGAGCCTGCTTCCTCCCTCTCTGCCTACTTGTGATCTCTCTCTCTCTATCTCTCTCTGTCAAATAAATAAATAAAATCTTTAAAAAAAAATTATTGTGAGGCCTTGGGCAGTTGACAACATTTAATACACACAGAGCCACATGACATAGCCACAAAGTGTACAGGGTTAGAGTTGAACAGACTTGGGTTTGAGCCTTGACACTGACCTGTCATTTGTTCGTTCTGTCACTTATCTCATCCCTTATCTAACTTACACTGAGAATCATCTATGTATCAGGCATTGCTTGGGAAGTAGAACTACAAAGCTACAGAAATTAATCAGACACAATTTTGCCCTCGAGGACTTGCACTTCGTGACAAGAGATAGGCAACAAATAAATCTATAAAACAAGACTATTAAAACCTACAAAATGGGGGATGCCTGGGTGGCTCAGTCGATTAAGCAGCTGCCTTTAGCTCAGGTCATGATCCCAGAGTCCTGGGATCGAGGTCTGCATCAGGCTCCTTGCTCGGCAGGGAGCCTGCTTCTCTCTCTGCCTCTGCCTGCCACTCTGCCTGCTTGGGTGTGCTCTCTCTCTCTCTCTCTCTCTCTGACAAATAAATAAATAAAATTTAAAAAACAAACAAACAAACAAAACCTACAAAATGGTAATGCTGTGAGGATTCAATGAGATGACATGCGTAAAATATTTGATACTGGCCCTAGCATGCAATAGGCATATAACAAATTTAGTTTTTCTTCATTCAATTACTTATTCATTCAACAATTTTTTTTAGAGCCAAATAAGTTTATGGCACTGCTCTGGGTATTGAACAGGAGTCAGAGTTGTATCACCCCGCCATATAAAACTTGGAGGGAGAAGAATGGAAGTCAGTGTTTCAAATACATAGCTATCTGTGGCACAAGGAAGTATTGGATAAATGTCAATTATCTCCTGAAAATTAGATAAGTGCAAAGAGAGACAATAAGAACTGTATAAAAGTATTGCTTCAGTAAATGCCTTGATTAAATTGGCTGTCACAGAAGTGTAGTTTATCATTCAGTAGATTTACATGCATTTCTCCAATAAGATTTATCACTCTTTTGGAGGATGGAAGATTATGGAGTGACTCAAAATTAGAAATCAGTCTGACAAGCATGAGAGACAGTCAGGATCAAGAAGAGCAAGAGAAGGCAACAATAAAATGCAAGGTCTTGAGTCCAAGCTGATGAATTTTGCTACAGAGGCAAGAGAGATCAGAAAGAGGTGACTGTCAAGATAGGAAGCGATAGAAGAATAGGGGCAAGGGAGGGTGGGAGGAGCATGTCTAGTGCTCAGAGAGAGTGTGTACGGTGTCAAAGGACAGAAGTTTGTGGTCAGGGGAAGGGAACTTGTAATCTCAAGGTATAACCTCTTTGCTGTCTCAAGTGGTGGTTCCAGGTAGAGTCATATGGGGGACCAGTTATGGCGGACATAAGATCCACTACTCTTCAAGAAAGAACCTGGTACTGAACTTCAAAATGTGTGCCTCCAGCTGTTAGCTCCTTCAAGATCTGCTCTGCGTTGGAGCGGAGTCCACACTCTTCACATTCACATTCTTCTTTGGGTGTCCCCCAAACAGTGGCTGAGCAGGGCGGTGGTACGAGGAACTAGCCATTCCCATCCAACAGGCACTCCTGAACTGACCACCATTGCTCTGCTGCTCCCTGTCGGGTTAGCAGAGGAAGTAGTGCAGTCCGACCTGCTCAATCCTGCTCACTCCCCTTTCCTTCTACAAGTGTCACTCCCCCCAGATAAACTTCTGCACTCCTAACTCCATCTTACCATCTGTTGCCAAAAGAACCCATCTATAAACTTTTAAGTCTTGTTGCATATATTCTTCTTCTTCTTTTTTTAAATTATTTATTTGGCAGACCGAGATCACAAGTAGGCAGAGAGGCAGGCAGAGAGAAGAGAGGGGAAAGCAGGCTCCCTGCTGAGCAAACCCTGAGATCATGACCTGAGCCACCCAGGTGCCCCATTGTCGCATATATTCTTACTTTATCCTTACAACAGCTGAGGTGTTAGAGGTAGTAAGAGCACCCATGCTTGCTTTACAAATGTGAAAACTGTAACCCAGAACATTAAATAAACTGACTGTGCTTATGCTGCTAGGCTGTGCCAACAGTCGTGCCCTAATTTCCTCCAAGTCTTTTCCAAGCCCGGTGCTCTTTACCTTGGAGATATTGAGAATAAAGAGTGGCAATAAAAAAATGCTGAAGGAGGCCATAACTGAGCCTCTACCCAACTTTGTAGATTTAGTACGAGGTTGAAATGTAAAACATCATTGTAGAGAAAAAAATCCCATACTTATAGTAGTACATTTTGATTAAAGAAGAAAATTATACATTATTTAAAAAAATTGTTTCTATCCCACTCTCATTTTAAGGTTTCCTTTTGTGTATATTTATGAGGATCTTATTAAGAGTTTTTCTGGCGTTCCTTTGCCATCAGTAAAACAGACCAGAGTCCAGTAATTTCCATATCCAAAGAAAGTAGTACAACGCCCTTTGAAACCACACTAGCTCTTTTACCATAAACAGAGTAATTTACAAATAACTGTTTCTTTGTTGAAATCTGACCATTTATTTTTTTCTTCTTTCTTTTGAATTTGGAAACAATAAAACCCAAAACAAATATAGAAATATGGAGACATATACAGATGACAATAAAGGTCACCCATAATGCCACTGGTGTATTTGGGCTTTAAACCTTTTTCATCTTCTACCAGTGTGTACATGTGTGTACATTCATTCCCTCACCCTAATCTTAACACCTCATTATACCCTGGAAGTTGTGACTATACTTCAACCCAGGAAGTTCGTACAATTCCAAGGTCTCTTATATTGACAGGTGATGAAGTCACTGAAATCCACCTCTTATTCCCAAATGAATTAACAATATGTAACTTCTTAAATTTCAGATCTCACAGAGTTAGATCCCAAACTCAGTTCCCCCATATTTATTTTTTTTTGCTGAATCCTTAGATACTACCATGGTGGTCCTTGATGGAGGGAAAGCACCTGAAAGGTGACTGGGATGGCCTTTGAAGAAATGAAGAAAGTAACACCTTTTGGATAATATCCTGGTCACGGAGGCCCCCAACTGCCCTACCTCTGAGGTCAAGTTCGGAAGCCAGGTTGAACCAGACCGGATTCTTGAAGTGGACCTGGACTGGAATGAACCTCCTGGAAACACCAGGACAAACGAGCTGTGGATGGCAAGGTTTTGAACAAGAAACATATCTAGGGGACCCTGTCCAGTGGTGACTCATCACAGGTCAGATTCCCATTTGCTGGAGTGCCTGGGTGGCTCAGTCATTAACCATCTGCCTTCTGCTCAGGTCACGATTCCAGAATACTGGGATCCAGCCCCGCATCAGGCTCCCTGCTCAGCGGGAGCCTGCTTCTTCCTCTCCCACTCCCCCTGCTTGTGTTCCCTCTCGCTGTCTCTCTCTGTGTTAAATAAACAGATAAAATCTTTAAAGAAAAAAAAAAAGATTCCCATTTGCTTGAAGTTCAGTGTTGGGATGGAGGATCTCTTTCCTAGAAGTGACTTGTGCAGGGGCACATGACTGGGAGAACGAAGTACTTGCTAAGGTGATACCACTTGCTTTTATGTCACACCAGCATGTGTGTCTGGACAATGTTAAAAACGGAGCTAAGCCACAGAAATAAGACACATTTTAAAATTTGAAATGATTGAAAAAAGGAATATGAAATCAGAAATACATAATTAGTGAAAGCAGCTGGTAAAATGCAACAGGCATCCACAGAATCAAAAGCTCCTCTCGATAAAAGGAGGCCCAAGCAATCTTCCTAAAACCGCATCATTTTCCAAGTCCCACCTAACACGTCCCTGGGTCTTTGAAGGGACAGGTGCCTGACATCCAAGTTGCACCAACCAGTCCCATTGAAGTTACATGAGTGCCACCTAGTGTCACTTGTTATAGCTGAAAACAGCTTAGGTAGATCTCTTAGACCTTCAATTTACCTGATGTGTGGCAACCAAAGCCCTGAGCACAGAGGTGATTTTAGCAGGGTACATCTATCTGATTAGTGGCTGAGCCAGGCCTGGGAATTGGTTGTCCTGCTTTACAGTTTCAACTGGTAGTAACCTCTGGAGTTTGGTAGCAGGACTGTGCCAACAAATAAATCATAACCTTCTAGGGCTTCAGGTGCCCTGTGCATTAAACTCCTGAAATAACATTTCCTAAAATAAATAAATAAATAAATAAATAAATAAATAAATAATAACATTTCCTTGTTCTTAAAGTCTTGAGACACAGGAGTGGCAGAGAGCAGAATCTGAAAGTTAGCATATGTCTCCAAGGGCATTTAATCATCTCCTCTCCTCCATGACCAATGACCAATGACCTTAATCCAGCTGTACAAATAATCAAATTATTTCCTACAAGCAAGTGCTCTGGTCTAAAGTCATCAGCCTTAATCCAGGGAAGATGCCCTCGCTATCACCTTTTAGTCTTTCTGCCTTCAGCCTCTAGCTTTTCAAATGAAGCAGGTCTGACACCATCTGGGAGACCAGTGCCACTGGAACCATTCAGGCTTTGATCTCCAGAAGTCAGGTGTTTTCCAGTTCTCCAAGTAGAGCTGTTTCAAGATTAATCTAGGCTGGTGGTTCTTAATGCTGCCTGCACATTATCATCACCCAAGGAACTTCTATGATACCACGGTGCTTGGGTGTGACCCTAGACCAGCAGAGTCAGAATCCCTGGGGCTGAAGGTCCCACATTGTTGTGTGTAGTTTTGTTAAACTACCCGCGTTATTCCAGTGTTCAGAAGATTGTGTGGGCTGAGCTTGCCCTGAATAAGAGAATTGAAGAGTTAAAAGTAGGAAGAGTGGGAGTTAGATAAGCTCGTTCCCCCCAGGGTCTCAGACAGAACTGGGTATATACTAAAGGCTCAATAAATGACCACAGAAAGGAACTTTGTCCAGAGGAAATGGTACAATAATGCTGAAGGCATTCCCCAGGCTACTTATTTCAGGATTCCCTTACGTCCCTGCATAGGAAACATCTTCGAAAAATCACAAGGGAACTTAGAGGTAGGAGAAGCAGGTAGACAAGCCAATATAGAGCAGGAAGAAATGTTTCAAAACATGAATATTATTAAGGTACACCTCACCCTCTGCCTTCCTCCCCCTGTCCCATTTTTAATTCTTAATCCTTCCATTCAAATCACATATAGTGTATAGAGACATGTAGAATTAAAGGGGCCTGCCATATTCCAAAACACTGCCCTATTAATTCTCCGAGCAGTGACATTTGAACTGAGATGTGAAGTAAGAGTAGGTATATGCATGTTGGGGTATGTGTGTGCAGGGGTGGGGGTATTTTTCAAGGCAGAGACAGCATGAGCCAAGGCCATGTGTTGAAGGTTTGTTAAAGGAAGGCAGAGGAAGCCCATGTGATGGGGAGGAGAATGTGGTATGAGAGGGGACAAGAATGTTCAGGAGATGCCAAAGCAGTCAGGGCCTTGTCCGTTAGTTTTCATATACCAATATACCACATACCACTTTCTCTCATGCATTAAGTCCATTGCATGTTTTCCCATTTGCTTTGATCTTTCTTTCTTTCTTTCTTTCTTTCTTTCTTTCTTTCTTTCTTTTTTAAGATTTATTCATTTATTTGAGAGAGAGAGAGAAAGAGCAAGAGTGGGGGGGGCAGAGGGAGAGGGAGACAGAACTCCAAGCAGACTCCACACTGACCACAGAGCCCAGGGCAGACTCACTCTCATGACCCTGAGATCACCACCTGGACTGAAACCAAGAGTCACATGCTTAACGCAGGGCATCACCTAGGTGCCCTGCTTTGATCTACTTTTATGATCTCACCTTTAGTATCAGTGACCGATTCTCCTTAAGACCTGCTGACCTCCTTAAGAAAATCTCTAAGTGCTTTTTCTAAAATTCCAAATCTTTATTCCTATTAAACATGATAATATTCATTTAGGGCAATCCTCTTGGGTCTCCTCCCTCTTTGGGAGCTTTGTACTATCACTTTACTATTGATCAATAATAAACTTTGCTGTGGGGTGCCTGCATGGCTCAGTTGGTTAAGCGGCTGCCTTCAGCTCAGGTCATGATCCCTGGGTCCTGGGATCAAGCCCCACATTGGGATCCCTGTTCAGCAGAAAGCCTTCTTCTCCCTCTCTCTGCCTGCCACTCCCCCTGCTTATGCTCTCTCTCACTCTCTCTGTCAAATAAATAAAAAAAATCTTTTAAAAACAAAAAATAAATAATTCTACTTATTCGTTTAGACTTTTCCATGTGCATATTCAAATGGTCATCTCCATTTTTTTGGAAAAAGCAAAAGAAGTATCAGACACAATTCTGCAACTTGTTTTTCCTCCCAACTCTTTAGTTTTATTTAATAATAAATAAATGATGGGTGCCTGGGTGGCTCAGTCGGTTGAGTGTCTGCCTCTCCATTTTCTACCAAATCCTGGCTGAGTTGCCTGTACCATCACTGGCCTAGTCTTCCAACCACCAACATGCCTGGTGCTTTTCTGCCTTTGATCAGGTCACTCCATCCCTGAAGGTGTTTCCCGTATTTTGGCTACCTGAACACTCTCTGTCCAGGTGAACTCAAAGATATCTGGGGAAAGAGCTTTCCAGATGAAGGAATGTTAGGGTTGCAGATTATGTAGCGCCTCATTGGACACTGTAAAGACTATGACTAGGCAAAATTTAAGCATCATCCTTATGCAGGAATATAGGCTTTGTCTCTGTTGACAAATCATCATAAAATATAACATATCAATAATTGTACAAGTCAATAATTTTTAAAATAATATTTTTATATCAGGAAGAAATTCTTTGTTTCAGGCTAAAAATGATGGCTTAAGATTTTGCCTCACTCTGGAAGAATTTCATTAAGCTGAAACAGGAACATCCAACAGAGCAATCACACCGAATTGTGACATTTAATAAGGACCCTGAAGTAATGTCTTCCTTCTTCATCTTTTTTGTGTTTTCATTAACTTATTTTCTTATTTAATACAAATGCAACAATCGTTTCTACTTCTAAAGTGCTTCTTAAATTGGGAAAATAAAAAACCACTCGCCTATTTAATTTAAATTCAGACTTCATTCATTGCTAATTCACAGGGTGGTTGGGAGGATTAAATGAATTAGTGTAAGTGCTTAGAACAATACTTACCACACAATAAATGCTCTGTATATGTTTGCAGTAATAATGTTATATACTCTCCACTCATTCATTTATTCATACAGCAAATTATAGCTATGTGTTCAGTCCTATGTCAGGCACTGGAAATGTAAACGTATTAAACTCTTCTCAAGGATCTCATCTCTACTGGAGAAAACAAATATACAAAGACATAATTAAAGTGTGATAAATGCAGTGATTGAGGTGTATTTAAGGAGAGGGGTAGCAAAAAGCAGAAATGAATAATTCGGCTTGAGAGAAAGAGTTACAGAGGAAATGTTGCTAAGTGTTAAGGCTAGGCATAACAGCTGAGCGAAGTTAGTAGAAAGAAACAAGAGGAAATAAGCTTTTAACAAAGACATAAAGTCACAGAGCAGCAGAGTATCCCTGAGGATTTATGGAGCGACTGTTGTATATGTTATAAGGGAAGAAACTAAATACTGTACTTGCAATTATGAGAGGACTATATCATTGTAAAGTATTTGAACACTCTTTACAGTGGATGGTGAGCAACCAAAGGATCTGAGGTACATTTCCATCTTAGAAAATATGCAACAAGAGGCACAAATTCAAATACTTGTGAGGACCAAACAATTAACAAATGTGTAAATTGAAAAAACAAAAACAAATGTGTAAAATGGGGTATAGTCTAAAGTGATGAGGGAGTCATGGGGGAACTAAAAAGACGTCCAAGTGATTAAAAATAATAACAGGGACACTTAGCTGGCTCAGTCAGTAGAACATGTGACCCCTGATCTCAGGGTTGTGAGTTGAGCCCCACATAAGGTGTGGAGATTACTTAAAAATAAAATCTTAAAAAAAAAATCAAAATTTGGCAATAAAATACTACAAGACATCTTGAAAAAAAATTATAACAAAATAAAAGCTGCTAAATAAATACAGTCTGAATGCTGCCAGCTTGAACTCCTGGTGTAGAGGCTATTGACTGTTTGGGGGAAACTGGAAGAAGGTAGAGGCTAATTAAGGAATCTTCATATAAAACATAACAAGGAACAAAAGCAAGAGAAAAGCGGCAAGGATGAAGAAGGAGGACCCAACCCAAAATATGTTTAGGGAAGAAAAAAAATCCATTAACCCTGATGACTTACAGAAAGGAAGAAGGAAAGAAGCTAAAATAATTCCCAAGATTCTGGCTTAGATGACTGGAAATATGATAAAACCAATCACCTGTAAAGAAATGGCAAGGCCTAGGAAGCAGGTAGACATGATGAGTTGGTTTTAGAATTGTTGAGTTTGGAGGGTTTGTTGATCACCAAAGTATAAGCTCCTAGTAGATGGCTAGATTTACAGATAGTACAAAAGAAAGGCTAGGGCAAAAATACAGATATAGGAGTTACCAGATTGTAGGTAGGAATTAACAACAGAGACGTAGTTGATATTATTCAAAATAAAAGTGTGAGGAAAAATTATAGAAAGAAATTTTTTAATTTAAATTTTTAAAAGTGATTTTGTATTTGTGGTCATTTTCATATCATTACCTCCTAAGATTTCTTTTTATTTAACTTTGTATTCTTCTTAAGTGAATTGGGCATGTAGAAATGACAGTGATAAAATGTACAACTTACCATGGGTACTGGAGAAACCAGCCTGGAAATAACGGATTCATAGAAAATGTAACCTATCTGTATTTTTTACACATATTGTTAAAAGCATATATCATGTAACTACATTCAATTACATTAGATGATTCCTTGCTATTTTATTTGGCAAGACATACACCTAAAAAAAAGAGTTAGTACAAGAGTATGAGGTAAATGGAGACAGATCACATATATAGAATAGCACAGCCATTCTCTAAGAATACTGTATATAGATTGCGTGTGTGAACTCACTAAAAGCAATGTTTTTAAAATTTAAGCTAGTTGCAGCTAACATATTGTTTATCATCCCTATTTCCAACCAGCAGTGACTCAACCTAATAAGAGCCCTTTGTCTGGAATATTTGAGAACAAACTTGGAATGAGGAAAGTGTGAGATAGGTTCCCACATTAAAACATAACCATTCCGGACCCAGGAATGGGTCAATCCCCATCAAAATGTTTACTTTGGGTCCATCTGCATAACCTATTAAGAGTCAACTTTGTTTAGCAAAGACAACTACTAGAAGGATAATGAAGAAATCCTATAGTCTCCAGGTCTTTTTTTTTTTTTAATCACTGTTTGCTTAACACTTTTAAGTGAATTAAAAGCAGATGTTGAAATTATTGCCAACTGTAGACTTGTCATCTGTGAATGGGTATTAATTTGGTTTTGTTCATCATTAAATTGTTAAGCTACAGTAGTTTAAAAAATCTTAGAATGCAGGTCCTAATGGGATTTTTTTTTTTTTAAAGACTTTATCTAGTTATTTGACAGACAGAGATCACAAGTAGGCAGAGAGGCAGGCAGAGAGAGAGAGGAAGGGAAGCAGGCACTCTGCTGAGCAGAGAGCCCGATGCGGGGCTCGATCCCACGACCCTGAGACCATGACCCTGAGACCATGACCCGAGCCGAAGGCAGAGGCTTAACCCACTGCACCACCCAGGTGCCCCGGCCCTAATGGGATTTTAAAGTTACAAATAACTGAAGTAATTTTGATCATTGTGAAGACATCTGTCCTTGTAAGATAAAAAGAAAAATTCCTGGGAAAGTTTGGGATTCTGAAACTCAAAAATCAGTATTTTGAAACAAATCAATATTTTGATATTCAACAAGAACTTTTGGACACCATATCTACTTTCAGCCCTACATTTGGTGTAATGGAGGCTACAAAGAAACCTAAGTGGTTATCATTCTCAGAGTGAAAGAGTACAAGATGCTGTATGACTCAGGGCCCACAGGAGGGGGCCTCTTAATAGTCCCTCACAGATTCAGAGGAGGAATAGCTCAAGGAGAGCTGAGATGATAGGGGCAGGGATTTCAGGGGCAAGTTGGTTGGACAATGATGGATGTACAGGATTTAATACTACCTCAAGTGACAGATTCTAAGAGGGCTCTCAGCGATGCTTGCCTTTGGGTATTCAAGATTTTTTGTAGCTGACCTGTGTAACCAGTTGGATATTGGTTGAACAGAGCTGACCTCTATCACCAATAGGATATTGCAGAAATGACGGGTGTGTGACTTTTGAGGCTAGGTCATAAAAAATACTGTGGCTTCAATCTTGGTCTCTCTTAAACTCTCACTCCAGGGGAATCCAGGCTCCATGTTGAGAGGACATTCAATTACCCCATGGAAAGAATTATTTGGAGAATACCCTGGGACTCCCACCAATAGTCAACACTAACTTGTCAGACATGTTAATGGGCCACCATGGACGTAGATCCTCCAGCTCCAGTGAAGTCTTCAGATAACTATGCAACTGCAAACCTGGCCAATATCTTCTTTTTTTTTTTTTTAAGATTTTATTTATTTATTTGACAGAGATCACAAGTAGGCAGAGAGGCAGGCAGAGAGAGAGGGAGAAGGCAGGCTCCCTGCCGAGCAGAGAGCCCGATGCGGGGCTCGATTCCAGGACCCTGGGATCATGACCTGAGCCGAAGGCAGAGGCTTAACCCACTGAGCCACCCAGGTGCCCCAACCTGGCCAATATCTTGATTAACTTCAAGAGACCCTGACCCAGAACTTCCACTAACCTGCTTCTAAATTCCTGACCCACAGAAATTGTGAGATAATGAAAGTTTTAAGACTCAGAATTTTGGGGTGTTTTAATGTAGCAATAGATTAATACGATGTATTAGGTCTTCCTCTACACCAAGGAATACATGAAATATGTATTACACATATTACACAAATATGAATCGAGCTAGCATCATTTCCCTTTTCTTAAAAGAAATGTTATAATAATATCATAGTGAAAAGTGAAATAAACTCTACTACACTAACATAACAATTGGCCACACAAATGAGTTCACAATCTCTACCTGCCTCAATCCCAACCAGCTATATAGGTGAATGACTTCATCCATTCAAAAATACTTAAAAAAAAAAAAAGGAGCCCTTTAGTTCATTTAACAAATAAATGAGAATTTATTTATTTAGAATAATAATATACTTGTTTGTTTTATTGAGAATAAACTATGTGTCAAGTATGAATTAAGTACATATAATAAAATATAAATTATATAATTCTATGGCATTAATTACATATATAAAATATAAATTATATAATTCTATAGCACAGAACAGCAAATGATAGATGAAAAATATTTCTGTTTCTTTATAGTTTCATTTAAAACCAAGAGACTTAAGAAAAAAAAAAAACAAGACACTTAAATTTTCCTTCATGAAAATTGCAACTTGATTTTGTCCAAGATAATATGGCATAATTCTATACTAATTTGGATGTGGGGATACAATTAGATGCACAAACACAGGCAGGTAACATACCCTGTGGATGACTGGGTGTGCCTTTGTTGGACACGCATCTTGGAATGCCTGTGCACCTCACAGTTCCAGATGGTCACCCCTATCAGCATCACCTTAGCACGGCATCAGGTCTATACAAAAAGAGATTCCAACTCCCTCTGCTCTAGAGGGATATAGAGAAGTAAAAAAACGAAAGAGTTCCTAGTATTATTGATGAAATCCTCTTAAAATTAGGAAAAAAGAGAAATGTAAGAAAATACAGACAGATGATTTCTTCTCTAGCTGTTGAAAAGTTTTGTTTTTTTTTTTAAGGAGAGATCTACTTGTAGTCCCATGCTATATTTAAAATTATCTTTTAAGATTTTATTTATTTATCTGACAGAGAAAGATCACAAGTAGGCAGAGAGGCAGGCAGAGAGAGAGAGAGAGAGGAGGAAGCAGGCTCCCTGCTGAGCAGAGAGCCTGATGTGGGACTCGATCCCAGGACCCTGGGATCATGACCTGGGCTGAAGGCAGAGGCTTTAACCCACTGAGCCACCCAGGCGCCCCCCATGCTATATTTTAAAGGCATGTAACAGTGATGTGTGGGTGGCTCAGTCATCAAGCGTCTGTCTGCCTTGCTCAGGTCATGATCCCAGGGTCCTGGGATCAAGCTTCACACATTGAGCCCCGCATTGGGGTCCCTCCTTATTGGAAAGCCTGCTTCTCCCTCTCCCACTTCCCTTGATTGTGTTCCCTTTCTTGCTGTGTCTCTCTCTGTCAAATAAATAAAATCTTAAAAAAATAAAAATAAAAGCCATAACAATTGAGGTAAATGGCAGGACAATGAGATTTCTTAAAGCACAAAATACTCAGAAGTTACTCCTGTAAAAATTTGCAGCCAGCTAGGAAATGCTCTGTGGCCGTAGCATAGTCTTTGTCATCTCAGGAAGTGAGGTGTATTGGGGAAAATGTGGACAAACAAGATCCAGAGCAAGAAGAAGGACTTATGGTAAGAAACCCATCAGCAGGGGCGCCTGGGTGGCTCAGTGGGTTAAAGCCTCTGCCCTCGGCTCAGGTCATGATCCCAGGGTCCTGGGGTCGAGCCCTGCTTCGGGCTCTCTGCTCAGCAGGGAGCCTGCTTCCCTTCCTCTCTCTGCTTGCCTCTCTGCCTACTTGTGATCTCTGTCATATAAATAAATAAATAAATAAATCTTTTTAAAAAAAAAAAAAAGAAAGAAACCCATCAGCAAGGGTCAGTAATAACTCAGCAGCTTGGAGTTCAACAACCCAGTGTGGTTTTTGTCCTTCCAGAAGATAAGACAAGGTAAGGGTAAAGTGTGGATGACCTTGATCCAGTGCAAGAGAAAGAGGACAAAGGGCTTTGTGGCCAGAGGAATCACCTACCACCTAGATCTGTCAGAACTGTAGCTTGGATGTTAACAAGCAAAACATGAGGAAACACCATACACTGTGGAAAGTAAACAAGTAGAACCTGCTCAAGAAAGAGGAACCAAAGGCATATCAAGTTTCAAGGACTTCACCTAACAATCAGATTTCTAGAATTAACACTGAAGGAAGAGGATGTCATCTTGGTGAGTATCATGAGCTCAGAGTGAACTCAGCAGAACACAGAACAGGCTGATGAGTAAAGAACAAATGAAAATATTATCATTAACCAATTTCAAGTGAGATCTTGTTCCCAATGGGTTATATATTAATATCATATTAACCCTATCTAGGACTGGCCACAGAATTTGTGGGAGGCCCTATACAAAAAGAAAACAAGAGACCTCCTGTTTCTAAATCATTAGGATCTTCCAGATGGCAATAGCAGAGCACTAAACCAAGTGCAGGACCCTTCTAAGCATAGGGTCTTGTGCTGTTGTCCAGGTTGCATGCTCATGAAGCTGACTACGGCCCTATTAGAAAGAGAGGAAGTCAGAAGTTTTGACTTTACTTCTACAAAGTGAAGAACTGCTTGAAATGTGAAGTGAGATATTTTTAATGAAATAATACTTTTACCAGAGTATAAAGCAATCACTGATTTAATTATATGAACATGAATATTACAATTGAGGATTAGAAATGCCTTAACCAGTAAACAATAGCTTGTCAAGTTACTGATATAATATCACTGATATAATAATAATATATAATATAATAAATAATAAATAATAATCTAAATAAATCTAATAAAATCTAAATAAATAAATAAATAAAATAATAAATAATAATCTGATATATCACTGATATAATAATCATCAGATATAATAGTTTGTAAAATATAAGTATATTTTATATAGTTATATAAAAATATAAAATAATAAAATATAAAATATAAATATATAAAAATACATATAAATATAAACATAAAATATAATAGTTTTTAAAAAAATAAGTTGAAACATTTTTAAAAAGATTTTATTTAGTTATTTGGCAGAGAGAGAAAGAGAAAGCACAAGCAGGGGGAGTGGCAGAGGGAGATCCTGATTTGGGGTGGGGGCTGGATCCCAGGACCCTGGCAATCAGGACCCGAACCAAAGGCAGACACTTAACCAACTGAGCCACCCGGGCACCCCAACATAATCATTTTTAAAACCATTTTAGAAAAGCTTCTGTAAACCCACCAACAGTTGAAGGGATACAGTGTATGTAAGTCTTGAGGTTAGGATGGTAAATTGACCTGGATGCATGCCTTTTATTCTTTTTGATGGCTGTCATCAAAACCCTCATTCCATGTTAAAAGAAATGTTCCCCACAGAAGGATTGAACATCACGCAAAGATCCTGGGCTTGGAAGTGGGTGTAATAACCTGTGGCTCTGCATCATCCCCCTTTTGGGAAGAGAGTAAACACATTCTTGGCTGTTAATGAAATGGCTGGACTATGCTTTCTGCTTATTTTAGTCAAATAGGTTTGAAATTATGAAAAATTCTGTATACCAGAGTCTAGACTCTTTAAAGAACATTGAAAACCTACTGTACTACATTTCTCAGCTCTTAAGAAACAAAATATTAAAAATATAACTGAAGCCATTTCTTCCTGTTCCCCCAAATGTAATTCTGAGAACTGCAGAACTTTCCTCAGATAACAACTTGTCCAAACTTCTGCACTATGAGACTTGACTAAACTCTAGCATAGTTTCTAGCAACTTAACACCATGTCCCTAGGAGGACTCTAGGCCTCCCACAGAAATCCAGCTCCTCATTAAAATGCCTGATTGAGAAAGTTCAACCGCCAGAATTCACTTTTCGTACTAGCCAATCCTGATATGCTCCTGACCTCTCTTTCTTGGAGCATTTATTAGAAAGGGCTTACAACTGTGAATATGTTTCTCTTAAAACTTAAAAGTTTCCTTCTCAAGGACCTGAGAGTCATTTCTTTGAAATGTAATCATCTGGAATGACAGGGGGTATCTCCCAGCCTCTGTGGGAGGATAGAATCCTAACTTCAAAAACTGCCAACTAGCAGACACAGCTGGCATAATCACAATCACACTGGCTAACCCTTTGTAATTTTTCACTTCTCTGACTCTAATGAGCTCCCACTCTCCCTACTCCCTCATTCTCCCTTTAAAACCTCTAATCACCTCTGCACCAATTGGAATGGAGCTCCTCTCTTTGTCCTACTGTCAGTAGTTTCTGAATAAAATCTGTTTTCACTGCTTTAACTAATGTCTGGCTGTATGAGAAATTCCATTCCAGTTTTTCTATCGTTCCCCTTCATTTTTAAAAAGCACATAGGCACCTATTCATCAAACAGTATATCGTATTGCCCATTTTTAACACCAAATATAAATGACACCATACCTTACCTAACCTTCTGCAATCTGTTTTGTCCATTTAACATTATGTTTTTTTCAGATTTATTCATACTGCTACATGCATTTCTACTTCATTTGTTTTGGTTTCAGGGCTTGTAAAAGCATTTCCCTTGGTTCATCCTCCTGCGCTTGTGCACGCCAGTTATGGACAAGCGGAGACAAGAGGCTGGTGCTTCGATGTCAGTGATGTGGACCGAGCTTAGATGTGGAGGCCAAGGTGCCCATACTTGTGAGAGGAAAAGAAGTAGGGTGGGAAGAGAAGAAACGTGGCAACTCTGTTTGGAACTCCAGGAATTCTGAAATCTTAATTTGGATTTGATCTTCCAGGTTATTAAGAAGATATGTATCCAGGGAGTAGGTTGGAGCATATTTTCTTTGTTTTTAGCGCTTGTTTTCAAACAACTATATTCAGGCAGAAAGTACGTGGCCTCCATTTGTACGTTTGACCGCGTCCCACAAATAGGAGTGGGCGTGACCTTTCCTCAGACACAACTCTTTCCGCAAACCCAGTTGTTACAGTCGGAAATGACTGAAATGTGGCTATCCTCCTACTTTCCACCTTCCCTGTGGCATTCCCCGCTCTCCTCCTATCCTTCCCACCAGCGAGGATTCCCAGTTCTGACTTTGCTAAGTAGGACGCCAAGAAGTAACGAAGAAGCCAAACGGACGCTAAAAGTCGATGCTCAAAGGTCACGCTCCCTCATCCAGCTTCGCCTACTCTCCCTACGCTCTCATTCCGTCCGGGCCCCCGGGGCATCCTGGGACACGTAGTCTTTGAAAGGGCAACAGCTTTGACCAAGTCTCCTCCCCCAAGCTGGCTTTCGCGGTGGGGTTGTCGTGACGTTGCGTTCCTCCAGTCTCTTCCCTCCTCCCTTTTTCTTTTCCTCTCCAGAAGCTCAGTCTCAGACTTCCGAGAATCTTTTACGACGTTGGATCTCCGAGTCGGTCCCGGCGCCGGGTCCACTTTTCGGCAAAGTGACGTGGACGTCAACAGCAATGGCGGAAGGAGAAGAGGTCCTGCCAGAGCCAACGTCGAGCGGTGACGGCTGGTGAGTGAAGCCCAGGGCTGATTCTTATTGCTGTTCTATTCTTCCTTCTCACCGTCCTGCCCGTCCCTGAGACACCAGCAGGCTCCAGCATGGAACGGGAAGACCCTTTCTAGACAAAGTCCACTGCCGTGCCCCGCCCCCTCTGCCGGCCGGGTTCGTTCAGCCAATTCCGTCAAGACAGAGGGGCTAAGGCCCGATTCCAAGGGAGAGGGGTGTCACCCGGGTACTGGGTCTCAGTTCGGTCCTCCGCTTTCGTTAATCGGTTTCCAAAACGTGCTGGAGAGAGTGGCTTCAGGACTGGGTTTGGCCGGAATACGTGGCCCTGGGAGTTAGAGTAGGTTGGTTCAGAAGAAGTTTCGCGGATACAGATGTTAGGCACTAGAATACCATTTGAAGACAGGACCCTTGAAATGACCACCTCAACCTTTGCCTGAGAGGTTGAGAGACATACTCAGGGGAGGATCCCTCCCACAGAGTTGAGCTGTTTTTTATTCTAGCTTTTATTTCTTGTTTTGCGTTTCAGCAGTTCCCATTTATTCGTCTCACACAAGTCGTCTTTTTTCTTCTGATCACTTTCCTCACAGCTCAATCTTTACAGCTTTGGATGCTTTCTGGACATTGCTCTTGCTGCTCCCAAGCCTTTGCATGCTTACCTGACTTATACTTAAGAGTTGTGGAGGGGGGGAGGGACCTGCAGTAGTTTTCGGTGGAGTTTGTGACCCAGTGTCATTAATCTTTGGGAAGGGCTCCTCTTTTTGAAATAGTGGATCTTTACAGAATATTTTTAGGGACATTAATATCATAAAAACAGAGATGAAACCTTTAGAGGCTTTTTGAATTTTTGTATTTAAGTATGTTGACCACATATATTAGATAGTTTTAGATTTGCTTTTTCATCATGTGACATGTATACAGCTCATGTAATAAAGCTGTTTGCCTAAAATTTATACAAGACATTTTAGACATGGATTTTAATCCTGAAGTGGAAATCATTGAAAGGGATAGATAATAACTGAGAAATTCAATTTTCAATTAGCAGACATCCAGTATTACCTTAGTGCATGCATGTACTCTCCAAGGTGTAGGAGGAAAACTTACCGGTGACCTACATATAGTTTCTTTTCTCAATTTGCTTATATTAGAGCTGTGACAGTTACACTCAGTAACAAGGTAAAGTTGATCCAGCTCTTTGGGAATGTGAGTGAAAATGTTACGGGATTTCAGGGGGGGGACAGAAGCCGCTTCCATTTGCAGTTATTGGAGAAAACTTCATGGAAGCAAAGGTATTAGAATTAGGCCTTGAAGAATCAACAGGATTTAGACTGGTGTTGTCCAATAGAAATATAATGTGAGCCACATATCTAATTTAAAATTTTCTTTAATTTTTTTTTCTTTTGATTTATTTGACACAGAGAGAGATCACAAGTAGGCAGAGAGACAGGCAGAGAGAGAGGAGGAAGCAGGCTCCCCGCTGAGCAGAGAGCCCGATGAGGGGCTTGATCCCAGGACTCTGGGATCATGACCTGAGCCGAAGGCAGAGGCTTTAACCCACTGAGCCACCCAGGCACCCCCTTTTTTAAACTTTTTAAGTAATCTCTACACCCAGCCTGGGGCTTAAACTCACAACCTGAGATCAAAAGACACATGTTGGGGCACCTGGGTGGCTCAGTGGGTTAAGCCTCTGCCTTCGGCTCAGGTCATGATCTCAGGATCCTGGGATCGAGCCCCGCATCGGGTTCTCTGCTCGGCAGTGAGCCTGCTTCCCCCTCTCTTTGCCTGCCTCTCTGTCTACTTGTGCGCTCTCTCTCTCTCTCTCTCTCTGTCAAATAAATAAATAAATAAAATCTTAAAAAAAAAAAAAAAGACACATGTTCCACCAACTGAGCTAGCCAGGTGCCCTGTAATTTAAATTTTCTAGTAGCCACATTAAAAACTAAATAATGGTAACAACAACAAAAGCAGTTGAAATTATTTTATTATATCTAAAATACTATTTCAATATATCATTGCTGAAAGAAACCAATTAGATAATTTTATATCTTTTTTGGTAATAAGCCTTCAAATTTCAACGTGTATTTTTCTTTTAGCCTACATCTCAATTGGATCTAGCCACAGTGCAGATGTTAAATAGCCACACATGGCTAATGGCTAACATTGGATAGTGCATTCAGAGTAACAGATGGGAAGGGCCTCTGAAAGGAGTAATAGTGTGAGTATGGACATAGGCAAGGAAACTAATGATTGTTTGGAGAGTGAGGACTAGAACTTCATGAAATTTGTTGTCTTGGAAGTGTTAATTTTTTATATCATAAACTGGCTTTATTCAGCTCACTCACCGTGAGAAATGTTTCTAGAGTTAAAATATCTTTGAGAAGTTCTTAGGAGGATTGTGAGTATGAGTCTGATTCACAGAGGCAAGGAACATGGAATTAATGGTTGTTAAAGGTAGCATTTGTTCTCTTCTAGGGCTACTGTACCTTTTGTGTGGCTTTTAGTTTTTGCTGTTTTTATTTTCATGAATGGAGGAACCCCGAGGTGTTCTTTGATTTCTCCTCTCCTTCCATTCTCATGTAATCTTTCTCCCTTTTTTCTGCTTGAGACTCCACTCTGGGGTGTCACCTCGGAGTGAGTTTGAATATAGTCAGAGAAGACATTTGGATTTGGAGTCATAGATTTGGAAAGCCTCTGTTCTTAGACTGGTAAATGGATTGTTATGGAATGGGGAGGGTTTACTCTTCCCCCAAAAAAGTCACTTTTTTTTTTTTTTGGAGAGAGAGTGTGTGTGTGTTTGTGTGTGTTGTTGGGGGGGGCGTTGGTAGAGAGGCAGAGGGAGAGGCAAAGAACCTTAATCTTAACCAGGCTCCTCGAGGGGCTCCATCTTTTGACCCTGAGATAATGACTTGAGCTGAAATCAAGAGTCACATGCTTAACTGATTGAGCTACCCAGGGGCCCCAAGTCACATTTTTATTGTAATTTTTCCTGAAATGTGTTATATATCTCATTGCCTAACCTGAACTTAGCTCAGTGACTTAGGGTCATTCAGTTTACAGAGTTAAGTGTATAAGAAAAAAACTAGGTCCCTGTCCTCAAGGAATTTGTGGTCTAGTTAGAGGAGGCACATTTAAGAATATCAATTACTGGGGCACCTGGGTGGCTCAGTGGGTTAAGTCTCTGCCTTTGGCTCAGATCATGATCACAAGGTCTTGGGATCAAGCTCCGCATCGGGCTCTCTGCTCAGCAGGGAGCCTGCTCCCCCCCCCCCCCCCCCCCCGCCTCTGCCTGCCTCTCTGCCTACTTGTGATCTCTGTCAAATAAGTAAATAAAAATTAAAAAAAAATCTAAAAAAAGAATATAGATTACTATTATACTTTTGTAATACAGTGAGACCTATCTAGGCAGAATGGGTAGATAGTTGCTATGTTAAATGAATGGCCTCATAAAACCATCTCTTTTTGAGATTGCTTTTTGTTAGTTTTTTCTGTTTTCTTTCTTTCTTAGTAGTATTTCCCAGTTTGTTCTTAATCTGTGATACTAGGTAGCTAACCGTGTTAAACCGTGTGTACATTTGTAAAAAGGTTCAAGATGGGGCCCAAAGATCTTAAAAGTACAAGATAATACTTACTCATGTATTTTCAGTTATGTTCCAGGCCAGTGCTTCTCAAAATTTAAATGTGCATTACAGTTACCTGGGGATCATGTTAAAATGTAGATTCAGTAGATTTGCTTGGGACCTGAGATTTTGTATTTCTGACTGGTTAGCTTCTAGATGATGGCAGTTCTGCTGGTTCATGGACCATATTCTTTAGCAAGATTCTAGTTGATGTATAACTTGAAATGAGTTAGCCAGAGGAATTTTTCTCTATATATTTCAGTTCTATTTTTTCATCTAACACATTATGCTGTAATTTATCTGATTATATGATTTATCATTGCTGTTTACACAGTGAACTTCTTAAGGGCTGTGGCTGATAGCAGGTGGCTCAGTGGATGTTTATTGTCTGAGTGACTTTTGTAAAATCATGTGCAATAACATACCAACCTGTCATTTCATATACATTTTCTAACTCCATTATTTTTTTTTGAACTGTGTAATTGCTTGTACACTCACCTTTTATGAAAAAGATACCAGAAAATTGCTCTCTAACTTTCTAAAACTGCAGCCACACAAGCTCAGAGGGTCTGGAGAAATCCTTTAAAAATGTTTATAGCGAGTTTGAAATTATTATTTAAAAAAATTTTTTTTTCTATTAAGTCAACTCTACTCCTAATGTGGGTCTTGAGCTCATGACCATGAAATCAAGAGTATCATGTGCTACTGACTGATCCAGCCAGGTGCCCATGAGTTTGAAATTATTTAAATTTAAACAAGCAGTAGCTTGTTTAAAGCAAATGTTTAATTTTTACAATTCAAAGGTTGATAATTATCTTCTTGGTATTGAAGTAGTCAGCCTTGAATTTGAACAAAAGTTTCTCATTTTCTGAGGCTTTCTTCCTGACATAAGGCCTAAACATCTAAAGTCATAATTTAAAAAAATGTTTTTTCTTTAGATTTTAATTTTACAATTGTTGATATTCTGCGTTCAGTTTAAAATTTTTGTAGAGTATATAAAGTCATGATTTTAATTTATTGCTAAACTTTTTAAATTATTGCTAAACTTTTCTTAAAATTGTAAAAGTAGCAGTTTGTAAAGAAGCTTTTATTTTTCATTTGAATGTGAATAGAATTGTCTTGGGAATAATAGGGTCTTTTTCAAAGTTCTGTGCACTTTGTAAATAATGTTCTCAGTCCTTCCCATTTCATAAGCATTGAAATATGAGGAGAGATTTAAGGAGTAGGTGATTGCAATTTCAGAAATGATACAATCAATAAAGAAATACATTTAATATGAAAGAGAATGGAACTTGTTGTTTTAGAGGAATATTGACAGCTTGTGGTTCTGGGCAGACTGGATATTACCTTACAGAAAATGAAAAAAATGAAAAGGAAAATAAAACTTACTGTTTTGAATTAGGGGTTTTTAAGTGACAACTGTTTGGTTTTGTAAACTAAGTAGAATGCAGACAATGATTAGAAATTAAGAAGATGTAAAAAAAAGAAATTCAAAAGACTTATTTTGTTTATAGTATTTACATTAATGTTTTTCTTATAATTCATATTTTACTTTTTTAAAAAAATATTTTATTTAGTTATTTGAAAGACAGAGATCACAAGTAGGCAGAGAGGCAGGCAGAGAGAGAGGAAGGGAAGCAGGCTACCTGCTGAGCAGAGAGCCCGATGTGGGGCTCGATATGACCTGAACTGAAGGCAGAGGCTTCAACCCACTGAGCCACCCAGGCTCCCCCATATTTTACTGTTTTTAAAGGTAATTCCTAAATAATAATTCACTTCTAGGATTTTACTCCTTTGGATTGTAGTACCTGGTTTTTGCATGCCAAAAAAAAAAAAAAGTACTCAATTGGCTTACTTTCCTTTATTTGTGCTTACTGAAAAGAGTACAGGTATATTCCCTATCTTAGAGGCAAGTCAGGTAATTCAGGAGTACCCTGTTAAGTGTGCTGCAATACACAGCCAACTTATGAGTAGGTGTCTTCTGAACAGAATTGATAAACTATGTGTGGCAAATCATTTCTGCTGCTTACGCTAAAATATGGATTCTACTTGGAATAAACTAAGAACAGTGACTTCCCTTATGTATCAAAAAGCAAGCCAGAGTTTAGCAAAGCATTCAGCAGACGTTAACTAAATTCTGGTTATATTGAAGCTGCTATGTAGTGTTTTAGAAAAAATTTGAGACAGATTTAAAACCAGAAGCCAGAAGTTGCATTGTTCTGACTTGCTGGAATAGGATTATATAGCTTGAAAGGGGACAGTGCTTGAAGTAACTTACTTAGGTATTGAGAATTATGAATGGAAAATAAATCAGTCCCTCATGTTAGACTTACAAGAGCAAATTGTTTCTTGTGGAAATGCAAGAACAGTAAGTTAAGAGCCAGTTTAAAAAAAACCTATTTCCTGGGGTATCTGGGTGGCTCAGTGGTTTTAAGCCACTGCCTTCGGCTCAGGTTATGATTTCAGGGTTCTGGGATCGAGCCCCACATCGGGCTCACTGCTTAGCGAGGAACCTGCTTCCTCCTCTCTCTCTTTGCCTGCCTCTCTGCCTGCTTGTGATATCTCTCTCTGTCAAATAAATAAAATCTTAAAAAAAAAAAAAACCCTATTTCCTGAAAAAAACCTATTTCCTGAAATTTTAAGTCTGTCTGACCTTTGACCTGAGCTGAGAAAATGATCAGTAATTAAATCATTAAATCGTTGAATCATGTGTTTCAAGTTTCCTCTCTTTTTCTTGAGGGTTAAAGGAGTTTTTTCTTATTCTTAAGCCAATACAGCATTTCAGAGTTGGATAGAAATGCTGTAGTGTGTGCTTTTCTTGCTGTAAAGCAGTTGTTACATAAAACTAAAAAAACATACATAAAACATATGTTATGTTACATAAAACATAAAAACTTGCTGTGGTGATATTTAATAATTTTAGCAGGATATAAGAAAATACTGTATGTTTTTACAGGACTTTATCTCAATGTAATGCTTATATTTGCAATCTTGTTTGGCTTTTACAACAGTTCCTTGAGAAGGGGAAGTTATGAATTATTGTAGTTTTCTGGTTAGAGATGAGAAGACAGGCTTGGGATGGTCAGATGACAAACCTAGTTAGTGGAAAATCTGGGACTTAAACTTCTGTCTCTTTCAGCCCTGTGCCCTTTCTAAAGTTGATTGCGTAAATATTATGTATTTCACATATACTTGAACAGACACCTATAGAGAACCCAATTAAAAATATGGTAGTCCTGGAGTATATGGGTGGCTCAGTAGGTTAGACGTCTGACTCTTGGTATCAGCTCAGGTCTTGATCTCAGGGCTGTGAGTTCAAGCCCTGTCTGTGTTGGGCTCTACTCTGGGTGTGGAGCCTACTTAAAAAACATAAAAATAAATAAAAATTAAGATATGCTAGTCCTATGCTCAGTCTGTGATTTGAAAGACACAGTAGTCTAAGATGTGCATTGTTGAAAATATGTATTTATCTATGGCACCTGTAAAGCTGTAAGGATATGCATAAGCTGTATACCACTTTGTCTGTCTTATATGCACAAGAAGGGACAGTTCATGACTGATATGGTGGGATGTAATACAGAGCATTATATACTATAGCTTTAAACCTCTTTAGTTTTCACAATATATTCTCATACCCTTGCCAAAAATAAATAGATTAGTTTTTGATCTTGAGATATTATGCTTATATATTCACATTTAGATATATATATTCACATTTAGATAATATGTACATATCTGAAATGTATTTGAATATATTTAAATGTATTTGTATAATTATCTTAAATATATGTTACATGAGTAATATATATACCTATATTATGTATAAAATATAATTTTTATTTATAGTCTGTGAAAACATAATAGTGATACTTAATTAGAAAATAGAAGTAATTATACAGTAAATTCATCAGCTTAGTAATTTTTCTTTTGTTTTATTCAGGGATATTGGAGAAACAAACTTGATTTTTGGTTCTTTTTTCTTTTTAAAGATTTTATTTATTTGAGGGGGGGAGCACTTGAGAAGGGTAGTTAGGAGCAGAGGGAGAGGGAGAAGCAGATGACCCTCCCTCCTGCTGAGCAGGAAGCCTGATGCAGGGCTTGATCCCAGGACCCTGGGATCAGGACCTGAGCCAAAGGCAAAATGGTCAACCGACTGAGCCATCCAGGTGCCCCAAGAAACTTGGTTTTAAAATAACTCTCTTGTGGTTACTTTCCCCTTTCAGGAGTTTCCTTTTTTTTTTCTTCTCCTTTTAGGGAGTTTCTGGCCCCTGTGTTGAAGTATTAAGGTGACCCATAGAAGAATATATTTATCTCATATGGTGGTGCAATTAAATACTAGCAATTCTTGAGCTTTATTTTGTAGATTCGATTTAGATTTAACCACTGATACAAAAGTAACTGAGATTCTCTTTAATAAAATAAATTATTGATGATTGCAATGCAAGTTAAAAAATTCTATCGTGTGGGTTACCTGGGTGGCTCAGTGGGTTAAGCTTCTGCCTTCAGCTCAGGTCATGATCTCAAGGTCCTGGGATCGAGCCCCTCATCGGGGGTTCTCTACTCAGTAGGGAGCCTGCTTCCTCCTCTCTCTCTGCCTGCTGCTCTGCCTACTTGTGATCTCTGTCTGTCAAATAAATAAATAAAATCCTTAAAAAAAAATCTATTGTGTATTTCTTTGCCAAACTAATCTCCTCTGGCAGGGTACCCTTAGAAAGACATGCAGTTTTATCACCTCATTTGTAGTAGTGTTCCTCTATTTTCTAATATGGCGGTTTCAAGGACAGGATTATTGGTAGTGTTTCATTTCTCATTACATTTTGGATAAATTGGAAATTTGTGATAGAAATAAGTAATGTGCTGTTTTATGTTGACTTGTGTTTTCATCCCATTCTTTCTCTTTGGTAAAGGGCATACTCTATTTTCCAAATAAACTACTGCTTTGGTGGGGTGGGGAAAACCTGGTGCATTTCTTTGTGCAGTAAAAATGCTAGAAAGTCGGGGTGCCTGGAAGGCTCAGTTGGTTGAGCATCTGGCTCTTGATTTCAGCTCAGGTCATGATCTTAGGTTCCTGAGATGGAGCCCCACATCCATCGGGTTCTGCACTCAGCAGTGAGTCTCTTTCTCTCTCCCGCCACTGTGTATGCCTGCACTCTCTTCCTCTCTCTCTCAAAAATAAATAAATAAATCTTGAAAAAAAGAAGTACTGGAAAGTCACCTCTTATGTATAGAAAAGAACAGTTTATTAGGAGCTTTTTATTTTGAGGAAGCATGAAAGAGGAAAGGGTTTGGAGCCCTCTTTAAAGTCAACTTCCCATTAGTAAAGAAGATACTCTTCCATTTTGCAAGCAAAGTCTTACAGCAATTGCATTGCAACATTATACATAGAGTAAAAGTTAAGAGGAGCTGCTTAAGCTGCTTTTTTTTTTTTTTCTTTTGCTTAGGTAAAAATTCCTGAGTTTGTTTTGTAGCAGAAGGGGTGCACACCATTGGTAGCATTGGTGAGATTTGATCTGCATGGATTATGGATAAAAAATAAGTCTGAAGATTTAAAGCATCTGTTCCATTTGTAGTTAGTTAATTCTAGCAGTTTGCAGAAGCAGAGTTCTATGATCTCTGTCTCCTTTGCCTTTTGCACGCTGCTGAAATAATGTAGATACCATGTTTGTTTGGCTTGTCAAGAATAGAGGACTAACTTTATACTTTTTTTTACTTAGCATAAAATCCTGCTTAAATATAAATTTTGAAGAGGATGTATCATTTGGTAAGGGAATCTCCCAAAGCTGCTTTTGTGGATCTGATCCTGACACAAAGTTTCATTGATATTTTTTTTTTTTTTCCCAAAAGCTGGTGAATGGGATTTTTCTTCTCTTGGCATTCAAATATACATCTTGTTAAAATGCTATAATAAGTGTGTCTAATTCTGACAAAAATCCAGGTAACATCAAGATTTCACAATTACCATATTGTGTTCTCACAGATTGTAAGGTAACATGGTAATTTCTTAATATGTCTCATACTGTTTGTTGTTAGAAAGTTTTGATGGTTTGAGGGGCACCTGGGTGGCCCAGTTGGTTAAGCATTTAATGCTTGATTTGGGCTCAGGTTCGGGTTGTGAGATGGAGCCCCACGTCAGGTTCCATGTTGGCTGTGGAGCCTGCTTGAGATTCTCTCTCTCCCTCTTCCTCTGTGTCCCCCAACCCCACTCACCAGCTTGCTTGCTCTCTCTCTCTCTCAAAATAAATAAGTAAATAAAATAAACCATTTTTTAAAACAAAAGTTTTGATGGTTCGAGATTGGTATTTAAAAATAAGTTACACATGGGGCTCCTGGGTGGCTGAGTTAGTAGAGAATGGGACTCTTGATCTTGGAGTCATGAGATCAAGCCCCACATAGAGCTTACTTAAAAAATATATAAATAAATAAAATAAAAATAAGATACACAGTACATATAGTGGTTATTGAACTTCATCCATATCTACTGTAGGAGTGAATGTGCAACAAAGTTGTCTTACTTCCATTTCTACCGAATAGCACACAGAATTTTCAGGAACTAATTAAGGAGTATTGGTGTGGTAGTAATTTGTAACCAGTTTGCTAGCAATAGTAGCAAAGTAAGTTCAGACAAAGCTTTTGATGCTGATGTGTCAGGACCTGGGCATTAAGACATAACCAGAAATAAGGTGGCACAAAGTAAGTCATGGAACTACAACTTCACATGTGCAGCTTGACACTGTTACACAATCTGCTGGTACTTAGAACTAGTTAGCTGGTCATTTTTGAGTTTTCAGTAATTGATCAGAGGCTTGTGCCTGGATGTAATGTATATGTGGGCAGGCTGGCCTGTCATGGTTTAATCTGTGCTCATAGTGATTTACATTCTGGACAGATCAAAATAGGCTGCACTTCAGAAGGAGCTGCTCCCACCATTTTTGAGTGGGTTTCAGATAACAGGACTTAAAAGAAAACTTGGAATTGCCAGCTAGTATATAGGCTACATGAGAGCATGACTTTTTGTTCATTGCCTCCAGTTCCTCACACAGTGGCTAGCAGGTGGTGGTGCTCTATATATATTTATTGAAGGTATGAATAAAAGAGTACTTTGGGCAGGGAAGGAAAATTCACAGCAAGGGTTAGAGAGAAGTATAGGGAAGTAATGGAAATGTAAGGAGAATGTTTTAAGGAGAGAATCTAACTTTGCAGAGTATGTAAAGAGGACAACGACTGAATTAGATGATTAATGACTTTTTGGAGCAAGTACAGTGTAAGGATGGGATTTGAGTGAATGAGATTAAGTAGAGATGAGTGGTGACTACTGTTTGCAAGGAGTTGAACTGGAAAAGGAGGGGAAAAGAGGACTTTGAAAGGGAGTAGGTCATGTATAGGACCTGTTAAATAAGCGAATGTGGAAATATTTGAGGAAACAATAATCACAGTCTATATTGTTCTTTATATTTTTGAGTGCTGTAAGTTCTGAGTCCATTTTATCTCTTGGCTCTGTTTAATACTGCTGGCAGACTCAGAAGTTTGAGTAATAGCCAATGCGGTAGAAATAACATGTTTAATATGTTTACATAGCAGGCTTTGGGCTTGTATTGATTACCTTAATAGCGCAGCTTTAAAATTTTTATTTTTAGTGAAATAATATATCTTAGACCCCGAAAACTTTAAGATACAAAATTAACTTAAAAATTAAAAATTGGAAAAAAATTGGTAATTGTTTTTTCTCTCTAGTTTCTCTGTACTCTTTGAATTTTAGGTGATTAACATATATTCTAGGTCCCATGTGGTCTTTTTTTATAGTGGATTAGATTTTTTTAAAATTTAATTTCAGCTAGCCAACAATAGTACATCTTTAGTTTCAGATCTAGTGTTCAGTTATTTATCAGTTGCATATAACATCTGATACTCATCACATCATGTGCCCTCCTTAATGCCCATCACCCAGTTACCCCATCCCTGACGCGCTACCCCTCCAGCAGCCTTGTTTGTTTCCTGTAGAGAGTCTCATGGTTTTTCTCCCCCTCTGATTTCTTTCCATTCAGTTTTCCCTACCTTCCCCTATGATCCTCTGCACTGTTTCTTATATTCCACATATGAGTAAAACCATATGATAATTTCTTTCTCTGATTGACTTATTTCATTCAGCATAATACCCTCCATTTCCATCCATGTTGATGTAAATGGTAAGTATCTATCCTTTCTGATGGCTGAGTAATATTCCGTTGTGTATGTGTATATATACATATACACATATATGTGTGTGTGTGTGTGTGTATACACTACATCTTTATCCATTCATTTGTTGATGGACATCTCAGCTCTTTTCACAGCTTGGCTATTGTGGACATTGCTGTTACGAACTTTGCAGTACAAGTGCCCTTTGAGATCACTACATTTGTATCTTTGGGGTAAATACCTATTAGTGCAATTGCTGGTTTATAGGGTAGTTCTATTTTGAACGTCTTAAGGATCCTCCATACTGTTTTCCAGAGTGGCTGCACCAGCTTGCACTCCCACCAACAGTGTAGGGGGTTCCTCTTTTTTCACATCCTTGCCAACTTTTGTTGTTTCCTGTCTTGTTAATTTTAACCATTCTGACTAGTGTGAGATGGTATCTTGTGGTTTTGATTTGTATTTCCCTGATGCCAAGTGATATAGAGCATTTCTTTATGTGTCTGTTGGCAATTTGTATGTCTTCTTTGGAGAAAAGTCTGTTCATGTCTTCTGCCCATTTCTTGACCAGATTGTTTGTTTTTTTTGGGTGTTGAGTTTGGTAGGTTCTGTATAGATTTTGGATACTAGCTCTTTATCTGATACATCATTTGCAATATCTTCTCCCATTCTCTAAGTTGCCTTGTAGTTTTGTTGACTGTTTCCTTTGCTGTTCAGAAGCTTTTTATCTTGTTGAAGTCCCAGTAATTCATTTTTGCTTTTGTTTTCCTTGGCTTTGGAGACATGTCTAGGAAGCAGTTGCTGTGGCTAAGGTCGAAGAGGTTGCTGCCTGTGTTCTCTAGGATTTTGATGGATTCCTGTCTCACATTCCGGTCTTTCAAAAAGGATTAGATTTTGGGGTGCCTGGGTGGCTCAGTGGGTTAAAGCCTCTGCCTTCCGTTCAGGTCATGATCCTGGGGCCCTGGAATGGAGCCGGGCATAGGGCTCTCTGCTCAGCAGGGAGCCTGCTTCCTCCTTTCTCTTTGCCTGCCTCTATGCCTACTTGTGATCTCTGTCAAATAAATAAAATCTTAAAAAAAAAAAAAAAAGGATTAGATTTTAAGGATTTGGGAAACTGTTGAAGTTGATTTGGTTTATTTGGTAGACTGAGAGGCTTCATGGGTAAAAATTTTTTTTTTCCATTCAGAGAACATCCTGTCTAAAGTTAGAAATTTATCTCAATATGCTCAGGTGACAGGAGTGTTATTCTGAAGTTGAATAGGCTGTGAGAAATCATGCTATCTAATAAGTTGCTGGGAATGATTACTAATTGCTTAATTCTAGGGCTTTTTCATTATTTGGTATGAATGCCTTCTATTTCTTTAAAAAACATTTATTGAGTGTTACTATTGCCTTTAAATATTTATCCTTAACTAAGTGAAGAGTGACTTAGTGTTCCTACATACATGTTTTCTTTTTTCTATGTTTTATTATTGTTTCATTTGTCTCAGGATTTGTGTCACATGTACCCGTAAATGGTTCATGTGAGCAACTACTGTCTGACAACTACAGTGAAGGCTTCATTGCCTATGGAGACTATCCAGAAAGAGAGAGTTGAAAAGGACAGATTCAGGCAAGCTGTAGGCATTAAGATGGAATGGAAAGAGGAGTGGGAGGGATACACTGGTAGAACAGAAGATAATTCATATGCTGTGTGAATACTTCCCACCTCTTGCTTCATGGTACTGGTACTATCTGATACTATCCCCATTTTATAGGTGAAGAATACGTTTGTATTCTAGGTCACATAACTGTTAAGTGTATAGAGTCTGATGTCACATTTTCTGATTTTAAAAATTTTATATTATTTTCTCTGTAATATGTTTCCTCAAGGGCTTTATATTCTCAGTTTCTTGGCGGTCTTGCTATTGAGCTGCCATGCAACTGTTTAGGAGTTTGTTCCTTTCCCACAATGGTGTTAAATGAACTGCTACTAACTTGAGGAACTGAAGAGGCGAGGAAGTTCTTACCCCTTAACCTAAGGTGTGGCTTGAATCCTTCATATGATAAATTCCTTCATTGAAATGGTAAATGAGGGTTTGACACAGTAGCTTCATTTGAGAGCCCTAAATTAAAGCACCTTGATCCAGTTACTTCTTTTGTAATGTTTTTATTGACATATAATTTATGTACCTTAAAATTCAGCCATTTGAAGTATATATGCAGTTCCGTGGTTTCAGTATACTTATAGTGTCAGGCAGTCATCACCCTGATCTAAGTTTAGACTATTTTTATTACCCCCAAAAAAAACCCCCTACCCATCAGCAGTCTGTCTAATTCCTTGTCACTCCAGACCCTGTACATTTGCCTGCTTTAGACATTTCATGTAAGTGGAATCATATAATATGTAGCCTTTGTGTCTGATTTCTTTCATTTAGCATGTTTTCAGTTTTTATCAACATGTTACATGTATCAATACTTCATTCCTTTTATTGCTGAGTAATATTCCATTGTATGAATATGTTATATTCTGTTTATTCACCAGGTGATGGACTTCTGGATTCCTTCTACCTTTTGGCTATTATAAATAATACCTTCATAAGCACTGATGTACAAGTTTTTTGTTGTCTTTTTAAATATATTTATAAAACATTAAATATATATATTTAAAATATATTAAAACATAAAATTATATATAAATTTATAACAATTAAGTTTTACTTATAAAACTTATAAAATGTAAAATATATATAACATTAAGTTTTACCATTTTAACATGTGCGATTCAGTAACATTAAGTACATTCACAGTTACGTACAGCCATCACTCACCACTATCCATTTCCAGGATTTTTCATCATTCCAAACATATGCTTTGTAACTAATAAACAATAACTTCCTATTCACCTCTCCTACCTCTAGCCTTGGTAACTTACATTTTCTATCTCTATGAATTTGAATATTTTAGGTACCTAATATAAGTATAATAATATAGTATTTACTCTTTTGTGACTAGTTTATTTCACTTATCACTTGTCTTCAGAGTTCATCCAAGTTGCATCATCTGTCAGAATTTCCTTCCTTTTTAAGGCTGAGTAATAGTTTCATTGTATGTACATACCACATTTTTTTTTTTTAAAGATTTTATTTATTGACAGACAGAGATCACAAGCAGGCAGAGAGGCAGGCAGCAAGAGAGGAGGAAGCAGGCTCCCTGCTGAGCAGAGAGCCTGATGCAGGGCTCGATCCCAGGACCTTGGGATCATGACCTGAGCTGAAGGCAGAGGCTTTAACCCACTGAGCCACCCAAGCGCCCCTATATACCACATTTTGTTTACCCATCCATTGGTAGATATTTGGGTTGTTACCACTTTTGGCTATTGTGAATAATGTTGCTATGAATGTGGATGTAGATATAACTCTTTGAGTCCTTGTTTTTAGTTCTTTTGGATATATACCCAGAAGTGGAATTGCTAGATTATATGGTAATTCTCTATAACTTTTCAGTAACTGCCAGACTTTTTCCATACTGACTATTCGATTTTACATTCCCACCAGCACTGCACAAGGATTGTAATTTCTCCACATCCTTGTCCTTTTTTTGATACTGGCCATCTTAATGGGTATGAAATTTAGTGTGTCCTTTTGATATTAGCCATTATATGTTCACATCTTGTGAATGTGAAATGGGTATCTCATTGTGGTTTTGATTTGAACTTCCCTAATGGCGTGCTCACTTCAGCAGCACATATACTACAATTGGAATGAACTTCCCTAATGGCTAAAGATGTTGAATGTTTTTTCATGACTTATAGGTCATTTGTATATTTTTTTTTGAAGGAAGAAGAGTTGTCAGATGCCTTGGAAAGGTTAAATTAAGGTAAAGATTTGGATATTAGGCAGGAAGTGGGGAGCATAGCAAGAGTGTCCCTGTGGAGGGGTAGGGGTGAAAGAGGGAGGAGAAATGATGGGGAGTAAAAGAGGGGGAATTGAGGGGAAGATGAGGGAGAAATAGTGACATATATTGTTGAGAATTTTTTCCAGAAAGCTTTGTTGTGAAAGGAACAACCAAGACTTTGGTAACTAGGTGGAAAAGAAAGTTTGTGGTGTTGTTGATGTTGTTTCTAATGCCGATATTGAGCATATTGGAAAAGTGGAAGATAGGAGAGAGGGGATGATTGGTGGCACATGGCTTCACAGGAGTTCAGGGGAAGAGAGAAGACCCAGGTGAAGTTACCAGTGTGAAGATTAGAGAAAAGATACATAGATGTCTGTGCATAAAGGAAGGGCAGGAATGATGTCTGGAGATCATGGTAAGTTGCTTCTGTTTGTTTTTGGAGAGGGGCTGAGATCAAAGGGAAGAGAAGCCTGCTGGCCTATATTTTTTCTTTCAAGTCAGATGAGGTAAAGTGGCTGTGTAGGGGTTCTGAAGAATGTGGTGAATAGGAAATTTTCAGCCAGCATTGATGCCAAGCAGCTAGAGAAGATGGTGAATTTATGATAGCTTCATAAAGTTGTCTTAATTAATTTTCCCATGAAGTCTTTATTGAGCAGAGTATAGGAACAAAAGAAGACAGAATTGGTTAGATTAACCCAATGCTGAGAATGTGTAGCTTTAATGAGGCAGGAGGACAAAGAGTGACATTTAGGATGTTAAGAATGTGCTTAAGGTCTTAGACCATGGAGTTAAGACAGAGGACAAGAAATGAAGCGTCATTTTTGTTTCTTTTTTCTTGTAAATATTTGCTCATTATAGACCACAATAATACCCTCTCCCCCCCGCCCAAAAAAAGAAAAGAAAACAAGCGATATATTAAAACTGTCCTATAAGCACTCTACTTGAAATAAACATTTTAATAGCTTCACAGTGTTTGTGGAAAAGAGTGGGTGGGGAGTGAGGATAGTGTACTATTTCTCTAACACATACATGCTGTATGTTAGTTTTAAAACTGCCCGCTTTTTAACTTACTATATGTCATTAATATGATAAATATTTTCCATGTTATTAATTGTTTTTCAGCATTTTGAATTGTTGCTTGATACTCCATTTACTAATTTAAATCAGTTCCTCATTTTAAAACAGCTACAGTGTAGTTTTCATAGTCATAATAAGCACTACTTTGAACATGCTTTTAGCTGAATCATTTTACTCATTCTAAATTATTGCTGACTGAAAGTGTGTACATGTTAAAAAGGAATCCATAAATATTTAAATTGTTCAAGCAGTACATACAAATATAAGATGTAAATATACTCAAGGGTTACTGACTGATGCTATGTGCAAAGTAAATGTCCTTCCCATCTCATTTCTCTGAAGTAGCCACCTTGCACAATTTTGGTTTTTGTTTTAATAGATAATGACATACCTTTGACCCACTTTTAGTCCTTAGCAACTACTGTTTTCTTTCTGTCTATGAATTTGACTATTCTAGGTACCTCAAATAAGTATGGTTGGTACAGCATTTGTCTTTTTGTGATTGGCTTATTTCACATAGCATAATATCCTCAATATCCATTCATGTTGTAGATGTGTCAGTTTCTTTCTAAGGCTGAATGATACTCCATTTTCTGTATATACCCCATTTCATTATCTATTCACTGGAGTATATTTGGGTTGCTTCCACCTTTGGCTATTGTGAATAACGCTGTTACGAACATGGCTGTACACATATCTGTTCAATGTTCTAGTTCCTGCTTTCACTTCTTTCGGGTATAGAATCAGAAGTTGCAATTGTTGGATCATATGGTATTTCAATATTTTAATTTTTTTAAGAATAGTCATACTGTTTTCCATAGTGGCTACCCCATTTTACATTCCCACCAGCAGTGCACAGGGTTCCAGTTTCTTCACATCCTCACCAACACTTATTTTCTGTTTTTGTTCTTTGTGGTTTTTTTTTATAATAGCCATTTTAATAGGTTTGGTTTTAATAGACTTGACTTTTAAATTCTTCCAGACCTTCTTAAGAATAAATAGTTAATAAATCATATGTATGCATCATATACTTAACCAGCTGAACTATTAATATTTATGTTCAAATTAAGAGACAGTCATAAAGCCAAAAAGTTAAAAACAACTGTAATACCCATTAACTGATGAATGGATAAATAAAATGTAGTAGAGGGGTGCCTGGGTGGCTCCATCGGTTAAGTGTCCAACTCTTGATTTTGGCTCAGGTCTTACTCTCAGGGTCTTGAGATCAAGCCCCAAGCTAGGCGTGAAGCCTGTTTGGGATTTTCTTCTCCTCTCCTTCTGGCCTCCCCCTGCCCCAACTACCCCACTGTGTGCATGCTTAGTCTTGTGTGCTTGTGTTCTCTCTCGCGTGCGTGCGTGCACAAAAAGAAACAATAAAATGTATATACAGGCAGTGCAATATTATTTGGCAATAAAAATCATGTACTGATACATGCTAAAACATAGATAGACTTTGAAAGCATGGTAAGTGAAATAAACCAGACACAAAGACCACGTAAATAAGATTCCATATATAAGATGTCCAGAATTGGAGCACTGGCTGGCTTAATTGGGAGAGCATAGGATGCAACTCTTAATCTTGGGGTCATGATCATGGGGTCCCATGTTGGGTGTAGAAATTACTTAAAAATGAATAAACTTTAAAAAATAAAATGTCCAGAGTAGGTAAATGTCTTGAGACAGAAAGTAAATCAGTGGTTGTCAGAAGCTGGGAGCAGGGTGGGAGGAGTGGAGAGTGCTGATAAGGATATGGAGTTTGAATGCAGAAAGATATACATTTAAAAAAGGAGAGATGAACTAAGTCTTGTTTTCATCTCTTGTTTGGAGTATGTCCAATTAAAGTTTACATCAGTTTTTGAAATTATAGGGAAAAGAAGTTTTTAGAATATGGTTAGGGGAAAAACAATTTAGAGAATAGTATAGGGGCGCCTGGGAGGCTGTTAGTTAAGTGTCAAACTTCAGCTCAGGCCAAGAGATCAGGATCCTGGGATCAAGCCCTGCATCAGGTTCCCCATGAAGCGGGGAGCCTTTTTCTCCCTTTCACCTGCCCCACCATCCCCTGCTTGTGCTCTCTCTCTCAAATAAATAAATGAAATATTTAGAAAAGTGTAATATACAGGCCCCCCCACCCCCGCCATCGCAGGTTTTCTGTGACTTTAACTTTTAGGAACACAACATATATAATCTAGTTGTTTTTAAAAAATTATAATTTCAGGGGCGCCTGGGGGGGCTCAGTCATTAAGTGTCTGCCTTTGGCTCAGGTCATGATCCCAGGCTTCTGGGATTAAGCCCTGCATTGGGTTCCCTGCTCCACAGGAAGCCTGCTTCTCCTTTTCTCACTCCCCCTGATTGTGTTCCCACTCCCGCTGTCTCTCTGTCAAATAAATAAACTCCTTAAAAAAAAGTTATACTTTCATATGGATTTGTTTTATGGCTTATTCATAAAATAATTATGTACAGAATTTCAAATGGAATTTATTAATCCTAGAAGCAGTTAGAATCCAGGTTTAATTTGGTAGTGCTTGAAAATTCATATTCCCCCCCTTGCACCACCATGCCTTCTTAACTTTCATTGTCCAAATGCTTCCGTATGCTAGAAGTTCCCATTTGGCTGAAGAAGAAAAGTCTTATCCAGTTGCTAGCTTGAATAAGCATTAAACTAATGTCATATGAATGTAGTCACATTGTTTCCTTGCTATAATTCTAAAACAATGTGTGGGTTACAGTGCTTAGATCAGGTGATTTTTGCCACAGAACAAAATCTGTGGTGAGGGGATATTCTGTTTTGCCAGAACAAAATCTAGGTGAGGGGATATTCTATTATGTTTTATTTAGGTTTTGAAAATATGTCATTGATAGATCATCAGCAGTAACCTGTAGTATTATACTAACAAATACGGTTTTAGTGTCACAAAAGAGATCTGGGAAGAGATGCATTTCTGTTACTTTGCAAACCCGAAGCTTTGAATTTGTTTTGCCATGAGCCTTCTGAGCAAAATAAACAATTATTTTTCAGACTTAACTAGGATAAATGGACAAGGCCTGTACTTTTCTATTTTAGGACCTGCCTGAGTGTGCAGTACATTTCTACCAGTCTTTAGCTTGTGAAGTCAGTAAGAAGCCACCGTCACCAAAGAAGATTTTAAAAAACTGTAACCCACCCAATTATACTCCACCAGACAGGTGTCTTGCTTTTGAATGTTAGGTATTGCATAGTCAAAAATAGAAGGAAACTTGGGTTTGGGGAAGGAAAATTTTGTTTAAGAGCTAAGTGCCATAGAGTTTCTATCTTTTGTTAGGAACTTGAGCCTTATATGAATTATTTAACTTCACTATTTTCAACTGTTTTCCTGCTTTAGAAGTGCATTTGTAATGTTGAAGGTACGATAACTGAACTTTTTGAATACCTTGTTCAGAAGATAATGTTACTTTTAGTTACTTAATTTGTGAGAAATTCCTTTTACTACTTAGGTGGGAGCATTTTCTGGCTTCTTGCTCATGGTTGTACTGCGGGAGACCACGTTTGTGGTTCCCTGGGAGCAGCATCAAAGAATCCAATAGCAGCTGTATCAACAGGGATGTGCTTGTACATTATTGTGATTTAAAAATGTTGAGGGGTGGGCATTTTCCCCACAATACTGACTTTGTTGTATGGAATAGTAAGGGATTTGGCACAGTTACTTCAAAAAGAAACCAAGGGTTTTTGCACTGAAAAATTGGAAAAATTCTAATTCTTTATTTATTTTGTAGAAGAGTTCTGTCTCATGCAATGGTGTTTTCAGTTCATTTACATACTTTATCATTAAAAATATAGCATTTAAAAAATACAGCATTTACTCATTTTCTTTTTTTTCATGGTTGCAAACAATCTTCCAAATTCTAACAGCCTCTCTCATACATTTTGGCCAGAAGATAATAGATAAAACCCATTCTTCATCAGCTATAGGCCTGAACCATTTCTCAGCAGCTGACTTGAAATCTCTTTCCCTCATTTTCTCCTCCAACACTTTGGTGACTATATAGCAAAATAACAAAATGTTTCTTGCGTGGTTGTTATTTTCTTGTCCTTATGAATTTGTAGTAGCTTTGTTAAGAAAACTCTCAAGTTTGATCACTACATTTGTGTTGAATATGATCCCAAGTGCTTACATTTTCATTTAATTCCTTCCTCTTAAGAGGGCAGCGCTTTAGTAAACTTATACTACTTGGGGTGCCCGGGTAGCTCAGTCAGTTAAGCATTTGCCTTCAGCTCAGGTCATGATCCCGAGGTCCTGGGATTGAGTCCCGTATTGGGATCCCTGCTCACTGGGGAGTCTGCTTCTCTTTCTCCCTCTGCCTGCTGTTCCCCTTGCTTATGTTCTCTCTCTGTCAAATAAATAAAATCTTTTTAAAAATTGATACATTTAAACTAATATTTTTGGAATCCTATCAGTAGGGGAGATTTATATGGTCCTATTGAGAGGATGTGGAATGGGAGTAAATTATTTTTCTCAAAACCACCTACACACACAAAAATTTGATAAAATCTTGGTTCCCTGATGATAGTAGTATACTATCTTTTTGGCTGCTTTCAAGAATTTTAGAAATTACCTGGTTGAATTGTGGATTTTTATTTGTATAGATTTTTTTAATGTATTGAATATTTAAATTATGAAGAGTGAAATTTCAGCTTTTGAGAATTCTGAGGGAATTAGTTATTTTAAGTGGCTATTTCATGGCTAAAAATCAATTTATAACATTTGAAAGTTTTTTAAAAAATGTATTCTTTTAAATATACAAACAAAATTTATTTTGTGTTTAATTTTCTCTTTAAATGTAGTAGACTGAGCATAACTGCTTGATGATTTACTTGATACTGTTGTATTGTTTTGCTTTAATATATAAGGCAGTGATGCCATTAGAGCTTTTTTGTTCCTCTAACATTAATTGGACGCTATAAGCCAGGTACTCCTCTAGGTGTTATATTTGTATAACTTATGTGCTCAGTATTCCCATATTGCAGTACTTTGAATTCTTGGCAGAATTTTATGATTTCTCCTCCTTGTCACTATTTAGCATAATATTAGGTATATAAATTCTAGAACCTGACTGCTGAAGTTTGAATCTTGGCTCTAGTACTTGATAAATGGTCATAAGCTGTGTAACTCCTCTTTGCCTCACCTTCTGCATATGTAAACTGGGGCCAGTGATGATTGTGGTTACTTCATGGGGTTATTGTGAGAATTAGAAAAACGCAGGCATAAGAGTTTGGAACTGCCTGGTACAAAGATAGTGCTATATAAACTGTTAGTCATGACTACTACCACAAATAGTGCTATTACTGTGACTTTTCTTCAGTGCTGTCAGCTTGCTTGCCCTGTTTTCTCTTTTTAAATTTCTTTAATCTTAGAAAACATAACTAAGCTTATTAGAACTAAATGCAAAACAAGAGTAAATTGCATGAAACCTGAGATTCCCTTTCAAGCAGATAAAGTGCCTTGTATGCCTTGGCATTATGTTTTGGCTGCTGAGAACCTTCTTTTAGTAGACACAACCTTTAACAGGCGATGCTTATAAGTGAATCTTGAATAAGAAAAAATAAGTAAAATTGATCTATTAAGGACTTGTTTTTTAGGGAAAAAGATCTTGAAGAAGCTCTGGAAGCAGGAGGTTGTGATCTTGAAACTTTGAGAAATATAATTCAAGGGAGACCACTGCCTGCTGATCTGAGGGCCAAAGTTTGGAAGGTAACTGGAAACTAAAACAAGATGTAATCACTTAAGAATAACATTTGAGAATTTTTGTGTTCACTTGTTTAAGTTGCAGAAAACTATGAGCATGCTGCATCTCAGTAATTTATTGAACAGAACAGCTTGCTGAAATGTGTATTTCTGTCATGTTTGGTTATTTAATAATTTAGGTTTTGGAAGGCAATGTTTTTCTTTTGTAGTTATTAGAAATGATGTTTATGAAGATTGTTAAATGAAATGGGACAATGCAGCCAATGAGTAAAATAGGATTTATAATTGCAGCTGGAATTACCTTAGCTATGTTAAAGACAAGATGGGGAGGGTATATAGGTCTTTCTGGGTGTTAGAATTACAGGATATTTTACTTTGCTTTATTTTCCTCTTCAGCTGTTCTCCAATGCATGTGTATTACCATTTTTTTTTAATTTAAATTAAGATTTTGTTGATTGCAAAAGAAATATCCATCTTTGTTAAAACATATAAGCATAGGATAAGATGAAAATGATCTGCTACCACCTATAGGTAAAACACATAATTATGTCTTGGTATATATCTTTTTATTTTTTATTCTCTGCACATATATATGTAACAGAAATGGAATTATAACTGTATATAAAATTCTGAATGTTTTATTATAGAAATTTAAAACACAAAAGTAGAGACTTGTCTAATGAACCCCCATGACCTGTCACTTAGCTTTGTTAACATTTGGCCGGTCTTGTTTGATTAGTATCTCCATCTTTTCCTCCCCACTCCACCTGCTGGATTATTTTAAAGCAAATCCTTGGTAGCACACTGAAGCACTTTACTATGAAAGTCTAGAAGATAAAGACTCTTTTAAAATAAACATAATACCATTAAACTGAAAAAAACCCAGTGAATCCTTAATGTGTCCTCACATATCTGAAGGAACGGGGGCTCTTTCTGGGGTATCTTTTATAAGGACACTAATTCTATTATGAGGGCTCCACCCTCATGACCTAATCACCTCCCTAAGGCCTCACTTCTGTATAACATCATATTGGGGATTAGGTTTCAACAATGAATTTTGAGGGCAGGGGACACAAACATTCAATCTATAGCATTGGTGATGTTTGCTTGAAATAAATGTTATTCATTGGATTGATATGAAGTAGTAAAATTTAATGTACACACTTAAAATAAGTGTGTTCATTGTGGTATGGCTTAAGGGATCAAGGATCAGCATTTGGTGGAGCATAAATATATTACTTTGTAATCTTAGAAGTATGCATTATTATTTCTAAATTCAGGACTTTCCATTATTACAGCATTTTTTCCAAGAATGGAAAATGGCATATGAAGCTAGTTGCTTTTATCTTTCTTCCAGATTGCTCTAAATGTTGCAGGAAAAGGTGATAGTTTGGCATCATGGGATGGTATTTTAGACTTGCCAGAACAGAATGCTATTCACAAAGATTGTCTTGAGTTTATTGGTAAGTTTAATAATTGTTTTCAAACAGTGAAAATTTTGAAAATACTATTTTGAGGTAGAGGAGTAACTCCTTTAGAATCATCTTGTTATAATTTGGGTTATGTTGTATTTGTGAAGGACTGCTAAATAGTTTTAGAATGTCTTTTTTGAAATTCTCATGAAATAATGTCTAGTATTTTTAAGAAAGAGAGTCCAATTTCCAGGGTTTTTTAAAAATAGTTCTTCAGGTACCTTTACAGTTTTAAAATTGTTTTTGTGTGTGTGTGAAGATCTGTATAATTGTCTATAGTCTCCACGTTAAAGGGGTCTGCATTCCAAAAGTTTATCTATACATCATAGGTAATGATCTGCTGTGAAAAAACTATTGTAAGTCATGGGTGAAAGGTTTCTAATCACTCCACAAGGTCTTTTTCATGAGTAAATGAATTTAGTTTATATTTTTAAATTTATCTACAGTTTTTGGTGTCTTTCTGTTACTCTTTTCATCACATTTTAGTTAAGCTTTGATTAGATAGGCTTTTGTGTACTAACCACAACAGAAACATTGCTGGTGTGTGCAAAGGAAAGGGAATTTGGTGGTAGAGAATGGATGACCTTCCATGACAAAGTTATAGAGGCAGCTTCCGGTTATGGGGTAGATGCTAATCTGTTGCTTAGAAAAAACCTTTTTGCTTTCCTGGAATATGGGTTAAGCCTATCTTTCTTATCTCTCTACTTCAGATTATCCATTCTTATGTTCAACATATACATAGGTCAAGTATTATTAAGTTGAGTTAGTAAATACTGAATAGCTAGTAAATACTGGATAAATATGAGGAAACATGTACTTTCATGTAGTTTTATTTTGTCCTTGTCACACGCTAGATATACTAAGATAGTATCGTATGTTTGTTAACAAGTGTTATGTGCAATAATGGAGTCTCTGACACGACCTTGGTAACTTATTTTTGACACTTATTTTCCAGAACAGCTTTCAGTGCCAGAAGAGAAGGCAACAGAATTACTTTTGGATATTGAATCTGTAATTACCTTTTACTGTAAATCACGTAACATTAAATACAGCACGTCTCTTAGCTGGATACATCTGCTGAAGCCATTGGTGCATCTTCAACTGCCTCGCAGTGATTTATACAACTGCTTTTATGCTATCATGAATAAGTACATTCCCAGGTAAAATGTGATTTAGTTATCCTAGTTTTAAAAATGAGTAAAAGTCTAGTTTGCTTTGAATTAAAGTTGTAAGATTTACTTTGGTGGTGAAGAGGTTCAAATAATTTTTAGGGTTGTTTGGAGTCTTAATGGTAATTTGACTTTATTTTTGTGGTTGTAGACATTTTTAAAATTTATGAATTTTAAGAATTTATGCTTGTAGAGTTTATGCCAATTTTTTGGTAATATCCCTATTTTAATTTCTTTCCTTATAAAATAAAAATAACATTATAATGGCAACATGGAAAGTAAAATTTTTGGAGTGCTTCCTTAAGTGAGGTGCTGGCATTACAGCTTGAATGTAATCTTAGATAAGCAGGTATTAAACAAGTGATTAAAAGTATGCTGAGTGTTAGGAAGATGAAATATAGAATGCTATGGGAATTTTTTTTTCCAGTGGGAGGAGCAGAGGGAGAGGGAGAGAGAGAATCTCCACACTGGGCGTGGAGCCTGACATAGGGCTTGATCTCAACAACCCTGAGATCATGACAGGAGTCGAAATCAAGAGTTGGACAATTCAACGACCTAACCGCCACCCAGGTGCCTCTAGATTGCTATGGGAATATCTAATGGGAGTGACCTAATTTGCCCTGGAGGTCAGAGATGGCCTTCTTGTGCAAGTGACATTTAGGCTGTAGTTGTTTAGATGGTTGTAGTAGTGATGGTGTGGGGGGCAGGTAGGGAGGGTGGGGAGGGAATACAGGGGCTGCACTCACGAGGCCAGAAAGAATTTTTGTAGTTCCTAGTGCTATGGCTCTGGTAGTCAGGAATTCACAGCCAAAAGGAACTTTTGATCAGTGGTTTGGCTGCACAGTGAACCTTGAATGCATATTGGAATCATTGAAGGGGCTCTGAAAAATCCTGATGCCTGTTTTTTGTACCTGATTATCAAATCTCTGAGGAGGGTACCCAGGCATCATTGTTTTTTCAGCGCTTCTCAACTGACTGCAAAATGTAACCAAAGTAGAGATCTACTATTCTGGAGCTTGGTAGTTAAATGACTACTATTTTTTATTGTTTTCTGTGATACGCATTATACTAAATGCAAGTGCTTTTTGTGTTTTCTCATTTAAACAATGGCCACTAAAGGGTGGGTATCCTGATTTACAACTACAAAAACTGAGGCAAAGAAAGAGAGATTAAACACCTACACAGGATTACACTTCTGGTATATGTTTGAGTCAAGATTTGAACCTAAGTTTGGATGGACTCCTGTGCTTTAACTAACACAGTTATTCACCCTGATTGCTTGTTAGAATCAACTGAAGAATTTTTTCTTTAATAGTTTAATATATTATATACATATAAAATGCATCTGTTTAGTGTATACAATACATTGGTTTTTAGTGTAGTCACAGAGTTGTGCCACCCTAACCACAATCATTTTTAGAACATTTTCATCACTCCAGGAAGGAACCCCATTCCTGTTAGTAGTCAGCTTTCCAATTTCTCCCAACACTCTTAGCCGTAGGCAACCACAAATCTTTCTGTGGATTTATACCATATTTTACCACATGTACCACATTTTATTTAGTTATTTTATTTATTTACATACTTTATTTACAACAGTGAATGGACATTTGGATTATTTTTACTTTTTGGCTCTTATGAATATGCTGCTGTGAATATTTGTGTACAGATTTTTGTGTGGACACATAATTCATTTCTCTAGGGTATGTACTGAGAAGTGGAATTGCTGAATTATATGGTGACTATATGTTTTACCTTTTGAGGAATTGCCAGCCTTTTCCACAACTGTATCATTTTACGTTCCTATCAGTAGTGAATGAAGATCCCAGTTTTTCCTCATTCCTGTCAACATTTAAAAAAAAAATTATTGTACCTAAACTAATGAGTGTGAATTGGTATCTCTTTATGGTTTTGCTTTGCATTGCCCTGATAGTCAATGATGTTAAGCACCTTTCATGCGCTTATTGGCAGTTTGTATATCTTCTTTGGAGAAATGTCTGTTTAGCCAAAGAACTGTGAAAACATGTGAGTCCTTGAAGTTTCAACTGTGAACAGACGAAATAGAGCCTAGGCATGTTTTTTTAAAAACTCCCCAGGTGTTCTAATGTACAGCAGGGTAGACAACCTCTGTGCTACCTTGAAGCCATAGTGCTTCATGTAAGTAAAATAGTCCCAGAGATGCCAAGAGACAGGCCTACTACAGTCATGGTAGAGCTGAGCCTGGAATTCATATTTGTGAGTCATGCTAAGTCTCTCAATTGCTTATATTTTAGCTTATATTTTACCACCATTCAGTGTAACAAAGCTAGTGATATCAAGGGACATGATGTTCCAACTTTTTCTCTAGAGGATATTGGTGGTGATAGGTAGTAATATTGTGGGAGATGGCTTTACATTGAACCGTGTAATACACTGTCTTAGGTTCCTCCAGTTACTTTCTGTGAGTTTCAGCTGTAATATAGCACTCCAGCTAGGGTCAGCGTTAATGCCCCTGGATAGAACACAGCCCCACAAAATGCTGCTAGAAGAACTCCACTGTAACATATCTTCTTATTACAGATTCAGTATAACTTGTGTAGAATCCTGTCAAGCACAGTGCCTTGCAATAATAGTACACAGCTATTAAATGAATAGATGCTGTTGCAATGGCTGACTCCCTGAGAGGTCCTGCTAGAGGCACAAACTGGCAGTTGTTTCTACATTTTTATGTCCTTACACAACTTACTCTTTCTGTGTTTTGCCTTAGCAGTCAGTTGCCTTGCATTTATAGAATGGGGAGAGTATTCAGACAAAGGAGGGGGTAATCTTGCCAGTTTGAATTCAGTTCTGTCTCTGGGCATCTGAATTAATAACCTAGGGCTTTCTCTACAAAACTTCCCTGTCGTTTACAGTATCAAAAAGTGGTAGATAGAAGTTCATTCCAAATCCTTGCATTCATCTCAGATCTTGGTTTTATTGAAATTATTTTTCAATATTCCCACTTAAATAGCATTTGACAGCATTCTTTATCGGAATGCTTTTATGTCAAAATTGTGACCTTCATTTCATTAGCTTTTTCACATGAAGGCTTTTACTTTATTTCAATTTCTTTACAATTCGGGTTTTTTTAGAGACTGTACCCATTACCAAAATGCCACTTGCTGAGATACCAAATTATGTATAGTGAAGAGTAGTATGGCATGGTAGTTTAACGCAGTTTCTGTGTAGAGGTCTTAGCTGACTTCTTAACTGTGTGACCTTGGGTAAGCTCCTTATCCACAACTAAGCCTCAGTTTTCTCATCTGTAAAATGAGGGAAAAATTTGTAACTATAATAGGGTTGCTTTGTAAGGATAAAATCAGATAACATTGTAGAGTGCCTGTTACAGTGTCTGGCACATGGTATTTTCTCAATAAATACTTTTATTGAGATGGCCTGTAGTTTGAGTTGCTTACATTTTTATTGATTCATTAGACACAAGGGAAGAAGAAAAGAAGTAGTACACTTGCTCCGTAAAGTTTTTCGTACCTCTTGGAGTTCATTCTGATCACTAGTACCCAGGCCACTTCAACAACTTCTAATGCTCTGGTCCAGTATTTTGTTCATCTGTGGCCATTTCCCCCTTTTGCCTTTGTTAAAGGTCATCCGTACATTGAGTATGTTAACTGTGGAGCTAACCTGAAGCCTTTCTAGGAGTTTCCTCTTACTTGGTAGGGAAGAAGAGGGCTGGACTAATTTGGAACTCTATAGGTATCCTTTTGGGATCCAGAACTTATCAGAATAACCTAAATGGTCCTGCTGTTTTCAGTGGTCCCTCCAGTTCTTCCATTTGAGTGCTACCTGGAGAGAGTCTCCCTGGAGTTGGCTGTAGACCTGCTGTCTCTACAAACTTTCTGTCAAGTCAAGTATATTAGGTGTTCTGAACCTGATTGTATCAGATAGGCTTGTTATGAATGCTGTGGTGGTCAGGTGTTTTGGGGGTGAGGGGAGGAGGTGGGTATTGCAGGAGGACTGGTTACTAATATAACCATTTCTGACCCATTAATCTAAACATCTTGCTTCTCTTCTCTTTTAGGGATTGTTCTCTGAAGGGAAGACCATTTCATCTTTTCCGATTACTCATCCAGTACCATGAGCCTGAACTTTGTTCTTTTCTTGATACAAAGAAAATTACTCCAGACTCCTATGCACTCAACTGGGTAATAAAGTGAAAGTAGGAACACTTAATGAAAAATAGCTTTCTATTAAACTATAGTTAGGTTTTTTCTTTTCCCAAGGGGGAGAAAGAAAAGTACTAAATTATAGACCTTTACTACTTAAACCAAAGGAGTAAAATTTTTGGCACTTCAAAAATTTCTTTTTTAGCTCTTAACTGTGTTCAGAGTGTTTAAAATGAAGTTTAACCTTTTGTTGTTTTATATACATCTCACATATATTACATATGTATGTGCTATATACAGTGTGAGTAGATGAATATAATACGTGCAAATATATGCATGTGATATATGTAAATATGTGATATGTATCAGTTTAAAACTTAGTGTGATTAAATTTTTGATGCTGTGTATAAGAATTGATATCTAATCATAAGGAAAATGTCTTAAGATTGCCAAATGATCAGTATAAAAATATAAAGTACGTCTCAGCTCTGTTATTCTTTATTTTATTTTCAGTGGGAAGTTTTTTTATTCTAGGTCAGTGGTTTTCAGACCTTTTGGTGTCAGGACCTCTTATACTCAATATCTATTGAGGATCCATAGTTTATATGGATTATGTTGGTTAGAAATTAAAACTAAGAAATTTAAAATATTAATTCATTTAGAAATAGTGGTAAATCTATTACATGTTAGCATAAATGGCCTGTTTTTCTAATGCTAAATAACTGTATTTTCCAAAAGAAAATTAGTGAGAATAGTGGCATTGTTTTATATTTTTGTGAATCTTAGTATCTGGCTAGATCACAGGTAGGTAGATTCTCATACCTGCTTCTTTATTCATTCTGTGATGATACTACAGTTCGTGTAGCCTCTGGAAAAGTATTGCTATTTGTGAGAGAATGAGTATGAAAAAGGCAATTAAAGTTTCTGATTATTATGAAAATAGTTTTGACCTCATGGACTCCCCTGTAAATACTCTTGGGGACTTAGACTATGCTTTGTGAAACTCTTTTCTAGATTAACTTGATCATTTTTCTAAAACAGTGATTGGGTGCTAGAAGAATGAATATTAAAAAATTAAACATATTCCTTGATCATGTCTTAACCTAACTTTTCTTCAGAAAGGATTTCTTTCTGCCACTTACTGTGTGATTTAAGACACTTAGCCTCTGAGCCTCAATTTCTTTATCTGTAAAATGGGAATAATAATAATACCTGTCTCAGAGGATGATAGGATAAGTAAATCAAGAAATGGTACTTAGAGAATTCTAATTGGTTTCAATCTAGCATATTCAATCTCAGACTACAGCAGCCTACCCTTTAGTTCTTAGCCAGTCTTGTCGCTTTGAGTTAAAATAATAAAATACCTGTAAAATTATGATTTCTCTGAGATACATGTATTGCCTTTCAATGTACTTATTTGTGTTGAAGTAAAAAACGATTTCTTTTGAGCATTCTGGTATCTGTAACAGAGGTCTCTCCTGTCACTTCTGCCATTTCTGTTGTCAGATCTCTGAATTAGTCCTCAGTGCTGGTAGCAGATTTTTAACGAAGTACTAAAACAGCTGTTCTGTCTTCAGTGTGTGCACCAAATAGTTTGTTTTTGCTACAAGTATCATGTCTATGGAATGGAGTCTTTTTTTTTTTTTTAATTGTGAGGTGAAACTGTCAAAACCAATTCCTAAATCTCATTGAGAACCTGTAACTGTGAGCAGTGCAGTGATAGCTGTAGTTTGCCTACATGAGTTTAACAGTGATCATATATTGTGATTCTATTTGTATTTATATCTTTGGTATTTGTAATAGTAATCTTATTTATAATAGTAATTTTTAAAAGAACAAAAAACATTAGTATCATTGTGTACTTTGAAAACTTTGTTGTCAAGTATAATGGCAGTTAGCTGGCTGTGGAGTATCAGGTCACTTTTCTAGTGCAAATACCACCACTTGCTACCTCTGTGAGCTTGGGAAGGTTATTTAATACCAGTCTATTTCCTCACCTATAAACTGGGGATAAAAATATCAACTTTGAAGACCTGTTATGAGACTATTTAAAATAAGTGATAGTGGGGCGCCTGGGTGGCTCAGTGGGTTAAGCCGCTGCCTTCGGCTCAGGTCATGATCTCAGGGTCCTGGGATCGAGTCCCGCGTCGGGCTCTCTGCTCAGCAGGGAGCCTGCTTCCCTTCCTCTCTCTCTGCCTGCCTCTCTGCCTACTTGTGATCTCTCTCTGTCAAATAAATAAATAAAATCTTTAAAAAAAAAAAAAAAAAAAATAAAAAAAAATAAAATAAAATAAGTGATAGCTAATAAAGGATATGTGACAGTAGGTTACTCTAGGTTAATTATCTCTCTCTTCCCAACAATGGTAGAAGAAAGGTAGCAGTATTCCTTTTTTTTTTTTTTTTAAAGAAGTAGAAGTGGAAGTTTTAGAGGTTAAGTAATGTGCCTTAATTCACACAGCTAGTAAGTGGCTTCATTGTGCCTTGAATCCAGATATTCTGTCTTTGCATTATATACAGTAAAATTAAGCTACACATTATGTATCAGGTGCAGATAATTTGACATAATGTTACTTACACATATGCTTTCATACTTTGAAAAGAACAGGTCATTTCCAGTGGTTTATGTCTCATTTCATTTCCTGATTACAGCTTGGAAGCCTTTTTGCATGTTACTGTTCCATTGAAGTCACTCAGGCAATATGGGATGGATATCTACAACAAGCAGATCCATTTTTTATTTATTTCTTAATGTTAATAATCCTTGTTAATGCAAAGTAAGTATCCTGTTGCTTAGATTTTTCTCCTTTGTATTCTCAAGGTGCTCTGTTAATATTTAACTCAAATTCATTTGTTTTTCTTTTACAGAGAAGTTATTTTAGCACAGGAGTCAGACAGCAAAGAAGAAGTTATCCGTAAGTATCACTTACTGTAGAAAAAATATTTCAAGTCACTTTATTTTCTAAAACTCAGGTTCATCTTTAAAAGATTAGTCTACAGAATTCTGAGGTTTCATTCAACTCATACACACTGTAGGTGCAAACCTTAAGGACTATTTTCCTTCAATTTTGCCATCCTCTTTCATTTCTTCCATGTTTTTTCACTCTTTCAGTTCCCTTTCTTAAACTGGTATTTTGGTTTCATTATTCATTATCAGATGCCCTCCTCTCTTTCCCTTCTTCCCCTCTTTCTTTCTTAATTTATCTTTGAGTACTCAGATTTCACAATTATTTCCATTGTGGAAATTTGATTCTTTTTGGTTCTCCCCATTCTAGCACTCACACAGATTAAGTTACTTCCTTTCTATGTTGCCGCCACTTTGTATATTTGTATTACAGTGTTTATCTTCCTACATTATAACGATTTATTATCACACAAGACAGAGTTCCTTAGTCAGGAACTACATTTTTTATTTCCAGAGGCTGTGGCCCTTAGTATATGTTAAATAACAATACTGCCATCCAGGCTAATGAATTTGATTTGATTACTTGAACCTATCTTTCATTAACAGCAGAATTGCATTAACAGTTCAGCTCTTTTGGGAACTCTGGTTCTCCTTAAACAGTTTTATTTTTATTTATTATTTTTTAAAAATATTTATTTATTTATTTATTTGACAGAGAGAGATCACAAGCAGACAGAGAGGCAGGCAGAGAGAGAGGAGGAAGCAGGCTCCCTGCAGAGCAGAGAGCCCGATGCGGGCCTCGATCCCAGGACCCTGAGATCATGACCCGAGCCGAAGGCAGCGGCTTAACCCACTGAGCCACCCAGGCGCCCCTCCTTAAACAGTTTTAAAGGCATCACTGTTAAGATTCCATTTATGTAGTTTTTATTATGTTGAAAATACTCTAGCTTTGATATGTAAATAATGTTCATGATTGTATTAATCACAATGTTTTCAATATTCTCATATCTATAATCCTTTTTCAGAGTTCTTGGAGAACACTCCATCCAGTTTGAATCTAGAAGATACAGAAGATCTTTTCTCTCTGGCTCAGTATTATTGCAGTAAAACACCAGCTTCTTTTAGAAAGGTAGAAAACGAAATTACCAGCTTCAGTATTTCATATTTAGTACATTGTTTTATTGTTTGTGTTGTGTCCACTTCAGTTAAAATCCTCTAGCTTGTCACTCTTTTCTTTCTTTTTATGTATTGCAGTTTTGTGTGATTTTTCACTGTAAATACTCTTCCTACTAGAGGAACAGACAAATTTAGAAAGATAGTATAACGATATGCTAGCAATTCTTTAATTTTTTCTTTGATTATTACTTTTGATCATGAGAAAATTGAGGTAGTTCTTGTTAGTGCTTTCTTGACTTTAAAAATTTCCAAAATCTGATGGAGGATATATATTTATGCCTCCTTTATCTGGAGTTCAGCTTTGTGCAGTTTTAATGATGCAGAGCTGTCTCGTGAACAAAAGGGGTAACTTAGCTGCATAGAGACTTAGAACCTTTCTCAAGTGCTTTAAAGTGAAGGGACACCCAGATTAGAAACATGCTGGTATGAGCTCCTAGAAAATAAAACTCCAAGAAGCAAAAGCCAATAGTGGAGGAGGCACGGAAGTACCGTTTATAAAGTAAATGGGTTTGTTTGTGACTTCAGGTGGCTATGAAAGCATTATTGTCTTTTATTTATTTTTTTAAGGCATTCCATGAATGATCACTAGTTGCTGGTTATATCACTGAAACATCAAGATGAGGTTAAATTATGTTCAGTGTAATATGTTTCAGAAAGCAGACAAGAAAAATCTTTTAAAAACATTTCCCCCGAAACTAATTAAAAAAGAAATTCATTTCTGGGGATAATTTCAGCTGTTTTAATAATTGCCTTATGTAGACCACCTCAGTTCCTAACAATGTCAGACAAGTCAGATGACAGGGTAGTGGTTAGGATGCTGGATGAAAAAGAAGTCTTATTCCTTTTCAGTCTTTTAAGAGGAACAGCTTTTATTCTTCAGACATAATAAATAATATGCATTCGCAATTGCTAATTAAATCAGGCTGTAGATCAGTGTATTATATAATTTTTGCCTTTTATTATGTTAAAGTATGGAAAGTCATAACCATTTTTTTTAATTCAGTGTTTACAGTTCATATTATAGAAACTAGCTGTGTAGAATGTTTTATTTTTTCATAGTCTTTTATTTTGTGTAAACTGTGACAGGGACTTTGTATATAGCCTTGTGGCCTTTGCGTCAATATTTGAGATGATATAATACTAAGTTTTAAAAGTCACATGACTCAGGAGTGTTAAACGTATTTATTTTACCTTTCATCATGGTTTATTAAGAATATTTTTTGGAAGAAAGATTAATTTTGTTTTTCTTTGTGATATTTTAAACATTTCTCTTCAAACAGGATAATCACCATCTATTTGGTAGTACTCTGTTGGGAATTAAGGATGATGATGCAGATCTCAGTCAGGCTCTTTGTCTGGCCATCTCCGTGTCAGAGATCCTTCAAGCAAATCAGCTTCAAGGGGTAAATAAAGAAAACCCACAGTTTGTCATAGGAATGCCCCTTTTAAATGCAAGGGACCAGCATTTTCACCCTGTTTGTGGCTTCCCGCAAAATTAATTTACTGAAACCATGTAGCTGTTTTGTTTTTTTGAATGATTAATGTGTTTAATCTGTGTGCTCATTTTAAAACTGCCGGCTTGTGTGTTATTTTAGTTGTCAGGATTCTGGGCAATTATTCTTTGGCAATTATAAATTGCCAAATCTTTTTTCATATTTTAACAAAGCAGCTGAGTACTGTATAAAGTACTTAAAAAAGTGAATTTAGCATATAATGGTTAAATTCTCATAATTATACAGCTAATTGAATTAGATGGTCTAATGCCATAGAGCATATAACAAAGGAAAATTGAGGATATACCATAATTTTCTGTCTGCTACTATCTTCAGAAAAATCTCATGAGCCAGTTTTTTCAGTGTATGTTCTTTATTACTAGTAGTGCAACAGTTAACCATGGGCTGTTGTAGTGTATTTTCGAGATGGAAGGAAGAAGAAGGGACATGGAAGGGCAGGCATTTTATAATAGATTTTTTTAAAAACAAATATTTACATGTTTTTCCTATTAGAACTAGTATTTTTGTTTTTAAAGGTTTTATTTATTTGAGAGAGAGAGTGAGTGAGTACGAGTGGGGAAGGGACAGAGGGAGAAGCAAGACTCCCTGCTGAGCAGGGAGCCTGATGTGGGGCCCAATTCCAGGACCCCAAGATCATGACCTGAGCCAAAGGCAGAGGCTTAACTGACTGAGCCATCCAGGCACCCCTTATTGGAACTAGTATTAAAAACAAATGAAAACCTATAATCCAGTTTAAAGATCCTCCTGTGAGTTTCTTCAGGTCATACTGGCATTGCAGCATTGCAGAACTTCCTCTCATCCCCAAGATGTTTAGTTCTTACATGAATTGAATTGCTGCCAACTTGTGGATTTATTTGCAGAAATAGTAATTGTATCTAGATCTTTGTTTATAACTGTGTAGTTTTTAAATATATATGTAACATGATACACATTAAAATTTTAAATTCTGATACAGTTTTATAGCTCATACTGACATTCTTGTGCTACATATTTTAAGACTTCCTAGTCAAGAACAGTATATATAAAGTTTTAACTGTTGAAAATGAATATGGTCGTTTAAGATCTTGAGGTTATTTTCTTGCATCGCTTCTAACTGGGTCCTAATTCTGTGAGATCTGTTTGTTTTTTTTCTTTCTTTAAAACCTGTTCCCTCTCCTTTGGCTAATTGTAACGTTATATTGTGTAAAATGTGACCCTCATGGCAAATTTCAGTATGTCAAATGTTGTTTTCCTCTTAGGAAGGAGTCCGGTTCTTTGTGGTGGATTGTCGTCCTGCAGAACAGTATAATGCTGGGCACTTATCAACTGCTTTCCACTTAGATTCAGATCTGGTTAGTATAAATGCTAGTTAAAGTTTTTTATGAAGTAAGAGAATAAATAGGGTTTTTTTTCCTTTAGTTCATGAATAAATATACATGTACCAGATTGGGGACATTTTCTTTTTGCTCAAAGAGGGGTCTCTGCCTTTATAACAAAAGTACTGTTTTCAGGTTTCCTTTTCACCAGCTCACTCTGGGTATGAGAAAGGGTAGATGGAAGCAGTTAACTGTGGCTTGCTATTGCCTACCATTGTTATGTCAGTAAATTCTGAACTTCTTACTGTGAGTCGTCTGATGTAGCACTTAGCATAGTGCCTTGCATCTAGTAAGTATTCTATAAATATAAGCTCTTACTATAATTAGGTTATTGTTTTAAAACTTTTTACTATAAGCCTTTTTCTCATTATGAATATTTATGCATATAATAAACTAATATTTAATGAGAGTAGTATCTGGCCTATCAGTGCTCACTTGTTAAAATTGCTTTTCAAGGGTCACTTTAATTAAAAGAGTAGACGAAATAAATATTAAATATTGTCGGAAATACTTAGAGTGGGATAGACATAACTTAAACCGTTCTTGGTTATAAGAGCCTCAGGGATGGAGAAGACCGAAGGAGGTTGTAACCCTTTTTGCTAACTATTTGATCTGCCCTTCTTCCCATCGCATCTGAAAAAGGTGACAATGAGGGGTTTAGGTGGTGTTGAAAGGAAACTTAATGGAAAATAGAGGTAGAACAATTCAGACAGTTTTGAGTGCTTTAAGTAAGGAAGGTGATCAAGCTTGGTTTGCATCCTGAAAGTGAACCCTGAGCTTTTCTCATCCTTGATTTGTCTAGGAGGAGTTAGATGGTCCTTTGTTTATGCTTCTTTAAAATTTTGCTCAAGTGATTCGTGAATATTTGATTTTTTTCTTCAAAAACTCGAAAGAATATCTCTAGAGCTAATTATTACTGGCTTGTTTAATCTTCCAGACCTCTTAATATGTATTTATATATTTCTTGTTTACATTTTTTTCATTTGATGTTTCACTTAACTGTTCACTTGCTTTTTCAGCAAACTATTTCTTAGAGATCTTTCCATTTAAGTACATTCTTTTAATATCCCCACATTTTAAAGTAAGCTCTATGCCCAGTGTGGAGCTCAAACTCACGACCGCACGATCAAGAGTTACACACAATGACTGAGCCAGACAGGCAATGACTGTATAGTGAACCACGGTACAAATATACCGTCATTTATTGCCCAGTTGATATGTATTTGGGTTATTTTCAGTTTTCTTGTAGTAAACAGTGCTGTAGTTAGATACTTATATATGTTTTGTGAACTTGTGCAAATATTTCTGTAAAATAGGCTTCCAAAAGTAGAACCATTGATTTGAAGTGTGTATGTAAAATATTAATGCTTTATCATCCTTTAAAGAGACTGAACCAGCTTGCACTTTACAGCTGTAGATGAGAATGTTCCATACTGTTGCATTATAGAACATTACCAATTATATTTTACTTTACAAGAATGACAGGTAAAAAACAGTGGTAATTGTAAGTGATGTTGAGCATCTTTTTGTAAGTATACGGTTTATTTGTATTTTGCTTCACAAATTGCTTTTCTTTGGTTTGTCCATTTTTCTGTTGGATTTTCACTGTGCTTTTTATATAGCCCTATTATAAGAGTTTTAACAGATTTTTGTGGTTATTGTTACGTTTGTTTCCTTGAGGAAAAGAGATTAATATTTTTCATCCTCTTGTCTCTAGAACTTAGAGTAGTGCTGATAAAAATGGTTTCTCCTGTTTCTATCTTCTAAGAAATACATCGTTCGCCATATAAGTGGAAACTAAAAAATATACCTTATTTAATGTATTGTTTTTAGTTATGGGCCCTTCCACTCAATGTTAAACTTTTCTTGTCATCATACCTAATGACACCATAGCTTGTTTAAGAAACAACAAAAACATTTTTTCTTAGAATACTTTCTTTGCATGTTTAATCTTTCTGTGAATCTTCAACTTTTGTTCTAGTGTATTATAGGTACCTTTATATACATTTCTTTTCTCTTATCCCAGCAGTTTTATTTATAAGAGCCTTTATTCCTTTGTTTCTATGGTAGCTATTTAAGTTTTTTTTTTTCCTGGAAGAATATTTCAAATTTGGAAATGTTTATCCAATACTGTTTTGCCACATTTTAGTTTTTAAAAAATTGTCTAGATGCTCCAGAATCCATCTGAGTTTGCACAGTCGGTAAAATCTTTGCTGGAAGCACAGAAGCAGTCCATCGAGTCCGGCTCCATTGCTGGTGGGGAGCACCTCTGTTTTATGGGCAGTGGTAGAGAGGAAGAAGACATGTATATGAACATGGTCCTGGCACACTTTTTACAGGTATGCTGACAAATTTTTTCAGTTTTGTTTGGTTATTGCTATCACCTTTAAGAAGTTCTTATGGATAATTTTATATGTTCTCTGCATTGTCAAATTTATACGTAGTTTTTCTTTACAGCTTACAGGTTTTGTGTCTTGCATGTCTTCTTACATGCTTGTGTGATTTATTTTTTGTGTTAAGATCTTGAATCATATGGAATTTATTTTCGTATAGTAAGTGAGGTAGGAAAAAAAAATCTTTTTTTTCCAGAAAGCTACCCAGTTGTGCTTATCAATTTGAAATACCACCTTTTTAATACACTGAATTCCTCAGTGCATCAGGATCTATTTCTGGATTATTCTGTTATGTTGCTCTTTATGTCTGTGTTCATTCTCTAGTATTTTTTACAGTAACTATGTATTTCATTTTAGTATCTTTACTCTGAAACAGAATATACATATATTTATTTATTATATATAGCCACCTTTCCTTTTTGTGTTCGAACGTTGTCTTCAGCACAGCTAATTTCTATTAGTGATTTTATGTAACCTGTTCCTCTATCTTCTCTACAAAGCTACACTCAGTGATGGCTCTTTGTAAAAATAGTTGTTTATTAGGTATTCTTTGATAGTTTATACATTAAAGTCTTCATTTTTTATGACCCTGAACTATGGAATCAGGAAGACCATAGGCTAGTTGCATTAGCCACTCAATTTGGATCCTGTTCTGTTCATGTTATATTTTACTGGGAATTTGGTTTGAGAAAATAAGTCTAAAAGAAAGAATCCTCGAAAGACAAAAATCAGCAAACGAACACGGTATTTGGGGGAAGGAGATGGTAAGATAATTTTATACCTTATTAATGGAGAGATCTTTAGAAATTTACACAAAAACAAAAATAGCAACTCAGACATTTTACTTACAAGTTTAATTAGCCTGTTTTAAAAATACTCTGGTATAAACTGTATATATTTTAAGACCTGTCACATGGCAAGAATTTGAAATACTGTGAACTTCTTTTTTATAACTCAAGTTCTTGATGTGGTTTTAGAAATTTTTTCCCTAACTTTTATTATGGAAGATTTCAAGCAAATTCAAAAGTAGGTAGAATTGAACCCTATACACTCTTTATACTGACATACATTATTACACTTTATTATTAAAAATCTAACTCTTGTTCATGTTTCCCTGATTTTCCCAGGACCCAAGACAAGATGTTGCACTTGGTTAACTTTTTTTTTTTTACAATTTTATTTATTTATTTGACAGCACAAGCAGGGGGAATGGCAGACAGAGGGAGAGGGAGAAGCAGGCTCCCCACTGAGCAGGAGGAGCCTGATATGGGTCTTAATCCCAGGACCCCCTCATGACCTGAGCTGAAGGCAGTTGCTTAACCAACTGAGCCACCCACGTGCCTCTTGGTTGACATCTTTTAAGTCTCTTAATTTATAGTTCCTCTTTCCTAATATTTTTGCTTGCTGGGTTGTTGGAAAAACCGGTTGCTTTATCTTACAGAGAGTTTCCCACATTCAGGTTTTGCTGCTGCATTCACATGGTGTTGTTTATCAGGTTCTGCCCTTGGTAATCCCTCTAAGTTGGTAATTAGATCTAGAGACGTGGTCGGGGACAGGAAGTCCTAGGTGGTCTGAGTTTTCCTCAGGAGGGACATACTGCCCAGATACCTCTCTTTCTCTCTCCCTCTTTTTTTTTTTTTTAATATTTTACTTATTCCAGAGAGAGAATACAAGCAGGGGGAGGAGCAGAGGGAGAGTGAGAAGCAGACTCCCTGCTGAGTAGGGAACCTGACGTGGGGCTCTATCCCAGGACCCTGGGATCATGACCCGAGCTGAAGGCAGGCGCTTAACTGATTGAGCTACCCAGGCGCCCCGATATCTCTCTTCTTTATGTCTTATTCTTTCTTTGCCATTGTTTATTAGATCCATTAATTTTTTTAAAAAGATTTTATTTGTTTATATGACAGACAGAAATCACAAGTAGGCAGAGAGGCAGGCAGAGAGAGAGGGGGGAGAAGCAGGCTCTCCGCTGAGCAGAAAGCCCAATGCAGGGCTCGATCCCAGGACCCTGGGATCATGACCCGAGCTGAAGGCAGAGGCTTTAACCCACTGAGCCACCCAGGTGCCCCTAGATCCATTAATTTTTATAGTAGTTTGTAAAATGGTAACATTCTATTATTTCTTATTCATAATTAGCTCTAATATTGTTTATTTCTTTTTTATGAAGGACACAACATATTTTAAAAGCTTTTAAAAACTTTGCTAATTATATCCAAAAATATAATTTAAGTGGTTTTGGTTTGACTCTATTATATTATTGGAACTAGAATACAAATAAAATCATAGTCTTGGTAGTAGCTATGAAGTTGTCCCCTTCTTTCCACCTTAACACCAGACCTTACAATATTTAAGTTAAATGTATGTTTATCTTTTTGTCAACTTCCAAAATGTCAAAGAAAAGTCCAGAAATCTGATGTATAACTTCATATTACATTTGTAAATGTTTATAGGACTATGAGAGGTTTTAATTAAATTACATTTTGGAATAATTTAAGTTTTGGTTTTTTGTTACAGAAAAACAAAGAATATGTGAGCATCGCCAGTGGAGGATTTATGGGTAAGGTTTTAATTTATTAATCGCTTTGCCTCCGCTTTTCAGAGGCAGTTCTATCACCAGACCTGATTTGTAGTGACCAAATTAATTAGTGGATAAACTCTCTCTTCAGTCATTCTATATTTTCAGAAAAGGCAAGGCAAGCAGGACATACAGATAACAGACAAACACGATAGACACTTGAAATGAGCAAATATTTAATGGAAGTTTATTTCAGTAGATATGTTGAATGAGCTTGTATTTGTAGAAAGTAATTTTATAAAGATGTGAGAAAAACTGTCTACATGATTTGTCTTCATGGAGAAGGTGGAATGGATAGGACTGGGAAACAAAGGTAGGAGGAATACTTTTCATACTCTCCTTTTTGTTATGTTTTTATTTCATTTTTGAGCTACTTGAAATTATTAGCTAAAAAAAATACAGAATGGAATGGAATAAAGGAAATAAACTGATATTTTCAAATCTTCAGACTAATATTTGGTAATCCAGGATAGTAAAATAATTGCCAAAATCTCTGCAGGCAGAGATTTGAGAATTTGTGAAGGATTAAGTCAGGGTAAAAGAGCCTGTCTTTTTTACAATTGATGTTATTTAAGGGTACAACCTTGTGACTAGTAGATAAATAAGTCCTGGAGTACTGTAAGTATAGTGAACATAGACAGTAATACTGTATTATAATAATCAAACTTGCCAAAAGACTAAATCTTAATTATTGCCACCATGAAAAAGAAAGGGTAATTATATGATGGGATAGAGGTGCTAACTATTGCTGAAATGGAAATCATATTATAATATATAAACCAAACGTGTTGTATACTTTGAATTTATACAGTGTTATAGGTCAAATATATTTCAGTTAAGAAATAAAGAGCCTTTAATAGTAAAATCAAATTAATATTTGTTGAATAGTAGAATCATGAGCTTGAATCATGAGAGCCTCATAAAGATTAACTTTTGACCTAATGTAATCTTGTGTTATAACTTGGAATATGATAGGTTAGGGTCTCTTTCCTTTGATCTTTGGTGATATTAGCAAGGATTATGATGCTTTCCTACATATCATGGCCTGATAACTAACATCCTCTGGGGTTTACACACAGAGTGATCTACAAAAGGGGTATTTTAATAAGTAGTATTAAACAAGTATTGGCCTTAGCCCCAGTGTGATTTATTAGGAATTTTGACAGCATGATACAGAACTTGGTTATTAAGCTTATTATCAAAAGTATCTGAAAAGCAGTCTTTTATTTTTCTTAAAAAATTTTTTTATTTATTTAAGAGAAAGAGAGAGCACATGAAAGCAGGATGAAGGGCGGAGGAAGCAGCAGATTTCTTCCCCACTGAGCAGGAAGCCTGATGGCCAGACTCCGTCCCAGGATCCTGAGGTCATGACCTGAGTCAGAGGCAGATGCTTATCACCTGAGCCACCAGCCTCCCTGAGATGCAGTCTTTTATAGTATAGTTTAGGTTTTAGAAGCTTTTTTCTAATTATGGATTATTTCTTTTTCAAGAATCTCTCCATAGCAATTAATGCGTTCTTTACTGGGGGAAAGATTAATTAGATGTCTATGATAGAACAAAAGCCACCATAGATTTTCTTTTAATCCTTCATGTCATAAAAATGTTGCTGAGATTATCTCATAATACTTAGAAGATTCTGTTCCAAAGAGGAAAACGTCAAGTCTGTATATAGTTACTGCCATCTTTAAGGTCAATTATGAGAAACTGTAGCTGTTCAGAGGGCTTTAGAAGGAGAGGAAGAAGGCTTTCTCTAGCTTAGAGTCCTTCATTCCTTTCCTGAGGTACAGAAAAATGTACCTGTAATTAAATCTTTGGATCCTCTTTCATTCAGCTATGACATGTTTGTTAAATTCTCTGGTAAAGAATCTTTCTAAAGGGGGGTTGGTATGTGAGCTGTTGTTTTTTTTTTTTCCTTCTTGTTTATCTTAAGCACTGCAGCAGCACCTGGCAGACATAAATGTGGATGGACCAGAAAATGGATATGGCCATTGGATTGCTAGTACCTCAGGCTCAAGGAGCAGTATCAATTCTTCTATTGATGTAAGTGTATATGTAGAATATGTCACCAGATTTGGGTGAATGGCCAGAAAAGGTGACTAAGTGTTAAACCCTCACCATAACAGAAATGGGGTCAGAATATTTCAAACACATAGAGTTTAGAGGAGTCGTTATTGCAGGGTTAATGTAAGGATGGAACAGGCCTGCACATCTAAACTAGCCAGAGTTCTGGAGATCCACCTGCTGAATTCAGATTTCTCCCTATCCAGATGTAGTATGTTATCATGTAGTGACAATTTTCTGCTTCAGCTTAAATATTGGTGGAGATAATACTGAGTCCTGTGACTAGCTGGGACTCCCAAGTGATCTGGTTCTAGGAATCTCCCAATTAATGTGAGCCAAGAGAATACTGAGGCTTATGGTCACATCTCCTGCAGACCATATCTGTACCCCTTCCCAACACAAATTTACATGATTATAACTTCAGTCCACCCACATTTGAGAATGGGCTGGTCAGAAGGAGACAAGAACTGATTGCGAATCCCATTATATTTGATTTTTAGTTATAAAGATGTATGTTACTACTACAAGGTTTTGCTGTAGTGGGTAAATTTACTTTTCACTTTTCTGTGCTTCTTCAGAAATATTTGCACAGTAAGTCTTTGTGCTCTTTCAAAAATATTTTATGTCAGTTGAATTAGATGTCATTACATATTTTCAGTAATAGTTCACATTTACCTAATGATCATTCTTTAAAACAGAAATAAAAGGAAACTGCAATACAGGTTATGATTATTACTAGCTTAGGTTTATCAGTCTGACTTAACTTGATGTTCAGGTTTTATCTCCAGAACTTACATTCTTCATGATCTCCAGCAAGATCCTTTCAGCTCTGGTTTCTCTATCTATGCAGTTGAGATGATAATAACAACTTTCTTCATGGTGATGTGAGGATTAAATGTGCAAGTGTATGTATTGTGTTGTATGTGTCGCGTATTTAATAGCAGTTATTATAAAATTATATCTGGATGATTAATTACCATTTATCTTTATCCATATAGGTCAAATCATATTATTGTCAAATTATTAGCAGATAAACCTCTGAAATTTGTTTTCAACTTAATCCTCTAGGTATCTAAGAGCTCTTCACGTGAGATCACCATTTATTTAATAAACATTTTCTGTTTTTATTTTGAATAACTAAATAGTGTTCCACTGAATGGCTGTATTATAATTTATTCAGTTAGTCCCCTATATTTGAATATTTATGTTGCTTTTAGTCTTTGTGTTATAAACACAGTTATAATTAATTTTTGTAGTAATATATTTACATATGCCATGATTATTTAGTCCTAGGAGTAGAGTAACTCGACCGGAAGATTACATATCAGAATTCTTAGAAGTCTACATTGTCATCAGATTGGCCTTTAAAAAACATAATTTTTTTTTTTTTTGGAAGATTTTATCTAGTTATTTGGGGGAGAGAGAAAGAGAGTGAGCATGAGCATGAGGGGGGGAAGGGGAAAGGGCAGAGGGAGAGAGAGAGAAGCAGACTCCCCACTGAGCAGGGAGTCCAGTGTGGGGCTGGATCCCAGGACCCTGAGGTCACGACCTGAGCTGAAGGCAAATGCTTAACTGACTGAGCCACCCAGGCCCCCCTAAAAAAAACATTATTCTAATTTATATTGCCATCCACAGTGTTGGATAGTAATTCTGTCCAAGTTCCTGTTTTCAGATATGAAAAATAATGATTGAGACCTTAAAGAAACTTTAAAAAAAATTTTTTTTAAATTAACATAATATATTATTTGTTTCAGGGGTACAGTTCTGTGAATCATCAGTCTTACACAATTCACAGCACTCACCATAGCACATACCCTCTTAAAGATGTTATATAGTATATTAAAAAGTACCAAAGAATTTAATTTCCATCATCAGTTTAGTTTGGTTTCAAATTTGGATATGGAAATAGAAATATGGTTTTTGTGTTATTTAATGACTTCTTTCTCTTAAAAATTAAAATAACGCATGTTCATTTTAGTAACATATGTAAATTTGAAAAGTATAAAGAAAAATAACTGCTATTCTTATTTTCGTATTTTGAAATACTTCCTTCAAATGTATATATATTTGAGGGAGGGGGAAGGGCATAGGGAGAAGGAGAAACAGGCTCCCCACTGAGCAGAGGAGCCCAATGATGGTGACACAGGGCTCATCCCAGGACCTTGGGATCATGACCTGAGCTGAAGGTAGACACTTAACTGATTATGCCACCCAGGCGCCCCACCATCAGAATCTTATGTTATACTATATGTTAACTAACTGTAATTAAAAGAAAAACTTAAAAAAAATTAAATGCTTATTTATTTATTTATTTTTAAAGATTTTATTTATTTATTTGACAGACAGAAATCACAGGTAGGCAGAGAGGCAGGCAGAGAGGCAAGCAGAGAGAGAGGAGGAAGCAGGCTCCCTGCTGAGCAGAGAGCCCGATGCGGGGCTCGATCCCAGGACCCCGGGATCATGACCTGAGCCGAAGGCAGAGGCTTTAACCCACTGAGCCACCCACGCGCCCCTAAGTGCTTATTTAAAAGCATTTCTTTTTTTAAAAAATCTGTATAATTTTCCATCTAATAATACCTAAATCCTAGTGCACTTTCTGTTTCCTTAAGTTCTAAAGAGTAATTAATAGGCAAAAGATGGGCACACTTCTGACATCTCTTGCCAACTAGCCCTTTAGGGAATATGGAGCAATTTCGTTAAACAGTTTAAGAATTACACTCACACCTATTACATTAGGTACAAAAAAATAATTTTTCTTGAGAAATTAAAGGCCTAAGTGAAAATATTTAAACAGCAAAAATTTATAAGGAATAAATGTTTAAAAATTTAGCCACATGAATGATATCCTGATTGTACTTTTGATTATTTTTATGGTATAATTGAAGTTACGAAAAGGTCAATAACTTTATTTCTTACTGAATAACAAAGGTAGTTTCAGACTTTATACACTTATATATGCAACATATAGCCTCATTTTTCTATTTCTAATTTCTGTCCCTAAAATTGTTTTATCTAGTGTATCAGTCTGTTAGGGCTGTCATAACAAAATACAACCAAGTAGTTTGCTTAAACTTAAAAGAAGTTAATTTTAAAAGAAGTTAATTTTCTTACGGTTCTGGAGGCTGCAGGTCTAGGATCAAAGGATTGGCAGATTTGATTACTCCTCAGGCTTCTCTCTCTGGGTTACCCATTACTGCCTTCTTGTCTGTCTGGATGCACATGGCCTTTTTTCTGTGTTTGTGCATCCCTGATGTCTTCCCTCTTCCTATAAGGACACTAGTCATATTGATTTATATATGACCTCGTTTAACCTTAAATTGCTTCTAAAGGCCCTTTCTCTGCATACATTTTCTGAGGTGTACTAGAATGAACTTTAACATATGGACACAATTTAGTCCATAACATCTAGATAACCTTTAGCAGTAATGTCTCTGCTAATCATTAGGAGAGCAGTTAATTTATCAATAAGGTTTTTGTTTTTGTTTTTGTTTTCAGGGTGAATCTTCTAATGGCTCAAATGATAGAGGAATGAAATCACTGGTAAATAAAATGACTGTTGCTTTGAAGACAAAGTCTGTTAATGTCAGGGAAAAAGTTATCAGTTTTATTGAGAATACATCAACTCCTGTGGACCGGTGAGTTGCTTATATGGTATGAGTTTATGATGGGTAACTAAAGAAATGTGTCTTACAGTAAGTGCTAGTTGAATTGAATGTGTTCTAGAAGAATCATAAAGTATAATTTTTAATTAGATAATTTCAGTTTTCATTATAATGACAGAGGTGTTCTTTATTGCTGTGAAATTTGACTATTATTATTTCTCTCTCCTGATCAGAATAAAACTCAGATAATGGTACTGCCCCTTTATGCGGTTCATTAAAAAAAAATTAAGATGCTATTATATGTATTACACTTTATGTAGTAGCTGTTTCCCTGGGAACTATCTGCTAAATGCAGTAATCTCAAAACAGGAGCCTCCTCTTCTCCTCTAGGAATTTATAACCTAGAAAATTTGGTCATGTCAAGTAAAGCAAAAACCCATTTTCTTTCTTTTTTTAAAATTAATTGTTTTTTAAGTAATCTCTACAGCCAGTGTGGAGCTCAAGCTCAACAGCCCCAGTGTTGAGAATTAGCTGCTCTACCAACTGAGCCTCCCAGGCATCCCAGAAACCCATTTTCTTAGTTTAAGTGTTTAGATCTTCATAGATTTTGTGTTCACAGACTGTAAGTGACCCCTGTTTTCCCATGAGTTACAAATGAAGGGTTTAGCTAACAAATGATAAGTTTCTGAATGTGTGTTTTAATGCTTCTTACTGGAACTGTAGAGTCCTCAGTGTTTTTTCCTCCAATAGTATTCTGGTTGATTTTTCTTATTCCTGCAGTTCAAAACTAACCTAATAATTCCAACACAGAATTTGTTGCTAAGCAAGCCTGATCTGGAAAGTGCGTTATTTCATTTCAGTTTCATGTCTTCTGTGCAGTATCCTAGGAAAGTTGAAGTATTTCACTTTAAGAATTGAATGTCAGAAATTTATTATTTGCCACTTTTTAATTATAGCACATATGCATACAAAAGTACATTGTTTCCTTTAATAGCAAAGAAGTGAATAGGTTATTTTCACAAATCCAAAAAACTGTGCCTATCTAAAATGGTCCACTGATAAATAATATTTAAGTGTTTTATCAAGCCTAAGAGTCTTTTTTGCTCATTAAAATTGTTTTCAAAAGCCTGTAACTTTTTTACTTTAAAGTTAGTGCATTCTGAACTAGAGTACTATTGCTAAAATTTTATAGCATGAACATATAAACTTTTTAAAAAATGAACTAGTGATAATTGATAATGATAACTTGAAAAGACTGTTGTCTTTGTTTTAAAAAAATCCTTTGAAACTAGTTTTTCTTTATGCTTCTTTGTACTTGGGATGATCAAAACGTTTTCTTTATAATGTATGCTCAGGGCTAGAAAAAGTGATTATACTATATTTTGTTTTAAAGCCATTGTGTTTTTAATAATCATTTTGTTCTGTCCTCTGCCTCAATTTGCTATAGAATGTCTTTCAATCTTCCTTGGCCAGACAGAGCATGTACAGAGCGGTAAGCCAATGAGTAGAGCAGCTTTCTGGGACCATCCTTTTCCTTTTTAGCATGCCTCATGCTCTCTATAAGCCTCACACTGTTAGCTAAAATTTCATGCAGCTGTTTAAAATGCTAAACTTTTCTTACTCTGCTTTTAGGAGTGTGTGATTTTGATTGAGCTGTATTTGTTTTTTGCTTGATCATTTTTTTTTCCTTGCATGCTGCTTTGTATGTCCCATTCCTCAGATAAAAATCAAGTACATTTAAATCCATGAACTTTTATTCTGAAAGAGAGGAAGGTGAAACAAGGGAAATACTTAGTCTCAGAGTGAGCAGGGTGGTAGCTTTGGAAATCATATGCTTCCATCTCCTGCCCTAAAACTAGAGAATATTACTGAGAGAAGGCATATGTCATGATTCAAAATTATTAGTTCAGGTTTTCAAAAGATTTATTTATTTATTTGACAGAGATTAAAGTAGGCAGAGAGGCAGGCAGAGAGAGGAGGAGGCAGGCTCCCTGCTGAGCAGAGAGCCTGATGCAGGGCTCAATCCCAGGACCCCGGGATCATGACCTGAGCCAATCAGGTGCCCCTTGTTACGTAATTTTATAATCTTTTTAAAAAATATTTTTTAAATTAGATATGTGTATTTAGGTTGGTGAATAAACATATATAAATCAGTTCTGAAGAACCACAGTTCTTTGGTTTTCCATGAAAGAAATTAGGTCATGGGGTACATGTTAATGTATAAATCCATCTCTTCTCTGCTCCAAGAAGATGCAAGTGTAAAGTTAAAAAATCTACTGGATCTTCAGTTAGGATGCACAGAAGAACTTTATTAACTTCATACTTTTATATGGCTTTACAGTTTTTATACCCACAGAATTTTTCTGCAGTTTAGAGTATCAATTACAGCAATATCTATAGACATTTTAAAAGAAACTCTAGTTGTATTTTAAGATTTATATATTTATTTTAGAGCATACGAGTGAGGGGAATGGGGTGGTGGGGAGAGATAGAATCCTCAAGCAGACTCCCAGCTGAGTGCAGAGCCTGACTCAGGGCTTGATCACAGAACCCCGAGACTATGACCTGAGCTGTAATCAGGAGTCAGCATCCCAACTGACTGAGCCACCCAGGCACCCCTCTAGTTGTATTTTAAATATAAGTTAAGCTTTGGAATAATGGAGTTGACTTTTTTTTTGTCATTTTAATATTTTCAGTAACTAGAAGTAGCATTTTTAAAAGTAGTAGTTTACTCCTAACTTGTGGAAAGAGTTTTTATTTACCATGACTGTTCCTGGCAGTGCCAGTTTTAGAGCTTCTATTACAGTTTTATCTGAGACTATTTTAAAGGTAGTTGCTTCTTTTAAAATTATAAGCTATTTGTGAATCATTTTTCTACCTTCTCTTGTTATAGGACCATTGAATTAGTCTATTTTAACTACCAAGTTTTCTCCCAAATTCTTAAGTTTTTAAAAATTTAAATGATCTTCTTTGGTCTACAGACAAATATATCTATTTCGAAGACAGAATTTAGTGAAAGTTAGAAAGAACTGGGTTTCTTCTGAGCACAGTAAATAAATTGAAACCTGGCCATACTATGTTACAGATGTTTTTATTATTATTTCAGCTAAAAATGTGTAAGTATACTGCTTTTTAAAGAGTCCAGCCATTGATTCCATTAATTTTTAGCCAGTTTGTTAAGAACTATTTCAGTAATCTTTATAAACAAGATTTATAAAAAATGCATTGTATTATAAAACTAGATCAATAATGAATAGCTTTAATACTTTTTTTTTTTATTTAAGTAGGTTCTATATCCAAGGTGGGGCTTAAACTTACAACCCTGAGATCTAGTCACATCTACTGATTGAGTCAGCCAGGCTCCACCCGCTCCTATTTATTTTTGATTTTTGCTTTATTTATACTTGCCTTCTGGTTTAAGCATCTACTGTAAACATCTTTGTTTCTGTGTTATGTCTGTTTAATTATGTTTTACTATCAGGAGAGAACCAATAATAATCTCAAACAATTTTATAATCTAGATGGCACTGAAGTATTTTTAGACAAAGCTATATTGTCTTTGTCTTTTATAAGAAAACTCAATCTATGTTTCATAGTTGTTTACTTATTTCATTTTCTCTAATGAGCATAGTTTAATGGATAATGCTTAATTTTATATTAGATATGTTTTAGCCTAAAATGATTTTATGATTTAATTTAAACTGTCTACTATGTATGATTAATTTGTAATTACCAAAGAGTGTTATATGTTCAGCTATCAGTTGATTTTTCTAATGAGGTTTCTGTTGAAGAAAGTTATTTTGGGAGAAATAGATTTAAGCCTATTTCAATAAAATTGGGTCATGATAAGATTTTTTATTCAAGATCTGTATTAAGAAATTATTTAAAACAGAGATTTGATCTCTATATTCTGGAAAAATTGAATTCTAAGATTGAGTAAAGACATGTAACTTGAATTTTTTCCATATTGGACTACCTCTTGATATATGACCCAAAAAAAGGCAGTTTTTCTTTTATTGTAGGTAATCTCGATGGAACATTTATCTTACAAATAATATAATGCTTTTTCCCCAGGAGCATGTACTTTGTTGAAATATTTTAATTTTTCTTTTTGGTTTGTTTGAGATTACCTAAAAAGTACTGAGGTATAAATTTTTATATTAAAAAGAGAGAGGTCATACTTCTTGCAGAACTAATCAAGTTTGAGTTTACGTGTTCTTTATGCTTCTGCTACTTGAAAAAGAAAGATTAATTTTTATGGTTTATTTACATTTGTGTAAAAGAAGTAGCATGTTTCTTTTAAAACAAAAGTAACAGTAATAAAAAAATGGGAGTATTATAATGTGAGCATTGGGTAATGTATAAAATTTGTCAATCACAATGTTGTACAACTGAAACTGTGATTAAAAAAAAAAAATGGGAGGAAGAATCCTAAGGTATTTACTTCCTAATGAGGAAGACTTAACACTTTCCTGGAATTTAAATATTTGGTTCCATAATCTGTTTTCTCTAACAGATGTGCATAGCACTTGCTATATGCCAGGCATTGTTCTAAGAGCTTTACAAAATATTAACTGGTTTAATTCTCACAGTAACCCTGAAGGGTAGATATTGTTGTTATTACTGTTTTGGAGATATTAAAACAGAATCACTGAAAGGTTAAATGACTTCTCTAAGGTTATACAGATCTAAGCACTGGTTTTAATATAAACTTTTTTTTTTTTTTTTTAGTTTTACAGATCAAAAGCGTTCAGTCTATTAAGACACAATGCCACTTTTGCTAACATATTTTCCTTACCTTGTTAGAGTTTCCCTAACATAACTATTCTAAATAGCATGATATATGGGGGCTAAGGACAAAGAATATGTACATTTTGTTTAAATATTCATATGATACTTGGTGAAAATCTTTGGTAACTACTTAAGTAATGATTTCCCTTCTAAAATTCTTTGAATATAGGCATGTGAGCAGCAGTGACAGAGTGGGCAAGCCTTACCGTGGTGTAAAGCCTGTTTTCAGCATTGGGGATGAAGAAGAATACGACACAGGTGTAGTAATAACACTTACCTGTAGATGCTTTTCGCAGGCACTAGCAGTGATTAGAGAGAGCGTTCTGGGGCTAGCCAACAACGGCTTTAAAAAAAAAAATTCTCTAGATTGGAGAGTCTGTAGTTTTTCTACTGAGTTTGGCTTTAGACATCTTAAGTTATGCCTGTTAAAATTCAAGCAGAAATGGTGAGTAGGCAGTGGATTATAGGAGTCCTTAGCCTTAGGAGACCTTAGAGAGGAGGTCTAATAAACCGGTGATGACCTGGGAATTATCAGTGTTGAAATAGTATTCAAGTCCATGGGATTTGATTTAAATCTCCTTGATCCATCCATCTAGGAGACAGAGTTGTGGGTCTAAAATCAGGGAATTCCAAAATTGAGTCATCTGGGAAGAGAATTGGAGGCAGTATCCTAAAGGGCCACAAGATGGGGATATTGTGCCGGGGAAATGTATCATTCTCTGTGGTTGTCTTTATATTTTAAAAATAATTTATTACTTTGGTTCATAATACTGCTGCCAAGATTATGGTGGTTAAGTAATCATATTAATATTACTATGTGCATGGGGCTAGGAAAAATAAAACAGTAAATGTACAAAATAAGAGGAAAAAACCTCTCAAATTTCATGTTGCTTTTTTCTGTTTAGTAATACATGTTGCGTATTTTCCATCTTAGCCCACATTCCACCATTGTAAGCATACCATAATCTATTTAATCATTTTTCTCACAATTCACATTGATAGTTTTCCTTTCTTTTTGTCTCAAATGACAATAGATATTTTTATACATAGAGCTATATGAACTTTTGTAAGTATATATAGAGGGTATATTCTGAGCAGGAAGATTGTTAGATTATAGGGAACCACATTTGACAGTTTAATAAATATTATAGAATCACCTTCCCAAAAACTTACATTAAGGTAAATGAAATTTTCTGTGTGCTATTTCTAATTGTTTCTTTTTATTCTTGCCCCTTTTTTGTTGCTATCTTCTTGTTATTTATCAGTCTCTAGCTCTCCCTGAGTATTTCTTCTTTTATTAACAGTTTTCATTTCAACTATTTTCATTCCTCTGAGAGGCATATGGATGAATAAATTATGGTATATTTTCACGTGTCATGTATTTGCACATATATTTTTATTATGGAAAATTGCACAGTAATGAAAATGAGAAAACTAGAGCTCTGTGTATCAACATGGATAAATTTTACAGTGTTGGGAGTGAAGAAGCAGTTGTGGAAGAATACAGTCAAACAGTCTGCTATTTATATAAATGTTTCTTAAAGTGCAAAACACTACTGTGTATTGTTTGAGGATATTCATGTATGATTAAAGGCAAGGATGGAACCATAACCGATAATCACTGTTTCTTAGTGGACAAGGGAGAGGAATGAGAATGGGGTGATATATATAAGGGTTCTACTTTTTATTTAGGCTGAAAGTGTATAGATATATGAAATTTCCTTTTTTATTATGTCTCTTTATATTTTGAAGTATTTCTTTAAAAGGGAGGAACATTTGTAATTATTAACACTAGTAACACTAGTGACTATAATTCCCCTTTGTTAAATTAGAAAAACAAAATAATTAGAATGTCTTACAATTCTGCATGAAAAAGGATAAAAGACTAAAGAGATTTTTATTTATTTATCAGAGGATGGATTTTCTTGTTGTTTTTCTTAAAATCAAAACCAGCAAGAGAAAAGGAACTCTGCCATCTTTGCCTTCAAGATAGGTGCTTATTATTGGACAATTCAGCCATCTCTCTAGGGTCTAGACATAGATTAGAGTCATGTTACATAAAGCAAAAGTTTTGAAATTCCTCAGATAGTTGTCTTTTAAAAATTTATTTACATTATTTATTTTTTATTGAAGTATAGTTGACACACAGTGTTACAAGTGTATTCTTAGTATTTTCACCTGACTTTCTTACTGTGTGGCCTAATGCTTGAAAATAGTATTTTCGGATTATGCCAGTGGCATAAGGAAATACAGTAGTGGGATTAGAATTGTTTTGTTTTTCAAAATGTATGTTTGAAATATTGAAATCTTTTTCAGGCTGTTAAGAAATGTCTCATTTTTAAAACTGGAAATTCCCATTTTTAATGCTTTCAATTCTTTGTAGATGAAATTGATAGCTCTTCAATGTCAGATGATGACAGAAAAGAGGTTGTAAACATCCAGACTTGGATAAACAAGCCAGATGTCAAGCATCATTTTCCTTGTAAAGAAGTTAAAGAAAGTGGACACATGTTTCCTAGGTACTTTTTAAAAAATGCCTTCTGCTGAAGTAAAATTAAATTTAGTTAATAAAAAAACAACTGCAAAAGAAATTTTCTTTATGCAAGTATAAGATATAATTTAACTTTGTCAACTTGTATTATATGTCCTGATTTTTATTTTTCTTTTCTTTTTCTTAAAAGAATTTATTTGAGAGAGAGTGTGTACAAGTGGGGGAGGTGCAGTGGGAGAGGGAAAAGCAGGCTCCCCACCGAGCAGGGAGCCCAATACAGGGCTTGATCCCAGGACCCGGAGATTATGACTTGAGCCTAAAGCTTACACTTAACTGATTGAGCCACCTAAGCACCTCTACATGTCTTGATTTTAAGAATATTTCTTATGTATTTTTTATTTTGAAAATTTTAAGCAAAAAAGTTGAAGGAACAGTACATTGAACATCTTTATAGTTTGTTTTCTCTATTTGGGGGAATAGATGGTGGAATAGGATTCTTCTCTTAGGTTCATCGGATTTTTTTTTTTTTTTAAGATTTTATTTATTTATTTGACAGAGATCACAAGTAGGCAGAGAGACAGGCAGAGAGAGAGAGGGGGAAGCAGGCTCCCCGCCGAGCAGAGAGCCCGATGCGGGGCTCCATCCCAGGACCCTGGGATCATGACCTGAGCCGAAGGCAGAGGCTTTAACCCGCTGAGCCATGCAGGCGCCCCAGGTTCACCGGATTTTAATTTCTTTTTGCACTGCCCCATCTTTCCATTTTTTATCTATATATAGACACAAGAATATACACAGTTCTCTTTTGTCAAGCCATTCAGAAGAATCTTACAGATATGACACTTTACCCTAAATGCTTCAGCATAAGTCACCCAAGAATATGAGCATTATAACTCTTCAAAAACCTTAAAATGAGCATCATTCAACATACAGTTCACACTCAGATTTTTCAGAGTACCCCCACAGCACCTTTTATAGTCTCTGTTTTTTCTCTTCTCAATCCAGGATCTAGTCATGGTCCACACATTGCATTTGCCCATTAATCGCTTTAGTCTCATGCTATGTCCAACAGTACCACTACCCTTATCACCACCTCCGCTTTGCTCTATGATGAATGAATCCTGAGGCTAGGCCATTTATTCTGCAGAATGTCCTGCATTCTGGACTTGTCCGATACTAGTCTTATTGTATTACACAAAAGTATATGAGTATATCCCTATAATAAATGAACTGAGACACAAAGAGGGGGACACAAGCTTAGACACAATAATTCTTTGCCCATTCTGTGTTCAAGATCCACTTACAGAATATTATAAAACATGTAAGGCAGCCCAACTACTGCTTAGCGGGCTTCAGTGTAGAGTATATACTGTAGTATAGTGAATGAGAATAGTTTATGAATATAGACAATAACTCTGGGAAAGTTTGAAAAGTACTATCTTCCATATATCATGCAGAGTAGATTCTAAAAATATTATTTTAATGATTTCTAATTGTATTGTAGTTTTTATTATATAAAATATAAAACGTGCTTTTAAATAGTTAACAGGATTTTCTGTTAATAAAATGCTAATTTTTCATACAATTAAAGGGAACTTAAAAATGTTACTGGGTACCTTTTTGTTCTTAGGTGATCCTTTGTCTATATTCTTTAATTCAAAAGTAATTTCATCTGGATTGAATATTTTTTATTGTGTTAACAGCTGTTTTGCATGACATTTCTTTAAAATTCTTCTTGTTTTTTAATGTTTTTTTCCCCTCTCAAGTCATCTGTTGGTTACTGCAACACACATGTACTGTTTAAGGGAGATTCTTTCACGGAAAGGATTGGCTTATATACAGTCTCGACAAGCACTAAATTCTGTAGTTAAAATTACATCTAAAAAAAAACATCCTGAGCTAATTACCTTCAAGTATGGAAACAGCAGTGCTTCAGGAATAGAAATCTTGGCAATCGAAAGGTAAGATTTTCTTAGGATGATGTTATCTGAATTGTTGAATTAGTTCATTATTAAACATAGTTTGTTTCTCTATTTGGGGGAATAGGTGGTGGACTAGCATACTAGAGCCACTTTTATCAGCATTCTTTGCTGATTTTTTTCTTCTGTATCTTTAGTCATATGTGGCTAATCAGCATGTGGTTCCAGTGAGTGCCACAGCTAATTTCATAAACTTTTTGCCAGAAGGGTCTTTTAAGTAATCTGTACCATTGCTGCACTAAATGCTGGTTTGTAAACAGGTAGGAAGCTTGTTTCAGAATATAAGTCAGTGTTTCTGTTTTCTTTCATCAAAAAATTCTTGCTTTGAAAATGTGTCAGCAAAGCAAGCAGTGTGCTGTGTCGTATATTTAATTTACAATCTGGTATAAGCTCCTTCTTGTCTTAATGTGGACCAGTGACAAACAGTTCATGTACTGGCACCAAGGGCTGCAGGACCACACTGATCTCAAAACTAAACCATCTTTATAATCCTTTAAAAATGTGAACCCCAGAGGAGTTGAATGACTTGCAGATCTTCACACCTAGCTTGTGATCAGACCAAATATAGCCTTTCTGACTCCTGATGTGTGGTTCATTACATCTGGCTATACACTATAAGAAAAATCACCTAGCTTTGACATTTAGATTTTCTTTCTTTCAAAATGTGCTTTCGAGTGTGTATTGGATAAGTTATGGTAAATATCAGGATGTGTCTGCTTCTTTGTAGGTTAGGAAGGCTTCCCACTGGAAGTGACATCTAAGCTGAGTCCTGGAGTGAAAGCAATTTATATTAATATATATGTATATTTCCCCTCTCCCCACCAACAGGTATTTGATTCCAAATGCAGGAGATGCTACCAAAGCCATAAAACAACAGATCATGAAAGTTTTGGATGCTTTGGAAAGTTAATATAAAAGAGAATTACTTCAAAAGAAATTAAGGCAACCAAGAGAAAGAAACAAGGACATATTTTCCTGATTGAATACTAACTGAGGACCTTTCATTTGCTCATGGGGGTGCTTGAATTGCAGGTCTAAGTATGTGTGAATTATTATAATCAATTTCTGGACAGTTAAAATTTTTCTTAAATTTTCTTTTGCATTTTCAGTTTTGTAAAATGATTTATAAAGGTCAGTTATTAAATGACTTTGAAGTAACTGACCCTTTGCCCTTAGGAACTAAGGGTGCAGAATGCAGTTCTGTTTTGAAGAGCTGTGTTTTAAAAAGGGAACATGTATCACTTTCAGATTTAAAAAGACCCATACACATATATACTTGCAATGTCTTCAATGAAAATTAGAGATAGAATTAGCTGAAGAGACCCCTTTAATTGCTACATTTAGTTTATCCACTGAGCAGTATCAGAAACTGAGAGTATTACATAGATTAATAGCTCGCTGTTTCTGTCCTTAAAAAAAAGTGAAATCTTTTAAATGAAGTGGATGAAGATTCCAGCCAACTCAGAAATGCAGTCCAGTTAGTGAAATGTGAAGCATCAGTATCTAAATCATTTTTTGCATCATTAGCTAATGATTTGAACACTGGGTGCTTCACATACTAAACTTCATCCTAATGGTTTCTAAGGAGCAGTTAAAAGTATAATAATAAGTAGGTAGGCATACTAAGATTAAAATAAACATTTTGGGGACAAGAATTATACCTGTAAAAATGTCATTGGTCTTTATTACAAGTGGAATATTTGATTTAGGATATTTCAGAACAGGTGTTGTACACACATTGATTTATCCTTACTGAAGTTATGGTCTGTGACCACACTAGTGTCCACTTAAAGCCAAATAATAAGAGAGCTATATAAAGTACAGTTTTATCATCTCTTTCTGAATTTTTTTTCTCTTCTTTGGTTTTTGTCTTCTCTTGCTAAAGTTCCAGTGGTTTGAAACTATTTTTATTTTTTAATATGACAAAACTAAAAAGTGATCTGCTTCATTTTGCAGCTTTCTCAGTTTAATTTATTGAGGTCTATATTAGACACCTTTGGTGAGAGAAAATCTGGGAACATGTTTGGGGCTATGGAATGACTCTTATAAAATCTTTTTGGGAACTAGCAAATCCTAACAATTTACCATGTCCTAAAATGTAATGGATTATCTCTAAGGGGTTGATAGGAGAAATATTTAGATGTACTCTATTTATAGCCAGTTATTGGAAATCAAGTGAATAACAGGCAACATAGTTCAAGATATTTTATTCTAATACCTAAATAAAAACCGTTTACTTGAGTGGTTGAAGACATTTGCATGAAATTGCACCTGGTGCAGTACTTGATATTTATAACTCTACCCACAACAGTTGTATTGCATTTTTCTTTTTTTCTTTGGTGCCCGCCCCCTTTAGAAATGCCCTGAAGTCTCCATTTTTTGCCCATTTCAGCCATGGGACTTTTTTCATAATATTAATGTAAAGATGTTTGTGTTACTGTTTATAAATTACAATTGTAAATAAACCAGTACAATTTGCTCATAACTTTGTTCTTAATGACTCTCTTTTGATGTTTTTCTCCCCTCCCGCTCCCCATTTGTAAATCTCTGTTGGTAACACAAAATTAGAAAATTGACGGCTATCCTTTCAGTGGAATTTAATGTTCAGGTTTTAGGATTGAAAGTATTAGATTTCTATTTCAGCTCATCTGTATGGGGAAGGAGGAAAGAGGTAGTTTAATGACATTAAATTCCACATGTAATAAATTTCTGCCTTGACCTACTTAACCTCCCTAAACTTTAGTTTCCTCATCTGCAGTAACATCGCAGTTACTAGTCATAAATATCAAATGAAAACGCATGTCACTGATTGTAATGGGCACTTATGTAGCTCATCTTTCCTTAATGGACCCACTAGTTACAGAACTAGAATTCACTCTGGGATATCCACTTCTATGGACTCTCAAGGATTGCAGAGTTTGCAACATGATGAAGTTGTTAGTATTTTCTGTATTTTCAAGATTAGAAAACAAAGGCTGAAAGAAATTGAGTGAGTGAAAAGGGAAGGTATCCCCTTTTCCCTCTCTATTCCCTCCCTATTCCCTGAGAATTATTACTCCTTATTAAAGTAGAACATCAGTTCTCCCACATAGATTTGATGGTAATCACCAACCACTAATGAAACACATTTTCTAGTAGGGATGATAAATTTGTACCGATACATTATTCAACCATTTTTTTGCTGCCAGTATGTTTCACACAGGACCTTTATGATATATTTTTTTTAAAGATTTATTTTATTTATTTGAGAGAGAGAGAGAGAAAGAGAGGGAGCATGAGAGGAGAGAGGTCAGCGGGAGAAGCCTACTCCCTGCTGAGCAGGGAGCCAATGTGGAACTCGATCCTGGGACTCAGGATCATGACCTGAGTCAAAGGCAGTCACTCAACATACTGAGCCTCTCAAGCGCCCTGTGATATATTTTTTTTTAAATATTTTATTTATGGGGCACATGGGTGGCTCAGGAGGTTGGGCCTCTGCCTTCGGCTCAGGTCATGATCTCAGGGTCCTGGGATCGAGCCCTGCATCGGGTTCTTTGCTCAGCGGGTAGCCTGCTTCTGCCCCCCGCTGCTCTGCCTACTTGTGATCTCTCTGTCTAATAAATAAATAAAATCTTTAAAATAAAAATAATTTATTTGAGAGAGAATGAGAGTGAGCAACCATGAGAGGGGAAGGTCAGAGGGAGAAGCAGACCTCCACTGAGCAGTCCCACCTCCCATGTGGGACTCAATCCCAGGACTCTAGGATCATGACCTGAGCCCATATAATATTCTAACATACTAAACTAATCAGCCATAGATCCGCATATCTATTTAAAATTGACAGTTTGTCTTGCGGAAAACCCAACTCTGTGGGTTGTGTGATGAAAGTAATGTTTCAACTCTACCGTTAACATTTTGAATTAAAATATTTATTGGGGGTACCTGGGGTGGCTCGGTTGAGCATCTGCCTTCAGCTCAGGTAATAATCTCAGGGTCCTCAGATGGAGCCCTGCATTTGGCTCCTTGTTCAGCGGGATGCCTGCTTCTCCCTCTGCCTGTCGCTCCCTGATCTTTTGCTTGCTCGCTCTCTGCCTCTCTCTCTCTCCCTACCTCTCATAAATAAACATTTTAAAAATAAATAATTTGTTGAGCTATAATCCCACATACCATAAACTTCACCTTTTGAAGGTCAACAAAGTGGTTTTTAATATATTTACAGACTTGTGCAACCATCAGAAGTATTTTATTTCAGAACATCTCATTGCTCAAAAAAGATCCATACCTGGGATGTCTGGGTGGCTCAGTTGGTTCAGTGGTGAAGTGTCTGCCTTTGGCTCAGGCCATGATCCCAGGGTGCTGGGATCCAGCCTGAGTTGGCTCCCTACTCAGGGGGGCCGGGGTATGGGGGGATTCTGTTTTTCTCCCTCCCTCTGCCCCTCTTCCCATCCCTCCCCCACTTGTGTGCTTTCATGCATGTACTCTCTCTCTTTTCTCTCTCAAATAAAATCTTAAAAAAAAAAAAAAAAGATCCGTACTCTCCTTTTTCCTTTCTCCATCCAGCCCTTGGCAGCCACTCATTTCCTTTCTGTCTCCATGGATTTGCCTGTTCTGGATATTTCATGATAAAAGGAATCATACAATAAATGTCTTTTATGTCTGGCTTCTTTCACTTAGCATAATATTTTCAAGCTTCCTCCATGTTGTAGTATGTATCAGAATTTTGTTCCTTTTTATGGCTGAAGAATATTCCATTGTATGGATGTATCATGTTTTATTTATCCATCACTTTTTTTTTTTAAAGATTTTATTTAGTTATTAGAGAGAGATTGAGTACGGGCCAGGGGGGAAGAGCAGAGGGAGAGGGAGAAGCAGGCTCCCTGCTTAGCAGGGAGCCTGATGCGGGCTCCATCCCAGGACCTGAGATTATGATGTGAACCGAAGGCAAATGCCTTATCGACTGAGCCACCCAGGTGCCCCTATCCATTCATCACTTGTTGGAAATTTGTGCCAAGCTCTAAATCCAATAAGATAATTGTCAAGTTGGATCTTTTGATTTTTTGTAGTATCATACATTTTCCTAAGATCTCTGTTCTTGAGTTCCTGTTCTTACTATGGTGGAGATAATTCCAGTTCTGATTTTCAGCCCTTCATCTTTATTAGTTATTGTAACTATTAGTTGTATTAGTAACTATTAGTTATTGTAACTATTAATGACTATTGTAACTGTTAGTCTATTGTATATCTACCTCACCCCCCAGAATTGAACTTTATGTCCTCACTGTTGTATATATACCTCACCACTCGGAATTGAACTTTATGTCTCCTAGACTAACTTCCCTAATACTACAAAGAGTAATTGGAGGATAAGGTACTGAGGGAAAAGAGACCAGTTAAGTTGCCTAAAGCAGTCGCCTCCAAATGAGGAAAGCCTAGCCATGGTCACAGGGACAGAAGAGGAGGCAGCAATCAAGGGGTATTAGGAGAGTCAGAAGGGCCCTGTCCTTAACCAGAGATGGACAATAAAAGACTTGAAAGATACAGGGGTGATTTCAGTTTTTGAGGGGAGGACATGGGGAACTGGGAGAATTGGAAAACAGCACAAATGTGGTGGTGCCTATATTTAAGAGCAAAGCTGGGAGAAGCTCTTGTAGAGATGATAAAATTAGTTTTGGACGGTTGAGTTTAAACTGATGTTAAGATATGTAAATAGAGATGACTTCCAGGCAGCTGGGGATGCCGGAAAAGCTCCTCTGGAGTAAAAATAGAAATCTGACCAGTATCAGCTTGGAAAATGGTCAGTAGAGCTGTGAGACTTGATTGGCGATGCCAGATTTTGAGCTGGGCTCTGGAGATCCACTTAGTGTAGTGCTTTTATTTTTTGGCTATTTTTCAAATGTCAGATGAAAGGAACATGGAAACATGAAGGCAGAGGTGCTGTGTTCACAGGGAGTGAAGATGTGACAGGAAAGACTGCACAAACTCTGTCCTCCAGCTTCTTCTTTTGCCTGTGAATCTTTTGTGCTACAGATGATGAAAAGTTCTTGAGAATGAGGTGATTTGCCTTAGCCTCCATCAGTGGCAGAGCCAGAACTGGAACCCAGTGACTAGCTTTCCCTTATGCCCAGAAAGTTCTAAAGGAATGCTTGAAAACAGTTTTCATATTTCTTAACTGTTCCTTTTCTAGAACCCGTCACTAGCTTCCCTGCATGCGATGTAGGGAACACAGCACCCACAGACTCTTGGTCTGGATATCCCTCTCCTGCTTCTCCTACCTCTTAGGTGGCTCCTTACCAGGCCCTACTTATGCCTGTGCTATTCACAGTCCACTCGCATGTTGTCATCCATACTCAGAATTTTGTCCTAGTTTAAATTGCTGGTGACTCCTAAATCAGTCTCTAGCCTGAACATCTGAGTTTAAGGCTGATGGCCAACTGCCTAGTGGGCATCTCCACCTATATGTTCTAATAACATGTCCAGCCATGTTTGGTACTACTGTCAGATACAGCTTTATGCCAATGAACTTACAAATCTAAATGAAATGGGTGACTTTTTTGGGCAGATTATAAGTGGCCAATATTGACTCAGGAATCTTAATAGGCTAATAAACATAGCAGAAATTAAAAGGTTATTATCTTCCTGCTATAAAGCCAGGCCCAGCTAGTCTGTTAAACCTTCAAAAAAAAAAAAAAAACCATAATTACTATGTATTTTCCCCCAACTTTTTATTATGAACGTTTTATAATTTGAAATTTTATAGTTTAAAACTTTTAGAAGGTCTTAAAATAGTACCATGAACAGCTATATATTCTCCTCTTAGATTTAATAAATTTGCCACATTTGTTCTATAAGCACATATTTTCTTTTTGCCTACCATTTTCAAGTCAGACTTTCTGACACTTTACCCTTAAATACTTCAGCATGCATCTTCTCAGAGTAAAGACATTGGCATAATCACAAAATTCATGAAGGCATCAAATACCCAGTTCATACTTAAATATCTCTATTCCAAAAATGTTTTTAGAGTATCCTTTTAAAAACTAGGATCCAAACAAACAAACTAGGATCTACTTCAATAAACTACTCCAGAGCATTGAAAAGGATAGCAAGAAAAAAGAAAAAAAAAAGGATAGCAAGTTTTTATTTGTTTTATGATTTTTGATCCCTAAACGTAACAACAACAACAAAAACACATGAAACACAAAATTCAAAGAGCAATCTGGGGCAAGTGGGTGGTTCAGTCAGTTAAGCCTTTGCATTTGGCTCCGGTCAGGATCTCAGGAATCCTGCTCAGCAAGGAGTCTGCTTCTCAGGGGCAGCTGGGTGGCTCAGTGGGTTAAAGCCTCTGCCTTCAGCTCAGGTCATGATCCCGGGGGCCTGGGGTCGAGCCCCACATCGGGCTCTCTGCTCAGCAGGGTTCCTGCTTCCTCCTCTCTCTGCCTGTCTCTCTGCCTACTTGTGATCTCTGTCAAATAAATAAATAAAATCTTTAAAAAAAAGAGTCTGCTTCTCCCTCCCTCTCCCTCTGTCCCTCCAGCCCCCACACTCACTCTCTCAAATAAATAAATCCTTTTAAAAAATCAAAAAGCAATCCTAATAAATATAAATGCAAAAGTCCTAACAATATTAGTGTATTTCAGTAACAGTAGGATACAGGCGGGGCTGGGTAGGGAGAGATAGGTAGGGGGCTATGGGATCAGGCTCACAGAAATCCCAAAAATGCTGAGGTGTAAAGGAACCAGAGATAAGGAACAAACCAAACCACCCTGCCCTAGGAGTGAGGGGGAGGGGGAGTGACTTAAAATAGTCATCTGTGACCAACAAAAAATAACCAGACCCTAAAAAAGAAGCCATTAAAGATGTTATCACTAGTCATTACTCAAACCAAGACATCACAAGAATGATAAGGCCACAAGGTGCCTGGCCAGTTCTAAATCAAAGACTATCAGTGAAGGCCCTCCTTGGCAGTGCTGTCGGCACCCCTCTCACTCCTAAATGCTTTTTTTCCCTGTATCCTTGCTTAATAAACTTCTATCGCTTTACTCACTCTACTGTCTGCGAGACTCATTCTCTGACTCCCCGAGACAAGAACCTAGCTTTCCCTCTTCAAGAGGACTGAACTTAGAAGGATACTGTATTTGAACTGTTTCTCTTTTCCCCTCCCCCATGACGGAGCAGCCTTGTGGTCAGAGCCCGCTGATGTCTTGAGTGATTAAAGCAACCTAGGTAATTTCATCCCCCTCACAGCGACTTGTTCAAGTAGCCCAAGGCAATCAGCAAATAGAGTGTTATTCCTGGCCAGAGGTCATCTAACCAGCAAGAGGTTCGGTCTTTTTGCTGACAATCGGAGAGGCCGATTGTTAAATACCACCCCAACTTAGATCGCCCCCCTTGGCCCCTTTGGCTTTTGAGGCATTCCCTTTTCTGGATTGGGATGTCATTAGTCGTTTCTCGTTGCTTCATCTTAGTGCAAACAGCGGAGGAGTAACAGGTGGTTGAGGAGAGCAGGGAAGCGAACACGCTCTGGGCGGAGCCGGAGGCGGGGCGTGGACGGAGCCCAGGGTCCCGCCCCCTCCTGCGCGCGGCTCTGCCCCGCCCCAAGCCGTGTCGCCGCTTGCGCTTCAGAGACCTCCTTTCGGGCCGCGCTACCGATGGTGCTACCTGGGAGAGCAATGGCCAGTAAGTAGCTCGGCGGCCGGAGCTCAGCCCTGGCCGGAGCTCAGCCCTGGCCGGAGCTCAGCTCCGAGGTTGCGGAGCCGGCGGCGGGTCTCCCCGGCTCAGCCGCTCGCCTCCGCTCCGTGTCCCCGCCGCTCTCCAGGCCTTCCCCGGCCCGGCGTTCTCGGGGCCGGAGGCTCCGGCGACTTGGCGGCGGCAGTGCGCAGGGCGAGGGTGCGGCGGCGGAGCGCGTCCCGGCGCACTCCCGGGGACTCGAGGCTTCCGGGAGGGCCTGGCGGCCGCGGGAGCACCAGGCCTCCCGGACAGAAGGGCCCACGCTTTCCTCCTCGCTGGGCTCCTGCGTCCCGTGCCTCTAGGTGCGTTCGGGGGCCTCCCACTGCAAGTTCCCCTGCGCGGGAAAAGGCGGGTAGACGGGTGCTCACTTAAAATCCAAGTTCCGCACCCCCCTTTCCCGGCCCCAACTCGAAGGCTGCACTCTCAGAAAGCCTTCCGTGATTACGATACTTCAAGTGTGGGAACCTCTGCCTGGTGGGATTCTTGGAGGCTCTTTGGTTTTGCATCAGAAAGCGCGCCTCTCCAGCGGGGTCGCTTTCACTCTCCTCCCAGATTGACTTTTGGACTTGAGTTTTGCAAAGACATCAACCCTGGTTGTGGTTGGAACCCTGTCACGTGAAAATGAAGCATGTGTTTTCTTTCGTTTGGGCTGTGTGGTAAGAGGACTGGTTAACTTGCCCCCTGGTGCACACCCCCACAGCCAGTGGACAGTGCTCTCTTCTGCTCAAGAAAACTGGACAGGCTGTTTCTGTATCTGGACATTGAGCTTTCAGGTTAGGTATTACATGTTACTTACACATCTCTACCCTGGATCAGCCCCAGGGGCACGTTTCTAACGATCTCTGCCCCCAGGCTCTGCCAGATTCTTTTCTGGGAGGCTTTGAAATGCTCTGGGCTCATTGTCTGGAGACCTGGATTTTTTTTTTTTTTAAATATAAAGATTTTATTTATTTATTTGACAGATCACAAGTAGGCAGAAAGGCAGGCAGAGAGAGAGGGGGAAAACAGACTCCCTGCTGAGCAGAGAGCCCCATGCGGGGCTCCATCCCAGGACCCTGAGATCATGACCTGAGCTGAAGGCAGAGGCTTTAACCCACTGAGCCACCCAGGCGACCCTGGAGACATGAATTGTTACAGTTTTGCCTCAGTCCATGTCAACAAGTCATTTAATCTCTCTGAACCTGTTTTCTGACTTGTAAAATGGACATAATCTGCCCTTGCTGAGTCTTGGGAGGGTCCCAGAAGATGGTAAGGTTTGTGGAAGTGCTGTTTTCGTCTTAACCTGCCAGAGCTCAGTGAGAGTTGGTGGCTGAATGAATGTTCATGATTGGGTCAGGAAGTCCTCGCACACGCCTCCCTCTGTGTGTGACGGTATCTTTGAAGATGCAGGGCATGACAAAGGCTGGTGGACCTGAGAGCTGTGGTTCCTGATGGGGTCGAAGGTGATGTCTGATTTTTGAGGAATGTTTTCAGGTTACATGACCTCCCCCTAACCCATCCAAAAATGAACAAATGAAGTTCCCATCCTGCTTTACACTTCCAAATTTTGGCTTGGTTTGTGCCACTGACTTTTCACTCAGGTTCTGAAACTACTCAGGAAGCTGCATTCAGGGTTAAATTGAGCTCTTCTCACTGTATTTAGGACAAACCAAGGAATGGAACATCTGAGTTTTCCTACTTTTAGGGTTATCACTTAGCCAAACAGGCCTTCAGAGGTAAGGCTCTGTCAGTGTTGCTTCTTCTTCTGGGGACATTTGCACCACTGTAGGTGACACCCAGGGGAGAACTCTCTAATGGTTTCCAGGTATCAGAGCTTTTCAGATTTCTAGAGCAGAGGTGGGGTAGGGAAGCCAGGGAAGGCCATTACTGATAATTCCTGAAGATAATTACTGATAATTCCTGAAGTTTTGCAGAGCCTCACGAGTTCTCACGGGTGCTTTTGACCTTTAATATCCCTGTCCATCACACCATGAGTGAAAACTGTGCATCAGTGAGAGTCCAGACAGGACACAGAAACCACACTGGTCATCTGAACGGGGAAAAATTTTTTTTAAAGATTTTATTTATTTATTTATTTTAAAGATTTTATTTATTTGACAGAGATCACAAGTAGGCAGAGAGGCAGGCAGAGAGAGAGAGAGGAGGAAGCAGGCTCCCTGCTGAGCAGAGAGCCCGATGCGGGGCTTGATCCCAGGACCCTGAGATCACAACCTGTGCCGAAGGCAGAGGCTTAACCCACTGAGCCACCCAGGCGCCCAAGATTTTATTTATTTATTTGATAGAGATTACAAGTAGTCAGAGAGGCAGGCAGGGAGAGAGGAGGAAGCAGGCTCCCCACTGAGCAGAGAGCCCAATGCGGGGCTCGATCCCAGGACCCTGAGACCAATGACCCGAGCTGAAGGCAGAGGCTTTAACCCACTGAGCCACCCAGGCACCCCTGAACGGGGAAAATTTTATTATAAAGAATGATTAACCAGTAGGTGATTATTCTTAAGAGCTACAAGAGAACTCTAAAGAATATAGGAAAAGCTCATGTAGGCTGTAGCTATTACCTCAAGGAGGGAAGAAGCCTGGAAGAGCCCCTGACCTCCTTGGCTGACAGCATTTCTTGTTGGCCACATAATCCGTGGGACTCAGTCTCTGAGGGAAATGTGGAGCCCCTTACTCAGGTAGCAGGAAAAAACACTGCTGACTTTTCCTTCTTTTGTCTCTCTCTCAGCCTCTCCTGGTGCTTCTTATTTGCTACTTACTGTTGTGCTCCTTGGGGCACAGGAATATTCAGTGAGTGCAAAATCTCACAGGTGCCCGGAGGCCCTGCCTGTGACTAAGTACAGGTGCTGCTCATCGGCTGCCAGACTCCCCACCCCCCATCCCTCCTGCACCCGGCCGGCTGGTGACACCAGGTCCCAGCTGGTGCTGGGGAAGCAGAGACAGGCGCCTCTCCTTCCCATGGGCCCACTGCCCTACTTCACGGGGAATGGGTGATTTCCAAGGGATTTCACCTGCAGTGAGATGGGCTCGATACTTGGATCAGGGGTAGGTTGATTCCCAAGGTCAAACAGGGATAATTCCATGTTCAAACTCAGCCTCCTTCCTTCAAGCCATGTTCTCATTAGTATGTGAGAAACTGGCTCTGCCTCCCCAACTTGAGGCTCCGGGGGGCCTCAGTGGGGACGTGGTCCGGGGTGGGGGCTGCTCTATCCCAGGGTTTCTCAGCCTTGGCATCAGTCACATTTCAGGTTGCATAATTATTGTGGAAGAGTGTCTTATGGCCTGTGGCATGTTGAGCCACGTCCCTGACTTCTGTCCCCTAGATGCTAATAGCACCCCAACAGTTGTGACCATCAAAAATGTCTCCGTTGCCACATGTCCCTTGGGGTCAGAATTGTCCTCCAGTTGAGAATTGCTCTGATTCAGCAGTCAGATCTTCTGACGGTTTTCTCTTTTCATCCTCAGCTTTCCGCTTGGCCCTTATCCAGCTTCAGGTTTCTTCCGTCAAATCAGATAACGTCACTCGAGCCTGCGGCCTCGTCCGGGAAGCAGCAACACAAGGAGCCAAGATCGTTTCTCTGCCAGTAAGTATGGAGGCGGAGGTGGCCCCCTTTTTCTGGACGCTCTGGACTGAGTAGAATCCTGCCTGCTAGCGCTGGTGGTGCTCTTGGGTCCGGTGGTCCTTCCGTGTTTGTCTGGAAGATGACCCTAGCAATGGTCTTCAAGATACGATGTGCCAGCATGGTTATAGGTCTTTAACTTTAGGATCATCTGCTCTCTCCAGAATCCTGGGAGGTTGTAAGACTTACTTAAAGGTCAGTGCCTTGGATACTTACCTTCTTTCCTTGTGAAATGAAGTCCTTACAGGACCATGATAGAGTGACCGAGTTTAGTGCTAAGCCTCCCACATTTGTAGAAAACTGGAAATTGTTAGAGACACGGAGGAAGCCTGCAGCACCTCCCTAAATGCGGGAGCTTGGAGCAAGCCCATAAGACCCTGCGTGTGTTTCCTAGGTGACGGCTTTCAGAACAGAGCCAGGGAAATGTTGCAGCCCATTTGTTTGTCAGCAGGTGGAGGGTGAGCCCCAGAGAAGGGGCCCACACAGGTTGGGGCCTGTGGGTACTGCATCTTGTGGCTGAGGACCGCTAGGATCCGAGGCAGAACTACTCCAGGCAGCCCCCTCTGCTTTCCTGCTCCCACTCTGGGAAGGAAGTAGCCCTTTATAAACCCTGCTTCGGTCAACTAGAGAATTTTCAGGACCATTCGTACTTTAGGCTCCAGTCCATAAGAGATGTGGCCAGTGGGTAAGAATCTTTAACAAGGGAACACGAGATCTTAATGTGAATCCAGCCTGCCTTACAGCCACATTTCTGGGACCCCCTGTACCGGTATCCCGACCATGGTCTCCTGTTGGTTTCAGTTGCTGGGGGCTGGAGTGAAAGCGCTTGGATTCTGCCTGTGCTCTCTCTCACACGTGGCTTGTATAAGCCGGCTGTCCTCTGGTTTGAGTTTCCTAGCACTGTGTGCAGTGCACAGTGCCCGTGGATGCAAATGAATGAATGAGAGTCAAAGTCTGGTTTCTGCTTTTCCATTATCCCGGAGCCGTGGAAGACAGACATATTCTGGGGAATGAGATTTCGCAGAATCAGCATGATAATGCTGGAAGGGAGTCAGAAACCGCTCATTCTACAGATGATAATTCTGAGCCTGTGGATTCATTCTGACACCCACAGTCCTGTGATTGAGCCGAGCTGTCACGGGGCCTGGGTGCCCAAGGGTGGGAGCTTGTAGTCCTGCAGATGGTGAGGAAGAGGCAGATCTGCTGGTTGACAAGGACCTGAGGGAGCACACTAGACTTGTGTCCGCTGGCCCCATCTGAACCAGCCCAGGTGTTCTGCTTATGGCCACAGGCTCTTTAGCTCGGGGAGACTGTTGTTTTTCTTATCAGTTGTATTTTACCCCTTTGAGAGCAGAGCTACAAGAGGCAGCTCTGCTTTCTTAAAGCAGAACTTTAAAGTGAGTTGGATATTTTTGTGTTTTTTTCCTCCTTTTTCTCCACCAACATTCTTCTAGGAATGCTTTAATTCTCCATATGGCACGAAATATTTTCCTGAATATGCGGAAAAAATTCCTGGTGAATCCACACAGAAGCTTTCTGAAGTAGCAAAGGAGTGCAGCATTTATCTCATTGGAGGTAACTTCCTACCCTCAAGGTATAATGGCCTAAACATTGAAAACATCTGAATAATTTCTGTTGTTACATTTAAACCATGAAATACAAGCCATGTAAATTAGCATTGAAAAGAATGAGGTGGGAGCACCTGGGTGGCTCTTTCTGCTTAGGTCATGATCTCGGGGTCCTGGGATCGAGCCCCACATTGGGCTCTCTGCTCAGTGGGAAGTCTGCTTCTCCCTCTTTCTCTGTGCGCGCGCTCTCTCTCTCTCCCTCAAATAAATAAATAAAAAATATTTAGGAAAAGAAAGAGAAAAGAATGTGGTAGATCTTACATAATAATGTGAAAAAATGTTCAGGACACACCGTTACATGGAAGAGGAAAGTTCAATATGATGTGAACAGGTACTCTCATTCAGATGAATCCCTCACACAAAAGGTTATGTGTTTCCGTGTGTCTTTACATATGTAGCACAGAGTAAGTGTTGTATAAGGACACACCAAACTGATGATGATGGTTTTCCCTGGAGAAGCAGTGGGGATACAGGGGCAAGTGGAAATGTGGAAAGAAAAACTATATTGGAGTGTCTTTCATTGTACTAATACAACATTAAGAAATTTGTTTTTTCACAAAGAGGCCATATACATATACATCAAGGTAGCTTTATATTAGTGGTTTTGAAATACATTTTAAAATGTTCTGTTTGCTTAAAGAAAGAATACAGTAAAACTGTGTAATAAATATAGCAAAATTATTCTGTTAAGAATTAGAAATGAATGAGAGGTGAAGAAAAGACAAAGCAAGAAAAGGGAAATGCAGGAACTACATTCCATGAAGGCAGGCCTGGCTTACAGTCCCATCTCGAGGCCTTTTGGATACACCAGGGCCTGGTGGATTCAGGTTGCACAACAGTGACTCCTCCATGTTGCTCTAGTGTTAGAGATGCAGTGTAGGGCCAAGGTCAAAGCAGAATTCAGAAACAGTTTGGTTATTTTTGAAACCTGCCTGTGGCGGCCTACTTTATTATACTTCGTCTGTAGTCTGGAGTTTATCTCTGAAAGATCATCCTCACAAAGACAAAAAAAACATTAATAACCCTTAGAAGATAGTATACTTTATTGTGGGACCCAAGTGACTGTTTATCAAGTGCTGGTCCAGTGATCGTAAAAGAATGCTTTATTTAGAATCTTTGCCCGTGTTTCTCCTCTCAATGAAAGGTTCTATTCCTGAAAAGGATGCTGGGAAATTATATAACACCTGCACCGTGTTTGGGCCTGATGGAACTTTACTGGTAAAATACAGAAAGGTAAGCAGGGAATGTGGCAAGTCGCATAACCGATTGAGAATTTGCTGTAAAGTTCCCTAGTCCCTCTCATTGTGTTGTACACACATGGGGCATTAGATGAATTGGTACAGTCAACTTGTCGAATCTTGGCTATTGACATTTTGATATAAATTTTAGACTGAGCCTGTTCATTTCAGCCAAGGAAAAATCTACAGGAATTTTGATTAGAATTTCATTGAATATAGAGAGATCTCATTGGGAAAGCTGACATCTTTGCTGTAGTAAATGCATGTACATTGAGGATTGTTAAATATTCCTGGTAAATTGATCCTTTTGGCATTATAAAATCCATTTTTTTTTCCCTCATAATACTCTTTGTCTTAAAGTTTATCTCTGATACTCCTTTGGCCACTCTAGGCTTCTTATACTTAGTGTTGTATAATACATCCTTTTCTAATTCCTTATTTTTAACCTGTATGTGTCTTTATATTTAACATGGTTCTCCTATAGATAGCCTGCATTTGGGTCTTGTTACTATCTTCATTCTGACAACCTCTGCTTTTTAGCTGGAGTCTTACTTCACTTATATTTAATGTAATCATTGATATGGTTGGATTTAGGTATTAGACATTTTTCTTTTTCTTTTTTTCCCTTTGTTCCTGTTTCTTGCATTCTTTTGGCTTAGTTGAGTGCACTGGGTGTGGTGCAAAAACAATGAATACTGTTACGCTGAAAAGAAATTAAAAAAAAAAAAGGCCATTTTATCTCTTGGCTTTTAGCTATATACCTCTTTGCTTTTTTTAAGTGTTGCCCTAAGGATTACAACATGCACCCTAGCTTTTGACAGTCTCCTTAGAATTACTATTATACTGCTTCATTGTGAAATTTTAAGAGCTTCCCAATTGTATAGGTCATTTCCTTCCCCACCCCATTTTCTCTGTTATAGTTGACATACCTGTTGCATCTACATAGATTGTAAAAACACAATTTTTAAGTAGTTTTGTGTATTTTAAAGAAATAAAAATATTTTGTTTATTGGAATGTTTACCTTTCTGATATTTTTCTTTCTTTTATTCTTTCTTTTTTTTTATTAACATATAATGTATTATTTGCCCCAGGGGTATAGGTCTGTGAATCATCAGGCTTACACATTTTATAGTACTCACCATAGCACATACCTTTTCCAATGTCCATAGCCCAGCCACCCTATCCCTACCTCCCCCTCCAGCAACCCTCAGTTTGTTTCCTGAGATTAAGAGTCTCTTATGGTTTGTCTCCCACCCCAGTACCATCTTGTTTCATTTTTTCCTTCCCTACCACCCACCATCCCCCACCCTTGGAGCATAGTTCTATCTGGTATCTTTGCCTTCAAACAGAAAGACCTTCTTTAGAATTTTTGTAGTGAGGTTGTACTAGATACGAATTCCCTTAGTTTTTTATTTTGTCTTCATTCTTGAGAGATATTTTCAGTGGAATAGAATTCTGGGTTGACACTGTTCTTTTGTCTCCTAGCAATTTGAGTGATGTTTTTCAGGTATCTTCTAGCCTCCTTTTAAAATTTTTCTGATATGTGGTGATTTGTATTATTCTCCTGTATGTAATTCTTGTTTTTTTTCTGTCTGCCTTCAAAATTTTTTTCATAATCCTTAGTTCTCAGTGATTGGACTCTGATGTGCCTGCCTAGATATGATTTTCTTTATATGTGTCCTGTTTTGTGCTTCTTTATAACTCTTTCATAATATTAGGGGTATTATTTTGATAAATATTTTTTTGTTCCATTCTCATACTGGACTTCAGTTTTGATACTGTTCCACTAAACCAGGTTGCCAAGACTTGTTTCTTTTTGTTTTTGTTTTTCCTACCTTTTTTCTCTCTCTCTTTCAGTATTCTAAAGTGTGGACATGTTCCATTGATCTGTTTTCAAGTTCACAGAATCTTCCTTCTGTAAGCCCCAGTCTCCTATATGCCAACCCAGTGAAATCTTTTAAAATTTCACATAAACACATAAAAGTTCACATAAAGTCACATAAACTTATTTTTCTACTAATATTTCCTATATGTCCATTCATCAAGAGTGTATTTTTCTTTAGACCCTTAAGCTTAGTTTCAGTAGTTGCTTTTGGTAATTATCACATCTGGGTCTTGCTGGGGTCTGCTTCATTGATTGCCTTTTCCCTAAAGTTCAGTAACATTTCTAGTTTGTCTAGTGATTTTGAGTTGCATATTGGATTATATCTTGTTGAGATTCTAGCTTCTATTATCTGAAAAATGTTGTATTTTTTTGTTTTAGTAAGTAGTTAACTTGCTTGTACTCAAACACCCTACTTCTTTTCCTCTGGGAGGTGGGCAGCAACTGCGGCCACTCTGTTCTAAGTTGTTTAGCTTAAGCTGGGCTGCTTGGAGTCAGCCCTGTACATCTTTAATTCAGTACTTAGCCAGAGACTTGGACAGATTTTTATATGTAGAATTTAGGGCTCTTCCTCTTTGGCTTTCTCCTTTTCAGGATTTCTCCCTCACTTCCGAGCTGCTGTGAAACTCTGTCCTCTGGTTCCTTGGGCCAGTATGGTTATAGGTGATTTTTACCACCACTCCTAGCAACAGCAGGGACGTTGCTTCCAGCTAAAGGGTCTAAACAGGAAACTCACCCAGTGTCCTTGTCTTGTTCCTGATCTCAGTGTGGAAAGGCTTTTAATATTTCATTGTTAAGTATGGTGTTCCTTCCTTTTTTTTTTTTTTTTTTTTTTTCAGATACTCTATCAGATTAAGGGAGTTCCCTTCCTAGCAGTTTTTTTCTTTTGTTTTTAGAATAAGAATGAATGTAGAAGTTTACCAAATGCTCACTGTGTACCTCTTAAGATGATCCTGTGACTTTTCTCCTTCATTTTGTTAGCGTGGTAAATTACGTTGGTTGATTTCCTAATGTTAAACATTTGCTTTCCTTTAATAAACCCAATTTCGAAGTGATGTGTTACTCTTTTTATATATTGCTGTATTTAGTTTGGAGAATTTTACCTATTTTAATTACTGTTCTGCTCTCCACCTCTCCTGCCAGTTTGTCAGGTTGATTATGATTCTGTGAAGACTTCATTGAGCATTTACACTGAGTAAAAGAATAACATGCTAATTGCTTCCCAAAAGAAACCTAGACCTCAGCTTGCGCACCACCTAGGAAAGAAGTGTCAAAACTACAGTGTGATTTTCCCATTTTGCGTATTAGAACTTATTTTGATAATATGTCAGCTTGTGGGGTGGGTTGCGGGCAGGTGGGGGTTGCTATTTGCGTGGTTGATCTCAGCTTCCCTGCTTTTGGCCATGAAAAGATGTTTGTTATGATTGCCGTGAGCCCTGCTGGAGAAGAGGTAACCAAATTCGTTACTTGTGGTGCAGCTCCATCTGTTTGACATTGATGTGCCTGGGAAAATTACATTTCAAGAGTCTGAAACACTGAGTCCCGGTGATAGTTTCTCCACATTTGATACTCGTAAGTACCAGACCTGTTCACCTGTTTTAGTAGTATCAGTAGAAGACGAACATGTGCAATGAATGCTGGAACACTGAAAAGAAATAAAATAAAATAAAATGGAAAAAGAAAGACGATCATGTGTTCCTTTTTTCTCCCTCTTGTGGTCCGCCCCCCACCCCACTTCTTTACACAGCCTGACTGCAAGACCAGAGGGAGATGGGCAGAGACCAGTCAGAGATCTAGAAAGGGCAGGCTGACCAGAAAACTAAGGGTTTGACTGGATTTTGTCTATGGTTTGGTCACAGCATGCTATTAGCATGATCGCTTCCAGAGTTTACCTCTTAGGCTGTGATTGAACACTTCCCACATAGATACTAAGCGTTCAGTCAGAATGAATTTCTTGTTTCTAATCTGAGATAAATGATGTCTTTATGAGGTGAGATCCCAACAGGACTAAGCTTATGCAGTCTCTCCATCCATGGCCCTGGGTTCGTGGATTGCCGTCAGTGTTTGGTGATCTTAGAGGCTTTACTCTGCCACACCATGTTGCAAGAAGTTGACTTCTCATTTGTGCATTTTCTGTCTGAAAAACAGCTTACTGCAGAGTGGGCCTGGGCATCTGCTACGACATGCGCTTTGCAGAGCTCGCACAAGTCTACGCACAGAGAGGTGAGATGGCCGCATGGCTGTGTGGTAGAGGTGCTTAGCGATGGGATTCTGCCTTGGGTCTCTGTGGTTCGAGGGAGCCTTAGGCAGAAACACTAGAGAAGAGGTCTTCATCTCTCCACCCCATCCGGCTGCTGAGACTTTTGCTGCATGTGGGCAGTACGGTTTTTCGGAGATTGTATTTCAGCACACCGTGCAGCTAAGGCAGGAACCGTGCTCCTAAATTGCTCCGTTCTTTGAGCCCTTCTTGCTACCGTGTTTGGAAAGAGTCACTTGGAGACCACTAGAAATAAGGATGTGGTCTATGGTGTCTGTCCTGGATTTCACACTCAGTAATCCTAGCTGTTGGGTACAGTAGAAATGTAGTCTGTGACCTTCCGGTCCAAAGAAGTGTCCTGCTGGCCTGCAAGAACACTGACCAAGTCAGAAGATCTTGGTTCTGGTTCCAACTCTCCTTAATTGACATGATACTTTGGGTAAATTATTTAATTTTTAGGGGAGTATGGATCTCAGTTTTTTCATAGCCATGGTGTGGAGATTAAGGAGGTAGAACTTAGCTCCTCGTATGTACTCAACAAATGTGAGCATCCGTACTAGACTGTCCAGGCTACTCTGATTGGACTTGACTTTCACCTAACAAGCAGAGTGGGTGCAAATATTTTGATGGCCTGCTCAGCAAAAAAGGTGGAAGGCCATGGGCTCTGTGTTGGCAGACACTCTCAAGCTCTCTCAGTAAGCATTAGAACACCTACTCTGCCCTCTGTTTCATTTGAAAAGCATTACAAAATGTGGTCCTTGTGGGCACCTGGGTAGCTCAATCGTTAAAGCGTCTGCTTTCAGCTCAGGTCATGATCCCAGCGTCCTGGGATCCAGCCCCGCATCGGGCTCTCTGCTTGGCGGGGAGCCTGCTTCTCCTTCTCCCACTCCCCCTCTTGTGTTCCCTCTTTCGCTCTGTCTCTCTCTGTCAACTAAATTAAAATCTTTTTTAAAAAACGTGGTTCTTGGCTGTGTGGAGCTGACCATTTGGTGCTGTGAGAAATTTGAATGATATATATTTTTTAAAGTGAAGTCACATACCGTGGTTTGGGTCATCAGTACCACTGTTTTTGTATGTATGTGTAAACATGTGTGTGTCTCTAAAGGAATTCAGAGCCATAGGTTAATACTCCTGACAGCATCTGGTTTGGCTGACCTCTTTTTAGGCTTGGGAAAGTTTGAGTTTGGTCCCCCCTGGCTAAGGAACAAAATGGGGAGCTAGTGTGGTGGGGTGTTGACCTGGACCCACTCTTCTCTGGCCTTTCTCTCCCAAGGCTGCCAGCTGTTGGTATATCCCGGAGCTTTTAATATGACCACTGGACCAGCCCACTGGGAGTTGCTTCAACGAGGCCGGTAAGAAAGCATCTTGGGCAGACCTTTAGGTGTCTTGGTGTTGCTTTGTGCAAAGATCTCCAGTTTGGTGGAAGTACCAGCCTTTCTGACGCAGAATGCTGCCCCTGACCCAGCATGCTTGGACATCTAAATGCAGTCGGAAGAGCTGAGTGACCCCACTGACGGTGCTGTTCAGATAGGGGTGCTTATCTTGCCCCATCATTTGTACCATTCTGCCCATCCTGGAATACTCTGCCACAACACTTGTCACAGGCTCTTGTTTTTTCTAATCTGCAAGTCCGAGCCACTTGATAGTGTCTTTGGCATGTCAGAGTAGCTGTATCCTGAGACCTGTAAGGTTGGGGAGTGAGCAGTAACGGGCAGATAGCAGAGGTGAGTGTAACATGGAAGGGAAGAGGAGCGTGACTGTGTGTGTCTGAAAGTGTGCTGAAAACCATGAAATACTGGTCAGAATTGCTGGTTTTCTTCATTACAATTTTCTGATTGAGGTATAATGTACTTAGAGAAAGATAACAGCAATTTTAAGTCTGTAGGTCAGTGAATTTTTACACATGTATTCACCTGAGACCAAGGTCAACACAGAACATTTCCAGATCTCTAGAATGCTGCCTTTTGTTCCTTCCATCAACCCTTTCCTTGTTTGCTCAGATGGAGCCGCTGTTCTCACTGTCGATAAATGATGGTGATCTCTATATAAATGATGTATTTATCAGAGGAGGCAGCAGAGGTGTTTGGCTGGGTGATTGATGGAAGATGGGGTGGGGTATCTGGTACCCTGTATATTAGTTAATGCGGTCTTGTAGAAAGCAACCAAAGCTTGAGAGGCATTGGAACGGCCCGGCCTGGATCTGCTGTTTGAGCCCGGAGTGCTCCCAGGTGAGGTGGCCTGATGTACCCAGGCCACCACCTGAAACTATTATCTAATTTGAGCTAGTGGGACTTCAGCCATTGAGGCCTGGAAGTGCCATGCGGCCAGGCAAGGCATACGGCCCCAGCAAGGCCAGTCCATTATCTCTGGCTACTTTGACTCGCTCTTTTTCAGACGAATGGTTTGGCTCAGGCCAGGGTCTCCACTGTGGTGTTTTTGACATTTTGGACTAGATTATTCTTTGCTGTGGGGGTGTCCCATGCATGGTAGGATGTTTAGCGGCATCCCTGGTCTCCACCTACCAGGTCCAGTAGCAACCCCCATCGTGAAAGTACGAAGGTCAAAGTCAGTGTCTTCGGACATTGGCAGATGTCCCCACTGGGCAGAATCACCCCCAGCTGAGAACTGGTTTATGCATTAAGATACATACTTTTTGAAGAGGAAGAGAGGGTTTCATGGCTTTGGTTGTTTCCTTCCATGTCTGAGCCAGCCTGTCCTGTCCTAGTTTTTAAAAGAAGGATCTGTACTTTTGGGATAGAAAGATGTTGCCGGTCTCTAAGGTTTGAATTACCTCTTTTTTATCTGTCGACCACAGGGCTGTTGATAATCAGTTGTACGTGGCCACAGCATCTCCTGCCCGGGATGATCAGGCCTCGTATGTTGCCTGGGGACACAGCACTATTGTGAGTCCTTGGTGAGTTGGCTAAGCAGGGACACGCTCACCAGGAGCTTAAGGGAGGTGGCACTTGGGTTGGGGGGGTTTTCTGATTCCCGACCAACCCTGCCCCCCCCGCCCCCATATCCTCACGCCTGCCAGGTCTGCGCCTCGTCTTTGAGAGACACTGCCACCTAAAAACCATGTGAGAAAGAAATGGTCCTGCTGTCCTGATTGAGTGCTTGGCCTTGGCCCTCCTCTGAGTTTCCGAGTGGCTTTTGCTGTCAGTCAGACTTGGCTCACATGGGGGCAACAGGGCAGCACAGATGGGTGGGTGATTTTAATAAAAAGGGCTCCAATTTTAGCCTTTGGTTAAAATTTAGGCTGGGTGACTGGTTCTAGAGCAGGAATTAGTTACAGGGTGAGGATCTTGCTCCTTGCCTGATGAATAGAGGATGGAGGAGGATGAGTTCAATTAAGGAAAACTCTGACTTTGACCTCTGTGAGAGGGAAAAGCATCGTCCTAGGGAAACCAGCATGAAAGTCTGCCCAGCTACGCAGGCATGTCATTTGTCACTGTCCGGACCTCAAGGTCTATAGTTGTGTGGTCCTCATAGTCCTTTCACACTCGTGGTTTCTGTGTGAACTCACAGAGGCTTTTCCTAAATTAAGCTCCATTTATAGTCACAGAATTGAAGTTCACGGGACACAGTGGCTAGGACTGGTGTTCAGACTCAGGACTCCTGACTTCAGAACTTGGACTTATGCCATGCCACTTCTCACATATTTGTATGATTACACACACACACACACACACACACACTGATGTGTATTTCTCGAATTTCAGGGTAAATATACCAACAAGGCTGAGAAGGATTATCTATTACTGTGGGATCCCTGAAGTTCCCTCTTCTGATTTTACAGGACCCAAAGATTGAGTGTGTGATGGGGAAGGCCTTGGAAGTATGACCAGGGAGCCTCAGGCACATTAGGATTGGGGAGGATCTGGCAGGCTGGAATGATTAACTTGGCTTGAAGATTTCCTCCAACTTGGTTCGAGTTCCTCTGTCCAGATATTAGCCATAGGCTTCCTGGCCTCTTGGGCAGCTCTGCTCCCCTGCTCGTTCTCCCGAGGAACTTTGTGACTGATCAAGCTGGCTGCTTCTGACGTGAAGTAGTTGTACAAGATTTATCTTTGTTCCTTTTCAGAAATCTGTCTGTAGGATTTGGGGGCCCTCTGGCTTATATTGTCATCAGGATGGGTGCCTGATGATCTCTCTTCAAAGAGAGATCTTTGAATGCCAGAGCAAATGAGGGGAGAAATAGAAAAGAATAAAGAAGAATTCAGTTAAATGGCATTAATGATGATATTTGTAGCTCATTTGTGCCAGAAATGGATTTGTGGCCATCTGGGAGATGGAACCAGTCACTGTGTCAGATTGTTTGTTAGGTCAGATTACTTTATTTTGTGCATTGGAGAAATTTCACTAGATATCTTTGAAGTCCTGCTTTGGGCCAAGAGACTCAGGACTGGAAGGTTTTCCAGATCAGGCTTTCCCCAGATTTAGGGAGGAGTGTTGCTATTTCTAAGCATGGGGTTCCTCTCCTGTTGGGGTATGGTTTCCCCACCACTTCTTTCCTTCAGAAACTGAAACCCAGTGACGGGCTAACGAGGGACCACAAGCATGAGACCAGAGACCCAGGCCTTGCTGGGCTCTGCTCAGACCCAGCCTCGCTATCCCTGGCCTTGGTAGGTGTGGAGAGCCGGACCACCCTCCCAAAAGGCTTGCTGCCGCACTCAGGAAGGATGAGACAGAGCTTCCCATTGTTTATTGGGAGCTCTGCTTCTGGAGGTGTATAACCGTGGAATAGCTCCCATTTCGTAGCCACTGGCTGTTTACAAAACCAATTGCATAATCCTCTAAGTCCTCACAAAGCTCTTACTTCCGCTTCATAGGTTAGGGAATGGAGATAGCAGATGACTCTCCACAAGGCCACGCAGCTACCTGAAAGGTAGAGCAGGAATTTATGCCCTTCCTGTCTTGTCTTTAACCTCCCAATTCCTACCCCTGGGGCCCACAAGCATCAGCCTCCCACTCACTCCCTCCTCAATCTCTTTCAGGGGGGACGTCCTTGCCAAAGCCGGCACCGAAGAGACCATCGTGTGTTCAGACATAGGTGAGATTTGCGGGGCACAGCTAGGTCCGTGGGAGGTGATTCCGTAGCTCTGAAGCTGCTGTACCCTGGAGGTGCTCCCTTGGCCCCCCTCTCATTTATCCTTGGTTCTCCGGCCAGACCCCGGGGGGCTGTAGCTCAGCTTGGGATTTCTTGGTTTGGTTTGAAATGACTCCAGGGGCCATGCCAGGCCACCTGGGCCTCTGGACAAGGCTGATATTACTGAGTTATCTGCTGAGACTCTGGTAGTTTTTATACTGTTTGGGGAAGAAATTCTCATTGGTTGTGAGGAGTTACATCTTAGTAATGGTACATTTTCCTGTTTTTGCAGACCTGAAGAAGTTGGCTGAAATACGCCAGCAAATCCCCATTTTCAGCCAGAAACGATCAGACCTCTATGCAGTGGAGGCAAAAAAGCCCTAAGGTTTATGTTTTTAACATGTCACGGAACAGGAGGATATGTTTCTGCAATGTAATCCTCTCCCTGATGAATTCTTCAGAGTTTTTTTTGTTTGTTTGTTTGTTTTTTAAATTCAGCTTTTTCCCTTCCTGGAAACTCTCTAATGAGATGGTGGAGCATCAGCACAGGGTACTTTTCACACCATATTAAATAGTTAAAAAGGACTCGGGCTCTGGCATTGAGAGGAGGAGGAAGAGAGGATTACTGGACACCTTCTAGACTAGGTTGCCTCCTAGTAGTTGGTAACAGTACCAGACCTTGGTATCCAGGTTGTCTCATGTGGTACAAATATGTTTGTGTCACACACGCCTCTTACCTCATTGCTGGGGTTGGGAGTCTGTTATGGAGAAACCTTGGTCTAGTGCTAGTGCTCTTCCGAGGAGGATGTTCAAGTTATGTTTTTAGCCTGTGCGCAGCCCTGGGGAGCAAGGCAGTGGACCCTTGGTGTTTGCTGGAGGAGATGGCAGTCCCAGTCCTTCCTAGCTGCCTGGGGGTTCTTTCTTCAAATTCAAGAAGGAGCTAATGAATCAAGCCCAGACCCTCCTGGTCTTAGGGGAAGGGTTGTGTCAACTGTGAGTCTTACGGGAGAATGGCAGTGGTGGCATTTGGTCAAGGCAGCTAAAGATGAGCCTCTGCAAAAGACTTTCTTGACGAGGTGAGTGCCTGAAAATCTCTTTGTTTTTCTCCCTAGTAACACTTTCTAGCTTGAGAAAGGCAAATGTTTAGCTGGAGGTTTTTCAGCATCCTTTTCCACAATTAAAAGTTAAGAATTCCAGTGCACTTTATTTTTATGTTATATGTTGGGCTGGTAAACGTTTAACAACCAGCTGTCCCCCCAAAAGCCCTGATTTTGCAGTAGCATTTGCCAGTTTCCATGGTGTTAATACTTTTGCCCTGTGGCCAAGGTTCAGACTAACAGTACAACACCTCTAAACAGAGCTGGAAATAAAAGCACAGTTGGCACTTGTGAGCTGGGACAGTCCTGCTCTCGCACACCACTGTTTTCATATATATTTGCCATCCTAGAAAATAAAATAAAATTTTAAAACAAAAGAATGCATGAGCACACATTTTATTAGCTGTGAGAGTGACGACACTATCCTGTCATTTAACCTTTGGAAACCAGCATTGTATACTCAGAGTAAGACAGGAGTGAAAGAGGGAAATGACATTTTAAAATTATGTGTATTATTCGGTAAAAGTTGACACATGTATACATCCATGAAACCACTCTAATCAAGTTAATGAGCAACCCTCGCCCCCCCCGCCCGGCCTCCCCCAACCCCCAGCAGTTTTCTTGTGCTCTTGTATGGTCCCGTCTAGCTACTCCCCTGATTAGATGCATCACTGTAGGTGAGTTTGAATTTTCTGTAATTACTAAGTGGAATCACACACCATGTATATACTTTTGTGTCATCTTTCACTCATCGTGTTTGGAGACTCATCCCTGTGTGTATCACTCATTTCTTTTGTTTTGCTCAGTGGCAGTTTGCTATACGGATACACTGTAATGGGATAGTTTTTGGGTCTCAGAAATAAAGCTGCTAAAAATGTTTTGTACGAGTTGTTCATTTTTCTTGAGTAGGTATCTAGGAGTGGAACGGCAGGGTCCGATGTGTATTTCATGGCCAAACTGTATTCCCAAGTGACTGTGCCATTGAGCTTCGTCCCCTCGGTCTGTCACTGTCCCAGCTGCTCCACATCCTCAGCAATATTTGGTAATGAGGACTGTTTAAGTTTTGCCATTTTAATGTGTGTGTGATGTTATTTCGTTGCGGTTTTTTCATTTTGTAATCCCCTAATAACTACTGATGCTGAGCATCTTTTCATGTGGTTTGCTGTCTGTGTATCCCTTTTGGTGGGGTGTCTCCTCATAGCTTGCTCCCATATTGGTGTTGGGTTATTTATCCTCTTACTGATTAGTAAGAGTTTTTTCTATGCTCAGGATAAAAATCAGATACTATGTTTTGCAAATAGGTTCTCCAAATCTGAGGGAAAAAAGTCTTTTCATTTATTATTATTATTTTTTTTAAAGATTTTATTTATTTATTTGGCAAACAGAGATCACAGAGAAGCAGGCAGAGAGAGAGGAGGAAGCAGGCTCCCTGCTGAGCAGAGAGCCCGATGCGGGGCTCGATCCCAGGACCCTGGGATCATGACCTGAGCTGAAGGCAGAGGCTTTAACCCACTGAGCCAGCCAGGTGCCCTGTCTTTTCATTTTTTAAAAAGTATAGTTCAAAGCAGTAGTTTTTAAATTACCCCGGAGGCCAGTTAATTGCTTTTTCTTCTTTTAAAGTTTGTCTTTTTTATGTTGCATTTAAGAAATTGCCAAACCTGATGTCACTGACTTTATCCTGTGTTTTCTTTTGGAAGTTTTATCGTTTTAGCTCTTTTATTGAGGTCTTGGATCCATTCAGAATGGTTGGTTTTCTATATATGGTATAAGGTAAGAGTCAGGATGCTTTTCGAGGCACCTGGGTGGCACAGGTGGTTGAGTGTCTCTAGGGTTCAGCTCAGGTCATGCTCTGAGGGTTGGGATTGAGCCCCATGTCAGGCTTTGCATTCAGCCTGGAGTCTACTTGAGATTCTCTCCCTCTGCCTCTCTCACTGGTGCTGTCTCTCGCTCTCTCTCTCTCTTTTTTTTTTTTTTTTTTTTTTTGCAATCACACGAGGGTTTATTCGACAAGCTTAAGCTTGGGCCCAAGTATACCTGACACAGCGGAGTAGGGACTTGGGCCCTGAGCTTAGTTAAGGCAGGGGTATTTATGGGTTCCTGTTACTAAAGCAAGGTGGGGGTCTCTGGAACCAAAGCAGGGTGGGAGTTCTTGTTACTAAAGCAGAGTGGGGGCCCTTAGAACTAAAGTAAAGTAGGGGAACATTCAGCCCTTGGGCACAGGGGTTGGAGATGGCTGCCGAAGCTAAGATGGCTATACTTATGCTAAGGCTAAACCTGAGGTGGGATGGCCTTAGTTTTTCTCAGCCTCCACATTTCCCCCTCTCAGAGGAACCTAAGGAAGGACCCAATCATGGGTCCAAACTGGTCTCAGCAACAAGGTCCAGTGGTTGGTATTCCTGAGTACCATGAGCTGAACTGTACTGACTGTGTCTTTGACAAAAGTAAGCAATATTAGTGGGGTAAGTGAGAATGGTGCAGTCTTAGCTTTAGGGGTTGTCCTTGTCGGGCTGACTTTTCCATTCTGGGATAAAGTCCTTGAGAGCAGCGTGTGGGTCAGCTGGTTGGATGTTGGTGTAGTGGACCCAGGGAGTAATCCCGTCGACCTTGAGAGCAGTGGGAGTGGTCAGGATCACAATGTAGGGTCCCTTCCAGTGTGGTTGAAGTGTCTGGTGTTGGTATCTCCGGATGTATACCCAGTCACCTGGCCGATATCGATGGGGGGGTCTGGGGGTGGCCCAGTCTCGTAGAGGGCCCTCAGTCTTAGGTCAATACCTGGTGAGGCTGCTGGGAACTCTGTAAGCAAGGTTTCCTAAAGCTCCAGGTTTCATAAAGTCAACCTTAGTTCCTTTAAGCTGTCTGGTCATATCTGAGTCTTTGCAAATATGACATCCCAGTCAAAGCCTTGGTGAAATAACCAATGTTTCCAATAGTGTCCAGCCAGCGCAAGACCCTCCGGGTTGGGGTCCTGGGAGTCTCCCAAATCTTGGTGGAACCTCCAAATGTAATGGCCAAGTTTTCGTGTCTGAGAGACCACCAAGGAGCCAACACCGATGCAATCACACGAGGATTTATTCAACAAGCTTAAGCTTGGGCCCGAGTATACCCGACACAATGGAGTAGGGACTTGGACCGTCTCTCTCTCTTTCTAAAATAAATAAATAAAACCTTAAAAAAAAAAAGATTCTTTTATTTTTTCCAGTACCATTTGTTGAAAAGCTTACCCTATTCCCATTGAATTGCCTTGGCACTTTTTAAAAAATTATTAGGGAGAGAGAGCGAGAGAGAGCGAGAGAGAGCATGAGAGGGAGAAACAGACTCCCCACAGAGCTGGGAGCCCAGTGTGGGACTCGATCATGACCTGAGATGCTGAAGGCATATGCTTAACCAACTGAGCCACCCAGGCGCCCTGCCTTGGCACTTTTATGAAAAATGAATTGGCTATATATATCTTGATCTACCTCTGTGTTCTCCTGTTTCATCAATCTATTCATCTATTTTTACAAAGTAACTTAACTATGTTGGTTATTGTAGCTTTAAAATAAATATTAAAGTCTGATGGTATTAGTCCTCCAACTTCTAAGTCCTTTGTATTTCCATATACATTTCAGAATCTGTAAATTTCTACAGAAAAAAAAAAAGCCTGCTGGAATCTTGATTGGGATTGCATTGAAGCTATAGAGCTGTTTGGTGGAAAATTGACCTCTTAATATCAAACCTGTGAACATGAGCTATGTCCTCAGTTATTTAGGCCTTTAATTTCTCTTAGGAATGTTTGTTTGCTTCTATAAGGTAATATGTATCTTTTGTCAGGGCACCTGGGTGGCTCAGTCCTTAAGCATCTGCCTTTGGCTCAGGTCGTGATCCCAGGGTCCTGGGATGAGCCCCACATCGGGTTTCCTGCTCAGCGGGAAGCCTGCTTCTCCCTCTCCCACTCCCCCTGCTTGTGTTCCCTCTCTCGTTGTCTCTGTCAAATAAAATCTTAAAAAAAAAAAAAAAACCAAAAAACTTCTCTTTTGTCAGATTTATCCATAGGGACTACAGATTTTTTGTTGTAGTAGTCTTGTTTTGTAAACTTTAATTTCCAATTTTTCACTGCTGGTAAAAATAAATTTTATTCCTGTATTCTGTATCCTGTATTCCTGTATTCGAACCTCACTGAACTCACTCACTCAAGCAGTTTTTTTGGGGTAAATTCCATATGATTTTTTTTTACATAGATGATCATGTCTGCAAATAAAGGCCTTTTGTAAAACAAATGGGCTTTTTCCTTTCCAGTCTGGTTCCTGTTTTTTCATTCATTAATTCATCCATTTCTGGCCTGTGGCTTTGGCTAGAAGTTTCAGAACAGTGTTGAATAGAAGTAGTGAGTGGTTGTAAGTTGTGTTGGTCCTGATTTTAGAGAAAAAAATTTGGCCTTTCATAGATGCCCTCTATCAGGTTGGGAAAATTCCTTTTTATTCCTAGTCTGGTGAGAGTTTTTATCAGGATAGGATGCTGGATTTTTTTTTTTTTAAACGATTTTATTTATTTATTTGACAGACAGAGATTACAAGTAGGCAGAGAGGCAGGCAGAGAGAGAGAAGTAAGCAGGCCCCCTGCTGAGCAGAGAGCCAGATGCGGGGCTCGATCCCAGGACCCTGGGATCATGACCTGAGCTGAAGGCAGAGGCTTTAACCCACTGAGCCACCCAGGCACCCCAGGATGCTGGATTTTTTTAGATTCCTTTTCAGACTTTACTGAGACAAACATGTCTTTTTTCTTCTTTAGGCTGTTTATGTTGTGAGTTACACTGATTGATTTTGGAGTTGTAAAACCAGCCTTCCATCCTTGGGATAAACTTCACTTGACCATAATGAATTATTGTTGGGTTTGATTTGCTAACATTTGAAGAATTTTTGCATCTTTTTTCATAAGGGAGTTTGGTCTGTAGTTTTCTTGTAATACCTCTTTCTGGTTTAGATACCAGGGACTGCTGGCCACCTAAAATGGCTTGGAAAGTAAGGTGCCTAGGTAGTGCAGTTGGCTGGGCATCTGACTCTTGGTTTTGGCTCAGGCTATGATCTCAGGATCAGGAGATTGGGCTGCATATGTGGCTCTATGCAGGGAGTCTGCTTGGGACTCTCTCTTTCCTCTCTGTCCCTTTCCCCCATACTCTCTCTCAAATGAAAAAATAAGTCTTTAAAACATTTTTAAAAAATGACTTGGTAAGTTTTTTTTCCTCTTCAGTGGTCTGAGAGAACTGTGTGGTAATTTGCATCTTGTCTCTTAATTTGGATTATTCTGGTTGGAGCTTTATCAACTTTATTGATCTTTTCATAGAACCATTTTAAAATTCCATTGATTTTTAAAAAATATCTTTTTTGGATTTGATTTTGTTGCTTTCTGCTCATTTATATTTTTCTGCTTACTTTGGATTTCATTTGCTCTTATTTTTTCTAGTTTTTTGACATGTGTACTTGAGGATCTTTGGAGACTTTTCCTTCTTTCCAGGATTGGTGTTTAGTGCTATAAATGGCCCAGGATTGCTTTAATTGAATTTCCAACCTTTGATATGTTGTGTTTTCATTGTCATTCAATTTAAATCCTAACTTCTCTTTGTTGTCTTCTGTGATCCAAGAGTTATTTATGTTATTTAGTTTCTAAATATTTGGAGATTTTCCAAATCTTTCTGTTAATGATTTCTAATTTGATTCCATTGTGGCCAAATAACATACCTTGTATAAGTTGAATCATATTAAATTTATTGAGACTGTTTAGGCTCTTAGTAAATGTTTCCTGTGCAGTTGAAAAGAATGTATATTTTGCTCTTAGGTATTCTATAAATGTCAATTAGGTCATATTGGGTGATAATATTTTAGGTCTTTTATATCAGTACTGATTTTCTAATTTTTCAAATAATTAAATAATTGTTGATACCTCTGATTATAATTGTGGATTTTTCTATCATATGTCTATCAGTTTTTGCTTCATATTTTTTGAAGCTCTCTTATTAGGTGCATAAATATTTAGGGCTGTTATATCATCTTGCTGAACTGACCTTTTTTCCATTATGAAGCAAGTATCTGTTTTTGCCCTAAAGTAACTTTGTCTGATATTAATAATGCCCATCTTTCTTTTGATTAGGATTAACATGATTTGTGTTTTTCAATTTTTCCTTTCAAGTTTAACTTCTTTGTGTCTTCGTGTTTGTTGGTTCATTTATTTATTTTAGAGAAAAAGAGTGAATAGGCTGGGGGAGGGGCAAAAGGAGAGAGAATCTCAAGCAGGCTCCACACTTAGCATGGAGCCCAATGTGGGGCTTAATGCCATGATCCTGAGACTGTGACCGGAACTGAAATCGAATCAGATGCTTAACCAACTGAGCCACCCAAGTGCCCCATGTGTCTTCATGCTTAAAGTGGGTTTCTGTTAAGCGACATAGCTGGGTCATGCCTTTTTATGTAGTTGGACAATATTTCTTTTATTTGGGGGTGTTTAGGCCATTTATGTTTATTGTGATTATTGATATGGCTGATTTAAATCTACCATCTTTTTATTTTGTATTTATCCCATTTGTTCTTTGTTTTCTTTTTCTTCCTATTCTTTCTCTTGGATTAACTAAATATTGTTCTGTGATAGATTTTATCTCCTTTGTTGGATTATAAATTATAATTATTGTGTTATTTTACTTGTTGCTTTATGGTTTATAGTATATACTCTTAATGTCACAGTTAGTCTTCAAGTAGTATGCCAGTTGACATGTAGGAATCTTAAAGTAGTGTACTTCATTTTATTCCTTCCTTTGTATTGTCATACACTGTACTTCAGCATGTGTATGAACCCCACAATACATTGCTATTTTTATCTTAAACACCCAGTAATCTTTTAAAGATAAAGAACAAGTTAAAAAAAAGAAAAACACCGGGTAAACATCTTTTGTAGCCAACATAGTTACCATTTCTAGTACTCTTCATTAGAGTAGATCCTTTGTTTTTTCTGTCTGAAACACTTCTTTTAACATTTAGGTAGTGTAGGTCTCCTGGTGATTTATTCTTTCAACGTTTGTATATCTGAAAAGTTTTTATATTGCTTTCACTTTTTAAAATATATTTTTACTGATTATAGAATTCCCTTTTTTCTTTCCTTTCAATACTTTAAATATGCTGCTCTACTATATTCTGACTTGCATTCTAGAGGCAAAGTATACTGTCATTATTATTCTTTTTCCCTTTCTGTAATGTCTGTTTTTCCTATGTGTGCTTTTAAGATTTTTCTCTTCATCATTAATTTCATAGAACTTGATTATGATGTGCTTTAGTGCAGGTATTTTTTTTCCATGTGTCTTATGCTTTAGAGTTCTTTGTGATTTGTGCATCCTTGGTTTTATAATTTTCATCAAATTTAGAACATTATCAGGTAGGATTTCTTTTTTTTTTTTTTTTTTTTTTTTGTATAAACATATAATGTATTATTAGCCCCAGGGGTACAGGTCTGTGAATTGCCAGGTTTACACACTTCACAGCACTCACTGTAGCACATACCCTCCCCAATGTCCATAACTCCACCACCCTCTCCCTACCCTCCTCCCCCTGGCTCCTCTCAGTTTGTTTTGTGAGATTAAGAGTCTCTTATGGTTTTTCTCCCTCCTGATCCCATCTTGTTTCATTTACTCTTTTCCTACCCGCCAAACCCCCCACATTGCATCTCCACTTCCTCATATCAGGGAGATCATATGATAGTTGTCTTTCTCCGATTGACTTATTTCACTAAGCACAATACACTCTAGTTCCATCCACGTCATCGCAAATGGCAAGATTTCATTTCTTTTGATGGCTGCATAGTCTTCCATTGTATATATATACCATGTCTTCTTTATCCATTCATCTCTTGATGGACATCTAGGTTCTTACCATAGTTTAGCTATTGTGGACATTGCTGCTATAAACATTCAGGTACATGTGCCCCTTCGGATCACTACATTTATATTCTTGGGGTAAGTACCCAGTAGTGCAATTGCTGGGTCATAGGGTAGCTCTATTTTCAACATTTTGAGGAACCTCCATGCTGTTTTCCAGAGTGGTTGCACCAGCTTGCATTCCCACCAAGAGTGTAGGAGGGTTCCCCTTTCTCCTCATCCTTGCCAGCATCTGTCATTTCCTGACTTGTTAATTTTAGCCACTCTGACTGGTGTGAGGTGGTATCTCATTGTGGTTTTGATTTGTATTTCCCTGATGCCAAGTGATGTGGAGCACTTTTTCATGTGTCTGTTGGCCATCTGGATGTCTTCTTTGCAGAAATGTCTGTTCATGTCCTCAGCCCATTTCTTGATTGGATTATTTGTTCTTTGGGTGTTGAGTTTGCTAAGTTCTTTATAGATTTTGGATACTAGCCCTTTATCTGATATGTCGTTGCAAATATCTTCTCCCATTCTGTCTGTTGTCTTTTGGTTTTGGTAACTGTTTCCTTTGCTCTGCAAAAGCTTTTGATCTTGATGAAATCCCAATAGTTCATTTTTGCCCTTGCTTCCCTTGCCTTTGGTGATGTTCCTAGGAAGAAGTTGCTGCGGCTGAGGTTGAAGAGGTGGCTGCCTGTGTTCTCCTCAAGGATTTTGATGGATTCCTTTCTCACATTGAGGTCCTTCATCCATTTGGAGTCTATTTTCATGTGTGGTGTAAGGAAATGATCCAATTTCATTTTTCTGCGTGTGGCTGTCCAATTTTCCCAACACCATTTGTTGAAGAGGCTGTCTTTTTTCCATTGGACATTCTTTCCTGCTTTGTCGAAGATTAGTTAACCATAGAGTTGAGGGTCCATTTCTGGGCTCTCTATTCTGTTCCATTGATCTATGTGTCTGTGTTTGTGCCAGTACCATACTGTCTTGATGATGACAGCTTTGTAATAGAGCTTGAAGTCCGGAATTGTGATGCCACCAACTTTGGTTTTCTTTTTCAATATTTCTTTGGCTATTCAAGACCTTTTCTGGTTCCATATAAATTTTATGATTATTTGTTCCATTTCTTTGAAAACAAATAGATGGTATTTTGATAGGGATTGCATTAAATATGTAGATTGCTCTCTCTTTTCTGAGTATGGTTGAAGATTTATCAGTTTTATTTTTTCAAAGAACTGACTTGGTTTGATGAATATTTTGTTGTTGTTGTTGTTCTCTCCCCACCCCCCAGTCTATTTCATTTCTTTCTGCTTTGATCTGTATTATTTCATTCCTTCTACTAATATTGGGTTTTGATTTTCTTCTTTTTCTAGTTCTTTTAGGTATATGTGTAGATTGTTAATTTGAGATTTTTCTTATTCTTTGAGGTAGGCCTATATTGCTATAAGTTTCTTTTTCTTAGTCCTGCTTTTGCTACATCCCAAAGATTTTGGACTACTGTAGGTTCATTTTCATTTGTCCACATGTAGTTTTTTGATTTCCTCTCTCTTTGTAACCCATTGGCTCTTCAGTAGCATGTTGTTTAGCTTCCATGTTTGTATTTTTTTTTCCAGTTTTTTTTTGTGATTTTTCTTGTTTCATACCGTTGCGGTTGGAAACAAGGTATTATATGCCTTTACTCTTCTTAAATTTATTGAGATTTGTTTTGTGGCCTAACATGATCTGTCCTGGAGAATGTTCTATGTGCACTTGAAAATAATGTGTATTCTGTTGTTTTGGTTGGGATGTTCTATGTATATCTGTTAAGTTCACCTGGTTTAATGTGTCACTGAAAAGATACAGTTTCCTTATTGATTTTTTTTGCTGGATGATCTATCCATTGATGCAGGTAGAGTGTTAAAGTCCCCTACTGTTATTGTATTACTATCATTTTCTTCCTTTATATCTTTCAATATTTGCTTTATGTATTTAGGTACCCTGGTGTTAGGTGCATACATATTTACAATTGTTATGTACTCTTGTCAGATTGATCCCTTTATCATTATATAGTGGTCTTTGTCTCTTGTTATAGTCTTTATTTTTATTTTTTAAAGATTTTATTTATTTATGAGAGAGAGTTCACATGCACAAGTGGGGGGTGGTGAGAGGGATGCAGAGGGAAAGAGGGAGAAGCAGGCTAAGCCTGGGGCCTGCCAAAGGGCTCAGTCCCAGGACCTTGGGATCATGATTTGAGACAAAGGCAGATGCTTAACCAGGTGAGCCATCCAAGTGTTCCTCTTGTTATAGTCTGTTTTAAAGTCTATTTTATGTAACTATTGCTACCCTGCCTTTCTTTATTTCACTTCTATTTGCATGGTATATCTTGTGCTGTCCTTTCACTTTCAGTCTATATATGTCTTTAGATCTGACATGTCTCTTGTAGACAGCATATAGATGGATTTTATTTTCTCTATCCATTCCCCCACCCTGTGTCTTTTGATTGGAGTATATAGACCATTTACATTTAATGTATACATTGATAGGTATGTACTTGTTGCCATTTTGTTGTTTCTTGTAGTTCTTTGTTTCTCTTCTTGCTCTCTTGTGATTGATGACTTTCTGTACTCTTAGGCTTGACTTTCTTTCTCTTTATTTTTGTGTATCTATTACAGGTTTTGGGTTAATGGTTACCATTAGGTTCATATATAGGATCCTAAGTATATAACAAATTACATTAGGTTAGTCATTTAAGTTTGACACATTCTTCTTTTCTATTCCCTTCTCCACATTTTATTTGTATGTTGTCATATTTTACATCTTTCTTCATAATTTTCTTACTTTTCTATTTATGCCCCCCCCCCAATCCCTTTAACATTTCTTGTAAGGCCAGTTTAGTGGTGAGGAATTCCTTTTACTTTTGTCAGGAAACTATCTCTCCTTCAGTACTGAATGATAGCCTTGCCTACTAGAATATTCTTGGTTATAGGTTATTCCCTTTAGCTCTTTGAATGTATCATACTACTCTCTTCTGGTCTGCTAAGATTCTGCTGAAAAAAATCAGTTGATAGCCTTATGGGATTTCCTTTTTTTTTTAAAGATTTTTATTTATTTATTTGACACAGAACAAGCAGGGGGAGTGGCAAACAGAGGGAAGAGGAAAAAGAAGCAGGCTCCCTGTTGTGCAAGTAGGGACCCAGGGATCATTACCTAAACTGAAGGCAGATACTTAACCAACTGAGCCATCTAGGTGCCCCAACCTTTGCCATTTTAATTATGTCTTGGAATGGACCTCCTTGGGTTCACCTAGTTTAGAACTTTTTTTACCCCATTTCTTAAAGGAGTCATTTCTGCTCACTAGTCCATTCTTGTCTTTCAGTTACTTTTCAGAGCCTGGTAGCCAGAGATTGCCTTTACCATTCCAATGACACTTCTTTGGCAAAGATTTCTGATAATCTATTTGCAGACCTGTCCGTTTGACCTCTTTGAAACCTAACACTGTCATTGTGACCTTGGTCTTACTGTGTGTGGTTAGTGGTTTAACAACTTTTCATTGCCATCTTTGTTTGTCCTTTAGATATTGATGTTTCCCATTATTTTTAGCCCTTTTTATTTTCTCCTGAAGTAATCTCATCTATAAGCAGTCTTTTTTAAAATAAACATTTTATTTATTTATTCATGAGAGACAGAGGCACAGGGAGAAGCAGGCTCCCCACTGAGAGGGAGCCTGATATGGGACTCAATCCAGGACCCTGGGGTCATAACCTGAGCTGAAGGCAGATACCTAACCAACTGAGCCACCCAGGTGCCCTGAAGTCGCAAATATATGCTGATAGTACACTATTGGCATCTCCTCACCAGTTAAAATAAAAACAACAGTTTCATCTTACTGGACTCTTAATTTGGGTGGCTTATTTCCAGCTCATACTCATAATGTGTCTTCACTTTGGTTTTATTTTTAAATTGTGGTGGTTTCCCCCATTTTCTAGCAAGAATCTTTACCTAAATCTGTTTATCCCTCAAGTTCTAGCAGAATTCACTACTGTTGTATGTGTTTCCATCCCACATTGTATTGAGCTTTATGGCACCAATTTTGTTGTCTTAGTTTTGGAGATCCTCAAAGCCTTTATGTTTATCTTTTTATGGCTAGTCCTCATTGTGATGGGTGCTCAGTAAAAACATGTTAAATTGGAGTGACTTTATTCCTACAGATTGCACTAATATATGTACAAGTTTTCTGGCTAAATGACTTCTACATTTTCTGGAATCTTTTCTTTACCCTAAGGGATTCTAATTGGGTAAGATCTGGGACATGATGTAGCTTCGCATAATTTAGAGCTGGATAGGACAATTATATACTTACGATCACACAGGCAGTGAAAAGCATTGTTAGTTAGAACTTAGGTCACTTCATACTGAGGCCAGTAATACTTTTCCCTGCACCATGCTATTGTCCAAGATAGATATTATAATTGGTGAAGGATAAAGCTTGAGATGAATTAAAGGTAAAAACATGTACAGATAGGTAGTCATTTCTTGGTGAGTCTCTGAGTTTCTGTCTTGTGAACAGAGGCATTGATAACTTTTCTTCCAGAGTGTCCTTTCAAAAAAGTTTGTATAGTGAATGGTTTGAGAAGGTAGAGACTGTCTCTTTCTGGAGAATAGGACAGGTTTGTTCACAAACCAGTGTAAAAAAAAATGTTTCCCCCCAAGTCAGACATATTTGCTTGCAGTCAGCTCATAAGCTCAGAGTTTTTCATCTGTGACACAATCCCACTGCCTGTGCAGCATCCATCTAGATTACTTCAAGTCATCTCCATAGTATTTGGGGTACAAGGGAAGCAAAGCAAACATGAAGCTCATGTTGCTTGCCATTCTTAAGTAATTAAGTCCATTGTCTCTGACCTAGGATCTCAAGTCTTTTGCCATCATTCGTGAAACTAATTTATGAGAATGGCAAATTGTTTGCGAGAATGGTAAAATCTTAGATCCTTCATAGTTCTTGATATAAAGCAGACATGCTGAAATAAAATTGGGTACAAGATGTTTAATGTAGCAGTTTATTTATAATTTAGATGATGGGGACATCTCTGCGGAGAACTCCTCTGTTCTATCTAGTCCCCTTTGCTTTAAACTTTCCATCCTCCAAAATGATGCCCAGGAGTCCATTTTAGTCATGGTCTTTTTCCTCCACATTTGCTCCATGAGCTTTCTCTGTTGAGCCCTCTGTTGGCCTCTAGGACAACCCTTGCACAGAGTCCTGTTTTCTTCTAGTGCCAACAAAAGAACTGGAAAAATTAAGCTGTTTGAGCTCTGAAAGGCAGTAGTCATGTTGTTCCTTAACCTATTCCCACTTTTAAATCCCTCCCTTCCTTTGGTTGGGGCCAGGCACCACCATTTCTGTCCCAGTGATCAGCAGGATCTTGAATGAACTCTAGCATGAAGACCATCTAGAATGGTCTAAGAATAATAGCTTTCAATGCCCCCCCCCCCAAAGAATTTGTGCACTGTCACCTTAAAATAAACCAGAACATAGTTATTTTCATATCACCTAATTTTAATACTTCTTAAAATGTTTGGAAATAGTGTCTTCCTTTTGATGTTTCTTCTCTGTACTGGCAGTGACATCTCAACTTTTTCTTTACTAAGTATTAGTTTCAGATGTGCAATATAGTGATTCAACAATTTTTTTAAAAAGACTTATTTATTTATTTATTTGACAGAGATCACAAGCAGGCAGAGAGGCAGGCAGAGAGAGAGAGGAGGAAGCAGGCTCCCCACTGAGCAGAGAGCCTGATGCGGGGCTTTATCCCAGGACCCCGAGATCATGACCTGAGTAGAAGGCAGAGGCTTATTAACCCACTGAGCCACCCAGGTGTCCCGTGACTCAACAATTTTATACATTTGTCAGTCCTCATCAAGTTAAGTGTAGTCTTAATCCCTTTTATTTCACTCATCCCAATACCCAGCTCCCCTCTGGAAATCATTAATTTGTTTTTGTTTCGTTTTAACTCTTACCTTTTTTCCTTAAATTCCACGGATGAGAAATCATGCTATTTGTGTTTCTAATTTCATGTAGCCTTATATCCTCTAGGTCTATTCATATTGTTGCAAATAGCAAGATTTCATTTTTTTATGGCTAATATTCCATTGTGTGGAATTACATATATACATGTACATACACATATATACTGCATCTTTTTTTTAATCTTTTAGTTCCAGTATAGTTAGCATACAGTGTTACTTTCAGGTGTAAATATAGTGATTCAACAATTCTGTACATTATTCAGTGCTCATCATGGTAAGTGTACTCTTAATCCTCTTCATCTATTTTACCCATCTCTTCCCACCCCCAATTCCTACCTTCCCTCTGGTAACTATTTCTCTATAGTTAGGGTCAGCTTTTGGGTCTCTTTTTTCTTTGTTGTTTCTTAAATTCTTAATGAGTGCAATCTTATGGTATTTGTCCTTTTCTAACTTCTTTCGTTTAGCATTATAGCCTCTAGATCTCTCCATGTTGTTACAAATGGTATGCTTTCATTTTTTATAGCTCAGTAATATTCCACTGTATATATACACATTTTCTTTATTCATTTATCATGAATAAATTATGCTTCTATAATTTGGCTGTTGTAAATAATGCTTCATTAAGCATAGAGGTGTATATATTTTTTTCAAATTAGTTTTTGTATTCTTTGGTAAATATCCAGGAGTGGAATTACTGGATCATATGGTAATTCTAATTTTTTGAGAAAACTCCATACTGTTTTCCACAGTGGCTACACCCAGTTTCCCAACAGGGCAGGATGACTCCCCCCCCCACCCCAAATCTTTGCCAAAACTTATTTCCTCTTTTTGATTTTAGCCATTCTGACAGGTACCAGGTGCTGGTAGCTCATTGTGGTTTTGATTTGCATTTCCCTGATTAGTAAGGTTGAGCATCTTTTGACGAGTCTGTTGGCTCTGTGTATGTTGTCTTTGGAAAAATGTCTGTTTGGGTCCTTTGCGAATTTTTAACTGGACTATTTATTTTTGGGAAGTTGAGTTATGTATGTCTATTTTTGGATATTAACCATTGGATATATCATTTGTGAATTTCTCTACTTAGTAGGTTGCTTTTTTGTTTTGTGGATGGTTTCCTTCACTGTGAAAAAGCTTTTTATTTTGATGTAGTCCCAGTAGTTTAATTTTGCTTTTGTTTCCCTTGACTGAAGAGACAGATCTGGAAAAATGTGAACGCTGATATCCAAGAAATTACTGCCTGTTTTCTTCTGTGAGTTTTATGGTTTCAGGTCTCACATTCAGGTCTCATCTTTAATCCATTTTGAGTTTCTTTTTGTGTATGGTATTAGAAAGTGGCCCAGTTTCATTCTTTTGCATGTAGCTGTCCAGTTTCCACAGCACCATTTATTGAAGAGACTGTTTTTCCCATGTTGTATGCTCTTGACTCCATTGTAAATGAAATGGCTGTATAAGGGTGAATTTGGTTCTGGTTTCTATTCTGTTCCATTGATCTATTTGACTTTTTGTGCCAGTACGGTCTTGTTTTAATGACTGCAGCTGTGTAGTATAATTTGAAGTCTGGGATTGTGATACATCTCCAATTTTGTTATGATTGCTCTAGCTGTTCAGTCTTTTTGGGTTCCATACAAATTTTATAATTATTCTACTTCTGTGAAAAACGTTGGTATTTTGATAGGCATTGCATTTAATCTGTAGATTGCCCTGGGTAGTATGCACACACTTTAACAAGATTGGTTCTTCCATTCCATGAGCATGGAGTATCTATTTGTGCCATTTTGTTTCCTTCATCATTGTTTTATAGTTTTCAGAGCAGATGTCTCACACCTACTTGGTTAAGGTTAATCCTAGCTATTTTATTCTCTTTGATGCAATTGTAAATGAGATTGTTTTTGTTAATCTTTCTGCTACTTAATTTAGTGTATACAACATTTCTGTATGTTGACTTTGTATCCCAGTTCTGTCAAATTCATTTATCAGTTCTAGTCATTTTTCAGTGGAGTCTTTAGGGTTTTTTGTATATAGGATTGTGCCATCTACAAAAAGTCTAAATTTTACTTCTTTTCAATTTGGATGTTTCTTCTTTTTCTTATTGCTGTGGCTAGGCCTCCTGTAACGTGCTGGACACGCAAGAGTGTTGAGTGGATATTCTTATCTTGTTTATCTTAGAGGAAAAGCTATGAATTCTTCATCATTTTGAGTATGTTAGCTGTAGGTTCTTTTTATAAATTGCTTTTATTATGTTGAGGTATGCTCCATCTACACCTACGTTGTTGAGAATTTTTGTCATGAATGGATGTTGTACTTTGTCATATACTTCTGCGTCTATTGAGATGATATCATTTTTATCTTTCCTCTTATTAATGTGATAATTGATTTGCAAATTTTGGACCATCCTGTCTCCATAGAATAAATCCTGATTGGGGTGGATGATTTTTTAAAATGTATTATATGATTTGGTGTTAATATTTTGTTGAGGAATTTTGTATCTATATTCATCAGAAATATTGGTGTGTCAACTTTTGCCACATACGTGAAAAGCAGCCTTTTGGTCTGGTGAGTATACCATGATCACATACATTTTACATCACAAATGCCCCATTTTACATCTTGATTAAACCTCAACACTGTAGCCTAGGTATACATTCATTGCCTAAACCACTTTTAGTCAAAATTTAAGAGCCCGGGAAGACATGCTGCATGTACTTTGAGATACTCAGAAGAATTCCTTTTTTTTTTTTTTTTTTTAATATTTTATTTATTTGACAGAGAGAGATCACAAGCAGGCAGAGAGGCAGGCAGAGAGATAGAAGGAAGCAGGCTCCCCGCTGAGCAGAGAGACCGATGTGGGGCTCAATCCCAGGACCCTGGGATTGTGACCTGAGCCGAAGGCAGAGGCTTTAACCCAACTGAGCCACCCAGGCGCCCCATCCAGGCGCCCCAGAAGAATTCCTTTAAACGTAAGTCACCTTGTATACAATAGCCAAAGAAGAGTCTATTAGTCTCCTATCACTCCTATAACCAAACTGGCACAAATTTAGTGACTTAAAACAACAGAATCTTACTTAGCGTACTGGAAACCAGAAGCCCAAAATCAGTTTCACTGGGCTAAAATCACTGTTAGCAGGGTCAAACTCTGCTCTAAGGCAGAATCCGTTTATTGCTTTTCCAGTTTCTCGTGGCTGCCAGCATTCCTTGGCTTGTGGCCACATCAATCCAGTCTCTCCCTGTGATCACATTCTCTTTTGTGATTTCTCTTTCACAAGCTCACTTGGGATTACATTTGGGGCTCACTGAGATAATCCAGCATAATCTTCCCATGTCAAGTTCATTAATTGAATCGTATCTGCAAAGTTCATTTTTGCCATATAAATTAACATTCACAGGTTCCAGGGATCAAGATGTGGGTATCTTTCAGGGGACCAGTATTATTTTATTCAGTATGTTAAGGCTTGAAAATAGATCAAGTTAAAGTTCTATGACTTTATTCACAAATCAACTTTATAAAGGAGTGAGGTTAGAATTAATTACTCTATGCTATTTCCTTTATAAATACAGCGAAGAACCCAGGGTACCCAGAAAGTCTTAAATACTTTTTTTTTTTTTAAAGATCTTTTTAATTTATTTGACAGACAGAGATCACAAGTAGGCAGAGAGGCAGGCAGAGAGAGAGAGAGGAGGAAGCAGTATCTCCATTGAGCAGAGAGCCCGATACGGGGCTCGATCCCAGGACCCTGGGATCATGATCCGAGCTGAAGGCAGAGGCTTTAACCCACTGAGCCACCCAGGTGCCCCATAACTTAAATATTTTTATACTCAAAAGTTTCCCGGTTTTGTTAACTATATGGTTCTCCTGCCTGTGAATAGCCTTAAGATGATGACAGCTGATATACTGGGACAGTTTAAACTACTATTTTGAGTTTCCAGAGGCCTGGTATTCTATCTGAATTGTTTTAAAACCAAAACTGCTGCTTGTTGTTTTGAAACATAGCCTTTATTTAGACCTCAATTAATAAAGGGTAGATAACTTAAGGCATCCCTTCTGAAAGACTACAGAGTGGTTGCAAACTGTGATCAAAACTCACTGGTGAAAACAGTTTGAAGATCACGTTAGTCACAAGGCTCAGGTCTGGTTCACAAACTTCTAGGCTGCCACGCAAGTATAGGTAGGAATAAAGGAAGCGGGCTCTGCTAGCTCCCCCCCACCCCTGCCCCGTGACATGTTGAGATTTTTTTAAAAAATTAACATAATTTATTATTTGCCCCAGGGTTACAGGTCTGTGAATTGTCAGGCTTATACATTTCACAGCACTCACCACAGCACATACCCTCCCCAATGTCCATAACCCAGTCACCCTATCCCTCCCCTCCCACCCTCCAGCAACCCTCAGTTTGTTTCCTGAGATTAAGAGTCTCTGATGGTTTGTCTCCCTCCCCATCTGCTAGCTCTCACCAGCTCTTTGTTTCACCAAGTAAGGAAAAATGTTCTCTAGTCATACCAAAAGCTTACTTTGCTTCATATACTAACATGACCTACTTTCAATTAGTTTGAGCCCACAGAGAAGGATTATGGTTTTATTCTATACTATGATAAATGAATAAACTATCTTTTTTATTTAAAGAACAGATAGAAAAGCTTGAATGTAATATTTATTTGGTGAATTTACATGTGAGATCATTTACAAAAGAAAAGATACAGATGTAGCTTTCAGTGCAGTTTCAAATATTTTTCAGAACGAGCAATAGTCCATGAGGATTTGGAATGATAGTATTGAATGGCACATGCTTCAGTTTCTTTCATGTGTTTTTCTTCTACCCAACCCCAAAGGGTAGGAAGGGAGAACAGTTGAAGAAAATACCAGTGTTAATGTAAATACAGCCATGCAAATAAAAACTTTCAAGTCAGAGGTTATTCGGAGATGTAGAACATTTCTGTATCCAGGAGTTGTAATAGCTGGTACATAATTTAAGAACTAAAATACAGAGTTCTCAAACTCTTCTGTTATCCAAGCCATCTTAAATTATGTTAAATTGTTCCCACTAGGGGCCTCCAAACTCTGACTCTGGAAGGGGTAATTTTATAGTTTCTAAGAAGATAGCATTTATAGACAAAATCTTTTTTACTTCACTGGGATATAGTACCCTCTTACAGAGGGGTAAAATGCTCCTTTACTCCCAAAAATGTAAACTTTAGATTTCATTTCCTGAAATGTTAACTGAAGGCGTGCTTGCTCTTTTATTATACTCAAACTTACCTAAATAAACCTCTTCCAACCCCAAATATCTCAAAACAAGAGAGATCTTAAGAACACAACCTTTCTCCCACCAGAAAAATCCAGCATATAAACAAAAGGATGGTCTATAAGTGACAACTTGAAAAACAAAACGAAACCCAAAGTGATTTCTAAGTAAAAAGGTAAAGTAAGGAAAAAAAAAAAAAATCTGTCAGTATTCCTAAGTAAAGACCTGGACATGGGCAGTCAGGCCCTAGAGACCAAGGTTAGCTTAAAACTGTAAAGCATTCCACATTTCCTCAGCACCTTTGAAATTACTGGTTTAATATTCTTTAAGGACATGTAGCCATAGTTAAAGCACTAAACTTATTACCTCAGGAATACTATGCTTCTGGCTCCATGACTTACATTCATATGGAATCTTTAATCACATTTTCTTCACTACAAATTTTAAGCTAATATATACTCTCACACATCACACTTCATCTTTATCACACAACCTGAATTTTCTTTCAAAAATACACTATTAAATAGTGTACTTAATACAGAAAATAGCCACAGGCAGTTTACAAACCCATTCCTGTTTCATCTTACCTCTTGTCTGGGTCACTCTCCTATTAATTTTCAGTCTTCCAGCATATATACCAGAGTATATTGCTTCTGTGTGATTTACATATGAAAGCCAGCTGCGTTAAGAACAATGTGCATTATCCATTGGAGTTGCATGGGTTCAAAAGGATTAAGTTGCCACTGATTCTAACCTTTTGCAGAATCAGACATTGTGCATGCTGACAGTGGTTTAAAGGGTCTGCTTTGGTGCCTTCAAAACAAAAATCCCCATTTAAGTTTTGTTTTCTAAAAGAAAAACTAAAAAGGATTAATTGAAACCAAAAGAAAACTATTTTACAGCACTTACTTTGTTAATTTAAAAACCAACATGCTGTAAAATAATTACACACATACACACACACATACACACATGAAATCATCCAGAACATAACCCCAACCTCCCCCCCCCAAAAAAAAAGTCAAATCAACAAATCAAAGTTTTTATTTGCATGGCCAATTATCATCTGTACTCTTTGCAACTTTAATATCCCTTTAACATGTCCTAAGCTTTTGTTGTACAGGGAATAAAGCTGCAACACTGCAAACTTCCTTCCACAGCCACTCCCACAACACCTAAACATGAAACATGTTAACAAATGACAACAGCACAAACAGAAATACTAAGTTCCACCATTCAACACAGTTCATGACAGTGTCTTTAGGGTTCAGTTGAAAAGGGAGTAAACTTCTAAAAAGAGGGTCATTCTCCTTTCCCCCTGATTTTATAACGTTGGTGGTTTTAATCCGTATTTCTTTGCAACTTCTGTCTGGGCATGGGCAGCATCACAGAGTGAGTACAGATGAGCCATCTCCATTTCTGATTTGGCCAGGTTAATAGCTTTGTTGAACATATCAATGGCTTTCTCCATGTTTCCTCTAAAAGAACAATTTTAAATGTTTCACATCCAACAAGCATTTCACAGAATACAATGAAGTTTCTGACCACCCAGTTTCATGATTCTAAAAAAATGGTTCTGTGTAAGAAACAAAATAGTGCCTAGCACATAGGAAGCAATGAATATCAGCTACTATTACAAATACTATGTACTTAAATTATACCTTTTGTAGAATTTGTTTACAGATAAGAACAGGGAGACCAGAGAAATTAAATGACTTATTTGAAATTATAATCTTGTCTGGTTCCTAAATTCTGTGTGTTTCTATACTATATAGGCTCCTTTAGAAAGCAGTGGCGTAACTTCACAGAACATTAATGGTATTCAGGGGCCTTCACTCTGTGAACTCCTCTTCTTTCCCCTCATCTTTTACCACCTATGCACCTCCACTCCAGTTACACAGGATCCCCCCAGGCCCCTGGCTCTCCTACATACACATAATACTGAGATGATTTATGGCATCTCTGCCTGACTCTACTCAAATCCTCACTGTTCTAAGGCCCAGTTCGAATACAATATCCTTATGAAAAATATCTTCCCCTTCCATCCCCAGTCTTCCCATAGACATACTATCATTCTGTGCAAGTCAGATGAATACATATTCATATTCTTAACTACATCCTTAATAGGCACTTCTCAATTTCCAGAACCTAGTACAATGCCTGGTAATTAGTATCTGTTTTTTGAATAAATGGATGAATATGTTTGGTCAAAAAAAATGTAATTTACCTCTTACAGTCTAGATATGGTTAGGCTTTACATACTTGCCAAGAATCAAGAACTGTTTTGTCTTACCCATGTATATATGAATATATGCTTGTAATCTTACAATAAATAAACTCTTAAGAAATACAACAGACTTCGGGAGTGACTGTAGTTAACCTCCTACCACAACATCTGGCTATATTAAAGACTTTTTTAACAAATAACTTTGAGAGTTCTTGTTTGCTTATTAGGTAGACAGTAGACTGGCTAAATCCTAGGATAATGAGCAATCTGATTCATTTATTTACATTCATTTATTTATCTGTAAGGTAGGACTTAGAATGGATTCCTTAAAGTATAATTAATATACCAAGAAAACCCCTCAAAATGTGTATCAGGGGGTCTTAACCCAGGCTCTACAAATAACTTTATAGCCTTCCTCAAAAAAGATTAAGAACCAGTATCCCATCCTTTCCTAGTGCAAGAATATTCACATTAACAAACTGGCATAAATAATATTTACATGTAATTTTTACAAATTTCATCAGCCTGTATCTATTCTGCCCACTAAAAAGAGAGGACCCAGGAGGGGCTGAATGATAGGGAGTTAAGATAATCCCTGTCGATTCCTATAAGATCAGTTAATTTGGTATTAGTGAAATACAGGAGCTAATATCCTATCCATACTACTGGATCATCATGTAACCCTGTTAACCAGTTTGGGCATCAGTTTCTACACTCTTTAGTTAAAATGAAGATCATATACTCCCTACCTTTATAAGGACTGGGATAAAGATCATCTGAAATAAAATTTGGAAAAACATCCAAGCAAGCTTCAGTACCTGGCTTAGAGTGGATACTCAAATGGACAGCAATGCCACTATTCAGGTGTATATGACACTAAATTCTATGGCATAAACAGCTGTCACCTGTTAATGCTGGTCCCCAAATGCAACGCTGGGAAAATATTTTCACAAAACAAGAAGTTAGGAGCAGTAAGAGTTGCAAAAAGTCTTATCTAGCTCCCTGATTTTTAAGAAAACTCATGGGCTCAGGGATGATGTGTCAACATGTCCAGTTACTTGGCTGGTTGCTTATTTGAGGCAGGATCTAGATCTTCCTGTATTCTGGGAGGAACCCTTATGCTGCACTGCACTGCCTAAGCACACTCAGGTATTTTTTCCACCAACAGAAATAATATAGGTGAAAAGAGGGAAGAACACGTAAGAGATATTAGAGAAAGATCAAATTTTCCTTTCTAATGCATATGCTTGACTTAAAACTTTTTAAGTGTAACTTTTACAGGAAAAAAATGAAAGAAGGCAAATCAAAGTTATATAGTTTTGAGGGAAGCTTCCTTCAAAAGTCATGACATATCAAGAATTTAATGGGTATTGACCATAACCTATTTGTAATGAGAAGAATGAAAAGATAATTATCTATGGAGAAGACTTAAATGTCTTTACAACAAGCTATAGAAGTTACCTTTGCACTTCAATAGTTCCCATGGTTTCATATGCAAAATCACATTTATTGTCAATTTCAATAGCCTTGCTGATGAGCTCCAAACCTCTATCCAGATCTTGCTTCCACTGAAGCTGAAGTAAACTGCAAATGCAACAAGGCAGTCAGATGTAACTACGGTGTAGTATCAACAGGAATATAAGCATGCAACTCCATTTCTGCCTTCAATGAATTTACAAGGAAAAACAATCTAAAACAGTATATAATCAGCATTCATTTTTCCTCTCAATTTTATATTGGTTTTATAGTCCAAATTCCTTATAAAAAAAGTGTCCAAAGGTCTAGACTCTTATTACTAACTTACCTTGCAAAGCTGCTTTACTTTTTCTACAGTTTTTTTTAAATGATAAGTACATAAGTACTGGAAAAACTTATTTTGATATAGGTAACATTTGACAGGTTGTTCAGAACTGAAATCTTTAGAGGGAAAACAGTATATTTACCAACTGCTGTGTAAGAATGAAACATAAAATTTTAAAAATTAACAATGAAGCATCTACAGCATTAAGAAATGTGTCAGTTAACTCACTGATACTATCAGTCCCCCCACTTCCTTTCTTAATGACCAGAAGATACCCATATTACATGCAAGATACACAGTTTCCTACAGAAACAAAGAGGTATAAAAAAACATACATACCCTTTATGAACATATGTTGTGGCATTATCTGGCTCCAAATCAATACATTTATCATACATATCATCAGCTTTACCAAACTGCTGTTGATCTGTTAATGCCTATGTGAGGAGATAACTTCAGTTATATTAAGGTAACTGTCAGCCTAATCAATTAAAAGTATATTGTTCACTAATTAAAATTTACTTAACTTACCCATTCATTACCAACTTAAATGTTACATATTTATTTAACAAAGCACTGTTGTAAATATGAACTCTTACCTATTCTTTCTTTTTGTCAAGTGGTTACATACAACAGCAGATGATCTCGTACAGTGGATACCAGAGAAAGTCCCACTTTTAGTGCCAATTCCAGTTCTAATAATCAGTTTCCCACAGGTACACTCAAGTCACTTATTCATAATTTAGGGACTTATTTTTAAAGACAGTACTCATTTGGAAGAATAAATTCAGTTATGTGGTAACTATTATCAGAGTCATTCCTTAGAAATGTTAATAAAAAGAGGTGCATGGGTGACTCAGTCATGAAGCGCCTGCCTTTGGCTCAGGTCGTGGGAGACAGCCCCATTTCCGGGCCCCCTGCTCAGTGGGGAACCTGCCTCTCCCTCTTCAGCTGCTTGTGTTCCCTTTCTTGCTATCTCTATCATAAATAAATAAAATCTTTAAAAAACAAAAAGTTGCTAAAAGAAAAAAAAAAGCAGCTACAGTCAACTATTTTAGGGCAAATCCCAGGGCAGAAATGAAACGCTTGCTTTTATGGATACCAGTTCACACTGAACCTAACTTTGAGACCTGGCCTGCATCTAAGCTCAAACTTGAGAGTTAAAACAAAGTTACATTATATCTATTTATATATAATGTAACATATATGTTATTTCATGAAGTAAAAATCACAAGGGTGAAAGGACAGAAATTTTAGACTAGTAACATTAGTGTGGATAAGAAGATAGCTCAATAAGCCATAGCTATTCTGAAGGCAGCATAGTGACAGGGAAAAATGCAATTAGAAAAGCTCCCAGGGCGCCTGGGTGGCTCAGTCATTAGCGTCTGCCTTCGGCTCAGGTCACGATCCCAGGGTCCTGGGGTCCAGTCCCGCATCAAGCTCCATGCTCAGCAGGAAGCCAGCCTGCTTCTCCCTCTCACTCCCCTTGCTTGTGTTCCCTCTATGTCAAAAAAATAAAATCTTAAAAAAAGAAAAAATGCATGGAAGAAACTAAAAACAACTTTCAAAAAGGTTTGGAGGTAGGAATCTATCACAGATGGTCATTTTTATTTTTATTTATTTTTAATTAAAAAAAAAGTTTTAAAATTTTATTTGTCAGAAAGAGATTGAGAGTAGGAGTGGCAGGCAGAAGGAGAAGCAGGCTCCCCACAGAGCAAGAAGCCCAATGCAGGACTTGATCCCAGGACCCTGAGATTAGCTTAACCAACTGAGCCACCCAGGTGTCCCATGGTCATTTTTAAATGTTTCCTATTTCTGTGATGTTTGGGGTAGCAGAAAAACACTTCTTTGGAATAAAAAAGAATAAGAGAAGATATTACACAGCATACTGAGATATCTGGTTTATGAATATATCAAAAGCAACTTTCAACATAAAGACTAAGAGAAAACATTCTGAGATGATTTACTTACAGAAGAAAGTCTAACTGCAGCTGTAAAAAGCTAACCATTTTCATTCAAATGGGTGACTTAAAATTAGTAGTAAGTTTTCAAAGACTTCAGACTACAATTAAAAGGTGAAAATAAGGGGCGCCTGGGTGGCTCAGTGGGCTAAAGCCTCTGCCTTCAGCTCAGGTCATGATCCCAGGGTCCTCGGATTGAGCCCCGCATCGGGCTCTCTGCTCAGCAGGGAGCCTGCTTCCTCCCCTCTCTCTCTGCCTGCCTCTCTGCCTACTTGTGATCTCTGTCAAATAAATAAAATCTTAAAAAAAAAACCCCCACACATAACATTTCATACCTCAAAGAAGCATTAAAAAAAAAAAAGGTGAAAATAACTTAAGTGTACATTCTCCTTTCCATACCTTCAATCCTAAAGCAAGGAAAGGTTTCAGATTTGGCAAACCACAGAGGAATTAAAATGAGCTGTTCAGCCTATCTAACCATTTAAAAGGACAGTGATCTAAATAGGAAGAAAAGCCTTTCCATCACATTCTTCCTACCAACTGCACAGAGTAAATTTTCCTCAGCTAAATAACTTTTGCTAATCCAATCCAAATGAACACTTGAGGGAAATACTCAACTTGAGCTTCCCCATGTTGAGTTTAGGGCCAGGGTTCTCAAACTGTATTAATATAGGAGTCACTCCTAAGATGATTCAAGACCGTTTTGGAGCCAGGTGAATCATTAACAGGAACAAAGCCATTCATGTTCACAGAAGCTGTAACCAGGGAAGAACTGTTTTCTAATTTCCAGACTGAAATTCAGCATATAAATGCAGTTCTTTAAAAAGACTGGAAACTAGGAGCTCTTCAGGCTCATTCAGTGAAGCACACAACTCTTGAATTTGGGGTTTTGAGTTCAAGCCCCATGTTGGGTACAGAGATTACCTCAAAATGAAATCTTTAAGCAGCACCTGCATGGCTCAGATGGCTAAGCTTCACTCTTGACTTTAGCTCAGGGCTGTGAGATCAAGCCCTGAATCAGGCTCTTCTGGGCATACAGCCTGCTTGAGATGCTCTCCCCCGCCTTCTCCCTCTGCTCCTCCCCCACCTCTAAAAAATAAAATTTTGAGGAAAAAAAAAAAAAGCCAACTGAAAAAATATGAAAAATCACGTTTACCTGAGCATATAGTGCATAGCCTTCAGCACACCTTGGAAATTTCTTTATGACCTCTTCAAAACCTTTCATAGCTGCTTGGATTTGTGAAGAATTGTTTCCCGTATATGCCTGGCGATACTGTTTAAAACAATCAAAACAGGCCTGTCAAATCAAGAACTCAAAAACTTATGGAATTTAACATATTACAAAAGTCACACAAAATCACATAAATATTTCCAGAAAAGCAGGTGATTTGCTAACCTAATTTGCTGCATCTAAAAGGGTTCCAAGGAAATATCTCCGGAGCAGGGATCCATAGGCTATGTACAACTATGACTTCATTGCCATTATACAATTTCAAGATGTTCAATAATCTAGAAGAAGGCATACTAACTTGTAAGAAGTTAACTTTGCATATAAATGGGGGAGTTTTAAATCTAATATAATTTATTACACTTTACGAAAGTTACTATTAAGCGTCATGTAATAACATTTTTCATCCACAATTTAAATGTGCTTGTGACCAATTTCTTTCTTTAAAAAGTCTTTTAGGATTCAGGCTATAGGGTTAACCGGAATACCTCATTTCACTAAAAATGAACTTATTTTAGTTGATTTTCAGCTTTGTGTTTCTAAATATTAACAACGTGAGATTAGAGAGCAGTTATTTGGTATGATTTAAGAGTATTTCCTCAAATGCTTTTGTTTTTTTGTGCTAGCTTATGGTAAAAAACAAACAAACAAAAACAAGGGAGAACAGTGCTGTTTAGGGGAGCATGAAATCAGGGAGAAACATCTATCAAGATGAACTCAAATAAAACATCCAGAGGAATACAGGAGCAATACCTCAATTAGCAAATACACTTCTATTTCCCAAAACACATTTTTCCCTTGTAGTCATCCTCTGGGGGAAAAAGAGATGATGGTTTTGTAGATAGTGAGATACTTTTTTTGTTAACAATGGGAAATAAAAATGATGTTTAGGAAAACACAATATAAAGTAGAACCTACCAATGCAAAACATTTCTGAGCTTGTGCCAGAGCTGACTCAGGTCTTAATCTAATACATTCATCAAAATCTGCGACTGCTTCTTCAACTTGATCAAGCAGTATTTTCAGCTAAGAAAAACAAAACAAAACAAAACACACACACACACACACACAACAAATATACACAATGCAAAATAATAGGCACACCAGTTGAGTACAGTGTCTCTTAATCATGGTTTAGCATCATGCTATGCATGTAGTAGTTATTCAGTATAGAATTACTTTCTAGAAACAGTGAACTAGAAAATCCTATCATTTATTTATTTATTTTTAAAAACGATTTTATTTATTTATCTGACACAGAGAGAGATGGTGAGAGAGGGAATAACACTAAGCAGGGGGAGTGGGAGAGGGAGAAGCAGGCTTCCTGCCAAGCAGGAAACCCAATGTGGGGCTTGATCCCAGGACCCTGGGATCACGACCTGAGCCGAAGGCAGCTGCTTTTCTGTTATTATATGGATAGCCTATACATTCCACCCTAAAGCATTTCAAGAAACCATCCATGTTAAACAGGTAATAAAGCCATGTGTTCCCCAGGTGAGGCTGAAACTGGGAATGGTTTTCATCACAACATATCCTTACTAAAAATCAAAGATGCATATTATAAAACTCCATTCAGCAGAGATTTTTTTGGTACTATTTGGGTAGTCCAGGACAAAATCTCCTTATGGCAAGAAGCCCACAGAAATTACCCTGTTGATTCTAGCATTAACTCAAATGTTCAATAAATTTTTCAGGGTCACTGAAAACCTATGAGCCGGAAATACCTGAAAACCAAACTTGAACTGGCAGGCCAACATCTGTAGGTTTCTCTCTCTCTCTTTTTTTTTTTTTTAAATAAGCAAATACCAAAATTCAAAGGACAAATATTTAAGATGGGACTAAAATAAATGCCAACCCAAACTATAACACTATACTTTGTTCACAGCGATCAGAAATAATACAAGGAAACTTGTGACAACATTCTCAAAAATGGTATCATATTCCTCAATCCAAAGGTCAGAACTCCTGATAAGAAAATTAATTTACCTGTCCTCGGTGGTGATAAACATCTGCATTTTGAGGATCAATGTCAGCAGCCATGTTAAAATCCTGAGTAGACAGCAAAGGCTGCTGCTGTTGCATGTACATGCTGCCTCTTTTGATAAGAGCATTTGCTCGAAGCTATATAACCAAAATGAGAGGTTTGTCATTACTAGAATTTAGTCTTTTAAAAACAGTCTTCCATCACCCCCCCAAAAAACTCATACACATTAGCAGTCATTCCCCATTTCCTTCCTAATCTTCAGCCCTTGGAAACCAATCTACTTTCTATTTGTATAGATTTGTATGTTCTGAACATTCACATAAATGGAATTGTAAATTATGTGGCCTTTCTGTGTCTAGCTTCCTTCATTTAACATAAGGTTTTCAAGATTCATCTATCTTATAGCGTGTGTCAATACGTCATTTTTATTTATGGCTGAATAATATTCCACTGTAAAGACAGACCACAACTTATCTGTTCATTGGCTGATGAACATCTGAGTTGCTTCCACTTTTTGGCTATTATGAATAATACTGCTATGAACATTTATGTACAAGTTTTTGTGTTGATACATATATTCATTTCTCTTGGGTATATACTTTAGAGGGGAACTGCTGGGTCATATGGTAACTCAATATATTTAAATTTCTCAGGCACTCCCAAACTGATTTCCAGAGGGACTTTACCATTTTACATTTCGACCAGCAATGTGTAAGAGTTCCAATTTCTCCATATCCTCACTAATACTCTTAACTGTCCATCTTTATGATTACAGCCATCTTGGTGGGTATAAAGTGATACCTCATTATAATTTTGGTTTTCATTTCCCTATGGCAAGTGATCCTGAACATCTTTTCATATTCCTATTGACCATTTATATATTCTTCAGAGAAAGTCTGTTCAGATCTTTGACCTATTTTTAAATTGGGTTCTACTGTTGAGTTCTGTATATATCCTGGATAAAAGCACCTTATTAGATACATGATTTGTGAATATCTTCTCCCATTCTGTGGAGTGTGTTTTCTCTTCCTTCATGGTGTCTTTTGCATTACAAATGTTTTTAGTTTTGATGATTTTTTTATTGTTGCTATATCTAAGGAATCTTTGCCTAATCCAAGGTAAGGAAGATTTCCTCCTAAGTTTCTTCCAAGAGTTTTATAGTTTGAACTCTTACATTTAGGTCTCTCATCCATTTTGAGTTAATTTTTGTATAGGGCATATGATAGTAATCATTACTACTTGCCATTAAAACAATTAAGTCATGGTCATGAAAGCAAAAAATAGGCTTCTTCTCCAAAAAATGTTCTGAGACAAAAGTACATGTAAATTTTCTTTCATTGAAACAAGTAAGAATACCCCCATAATTATAACAAAACCAGAAGATATTTGTAATCACTAGGAAATAAAATGCAAAGTCATATTACTAGGGTATCTTCAACTTGAAAACCTCATTTTGAAAGGAACTTCTAACAAATACTTAGTTGTAATGCCTTTTGTTTATAAGATCTTAAGATAGTTTATTAAATACTTAGGCCTTGAAAACAACTTTTACAATCCACAAAATACATGAATGATTCATTTGGAGGTGAAAAAAGCCAGAATTTAGTGAGGAAACAAACAACAGAGATGTTAACAAACTAATAAATGAATTTCGTTAACTGGTAGCTAAGCTCTGTCTTATTAAAACACTGAATAGAAGGATCATATAATTCAACAGATCCCCTTAAATCTTAATTATGAAAATAATTATATACACATAAAAAGCTGTTCCAACCACACAACTATAGAAATTTTTGATCTACTTCAGTATATCTCTTTATCATATTTTTAGAAACCGTTTTAAAATTCATGTAACATAAAATCTTTCAGATTAAATGTGCTTTGTTAAATGCATTTTACAATCTTGTATGACCAGTAGCATTAATATATCACCCCTACTCCTATCTAAATATAGTCTAATACAGTAGGCAGTGGCTATAAAAGGAAGCTGAGTTACCAGATGCCATAGAAAAAAGAAAAAAATTCCTTTTCTGGTTAAAGATAACTATCACTGATATTTACATTTCAGTTTCACTGTATCGAATCATCATTAGGTGTAGCTGCTTCCAAAATAAAAACAGCCTTTTGGAGAATGGCAACGTCAATGTGAAAAATTAAGCAGTACATGCAAAAGCTGCACTTTTTAGTTAATTCTTTTCACACACACACATTTTAAAAGGTACCTTTACATTAGCTTCTTTCAAACTGATGACTTTATCTAAATCTGGTTTGGCCGCATTGGCATTGCCAATAAGCAGGTAGAAGGTAGCTCGTAGTAATAATGCTTCTGCCATGTATTTGCCTTGAGCATCTATTTCTTTTGAGCATTCACTTATTATTTTATCATAGTTTTCTTCTTCCATATACTGTTTGGCCCTTAAATATCCAGAACTGGAAAAAAAAATGAACATAGGAAATTACTTACTAAGAAAGGATCAAATGCTGAAACTTGCCACACTTAGCATTACTAGAGTTAAGCAACTGCCCATTTCCCCTTATTCCAGTGTAGGACTGGAATGGGGCAGTGGGGAGAGGGTAACAGATCAGGCTTTCTGACGTGGACTGGGATTTTTCTTGATGTCTTGGGAAGTTAAAAAAAAGGGTTAACAGCAGAATCAACAGCAGAAACCTAGGGTTACTGCCTTGGCTTCAGCATTTATGTATGTTAAAAGATGAACTAATGACTGACTGATCTGCAACTTGGACAAGGATCTGGTCTTATTCACCTTCAAACATATGGCACACTGATGTCACTCAACAGTTATTTTATGACCAACAGAAAGAAAAGAGAAATAAGAGATAATTAAGTTTAGGTCACAGAAGCCAAGCGAAGAGACATGACCCAATCTGTGCTTGGTAAAGAACACTCTGTTGTGGAAAACGCACTGTAAAAGAGCAAGACGGGAGGCAGAGAATTATCTGAAGGGCTCTCACCCAGAAGCTGTGTTGTTTCACCTAAATAAACAGACCCAGAATGAATAGGTGGAAATATCAAAGAAGGAAATTTAAAGGAAGAGTCTTCCATTAAGTACATTTAAAAAACCACACACTTTCTTACTTTTTAAAATACATGATTATTCTTTTAACATCATTATTTCTAAGATGATAACTTTTATTGAGGATGCTTGTAGAAGGGATTTTTTTTTTTTTTTATGTGAAAAGGAAATTTATACTAACTAACCTCTATGGGGTCTTATAAATATAAGGTTCCATAAGTTAAGAGTACATTTTCTCATTTCATTTGTTATACATCCTAAGTAGAGAAAACTGGCAAGCAATTTAAGCTTTATCAGTCAAAATCTTTTTTTTTTTTTTTTTTTTAAAGATTTTATTTATTTATTTGATAGATCACAAGCAGGCAGAGAGGCAGGCAGAGAGAGAGGAGGAAGCAGGCTCCCTGCTGAGCAGAGAGCCCGATGCGGGGCTCAATCCCAGGACTTCGAGATCATGACCCGAGCCGAAGGCAGCGGCTTAACCCACTGAGCCACCCAGGCGCCCCTATCAGTCAAAATCTTATAAGCTCTCTTAATTTATCTTAATTAATAATTACATTCTAATATTCCCCGCATTTTAACTTCATTGTAGTCTTTCTAGCAAGGACTGTTCCCTAACCTGAAGAGGAAATTATTGGCATTGCCTTAAACATTTACTCCTCAACTACAATTTTCTGCAAAGACTGTGTATCAACTAACTAAAGTTTGAATATCTTGGTACAATTATGCATAGTATCTTTCCTTAAAAGGTGGCCAACAATGGTTGAAAAATTAGGAGACAAAAATCAAAAGCCCTGTTTCCTCAAACTTTCCAATATGCTATAGATGTAAAACTCTATTTTCCTACAGGAACAATATTCCCATTTTTCTAGAACTCATTAAAAAATGCCATGTTGGTAGTAATATTGTACCTTCTCTTAGAAAGGAGAGCCAGCTTTACCACCAAAACACAATACTGATAAATATAAATGGACAAGCAGACTATGTGACTTACATACCACATCACATCACTTGACCTCCAGTTGTAAAAGTAGCATCTTGTACTTTGGTTTCTATTCTCTATAGAAGCAAACACAAGAAGCCCAAAGAATGGCTAGGCAAGCAGAAAACAAAGAAAAAACTCTGAAGGAAGTCACTCTTCAGGGCACTCCTAAGCTCCTCATAGTTTATAATATTCCCTGCACTAAAACATCTGGATGTTGAGCCACATGACAATTTTCAAGTTAGTGCCCTTGTTCCAATACCGTCAACCACTTGACTCACTGGGAATCCTCTTGAGAATATCATGTAGGAATATAAAGATACAATGCTTGATATACTTACTTTTCTTTAACTTCTGAGGCCTCTCCTTCTTTGTCTTTATCTTCATCAGACTTCTCTCCTTTAAGCATGGGCTGAGAAATAATATCATCTGTGAAGGAACTGAAGTAAGATTTGATAAACTGTGGAGATGGCATCAGAGGCTCACGATTCTGAAATAAAATCATGTTTAAATATATCAAAATGAGAAAACACTGATCATAGAAGCAGGTACATTTGTACAACACTGAAAATGACTGCTATAAAAACTGGAATCTCATTCTCAGGTAACTGAAGAATATTAGGGTCCAAACCACAGGACAAGAGACAGTGGATAGGTAAAGTTACCCATCCCAAGAAGATTTTAAACGACACCCCTCTGGGACTCTTGGGTGGTGCAGTTGGCTAGGCATCCAACTTTTGTTTTTGGCTCAGGTTATAATCTCAGGGTCATGAGATTGAGCCCCATGTTAGGCTCTGAGCTGAGCATGGAGTCTGCTTAAGACTATCTCTCCTTCTCCCTCTGCCCTCTACACACATACACACACACACACTCTCTCTCTCTCTCTCACACTGTCTCAAATAAATAAATATTAAATGACACTTCCTCTCTTGAAAGATGTAAAGTATCAAGAACCCCTAGGACTACTCACTAAAAGTTAAAAAGGTGAAATGTGTAACACAGGAGGCAAATAACTGTTGAGTTAAAAATTACCTCCTTCTAGTGCCCCTGGCTGCCTCAGTCAGTAGAGTGTGCAACTCTTGATCTTGGGTTATAAGTTTGAGTCCCACAGTGGGTGCAGAGATTGCTTAAAAATGAAATCTTAAAAATGATCTCTCTCTTGTCTCTGTCCTAGAAGACAGCATCTTAATTAACCATTCAAGACCACATCTTACACAGGTGGGGTAATGTTAAGTCTATTTACCACAGGCTTTTATCTGTCCTCCAGTTGTACTGTGTCTCCATTACAGTAAATGCCATCGAAAGTCTGAATGAAATCTCATTTCCTTTTTTTTTTTTTAAATTTCTCTTAAAGTTGATGGCTCATTTTTAAAAATTAACATACATTATTTGTTTCAGGGGTACAGGTCTGTGAATCATCAGTCTTACACAATTCATAGCACTCACCATAGCACATACTCTCCCCAATGTCCATCACCCAGCCGCCCTGTCCCTACCCCGCAACCCCCTCTAGCAACCCTCAGTTTGTTTCATGAGATTAAGAGTCTCTTATGGTTTGTCTCCCTCCCCGGTCCCATCTTGTTTCATTTTTTCCTTGCTTCCTCCCAACGACCCTCTGCCCTGCCTCTCAAATTCCTCCTATCAGAGAGATCATAGGATAATTGTCTTTCTCTGACTGACTTATTTCGCTTAACATAATACCCTCTAGTTTCATCCAGGTTGTTGCAAATGGCAAGATTTGGGTTTTTTGATGGCTGCATAATATTCCATTGTGTGTGTGTGTGTGTGTGTAAATATATATATACATCTTCTTTATCCATTCATCTGTTGATGGACATCTAGGCTCTTTCCATAGTTTGGCTACTGTGGACATTGCTGCTAAAATATTTGGGTACACGTGCCCCTTCGGATCCCTACATTTTATCTTTAGGGAAATTTCATTTCTTACTTAAATTACCACTTTTTGGCATGGCAACCTGATTCATAATTATGGAAGTATTTTACTTCTCCTTTTAGTCTAATTAGGATAAAGTTTTGAAGAGGGTAGAAAATAACATAGACATAAAACTCTTCTCACATATTTTGGATCTTTTAGCTTAAGAATTCAACTCGAAGATTTTTAAATTGAAATATGACATTTTAGATCATATGCATAACAAATACCATTTCTGTTATTTTGGTAAATTTAATACTTTCATATTTGAAAGAGGAAAAAAAAAAGGGAATTTGGCTTTGTAAGTAAATGACCTAATCTAGGATAGATGGGATTGGGAGGGAAGAAAACACAGGAAATCTAAGGGAAAACCGTATTTTTGTGGAAGAGATTCAGTTTCTTACTCTAGGATTATACAAGTTAATATTTTAAATCAAATGGTCACCCATCAAGTGAAAAGTACGCTTAACTTCAGTATTTCACTAAAGACTGTGCACAGGAATATACAGTGGCAATCATTTGCCACTTTAAAAAGCAGGACTAAAGACTGAGTACATCATTAATGTCTTTAGTTTACTATTTCAGCTTGGAAAAGGCACCTCCCTGCCTTCCTCAGAGAATTACAAATTTAAAATGAAAACAATGTAAACAATGGACTTAATAAGTATCAAAGAAACAAGATACAAATTCTAGCTCTGCCACTTATTAGCCATGTGACCTGGTACATGTCATTTTCAGTTTTCTCATCTCCAGATGGCAATAAAAATACTTGCCTTATTTATCTTACAGAGTTGTTGTAAAAATAAAAACAATAATGTAAAAAGTATTTTGTGGGGTGCTTGGGTGGCTCAGTGGGCTGGGCCTCTGCTTTCGGCTCAGGTTGTGATCCCAGGGTTCTGGGATCAAGGCTCACGTTGGACTCTCTGCTCAGCAGGGAGCCTGTGTCCCCTCTCTCTGCCTGCCTCTTTGCCTGCTTGTGATCTCTCTGTCAAATAAATAAATAAAATCTTAAAAAAAAAAAAAGTATTTTGTGATTTTGTGTCACAAAGGTGGCATACAAACAGATTAGAAAATCTAAGTGGAGGGGCACCTGGCTGGCTCAAGTTGGAAAAGTGTGTGACTCTTGATCTTGGGGTGAATCTGAGCCTCATGTTGGGTGCAGAGATTACTTAACAAATAAAAACTTTAAAAAAAAAAAAAAGAAAGAAGAAAATTTAAGTGGAAACTGATTTGGAAACTATGTAAATGTGGGTTATCTTATATTTTCTTACCACCCCGAAGTCCAACCAGTACAATCATTCAACAATAGCATTATATAAATACACACAAGGAAACTAGGCTCCTTTGAGGCTGGGAGACTATTACATGGTACTTACACAGTGTTTTGAGGAACCTGTTCTAAGAAATGATCAAGGGAAAAAAGGGTTCTAGAGGTTAAAGAGACTGAGAACAACTACACCACTACAGCTACATTTCCCCTGAAGATTCACGATATATCCTAGCACATGAAAGTCTTGCAGTGAAGAAACCTGTTTTAACTGTTTAACTCAGTGAATATTCAGGAGTGCAAAATAAAAGAAAAACAAACATACAGCTTATTGAAGTCAATTTAAAAGTTTCCTTCAAGAAAAAAGGAACAACTGCCTTAATATTACTGAAGTTTAGCAGAAAATCTCCAGTGATATTTAGTGATGCTTGTGGTAGTCCCATGGCACTCTACTTACAGACCTCCATGACACTTCGTTGTATCATGCCTTTCACACTTATTAATGGTCTCTCTCACTAAACTGTAATTCTATAAGGGCAAGGACAATAGCTACCCACCCTCCTAAAATTGCTTTGTTCAATAAATGTTTCTTGAATTAAGTCATCTGTTACAGATTGCATAAAACCAGTGCCAATTTACATATTATACCTTTAAAAACTTTAATGATATAGGCAGGAGTTGGCAAATTTTTCCTGTAAAAGAGGAGATAATAAGTATTTTAGGCTTTGCAGGCCATACAGTCTCTGTCACAACCACTCTACTCTGCTGTTAAAGCTTAAAAGCAGCCAAAAACAATGTCAGAGTGCTGTTTCCCAGTTAAAACATTACTTATACAAACGGGGCAGACTGGATGTGGCCCATAGGCCTTCTTTGGTGACCCCTAGTATAGATGAATTCTTTCAGTATCCTCCAGATACCATATTGGATATAGCCTACATTAACATTCTTATTTTGAAAAGATAAGCCACAAAAACCTGAGATTACAGGAAAAGAAATACAATCCAGATCTAATTTCAGTTGTTACCATTACTACCACATCCAAGTTTAAGCAGTGTAAATTAAAAATGACCCTTCATAATGTATGTTCCCTCTACTGACCAACTCAGACTTACCTTGTATTTTTCTTTGGCTTTCTCTTTTCCAAGAAGTTTAAGAACTTTATCAGCTAACAGCATGCTTTGTTGATTTTGGAACCCTTCTAGTATACATACAGCAGTGACATCTAGAAATGATGGAAAAAATGAAAGTATAAAATTATTGCAAAGATGATCAGCAGCATCAAATGGGCACTACGTTACCAGAGAAAGCCAAACCAAACTGATAGCCTGATATAGCTATCAATTTCATTTCCAATAAATTGATTCTGTTCAATACTTTAGTTTTATATACTATATAATCAAACTCAAAGCTCATAAATTCATTCCACTTCTCTGGTTGTTTGCTTTCCTCACCTGTGAAATCCAAGGGACTATACTGCATGGTTTGTGATGTTTCTCACCACTCTCACATTCTACATAGTAAATAAACAAGGAATCCAGGAAGATTCTCTTCTGGCCAGTACCTAAAGGCCAAATCAATGAAATGTGGCTCTCTCATGTCTGATTCTTTTTATAGGCCTCAGAGTTACTCCTTGTGTCCAAAGCCATCTGGCCAAGAGTTCTCAATTAAATCTGCTGCAAAATACCATTTTCATCTGGTTATGCCACAGCTCAAGTTAAAGTGGTTTCAAAGTTAAAAGATCAGTGTTTCCTAAAACTCTCAACCCTTCAAAATACTCACACACTGGCTGTTCCCACTCTTTCTGAACTCAGTTTCTTAAACTTCCAAATCCTCCAAACAAGTCAATCTGCTGTATGTTCCCCTAATAACCTGGCTAATGCCAATGCCAATGTCTTTTTCCCATCCCCTTCCTTCTATCTAAAATCCACTTAACCTCCTTCCTACCAATTATTATCTGTTAGTAACTTCAAGTGCTGGCTGAAAACTCAGAATTCTCTTTTCCAAAGCAACTGTCCTTCCACCCACCACCAAAGTACATGACACCACAAAACCTAACTTTTCTAAAACGTTCTTTAAACCACCCTCACTTGGTAATCCAGACTTTATAAATAAAATGGCTTTTTCCTTTTAAATAAAGTTATTAAAAAATAGTTTTGGCAAGATCTGATTACTGATGCTTTTAAAGTAGTTTAAAGTTGCAGAAATCACTTTGATTAAGCTCCATGTCACCTACAAAAATGTACTTTAAAAGCCAGTGGCCTATATATTCTAATTGAAGTTTTAGAAGCAAATATGGCCAATTAGAGGCTGCAGAATATTTACAGCATTTATTGAGAATGGAAATTCACCTGATGCTTTGTACCAACTACATACTTTCCAATTGGGTATAAAATCAAGTTTGAAAATACCAAGAGCAAAATCCAAATGTTTTCTTTAATGATTCATCTCAAAAGTATTTCACATTTATATAGGATAATCACCAAAAATATGCAGAATCTTAGCAACACTATCACTTACTAAAACCTATTTTCTTATTCATGGAATTACACTGAGGCTCATTATTTGCCCAGTTAAAAATGTATGGGATGTAAACTTCCAATCTTAATACTAATTTAATTCCATAATTGAGAACAAATACTCAAGCACCAGCAATCTCAATTTAAACTAGAAAACAAACTCTCAGTTGGGGAAGAATCTAACTTTTAAATCCAAGTGATTTCTCTACTCACAAGCAGAGTTTCATATAAATTTATCAATGACTACAAATTTTCATATGTAAACACAAAAATACCCTCACCTTCTAAACATTCCTTCTTATTGTCTAGCTTCTCGTGGGCTTTTGCACGTCTAAAGAGAGCTTTCACATATTTGGGATTAAGTTCAACAGCCTTTGTACAATCCTGTGCCACCTCTTTCCATTTTTGCTGTAATTGAAAGTATTAAAAAAAGTCACACTAAAGGAAGCACTGTTCAAGAGAAATCAGTTTTGGAAACTTAACAGGCTGAGTATTAAGAATCCTAGAACACACAAAAATATTCCCAATACATAAAAAGAGTTAATATCCACAATATATTATAACAGCTCATATAAATACCTGTAATAAATAAAAGCAACCTGGTTTTCAAAAATAGGCATAGGACCTACTTAGGCCATCTTTCTACCACCAAATCTCCAAACCTACCTGCATCTTTGTGCTCATATCATCTCCTTCCCTGCTGTTAGAAGTGAGGAAGTGCCCCTCTTCATCAAAGGCCACCTCTCCACTTGGGGTCCATACTGTCCCCACTCAAGGACTTCACCCTGTTCACTACTTCTCCTTTGCATCTATCTACATCTCTACTGAAGCATTCCCATGAGCATAAAAACACTCACTCTAGTATTTTCCATCTTTAAAAAAATCCTCCTTTGATTCTGTAATTCCCTACAGCTACTACCCCACTTCTCAGCTCCTCTTTATTGCCAACCCTCCAAAGAACAGCCTCTTTACTTGATTTCTGCCTACCTCAATGGGTGCTTTCTTAATGTCCTTTGTTAAATTCTCACCCTCCCCGAGTTCTACAAGTGGAACATTCACGGCCTCATCTCTACTCTCTCTCCTAGGTGATTATATCTATTGTCCTGGCATTATATAAAATCTAAATTTAGATGGTTCTCTTTAGACCAAACCACTCTCCTTAAAATAGACATTTCTTAATTCAACTTCTACTTAGCTGTCTAACTCCTTCCCCATTCTACCATTATTAACATTCCTGCTTTTCATTATCCTTCACATCCAATACAACAACAGCAAGTCATTGGTCTCAGCTTTCTTTCGTGTTTTACCTAGGCTACTACAACAGCAACCTTATTTGGTCTCCCTGTCTCCACTCTTGCCTCCCTATAATATATTCTTGACAGAACACTGAAAGCAATTTTAGAGGATGTTCCTGCCCTACTTAATATCCTTAAGTATTTCCCTTTACACTCAGAATCAAATCCAATCTCCTTACCTTTGCAAGACTTTGTCTCATCTGCCCTCTGCTACCTCTCCAACTGGATCTCTCTATACACCAGGATCCCTTACAATTCTTTAATCACACCAAACTCCTTCCTGCCTCAGAGCAATTACACATATGCCTTCCTCTATTTCTAACACTGTCTTCTCTACTGTTTTATGTTCCAACCCCATCTCCAGTCATTCCTCTGTTAAAGATCAGGTTAATTCTTTAAAGCATTTATGAAAATGTTGTTTAGTAGTTTGCTGTTTAGCAAAACTTGAGCTCCATGCACAACTGTTTGGTCTTATAAACCCAGCTTGTACCACTGTAACCTTCTGTATAGGAGATGGTCCGTAAAATTTGGTTGAACAAATAAATGTGCAGAATACAATTGGCCAATAACCACAGAAAAGGATAGTCAACTTTAGCAACATCTTAAGAAGTGTAAATTAAAAGAAGTATTTTTCTCCTACCAGAATGGCAAATATTATCAAGACTGAGAATATAAATTGGTGAGAATGACAGAAAACAAGCATGTTCATATATTATTGTTGGGAGTAGGTACTGATGCTATTTCTTTATATTTCCATTTCTAGAATTTTATTCTTGAATTTTATCCTCTCAAAAGTATGCAAAAAATACTTATGAGAAAATTTACTCAAACATTGAATGCAATAGGTAAAATAGGAAACAATCCAAATGTTCATCAATAGGAAGACGGTCTCAGTACACAACTATACAACAGCTATTATATACAGCATTTCAGAAAGAATGACAAATCTGCATGTACTAAGAAAAACTGCACAAGATATAGTGGCAACTGAAAGAATATATTTTACAATAATACATGGTCTTCCTCAACCCCACATATGGAGACAAAAAGTTGAAATAATAGCCTCAAATTATTGAGAAGGTTGGGGTCACCAAAATCTGTAGCTTCCTGTATCATCTAGTTTTATAAAATCTGATACATTTAACTTTGGGTTATATTTGTAACCAGCAAAACTAAAATCTATTCTTAAAAAAGCTATGTAATTAAAGGATATGAAAACAAAAAGCCTGTAATTTCCAAACAGTTGAAATTATTCAGAAAATTGATTAGATTTGGCTGGTATTAAATGAAACACTATGCAAATAAAGCAAGCAAAAAGAAGGAAAAAAACCCTAAGATACATACCAACTGTTCAAAGGCAGCAGCTCTGTTTTGATAAAATGTGGAAAGGTCAGCGTTCTTCTCTATAGGGCACAAGCTGATCGCCTCAGTATAGCACTGAATAGCTTGTTCATATTTTCCTGCTTTAAAATATTTGTTGCCTTTGTTCTTGGCTGCTTGGGCTCTATCAAGAGAATTCTAAAATGAGAGGAAATAACACTTACCAATACACAGAATAGATTCAGATCAGTGATTAAAACAGTGATAAACTGACAGAAGAAAAATGGGGAGGTAGAGTGGCTGTTTACAGTGTACACTGCTTCATGTAAGTATCTTCATGGGATAAAGTCTCAGTACTAGAACTGCTAAACCAACGGTTTATGTACTATTTTTCATATTACAAGTTTTTATTTTATTTAAATTTCAGTTAGTTAACATACAGTGCAATCGGTTTTTGCAGTAGAATTCAGTGATTCAACACTTACATACAACACTCAGTGCTCATCACAAGTGCCCTCCTTAATACCCATCATGCATTTAGTCCATCACCCCGCCCCGCCAAGGTTCCTCCATCAACCCTCCGTTTGTTCTCTATCGTTAAGAGTCTCTTATGGCTTGTTTCCTTCTCTCCTTTCTTTCTTTTTCCCCTCCCCATTTGTTCATCTGTGTTCTTTCTTACATTCCACAAGGTTTATGTATTTTTAATTTCAAAAAAATTGCTGTAATACTTTAAATGTAAAGATCCACTTTCCTTCCATTCCTGTCAAGCAAGAGTTGGGATAGCTAATTTTTACCAGTCTAATGGATTCTCAGTAAGGGGTGATTTTACTGGTTAGGACACATTTCACAATGTCTGGAGACATTTTTAATTGTCACAACTGTAGGAGGCAGGGGTGAATAGCTGCTATTATTAACCTGGTGGGTAGACACCAGGGATGCTGCTAAACATTCTGTAATGGCACAGGACAGCCCCCCAACACAAAGAATTTTCAGATCCAAATGTCATTAGTGCCAAGTTCATTGGAAAACTATGATATAAATATTCCAATATTTTGATTTGCATTTTCCTTATTAATGAATCTGAAAATCTTTTCATGTTTATTTACCATGTTTATGACCATATTGACCATGACCATTTCTTATTCTGAAAACCATTTATTCATGTGTGTTGCTCTTTTTCTTTTAGGCTTATTGTCAACTGTGTAGAACAGATAATAGAAACACTTTGCTATCTTCATTACAATTGTTATCCCAAATCTTTGTTCATCAGCAAATTTTTTGTACTCCCATCTTTGCCTTAGAATCTCTCTGGGGGACCCAACTCACACATACTTCATTCATATACAATATGGAAGAGCTGGTAGTTAGCACTGAGGACAGCTGTGAATACCTCAGTCAACACTTGGGAAGCATTCTGGAGACAATTCCAGTTATCTAGTTTCTAGCTACTAAGTCCAAGAGCTTTGTGGCACATCTTTCCCCAAAACTTTATTGTTTATCAGCATCATCCAACTTTAACAAATATGTGATTATGGAAGAACCTATAGGTCTTCAACAGGTAAGCACTGACAAAAATAAAAGCAAAAGTAGCTGCTCTTATAAATAACTTACTAGGAATTGTGCTCTTTTTCTCCTTACTCTTGCTTCATTTTTCTTTGTGGCTTTTCCCTCGTTTACCTTTTGATCCCCTTCTCCTTTAGTCTGAGTACAACTATAGTTACTTTTTAGTAGCATCCAAAGATTTCATAGAAACTGCATTCATCTAAGTTCAGATATATTAATACATTTTTTAAAAGTAGGCTCCACACCCAACATGGGGATTAAATTCATGACCCCTGAGATCAAGAGCTACATGCTCTACTGACTGAGCCAGTCAGGGACCTCCTAAGTTCAGAATATTAAACAGTTAGTTTAAGCTGGCTAGTGTCAATAAGGAACATATTTTAAAACTAGGATGTAGGAGGATGAAAAGAACCAAATAAGCCACAAATTAATTAAAAGATGAATATAAAATCTTCCATTTGTCAAAAGCCTTAATCATCCTCCAAAAACTTTGACAGTAAAAGTCCTTGGCAGAAAATATCCATAGTAGACAACCAGGAATCTCTTATGTGACGGTGGACTACAGGAGGACAACTATCACGGTGATTGCTAGAAAACTGCATTTGAAGCAAACTCAACAGAACTTCCACTCCACTGAGAGATGCAGAAGTCAGACTGGAGTAGGGCTTAGTCATCTGGAAGGAGCAAGGATCGATTACACCCAAGAGACTAGTGACAGGCATACCTGGGCTGTCTTCCAAGAAAGCTGTCTTCCAAGAGACCACACTACTGAGTACTGCTAACATGAGAGAGAGGCTCCCAACTCAAATAGAAACTAGTATTTGAGAAAAGCGGGATAAACCAAGCAAACAAACTTTAGTATCAGAGGAATAAGAGGCTATCACAGTCATTTTAAAAAAGAGGCTGCTTTTGGGGTGCCTAGGTGGCTCAGTCAGTTATGTGTCTGATTCTTGACTTTGGCTTAGGTCATGATCTCAGGGTAGTAAGATCAAGCCCCAAGTTGGGCTCTGTGCTGGGTGTGGAGCCTGCTTAACATTTTCTTTCTCCCTTGCCCTCTAAAAATTGGAAAACAGAGGCTGCCTTTCCAGAGCACTAATTAGATATCCTAAAAATTAAAAAAGGATTATTGCAATCACCTTAATAGATGGTCTGGGACTGCATATTAGAATGGGCGTAACTGAGGAGCAAATTAACAAGTAAAAGGTAAAGCAAAGGTATCTGCCAGAATGCAGAGGACATGAAGGTGAAAAGTTTGGAGGAAAAGTTAAATGACATGGGAGTATAAATTCAGATGTTCCAACATCTATCTATCTGGAGTTTAGAAAGGGAGGCACAGAACAGTGTGTTTAAGGAAATACTAGAAAAGTTCCTGGAGCTGAAATGACACATTTTCAGACACATCACAGTGAAATCTCCCAACGAAAGCCTGAAAGTTTTTGGATTGATAAAAGAGACTATCCACAAAGGAAAAAGAACCAAACTGGTATTAGAATGTCATAAACATGAGGTACTAAAAAACACAATGAAGTAACAACTTAAAGTTCTGAAGAAAGATTATCCTCAATTTACAATCTTATACCTAGCCAAACTAGCTTTTAAGGTTGAACACAAGAACAGAAATAGAGGTGGTACAATTTCCTTACCACTAAAAATGAACCCCAAAGTGGGACAAATGACCAATACAAATAGGAAGGTGGGGATAAAGAAACAAAAAGGCACCTTACATATAGCAGGATCATTAAATATGTTAATAATAACAATAATGTGAAAAGGTTAAATCTCCATATTAGAAAACTATGCTGCCCATTCATGACCTAAAACAAAGTGACAGGTCAAAAAAAATGTCAAAAAGGTTACAAAGGCAAACACTAAGAAATAGAAGGGAGTATCAGACAAATAACTATTAAAAAGTCTCAGATGGAACACAGGACAGTTATATTGATAAAAGGCACAATCTGCCCAGAACACATCATAATTACAAATCTTTCGGTGCCTAATAAAACTTCAAAATAATGAAACTCAGATACTTTTGATATTATATATCAAGAAAAACATTCTTCCAATTCCTGGCAAAATGTTTACAATGTTTCTAAGTCATTTAGAATATGGCTAATACATATCCTTAAACACTAGGGACTGGTTTTTTTTTTTTTTTGAGGATTTTATTTATTTATTTGACAGAGACAGAGATCACAAGTAGGCAGAGAGGCAGGCAGGGAGAGAGGGAGAAGCAGGCTCCCCGCGGAGCAGAGAGCCCGATGCGGGGCCCGATCCCAGGACCCTGAGATCATGACCCGAGCTGAAGGCAGAGGCTCCAACCCACTGAGCCACCCAGGTGCCCCCACTAGGGACTGTTTATGTAGAAAATAATGTGGCATATTAAAAGCACGTGAGAAGTACATTTGACTACAGCCCTACAGAAGATTTATTTAGTATTTTAAAGAAAGATTTGCAGATTAGATAAAAAACATTTTCTGGACAGAGTTAATGACCTAATTTCATTAGCAGAAATAGTAATGAATTCTTTCCCGTCTACTAGAAGTTTAAGGCTAAATACTACCATACAGAATACCAGAAAAAGCAGTCATAGCAAGAACTGACAAGTTAAAAGACAGAAAAATGAGTACACAAGGCTTCCTTCTTCTGCTTAGGATAGACACTTCTTACATTTATTCAGTATAGTCTAAATCAACTTAAAACCAATCAAATGAATTTTTCACTTAACTATTTTCCTCCACTTAGTCAATTTTATAATAGCTCCTTTTAAAATTACTAAAATTCTTCTACTCTAGGGTGCTTGGATGGCTCAGTCATTAGACCATGCGACTCCTGATCTTGGGGTTCTGAGTTCAAGCCCCACAGTGGGTGTAGAGATTACTTAAAAAAAAAAAAAAAAAAAAAAAAAAAGATTCTTTAAAGCCTAAGGCCAAGACCAGACTGATTAATTTCCCTTCCTTATTATACTATTAGAAACAAAACAAAACAAAAACCCCACTGACAACCCCCGTAAAACAAAACCCCACAAAAACAGAAACAAAACCCAATCCCCACAATGATCTGAATGACACTGTGGAAAAGGATCAAATTACATAGGAAAATCACTAAGTTGCAAATTATCCTCCACTGCCACCCCAGAAAGCAACCAAACTGTATTTTTGGAAAGATTATCTTGGTTAACATCCATATTACCCTAAGCTCACTGCCTGCCCCATTACTTTCTGTCCAACTATTTCCCTTCATTGATAAAGATGCAGAGAAAGAATGGAATTACAACAGGGACAGTACAGAAAAACTAATTATTTCAGCATGCTGATAAAATTTAGGACAAAAAGCTGGTTAACATAATGTCAACCTTCTCCTATGTCAGGAACTAGACCCTATTTTCATAAGCTTTGAGGTGAAAACCAGGCAGAAATGAAAATATATGCACCAGACAAAAAGTTCATATTAGAAAACACACAACTAACAATTCTTTTTGAGGTATTTTAATTATTTCCTACAGGAATACTTTGTACTACTTTTCAGTCACTTCCCACCCTCTGCCACCAGTCTACATTCTCGAGTTACAATAGTAACTTTCAGAATTAAAGATTAAAGTGAGGAAATAAGCCCAAAGACAATTAATTTTGAAAGCATATTTTTATAAATGAGAAATGAAGATATGCAGACCTAAAACATAATGGGAACATCTCGAAATGCTAGTATCTTTCATATGGTCCATTTGCATATCTAAAAGCTACTAGGGAGATTTAAAAGACTATAAAGCCATTTACCTTATTGGAAATCAGTTTTGCTTTGGATAGTCTTTTTAAGGTTCTATCATTCCATAATATTTTGCACTAAAACTCTGTGAAAATGCACCTCTCTGCATATATTACAAATTATTTTCTAATTGATCTGAAAACATTTTATTTATTTACTTGTCAAAGAGAGTATAAGCAAGGGGAGCAATGGGCAGAGGGAGAAGCAGATTTCCTGCTGAGCAAGAAGCCCTATGCAGGACTCGATCCCAAGACCCTGGGATCATAACCTGAGCTGAAGGCAGGTGCTTCACTGACTGAGCCACACAGGCGCCCTGAAAATTCTTTTAACAAGTAAATTGTATCACGTCATTCCTTGCTCAAAACCCTCCAATAACTTTCCACTACTATTACCTACATAAGGACTCTTAAACTTTACTTCAGCCATATACAGTATTTCCATAAATGGGCATAAATTCAAGCTCTGTGAATACTGGTAAGAATACAGATGGATTATGAAAAAGATATTTGCATCTGCCCAGTATGTCACATAAACTATAATTTACAATAGTCTACTAGAAAACTTTGTTTTTTTCCACCCACACTTTAAAATTCATCTCTTCGTATTAACTGCCCAGCAGAGTCAACTCCGTGACTTGATGTGATTCTGCTAAATGAATTCAACAAATATTTGGCACCAAATCTTATAAGGAATCCTGAAGTCAATGCATTAAGCCAAAATTACTTTTGAAGAATCTTTAACAAAGTACTCCACTGGGGATGCTAGGTAGGTGCTATTACTATCCTCATTTTACATATAAAGCAACTGAAGGCTGGAAAGACTAATTTGCCTAAGGGAGGATTCAAATTCAAGCAATCTGACTCCAGGTTGCCTAAACTTTACTTCTGTACTACATGGATCATCACCCATGTTTTATCAAGAATATCATTAGAATCACACCCAGATTTGCCTTCTGGAACTAAATCAAAGACAACAGATTCAGATATCCTATCTTGCTCAGTAGTGACTCTAGGGCAAAAGGTCTTTAAATGAAAAGACAAAGAGAATCATCAGCACAATTAGACCTTTTTCTTTAATCCAAGCTATTATAACTTAATTCATTTTAGTTAAAAGCACATTTGATGTAACTCCACTGTACAACAACCAACAGGATAGTCTTTATTCTGAAGAAATACCAGGGGCAGTGTAAGAAACAAACAAGGAGCCTGGCAGCTTCTCTACAGAATTACTACTGATTAAAAAACCTGAAATCCCAATTCACATCAGGAAAATGTTCATTAGGTGATGAGTATACCATGTAATAACCAGAAAATTATTAGGCCCAAAGAGCAATTGCATATGTATGTATACACACATACATCTAAACTATGTGGGTAAGACACAAGAATTAAAAACAAATAACTCAGGTAATAAATCTAAAAGGAAACAATGAGAAAAGTAGTATGTATGTCTCCTCTCTTCTACAAACACTGCTAGAACTTGTCAAATGAGACGCAAAACCTAGGAATCTACCTCACACCTTTTGTAGAGACATATCTGTTCTGGAAAACAATTAACATCTAAAGACAAAAGCGACAGATATTTAAGTATAATACCAGTAAATTTAGTGGAATACAAACTTAGAAAAAAAAAATCAAGGTTTGACAGTCAGTGAAGGTTACTTTACGTACACAAGGAATTCAGGAGACCTAAAAGAGTCCTTTAAAACAAGTCCTGCAATGGTAACATTAACTACATTACAGAAAACTTTCAATGATATACATTTGGCAATAAGAACTCACTATAAATTTCTAGCAAGTATTTATAAAGTATTATTCTGATGATCACATATAGTCACTGTGAAAGGAAATGAACTGGAATCTGTGTATAAGAAAATAAAATGGGTATCCTCATAATTACACATTTATATCCAGTTAAAATATACTTTTGACACTTTAGTTTGATAGTGTTTCTTTTCAATGGTTTCATTCCCTTAAATTTACCAAATTCCAAGAGCATATTTTAAAATCTGAGTTTCAGCTTAAAAGAAATATCAATCAACGGTGGAAAACTTATAGCATGAGCAACGGTCTTTTAAAATACTCTATCAACCAACTGTTACTTTTATATGAATAAAAGCTAGGATAAGAAGAAAATACCTGAAATAATAATAAAGTTCTTTCCCATATTATATTTAAAAAATCTACAACCAACCCCACCTACTAAATCACAGTACAGAGCACTTTACCTAAGAACCCACTTGTAAGAACACAGCTTCTGCAGGATTATGGCTATAGTTGATCCAAAATCAAGTGATTTATAAAAAGAATGCCTAAATAAGGTTTAAGACTGTTATAGCAACTTCTAGGATTGACTGGTAGAATAAAAATGAAAAGCTGGAGTTCTGAAAAAAATACTCAACTTGTGGAATTATGTGTGTGTACACACACACACACCTGCAAACAATGAAGCTTCACTGGTAGATTTACTCAACCTCTGCTTTCTACCAAGCATTGTATTAGGTTCTGAGAAGACAACAGTGAGAGCGAGCCAGTCGTAGCCTTCACATATTCCAGAGAATATGTGAAGCAACTCTAGTACAATGTGGTAAGTGCTATGGAAGGGCATAGTTCAGATTGTTATGTAATCACATAGTGGTATGCCCAGGTAAAGGGTTTCAGAAAAGATTAAAATACCGACATGTTATTTGAAGGATGAGAAGGTAGGCATATTGGGCAGTGTTCACAGAATATCCAAAGGTGAAAAACATGAGGAAGTGTCAGGGTCCTGGGATTAAGCCCCACATCAGGTTCCCTGGGCAGGGAGGAAGCCTGCTTCTCCCTCTCCCACTCCCCCAGCTTGCATTCCCTCTCTCACTGTGTCTCTCTCCCTGTCAAATAAATAAATAAAATCTTTAAAAAAAAAAAAAAAAAAAAAAAAAGAAGGGATAAAGTTGAAGAGGTAAGCAGGATCAAGATTATGGAGGGTCCTAAATGATGACGGGTTTGAACTTTATGTTATGGGGAATAACAGAACACCACTTAATGATTTTAAGCATGGGCTGTCAAATTCTGGCAGTGACAAAAAGGATTTAGAAGGCAATAAGAAGAGCAGTTATTTAGTTGAGAAATAATGGCAGTGGAAATGTAGTAGTCAGACTTAAGAATTTTCTAGATATTTTCCTGGACTGGATGTGGAAAACATGCAAGGAGCAGAAAGTTAAGATGATATCCAAGTCTCTGGCTTGGGAAACTAGTTAGATGAGGAACATTGATAAGAGGTACTCTCAGGAAAAACAGGGGAGTCTGGATGTGAAATATTCGTGAAGTAATGAAGTGAAAATTCTCCTTAAATTTGGGTCTCTTGAGATGTCTAGGCTATAGACAAGAAATTAGGGAGCTATCAGTATATGAGATAAATAAAACTCCCATACAGCAAGCAAGCATCTAGTGAGGGTGTGGAAGGTTAAGAATGCTTATGATAGAACATGAAGATCAAGAAAAGGAAGAGGCAGAGAAAAGAGCCTGGAAAGGACACCGAGAACAATCAGCAAGGGAAGTATCAAGAAATTTTTTAAAAAGCAAAGATAACCAGAATATACTATTTCAGAAGCCACAGGAAAAGTTATGAAAATTAAGAGAAGACAATGTGAAATATCACCAAGGATCAAGTGAGATAAAGACTGAAAGGTGTTCATTGTACTTAGTTATATAGGAATGTCATTGGTCATCCTGATTTTTAAAAAATAACTAGAAGCCTGTTTAAGGGGAGAGAATTACTTTACTTCAAAAAAAAATGAAAACAGAGATTACTCAGTCTGTGACGCTCTAATTAAAATGTTTAAGTACATTTCTCCCTTCCCATTCTAGAGTGCTTAGATTAGTGGTTCCTAACCATTTCATGTGGGATAACTCCTGTGTAACATTAAAAAAACTTGAATACCAGAATAACTATATATTTTATCATCAGATTAAAAAACAACCAGATTTTAAAAAAAAGGATAAAAAAGTTACTATACTCAATGAAGTTTTAAAGAAATGCACATTTCAAAAGAGTCCCAAGTTTGAAAAAAGAAATGCCTAAGACATCTACATCTGTCTGTGTACCAGAATATCATTACTTTGTGTATATGTCACAAAGTTTCATGTATAAAAATTATTTTTATGTTTAGTGATTATAGCATTAAAAGCTTTTCTACATTAAAAAAAAAAAAAAAGGCGGCAATGTTTTACTCTCCCACTACAAAGACTATCTGGCCCTGTCACAACCTAGCAAAAGCCTAACATATAGTGGGCATTAAACTATGGTAGTTCACTCCCACATCAAAACTTCCTTTAAAGCTTATTTGACTACTTAGTAAAATCATGTCTTTAACCTGAATAATATAACATGGAAATGACTTGCAAATGTATTTGGGAGCTATTTGACCAAAGGTTTCTCTGAACTCTGATTTACTCTGAACCATCACTGTACAATCCGAGAGGGAAATAAAATCTTCCACCCCACCCCATCCCAGTATTGTTAAATGCAGCCAGGCTTATTCCCCACAGCTGTCAGATACCAAAAGGATTTAACAGTCGGTAACAAAACCATGCAAAGCAGTTCGCCAAATACTCTGATGCTTGGCCTAACATCAAAGAATCTTTATCACGCATGTCAGGCTTGAACATGTACATTTTCAGGTAAAATTAGAAAATGAACTTAACATGCTTCTACCAAAAAAGTTTAAGAATTCGCTCCCACAGATTAAAAAAAAAAAAAAAAAGGCTACTCAACACCATTTCACTCTGCCAACCAACAGTCACTGTATTTACCTATCCCCTACCCTGAGAGACTTCATAAAACAGGGGTGGCTTATTATTAAAAGGTTATTACGGATCAAGTTCTAGGCCTTGGAAACCACAATTCCTATCAACCACAATGTATTAATCATAAATGGAATCTGGCTTCCTTTACTAGTTAAATACAATCTTCGTATTTGCAAAAGTCCCCCGTACCCAAAACGCCAGTGATAAATGCTGTGTCACTGAGAAAAAAGACAAGTATTTTTTTGAAACCAAAAGGATACTATATCAAAGAAGAACACTAACTTGTGTCCTCGGGCTATCCCAATCCCTACAAAGGCAGCCAGAAATGTGCTTCCCTAAACCCATGTGCTGCCCGGCAGCTTTCGTCTGATGGGAAGCCCCCTGACCCGCACAACTAGTCAAGGAAAGCCTTCACCCGCTGGGTTCCATCTCCACAGCCCAGGGCGGTTTCTCTCACCATTTCCAGGTGAGCACCGGTGCCCTCGGGATGTCCGCTGCCCGGGGCCGGACTGGCCCTGCCCTCTGGGGTCTTCCGTTCGCTATTACGCTTTAAACCGCCGGCATCACCTCGGCCCCCAGCCTCCCGGCGTCGCCTCTGCCGGCTCCACAGGTACATGGCACCTGCGCCCAGCAGCAGGGGCGCCCCGACTGCTAGCGCCAGCTGCCATCGCGGTAGGCCCCCAGTACCAGGGCCCGCAGTCGCGCCGCCGCCGCCCACCCCACTCCCGGAGCTAGGCGCAGCCGCCGCGACCACCGCCGCCTCCACAGGCTTAGAGGCGGCCATGACGAGTGTCCTCCGCCGCCGCCTCCCTGCTGGTCGTGGGCGCCTCAGTCACCAGGTAGTGTGCGAAGGAACACCGGAGGGAGGGAAGGAAAGCCGTGGGCTAGCGAGCACGCTAGGCAGCGAGAGCGGACGACAGAAAAGGGCCGGAGGTCACCGGAAGCCTAGGGCATGCCGGGCCAGACCCGGCAGTCCCTTTCCTCCGGTCTCAACTGTGGGGGGGAGGGGGGGCGGAGTGAAGAGAAGAGGGGGAAATTACTTCCGGGTCAGAGGGAAACAGGGCGGGAGGGGGCGTCGTTAGTGGCCCTTTCTCTTCCCTTTCGGGGCGCTGCTGTTTGTGAGACTAGCTTCTAGGATCTTGGGCTTCCGGTGGTAGCCACTGTCGTTCCCTCCGCCTTCAGAGGGATCTCTTATCTGGGGAAGCGGAGGAGTGACGCACATAGGGTGGATCTACGGTGCGCAGGCGAGCAGTGCGGAATCTGCAGCGATCCCAAGAACCGGCGGGAGTAGCGGAAGAGTTGTGAATGTTATTGGTTGGCAGGAATGGTGGGCGGGGCGTAGCCCGAGTAGCTCAGTTTATTGGTGGAATTTGGGCTTCGTTCCCCCATTACCGCCACGTAGGCGCTTCTTAGACCTTTGGGGCAGGTAGTTTGGTTATGAATTCCTGGAAACCAACGGATTAAAAGGACTGTTAGAGGTGTGTGAAGGAAGAACTCAGCTAGAGCTAGTCCGTTGTATCATCGGTTTCCTTATTTCTACCGTGGCCGGATTGTAGTATGGAGGAATTTGAGATTGCTGGGGGCAACGGCAGATGGTAGAAATCAGACAGGGTGGAAACGGGCAAATCTAAGTTGGCTTCCGCCAAAACGGCTTGAACAGAGTCCCCGCGGTTCACCGTCTGCACCAGTTACGAAAGCGATGACGTCTGTGTGTTGTTAATGAAGTTCTTGAACTGAGTGGGTAGAAATGTGAAGACCCAGAGTTCCCACCTGCTTGCAGCTTTCCTGTACATATTTGTGCCTTGTGCTGGATTTTTCCTGATATCCCAGCCCACGTCTCCATCCCTGGAACACCCTCGCCCTCCGCAGTGCTCTGATCCGCCCACCGCCTTGCGAGTTTTGCATTAGCTGTCTTCAGCCTTCTTGCTTCATTCCCAAAACGAAATTTCAATTAATAGCTATCATATATCGAGTAGCTTTGTCAAGTCCTTTCCCCATGCTCTGCACCAGACGTCTTAAAATACAAGAATTTCCCTTGCAAGGAATTGTTCGGATTTCATAGTATTTTCAGTAGGAAAACACTAGTATTAATAGAGAATGAATCCAGAGCTATGGCTCCGCATATCAAGTATGCTGGTCTGCAGACCCTTATATTAAAAATTTACAAAGGTTCATTTTGCTTTTGGGCGCAACAGGATTTTCAGCATCACAGTAGAACTACATAATGATTGAAAGATAGTTTATTTTAGATAGTTTATTAAAAATAGTTTATTTAAAATAAAAATTTATTTATTTAAAATAGATTAAATTAGAATGGCCCAATTCGAAGGTTTCGGTATCGTTGCTTTTCTTCTGCTTCATGTAGGTTCCTATTAGTAAACTGCTTTCAGGTAATAGGGTTCCTCAGCAACAGACTCAAAAGGTGAGCTAAAAATAATAGCAACAGAACTGAGTTGATCAAATAGGGATTGTTGCAGGCAATCGTCTCTTCTTCCTTCCTGATTCCCAGCCCTCAGAGGAAAGTCTTCTGGCCCTTAATGCTATTTCTCCCTTGCTGTTTTAGAATAGAGTTAGGATATTTCTTTACCGCAGTTTCCATTTTTCTGCAGCCTCAGGGGATTGTAGAATGCTAGTAACTAAGTAGGAACTAAGTCATTTGAAGTTTAAAAAAAAACTTATCAGAATAGATAACGTTGTTATGGTTGCAATCCAAAAGTTATAAAGGGTTTACTGTGAAAAGTCACCGTATCCCTAGCTACCCAGTTCCCCTCTCCAAAGGTGATCAGTGTTAGAATTTCTTGAAACACTTTGTTTAATTAATATTTATCTAAAAGGCTGCTTTTATTGGTTTTGAGATTGGCATCAATAAATGAATTTGTTCTTGTTACTTTTGTGATTTGTTGAACATAACATTTTCATTCCCTAGCCTATTCATCTCTTTTCTCCCATTTTTTCCATCATTTCCTTATTGATTGTAGTGTAGAACTGAGTAAGAATGTCAGTTCTATGACCTTGCTGACCTAAGGCATAAATTTCTGAGCTGGGAAATAGTGAAAACATTCCTCTCACACCTATATGTGAAAGATTTAATTAGATAACATTTAATTTCATTTTAGTATATTGTTACAAAATAGCATACATTCATTGCTTAGTTTTCTGTTTTTCTTAATTTTAAAGGAGAGAAGTAAAATTGTCTTTAAGAAAATTGAAGTTTTGTATATGTGAGCATAAACATTTTGTTTTTCCTGCTAGATTAACGGAATTCAATAGATGTCTTCACCTCTTCTGTGGTCTATCTTGGGAGTCAGTTGAAATGAGGTAGAACATCTAATGGACTGGTATGCAAGAGATCTGAGTTCTTATTCTAGATTTTAATACTAATAAGCCATGTGTGTGACTGTGGGCACCAATGTGACCAGTGGATTAGATGATTTCTAACTCTCTTCCTAGCTATGAAATTGTATGATTCTAGCCCCTCAATTGTCATTGCTACATGAAAGGCTTTCTTATTGGTAGAGTTGGTAGATATCTGCTTGATTGGTGCTCAAGGCTTCCAGTGAGTCCATAGACATACTAAGCACATACATACACAGTTCGATTCTCTTTCAATTTTTCCTTAGGTTTCCATTCTCTGTTTTTATTCACTGCAAAATACTGAAAAGAATTGTTTATGCCTGTTATCTATACTTATCATCCATTTCATCCAAAATCTCTTATAATCTGGTTTCTAATTTTGTTACTAGTCTGAAACTACTTTAAAGGTCACTTAATTCATTGTTTGTTTTTGACTTTTATTTGATTTTACTGAAGCATTTGGTATCATTGGTCTTTCCCCTCTTGAAACATGGTTTTCCCTGGCTTTCAGGAGACTAATTTCTCCTGGTTCTTCTAATCACTGACCAATTTCCAGATAAATGCTGCCCAATAGAACTTTCTGTGATGTTGGAAGTGTTTTTTTAATCTGTGACATCCAATATGATTTTTTATCTGTTGATGTCCAATAGCCATGTGTAGCTATTGAGCACTTGGAGATACAGCTAGTGTGACTAAATATTTTGTTTTCATTTTAATAGACTTAAATAGCTTTGTGTGACTAATGATTACCATATTGGACAGCACGGCTCCAGATTTTCCTCAAGTATAGTAATCTGAAAGAATTTGTGTTCTTTGTCTGCAGTCTCTCCATTAGTAACCAAAGTATGTCTCATTGCTTCAGGTACCATTTCTCTGAAGATCATCAATATCTAAGTATTTCTTAGTTTGACGTATCTGTATACCTCCTAGCCCTATAATTTCCTACTATTTTCTGAGCAGAAAATGCCTGGATGCCTCATTTTAAAGAATATAACTCATCATCTTCCCTCCTCAGTCTTTCCCTTTGTAAATCCCCTTTTTCTCACAATGCCACTGTTACCTTACTAGCTACCCATATTTGAAAGCTTACGCTTTTTGGACCTTTCTCTTTTACAACTCTACTTACCTAGCACAAGTGAATGTACCAATATATACATATGTAAACACAAAATCTTCTGTGAAGTCTTACTGATTCACTTGTAATATATATTTTTTTTCCTTTTCATGCCCCCTGCCACCTCCCAGTTCAAATACATGAAAACACTTAGAAGTGTGTCTGGCATATAATAGATGCTGAATAAATAGTTGTTTCTTCTCTTTTTTTCTTTTCTCCATTTTCTTTATTTTTACTGAATGCTGTATCAGCTTCCCAGCTTCCAGTACCTTTCTTCTAATAGCAGCACTCCACTCCTAGTACTCCTAATGTCATTCTGCACTTAGATACTAGATTACTCTTCCCAATGCAAAATCCCAGTTTCATTCTTGAGCTCAAAAACTTTTAGACCCTCTCCACTTCCTATGAGGTTCCTATGAGGTTAAATGTCTGGCCATCCCCTCCTCCTATACACTTCTTCTATTTCCTTGGTCCACATTCATAGCACTTAGCAGTGTTTAAAATTATTTAGGGGACCCGTCACAGGATATAAACTCTATGCAGACAGAAAATTTGTTTGTCTTATACTCCCAGAGCCCAGAAGATAGTCCTTGTAATGGTTAATTTCATGTGTTGACTAGGCCACATGTGCCCAGATATTTGGTCAAAAATTGTTCTGGGTATGTCTGTGAGGCTGTTTTTTCGATGAGATTAACATTTGAATCAACAGACTGAGTAAAGCCCAAATAAGTTGAAGGCTTGAAAAGAATAAAAAGGCCCACTTGCCCTCAGTAGGAGCGATGTTCCACAGCTTGACTACCTTGAGCTGGATCATTGTTTTTTCATGCCTTTGGAATTGTACTACAGCATTGGCTTTCGGGTCTTGCTTGAGCGTGCCAGCTTTCAGACTGGAATTTGCACCATCAGCTCTCTCAGTTCTCTCTCAACTGCAGACCTTGGGACTTCTCAACCTCCAAAATTGCATTAGTCCATTCCTTTATAGTAAATCTTATAAACATGTATGTCTAGTAGTTTCTGGTTTTGCTTCTCTGGAGCATGCTAAGTAATACAGATTTTAGTACTAGGATTGGAGTGCTGCTATTAGAAGATACCTAAAAATGTGGAAGTGGCTTTGGGCTTGTATAGGTAGAGGCTGAAAGGTTTTGAGTTGTGTGCTAGTGAAAGCTGAGATTTCCATGAAGGAACTGTTGGTAGACATAAGGACATTAAGGGCAATTCTGTTGAGCGCTCAGAAAGAAAAAATGAGAGATGGAGACAAAGCTTTCATTTTCTTACATAAATATATAATCATGAACAGAATGTTGGTAAAAATATGGATATTAAAGGCTATTTCAGTGAAGTCTCAGAAGAAATGAGGAAAGGGCTATTGGAAACTGGAGGAAAGTGATTTTTCTTATAAAGTGCCAAAGAACTTGGCTGCATTTTGTCCTAGTATCTTGTAGAAGGTAGAAATTATGAGTGATGAAATTGGATATTTAAGAGATTTCTAAGCAAAGTATTGAAAGTTCTTCCCATTGCTTATAGTAGAATGGAAGAGGAGGCAGATGAGTTGAAGATGGAACCGTTAGGTGAAAAGGAATGAAAACTTGGAGATTGGAAAATTCTTAGTCTGTCCATATTGCAAAAAACAAGAAAGCTTGTTCTCTAGAGAACACTAATGGTATAGCTGAACAATGATTTGATAGATCTTGATGGAACTCATGGGCTTCATCAGCCATCTCAGCAGAGGCCAGAAATAGAGATAGGATGATACCAGAAGAAGAAACACTGCCAGCTGGGACTAAAGAGAACAACAACAAAAATCTAAGGGCACTGACTGTATTAAATTTTGAACTTGTTTGGGACCCCTTACCCCTTCTTTCATATTTTTCCCTTTTGGAATGGAAATGTCTATAATTAAGTCTGTCACATCGTTGTATTTTAGAAGCAAATAACATGTTTGATTTCATAGGTTCACAGCTGGACAGGAATTTTGCTTCAGGATAAATCATATCTCAAGTCTCACCCATACTTGATTTGTATGATATTGAAATGAGACTTTGGACTTTAGATTTTAGAGTAGGTGCTGGAATGAGTTAAGACTTTGGGGGCTGCTGGGATGAAATGAACTTGTTTTACATGTAAGGGCATGAATTTGGGGGGAGACTGGGGTGTCACTCACTGTACCAAAATCTGTATTAGTCTCTTAGGGCTGCTATAGCCAAATACCACAGACTGTGTGGCTTGAACAATGAAAATTTATTTCTCACAGTTCTGGAAGCTGGGAAGTCCAAGATCAAAGTTCTAGTCAATGTGGTTTCTAGTGAGAGCTCTATTCCTGGCTTGCAGATGGCTGCCTTCTCCTTGTGTCCTCACATGATTTCTCTGTCTTTGTGTCTCTGTCTCTATCTCTCTTTTTGTGGTAACTAGGGGAGAGAGAGAGAGAGAGCTTATGCACACAAGCTCTTTAGTGCTTCTTCTTAGAAAGGCACTAATCTCGTGGGACCAGGGTCCCACCCTCATGATCTAATTTAACCCTAATTACCTCCCAAAGGCTCTATCTCCAGACACCATCACATTAGGAGCTAGGAATTCAACCTAAGAATTTGGTGTTTGTGGGGGAGACACAAACATTCAGTCCAAAGCATATAGTAAGCACACAATAGATATTGTTTTTAAGTAATTGATATTGAAGGGTATCAAAGATGGAAAAAATGACATGTAGGATGAGAGATAGATAGAATCCTCATTTACTTAAAGCAAAACTGAGTGTCCACTATATTATGAGGTTTCCTTTAAACTCCCCAAATACTTTTCTGGAACTTTCTTAAAACATAGCCCTTTTTACCTTGGTTTACAGAATTATACTTGTCCTGCCTCATCTGTTAGACCATAAGCATCCCAAATCAGAAGCTATGTCCCATACTTATCCTTTTACCTTTTATGGTGCCTAACATAGTGTCTCTAGTAAAGCTATATGTCAGAGCAAAGGGCTATGTTTTTTCTTTCTGCATTGGGCCTATACAACTGTATAAATATTTTCCTCACAACTCCCACATTGCCATAATTATTTGTTATCATGTGCCACCCATACTCAGTTCTGAGTCCTTGAGCAGTGAGAATCATGTTCTAGTCGTCTTTCTGCTCCCGTATCTATTGCAAGGCTGGGCACACGATAATTGTTTGTTAACTTATTTATCCATGCAGCATAATACCTGAAATGTGGTCAGTGCTGAGTAAAGAGTTGATGAAGTGTTTATTGACCAATTCCCTGACTGCTGCTTCATTTCCATTCCTGTTGCCAATATTGAAAGATCCGGTGCCACCATTGCTGTCCAACACCTACATCAGCTAAGAAACCAACTCGAGTGCTGCCACTGCTGCCACCGCCAGGAATAGTTTGCTTCCATTACCACCATCATCCTATCTACTGGTTTCCAGTCCCAAGCATGCTGTAGTCAGTTACCCCCTGCATCACTGCAGCTTCTTCCATTGGGATCTGATTGGTTTGTCCTTCATACCCCACTTATGATATATAGTCTGTGCTTCCTCTGAGGCCTCATGCTGTTAATTTTCCCCCAGTTTTTCTCCTGATGGTTTTTGCCTTGTGCAACTTCCATCAAAGCATTAGTTGAGTGGGTGGCGCTTCTTTGTTTCTCAGGGGAAATGTCACTTGATGATTCAATCAAGTGGCTGTTCTTTTTGCTGTCAGAAGGAGCCTCTGCATTTATCTTCAGGGAACAATCTACAGTCAGCCTAGCTCCCTCTCCTTAGCTGTGACTGATGGCGCATATGTATACTTTAGGCACTCACTTTCCATCTTTCTGCCCACTCACAGATTTGTAAGATCTATCTCATCAATCCTCATCAACTTAGCTCATTACCACCCACAAGAGTTTGTGTCATTTGCAAATGTAGAAATGTTGCCTTGCTTATACTTCTAAAGATATTACATATAGATTATGTGCATTGTGCCCCGCACAAGAATGCTGGAGCAAGTGGGGGCTGAGATCCAACCTGTACTTTACTCCTCACAGTCTGGTATCAGGCTATGTCTGCCTAGAGAAAGGTATTCCATCATCTGAATTGCATGAAGATACTGGTCCATCACTAAATGATGGGCCTGCAGTGGAGTAGCCACCAATAAAGGGTGCCAGTGACTAATTCATTCCTATTGGACTAGGAGTGTTTGTTATGCAGACTTGATCTTAGCATTGATCTAGCACTGAACCTGAAGTCCTCTAGGCTATTCTCCCCTATCTTTACCTTTGGTTGTTTTTCTAAATCAGTGAAAACTAGCTTCAAATCCAACAATGAGGAGGAGACTTAATTTTTTTTTTAATTTTTTTATTTTTCAGCATAACAGTATTCATTATTTTTGCACCACACCCAGTGCTCCATGCACTCCATGCCCTCTCCAATACCCACCACCTGGATCCCCCAACCTCCCACCCCCCACCCCTTCAAAACCCTCAGATTGTTTTTCAGAGTCCATAGTCTCTCATGGTTCACCTCCCCTTCCAATTTCCCTCAACTCCCTTCTCCTCTCCATCTCCCCTTGTCCTCCATGCTATTTGTTATACTCCACAAATAAGTGAAACCATATGATAATTGACTCTCTCTGCTTGACTTATTTCACTCAGCATAATCTCCTCCAGTCCTGTCCATGTTGCTACAAAAGTTGGGTATTCATCCTTTCTGATGGAGGCATAATACTCCATAGTGTATATGGACCACATCTTCCTTATCCATTTGTCCGTTGAAGGGCATCTTGGTTCTTTCCACAGTTTGGTGACCGTGGCCATTGCTGCTATAAACATTGGGGTACAGATGGCCCTTCTTTTCACTACATCTGTATCTTTGGGATAATACCCAGTAGTGCAATTGCAGGGTCATAGGGAAGCTCTATTTTTAATTTCTTGAGGAATCTCCACACTGTTCTCCAAAGTGGCTGCACCAACTTGCATTCCCACCAACAGTGTAAGAGGGTTCCCCTTGTTAAATTATGAAAAAAAGTAAAACCATAAAAAATAGTTTCTGTGCCTCGGTTCATGTTATTTATTGCTGCTTAACAAACTATCCCAATGGCAGTGGCTTAAAGCAACTTAGTGGCTTAAAACAGCTATTTTATTACATCTTAAAGTTTTATTGCTCAGGAATTTGCCCAGGCTTGATTGACTTCTGTCTTGGTGTCAATAGTTTATTCTTCTGACAAATGGACTGGTCTGGGGAGTTCAAAACAGCTTCACTCAGGGTCTCACACCTTGGTGCAAAGGGCTTGAGGACTAGACTAATTTGAGACTGTATAGGGGGACAATTTCTTGCGGCCTTTCCAGCATGGCAATCAGGGCAGTCAGACTCATGTGACAGCTAAGGGTTCCTAGAATGTCCCAGGAGCCCTAAGCAGAAGCTGCATAACTTTCTAAAACATCGCTCTGCCACCTTCTATGGTCCAGGTATGTTACTAAGGCCAGCACAGATTCATGGGGAGGCGAATTAGACTCCAACTCTCAATGGGAGAAGTAGCAAAAAAGTTGCAATTCTTTTTAATCTACCACCATCTTCCGCTAAGATTTAACCAGTGTCACAGTCTTGCCCTATTTGCCTGTGACACAGTTAGAAAAACATTTTTATTATAGAACTTTGATAAAGATAATCTGGAAATCTAAATAAATAATCATACCTAATAGTGAAACGTTAGTACTTTTCTCTTTGAAGCCAAGAACCAGTCAGGGATTCTGGGTTCTGTTATATAGTACTGGAGGTGTTAGCCAAAATAATTAGACAAAAAGGAAATAAAGGAAGATTGGAAAGAAGTAACTTTTCATTATTTATAGATAATATGGTTGTCTCCATAGAAAATTTTAAAAAAGCATAATATACTAGAACTAATAATTTAGCAATGTTGCTGGATAAAAGATTAATGCTATTCTCAAATTGGTCCCTTATGTTTTCCAAAGTATTGGCTATTTTGTGGTTCTCCTGTTCTCAAGTCTGGCAGTTGCTTTGGTTGTTTTCTTTTCCTCCTTCATGAACAACTATCCCAGGTCTTAGCTGTTGGAAGTTTGTCCCCACACTGTCCACTTGGGAGTGAAGTACACCTTGTCACCAGTATTTGCTGTAGAGTTGTCCATGGATATTTTCCTCTACAATTGCTCTATTGGTTTTTGTGTGGGGATTCAGAGAGGTTGAAAATCTATGCTATCCTCATTATTATCTTCCCAGAATACCTCTAGATCAACAGCATTTTAATCTTGTAGCTACTCATTTAGAGAAGTTTCTTTCTCTTGCTACTAGACATTTTTCTTTTTACCTTTATTATGAAATAATTATAGTTTCACGGGAAGTTGCAAATAAATGCACATGGGGGTCTCATACCTTTCACACCACTTTTCACATATTGACAATTATAGGACAATATTAAAACCAGGAAATTGAAATTGATACAATCCACAGAATTTATTTAGCTTTCATCAGCTATGCACGCACTTGTTGTATGTGGGAGTTACAGTTCTGCACAGTTTTAACATGTGTCATGTAACTACCACTGCAATAAAAATGTAGAACTATTCCATCATCCCAACTCCCTCATGCTTATAGCCAAAACCCCCGGCTTCCAATCCTTAACCCTTGGCAATCACTAATCTGTTCTTCATCTCTGTGACTGTGTTATTTCACATATGCTATATAAATAAAATTATATAGTATGTATTCTTTTGAGACTAAACTTTTTCACTCAGCATAATTCTCTTAAAAGCAATCTAAATTGTTGTTTGTATCAAATCTGCACATTCATACGTAGGCTTTTGCATGAACATAGGTTTTAATTTCTCTAAGATAAATACCCAAGAGTGCCATTGCTGGATCATATAGTAGTTGCATTTTTAGTTTTAAAATAAACTGATAAACCATTTTGCAAAGTGGCTGTACCATTTTTAAGTCCCATTAGCACCATAATAAGAAGGATTTAACTTCTCTGCTTCTTCTCCAACATTTGGTGTTGACACTATTTTAAAATTTTTTATCCATTCTGATAGGTATTTATAGTGATATCTGATTTTGGCTTTAATGTTCATTGACCTGAAGGGTAATGATGTTGACCCCTTGCCATGTGCTTATTTGATGTCTGTTTTTTTCAATGTAATGTCTTAAATGTCTTTTGCTCGTTTCCTAATTGGGTTCTTTCTTCTTTTAGTGTCAAATTTTGAAAGCTATTTATATGTTCTAGAAACTAGTTGGATATGTTGGCAAACGCAAATATTTTCTCCTAGTCTTCACCTTGTCTTTTCATTTTCTTCACAGGGTCATTTAAAGGGCAAAAGATTTTAAAATGATGAGATCTAGTTAATCCATTTTTCCCTTTGTGAATTACACATTTAGTATGAAATCTAAGAACTCTTTGCTTTGTTCCTTTAAAAAATTTTTTTTAAAGATTTTATTTTTAAATAATCTCACTTCTCTACCCAGGATGGGGCTTGAACTCACAACCCTGGGATCAAGAATCACAGTCTCCACCAAATGAGCCAGCTAGGCACCCCTTTGCCTAGTTCTTGATCTCAAACATTTTCTCCATTTTTTTCCCTAAAAGTTTTATAGCTTCATAATTTGTGTTTGAGTTTGTGATCCACTGTGAGTTAATTTTTGGTATTGGGTATGAGACATAGGTCAAGATTCATTTTTTTTTACTTTTTTTTTTTTTTTAAACATGGTGAACGCAGATGCATACGCCCTGCTGGATGGCTGCTGAAAGATTCATTTTTTGAAACTGTGAATGTCTAATTGTTCCAGCACCATTTGTTAAATAGGTTTTTCCTTACTCAACTTTCCTTACTTGAATTGCTTTTACACTTTTTAAAATTTAGTTTAGATATCTGTGTCTGTATCTTTTCCTGGATTTTGTATTCTGGTCCATTGCTCTATGTGTATTTCTACCAACACAATACCGTCTCTATTATTGTAGCTCTACAGTAAGCCTTAACATTGTATAGCATGGTTCTCCCAATTTACTCCTCATTTTCAGAATTGTTTTAACTATTTCATGTCCTTTGAATTTCTATCAATTTTAGAATAAGCTTTTCCATGTCTGCAAACACCTGGATAGGAATTTGTATTAAACCTAGAGTTCAGTATGGGGAGAACTGACATCTTTGCTTCATGACTTATTCATGAGTAAGCCTTTCCGTTTCTTTTTTCTTTTTATTTTTTCTTTTAAGATTTTATTTATTTATTTGGCAGACAGAGATCACAAGTAGGCAGAGAGGCAGGCAGAGAGAGAGAGCGAGGAGGAAGCAGGCTCCCCGCTAAGCAGAGAGCCCGATGCGGTGCTCGATCCCAGGAGCCCGGGATCATGACCTGAGCCGAAGGCAGAGGCTTTAACCCACTGAGCCACCCAGGCGCCCCTAGCCTTTCTGTTTCTTTAGTTTTCTTTGATTTCTTTCATCAGCTTTTTGTCATTTTCAGAATACAGATTCTGTACATGTTTTCTTAGATTTGTATCTAAGTATTTCACTTTCTTTAGGGGGCAATTATAAATGGTATTGTGATTTAAATTTTGATTTCCACATATTCATTTTTAGTATGTAGAAATGCAATTAAGTTTTCTTTGTATTAAACCTGTATCTTGGGACATTAGTGAAACTCACTTATAGGTTCTCAGAGTGGTTTTGTAAATCCCTCGGGGTTTTATCTAGATACAATCATCTGCAAATAGAGACAATTTTATTTCTTTCTTTAAAATGTGTATGCCTTCCCTCACCTCCCTCCCATTTTCTTCCCTTGTTGCACTGGCTAGAACTTCTAGTACTGTGTTGAATCAGAGAGGTAAGAGTGGGCATTCTTGCCTTTTTCCTGATCTCATGGGGAAAACTTTCTGCCTTTCATCATTAGGTATGACGTACAGGAGTCATTTTATTTTATTTTATTTTATTTTAAAGATTTTGTTTATTTATTTGACAGAGCGAGAGAGAGAGATATCACAAGTAGGCAGAGAGAGAGGCAGAGAGAGAGGAAGGGAAGCAGGATCCCCGCCTAGCAGAGAGCCCGATGTGGGGCTCGATCCCAGGACCCTGGGATCATGACCTGAGCCGAAGGCAGATGCTTTAACCCACTGAGCCACCCAGGTGCCCCCAGGAGTCATTTTAAAATAACATCTTTTCATGATTACAAAAGTGCTACATGATCACTTACAGAATGTAGAGAAAAGGAGCACCTGGGTGGCTCAGTGGGTTAAAACCTCTGCCTTCGGTTCAGGTCATGGTCTCAGGGTCCTGGGATCGAGCCCTACATTCGGCTCTCTGCTCAGCAAGGAGCCTACTTCCCCCCTCTCTCTCTGCCTGCCTCTCTGCCTACTTGTGATCTCTGTCTGTGAAATAAATAAATAAAATCTTAAAAAAAAAAGAGAATGTAGAGGAAAATAGAAAGAACAACAAAAAAATTATCTGAAATCCCATGATTCATAGTTGATATTTGAGATCATACTAGTATAAACTGTATCTATTAGGGTTCTCCAGAGAAATAAAACCAATAGGGTGTGTGTGTGTGTTTGTGTTGGTGTGTGTCATGTAGAAAGAGAGAGGGGGAGATTTATTAATGAATTGATTCACGTGATTATGAAGGCTGATAAGTCCAAAATCTACAGGGTGAGTCAGGAAGCTGGAGACCCAGGGGAAGCAATATTGCACTTGAAGTCCAAAGGCAGTCTGTTAGTAGAATTCTCTTGCTTGGGGTAGGTCAATCTTATTTTCTATTCAAACTATTTAGTTAAATGAGGCCCACCCACATTATAGAGGGCAATCTGCTTTACTCAAAATCCACCAATTGAAATATAAATCTCATCCAGAAATCTTGCCATTTGTGACAACATGGGTAGACTTAGAGGGTATTATGCTGAGTGAAATAAGTCAGATTGAGAAAGACAAATACCACGTGATTTCACTTATATGTGGAATCTACCAAATAAATGAATGAGCAAACAAAAAGCAGAATCAGACTTACAGGAAAAGATGCCAAACTGATGGTTGCCAAAGGGATAAGCCAAATGGATGAGGGGGAGTGGGAGATATAGCCTTCCAATTATGAAATGAACAAGTCATGGGAATAAGAAGTATAATACAGGGAATATAGTCAATGATATTGTAAGAACATCGTATGGTGACAGATGGTAGCTACACTTGTAGCGAGCTTAGCATAACAAATAGAGATGTTAAATCACTATGTTGTACACCTGAAACTAATATACCATTATGGGTCAACTATACTCAAATGAAAAAATTTTTAAAAATTTGATTTGCCACAAATAAATAAATAACAATTTATACTTAAAAAATTTGTAAATCTCATTCACAAATGCTCTCATGGAAATCCAGAATAATGTTTGACTAAATAGCAAGGCACCATGGCCCAGTCAAGTTGACAAATAAAATTAACTATCACAGTGTATTATATTTTGATTTTGTCACCAAAGATTTTATTTTGAGAAGTTCCCTGTGTCATTAAATCCCTTGATTTTTTTTTATGATTGCATAGAATTCTGTTGTATGAAGATACCATAATTTATTAGCATGGTCTCCAATTGTGCTTTTAAGATGTTTCCACATTTCTGCTATTTTATTTTATTAAAATATTTTATTTATTTATTTATTTGGAAAAGAGTGTGTGTACGTGGGGAGGAGGGGCAGAGAGAGAGGGAGAGGGACAAGCAGATTCCAGACTCTGTGCTGAGCATAGAGCAGATGGGGGCCTTGATCCCACAATCCCAAGATCATGACCTGAGTCGAAACCAAGAGTGGAACACCTAACTGAGCCACCCAGGCACCCAACATTTTTGCTATTTTTAATAATGTTATGATGAACAAATTTCCTCTGCATATCTCTGATTATATACTTACAATTCTAAGAAGAGAAATTTCTGGGCCAAGGAACATGAATATTTAAAACAAATCTTCTTAATACATCTTGCTGTATTTCTTTCCAGAAAGACCACATTTATCCTAAGAGTGTATGGCATTTGATCCTCAGAACAGATCGTTCTGGAGCTTTGTTAAAGTTTTTATTTATAACAGTGTGAAAATTACCCATTGTTTATTTTTATTTTTTTAAGGATTTATTTCTTTGAGAGAGAGAAGGGGAGGAAAGAGGGGAGGGACAGAGGGAGAGGGAGAGAAAGAATCTTAAGCAGACTCCCTGCTGAGTGCTGAGCTGCACCTGGGTGGGGGACAAGTGGGGCGCAGGGGTGGTTAATCTCACAACCCTGAGATCATGAGCTGAGCTGAAATCAAGAGTGTGATGCCCATCCAACTAAGCCACCCGGGCACCCCTGTTCATTGTTTATTGACTCAAACTTAAATCTTTCCAATTTCTTTTTCTAAATGTCATAAGTATTTTGTCACAGTTTCCTTTAAATGTTTGGTGATCCACTCTGTTATAGTACATGGCAAAATTTTGCCCCTCTTAGAAGTGAGACTCACAGGATTCTTAAATTCTCTCAATTCTTTTCTGGGGCACTTCTTATGGGGAGGCTTGTAGACTCGGACTAAAAAAAAGTGCTGAGACATTACCCTTAGATTCTATGAAATTGTAGTTAGTAACTGGGAGGAAGTATTTTCTGAAGTATAACACATTGATGAGCTAAACTGGTAGTTCCCCCCCCCCCCCAGAGTGGTAAATTTTAACAAATAGTGTGTTCAATCTGTTTTAGAATAATAGCTGCCCAGGGATCAAGGAGACCTTGAGAGGTCATATAAGGCATAACACTGCTGGAGGCAAAGCTGCATAGATTCCATCTCTGACAGATGAGAATCAATACTGTGCTTCAAGGTCTCTTGTGGAAGAGATGATATCTTGTCTTAAAAAACCTATTCCAACATCTGACGACTTTGACTGTTGTCAAGCCTACCATTAGCCCAAATCCTGCAGAACTTGATGATGCTTACTGCCAAAGTAACTAGATATTATATAACCAATAGACAGACCTCTGAAAACACAACCCCCCCAGATATTTTTTACATCAACAGTACTTTCATAATAGAAACGGTATAGCTTTTTAGAATAAGAAGTGATGATGAGGTATGCTCAAGTAATACATACTTTCAGACACTTAGTTAAACACCAAGCAACAGAGTGGCAAACTTCACAGTGTAACTTGGTAACAGTCACGGAAATGGATGACTGGGCTTTAACATATTACCTGTAAAAGAACATTCTGACAATCAGGACATTAAATTAACAGCTCACAGTTTCAAGTATTCAAGCACTGCTTTTTGGCAGGTAAAAACTGTGTAAAAACCACTGATGTATTTTTGACTGTATATAAATATATAAAGATGCCCCAGCTTAGTTTTTGTGTACATAGCATTTCTTTTCTGGAATGAGAGTGGCTTAGGCAAACTTGAAAATAGTGTGGGAAAAATTCTTCCCTTTAACTAGCAAGAAAAAAAAATGAACAAAAAAAAAAAATTACTGTAACAATAGGGACTATGGAGGATGAACTAAGTAAAAGGAATGCATTGAAATAACTAACGGGAGTTAAATAAATGAAAGAGACAATGAAATAAAGAGAAAATCATTTTCCCTCCAGGATTACAGTCTCCTGAAGCAGGGAATGTGAAAGAGGACATTGAAAAGCCACTTCATTTATACACAGCCGAAGGATTATTTTCACCGATTACCTGAGCGTCCGTGATGTCTGACTGCTTTATGAGAACATGAGTGCTACAAGCTTCCTACCCTCTAAGAGAAGGTAATTCCTTTCACGTTGAGCATGATAAGAAAATACACAGGCAAGCTCTTTAGAAAACTACAGCTGTCTCAAGCCACTTGACGCTTTTGACACCATGGGCTTGGCAAGGTAGAGCATTGGAGCAGGGTCAAAAGGGCAGCTCCCTTTGGTCCTCTGCACCTGGCAGCATCTGTTCAGGGCAGGTGTCCAGGGCAGGGCAGGCTCATGGTGACTGGGGTGGGGCAGATTGGCCTCCTCTTGTGTGAGGGCTCCGGAAACAGGCCTAGACGAGCAGTTCTCCAGCCCCCCAAAATCTGGCAACTACTGCTGTTGCCTTGCTGCTCCAGGTTTCTTATAAGAACCTGAGTCCAGGCAAATCGGGGAGCCATCTTTTCTCATACATTTAAGGAAATGGGCTTAACTAGGAGAAAAATGGAGGTGGATTTATTTTATATACTGTAGACCAAATTATTTTTCTTTTGGGGGTAACTTCATATCTTGTTGCTTTGGGAGAATATTTGGCCCAGATTTGAAGAGTTCCTTTTCCTTCCTGTCTTGGGGGTCCCAAAGACCAGACCTAGGTTCAGTGACATATAGGACTCACAGGGCTCAGTATGTAGTTATACTGATAGCTAACGTTTATTACATTGAAAGGACACAAAGAAAAGTCAGCAAAGTGAAAACTGTCTCAAGCTTCCAAGAGTCCTTTCCCAGTGGAGTCACATAGAACATGTTTAATTCTTCCAGTGATGGGAAGTGTTATTTACCAGGGAAACTTACTGGGGACTCAGAGCTCAAGGCTTTTACTGGAAGCTGGTCATGCAGACAAATACTGCCTAGCCTGTACAAAAAATTCCAGACTTCCAGAAAAAAATGCAGTTGTTCAGAATAAACCATTGGTTGTATAAGCAGTTTAAGCCATTCATCAATTAGGGTAAGTTTTATATTACTGTAGGAACTGCTTACCAGTCAAGATCCCATATGCCAGCCAAGGATCAAGCAAGGCTTTTCTAAGGATGTGTAGTCTCAGGCTACTTTGTTAACTCCTTCCTACAAAGTCCACCCCATTTGGCCGATGCTTTTTTAGAGCAAAATTATTGTCAACAGGATCCCCTGTGGCATGGAGAAAGTATCTTGCTAGTATGCCCTCCAGGGTCCTGGATTTAGCCAATTAAAACAAATCCCATTGACAATAAAGGTCAATCTTAGAAAACCTGGTGGTTTTCTCCTAAAGTTTTTGCCTTCACCTTTTTACCTGGCTTGAACCATCCATTCAAACACAGTAGGACTCTGCCTGGTAAGTTGAAGCTGAGCTGCATGCCTTCCAGGACTGAGGCAATCCATGAATGTTAAGAAGGTACATATTCAAGAAGAGTAATCCCAGAGAGTACCCTTGGAAACAAAAAATTTGTAACTGGCAGGTCACCCAATGAAGACATACATTAGTAGGCATTAGAGGTAAAGAGGGCCCCTAGTTTAGCTTCCCGCTGTGAGTCCTTCTGCCCTAGGGTTCTCTGTCCAGTTGAAATAATGCAGTTGAGTCCTTAGTTTTAAAAGGACTTCCAGAAGGCAGTTTCACCAATTTTGCTTGTCTTTGACATCAGTTCATTTGCCTCATGAATGTGGACAACATCTAGAGCTGTTCTTCATGGGAACATAGGACCTGGGCCCACCGTTGCTGTCCCACAGTCATTGCTGTCAGGTGTGATCACAGGCTCAGTAGCGGTTCGAATTCAAGACCTCACAGCATCCTGGGAAGGCAACAGTGGCATTCAGGAGCAGTTCTGAAAAACAGAGAAGTTATAAAAATGAGATCATTAACATCCTCTTTCTCTTTATCTCCCAGATGCTGGGCTTTCACCCCCACCCCATGTTATTACAAAAACAGTGTGTCTCATTTAATAGTCATTACTTTACATTTTTCCCCCCAGTTATTTTTATTCTCATCTATAATCCAAAAGGTTTGGGTAAAAAGAGGGTGTCAAGAATTTAGTTAAGTTACTGCATGGTATTGCTGCATTGACCTCATTTTGTTTGGCCAAGCAGTGTCCTGAAACTGACACTAGTCCCCTCACCTAAGCACATGCTCTAGATAGCAGTCCACAGAGTCACAAGCACATTTAAGTTCCTGCTGGCACTTCCCCAACATCCCTCATGATCAACCATTTGCCCTGCCCCCACTGCCTTCTCTCCACATGGCTCCTTAGATAAGACTTCAGTGTGGCATTGCAAACGCTGCCCTTTTGGTTTCAGTTGACCAACCTAACCTTAGCCCCAGGAACTCCAAAGCACTCCACCTGCAGACTCTAATAAAAACGTGCCCCAATGTCTACCTCTCTCTGTCTGCACTCTGCTTTGACCTCCGCACGTGGCCCCTCAAGGTGTGCCAGGCACTTCCTCCAGGACTTGTAAGTAATAAACTTCCCTATTTTAATTCCTCTTATGTCTGTTGTTGAGCCACAGTTCACTCTCTGACATCCTGTGGCCCACTTAATAAGTGATGATTTAAGGAATTTGTAACAGAGGGATAGAAGAATGTACATAGAAAAACATTGTTAATATAACTTAACCAGAAAGACAGCATGGTCAGGAACTGGTTAGGACAAAACCTTGAATTTTCAGAAGTTTTCAGAACATGTTTACATAGCCCCCACCCTTTTCATCCTGATCATTTATTCAGTAGGCAGCCTGAAAAAGAATAATCCCTTTTTGGGAATAGCTGTTTTTAATAATCAAACTGCTTAACTTAGGAGGAAGGTGAGTAAAGTTGAATCGGGCCATCAGTCTCTTGTTACAAATTTCAAATATTCTTGAAAGTCAGACATAAGTCAATAGCAGTGAGACATTCCTGAGCAGGGGTTGAGAGTCCTTTCTGTCAGGAGTGGGCAGAGAGGTCCTACTTCCATGCTGTGTTCTCTTCCAACTTGCAGCTTTCATCAGGAATCACAGCTTAGGTTCCTTTTGGTCATTCATCTCAAATGCAATTAGTCCCTACATTAGAAATATACAGTCACCAGCAGCTTGGTTTCAGATGGTCCCATCAGGGAATGTGCCCTTTCTTATGGGCATCTGCAGGTGACCCACATAGTCCAGAGAGCACCCATGATGTTTTTATAGCCCACGGCTCCATGGAGGGGTGTCTTAAGTCTGCAGTAGTCCCAGCATCTCAGTTCTGTTCATTAAGCCTATGTCTGTTTTCCAAGATTGAACTAATCTGTTACAGATGTTATTAGGTTTCAGGCAATTAGGATCTCTAGATTCAGGATTCCAGAAGCTAGTGACTTTTCTTCCTTGGCAGCAGCAAAGATGAGAGACTACAAGGGCCGACAGTGGAATTCCAAGTTCTTCTAAGCCCCTTTTATCTTGTCATTCTTAGAGTCCAAATTGACCTACTCAAAAATATGCACAATTAGTCTAGACAATCATCAGTCTCTAAGAGTCAGACATCTGACTTTACAGAAACTTATTATCAAACTAAAAACTGCTTTTTAAAACTCTAAAAGTGCATTTTCCTGTGCAGATTACTTCTCCTTTTATGTTGTCTGCCTTTTCTCATAGGCCCCAATAGGTAAAAATCACAGGAACAATAATCACTTATGAAGATTTCAATACTCAGATTTTCAAGGATTTTAAATTTTTAATGCATCCAAGCAAGAAATCCTGTTCTACTCACACCTATTATTGGGCAGCTTTCCATGTTGGAATAATCCCGTTAGCATTTATGAGATTACAAGAATATAATTTATACTGTTTTTTAAAATCACATATCCAGAAGCAATAGGCATAAAGTAAAAAGCCATTTTAGAAAGTCTCTCTCTCTCTCTCTCTCTCTCTCTCTTTTTTTTTTTGCAAGTTTACTCAAACCTTAGCAGTAAATTCAACACTTTCAGGATTAATGTTACAACTACTGAGAGATCCCAGCTGGAATGCAACAGGCTGCTATACCAGTGGATAGAGTGTTATTTTTCTGCTCTTCTTTTTTTCTGATTTGTCTAAAGTTTGTGCCAGTCTTGGAATTGACTTAATCTTATTTCCTCTCACTTGGAGGAATGAGCAGTACAAACATACTACATTTTGGGAAATGTTTTTTGGCAGCGTTCGAACCCTTTCTCCTCCCACCTAAAGGGGAGAACAAAACCTAAAGACATCAGCCAGGCTATAATTTTTAATTCCTTTACCTTAGCTACCTTGGCCAAAAGTGGCCTATGGATCCAGTTCTCCTAGGGTTGGAGCTATCATTTTCAAGTTCCATAGGTAACCTTCACCTTCCAGAAAAGACATCTCAGCTGCTGTTTCATACCACATGACTAGATAACCATTGGTATGTGAAGGTTCATAATTGTATCCCCTTCATACTTTCTTTCTCTGACCACTGTTTTAGCCATATTTCAATGAGTCAGGGTTGTTTTTAATAAGTCACACTTCTGACACCAACTGTCACCCCCAGTTTAAGGATTTGCTAGAAGAATCCACAGCATATAGTTATACTTATGGATAAGATTTATTACACTGAAAGGATACAGAGCAGAATCCAAAAGGGGGAAGGGATATTGTCTTAAGTCTGAAGAAAGCCAAGGAGAAGCTTCCAAAGGTTCCTTTTGTTGTTTCTTTTTGTTTTGTTTTGTTTGTCCCACTGAAGTCTTACAGGTTGTGCTTAATTCCTCCAGTAATGAGTTTTGGCAACACATGTGAAATGTTGTCTCCATGCTCATTAGAGACTTCATGCCCTCAGTTTTTACTGGGTGCTGTTTATGTGGTACCCTGCTATGTACTGAATGTTGTGATTCTGCAAAATTCATATGTTGAAGCCTAATCCCCAATATGATGGTTTGAAGGTGGAGCCTTTGGGTGATAAGTAGATGAGAAGGTGGAGCCTTCATGAATGGGATTAGTGCCTGTGATGGTTAATTTTACATGTCAATTTTATGGGGAGCCCAGATTAAACACTATTTCTGGGTGTGTCTTTGGAGGCACTTCCTGATGAAATTAGCACTTGAAATGATCGACTCAATAAAGTAGATTGTCCTCCCCAGTGTGGTGGGCCTCATCCAATCAGTCAAGGGTCTGAATTGAACAAAAGACAGAAGGAGGAATTTGCCCTGCCTCACTGCTTATGCTGGGATATCTCATCTCAACTTCTTCTGCCCTTGGACCGGGATTTACACCATTAGCTTCCCTAGTTATCAGGCCTTTGGACTTGGACTGAATTACACCACTGGTTTTTTTGGATCTCTAGTTTGCAGATGGCATATCGTGAAGTTTATCAGTCTCTATAATTACATGAGCCAATTCCATATTTATATATGCGCATTTTCTCATATTTAAATAGCTTCTGTCTGTAAGACCTTAAAAGAAGGATTCAGAACTCCAAGAGATAAATGTCACTCAAAAAAGTTTTAAAATAAGTTGTATTTTCTTCAAAATACTTCTAAGCAACAATTAGGTATGACCTGTTCTGGTTTTTTCCATCCCCTGATCATAGATTTATTTTTGTTTCTGAAATTGGAAGAAAAGACATTTCTGCCTTAAGAGGAATAGAAAAGAAGAGGTTTATCTATTGTTAAGTTTTGTGGACATACCTGGTCCTGCTTCCCCAAGAGGAGTTACCTTTCTTTCTTTAATAACAGACCTCCAACAGTGGTGACATATGATTATAGTTATAACTTTTCCTTTCTCATGTGGGTCATTGAGAAGCAGACTTTCTGCATTCTGTAATAAAAATATTACAAAGTAACAAGCCCTCATGTCTCCCTATTTAGACAAGAAATAAAAATGTTGCAAGCTATTTTATGCTTTGGTTACTTTCCTTAGTAACTTAGAAATTGTAGTATGATGCTCTACAAGCACTGGTCATAATTATTAAGCCCACCTTTTTGTAGCTCAAAGAAGAATTTTCATATAGAAAATGGTCAGGAATACCTCCGTCTAAGAATGCAAGCTTTATCAAAGGTTTCTTGGAATACTGCTGGAATGGTGGGAAGAGTCTGACTTCGTTATTCTACTCCTTGCTTCAGATTTGGCTGTGCTGCTTCATAGTAATTTCACATCAGGCAAGTGGCCATCTATTGGAATCTCAATGTCCTTATCTATAAATTGTGATACAAATCTCCACAGATTTGTTATAATGTCACAGTGTTGTTATAATGAAAATAGCATAGGTAAAATATTTGACTTCATACCCGGCAGAAAGGAAGGGCTTAATAAATTTATTAGTCCTGTTATCTCAAAAAAATGCTCACTAGAAAATAAGGACTGTAATGGTAATAGAAGCTTTATTTATAATACCCCACCTGGAAACAACCCAAATGACAGCCCCAAATGACCATCAGTAGTAGACTGAATTTTTTAAAATGTGGGATAGTCAGTCATACAGTGTAGTACCATAAAGTACGAACTACCATTTGCACAAAAATAGGGATAAATCTCACTGATGAAATGTTGAATGACACAAAATATTGCATTCTGTATAATTCCATTGAAAGAAAGTTCGAAAACAGGCAACATTAATCTATAGTGACAGTGGCCAGAAGTCATAACCTTTTGGAGAGAGAGGATGGATTGGAAGAAGAATAAAGGGAACCAGCAGGGGTGCCGAAAATGTTTTAGTCTTCACCTGCATGGTGGTGGTTATGTACTGGTACATGTATGTAAAAATTCATCAGACTATACGCTTAAGGTTTGTACATTACAGATGTACTGTTTATTACAGATATAAATAATACATCAACAAAAGAAACTGTTCCCTTAAACCCAGGAGCTGGATTTTTGTTTCAAAATCAATGTCATTTATTAGGGGAGTATCTGGCAATAGATACAACATACCAATAGCTGGCCATCTTGCAGGCTGTAGTCAGTCTGTCCCTTGTTAGTGGCCCCATTTCAGAGCTATCCTGGAGCAGACAGGCACATTATAAGGGTCATGCTCCATCATCATGGACAGCTGAAGATGCGACCACATGCCATCGGCAGCAAAGCACAGGGAAAACCAGGCAGTGGAGTGTGCTTCCCACCCTCAGGCTTGGAGGCGCAAGCCCCAGCCATGGAAGGATTAAAAAGCCTCAATTTAAAAAGACAGGGGGAGGGGAGGGAATGTGGGCTGCACAATTTATAAATAGACATTCCCGAGGCTGCCTGATGGTGAAGTGGTTGTTTAGTAAATCTTTTTCCCTTAAGGATCCCATTAGCGGAGAGCATTTGAAAATAACAGTTTCATTTTGGCTTTTGGGGGAGATCCTGGGTTTCATCAAGTCAGCTCTGTCAGAGGATATTGCTCTTTCTCAAATTTAGGGACAGGCCTTCGACAACTTAAATCACCTACACATGGAGCACAAAGATGATGACGACGATGATGTGTCTTTTGCCAAATGGATGAGCAGCTTCTGGGGTCACAGCTGGATAGAAGAGAACGAGAGAGGACTCCGGGACCATCATGGACCACAAGATGCTACTCACAGGAAAACCTCCCTGCCCTGCCCAGTGAGTTATGATCAGAGAACCAGGGGAGAGCCGGACTAGGGGAGGGGGATTTCTATTAGATAATTTTTGAAGAGGCCTTTGGTGTAAAATATTTGGTTCAAAATCAATACTTCTAAACCTTTTGATACCCACAAGAGTCCTTTTTATTGTTTTAGCTTGTCCTCCCGGGGACCTGATTTTCATTTTGTAGGCAAAGATTTCTTCATTTTTAGTAGCTTAAGATCTCTTTAACTACTATTCAGAGTTCCTGATAAACCTGAGACAATCCTCCTGAGGGTTAATAAGATTTGAGTCAAAGGAAAGACACTTGATGTTATAAATTAGTCTGTTTAGCATCAGGTGTGGATCAATGTGTGATTTCCAATACTCTCTTTGGAATACTGAAAATAGCTCCGTGATTTGATGACCTCAAATCAGCCCCTCCCGTGGGGATTCCACATCATAAATCATTACCTTTGATAATTTTTTTAAATTTTTATTTATTTGAAAGACAGAGATCACAAGTAGGCAGAGAGGCAGGCAGAGAGAGAGAGGTAGGGAAGCAGGCTCCCTGCTGAGCTGAGAACCCGATTCGGGGCTCGATCCCAGGACCCTGTGATCATGACCTGAGCCAAAGGCAGAGGCTTTAACACACTGAGCCACTCAGGTGCCCCTTTGATAAATTTGATACACTTTTTCTTCTGGTTTCCCCTTTGGTTTCCTGAGGGGAGAGGAAACCAACATTTTTCTGTCCTCAGTACTACTTTTCCTCAGGGAGGCAGAGTACCCAGTGTCTAGGGAGCAAGACGCAAGCAGGAGGAAGATTCTAATGGCTGAACGGGAGGGGCTGGCCAGGTGAGGACTCAGCGGCAGGGCCACCTGGTTCTCTCTGCTTCACAGTCATTTACTATAATAGAATAGTAAATAAAAAAGCAAGAATATAGGGATGCCTGGGTGGCTCAGTCAGTTAAACATCTGGCTTCAGCTCAGGTCATGGTCTCAGGACCTGATTGAGTCCCGCATTGGGCTCCTTGCTTTGTGGGGAGCCTGCTTCTCCCTCTGCTTCTCCCCCTGCTTGCGTTCCCTCTCTCTCTCTCTCTATCTGACAAATAAATAAATAAATAAAACCTTTAAAAAAAGAAAAGTGAGCTTTTCTTTTCCACAAGTCCCTTAGGATTCTAGCTGTAGAGAATGTCTCCCCAACCTTCTGCTTCTGTCAACCCCAGAACCAGTATGTTTTGGGACAGTGTTATTTTATTTCAGTTTTAGCCTCAGAGTTCCTAGAAGCATAATGCTTGTGAGGGATATTATGGTGGGTATGGAAATCTCTTTTAGTTTCAGTGATCAGCAAATTTGAGGAATGAGACCTCTTTAAGACACAAATATTTGAAGATAAATTTCTTTTTTTTTAGATTTTATTTATTTAAAAAAATTTTTTTAAAAAATCTCTTTTCAGTGTTCCAGAATTCATTGTTTATGTACCATACACAGTGCTCCATGCAGTACGTGCCTTCTATAGATTTTATTTATTTATTTGACAAAGAGAGAGACAGTGAGAGAGGGAACACAAGCAGGGGAAGCAGAAGAAGGAGAAGCAGGCTTCCTACTAAGCAGGGAGCTCGATGTGGGGCTTGATCCTAGGACCCTGAGATCATGACTTGAGCCAAAGGCAGATGCTTAGTGACTGAGCCACACAGGCACCCCTTGAAAATAGATTTCTTACCAAATGCATACTGAGGGACAAAGGGCAAGTTTCAACAGGTCTTTGAGCTTCAGGTTCCTTATGTAAAAAAGAAGAGGGGGTACTGGATGATGTCCGGGAGCTCTTCTAACTCTTAACTATCCATGATTCTGTTGTAAATAAACAGCTGTTTATCACGCTCTCATTTTAATCTCTTATGTTCCACTTCAAATGAGGTATTCACAGTGTGTGAACCAGGAGTACAGTTAGTTTCCAGTTTCCAGATAGTGAGAACCAGGGAGAAACAAAGAGAAAAATTGTGATTTGCTATTTATCTCTATAGTCCTTTGGAACTGTTGAAGATATGAAAACAAAACATGAAACAAAAACAAATGACTAATAAAATACAGTTTTGTTGAATACATCTTAGCATCTATTATACCTGTAAAACTGGGATAATCCACCCTTTTTAGGGAATCCAGTTTTAGGTTGCAGTGTTGTTTGCCTTAAACTATTGGGACCAGCAGAATTTGTTATGTAATGCATTTCTAAACAGTGTCTATATATCTCTTCCTGCTCATACTAGCTTCGGGCATTTGCCTGAATTAACCTGTTTAGATTCTCTAAGTCAACAGTGAATTCCACAGTTATCAGACCACCTGCAGAAAGCATGTGTTTATTTGAGGAGATGAAGCATGGAATAAAAATGAGCAACTGACTGAACAGAGTAGAGACCGTGTGAGTGCAGAACACAGAGCAGGAGACCCAGGGCAATGTGGGCAGAGTCCTCGGAGATAGTCAGGGTCTGAATGTCCAGCTCCAGTCACAAAACGCCATATATTCATGACAAGAGCCTGTGTTGGGTACTTTTCGAAGTCTAGAATGTGCTCAGATTTTTCTTACTTTAGAGATCAGAGAACAATTAGGTTTTCATTGTGTGTGTTTTACTTTAAGCTCAATCAATGACTTAAAAAGAAAAGCTTACTTTCAGCCTTGTCTCTTTTCTTCTCTCCCCACTGCTTCCAACTGAGGCTCTTCCCTCTCACAACCTATTAAGAACCTATATCCATCCATATTACATGCATAGGAAGAGAAGAACTTTCCCTTCCTTTTCCATTTGAATGTGGTTTCTAATATGGCTTTTAGCCTCGTGATGATTCGTGCAAAGTGATGGAGCCTTGATTCATTGACTATATTTATTGACCACCTACTTTGTGACAGGCATCACTTACGCAAGGCATGTAGAGGGTACAAGAAGACATACATGATCTCTGTGCTTGTGGAACTTCCAGTCTAGTGGAAAATACAAATCTGGCAGAAAGAACAAGGCAGGCAAGGGGTAGAACTTGGTCCTTCTCAGAGAACACTACTTTTTGGCAAGACTCATTATAATAATCTGTGACCGCTGATTTAAAGTAAATTAAAAAAAATCTAACTTCATGACTATGTAGTTTCTTGTTTTTCAGATTAAGTTTTTATTTCATTTCAATAGAAGACAATGCCTTACTCCCTGATGTGAAACTGGTTATAGTAGGTTTTTTTTTTTTTAAGATTTTATTCATTCATTTGAGAGAGAATGAGAGAGAGAGAGAGAGAGAGAGCGAGCACAAGCAGGGGGAGCAGCAGAGGGAGAGAGAGAAGCAGACTCCCAGCTGAGCAGGGAGCCCACCCCACCCCCAATGTGGGGCTCCATCCCAGGATGCTGGGATCATGACCTGAGCCAAAGGCAGACACTTAATCAACTGAGCCACTCAGGCACCCCAAAACTAGTGATAGTTTCAGGCAACAGTGACAACTCTGTGGAAGGACTTTTAGCATAATATTCTATGGATTTGCTTTCTGTCTTCTACTAGTTGTAGAGGAATTGCTGGGAAGGCAGCCGAGTAGGGTGGCTAAGAAGTGTGAAGGGAGGGCTCCAGACGCAGCCTTCCAGGGTCTACCACTAGCAGCGTAACTGATTGAGTTACTTACCTCCCTCTGCCTCAGATTCCCCGTATGTTAAGGGGATTGATGGTAATAGCAGATACCGCATAAGGGTGTAGTGAAGATTCAATGAGTAATTTATCTAATGTCATTAGGACATTGCCTGGTACCTAATAAGCACCTATGCTTCTTATTGTCACGTGTTGGAAGTGTCGAAAGTTAGACATTTTTTTTCCAGATGACATTTCAGTTAATTACTACAAAAAGTCTTTCATTTTGGGTCTGATGATTTTAGATACCTCATATAAGTGCAATCATTCAGTATTTGTCCTTCTATGTCTGTCTCAATTTTTGAAAGCATCCCTTTTTTCCTGATAAAAAAATACCCCCATTTAGATAAAAAAAGTACTAAAAAAACACAATTTCACAGGACAAAGAAAACCTTTCAAAACATTTGGGTATGTTTTAAGATTGCCCATCTTTTGATACTACCCTACTTCAAGCCCCGCCCATCCTTCCCTCCCCGCAGATGCTCACGCTCAGAAGGCTTCATTTCCTTCCACTCCAGCAAGCTCTTCTGTGGCAGGGCCTCAGAACATATGGGGCTCGTCCTGAGGCAGAACAGTGTTCCCTGTTCCCGGATTAACTGTGCTCATCCTTCAGATTGTATCTTCATCATCACACCTTCACAAAAGTCTCCCCTTATCCTCCTAGTCACGCCAACATCCACCGGAACGTACATAATTTTACCTTGTTATAGTCTCTCTGTGTATCTTGAACTTTCCCTTTATAGCATTTGCCAAAGCGGTAGACATATGCCCTCTTTGTTTAATGTTTGTCTCCCAACATAATCTCCAAGAGGGGGATGCTGTGCCTGTTTGTCTCCCAATTTGTCCAAAGCACCAAGTACCATGTCTTACCTATAATAAATGGAATAATATATACAAATTTACCTACTATCTTTTAGTAGCTTTACAAATCTTTAACCATATTTTTTATTATTGTTTGAGGGAAAGTTTCTAGGTATGTGTGTTAGTTTGCTTGGGCTGCCGTAACAAAACACCACAGACTGGGTGACTTCAACAGCAGAAATTTATTTTCTCACACTTCTGGAGGTTAGAAGTCTGAGGTTTGTTTTCTCTGAGGCCTCTCTCCTTGGCTTACAGATGGTCACCTTCTTGCTGTCCTCACATGGTCTTCCTCTGTGGGAGCATATTCCTGGTTTCTCTCTGTGTATGCAAAGTTCTTTCACTTATAAGGGCACCAGTCACACCAGTGGGACCCACCATAATATCATTTTAACTTAATTGTTAGAGGCCCTATCTCCAAATACAGTCATAATCTGACATTCTCACATAAAACTTCAACATATGAATTTGGGGCAGGGGGACACAATTTAGTAAATAATAACATGAAAGGGATGGATCCAAGGAGGGGAATATTTTGAGTCCTCTGACACATATCACCAACAGCTTTCTAGGAGGGATGTGTGTATTTGTAGTCCTACCAGCAAGGAAGACAGTGTATATCTCCCTGCACTCTTGCCAGTGTCATTAAATAACATTTTTTTTGCTAAATTGAAAGATAAAATTGTATATTATTTCATTTTCCATAATTTTTGACTATTAGTTAAGCATAAACAATTTTTTTTTTAAGATTTTATTTATTTATTTGAGAGAGAGACAGTGAGAGAGAGCATGAGCGAGGAGAAAGTCAGAGGGAGAAGCAGACTCCCCATGGAGCTGGGAGCCCGATGTGGGACTCGATCCCGGGACTCCGGGATCATGACCTGAGCCGAAGGCAGTCGTCCAACCAACTGAGCCACCCAGGCGTCCCAAGCATAAACAATTTTTACCAGCTGGTATTTCTTTTTCTTTTATTCTATATACATTTGTTCATCATATATATATATATATATATATATATATATTTTAAATATTTTATTTATTTATTTGACAGAGAGAGATCACAAGCAGGCAGAGAGGCAGGCAGAGAGACAGGAGGAAGCAGGCTCCCTGCTGAGCAGAGAGCCCGATGCGGGGCTCGATCCCAGGACCCTGAGATCATGACCTGAGCCGAAGGCAGCAGCTTAACCCACTGAGCCACCCAGGCACCCCCATCATATATATTTTTAAATAATCTCTACACCTGACATGCGGCTCAGACTCACACCTCCAAGATCAAGAGTCACATGCTCTTCTGACTGAGTCAGCCAGGTGCCCCTCATCTAGTATATATTTAATGAACTCATGTTATGAATAGGGCAGAGTGCTTCTAGCACTCTAGAAGAGTGGGCTTCTAGCAGAGAATGAAACATAGCCCTTGATGTGATGGGGCATATAGTCTAATGGAGGAGAAATATGTAACAAAATTACCCAAAATATTGATCTTGGTTGTGCTAAATATCATAAAGGAGAAGTACAAGACCCCAGCAGGGCATTGAACCGGGACCAGAACCACCCAGGGTGGTAGGGAAGGGTTTCTGTGAAAGTACAGAATGACTAAAACATGATTCACCATTTCATGGGGTAAAGGGGTGGGGTGGTGAACGGTCATGAGCAGAGAGGACCCCCTGTGAAGGTGCCTGTTTTGGGGAGGAGCAAGTGAGCTGGAGGAAATGACTAACCAGTGAGGCCATCCCTGAAAGGGTGGGTGGGGCAAGAAGAGGTACAAAAGAAAACGTGATCAGATGTGACTTGGTTGGTGTTCTAACTACCCTGGCTGCTGTGGGAATGACAAAACAAATGGGTAAGAGTGGAGGTAGGGTATCCACTACGGGGAGGCTGCTTCTATCATATGGGTGAAAGATTACCTGGGTGGCTTGGATTACGGTAGTAACAGTGATGCTGGAAAAGAGTGGATAGTTTGTTTTTTTTTTTAATTTTTATTTATTTATTTATTTATTTGACAGAGATCACAAGTAGGCAGAGAGGCAGGCAGAGAGAGAGAGAGGGAGAGAGAGAGAGACGAGGAAGCAGGCTCCCTGCTGAGCAGAGAGCCTGATGCGGGACTCAATCCCAGGACCCTGAGATCATGACCAGAGCTGAAGGCAGAGGCTTTAACCCACTGAGCCACCCAGGCTCCCCAAGAGTGGATAGTTTTTGAGAGACGTTTGAGAGATGGAATCTACTGACTCGGCAAGAGATTGTGAAGAGTGACTCCTGAGTTACAGGTCTGAGTGAGTGAATGGTCTGTCATCTTCTAAGTTAGGGGACACATGGGGAGAAGTTTTGAGGAGGAGAGGTGTGAGTTCAGATTTGCACAAGTCAGACTGAGTGCCAGTGGGATACTGCGGGAGAACTTGAGGGGGTGGAAACTTAGAGGAGATGTCTGGGCTAACAATATAAATTAGGAAATCAGATGATAGCTAGAAATTAAAGCCTGAAGATGAGATATTTAGGGAGGCGGTGTCATGTGAGAAAGGAAAGGAAGGGAAGGAAGACTAGTTTAGAACCTGGAGGAACTCCAGCAGTTATGAGCTGTTAGCTGGAGAAGTGAGCAAAAATGTCTAAAACACAGTGGCAGAAAGATCACCCTTGAGGGTGCAGTGGTAGAAGACAAGGAAAGATTGTTTCTGGGAGGGCCATATGGGCTACTGGATTGAATGCTACGGAATGATTCAAAACCAAAAGTGGGCAGAATTTGGAAACATTATTAAGATCAATATCCTGACCAAAACCAGTCTTGCATGCAAAAGTTATATTGGAGTGGGTTGGGAAGTGAGAGAAATTGAGACAATGTTTCAAGATTGGCTTATCTGAGGGGTCTATCCTTTGATTATTTTCCAGGTGTGATTTTAACATTGATGTGATTGTATTATATGATCTCTGTGTCTGCCTGTATGCATGTGAGTTATACTTATTTATTTTCAGGAGATCTATTAAACATTACTAACATGTAGCAAATATTTTTTAAAGTTTTTAAATCTACCATTGATTTTGTTTATATTATTTATGATACACATTGGCTTTATTTTTATGTGGTTAAATTGATTTTTTTCCTTATGACTTTTCTCACTGCTCTTTTGCTTAAAAATTAGTTCTTCATATAGAAATCACATAAATACTCACCTTTGCATTATTTCTTTAACATTTATTTCTTCACTGTAGTTTTTTTTTTTTTTAATAATTTTGGGATTTATTTTACATATCAATTTAAGGCTTGGAATGCTTCATTATTCTACCTTAATGATAGAAGATGAACAAAGCTAGTCTTGGGATGTTCTGGTTAATGTTTTAACTCTACTTCATTGTAGGAGGAAGGTCCGACTGATCAAAAAGATAAAATTTCAGTTCAACATGAGATTTGCTTAGTTGGTTATTTATGGATATTTTGTCCCTGTGTTAATATTATACTGTCTCTTTATACTGCAAAATTTGCATTCTGTATTCCCAGTTTCCTGCGCTTCCCAGAATCACATTGTCTGACAGCCATCCCAGAAGACATTCTCATGAGGACCAGGGATTTCAATGCCATACCCACATGCTGGATTACAGAAAATGCTCAGCAGATGAATCATTCAAAGAGGCACTGGAATCAAAAGGAAGATCTCAGTCCAAAATTCAAGCATTTTCAGAGTCCTTTGAACAGAAACTGTGCTTTAGAACCAAACGCTCCGTCTCTTTGGTATGTAATGGAGTTATTGAATATTTAACCACTTTAGAAAAGGAAACCAGAAGGGTTCATCCTCCCCAAGTTTTAGGAGGATAGATGTAACTTCTTCGTTTATAGTCTAGTGATGAAGTCTTTGAAAAATGACTGTTTTAGATAGCTCAGATGTATATAAAATTGCTTCATTATTTTTATTGGAGATAGCTGGTGTAGGACGAATTACCAGAGGACCATAGGTGGAATGTTTTTGTTACTGAGGTCCTCTGGTTCTTTGAGACTATTTTTGTCAGTCTTATAAATAATTGTGACTTGTTCTTCTTTCACTATTTGAAGAAGGAAAAAACTATCCCAATTGTGCTGTCTTTTCATATCTAATCTAGGAGTAAATAGTGTATGATGGTGGTCTGTTCCCCTGTACTTTTTTTTTTTAAGATTTTATTTATTTATTTGAGAGAAAGAGAGATCAAGAGAGAGAGAGAGAAAGAGAGAGAGAGAGAACAAGCCAGGGGAAGGTCAGAGGGCGAGGGAGGAGAAGATTCCCTGCTGAGCCGGGAGCCTGATGTGGGACTTGATCCCAGGACCCAGAGATCATGACCTGAGCTGCAGGTAGATGCTTAACCGACTGAGCCCCCCAGGCATACTCCCCTGTACTTCTAAAAAATATGCAGAAGGAATTCTCTAAACATTAGTAAGTATCCAAAAGTAGGAGGTGTCCAGGCATTTCACAGGGGCCTATGGGAATTTAAGTGAAGCACAAAGCAGAGATAGGCATGAAATGGGGGAAGAGTAGAAACTCCATTGATAATGCTAAATTTGTTACATAAAGTAATAAACTATAGATCAATTAAGTTGGGGATAGTTTTTGAACTCCACAACATGTTCACTGAGCCATGTTGAGCAAAATAACTTCTTTTTCCTGTTTTTTTTTTTCCCCGTTTTGTTTTATTTTGGAATAATTACATGTCTCTGCCATGCAGTAGGTAGAACAAATAAGTGACCAGGAGTATTGCCACCTGGTTCTTGAGTTTTGCTCTGTGAACATACAGAGGAAGACATGTGGCTGCTTCCTACCTCATTGCCCATCTGAACACAATGCTTTCTGCTTAGCAGTGATGGCTGTTGGTACTGTCACCATGCATCCTTGGCTTCTAGGTGGCACCTCAGTTTCATCAGAGAGTGACACTGTGTATGGTTTCCCTTCAGGAGGCTGCTCTCTTCACCTGATCATAAGAGAAACTCAGGAAATTAATACCGATACAATAATTTTATCTCTAATTTATTGATTTTGTTCATATTTTGCCAGTTGCCTCAATAATATTCTCTATAGTGAAATTCCAGATTGTGTGTTGCAACCAATTTTCACATCCCTCTAACTGATCTTATTCAGGAACAGTCTTTCTTGTCTTAAATAAAGACAAGAATAAAATAATCTAACTGATTTTATTCTGGAACAGTCTTTTCTTGTCTTTCATGACACTGACATTTGAAGAATACAGGCCAGATATCTTTTAGAGTGATGCCTCATTTGGGTTTAGCTGACATTTCCTTGTGATTAGATTTAGATTATGAACTTCCAGTAGGAATTTAAGAGGAGTGCAAGAATTCCTGTTTTAGAATAAATTACATGATCAAGTCACTAATTATATTAATCAGGAGATATATTGGCCATAAGTTTTTTCTGGAACAAGTTATGATATAAGTGTCTTTTGAAAAGAATTTTAATCTGAACTGTTCTTTGTTGATTCTGATGTCCTCAGAAAAAATTTCACATAATAACATATCTTATGTAACTGCTTACACGATACCATTTGCTAATATTATAAGCCCTAACAGTGTATAAACATGAAATCAGTTCTCTTATTTAAGGGGATACTCATTACATTATCCCTAAAATATCAAATGTTAGCTAGTATTTCATTTCCCAAGCTCTTTCTTTTGAGTACCAAGGCAATCAAGACAGCATTTTCAAATTTTTGACTCAAACACTCTTTTCACAGTTCCATATAATAACCAGAAACCTGCTAGGAATTTACAAAATCATTTAATTTTTTTCATATTACCTATGTAAACAATGGAATAAATAATTTTTTAAATATTTTATAACAGTTTTAAGTTTTATAAATTTTATCATTATGTAAAATTAAAAATTTAGAATATACATACAGTTTAAAACTTGTTCTTATTTAACAATTGACATACTTTTCTAAAGCTAACTACACTAAAAGTGTGGTTGATCAGCAAATCTAAAACTGATTTCTATTTTGGCTGGGGACCAAATGTTGAGTAATGTGTAAACATCAAAAAGATCCAGAAGCTAGTTTCGTGACCTGATCATGACCAATAACATCAAATTCTTTCATTTTGTTACTGAAAACTTCGATAGTCTTATTTTGATAATTTTTACATTTTGTTTATAAGCAATGAGAGAAGAAAAAAGATTCCAATTCATTGTTTACAAGCATTTCTCAGATAGTCTTTCTTCTCAATAAGGGAAAAGCCATCATTTTATTTTGAAAATAATCGTCATTATAGTTTCTCTTTTTTATATTGCTCTTATAAGCATTCAAGATCTAATACGACTGCTAGGTTTAATGAGAATAATCTGGAGGCACATTTACAGAACAACTATAGTTTTTAAGTTTCTCTTAACCTGCATCTCAGCTTCGTCATTTGTTTCACTTTTTGACTTTGGCCACCAGACCATTATAGATAGAAATGAAACTATCTAGGTATCAAAACAATTTAGCACTGAGGAGTAGCTGACACGACCACAGGAACCAGACACCCTCCTACCTCAGCCTGTGGGATTGAGTCCTGAGGTGGTTCCTCTGACTGGCACGCATCCCAGGGCATATTCATTTGACAAACGCTCAGCTGTTCCCCTGGGTTTCCAGTTCAAATGGAAGAGCAGGAGAGTCATGATGTTATCTGTTTATTATTTTTTATTTTTTAATTTAATTTATTTTTTTCTATTTTAAAAATAGATTTAATTTTTTAATTTAATTTTTTCTATTTTAAAAATAGAAGTGTAAGTAGATGCCATCACCACATTTATCAATGCCATCTTTTAGTCAGTAATTCCTTCGAAAGACACTCCTGGACCATGGAAACGAAAGAAACCTTCCTCCTTCCCACCCTGTACTTCCCTAACATATTACCCTGTTTGCTCATTATCATCGCACTTATCACTATCTGTGATTTTCTTGTTTCCTTTTAGACTTACTGTCTATCCCTCTTGACGCAGGGGTAATATTGAAGAAGTAGGGTTTCTTTAGTTAGTGCTGTATCTCTTAATCTTAGAACAGTAGTATGTGTTCAATAAATCAGTGAATGTGGACCCCTGAGCAACCAGCTGGGGAATGTTAATGTGCCTGGATATCATTTCCTCAACACTTTGTTCTTCACATAGCCCTCACCTTAGAACTTAATACAAACCCTATTGTTAATGTTTTAAAGAAGTAGACACTGGAAGGTTAGAATCATCCCATATATGATTCACTTGCCATATTCCTTTTCAGAAAGCACCAGGAGACTATTAATTATATTGTACTGTGAAATCACATCCCTCTATAGGTCAGAGTTGTATATAGGTCGAGTTTCTCCCATAGACCATGGGTGTCTATGTTTGTGCTAACACCTGAGGCCCCATTCCTTTTATTTATGACTAAAACCTTTAGCAACACCCTTGGGCTTCTGCTAAATTTCTTATGAGAAATTAAGATGTGGAAATCTACTCAATGACCAGGGCTTTCTTCATTTCTGAGAGTTAGGAGAAATGTGGCTCATTGTCAGCTGTCAGCACACTTCTACCATTTCTCTGACCTTTCCCTTTCAGGGACCTGAGAGCAGGAAGGAGAGGAGCGAAAGGGAATGCCTGAGGATGGAGATAAAATCTCGAAAGAAAGTGGAGGAAAGAAGGAACTCTAGGAAGGAAGAACACGGAAAAGCACACATGTCCACCTTGGTTGAAAGAGAATCCAAATAGTGTTTCCACATCATGTCTCCAGATGCCAGGTTTTGGTGGCACTTGTGAAGGAGTGTCCACAAATGCTGAGTGACTGCAGTGGTCCATCGGCGCAGGGCTCCCCAAGATGACTTGCACCTGACTCCCACTGCTTCTGATATCTTAGTTGAGAGTGTGATCTGCTATGTGGTCCTTTTATGGGAATAAAGAAAATAAAATGTATTTTAATAGAAGAAGTGATTCTTAAAAATGTAAAGAAAGATATTTAAAGAGCCACCAACGCATCTTCACTAACTCTTCTTCTGCATCAACCTTGCAAATAAGTTTAAATAAAAGTCATTGATGTGACTCTAAGTTTACTTCTTTATCAGAATTATGTAAGTGTGTCTAACGGCCGTCATCTAAGGGGAACTGGTAATTAACGTGCCAAACACTATGCTGAGTTCTTACCTAAAATAATCCTCACTACTCTGAGGTGGGACCTATTATCTTCACTTGCTAGCTGAGAAATTTAGACCATCTGGAAATTCACTGATGAGGTGGCAGAGTTAGGGCCAGAGCCCGGTTCATTCCAACTCATGCCTCTAACCTGAGGCTGGAACTTCATTTCCCTTTAGCCCTGGCTCCTAACTTGGGGTGTGTGTGTGTGTGTGTGTGTGTGTGTGTGTGAGAGAGAGAGAAAGAGAGAGAGAGAGATGTGCATGGAATGAGTGGATGTGAATGAGAAAAGCAGGAGCTGGGAGTAGCTTATGATTTTGATTATGTGGGTGGAGACTGATTCTCTGAGGTCAGCTTTATGCTCTGGGTTTTAACTTTATGAAACCATATTCTTATTTCTTATTTTAAATTTTATATTGAGACATAACTGACATATAACACTATATTAGTTTCAGGTGTACAACGTAATGATTTGATATTTTTAATATATCATGAAATTATCACCACAATAAGTCTAGTTAACATCCATTATCATACAATTACAAATTTTTTCTTATGATCAGAACTTTTAAGATATACTCTTTTAGTAACCTGCAAATATACAACACATTATTACTAGCTATAGTTACCAAGCTTACCTTATATCCTATGACTTATTTAAAAAGATGGAGTGCTTCCTGAATTTACGTGTCATCCTTGTGTAGAGACCATGCTAATTTCTGTATCATTCCAATTTTAGTATATGTGTTGCTGAGGTGAGTACTTTTTTACCCCAATTTTCAGCTTTATTGAGATATAATTGACAAAATTGTGTTTTAAATTGTACAAACATGATGATTTGACACATTATGCTTTGTGAAATGATTACCACAATCAGGTTAATTAACACATCGAGGCCATATGCTATCACTATTTTTCTTTCCTAGAAGAAAAGATACTAGAACTCTCCCTACTTATTCTTTTTTTTTTTTTATATTGGAGTATAACTGACATTTAACATCCTATTAGTTTCAGGTGTACAACATAATGATTTGATTTTTGTATACTTTGTGAAATGATCACCATAGTAAGTCTCATTAACATCCAACATCACACATAGTTACAATGTTTTGTTTTTTGATGAGAACATTTTTTTTCTTTAAAAAAAACCTGGGTGGCTCACTCAGTTAAGCATCTCAGGTCATAATCCCAGGTTCCTTGGATGGAGTCCCACATCTTGTGGGACTCCACTTGTACTCTCTCTCTCTCTCTCAAATAAATAAAATAAAATAAAAACAAAAGAAGTGTCTGTTAGCCATTTGTATGTCTTCCTTGGAGAAATGTCTGTTCATGTCTTCTGCCCATTTTTTGATGTGATTATCTGTTTTTTAAGTGTTGAGTTTGAGGAGTTCTTTATAGATCTTGGATATCAGCCCTTCATCTGTAGTGTCATTTGTGAATATCTTCTCCCATTCTGTGGGTGCCTCTTTGTTTTGTTGACTATTTCCTTTGCTGTGCAGAAGCTTTTGATCTTGATGAAGTCCCAAAAGTTCATTTTTGCTTTTGTTTCCTTTGCCTTTGGAGACATGTCTTGAAAGAAGTTGCTGTGACCAATGTCGAAGAGGTTACTGCCTATGTTCTCCTCTAGGATTTTGATAGATTCCTGCCTCATGTTGAAGTCTTTTTTTTTTTTTAAAGATTTTATTTATTTACTTGACAGACAGAGATCACAATTAGGCAGAGAGGCAGGCAGACAGAGAGAGGAGGAAGCAGGCTCCCCGTGGAACAGACAGCCCAATGCGGGGCTCGATCCGAGGACCCTGGGATCATGACCCGAGCTAAAGGCAGAGGCTTTAACCCACTGAGCCACCCAGGCGCTCCCTCATGTTGAAGTATTTTATCCATTTTGAGTTTATCTTTGTGTATGGTGTAAGAGAATGGTCGAGTTTCATTCTTCTACACATAGCTATCCAGTTTTCCCAGCACCATTTATTGAAGAGACTGTCTTTTTTCCACTGTATATTTTTCCTGCTTTGTTGAAGATTATTTGATCATACAGTTGCAGGTCCATATCTGGACTCTCTACTCTGTTTCACTGGTCTATGTGTCTGTTTTTATGCCAGTACCATGCTGTCTTGGTGATCACATCTTTGTAGTAAAGCTTGAAACCAGACAACGTGATGTCCCCATTTTGTTTTTCTTTTTCAACATTTCCTTAACAATTCAGGGTCTCTTCTGGTTCCATACAAATTTTAGGATTGTTTGTTCGAGCATTCTGAAAAATGCTGGTGGAATTTTGATTGGGATGGCATTGAAAGTATTGATTTCTCTGGGCAGTATAGACATTTTAACAATATTTATTCTTCTGATCCATGAGCATGGAATGCTTTTCCACCTTTTTGCGTCTTCTTCAATTTCTTTCATAAGTGTTCTGTAGTTCCTTGAGTACAGATCCTTTACCTCTTTGGTTAGGTTTATTCCCAGGTATCTTATGGTTCTTGGTGTTATAGTAAATGGAATTGATTCTCTAACTTCCCTTTCTATATTTTCATTGTTAGTGTATAAGAAAGCAACTGATTTCTGTACATTGATTTTGTATCCTGCCACATTACTGAATTGCTGTATGAGTTCTAGTAGTTTGGGGGTAGAGTCTTTTGGGTTTTCCGTATAAAGTATCATGTCATCTGCAAAGAGAGAGAGAGTTTGCATAATCATTAGCTATCAGGGAGATTCAAATCAAAACCACATTAAGATACCAACTTACACCAGTTAGAATGGCCAAAATTAACAAGATAGTAAACAACAAGTGTTAGAGAGGATGTGGAGAAAGGGTAACCCTCTTACACTGTTGGTGGAAATGCAAGTTGGTGCAGCCACTTTGGAAAACAGTATGGAGATTCCTTAAGAAATTCAAAATAGAGCTACCCTATGACCCTGCAATTGCACTATGCGGTATTTACCCCAAAGATACAGTTGTAGTGAAAAGAAGGGCCATCTGTACCCCAATGTTCATAGCAGCAATGGCCACAGTTGCCTAACTGTGGAAAGAGCCAAGATACCTTTCAACAGATGAATGTATAAAGAAGATATGATCCATACATACGATGGAGTATTATGCCTCCATCAGAAAGGATGAATATCCAACTTTTGTATCAACATGGACGGGACCAAAGGAGGATTAAAACAATGAATCTTGGAACACTGAAAAAATAAAATAAAATAAAATAAAATAAAATAAAAACAAAAGAAAAAACCCCAACACAACCTCCCATTTTGGTATCATTGATATCCCCAAACTGCACAGATTTAATGTACAGAATTTCATGAGTTTGGACATATGTGTACACCCATGGAACTATTACCACCAATCATCAATTCCTCTTCTTTACTCCTCAACAATGCTCTGAAGCATGGCATTTCTTAACTACTTCCACAATTCATACAAGTCCTTCCTTCTTAGTATGGATCCTTTAAATAAAAATTTTTTTAAAGTAGGCTCTATGCCCAGCATGAAGCCCAATGTAGGGCTTGAACTCATGACCCGAGATCAAGACCTGGGCTCAAGACCCAAGCTGAGATCAAGAGTTGGGCACTTAACTGACTGATCCACCCATGTACCCCAGTATGGATCCTTTTTTGAAATTACTTAAGGCAAAATTAGTATGTTTGAGAAAGTTTTCCTTGCAGACATATATGATGAGAACTTTTAAGACCTATTCTTTTAGCAACTTTCAAATATGAAACAATGTTATTGACTATAGTCACCATGCTGTACATGACATTCATATGACTTATTGAATGACTGGGAGTTTGTACCTCTTGACCCCCTTCACTCATTTTACTCACTCCTTTATCTCCCCTCCTTTCAGGCAACAACCGATCTATTCCCTGTATCTATGAGTTTTGTTTCATTTGTTCATTTGTTTTGTTTTTTGGATTTCACATGTAAGTGAAATCATACAGTATTTGTCTTTCTCTGCTTCACTTACTATTCACTTAACATAATGCCCTCAATTTCTATTCATATTGTTGCAGATGGCAAGATTTCCATTTTTTTGTGCCTGAATAACATTCCATTGTATATATACACCTTCTCAGATTTCAGTCTATGGCAATTTCCAGTCTGTGGGATAAGGTAGATAGAGGCAGTCTACCTTCTACAGAAAATGTTTTCATGAAAGTCACCCATGATCTCCTTACTGTCAAATGCTATGAAAATACCCCTCTGATTATTTACCTTTTATAGGGCTTAAAAGTGGCAGCATCTGACACCGCTGTCTACTCTGTCCCTTTTGAAATTTTTTCTTTGGTTCTTGTGGCCTATACTCTTTCGGGTTTCCTGGGACCTCTGATCAATCTTGGTTGGTTTTTGGTGAGGGATCCTTATCCTTGGAATGCTGGTTTTCCTCTGTGCTCTGCCTGGGCACTTCTCTCACTCCTTATTCCCTCTGGGGAATTTCAAGCATTCCCCTGGCAACAGCTGTGTACAAGTGGAAGGTCCCCCAATCTATCCTGTGGGGCAGACCTCTCCCCAGACTACCACACTCATATATACAACTGGCTCTTGGACACAGAAGTAGCTGCAAGTTTCACAGGCATCTCCAACTCATCTTTTAAAAGCAAACAACAATTTCTTGCACGGTCTGCCCCTGTTCTGCCTCTCCTCCATGTTCCCTATCTCAGTGAATGATGGCATCATTTACCAGTTGTCATGTGAGAACCTGGTTGGGTCTGAAGTCATCTCCCACTCGTCTTCTTCTCCATCCAGATAATCATCAACTTGTCCCTATTTCACCTCTAAATATCACTTGGATTTGCCCAATTCTCTTCATTCTCATTGCCACTACCCTATTTCAGGCTCTTTCTAACTCATCTTCATTCCAACAAAAATGATAATATTTTGGATATATTTGGTAAAATAAAATATATTATTAAAATTAATTTTATCTGGTTTTTCCTGTTTTTTTTTTTAATGCGGCTACTAGGAAATTTAAACTCACATATATTATATGTGTCATATTTCTGCTGACCTATATTCAGAATAACTCTCAAGCTTCTTTTTGTATTACTTGATATTTGCTTTTAAGTTCTACTCAGTTGAAGAAATATTAACATTCAATTAATCCACAGTGTGATTTTGGGTTAACTGGCCTAACGTTGGTACAACATTTCGAAGTTTATTATCTCTTCCCCTTCCTTCCTTCCTTCCTCCCTCCCTCCTTCCCTCCCTCCCTCCCTCCCTTCTTTCCTTCCTTCTACCCATTCCAAATAAAAATGCCTCTGTCCATTCATATTCTTCTCTGTATATAGTATAATTCAGGTGGGTTTTATCATATGGTGTAATGATTTCATTACATGTCTGTCCTTCCATTATACTGTAAACTCTTCATGTCTTCATCTTCTTTGCATCCCAAAATCCAGTAGGTTCCTCTAATATAGTAGCAGCTATACATGTATATAGTTTGAGGGTATCATTCTAAACAACCAGGGCCCGAGAACTTGAATGACTTTCGCTTATTTTAGGCAAGACACTGTCATATATTACTCTCTTATAGCTAGTATTTCCTCCCTAAAATGGGTACTTTTTTTTACTTATAAAAGTAATATCTGGCACACTTTCAAATAGTGCAGAAACATATAACATAGAAAATGGCAGTCCTCTGGGAAAGCCCAGGGTCAGAACTTGGATCTTAATACCGTTCAGCATCACTTTTAGGGCACTCTGGTCTACTCTGCTCTAGGGGGCAGACTTGAGCTGACTTTGGGATAAGTGACATGCAACACAGAGAAACCTGTGGCAGACTGATGACAAAACCACAACCCTTACTTTCAAATAGAGAGAACTGTAGCATTTCTTATCCAAACACTTGGAGGTTGGATTAAACAAAATAAATAGTGGGTAATTTTTGTGATTTAGAATATATCTAAAGCTACATGTCCATGAAGGAAGGTGACACACTGGTTGTAACTACGGGGCACAAAAGGAAAAAAAGGGCTTCAAATACTGTGTAGATGATTTGCATTTGCATTTGGTACAATGGGAACTTTTAAACTGGTAAAGGGGGGGGCGACTGTAAATTCTAATTTTCTCTTTGGAGTTTTAAATATCCTACTCCAACCTTGGATTATATATTGCTGTTTGAGCTGAACTGCTATATCTTTGCAGCCAGTTACCACATTAATTGGTGAGCACGTTTCTGCCCCAACTGCACATAAGGGGTATGAGGAAAAAAAAACAATAGTGAATGAGAACCCTTGTGCATTGTTGATTGGAATGCAAATTGGTGCAGCCACTATGGAAAATAGTATGGAGATGACTCAAAAAATGAAAACTAGAACTACTACATGATTCAGTAGTTCCACTTCTGGGTATTTATCCAAAGGAAATGAAAACACTAACTTGAAAGGATGTCTACACCCCCATATTTATTGAAACATTATTTTGCAATAGCAAGACATAGAAGCAACCCATGTCCACCAATAGATGAATGAATAGATAAAACAGATGTGATATCTATCTATCTACAATGGAGTATTATTTAGCCATAAAAAGAAGGAACTCTTGTCATTTGTGACAACATGAGTGGGTCTTGAGGGGTTACGCTAAGTGAAATAACTCAGACAGAGAAAGACAAAAACCATATGATCTCATTTATATATGGACTATTAAAAAACAAACCCCCCCCAACTACTGATGACTATAGTCAGCAATATTGTATTGCATATTTGAAAAAATAGATCTCAAATGTTCTCATCAAAAGAAAAAAAATGTAATTATGTATGGTGATGGATGTTAATGAGACTTATTATGGTGATCATTTCCCAATATATGCAGATACTGAATCATTATGTTGCACACTTGAAACTAATGTAATATTATAAGTCAGCCGTATCTCAATAAACACCCAACCAAAATAAAAAGCTATGGTAAACTGTGAAACCCCTTTATTTTACTCAGCCTCTGTCCCCTGGCTTATGCATGCATATATATATATATGCCCAGCAGCTCTCGAGTGGCTTAAACCCCAGAAGCGTAGTTGCACCTTGCCCTTGCCTCATGATCTCTGAGTCTCTCCCTTGCCTACTAATTGCCAGGATTCATTTGTTCATTCAACAAAAAAAAATTTTGACTGCTGGTGCTGTGCTGGGGATAGAGCAGTGAGCAAAACATAGAACACCCTGTTTTCCAGGAGCTCACATTCTAGTGAGGAAGACAGATAGTAGACAAAAATCAACACATCACTTCCGCAAAGATAACTCTTAAAAAACAGATGATTGTGTCAGTCTCTAGTTTGAAGAACTTGGCAGGCTCCTCATTGTTTACAGAATTAAATCAAAACATTTTAGTATGGCACCAAGCACCCCATCCAGCTGCCTTCAGACTTTGATGAAGAAGACACTGTGTCCAACTCTTCTTACCTCCTTCCCTCCCACTTCCTCCTTCCTTGGTGCATGATACATCTTTCTTCATAGCACGTATTTTCATTGCTATGATATAAATTGCCTTCAAGTGTTTTGGTGGAGGGATAAGTGCAAACTAATGAAGTCTTCATAATGACTATTGTGTCTATTTGTTTGGATTTTCTGTTTGGGATGGGCACTGGTTAGCCATTCATTAAGAGGTAATAATAATGTTGTGCTGGTCCTGGGCCATTTTAATATGATTATGGAGCTAGCCAAATACTTTCTCAGGAATCTCTCTTCTCATCTCTGAAATACATCCATCACCTGTGATTAGTTAATATGTATTTAAAGGCTTCTCACTAGGTTCTTATAAACAAGTGGCTTTATTTCTCACCCCTCAATTTGCGAGCATAGTAAGATAATGACAAGTCACTATTTCCAGGGAAGTGCAGAAGCAAATAGGGGGAAAAAAAAAGACAAAACAAAACGGAGGAGGAGGAGGAATGAGAGAAACAAAACCAGAGGACTTTTATTTATTTATTTATTTTAAAATCAGAGAACTTTTTTTTTTTTTCTTTTGGCATCAAAGGTAAGTGCTTACTGGGGAGGGTAGTGGGGGGGTGTCAAAACGGAATTTTTCTAACCTGCAACACAGTCTTTACCAATGCTGCTTTCAGTCCTTCCCCCAGATTCCATTTTCCACAAGCGACGGTCCCACCCAAGTGGGCTTCTTTCATGGTAAGACCCGTGTTCTCCCCTATGTCCTCTGAGAGTGGACAGAGTCTGTGGGCGGCCACCACTCACCTGGGTCCTGGGTCCAGCAGAGACTCCAAGCCAAGGCAGTCCAGGCGGGAAGAGTGGAAAAGCGTTCTGCAGGTGAAAGGGGAAGGTCCCATGATAGGTTGTTGGGGTGGGAGGAGCAGGACAGGAGGTGGCCAGAAAAGTGGTGTCCCAGGTCATTTCAGAGAAAGGGAAACTGGATATCCGTCCCTGGGTCGAGCGAACTCTATGGAGAAGAACAGCGGAGCCCCTGTCCGTTTTTACAGTGGTATCCCCACGTCAACCTCCTCAAAGGTTCAGCTTTGTTGACGTGATGGTGGAGAAGGCGCTTAGAAAACACCGGTTCACATTTCTGAAATGACCCAATCAGAGAACTTTTAAAGGTCAGATGATAAATAAGTACTAGGGATGTAAGGTACACATGATGGTTCTAGTTACCACTGCTGTATGATATATATGAAAGATGCTAAGGGAATAAATCCTAAAAGTACTCCTTACAAGGAGAAAAAATTTTTTTCCATTTCTTTTTTAATTTTATCTACATGAGATGGTGGATATTAGCTAAACTTTTTGTGGTAATCATCTTGCAATATACGTAAGTCGCACCTTTATGCTGTACATCTGAAATTTATCTGGTGACGTAGGCCACTTGCATGTCAGTAACAGTGGGGAAAAACAAAGGTTGTCTGATTTGACTGTCCCCTCCAAGTTCCTACTTGAGTCAAGAACCCTTTTTGCAGTGGGTCTGCCAGGTGTGTTCCAGGATTTTCTCGATGATTGCTAGGGCAGGAAAGGCAGCCTATTTCCCTGTGTTAAAGCTTACATGGTTGACATTGTTGTTATCACCCACAAAAAAAAAAAAAAAAGAAGGAAAGAAAAAGTCCTTTCTCACCCCAACCTACAATCTCCCTTTGTGAAGAGCTCGGGAGACACAGGACTTGATCTTTTTCTTTTCCTCTAGGACCCTTCATCATGGGTCTAGATCTTTTCCTGAAAGTTACCATTACAGTTCTGAGAGGGGAGAGCTCATGCCTTTCTTTGTCTCTCTGGTCCCTTGGGGTTTCCTCAGGCAAACATTCCTGTGCCCCACAACATCCTTCACAGAAAACCCAATTTCCACAGCCCCCCTCACTCTAAGTGCCTTCCCTCCAACCTCTCTAGTTTGTCAATTTTCTGCTTGAAATGTGGCATCCAGGGGCTCCTGGGTGGCTCAGTGGGTTAAAGCCTCTGCCTTCAGGGTCCTGGGATGGAGCCCTGCCTAGAGCTCTCTGCTCAGCAGGGAGCCTGCTTCCCCCCCACCCCCCCACTCTGTCTGCCTCTCTGCCTACTTGAGATCTCTGTCAAATAAATAAATAAGATCTTAAAAAAAAAGAATCTATTCTTAAAAAATAATAATGTGGAATAAAATACTTTTGCATAATGCTATTTTGTACAGCATTATTTTATTTAAAAATACCATTTTAAGACAACCTTATTAAGGTGTAATCGACATCTGATAAACTGTACATATTTAAACTGTACAATTTAATACTTTTTCTTTTTTATTGTTAAATACACATAAAATTTACTAATTTGATAAATATGGACACATGTACACACTTGTGGCCTTTCATAAGTTCTCCCTTTCTTTTCCCCATAACCCTCCCACCCTGCCCCATATCTATTTACTTTCTGTCACTAAAGATTAACTTATATTTTCTAGAAATTTATGTTAGTGGAATTATACAGAAAGAATTTATTTGATCTGACTTCTTTCACTCTGCCCAATTATTTTGAGATTCATTCATGTTGATTATTGCTGAGTAGTATTCCATTCTATGGAGGTACCACAATGTTTACCCATTTACTTTTTTTTTTTAAGTTTATTTTATTTTAGAGAAAGAGAGAGAGGAAGCAGAGCAGAGGGAGAGAAAGAATCCCAGGCAGACTTCACGCTAAGCATGAGCCCAAGGTAGCTCAATCTCACCACCCTGAGATCATGAACTGAGCTGAATTGGGCATTTAACCAACTGAGCCACCCAGGCACCCCTATCCATTTACTTGTTGATGGATATTTGTGTTGTATCTAATTTTTGACTATTACAAATAAGGTTGGTATATATTTTGTACCAGTCTTTCTGTGGACATATGTTTTCATTTTTTAAGGGATGGAATTCCTGGGCCACAGGGTAAGTGTAGTTTTAACTTTTTAAATTAAGAAAAAATTTTTAAGAACCTATCAGACTGTTTTCCAAAGCGGTTGTACTATTTTATATCCCCACTAGCTATACATGGGAATTCTAGTTGCCCCACATCTTTGCCAACTCTTGATGGGGCTAATCTTTTTAATTTTAGCCATTCTAATGTTACTGGATAGAGAACCAGTTCTGAACTCAGGTTCTGCAGCTTGCTGCTTGAAAGGCAACACTAGAGAGATGCACATTGGTGGGAAAAGGAAGGTTGTTTTATTCAGGAAGCTGGAAACCTAGGAAGATGGTGGACTAACATCCCCAAAACCGTCTCCCCAGTCTAGGAGTAGCAGGAGGCTTCTCAAAGAGGGAAGCATGGGAAATGGTGACAGGGCTACATGCGGGAGAAGCTGGTACTGAGCAGTTGATCATTTGTCCTTTCGGATTCCTTCCCCTCTGCCAGTAATCAAAACTCCCAGGTGTCTCTCAGTGAAGGCTATCCCTGTAGTCCAACATGCGCAAGGCAGTCATGACAGCCACCCTGTACCCAGAATCTCTTATTGAGGATACCATGGTCAGTAGTGGCTGTTTTTGAGTGCGGTCAGGCCTTACCTTCCGGAAAGTCTGGTCCTTTTTCCTAAGGCCAGCAGTCTGCAACATGTCAAGGGAAGTAGGCTAGTTCTGCTGCAAACCCTGGGGTTTTAGTCAGCAAGCAGAATGTGTCAGCTTGAAGCAGGTTAACCCTCAAGACCCGTTGGAATGCTCTTACACCAGCAGGTACATAATGGTACGTCACTGTGGTGCTAGTTTCCCATTTCTCAAATGACTAATGGATGATATTGAACAACTTTGCAGGTGTTTATTTGCTATCAGAATTTTTTTTGATAAATTCTGTTCAAATATTTTGCCCATTAAAAATATCTGGGTGGTTTAAAAAATTGTTTTGAGTTTTAACCTTTTCTTATATATTCTGGATACAAGTCCTTGTCAGGTATGTGATTTGCAAATATCTTCTCCCAATAGATGGCTTGTCTTTTCATTCTTTTAATATCACTTTTCAAAGAGCAGAATTTATTGTAACGAAGTCCAAATTCTCAATTTGTGTGTGTGTGTGTGTGTGTGTTGAGCTTTTGGTATATTTCAGAGATCTTTACCTAACCCAAGGTCACAAAAGATTTTCTGCTACGTATTTTAGAAGTTACATAGTTTTAGGTTTTACATTTAATTCTGTGATCGATTTTGAGTTAATTTTTGTACATATTGCAAAGTATGGGCAAAGATAGGTTTTGGAAAAAAATTTTGGTTTTTTTTGCACGTGAATTCACCCCATTGTTCCAACAATTTGTTGAAAACTCTATCCCTTCTCCATTGAATTTTTTTTGTATCTTTTTCAAACATCAATTAAGTATATACATGTGAATCTATTTCCTGACTTTCTGTTTTGTTACATTGACGTATTCCATTGCTTTATTTTAAAACACCAGTTTTAATAGTATAATATACTACATGTTGATTATTGAAAACTGGAAGACAAGCAGATAAAAAAAATTCAAAACCCAACTACTTAGACATGTGTGATTAATATTTTAGCAATATTTTCCAGTCTTTTGTAGGTATTTTTTCATATTTATGTTAGGAAGAAACCTTAAATCTTTTATGAAATTATATAACAAGTGGTCTTCTTTCTTTCTTTCTTTCCTCCCATCCTTCCTTTCTTCCTTCCTTTTTCTTCTTCTATAACACGTAAATAATTTAGTCAAAAGGTCATTTGGTAGTCCTTCTTCCTACTCCTCTCCCCTTTCTCCTCTCTTCTCTTTGCTCTTCCTTCCTTCCTCTTCTTTCTCCCTTCCTCAGGACTAAGGGTTAGAGCTATGGTAGTTGGTTCACGTGCATGGGTAGGTACGTGTAGGGTGTGTATGTGTACTGCTTGGCAAGTCTTAGGACTAAGGAATCTGCTGGGTGTAGCCAGAAGATTAGTTACATTAAGGAGGATTGAGTTAATAAGTAAATATGTTGAGATTCATGAGAACCAGCTGTCTCACTGTTAGAGGAATGAGGTTAAAATATGGAAAGTGGGAGAGGGTGTTGAGTAAGCCCTGTGATATTGGACTGAAACTGAAGCAAATATGTATGTAAGTCTCTTCATGTGTATATACATGTGCATATATATATGGATAAATGCATATATATACACACATATATACATAAATTTCTCTTTCTAGATAATTCACATGTTGCTATTATTTTCAGAACCATTTGAGAGCAAATGACAGACATGATGCTCTATTACCTCTGGGTAATTCAATGTGTATTTTAATTTTTATTTATTTTTTTAAAGATTCTATTTATTCATTTGACAGACAGAGATCACAAGTAGGCAGAGAGGCAGGCAGAGAGAGAGGGGGAAGCAGGTTCCCTGCTGAGCAGAGAGCCTGAGGTGGAGCTCAATCCCAGGACCCTGAGATCATGACCTGAGCTGAAGGCAGAGGCTTAACCCACTGAGCCACCCAGGTGCCCCTCAATGTGTATTTTTTAAAAAGGATAACATTGGGGTGCCTGATTGGCTCAGTGGGTTAAGCCTCTGCCTTTGGCTCAGGTCACGATCTCAAGGTCCTGGGATGGAGCTCTTCATCAGGCTCCCTATTCAATGTGGAGCCTGCTTCTTCCTCTCACTCTCCCTGTGTGTTCTCTCCCTCTCTCTCTTTCTTAAATAAATAAAAAATCTAAAAAAAAAAAAAAACATTCCGCTGTATAATCATAATGTAACCATTAAAATAAGGAAATTAACATTGTTTAAATATTACCATACATATAATAGAAAATATTACCATATATAATGATGATATTCTTACACAAACATCCACACACATACTTACTCCAGTAAGAGGGCCTAGAAGCAATGACACAATAGCAGTGAGCACATCTAGCTCCTGTCTTGGTTTCTAAATACCATTTTTCATGACAGGGAACCAGAGATACTTAGAGAAATAGTTGACTCCAGGGTTAAAGCAGATAAAAATGCCAGTTGATCTGGGAACATCATGTATCAGAAAGTGAAAAAATGCACAAACACTAATGGATACATGTCAAAAGGACACATGAGCCACACTGAAGGGAATTTTACTTGCCAAGTCTGGGTCAATTTAAGACTCAAAATAAAAAAAAAATCACAATATTACCCATTATAAAATAGGAATGAATTAATCCATACAGATTAATAAATAAGCAAATAAATGGGAAAGAAGGGAAAATGTATTTTATAGTAGAATGCTAACCACATAGCTTCAAAGTATTTTCCCACAAAGTACTTATTACTTATGTATATATTACATATATTATATATTATATCATACATATTACTTATATAAGAAGTAATATACATATATATGTAGATATATATCTATATCTATATCTATCTATCTATACATATATAATTAACTTCACAGTAGAAAACCTGTCAGACATCATCTTACCAAGGGATAAAATTAACATCACCAGTAATAAGGCAAATCAATATCATGTGCCTCCTGATCTGACACCCTGAGAAAAGGCATAACCGTGGTATTGCTGCCAGAGATGTGTAAATAATTTCAAATGGAAGAGATCCTACAAACTAACTGACATGTACTCTTCAAAAAAAAAATCTAGGTAATAAAAGACAAGGAAACACTGAAGGACTGTTTAAGATGGAAGAAGAGCAAAGAAATGTGACAAATGCATACAAAATCGTGTATTGGATCCTGACCTATAAAGTACATTGTTGGAAGAGTTGTTGAAACTTGAATGTTTGGAATAGATGGTAACACTTTATTTGTGTTAATTTTCTGATTTCAATGGTTATACTGAGGTTACACAGGAGAGTAACTTTGTTTTAAGGAACTATACATTAAAGTATCAATGGGTAATAGAACATTATATCGGCTTACTCAAATGGTTCAGGAAAAACACGTATATATATTTATGTTCATATGTATGTTCGTATGTTCACAATATGTTCATACTATGTTAATATATATATGAAATAGAGATAGTGAGCTCAAATTTGGTAGTAAAATGTTAATAACTACAGAATCTGCATAAAGAATGTGCAGGAGTTCTTTGTACTGATCTTGATATCTTTCTGTAATTTTGAAATTATTTAAAAATTAAAAGTTGAAAATGCATAATGTAAGAATACTCATTGTAAAAACAAATGTAAATAGCATTCTAGTATATGTAGTCGAGAGAAAAAGTCATACCTAGTACCAATCTCCTGACATAAAATCTCTATACATTTATAAACAGTTAAAATAACTGATATTCTACTCTTTTTCTTATTTAACAATATATTGTGAACATCTTTTCATATCATTATATATACATTGTTAAAATAAAAAACAAAAAGAGACTAGCCTTGAAAATCCCCTAGCAGACAAAACCAGTTTTAGTCATACAAAAATTGGTTTACCTTCTTTTGTAAGACCAACTTGACCTGAATCATTTCTTGCTTATGCCTCTGAAAACAATATGCAAAACTTAAACTGTTTCCCAAGGTTGGTATGAAGCAACCATTGACTAATTCCCTACCAGATAGGAAAATTCTAGTGTACGTGCTGCCGAAGCGAGCACCAGATAGGAAAATTCTGATGTAGCCAATCACTGTGAAGAACAAACTGCTTTCGCAGTATATAAGCTGCCTTATAACAACATGCCTGTGAGCCTCATTCCATGTTTGAGTGTCCTGCTTTACAAATGATCTTTTTGGTGTGTGCACGATAAGCTTTTTACTAATTACTGCTTTGGAGATTCATTGGTTTTACTTTGTTTCTGAACTTTTGGCATTTACTTAATTTTTCTTTTTAAAGACTTACTTATTTTAGAGAAAGAGGGAGAGAGGGAGGGGCAGAGGGAGAGAATCTTTAAGCAGACTGCCTGTTCATTTTTTATCCCACGTATTTTTGCTTTTATCATTTCCCTTTTTCTACTTTCTTTGGGTTTAATTTGCTCTTCTTTTGCTATATTCTTGAGGCAGATACTTCAATCATTGATCTTCCATCCATTATAATATTTTAAATATGTATTTAATACTATCAGTTTTCAACTTCCCTACATTCCAAAAGTTTTGATACGCTATCATTCAGCTGAAACACTTTCTTGTTCCCATTGTGATTGTATTTTTGGCCCAAGTATATTTTTCAAATTTTCTAAATAGTGTATATATTATATTTACTTTCAGCTATTGAGTTCTAGATTTATTTCATTGTGTTCAGAAAACATAACTTGTTTGATTTCAGTATCTTTGTAATTTGTTGATTCTTATTTCATGGACTAGTTTGCAATCAACTTTTGTAAATGATTCATGTGTGTTTGAAAAGAATATGTATTAGGCAGATGTTTAGTATGATTTGGTGCAGTCTATAAATGTTGAATCTTTAATTGTGTATTTTAAAATTTTCTGCACTTTTAGAATTTTGATTTGTCTATTTGTGTTATAAGTCACAGAGAGAGATTATTAAAATATCCCATATGATTATGGATTTGTCCCTCTATTCTATAGTTCTGCCAATTTTTGCTTCATATAGTTTGAAGCTGTGTTATTGGGTGTGTATGATAGAATGGCTGTAACTTCCTGGTGCATTGAATCTTTTATCATTATGAAATATCTTTATTATTTTTAATGTTTTTGGCAGTTAAGTCTATCTTGTTTGGTTATTAATATAATTGTATTAGTTTTCTTTTGGTTAGTGTTCACATTTATTTTAGATTTTTTTTGGTAAACAACATATAGTTTCGTGTGTGTGTGTGTGTGTGTGTGTGTGTTGTTTACTCAGACAATACATCTTTTGTTTGGTTCATCTAGATGTAATGTAACGACTGATATAGTCCATATGTAATGGAAATCTACCATATTGCTATGTGTTTTCTATCCATCCCATCTGTTCTATGTCTTCTTTTCTCCCCTTTATTGACTTTATTGACTTTATTGTTTAGTATTTTTTGCCATTCCATTTCCCTCTTCTGTTAGCTTGGTAGTCATAGCCGATGCCTCTGGTGCCTCATGTCATGTTCCTTGACGCCACTTCAGATTTCTAAGGCAATTATAGCAGGTAATTCCTTGTGAGCACAATCTTACCTCAGGTGAACAGCATCTCACATCAAGTACTGAATGTGGGTCTTTTCACTTTGGGCCTCAGACTTCTCTGATGGAAGAGGAGAGCAAGTATGGTCTGGAAAAGCAGAAGAATTAACACCTTCAGGGCTAACTCTCAACCAGTGGATAACAGGAACTGGTGAATAAATGCTCCAGGTTCCCGTTCTTGAGGAGGACAATTATGAGAAGCATTCTGTAGGATTCTCAGGTGTTTCTTGTGCTAATCTCTATTAGCCACAATAGTGACCTTGATAACACACCCTATTAATGGCTCTTCCTCCTTTGTCTTGTTCTCTCTTCTCCCTGGCTTCTGCTTCCTGAGATCACCTAGCAACTAAACTACCTGCACCAAATTCTCATCCCAGGTTCTGATTTTTTTGGGAGGGGACCCAAACTAAGACACATTACTGGAAATAGTACTGGAACCCTGATAATTAGGATGGGCCTCTAGAAGTAGATCACTTACTGGTGAGATGACAACAAGGATCCCATTGCTGTGGAGAAGGTGCAGGGATAATCTCTGACCTGGTGTAGCATCACAGTTAAACAAATTCTTTCTCTTCATGCATTGGGATGAAGTATAAGTGGAAGAGGAAACACTGGATTACACCATAGGGTCAGCACTTGCACAGTATTAGATTAGATTATATGAATTATAGAGTTGACAGGCTCTTGTTGGTTGCCTTGAAAAACTCAAAGAAGGGAATGACAGGCTCAGTTCAACTGGCTATAAACTTGATCTAGGCTGTAGAAGCAGGAAGACCTCCAAAGGCGGTGTTTAAAGGGACAGTCATCACTTGCAGGGATCCGTACATGGTGATGAAAATCAGAAGCCCAGGATTTAGTAGAAGACTTAATAGACCTGTGAAGGAAACTGAATAAGTAGTCTTGATATGGCTCCTGTGCTAAAACCAGAGCCCTGACTGAGAAGTGAGTATCCGAGGATATATTTATGATTGTACAGACTGCCTTGGCCCATGAGGAGACAGACTGTCATCCTTAATAATCCGGATATGAACGCCTTTGAGGAACAATATCATTTTAGTTAGAGTAATTTGGGGCCATTTTTTTCTAATTGGATGATTGCCATCATAGAAGAAGATTCCAGCAAGTTCCGCATAAGTAATGAGTCATTTATTCCTCCAGGAAGCATCTTCAAGTAACTAAGGATAGTCTCAGTTCTGAGAGATCTTCTTCTTGGTCCGAGAGTTACATGATCTGCTGGTGGTGTTTGTTTAAACACTTATAGGTCTCTTGCCATAATTCCTAAGGTGCAACTCACTGTGTTTTGGGGAGGGAGGTAAGTTAGTGCCTGGCCTTCACTTCAAGAAATACACTCTTGGAGATGCACACAGTGTCCCTGGAAAGACCATGGTTGTTGATAATTTCTGGAGAGTATCAACTCAGGGGAGTTTGCATCAGTGTGGGGTAGGAGGCATAGATTGACAGTGCCTCCAACGTGGCCTCCTAGCCAGGAGCTGTTAGGCCTTAGGGATAGTTGAAGCTAGTCCCTAGTTTGGAAAGACTAGCCAAGGGTAGTCCACCCTGTCCTGTTTGTCTATGTCACTAGCTCATGGGATGACTGAGAATGGGAATGAAGAAAATATTCAGAGGTGTTGACACGTGTTGTCAGGGAATGTGTAGGAGCTGGATTCACCCTTTGTTTCCAATAAACTTTATGGTGAGGTTAAGGGAACAGTTATTAAATTGTGGTCAGGGCTGTTTGACAGCAAATGACGTACCCACTGTGTCATCTAAGATGCTTGCAACAGTTTAGGAGAGTTGTGTCACAGCATTTTCCTTGAGGAGACAGCCCCCAGCAGAAGTTCTGGAAGACAATGTATGATTAACGTTCCCATCTACTCCTCCCTATGTCCCAGGGTTTATGATGTCCTTCTCTAGGGTTGTTGCTGTCCTTTTGTCTCTACAAAGTCAGTGTGTCCCTTCCAGTAGCTATAACCTCACCTCTTTCCTAATCATACCCTCTTCATACCCACATCTTTTGTCTAGATGGTCAGGTGCAAGAAGGAAAAACACATCTTAATAATATTAACTTACAGAGAGATCCCTTATGTCCTCCATTTGGGCCTGCATGGGAGACTCAGTGAGCACTGTATTCAACCAAGTGTTCATTATTCTTATGATCTAGGACCATGTCAATCCAACAAGAGAAAGCAGGTGGCTGAACCAGAATGAAATTTGAATCCGCCAGGCCCTCTTTTGGCCAGTCTGCACCTGGAAGCTATACCAACCTAGATGGCCTAGTGTTGCCATTAAGGGAAAGAGTGAAACATTCGTGCCCAAGAATGGCCAGGGCAGACTTCTGAATATTCAAAATACTTCTGTATCACCCTCCACCCCTTCCATCCCAAACATGACCCAGGAAATGGTTGAGAGGATACTATCCCTTACTGGAGAGAGCTGCATTTTTGCTCAGTGACCAAACTGTTTCACTAGGTTGACCAGAAGGAGGTGAGGGAGGTAAAGTCAAAAATATTTTTTTAATTAAGCTTTTTATTTTGTGATCATTGTAGATGCACATACAGTTATAAGATATAATACAGAGAAAGCTCATGTACCATTTGCAGTTTTCCTCAATGGTAACATTTTGTGAAATTATAGCACAATATGCCATGGATACAGTCAAGCTACAGAACATACCCATCACCACAGGATCCCTCAAGTTGCCTTTTAATAGCCATACTCATTTCCATCCCCAACCCCACTTCCCACCTCCTTAACCCCTGACAATCATGAAGCTGTTCTCCCTTTCTATAATTTTGTCATTGTAAAGGATGTTATAGAAAAAAAGTCACAACATATATATGGAAAACACCTAGCCTTTTACATTAAGTGTAATATTAGCAATAGGTTTTTTTTTTTTTTTGTGGGACAAATTGTGGACATTCCTCTCTATTTCTCTGTTTCTGAGCATTTTTATGGTACTGAATTTTGTGACATGTTTGTTCTGTATTCACTGATATATCTGTGTGATTTTTAGGCTTCTTCTTTAGGCCATTAATATCATGGATTACACTGATTGAATATTAAATAAGCCTTCCATCCTTGGGAAAAAACCCACTTGGTCATGGTGTATAGTTAGTTATGTTTATATATTGCTGCATTCTGTTTGCTAACATTTTAAGGATTTTCGTATCTATGTTCATGAGGGAAATTTGTCTGTAGTTTTCCAAGTCTGAGACAATGAGACAAAAAGAAAACCCAGGGAACTCACCATCATGTCATTCCTTGGGTCCCTAGATTATTAGCTTGTCTACCTGCTTTTTGCAAACTTTCAAAGTCTTCATATGCTTATATATACAAGCATACCTTGGAGATATTGCTGGTTCAGTTCCAGACCACTGCAATAAAGTGAATATTGCAATAAAGTGAGTCAAATGAATCTTTTGGTTTCCCAGTGCATATAAAAGTTATATTTACACTATATTATAGTCTATTAACTACTAAATAACATTATGTCTAAAAAATGATGTACATGCCTTAATTTAAAAGTTCTTTGTTGCTAAAAAATGCTACCTTCTGAGCTTTCAACAAGTCATAATCACTGATCACAGATCACCATAACAAATATAATAATGAAAAAGTTTGAAATATTTTGAGAGTTACCAAAATGTGACCTGGAGACAAAGAGTGAACAAATGCCATTTGAAAAAATGGCACCACTAGGCTTGCTCAACACAGGCTTGCCACAACTTCAATTTGAAAAAAACAAAAACGAAACAACAAAACCCAAAAAACCAAAACCCACAATATCTGAGAAGCACAACAAAGCAAAACACAATAAAACAAGGTGTTCCAGATATTAAGTCAGGATTTTTAGTTGTACTAGCAGGGCAAATTTAGAAAATTATGTCTACTCCATTTTCTTACAAGTAGAATTTCCCAGGAATCTTTTTTTTCAGTAGACTTTTGAGGAAACTGTTCCAATGGTTAATATCAAATTCTTGTCAGTGGTAATGAGTGTGGAAGGTTGATCATATATACCTTGACCATCAGTCCACTGTTGAGTGGCTTTTTAGATTAAAAAGTGAACTATCACCAGATTACAAATGTTCCAGAAAGCCACACTCATGACTAATTTCATTGGCCAACTCTCCTTTGTGGATTTCCATGACTCCCAGATGGATAGAATATTGTTAATCTACTCAAATATTTTTTTTTACTTGGTGAGCAGGGTCCTAAATTTTTGGAGAGTTTGTGGAGGTGTGATTACATAGTAATCAGGTACCTAGACTACGGTGTCTGATTAATCCACGGTCTCAGACTGACTTTAAGGTGGTTTCCCCCCCTCCCCCATGATCTTCACCTCCTGGCTTTTAGGAACTGCAGAGCTAGACTCTAGAAAGTAAGGGTAGCTGTTAGGTGACATCCAAAAAAAACCTGGAGAACTCATCCCTGTAACTGCAAAGAAATGATTGCTGCTAACAGCCTAAGGGAGCTCAGAAGCAGATACTTTTCCAGTTGAACCTTCAGATGAGAATGCAGCCTGTCAGACATCTTGATTGCAACCTTGTGAGACTCTAAGCAGAAGATCCAATTAAGCAATGCCTGGGCTCCCGACCCTTAGAAAATGTGAAATAATAAATGTGTGGTGTTTCAGGCTACTAAATTTGTGGTAATCTGTTACACAACAATAGGTAACAAATTTAACAACCATGAGAACATTATCTGTGTAGTGAAATCTTTGGACATCAGAAGGTAGAGGCATGCACTCAATAAATTCTGATCCCCTCCTCCCCTCCCTGACAAATGGCAGGTAAGATCATAATGGTAATTCCCCATGATGCAGTACCACAAACATAATTTGGAGACCTTGGTAGCATGCTAGAATAGGCTTCTCTGCATCTTGGTAGTCTCATCTGAAAATGGAGATAATTATAGCATTGACTTGATAAGATGGTAGTAAGAATTATATATGATAATGTGAGTAAAGCAGTTTAGTACAAGGCTTGGGACATTTCATGGTGTGTGGCCCAAATGAATGATGCTCTTGGCATCTTAATGACTTAGAGAGGTCACATCTCTATCATGTCCTTACATTATAATTGCAATTGATTTGCAGACCACCCCTCTCCACCCCAGCTAATCAACCAATGATTTCCCCATGATCAAAGTATCCTTTTGTGCAGTTCTATCTTAATTCTCACAGATAAAGCAATATTTCCCATTTTTCCACAACTACCAACACCCATCAAAAAACTCCAAGCCAACCAAGTCTTCCAAAGCACTCCTGTAACCACCACTGGGCTTCCCCGCGGAAACAGCCACCTTCCCGGCTAATAATGACTTCATTGAAGGATTCATTAAAAATTTTTTCCCCAACAAAAGAATACTGTCCCCAAGAAACAGTCTCTTGAATTTTATTATTGGCTCTCCAGAGAAAGCGGCAAGAGTGAAGTCCTCAGGCGTGGCCTGAACGCCTTTTGGGGGCGTGGGCATCCCGGGGCCCCAGTCCCTTCCACTCGGAAATGCAGGGGCTTCAAGCCAACTCTGGCGTGCCTTAATTTCATCCCAAGAACAGACTGCAATCGTCATGTTTAAACAAACCAGCCGTTATAACGGCCTAAAAGCATGGGTATAACGGGGGCCAGGGCAGGGGTAAAGTCGGGGTGCGCAGGAGCCCGCCTCGATCCCGGGCCCCTCCCGGGCCCGCTGCCGCTACTGAGTGCCACATCAGCGCCCGCGCTGCACTTCCAGGTTCTTTTCGAGGATGGAGCGAACTAGCCCGCCGGGCGGGGGCGGGCCGAAACACTCGAGAGTGGCGGGCTGGCTGACCAATAGGAGGCCATCGAGGAGTCGCGGCCACCAATGAGCTGGAGCTTCGGGTAGTCGGCCCGCCGAGGTTCGTGCCCCGCGGGGGAACCAGATGAAGCACATCTGGACAGCTGCGCTGGGGAACTGTGCGGCCCCCTCGCGGGCCCGACGTCAGCTGGGCACGTCCCCCACGTTCTCTCCTGCTAGCCACTTATTATTATTCCTATTCCCAAAGAAGCAACCGAGGATCCAAGCTTAAACTTTTCTCCTCCGCTGAGACGGGGCCAGATCCCATCCAGCACACAGTTTAATTTTCATGGGGCTCTGGGATCAAAAGAACAGAAACAGCAACAACAAAAGCCCAGCCGCGGTCTGATTTAAAACAGGCAAAGTGAGAAAAGTAGTGTTGAGTAAACAGACTAAGTTGGGTAAGTTCTGGAGACGTGCTGGATATCTTATTTCTCCCGCTGTGATCTCTCTCTCCTGCGTCTTTTTGCTGTTCTCATTATCTACTCTTCATCAGGGAGATGAGAAGATCGCTTGCTGCCACAAACTGCACATACCCCCGGCTTCCTTTCCTTCTGCTTTGCTAACAATTTAATTTCATTTTTTTGGTTACGTGTGTGTTATTTTCAAAAATTTCCTGGGAACAGAAATTTAACTGGCATCCCGTTGTAAGCCTCTCCAAATCTCAAAGTGGAATCTACTGAAAAATTTATTTTCCTATTTCTTTCTGTGGGAAAAGAATATATATTTGTAAAGCTGAAATCTTTATCCACCCCCACCTTCCCTGTTTGGATACAAGATTGAGAAAGTTACCAGACTTATTCTGAATTAACAAAACTTTTGCTTCTGTTAATAAGATGTTTAATATTAACTTACATTCTGAATTCTATAGGTAACTGCTGTTTCACATACATGTGAATGTGGTTGTAACGAAATACATCTTTTCTAGGTTCTCTTATCCATAGTAGGGGGCCAAAATCCTTTACTATTGGTCAAAAGCTCATTAAATATGTGACAGACAATTGTGTGTGTCGATAACTTAAAATTGTATGTTAATCCCTTAATTCTATCAAAGTAATATTTAGAGTGATAATTAGATGTGTATACTTGCAGATAATTGTGACACATATTTCAGAATTTAGAAAAGGAAATGATGGCAAATGTTGAGCTAGGTGAATGGCCTGAGGTTCATTCCATTCAAAATATCTATAATTTGTTTAAACAATGTTTTGGATTTGAGACATTGTCATATATTATTTATTGTCATGGCAGATCTAACCAAAACTGATGTGTAATTTCTGGTTCAGAAGCAATGGGTGGAGATTTAGTGCCATAATTGCCAAGTTGCAGTGTTTTTGAGTCAGAACGGTGGTTCAAACAGTGGATGGAACAGTTGAAGTGGTTTTCAGGGATGCAGGGTTAGAAGGAACAGAGTTGCAGAGAAACAATAGAAAGAGCCTGTTGGCTTGGTTCAACTCACAACCCCACTGTTTGAACCTTGGGTAAGTTACTCAGACCATCTGTGCCTCAGTTTCCTCCTCTGTAATGTGGAGATATTATTATCTACCTACCTCATGGGTTGTCTCAAGGACTAAGGGCGTTAACATAGGTTAAACAATAGTTCTGACACATTGTAAGTCTTTTCTGTTGTACTCTCCTTTCCTTCCTTCTCCGCTTCCTCAGCTTCATGTCAGGTTCTCAGCTACCATTCTGACCCCCCAGATTAGCAACTAGCATTTACTGAGTGCTGACTTCTTATTAATAATGCACTATATAAGGCTGTAAAGGAGAGAGAGTCTTGAGAGGAGAGTAGAATTTATCAGGTGCCAGAGAGAGAGCTAGAAGATTCTGGGAGTGCAAAGAATGGAAAGAGGACTTCTTGTTGTAGGGTGGATTCATAGAAGATTGGTTTTCTGGGAAGGGATTTTGCCAAACAGGTTTGGTTGAAAGTAAAGGGTTCATGGAACAGCAGGTGGCAGGCATTCTAGGAGAAAGGGGAAACATGGACAAAGCACCAAGGCTGGAAAATATGGGTCTATCCTTGGGGACAATGGGTTGTGATGCAAGATAATCTGTGAAAGGTGCATGGATGGAAGGGTTGGACAGGTGGGAGAAGCAGGAGAGGACAGTATGGAGAGGCTGGTGCAGAAGGGGAGGCTTGGGATGTAGAAGGGTGGGGGATGGTAAGCTGAAATGGCAGCAGTTATATGGTGGAAGTGTTTCTGGAACAATCTCTTTCTGGGGTCCTGTCTCCACCTCTTGCCCAGCATGTGCTCCTTGTCCACTCCACTACTTCTGTGACCTCTCTTCAGGGCCGGCAGGCTGTGTGGTTAGGACTGAGCAATGAGCCTGGGCCGTTCCTTTTAGACTCCGTGGTGTTTGTCTGGAAGCTCTGTTGATGTAGTCTGCTATTCCGGGCTATTATTCCTGACACTTTTTAGAGATAGGCCTTGCCCTAAAGTCTTTGGTATGGATGTGATTGTTCCATCTCTCCTGTTCTCCCATAGACACTGTGTCTGCAGAGCAGCTCTTTCTCCCCCTGCTGAGAGAATCATCTCTTCATGCATTAATACTTGTAACTTTGTAGTTCACAGTTATGGAAGTAGGTAAGACCTGTCAGGTAAACCTACATGCATCAGGCTGGCACTCTCCTGCTTTCTCTTCCTTGAGGGCATTGTGCTGGGGCAGAGAGAACCTGAGTTCTGGCCCTGGCGCTGCTGCTGACCACATGTGTGACCTCGGGCAAGACATGGAGCCATTATGCCCTTCTTTGTGCTGTCATTTGTAAAATTATCTCTAAGGTTCTAGCTCTCTTGGATGATCTTTTTTTCTTCTCTCCTCATTTCTGGGACAGTCTGTTGTTTGCAGATGGCTCTTTAAGACATCCGTGGCTAACATTTCTTGGCCACTTAGTACATGGCAAATTTTATTCTGAGGCCTTAATGTACTTTAGCTCATGTAATCCTCTTACCTGTTGACTGAGGAGACAGAGGCACAGGCATCTTAAGAGACTTGCCCAAGGTCACACAGTGAACAAATGGCAAGTACACAGCCAGTCTAGAGCCAACTCTAGAGCCCAAGCCTTAACTACTAGGCTACACTCTACTCTTGCTTGTTATGATGATAGTCAAGAAGTCCATGGGAGTAGGATCATGGGAAGGGAAGGGAACATTTGAAGAATTGAGCTGGTAAAATTTCCCTGGAGGGTCCAGAATATCAACATGAATCATGTTTATGGGATATACTGTGTTTGGAGACAGAAGACATTTTGCTCATTCATTAGATGGGGCACATTGCAGGCCAGCACTCTGTCTTTTCATCTTGTTTGAACAAAACCCACCTTAATACCCAGACGTATGGTAGATACTCAGTAAATATCAGCCAAATGATTATCCTTTTTGAAAACAAAGTGTTTAAGAGTCAGAAGCAATGGTTTCCCCTTTATTTACTTGGTTTCTTCTCTTTTTACTACTCTCCTCAGAGGGTGCTTTGTTACTGGTTTGGTCTATATCCTTTCAGTCCTTCTGTAAGGGTCTACTCACAGGTATAGATCTAATAAAATGGGACCATTTGAAAATAAAAATGGGACCACAATTCTTTTAGTTGAAATATAATTCACATACAGTGTTATGTTAATTTCAGGTGTAAAATAATTCAACAATTCTATACATTAGTCAGTGCTAATCACAGTAAGTGTGCTCTTAGTCTTCTTTATCTACCTCACCCCTCCCCCATCCATGTCCATTCAGGCAACCACCAATTTGTTTTCTGTATTTAAGAGTCTATTCTTTTGTTTGACTCCTTATATTTTGTTCATTTGTTTTGTTTCTTAAATTCTACATATGAGTGAAATGACATAGTATTTGTAACAATATTGGTTCCTCCAATCCATGAGCATGGAATAGTTTCCCACTTGTTTGTGTCTTCTTCAGTTTCTTTCATCAGTATTTGATATTTTGCAGTACAGATGTTTCACCTCTTTGGTTAAGTTTACTCCTGGGTATTTTATTCTTTTTAATGCAATTATAATTAGAGTTGTTTTCTTAATTAATTTCTTAATTTCTCTTTCTGCTGCTTCATTATTAGTATATAGAAACGCAACAGGTTTCTGTATATTAATTTTGTATCCTGCAATTTTACTGAATTTCTTTATAAATTCTAGTAGTTTTTTGGTGGAGTCTTTAGGGTTTTCTATATAGGGTATCATGTCGTCTATAAAAAGTGAAAGTTTTACTTCTTCCTTACCAATTTGGGTGCCTTTTATTTCTTTTTCTTGTCTGATTGCTGGGGCTTCTGGTACTATGTTGAATTGAAGTACCAAGAGTGGGGCACTTGGGTGGCTGAATTGTTAAGTGTCTGTCTTTGGCTCAGGTCATGATCCCGGAGTCCTGGGATTGAGCCTCACATCGGGCTCCCTGCTCAGGGGGAAGCCTGCTTCTTCCTATCCCATCCCCCCTGCTTGTGTTCCCTCACTCACTGTCTCTCTCTCTCTGTCAAATAGATAAATAAAATCTTTTAAAAATACCAGGAATGGATAACCTTATTTTATTCATGAAAATGGTGGAAAAGCTCTGTTTTTCATCATTGAAAATATTGTGGTTTAGAACCACAACATATTTATTAAAAAAAAAAATAAAGAATCTGAAATGTTTTAAGGCTTGTGGAAAAATGGGGCAGGTGTCAGGTAAATATTCTACTTCTATTTTTTGGGCATCAAAGTTTATTCTCTTATTCCTGGAGATGCTGTGGTTTTGGGATAAGAACTTCTCATGATGAAGATTGATGCAGGATTATTTTAGGTATCCCATTATACCTAGCCTGGATTTGACACCTTTTTGATACTTCATTTTTTAAGTCTTTATATTCTTTAAGCCTTGGATCAACTCTAAACTAGTATTTGAAAAATATTTTAATTTGCTTTTTACTTCATTATGTTAATGGAGACAGTCTTTTCAGTATAGCACTCTGACTGAGCACATAGACTTTGGAGTCAGACTGTGAGGGTTTCAATCCCAGATCTGCTTCTTACTAGTGTACCTTGAATAAGTCACTTTCTCTAGGAGGATTTATTATGTTGCATTTATTATTATAAAGTGGGAGATAACAATAGACATTAAATGAGAAAAATCCATATAAAGAATTTAGCATAGTATCTGGCTCATAATAAAGCCTAAGCATATAAGCAATTTATTGTTTATTGTGGTAAAAAACATAAAATTGGCCATTTTAACCATTTTTAAATGTGTAGTTCAATGGCATTAAATACATTCACATTGTTGTGCAGAATCACATCTATCTCCAGAACTTTCTTACCAAAATGAAACTCCATAGTCATTAAACAATGCCTGTTACCTTCTCTGACTGGCAACCACCATTATACTGTCTTTAGGAATTTGATTACCCTATGTACCTCATATAAATGGAATTATACAATGTTTGTCCTATTTCACTTAGCATAATGTCTTCAAGGTTCATCCACATTATAGAAGGTATTTTTAAGGTTGAATAATTTTCCATTATATGTGTATATCACATTTTGTTTATCCATTCATTGGTTGAAAGACATTTGAGTTGTTTCCATCTGTGATGGCTAATTTTTTGCATCAGCTTGGTTAGGCCACACTAACCAAATAAAGCAAAGCTTATTCTAGATGTTTCTGAGAAGGTATTTTTTAGATGAGATTAACATTTAGATTAGTAGACTTGAGTAAAGTAGATAGGTCTCCATTATGTGGATGGGGCTAGTCTAATCAATTGAAGGCCCTTATAGAAAAAGACTTCCCTCCTTTTGACAACAGAGAGTTTTGTCAGCACACAGCCTTTGGACTTAAATGGCAACATCATCTCTTCCTTGAGTTTCTAGCCTGCTGGCTTATCCTGAAGATTTTAGACTTGCCAGCCTCCATAATCATGTTAGCCAATTCCTAAAATAAGTCCCTCTCTCTATATCATATAGCTATAGATTTAGCTATATATAGAGAGTAGACATAGACATGTAGTTGTGCAGATATAGACAGATATCCTATTGATTCTATTTCTTTGAAGAACCTTAACCAATATGGCATCTTTTAATTATTATAAATAGTGCTGCTCCGAACATCGGTGTACAGTTATCTGTTGGAATTCCTGCTTTCAGTTCTTTTGGGTATAAACCTAGAAGTGGAATTGTAGGATAAAAAAGGTAATTCTTATAGGAATAAAAAAATGCTCAGTGCCAAACAAAGTAAAATTCACAATGTCTGGCACCCTAAAATAGTGAAGCAGTTGTGTCTAAAATGGGAATAAATACACTCTCCCTGACTGTCCTGGAGGTGTACTTACAAGCACATATTTGTACTATTAAAAAGTCAAACATTTGAGGTCTTCACTATGGTAACATTTTGTATGTAATAAGCCAGAGTTTGCCAAACCGTGGTCTGTATTGATTTTACCTTGGCTTCTGAGATAAAAGTTCTTCTTCAATGACTATTATTGTTTTTTAAGATTCTTTTTCTGTGCTTGATAACACCAGCCTCCACATTGGATTATGGTGAGGTGAACTCAGCTAAGAGTTATACTGGCCAAATGCATCATGCATCCTAAGGGCTGGAGCAAGGAGTAGAGGATAATGGGTGGGGGATGAGATGAAGCTAATTTGTTGAGGCTAATGGATGACTCAGAATTGAAGGCCTCATGGAGAGAAGCAAGTGCCAAAACAGGGCTGCCAAGATCTGCTGATAGGTCTAAGGGGTTTGACTAAGCCAGAATCTAGAACCAGAAGCCTTTGAAACCCAACAGAGGCACATGGGGAATGAATTCACAAAGTCCAGTTGAAACTATGACTGAAGTTGAAAGGGCAGGGCTTGATTTCATTACTAGAGATAGGAGGCTGGGTCAGAGAAGGATGCCCTGGAGTCAGGCATGGGCTTAAAACTCTAGAGGTTCATACCTTAGGTCTGGGCTTTGAGCCTGGGCTGTCTCTTCTCCCTCTGAGAATTGGACATTTTCTCTGTTTCTCTGCTCCACTGCTTCCTTGAAGTCCAGTCCGACACCCCATCTGGATATTTCTGCATAGATTCTTTGCTGCTAGAACAAACAAATTTTCCTTTTTTAAAAAATTTGGACTTGTATTGCATGGAGCACTGAGTGTGATGCATAAACAATGAATCTTGGAACACTGAAAAAATAAAATAAAGTTAAAAAAAAGACAAAGAAATGGTGAACAAAAAAAAATTGAGCGTAGTTGACATGAAATGTTACATTAGTTTCAGGTGTACAACTTAGTGACTTGACAAGTTTATAGAATAAAATGAGTTTTCTTCAGTTTGGCTGGTGCTGAGCTCCTTATCATTCCTTCCCACTTTGTCTATGCAGATATATTGTTGCTTCATACAACTTACACATATCTCAGATGCTGGGAAACTCTGTTTTTCCATTTGTTGTAGCCCAGATCATTTACTGGGAAAGCTCCTACTTAAGATGACAACAGGATATTATTACTATCATGTAGAGATCTTACTTTCTTTGGAGGATAGGGACTAAAAGCTCAGTCTTTGGGAAAACTGGAAGTCAGTTTGTCTTTTAAGTGAGAGGTACCAACGTCACTTTTTCATCTAGAAAGGAAGCTTTCAGTCAGAAGTTTTAGAAAACTTTAATTTTAGCGATGACCATACTAATGATTAGGATGTAGGGATGGATTATGGTCAGTATTCCCATGTCACTGTGATGGTTCTTATAGCAGAAATGATTCATTTGCATTACTTAACAATAATAACAGCAGGAAGAACAGCCACACTAGATGATAGGTGAAGTCCATTTTCCACTTTAATTTCCACCAAATCAGCATTGTTTGAAGGAGATTCTGTTCCTCTCATTTTTTCCATTGAGAAAGAGAGAGACTCAGAAAAGTTGAAGAGATCATGGGTGAGAGCCTTCTGCCTCTATCTGATGAGCTCAGGACTCTACAGCACCTTCTGTACTCCCATGCATATCAGAGGCCACTAGTCTGCCAGGAAGATGCAATTCAGGACGAAGACTTTGGTTCCTGGAGATAAATGTGTAAAAAGCTTGATAATATCTAATTGTTGTCTTATTGTGTTAAGTGTTGTTGGTTTTGCTTTTGGCATTATGTTAAATTATTTATGTTTCATGGTGGTAATGAGTAAGGGAGGGTGGGGTGAGTGGATGAAACTGGTTCTGCACCCTGATAGGTGTGACATTCTGTTTGTTTCTTGGATGGGAGTTGAGTTTTTCAGAAGAGAATAAACACACAAAAAGCATAGTCAGACCTGTAAATACAGAGAACAAACTGATGGTTCCCTATTGGGGGGGGGTGAGGGAGTGGGCAAAATGAGTGAAAGGGAGTGTGATACAGGGTTCCAGTTATGGAAAGAATAAATCATGGGACTAAAAGGCGCAGTATTGGGAATATAATCAATGGTACTGTGATAGTATTGTAAGGTGGTGTATTGATAGTATTGTATGGTGGCTACACTTGTGGTGAACATAGCATAATGTATAAACTGTGTTGTACACCTGAAGCTGATATAGCATTGTGTGTTAACTACATTCAAATAAAAATAATTTTTAAAAAGTTTGGGGCTATCACTGAAAAAGCATCCACTACTACCTTCAGAGAGCACAGTCCTACATTTTATGAAAAACAGCTTTGACTCTTACTGAGCCCACTTAACGCTTCTGAATTTTCCTTTTGGTACATTATCAATTACTGCTTGTGCTGAATCATAAAGCATATTTCCAGATTTGGAAATGGACTGTTGTTAATGAGGAACTTGTTAAGGCCTGAAAAAGTAAATTTTCAGGAAAGGCTGTGAGCTCAAAGGGTATCTTCTTTCCTCATTGTTTGGCACATCATCACTTCACTTTTCCATATTTCAGTTAACAAATGATGTTTAGAAATATCCTCTCCTCCACTATCCCCAAATAAAAGTTTGTCTTTTTGTCCTTTTCCTGTGGGTATGATTTGAGAAGGAATTCATTAAGGGCAGTTCTGAGTCCATATTGACTAAAAAAAGCAAGAAGAAAAGTGAACTTAAGACTAGCTAAGAAGCAGAAAGAGAAAAAAAAGTAGGAAAGCTCCTACTTAAGATGACAACAGGATATTATTACTATCATGTAGAGATCTTACTTTCTTTGGAGGATAGGGACTAAAAGCTCAGTCTTTGGGAAAACTGGAAGTCAGTTTGTCTTTTAAGTGAGAGGTACCAACGTCACTTTTTCATCTAGAAAGGAAGCTTTCAGTCAGAAGTTTTAGAAAACTTTAATTTTAGCGATGACCATACTAATGATTAGGATGTAGGGATGGATTATGGTCAGTCAGAACCAGTCTTCTCAAAAATTTTGTTGAAAATTTGCTTGAAGACTTACTCCCTTAGCCATAAAGTTGCGTCTTATATTTTTTTGTGATCAGTTCTTATGAAATCCAACCATTACTAAGCCGATGACCAAAGAGGACTCTTCCAACTTGATAAAGTAATCTATTCTCTAAACAAAATTATAGGAAATTTTCTACCAGCAAGCACTCAGATTTCTTACTGAGTCCACTCCTGCGAGATTTATCTTTCCAGATCAATCCAGTCGGAATGGAATAATACTTCGTGGGACTTTGAGCTTTCTAGAACACTCCATCCAGAAGGAATGATGCCTGAGAGCATGTAATTCAGCCACAGTTTCTCTCAGGTTTCTTTCCAGCACTCAGAGGACAAGTTCTTTTTCTGCAGTGCCCACTTTGTGGATGTGCAACCTCTGTAGTTTTACAGGGTTCCAGTTTTAGAGGGGCCCCATGCTTGTATTAATGCTCTGCTGTCACTATCTTGAAATTTTCAACAATTTATAAACAAGGGACTCCACATTTTCTTTTTGCTCTGGGCCCTACAAATCATATAGCTGGTTCTCTCTCTCAGCTTTTAGGGTCACTCAGGTGTAACAAGGTTGAGAAAATAAAATCAGAGGCCTGTTTCATCACTTTCTTCCAAGTTTATGTGTCCAGATGAGCACCTAATGAAACTGTTACTCATTCTCTTGTTTTTATTGATTGAATGTTAAATCTCCTTTAATAGGAGGTCTTAGGATCTTCTGCTTTTCTGGAACAATTTCTGTACTAATTTAGAGACTGGAGTTAAAAGGATGAGTCAGGTGTTGGCAACATGTGGTTACTTCCATCCTTTGAAAAGAAGTATTTTCTAAATCTCCTTGTTTTACGGGCTCTTGATAGCACAACTTGAATTTCACAGGTACATTCTACACGCACTATAGTGGGTCTTATTTTTAAAGCAAGAGCCAAGAAATATTCTTATTGGTTGGTGGGTCCAAATGCTCAAACTAGCAGCATGATTGTGAATATTCATTCCTGTTTTTTTTCTTAGTCTTCATAGATGCCCTTGGGTAGGAGTGGGTGTGAGCTAGTTGGTGGGTTGGCTCATGTAAGGGAAACAAAGTCATGGGTGGGCCTAATCCCTGTGGGAACCTTTTACATTTGCTGTGTTTATACACCAAACACCTAAGTTGGCTGGTTGAATAATTTTATAGAAATGATTAATCCAGAGGCAGACTTGGTGACAGTGGGAATAAATGAAAGTAAATACCTTGCAGGTTTTAGAGAAATACTTTGACAGTAAGTCAGTAGTGCCTCCCTGACTGTGAAGGACACATGTCTTCTGGTAAGTGAGAACATGCCCAATAGGTTGACAATCAGACTCACAAGTCTGATGATATTAATTGCAGGGTGTAATGGGCCAGGTTTCTGTAAGTTGGGTGGAGGTGGAGGCCACTGACAGTGTATACAATGCTTAGGGAGAAACAGGAGTGGGAGGAGAAAAAGAGATTTCTCTGGGGCTGTTGCAAGGCTGATGCTGGTGAAATATGCTTTTCTTTCTTGAGTATTAAGCAGCATCTGCCAGGATTGTTAGCTACAAACCGGCACATCTTTGGTTCTTACAACCCATGAGAGATTTGGATGAGGGTAGTGTGGTAAGTTTAACTGTTGTGTTTTCCTATTAGTTGTCTTTGGTGTGCACATGGGTGTGTGAAAGTGCGTAAAACTGACTGAAAGTTGTCCTATTTCAGCATACTGATTTTTTTATTCTGTTGGTAAATTTTCAGCATTAATTAAGAAACAAAGACTCAGTTTTAACTTCTTCTTTCTTATTCTTTCTGCTCCAATTCTAAGATGTTTGCTATACTGAGACTAAGTATGGTGAAGGACTAGGAAGGGATAATTGATCTGAAACATTCAAAGGTTGGTTCATCATTTCAAGAGTAACCTTTAGTATGTAAAGAATAAGAACTTTTGAGTTATATAGATCTAGTTTGAATCCCGACTTTTACTGTGTATTTGGGATATTGTGAAAATAGCTCACCTCTCTGAACTTCAGTTTCCTGATTTGTAAAATAGGGGTAATAATACCTTCTTCCCAGTGTGGCAAGGAGTTAATGAGATAAAGTTAGCCAAGAGCCTTGTGTTGTACTTGTCACACGTTAGAAACTCAGTAGAAACTGGTACCTTTAGTGTTATCAACACCTCCTCTAGCCATCTTCCCTAGCATTGGAGTCTTGGCTTACCATTCTCAACTCCTGTACTCATGAGTGTTTTCTCAGCCAGCTTATTGTGTGCTATGGCTGATTGAGACAAAGCTAAGCCTAGTCTAATTCTAATGATTGAATGGACATTTCATTTCATTTTATGTTAGGATCTAGCATTGCAGTTACATAGGCAGAGTAGATGTGGGGAGATCTGTGTCTTACATGCTGATTTCTGCTTGATTTGTGACATTTCCCCCTCTGGGATATTCAGGAATCTGGCAGCCAAAGCACAAGTCCTGCTATCCACTCTTTCCATCCACCAATTCATCCATCCATCCATTCACTTACTCATCTATTTATACCTCTGTTCATCTATCCAACACTTACATACTGAACCACTTACTATATGCCAGGAACAGTTCTAAATAGCAAAGTAAAATAGAAAAGAATCTTAACATTCATGGAGCTTTTCTTCTAATTGCAATAAACAAAACAAGTCAGTAAGTTATGAAGTATGTTAGAAGAGGTTGTATTATGGGGAAAATAAAGCGGGAAAAGGGGATGGGGAAGTTGTATGTAGAGTGATCAGGGAAGGCCTCATTGAGAGGGTCTTTGAACAAACGTTTAGATGAGATGAGGGGGTAGGGTATTTCAAGCAGGAGGAACAGCAAATACAAAGACCTGAAGCTAAAGGAGACCCTGGTGTGTTCAAGAAGAAGCAGGGAGACCAGGGTGGCTGATAGGGAGTAGATGAGAAGAGAGGGGCCTGGAGTAGTGTTGGGGGCTAAATCATATGGAACAATGTAGGCTATTGCAAGGGGTTGTGCATGACTTGCATCTCAACAGGATAACACTGACTTCTGTGTTAAGAATAGTCTGAAAGGAGCAAAGGTGGAAGCAGAATCCAATTCAGAGACCATTTTAATAACCCAGGCCTGTGCCAGAGTGGCCTCAGGGGAGGTAGTGAGAAGAGATCAGATCCCGAGCACATTTTGGAGATAGAGCTGACAGGATTTTCTAACAGATTGCATGTAGGAAATGAGAGAAAGAGAGGAGTCAAGGATGACTGTAAAATTTTTGGTGACCCTGGGAGAATGTAGTTGTCATTGACTGGAGGAAAACCATGAGTAGGCAGATCTGGTTGAGGTGTCAAGAGATCTGCTTTGGATGCTTTTGGGGAGTTTGAGATGTATGTTGGACAGCCAAGTAGGCCGGTTGGACATAAGGAGTCTAAGGTTCTGGGGAGAAGTCTGGGCTGTGAATAAAAATTGGGGAGCCGTGGGCATGTGGCATACTGTTGAATGTGAAAAGGGATGAGATTCCGCAGTACTGAGGAGATAGAGCAGAACGCTAAAAACTGAGACCTAGGACATTCTAATTCTAAGAAGCTAGGGATTAGGAGAAAACAGAATGGAAGGAGGGGATAGTGAAGAGGAAAAATAATAGGAAGAATATATTCCAAGGAGCAGGCAGTGATCAGCTTTGTGAAATTCTGCTAGTGGCTCAAAGTAAGCTGAGACAGAATTGGCCATTAAATTTAGCAATATGGAGGTCTTTGGTGACCTTGACAAGAAAGCTAGAATCATGCAGGACTGGTAAAGAAGAGACAGAATGAGGTGGGGAACTGTGAAGTTAGAGGTCATTCAGTTGTAGCTAATCTTTTCTCAATCCCAATCCAGAAATTGCAAGCCCCTCAACTTCCCATTTTCCTCATTCCTTGTTATTTTATGTTCCCAATCTTTGTAAGCAATCTTAAATTCTTTTGGAATGGGCTGGCAAACAAACACTATGGGATACTCCCCCAGGTAGGTTCTCTTCGGCTTCTGTTGGGGTACCATTATACCCACAGAGCCTGTTATTACCTCCTTCATATCTGGTGGTAGAGATGTGGCTGCATTCTGAGCCGGGGTGCTCTCAGAACAGCTATGCACATTGCCTTCACATGAAACTCAGGCCCTTCTAGGAGGATGCACTGGGGGTATGATCATGAGGAGCTGGTTAATGCTTGTTCTTGTCTTCTATTGGTGAGGCCCAAGCAATAACTATGTTTTAGCACTTGTCTTATTATAGGTATAGAACAGGGAAATAGAGCTTTTGAAATTAGGATAAACCAGAGGGATTTCAGAGGAAGGAAACAGAATTGAGCAACATGGTAGTGAAAGAGGAAAAAACTGGCACGCACAAAGAAGCTTCTCCAGCTGTGACTCTGGTTCTTTAGCGCTCTGATCATACAAATAGGCCTGCAGAAGCTGAAAGTGACTGTGGAATTTGGCAGTTATTTCTGGGAGGCTCTTTCCTGGGCCAAGGCCAGAGGGTGACTCGGCTGGCTGGGACATAGTTAGCTTCTGTGAAGGTACCAAGAGAACTCCCCTGCAGTGTACTAGACACAATCTCCAGTGAGTAGGAGTGCTTGCTGACTCCTCCACTCCCTCCTGTTGATTCAAGGAGTCCTCACCAGCTTTGGGTCATGAAAACAAAAATTGTTTGGAAGCACAGAATATGACTTTTGGCTTTTCTTTAAGGGCTGTGTTAAGATGCTCATTAGATGCCAGATACAGAATAAATTTGTGAGTTCTCCTTTTTTGCTGAGTTCTGGAAAGTGATACTGTTCATTTCATTGTTCATGTGACTTTATACGTTGGGCATCTACCTGCAGTGCCTTTTTTTTTGGAAAATAACGTTTATTTTTCAGAAGAGTTTTGCATTCACAGCAAGATTCAGCAGAAGTATAGAATTCCCATATATCCCCTATCTCTGCAAGTATACAGCCTTCCCCACAATCTGTATCTCTCAGTGAAGAGATACATTTTGATGAACCTTTATTGACACATTAATATCACTCAAAGTTAGTCTATGTTATGGTTTACTTTTAGTGTTGCACATTCTGTGGGTTGACAAATGTATAATGGCACATATCCCCCATTATAGTATCATATAAATAGTTTCAATGCCTTAAAAGTCCTTAGTGTTTTGCCCATTCATCTCTCTCCTTTCTAACCCCTGGCAATTACTGATCTTTCTGCTGTCTCTGTGGTTATTGCCTTTCCTAGAATGTCATGTAATTGGAATCTTGTAGTATTGTAGCCTTTTCAGATTGGTTTCTTTCACTTAGTCATATGCATTTAAGTTTATTCCATGTCTTTTTGTAGCTTGATAGCTCATTTCCTTTTACCACTGAATAATATCCCATTTTATGGATGTATTACATTTTATTTATCCATTTATCTACTGAAAGACATCTTGGTTGCTTCCAAGTTTTGGCAGTTGTAAATAAAGTTGGTATGAACATCCATATGTAGGTATCGGTGTGCATATACACTTTCAACTATGGCTAAATATCAAAGTTTGATCACTGGAGCATATGGTAAGAATATGAGTAGTTTTGTGAGAAGCTGCGTGTCTTCCAAAGTTGCCATATTGCATTCCCATCAGCAAGCAATTAGAGTTCCTGTTGCTCCACATTGTCACCAACATTTGGTACTGTCAGTGTTATGGATTTTAGCCATTTTAATATGTGCGTAGTAGTATCTCACTGTTTTTAAATTTATAATTCCGTAACGACATATTTACTGAGCATCTTCTCACATGCTTACTTGCAATCTGCATATCTTCCTTGGTGAGGTGTCTTTTCAGGTCTTTAGCCCACTTCTTAATTGGGCCAATTTGTGGTTTTCTTTTCCTTTCTGTTGAGATATAATAGACAGATAGCATTGTATTAACTTTAGGTATACAATATAATGTTTTGGTATGTGTATATATAACATAATGATTACTAGTTAACATCCATCACCACACACACTTACGATTTTTTGTGTGTGTGATAAGAACTTTTAAGATCTACTTTCTTAGCAACTTTTAAATATTCAATACAGTATTACTAATTATAGTAACTGTGTTGAGCATTTTACCCCCAGGACTTGTTTATCGTATAACTGGAAATTTATACCTTTTGGCTACTTCTACCCATTTTATCACCATTTCTTCCCCCACCTCTGTCAACCACTACTCTGTTCTCTATATCTACAAGTTTTGTTTTTTTAATTTTTTTTTTAATTTTTAGATTCCACATATAAGTGAGATCATACACTCCCTATCTTTCTCTGTCTGACTTATTTTGCTTAGCATAATGCTCTCAGGTTCCATCCGTGTTGTCCCAAGTGGCAGGATTTCTTTCTTTTATATGTGTGTATATATATACACGTATACTACATTTTCCTTATCCATTCTTCTGTTGATGGACAATTAGGTTGTTTCCACATCGTGGCTTGTAAATAATGCTGCAATAAACATGGGGATGCAGATATCTTTTTGAGATAATGATTTTTTTTTTCTTTAGGTAAATGCCAAGTAGTAAAACTGTTGCCTCATATGCTATTTCCATTTTCAGTTTCTTGAGGAACCTTCATATTGGCTGTACCATTTTCCATTACCACCAACAGTGTTCTCTTCTCTACATCCTTCACAGTACTTGTTATTTTTCCTTTTTGACAATAGCCATTCTAACAAGTGTGAGGTGATATCTCACTGTGGTTTTGATTTGCACTTCCCTGATGATTAGTGGTGTTAAACATCTTTTTGCGTACCCATTGACCATTTGTATGTCTTTCTTGGAAAAATGTTTATTCAATTTCTCTGCCCATTTTTAAATTGGATTTTTAATTTTTTTATTATTGTGTTGTATGAGTTCTTTATATATTTTGGATATGATTTGCCAATATTTTCTCCCATTCTATAGGTTGCTTTTTCATTCTGCTGGTGGTTTCCTTTGCCTTAGAAAAGCAGTGCCACTTACTTTTGCATTTTAACCTTGTATCTCAAAACTGTGCTACAGTTGCTTATTAGTTCTAGTTTCTTGTCAATTATTTTGGATTTTCTATACAGATTTTCAGGTCATCTGTGAACAAAGACAGTTTTATTTCTTCCTTCCCAATGTGTACATATTATTTCCCTTTCTTCTCTTATTGCTTTAGCTAGGACTTCTACTACAATGGTGTCTCTTCCTGATTTTAGCAAGAAAACTTCTAGTTTCTCACCATCAAGTATGATGTTAACTGTAGATTTTTGTAGATATTCTTTATTAGGTTAAAGAAGCTTCCCCGTCACTCCAGTTTGCTGAGAGGTTTTATCTTTTTAAGAAATTAAGTAATTAATTAATCATGAGTGGGATTTTGTCAGATGCTTTTTCTGCATCTATTGGTATGATTATGTGATTTTTCTTTTTTAGCCTATTGTTGTGATTTGTTAATTTAGTTAATTTTTGAATGTTGAACAACATTTGAAATATTGACAACATTCAAAAACCATGCTGGGATAAATCTCACTTGGTTGTAATGTATAATTTTTTAATACATTTTTGTGATTTGATTTGCTAATGTTTTGCTGAGGAGTTTTGCTTCTATGTTTATGAGATATATTGGTCTGTAGTTTTGTTTTCCTGTAATGTTTTTGCCTGGTTTTAGTGTTAGGGTAACATTGGCCTCATAGAATAAGTTAAGAAGTATTCCCTTTACTTCTGTCTTCTGGAAGTAGAATACAGAATCAATACAATTTTTTCCTTAAATGTTTGGTAGAATTCACCAGTGAGCCCATCTGGGCCTGTTCTTTGTCTTTTGGAAGGTCATTAATTATTTATTCAATTTCTTTAATATACATAGGCATATTTAGATTGTCTATATCTTTTCTTATGTGAGTTTGGTAAATTGTATCTTTCAAGGAATTGGTCCATTTCATCTAGGTTATCCAATTTGTCAGTATAGAGTTATTTATAGTTTTCCTTTATTACCATTATTATGTTCATGGGATCTATAATGATATCCCTTCTTCCATTTCTGATGTTAGTAATGTGTGTCTTTCTTTCTTTCCTTTTCTTTTTCTTTTTTTATCTTAGCCTGGCTAGAGGCCTATGACTTTTATTGATCTTCTCAAAGAACTAGCTTTTGGTTTTGTTGTTATTCTCCATTGATTTCCTGTTTTCAATGTCATTAATTTCTGCCCTAGTTCTTATTATTTTTTTCTTATGCTTATTTTGGTCTTAATTTGTTCTTCTTCTAGTTTTCTAAGGTAGAAGTTTGGATTATTCATTTTAGATATTTTCTTCTTTTTTAAATATGCATTAGATGTTATAAATTTCCCACTGAGCACTACTTTTGCTGTATCCCATAGGTTTGGATAAGTTGGTTTTTCCATTTTCATTTAACACAAAATATTAAAAAATCTCTCTTGAGATTTTCTCTTTTCTCATGTGTTATTGAAAAATGTGCTGTTTAATCTCCATGTATTTTGGTATTTTCTAGCTATCTTTCTGTTATTGATTTATAATTAAATTGAACTGTGGTATAAGATGATTTGTTGTATGATTTCTATTCTTTTAACTATGTTAGGGTGTGTTTTATGGCCCAGAATGTGATCTACCCTAGTGACTGGTTCATTTGAGCTTGAGAAGGATGTGTATTCTGCTGTCGTTGGATGAAGTAGTTTATTGATGTTCGTTATATCCATTTGATTAATGGTGCTTTTGAGTTCTGTTATATCCCTACTTTCTGCCTGTTGGATCTCTCTGTTTCTTCTTCTTCTTCTTTTTTTTTTTTTTAAAGGCTTTATTTATTTCAGATAGAGGGAGAGCATAGAAGGAGAGTGAGAGGAAGAAGCAGACTCCCTGCAGAGCAGAGAGCCCCATGTGGGGCTTGATCCCAGCACCTTTGATCCCAGGATCCTGAGATTGTGACCTGAGCTGAAGGCAGGTGTTTAACCATTTGAGCCATTGAGGTGCCCCAGATCTGTCCATTTCTGATAGAGAGTGTTAAAGCCTCCAACTAGAATAGTGTTTTCATCTATTTCTCCTTGCAATTCTATTGGTTTTTGCCCTGGGTATTTTGATGCTCTGTTGTCAAGCCCGTACATGATATGTTTTCTGGGGAATTGTCCCCTTTATGATTATGCAATGCCCCTCCTTATTCTTGACAACTTTCCTTGTTCTGAAGTCTACTCTGTCTGAAATTAATATATCTACTCTTGTTCTCTTTTGATTAGTGTTAGCATAATATAACTTTCTCTATCCCTTTAATCTATATGTGTCTTAATATTTAAGGTGGGTTTCTTGTAGATAACATACTGACATACTGTTTGGTCTTTTTTTTTTAATCCACTCTGACAATCTTGTTTTTTTATTTTTTTAAAGAGTTTATTTATTTATTTGACACAGAGAGAGCACGTGAGAGAGAGAGAGACAGAGAACAAGAACATACAGAGGGAACAACAGGCAGGGGAGAAGCAGGGTTCCTGCTGAGCAAGGAGCCTGAGGCAGGGCTCGATCTCAGGACCATGGGATTATGACCTGAACTGAAGGCAGCCACTTAACCGACCGAGGCACCCAGGCACCCCCAATCTTGTTTTTTAATTGGTGCATTTAGACCATTACTGTTTAATTATTGGTATAGTTTAATACCTACCATATTTGTTACTGTTTTCTATTCATTGTCCTTGCTCTTTTTTCCTATTTTTGTCTTCCGCTCTTTACAGTTTGTGTGATTTTACCTGCAATGCCTTTTTATATTATCTTGTTCCTCCCCGACCCCACCCCCAAGACACACTCACTCCACAGGGACATCCAACTCTGTGCAGCTTGAAGTGAACCATGGTGGGGCTGGACTTCTGGTTCTAGTGTTTCTTCTTATATCCCTTGGAGAAACAAGCAGACACAGCTGCCAACTTGGCTTCAACCCTTTGGACAACAGCAGCCTCTGCCTTCATCATTTCCTGTCCCTAAGTCAATGGGAGCAAGAGTATCTCATCATGAAGAAAGACCTGTCACTTTTCCTGTCTTGCTCTAGGAAGTGGGGGATTAAGGGGAAGTAAAAAAGTTGAGATTATCATGATGTTACTGCCAGGCTGGGACCTGAATGCTACTTTGAAGTGACAAGGTGGGATTCACATCAAGGAGACTCCTTAATTCTTCTTTGGCTCATGGTAGATGATAAGTGAATGAACATTTTTTAGCCTTCAAGAAGGAAGATATTTGCTTTAGAGTCATTTCTAATTGTTGAAGAACACCTTTAGAAGCTGGGAGCAAAATTTAGAGAGTGGAGCTCTATAAATGCCTTGGATGCCTTTTAGTTTAGTATTTAGTAGAGCTTAAATTTCTCTGGCATGTGCTCAGCTCCCCACTGACAGAGTTGAACAGATGGAGTTGAGGTGACATTTGCATCTCTGGTGGAGATTAGGTGTGGTGGGGATTAACTTTAGTTTCCTCTTTTTGGTGTCTGCCCTACCTTGGCAGGGCTTATTTAGATGTCAGATGTTAGCTTCTCCTTGGCTCCAGCTGCTGAGGTGCCACGGTAGCTTCAGCACGTACGCACAAACACCCTTGAGGCCATTTACTCCATGTTTGTGCAAATGGGTCTGGCCTTCTCCTGCCCACTCAGATCCACAGGCGCATGCATGATGCCAGCCAGAGTCATGCTGAGAAGTGGGGCTGGTCTGCCACGTGTTCAGAGTGAAGAAGGCCTCCTCGCCACATTCAGCTCTTGCCTTTCTCCTGTACCCTGGTCCTGTTACAGCTCTAGGCCCATTTGCTGTGACTGTGAAGTGTATTTCCGAGCAACTTAGTAGTGTGGGGAGAGGTGTTTGTTCTTCCTTATTTGTGGTTTCTGGTTAAGTAAGAGTTCAATAGAAGCCATGCTTTCCTGATACCTTTAATTGTCTTTAGGTATTATTGGGATTGTCTGATTATGTGCCTTCCCATCTCTACCCAACCCTGAGTTCAGGTTCAGATCTATGCTTGAAAAGACAAGCAAAGAGGGGCAGGAGAATAAATTTGGGGCATGGGGGTACTGAGCTCATCTTCACTGACAATCATGCCCTCTTCCTCCTCATCTTCCAGCTTGCTTTTGAGGGTTTAACGATGGTATGCATGAGAAATTCCTTGAGCATTTCTAATGTCTAAGGGCCAGTTTTTCCCTGGGCCATACCCTGTTAGGAGGAGAGGTAGTGATGTGCCAGGCAGTGGTTGTAGGGCTGACTCTGGTCCCTGACCTGCCTCTCTCAATTAGGAAATATGGGCTATTGGGGGATGAAGTGTGACTCACCTTGATATGTTTGTTTTTTAGGAGTGTGCCTTTGTTGAGGACCTGGGCCTTCTTCTTGTGGGTTATTATTATTAATTTACTTTCAGTGGTGCTGTGTGCTAGCGTCCCACCTTCCACCTGAATTCTCAGAAACACCCACACAAAAAGGCTGGTCTTAGTTTGTACTTACACTTGAGAGCTCATAATCCTGCAAGGCTATTGGGTCAGATCCTGATTACTATCATATCTATTATCCTCTACCTACTTTGCCCTGTCAAAATGAAATACTTTTTAGAAGTCCTAAGTCTCTGAAACTTGCTTATTCACCTCGTATAGTTTAACTCAATACTTTCCAACATTTTTCATGGCAGAGTTTACATAGAACGTGAGACCATGTGGATTAGAAGGCTCATTTCTAGGCAATAGGCCAGGGATTGGGCGTAGGTTCTGGCTTCCAGAAACTTTGGCCCTCCCTTACACTCATCTGGCTGTTCCTAGGATGGAGGGAATTTGTATTTTCCTCTGACACTACTGAATCCACCAGGAGCACACCAGTGTGGTGCATCAAAGATGTGAAGCTCTGACCTAACACTCACTACAGACCACGATCTCAGGTGCAGCCAAGAGTTCCAAGCTATAAATATCTTTCAAGATATTTCCAGAGGGTGAACACACTTGTCAAGAGTGGTGTGAGTTAGGGAGAATAAAGTTCCTGAGGTTTGGCCTTTGCTCAGTGCAGTCTGCCACCATCTATCCTTCTGATGATACCAACACTACATGTCCCCTGTCTCCTCCAGGTCAGCACGCCTTGGGTCTTTGGCTCTATGGCCCACATTCTGATGCTTAGCATGCTTCTTCCTACTCACCATATTCCTATTTCACGACTTCCATGTGTCCCTTACCTCCCAGGAGCTAACAATGGGACAAGTCCCAATTTTGCTAGATCTTCTGCACAGCTGAAAACAATGCTTCTTATGATATAGTTGGAAGCATCACAGGGTGCTCTGCTGATGCCTTCTATTCATATCATTGTGACCCACACCTTGACCACTAGCCTGAGTGCAGTGCAGATATTGCAAGAGTACTTTAGTCCTCTTTTAAATATTTGGACTGTGTGGTACCAGGTATTGCTTCTTATACTTAAACAGGGTTATGAGCATGCTCATTGATACATCGATTCCTTTATCAACTTGTTTAACAACCCATTCCATAAATGTTGTCCAATGGGTGTATAAAGATAAAAGATATGGTTCTTGCTTTCCAGAAGCTCACAGTATTGTGAGGGAGACCCAAGGTATATAATCATGGTTTGCATGAAAAATTCCATATGAGTATCTTATGAACACAGTAAAGGGGGCCCTCCCACTTGGAGAGTGGGTCAGGGAGATTCCTTGGCTAAGATGAGATGACTGATGAGTTTTTTTTCACTTCTTTGTTACTTTTTTTTTCCCCTTGAACTGAGTCATGTAGGATACATGTTAATCAGGTGATGGCAGGGAGGGTTCTAGGTAGCAGGGAAATTATATAGAGCTAGGAGGCAAATGTTAGCAAGCTTGGCATATTTGGGGTACTTAAAGTGCCTCCATTTTGTCTGGCCATAGTAGTGTCCTAATGGACAGCAGCAAATGTGATAAGGATCCCTCTAAAACATTTCTGGAGGAGGAAGGGGAGACTCCCATGTTAACCTGCAATAATCAGATCATACTTTTGAAATGAGTGTCTGTGGGATTCAAAACAATATATAATAAGAGCCTTGGGATGTTTTATCTGGATGACAGAGAGATTTAGATAGCAGTCTGGGCCTGACTGGACTTGTTATGTATGGCTTCTGCGAGCGCTGGCAGCACAACTGGGTAAGGGAAATTGCAACTTGAATCTTGGTTCTTTCACTCATGAGGCAATGTGATCTCGGGCAAGTTACATCTCTTCTCCAAACCAGTGTCCCATTTATAAAGATGGTTCTCGCCTACCTCACCAGGGTTGATGTTAGAATTAAATCACATAATTTATTCAAATATGAAAGAACTTAACTTAAAATACCCAAGAAATGTTAGTTTTTCTGTATTTTTCTCTCTCCATTTTTTTCTTCTTGTTTCCCATCCCACCTTCCCTTTTTCATGAATTAACTTTTTATTAAGTGATCTATGTCAAGCATCCTGCAAGGATTTGTGTTATCCATTATGGTAACCACTAGCCACATGTGACTTGATGTGTGGCTAGTCCCAACTGAGATGTGCTATGAGTGTAAAATACAGAAGACAAAGACTTAGTACAAAAAAAAAAAAAAAAGGAATGTGAATTATCTCATCAATTTTTTTCAATAGATCACACATTAAATGATAACATTTTTGATATATTTGGTTAAATAAAATCAAATATATTCTTAAAATTAATATCACCTGTTTCTTTTTTGTCTTATTGTTTAAAAAATGTGACTGCTGGAAATTTAAAATTGCATTTGTGGCTTGCATTTTATCTCTAGGGGATACCACTGAGCTGGATGTTGGGGACTCAATGGTGAAAAGAAATACTGATTTTGTGGCGCTTGTAGTGTAGTGGAGAAAAGTGGAAAACTACCACCAAGAACAAAAGCAACAAAAGGAAATACAAAAATAAAATTTAAAACAAGTATAAAATTCTGCATTGTAATAAGTTCTGTGAAGAAAAGTTTCTGTGGGGAGTAAAACTGGAGGACCTAATTGAGATGAACTCGTCATGGAGGCCTCTTTGAGGAAGACATGTTTTGCTGGCCTTCAGGAAGTAGTTTAGTGTAGTTTCCAGGCAGAAGTGGGAATAGAGTTCCAAGCAGGGGAAAGAGACTGCCAGTCAATATTTATGAGGTCTACCCAATGCCTGGCCTCTGGTAGCCATCAGGGTTGAGCTGTGGGGCTGCCAGGCACAGGAAGATTCCTTGGGTCCTCAGAGCTTGTGGCATGGTGAGGAGAGAGAAGAGGCAGGTTCCCGAGAGTGTGCAGGGTTGAAGCCACTGTTGGCTCTGGTAGTGTCTTTCTTTTCTGGCTGCCTCAGACCATCACAGACCACAACCTTGGCTCTGCAGCTCTCCTGTAGCCCTTCCTTCACCATGGGTAACTCTCACATGTGTCCTTTTTGCCCCCTGTTCTCATTGCCCTGTTCTGACTCAGACTCGTCATCTCAGAGACGAGTGCCAGCAACAGCCTCTTAACCAGCTTCCTTGCCTCCAGCCTCTTGCTCCCTTTAATATCTTCTGTGTTGGCTGGCAAATGAATCTTCCTGAAATATCATTTACACCACCTAATTGCTTTTCTTCAAGGCTTTTACTAGCTTCCTGATACTGGCAGAGGGGCAGTAGTACCAGTGCTCTGCCCTTCCCTCACTTTGCACACTTAACCTTTTCCTGCCATGGATAATGACAGTTCTCAGGGCAGTGCAGCTTATAACAGGGAGGCCCATCTCTTCAGCTGACACTGAGCAGCCTTTGAAGCCTCACCTCTAGCTTCCTGTATTTCCACTTCTGCTCTACATAGCCCTCTGGGCCAGGCATGCTGGAGCCCTAATTGTCCTCGCAGCACTCAGTTGCTCTGCATCTTAGGGAGGAGCAAGAACATAGTAGTAAGAGCCTGTGTTCTAGAGTCAGTCACACCAGGGTCCAGTCTGAGTTCTGCCATTTAACTACTGTGAGAATCCTTACTTAATCTTTTTTAAGCCTTAGTTTCTTCCTCTGTTAATACCAGGAGGCTCATAGTAATTTGTATCTCTTGGAGAGACAAGGGTGGATAAGATAAGACACTGTAGGTAGGGCATTCTGCAGGTCTGTTGTCTACTTGATTTAAAGCCCTTAATCCATGCATTAAGGGAATGATAAGCCATTTACGTGCTGATTAACAGTGCTGTGTCCACTCTGAACTTGCTTTCTTTTTGCATCCCTAATGCCAGTTAGCAGCCTCCTCAAAGCGGGTGATTGGCTGTGCGCTAACGTCTGTGTAGCTACGGCGCCGGCGGGACACTGAATAGTGGGGTCAAGGAGCTAGATGGGACCTCAAGAGTCCAACCCATGTAGGACCCTGAGGCTACTCGCTGTGTTCAAGTAGATTTTAAGGAGTTACTCAAAAAATACCATCAGCCCTCCTGGGGCTTACTGTTTTTCTTTCACAGCAGCCTCTAGTTGGCTTTCCTTCCCCAAAGTCCTGTTTTTGCTGGTGTATCACTCGCTTGTAGCCACTTTTAATTAGATGTCTTTTTTGACATCTGTCAGTGAGCAACAGTGAAAAAAGGGCTTGAAGCTGGGAATATTAGAGACTGGTGGTTTAGTGACACCTCAGCTGCGAACCTTCAGGCCAGCCTCTCTTTTTCCTGATCATATTTTATAAGGTCCTTCATGGAATTAGCCTGATCATGGACTTGGAATTATTATAAGTTTCACACAAATTTAAGGTGCTATTATTGGCCAGTCTTGCCTCACACATTTTATTATTTCTGGACTTGGTATAAGACTTATTGTTAAAATGAGGCAAAGTGAAGTCTCACAGGAAACATTTAGACAATATTGCAGGTAGACTTAAGGGAAACTAACCATTAAGAATTCTTCTCGTTTTATTTTATTTTCCCCACTTTTTAAAAAGATTTTATTTATTTGAGAGAGAAAGAAAAAAAGCACAGAGGGAGAAGGATAGGGACAAACAGACTCCCCACTGAGCGCAGAGCCTGATGCAAGGCTCTGAGCCGAAGGCAGACGCTTGCTTAACTGCTTAACCGACTGAGCCACCCAAGTGCCCCAGATTTCTTCTAATTTTAAATAAAAACAACAACAACAACAACAACAACAACAACAATCACCAAAACAGTTCTGACTTTAAGAAAAATATTAGTTTTACATTACAACAGGATAGGTCACAATTCAAACAAATTGGGTTACAAAGAACACATTGTGCTTCAGAGTCCCCTAAGTAATTAAGGAGTCTTTTTAAAAATAGGAAGCTTTAATTGGAAGGAAATCTTTGGTTCAACATTGACTTTTATATTTACAGTCAAAGACAGAAATGAGTAAGGATGGCTCCAATAATATTTCTCAATTTTTTTAGACCAAGCCATAAAAATCTCATATCATCTATTAGTATTTGAAAATAAAGTATTTAAAATACATAAATATAATTTATGGTATCTATGATTTTGGGAGTATCATCCACATCAGGAATCACTGAACAAGAGACTTCATCTTTCTTTGCATTTATTTCTTTGGAAAATGCAGTATGCAGTAGTTTGTTGTCAAGAATAGACTATAATACCTGGTCTAGATCTAGTGCAGTGTAAATATTTGTGAAGTGAGAATAAAGGAAAGTTAATAAAAGTAAGTTTTTAACCAATTCCTTTATGGACACCAAAATGTCTACAAATTACCCCATCTAAATTATTGTGGTATGTGCTTATAGGAAAAGAGAAAAATACCAACAGGAATTCAGAAGATATCTTGTATTTGTTAAATCCATTGAAGAGAATAACAAGGTTAATATAGTGCCTATCATACTTGACCACCTATATGACCACTCCTTCCAACTTTGAGCCCCAAGATTCTTATGCTAGTTGTTCAGAACTGATTTTCAGAAGAACCAGCAAAGAACCAATGATTCGGTGGCCCTGATGCTAGGAATCATGAAGAGGTTGGAAGAAACATTGAAAATTATCGTTGACCAATGCTTCTAAGCTTGTCAAAATGAAATTGACCTAATTTTAACATCAGAGGACTTTTAGGATCCCTTCCTACCCCATCCAACAATTTGATTATGGCTGTACTTTTACTATCTATTGATTGAGGAAAAAAAGACATATTCATACCACCTCAGGTGGCCTCTTACAATGGAATATTGGCCCAGGGGTCCTCAGCTTACCTGATGAGACCACTGTTTCAGACCAAATTTCTCATTGCATTAATGAGACACAGGGGCAATTTTGGTTAAGAGATTCTCAGGATATTATTCAGGAGAGTATGGATTTTTATTTTTTAAGATTTTATTTATTTATTTGTCAGAGAGAGATAGAAAGAGAGAGAGAGGGCACAAGCAGGGGGAGTGGCAGGCAGAGGGAGAAGCAGGCTACCCACTGAGCAGGGAGCCTGATAAAGGACTCAAGCCCAGAACCCTGGGATCATGATCCATGCTGAAAGCAGATGCTTAACTGACTGAGCCATGCAGGTGTCCCAGCATAGGATGTTTAAATACAGATTTGGACATATTCAAAAGTTACAGCCTGTGACCTTGTAGTACAATGGTAGTACATCTGACTCTAGAAGTCACAGCCAAATCAATTTGAGATTTCTTAATCAGGGAAACGTGGCAGTCTCTTCTAATGGATTTCACACTTGGGGAAACAAATAGTCTTGGGTTCTTTCCTGTTATTTTCATGGGGCACTTCAGTGTCAATTTCTTTCCCAGCTTCATGGGTATTGCCTGAGAAACCTCTACCCTGAGCTGTTGCAATGTTCTTTACCCAGTGGAAATCCTTTCATGGGTTGCCAGATAAAACACAGGGCGTCCAGTGAAATTTGAATGTCAATTAACACATGAAATATATGGGACATATTTATGTCAAAAATATTATTTGCTGCTTATCTGGGATTCCAATGTCACTTGGTATCCTGTACTTTCGTTGTTGCTGCTGAATATGGCATATCTACCTCCACATGTCCAAAGTACCAAATGTTGAAGGGCAGGAACTGAAAATGTGGGTGATGTTCCTGCACAGCTGTCAGCATTGTTAACAATTACTGATATGTTTCCTGAGGACCTTTCAGATCTCTGTCAAAGGCTATGACGCATGTGTGTACTTTTCCCAGAAGCCTTGCTGTTCTTCATGGTCATCTGTCCTTAGTCAACTGTGGTCAACTGTGATGCTGGCAGCCCAGGCAGCGTTGACTCATTCCTCTCTATTCTCTTCATTCATTCTCATTTACCTTGAGGTTTTGTCATGAACTTGGGCCCTGCCCCTCTGTAAGGTGAGGTCAAAAGCAACAGTGGATATTTCTTTGGGTTAAAGTAATGACTTTAAACATCAAATCAGGGAGCAGGAGAAGGAGCAGGAGGGAAGGAGACTTCAAATCCCTCTGACCCCTCCTGTTGTTCCTGTACAGGAGTCAGAGCATTTTCCATGGAGCATAGCGAGCTATCAAACGCTCCACTTTTTTTTTTTTTGTCTGAATGTGAATTTAGAGGAGGCTAGAGTTTAGACGCCTATGTGGAATTTAAGAAACAAGGCAGAAGATCATAGGGGAAGGGAGGAAAAAATGAAATAAGATGAAATCAGAGAGGGAGACAAACCATAAGGGACTCTTAATCTTAGGAAACAAACTGAGGGTTGCTGGAGGGGAAGGTGGTGTGGGTGTTGAGGCAATGGGATGAGGGACATTGGTGAACGTAGGTGTTATAATGAACACAGTGTGTTATATAAGACTGATGAATCACTGACCTCTACCTCTGAAACCAATAATAACATTATATGTTACTTAAAAAAAAGAAATGTATTAAATTTTTTATCATTTTATCCTATTACCAAATGTGTTGGCAAATTGAATTTTTAGAAATGTGAAAAACATTCTAATGAAATTTTCAAATTAAAATATCCATTTTGCTGAAAAAAAGAAGAAATGCTTATTTCTGTCACTCTTTTTTCTTAGTTTCTGTCTCCTGTACATTAGATTCAAACTAAAACCTGGCATTGGACCAATTGTTTTCACATACTGAATTTGTAAAATGGAATATCCTGGGGTTTGTGTTCACTCCAATTATAGAATCAATTATTGTATTCCAAAACCATGCAGACTACAATGACAAAGTAAAAAAAAACCAGCCCATTTGAGTGAATATTCACATCAAAATTCTGCCACGTCACGGCAGACCTGTGTAAAAGAATGTCTTTCTTTCCTAAGTCAGAGAGTTTTTCCTTTAAAGAGGTTGGAAAGAGGGGTGCCTGGGTGGCTTAGTCAGTTAAATGTCTGCCTTGGGTCTGCTCTGGTCTTGATCCCAGGGTCCTGGGATGGAGCCATCATCGCATTGGGCTCAGTGGGGAGCCTGCTTCTCCCTCTCCAACTCCCCCTGCTTGTGCATGCTCTCCCTCTCTCTCTCTCTCTCTGTCAAATAAATAAATAAATTCTTTAAACAAAAAAAAGAGGTTGGAAAGAAAGCACTTCAAATTAGGCTACTTGTTGCACGGGGTTTTGTTTTCTGCCCAGGAACTGGGGTTTTGAAGTTTCATTTTACGAAATTCTCTGATGGAGAATGCCAAAGCCCACTGCCCCACCATCACCTCAAAGTGAGACCTCAAATGTTTGGTTGTGAAGGAGGAAAATTTAGAAGCAGAGCTTATGCAGCAATTAAAAATGGAGCACTTAGTGGTAGGCTCTAACAATGAGAAGAAAATATGAACTAGAAAGGAGTAGTGTGAGTTGGCTTAAGAGTAGGCATTGCTTACATTCTTTCATCCAACATTGTTGAGGGTAAGTTTGGTGCTTGGATGAGGAAGGAGCTCTTGGTTAGAGAGAAGAGACTGAGAGTAGAAGTGTGAGAAAGTGCTGTGGTAAAGGGATGTGCCAGTGAGGAGAGGGTGCAATGTAAGCGAGACTAGAAGTTCAAGATCAAGAGGAGTCACCTCCGAGGCCAGGCCCTCCCAGCTCTAATTTCTCTCTTGTGAGTATTAGAGTCATAGCCTTGGATTTCTCAGGATAGCCTTGATTTCTAATACGTTGTTCTGTTGTCAGACCCAGTGACAAAAATCTGGATCTCTGTCCAACTCTTGCATTTGTTTTCATCCTTCCCAAGTTTTCAAATGGAAAATTTTAAGAACATCCAAAAGTAGAGAGAAGAGTATAATGTACCTGTTAGCCAGTTTCAACAATTACTTAGGGCCAATTTTCTTTGATCTATTTCCTCATCCACGTTTTCTTCCCCCAGATCATTTTTGCGTGAGAATTCTCCAGACAAATAGAACCAAACAGTTGTATGTGTATGTGTATATAACTATACAGGGAGGGGACGGAGAGAGAGAGGGAGAGATTGAGAGGAGGAGGTTGAAGGAACTGACTCTTGCAATTACTGTGCCCACTGGTCTATAATCTGTAAGGCAAGCCAGCAGGTCGGAGACCCAGGGAGGAGTTGATGTTACAGTTTTTATTGGGAAAGCAATCTGGAGGCAGAGTTACTTCTTTTCTTTTAGGGCCTTCATATGATTCAATGAGCTCTCCTCGACTCCCCCCACCAGTGTAGAGGGTAACTACTTTTCTCAAATGTTTATGATTTAAATATTGAATGTTGATTGGGTCTAAAAAATACCTTCACAGCAACATCTAGTTGATGTTTGACCAGAAACTGGGTACCATGGACTTAGCTAGTTTGACATAAAATCTACCATCATGATTTTGAAACGAATCTAGGTCATATTATTTGGTCCATAATATTTCAGTATATTTGTCTAAAAAATAAAGATTCTTTAAAAAAAAAACTTAGACACAATGCTATTATGACCCCTATAAATTTTAAAATCCTGAATTATTATTGTTTGAATTAGGATCCAAATAAAGTCTATACATTGCAATTGTAGATACTACTCAGAGTTCTCTATTGGTATACAGGTTCTCGCTTTATCTCTGTTTTTCTTAAATTTATCTTTTAAAGAAACAAGTTTGTCCTGTAGAATTTTGCATCATCTGGATTTTACTTGTTGTATTCCCATGATGTCATTTAACAATGCTCTTGTGCCTCTGAATTTCCTGTCGGTTGGTAATTATATAGAGAGGTTGAATCACACCCAAATTGAATTTTTTCTTTTCTTTTTGCAAGAATACTTTAGGCACATATTGTTATTGGCTGAATTTATTAATTCACTAGGGTTTGTGAAATTCTAAATTCTATCATTTCTTCAGCATTTACTTGCTGAAATATTTATATAAAGGGGAATTTCCCCTCATTAACTACTGAGGTATAATTCTTCCTAATTCTTTATCCCAGCATTTCCCAAATTGAAGTTGCTAATTCCTAGACATCTGCTGACATGTTCTTCTGAGCAGGGAAAGAAGTCTGTAAACTTTGTATTATAATAATCTAACTCTGCACTTTAATCTCAATGAAAGCTCAGAAATACAAGCTTCCTTGAATATTGTTCAATGGAGCCTTGCAAGGTCTGGTAAGTGGAGACTCTTAGGCAAAGCATACACATTACCAAAACAACTCTGGAAAGATAAAAAGCAGAACTCAAACCATCTGCAGCCATCTTCTCCGACTTTACTGATTTTACAGTGCCAATGAATTGCCTGGGGATTTTGTTAAAATGCAGATTCTGACTCAGCAGGTCAGGGGTGGGGCTGGAGAAGCTCCAGTTCTAACCCTCCCAGTCATTGCTGCTAATCTTTACCCTGTACATTAATGATTTTGTTTCTATGTTACAGTTATTTTACTTGATTTTTCCATGGGCAATGCATATGAAGTTCTGAGTACAGTATCTGAGATAGAGTCAGCATTAAGTAAATGATAGCTTTTGAGGCATGAAGGGCAGAAATGATGGGAAATGGGACAGGGATTAGCGGTAGACAGGCTTGAGTCAAGATTCCAGTTCTTCTGTTTACAAGACCTTTGACTTGGGCAGGTTAGTTAGCTTTTCAAGTTTCTGTCCTATTGAATATGAAGTGGGGAGGAAAATGCTACCTCATGGAATTGAGAGGCCATGTGGATGCTCTAAATGGTTATTTTTCTTCCTTTGTCCCTTTTGGACAGAGACACTGGGTTGAGTCTTGGGTCGGGTCAAGACTCTGTTGTAAGTCGCGTTACAATTCTTGTGAAATGCACCTCTTTATTATTATCTCTAACATGGGGATAGTAATTACAGGGGTGAAATTAATTGGTGTGTGTCAGTTGTGTTGGCACATAATTGGAATCCAGTCACTGTGAGCCTTTCTCTCCCCTCCCTTCACTTCATGTTGCAGTTGGTGAGGCTGACTAACCTAGGACAGTCGGCATAAGAGAAAGTCACAGTGCTTTCAACTCTGGCTAACTAAAATCATCTGGAGAGCTTAGAAAAGGAAAAAAAGAAGGAAAGCAAGCAAGAGAAAGAGAGAAAGAAAGAGAAAGAGAGAAAGAAAAAAGAAAGAGAAAAAGAGAGAAAGAAGAAAAGAAAGAAAGAAAGAAAGAGAAAGAAAGAAAGAAAGAAAGAAAGAAAGAAAGGAAGGAAGGAAGGAAGGAAGGAAGGAAGGAAGGAAGGAAGGAAGGAAGGAAGAAAGGAAGAAAGAAAGGTTGATTTTCAGGCCTCACTCCTAGAGATTCTGATTAAATTGGTCTGGGTGGAAACTAGACAGCGTTTTTTTGGCTCCCAGATTTTTTGCAGTGTTAGCCCCACAGAGAACCACTGCTCTAGCAGACAGTGAAACCTTGATCACTATCACACAGCTCTCAGCATTTCTCTTATTTTTCATGGCCCATCACACCTCTTCCACCCGCGCACCAGCCTTTCTGGTTGCTTCTTCTTATTCAGTTGTCTAATTTGCATGCATTCCTGCAACTCTGCTCCCACTGCTGCCCCTCCCTTGGCACACTGGGGTTAGCACGTATGTCCGGAGCCCATTACAATCAGGTAGGGCAGGGGAGATGGTGCCTGCAGTGCCTTGCAATCCCACACTCTTCACATCCTAGACACACACAGAAATCACCGGGTGCCAGCCTGAGGAGTTCCCAGATGGCCCTCTGGAGAGCTTTGAGATATTTATGCAGTGCTTACTATGTGGCTTTACTAGTATAATATTAATTTATCTTCAGCTTTACAAGGTGGCTCTATTAATAGCATCATACCCATTTTATATTAATAGGCAAAGTTAAATAATATGCTTCAAGTCAAACACACACTGTGGATCAGGCCTTTGGACGAAAGCAGTCTGATTCTAGAATCTGGGTTCTTAATCCCTTAGGGGAAATTTTATTTTTACTTATTTATTTTTTAAAGATGTATTTATTTATTTTAGAGGTGGGGGAAGGGCAGAGGGAGAGGGAGAGAGAAACCCATGCAGATAATGTATGGAGCTTCATGACCCCAAGATCAAATGAAACCAGGAGTCCCACCCTCAACTGACTGTGCCTGCCAGGTGCTCTGCCTTATGTGGAATTTTAAGATGCTGGTGCCTGGGTTTACCCAGACTAATTGAAGCAGAATCTCTAGGAGCTGCAGCCTAGGCGCTGGTTGTTTTTTCAAGGGATTCTATGTACAGCCAGGATCAGAAGTAGACAACACTACATTCTTGAGTCTCCCTCATGATGTGGAACCTGAGAGTCTGTTGAAGGCTCGTTCTATTCCTGTTCTCTTCTTCCCCACTGTCAGTGATTTTTTTTTTTTTAAGATTTATTTTTATGGTTGTCAGAGGCCCTTCTTGTGACTGGCATTCCTAAGGGGGTGTGGTAAGCTTTGGCCACCCAAAGATGTCCATGCCCTAATCTCCAGAAACCTGGAAGATGTTACCTTATGTGTGTCAGGGTAGCAGAAGTTGACCTCTACCCATGTTAGGTTTTTAGCGGGACTCTTTTTTTTTTTTTTTAAAGATTATTTATTTATTTATTTGACAGAGATCACAAGTAGCAGAGAGGCAGGCAGAGAGAGGAGGAAGCAGGCTCCCCGCTGAGCAGAGAGCCTGATGTGGGGCTCCATCCTAAGACCCTGGGATCATGACCTGAGCCGAAGGCAGAGGCTTTAACCCACTGAGCCACTCAGGTGCCTCTTTTAGCAGGACTCTTTAACAGAAAGATAAACAAAAAGAGAAGAAAGTTTTTTAACATGTGCAGTGCACATCACTTGGGAGAAACCTTAACCAAAAGCAACTCCAAGCATCAGCTTAGAATTCTGGCTTCTAAAACATTTTTAGCAAAGAGCAAGAAATTTGTAGAGAAAGGACAGGACAAAGTCAAGCAGTTTTAAGCTTCCAAGGACAACAAACTTTAGGAAGATAAACATATGGAAGGGCACTATTGGAGTAAGGTTGGTTTGCCGATTTTCTGGTGCCATCTCTGGTAAAGGGGAACTTATATCCTGTGTTTAGTCAGTAAAAGGGAGGTTAAAGAGAACTTTTCCTGCATTCCTCATTGCCTTCAGCTCAAAATAATTTTTATGTCAAAGAGATGTATTTTGAGGTGACATATTCTGGTTTCTTTCCCATGGCAGAAGACACTTGCAAGATTTGATTAAGTTAAAGATTTGGGGATGAGGTGACAACTATGAATTATCCAGACCGGCCCTGTGTAATCACAAAGGTCCTTATAAGAGTGAGTCAGGGGAATACGAATAGGAAGGATGAGTGGACGGAAGAATGGGGTCAGCGTCAGCAAGAGAGAATGAGATCTGAGGAAGACCCATTTCAGACTTCTGACCTCCAGACCTCTATGATGTTAAATTTGATTGTAACTTGCGTTGTTAAAGCACCAACAGGAAATGAAAACAGGGGTATTTGGTGTTGCAGAGAGAAAATCGCCAACCTGCATCCCAGAGAGCTGGTTTTTTTTTCTGTCTTCTACCACTTACTGGCTGTAGACATTCCATCAAGCTGTCAAATATCTAACGCCTTTTCTGTGAAGTGGAACCAGTAAAAATGCATGTGTTTGTCGGCAGGACTGGGCCAATGGCCTCATGCCCTTCACCTGCATTCCCTGCTGTAGCTCAGCCCAGCCTAGCTCAGAACTTCATAAGTGGAACCCCGTCCCCATCATCCCACACTAAACCTGAGTGCTCTCTCATGACTCTGCGTTATTTTATCAGTAGCTGAAATGATCTTGTTTCTTTCTTTGCTTGTCAGAGGCTCTTGCCAAAATCAGGAGTCATTATTTCTAAGATTGAGCCTATTTTTTTAATTAAAAAATTAAAATAAACAGTGAGACATAAATTTCCTGACACCAAGAGGCAGAAAGACCACAGAATGATTTTGCTGACATTTCCTCCCCTACGCCAACTAAAACTGTACAATGTTCAGATATCACCATACTGGTTTCAACTTGTGTTTATTTTATTCATTTATTTTCCCATAAACTGGATTTGAACATAACTTCTCCTCCCTTGCCACCACTTCCATTATTTGAGGATGGACACATGACCACAATAACCATCTTTTTCAAGATGGGAAGTTGTTCTATATAGACCTTTATTTGTTTCTACCTGATCCACATATAATTGGCAGTGATGACATCCAGTGCTACGTTCTTGACCTCATGTATGTCATATTCAATGCCAGGCTCCTCTTTCTCCTTAATAATAATATTAAACAGCAAGCTTGAAAGATTTTTGTCAAAAAGGTCATGGAATCTTACAAACACTATTTTTCCAAATGATGGTTTTATTATTAGTTACAATAATGCATACTTTATCTTTCTGAGAAAGGTGTACATAATCTTGATTGGACTTATTTTGATACAATAGTTAACAGTTAAATCTGTTATATTTCTCTTTTTCCTAAACGAAAAGAAAAAAAAAATCCTTTTTATGTTTACAGGGATTTGACCTAGGGTCATCTAAACCAGTATTTCTTAATTAGGGAAGGGATATGATTTTGCCCCTCAGAGGACCTTTATCAATACTTGCAGATATTTTTGACTCACAACTGGGGGAAAAGTACTGCCAGGATCTCATGGGCAGAGGCCAGGAATGTTGCTAAATAAACATCCTACACAGCACAAGATGGCTCCCCACACAAAGAATTATCTGGCCTGGAATGTCAATTAGTGCTGCTGTTAAGAAATACTGCCCTAGCCAGTGTTTATCAAACTTTAATGTGCATGTACATGAATCACCTGGGGATCTGATTAACATGAGGGTTCTGATTCCATCACATGTCCCCAGTGAGCTGCACACTGTAGTTGTTTAATAAATAGTTGTTGAAAGCATGAATGGAAAGATGGAGAACCAAGGGAATGGATGGATAAGGAGGCAGCCAAGAGCACTAGTGATCATTCCTATACATATGTCTGAGCATCCTTAGAGACACTTATTCCAAATTCTTTTCCACAAAGCCAGCAGTTGACCAAACGTCCAGGGCATGACAGATTTCCTCAAATTAAAAACAACTCTTTTTCTCTGAGTCTTATACTGTCCCTTTTGACACAGGGTGAAGGTTAGTTATTTGTGTGGTTGCCAAGGCTGAATGTGTGTTGGATACAGTGGAAAAAAACTGGAGGCTGCCGCCCTGGCCCTACACCTGAACCTGCCCCAAGGGAAGAGGATCCAGATCAAATTATATTTATGTGTGTGCTGACAGCAGGGAGGAAAAGAGGAAGTGGATAACTAAAATAGATTTTTAGAGGAAAACCAGGTTAGAATGAACTTCACACAATTGCCTGGTGAAGGATGGACATCTGTCGGGGGGAGCTTGTGGATGCTGTATGGAGAATGGGATGATTGTGTAGTTTATAAGCCTGTGAACATCAGGAACTCAGAACTTTATTAGCTCCAGTTGGCAAATCATTTCCTTTTTATATGTTCTTGGCTCACTGGTTTCCTTTTGATTACCTTCTGTCTGCCACCCCTCCACACACAGAAATCCAAACCAAACAAAATTTGGAATCTGATCCTGGATCAGGAACCAAGATGGTTCCTATGCCCTGGAAGTCAATTTGCTTAGAATCCAGACAGGTCTCTGCTGCCCTTCTGAGAACCGGTTGTGATAGGCAGAAGTGGGGAAAGGAAGGGAAGAGCAGGATGCCCAAAGGTGGGTAAAGAAGTGAGGCAGCCAAGGTCATGAGAATTGGGCTACAAGGTGTTCTCTGTAGAGAGGCCAAGGATTCAACCAGATGGCCTTATCAGTAGAGCCCTTGACAACAGCCAGCTACCCTGGTAGAAAATGTGATGCAAAGGAATATGTCAACATTGTTGATTCAGGTGTGGTTATTGCATTTTGTCTGTGTATGCTTAATACTGAGTCTGGGCCATTGGGTGCCTGGGCCTCTGCCTTGAACCACAGTGACATAGCTTTCTTTTGTGGATGGGAGGTGGGGTAGCTGAATACTGGGGTGGGAGTCATGTCTTTGCTGAAACAGTCAGCAAGATTGGTGAGTGTTCTGCATCCTCCTCCAGACTCCAAGAGATTCAAGTTTATTATGAAGCAGGCTTAATGGAGACTGAGATTTGTATTTCACCAGAGTGGGTTAGTGAAGGAGTTGGAGGAATCACCTTTTCTGGACATCTTTACATATTTATATATATGTATTTTTCAAAGATTTTATTTATTTATTTGACAGAGAGAGATCACAAGTAGGCAGAGAGGCAGGCAGAGAGAGGAGGAAGCAGGCTCCCCACTGAGCAGAGAGCCTGATGCAGGGCTGCATTCCAGGCCCCTGAGACCATGAACTGGGCCCAAGGCAGAGGCTCAACTCACTGAGCCACCCAGGTACCCCACATCTTTACATCTTTGAATAAAACTTTTAAACTGTTTAAAAGTTTTAAGTTCTGATACTCAAAACATGTAAAAGTTTAAACGCTCTGATGCTCAAAACATTCAGTTGCTTCTTACTGCCCATAGAATAAAGGTTACATTTTTTACCTGGCATTTAAAGTCCCCTATTATCTGGCTCTAAACCACCTTCTCAGGTCTTTTTGTTGTTGTTGTTGTCATTGTATTTTTAAGAAAAAAATTTAAATATGGAAAATAGGGGAACATCCTCAACTTGATACAGAATAGCTACACAAAACTTACAGTTAACATCATGCTTAATGGTGAGACCTTGGGTAGGATGGTCAGTTTTTAAGTGCAGTGTCAAGTACACAATTCTTGAAAGAAAGTATGTGTTAGATCACATGAAAATTAAAAATTTCCACTTGTGAAAAACACTTTTTTTAAAAATGGAAGAAAATATGTGTAAGTTAGATCACACGAAAATGCAAATTTCCACTCTGTGAAAGGCACAGATTTATTTATTTTAGAGAAAGAGAGAAAGATAGAGAAGCACAAGCATGAGAGACAGAGGTAGAAGGAGAGACAAACTCAAGCGTACTCTGTTCTGACCATAGCCCAGTGTGCGGGTGGATCTCATGACACTGAGACCAAGACCTGAGCTGAGATCAAGAGTCCAGTGCTTAACTGACTAAGCCACCAAGCCACCCCTGAAAGGCCCTTTAAAAAAAAGGAAAAGACAAGTCACAGACTGGGAGAAAATATTTTCAAACCATACATCTGGTGAAGAACTAACATCTGAAGTATACAAAGAACTCTTAAAAGTCAACAATGAATAAATAACTCAATTAAAAAGTGAGGAAAAGGGGCACCTGGGTGGCTCAGTGGGTTGAGCCTCTGGTTTCAGCTCAGGTCATGATCCCAGGGTTCTGGGGTTGAGCCCTGCATTGGGCTCTCTGCTCACCCTGGGAGCCTGCTTCCTCCCCACACCGCCTGCCTCTCTCACTTGTGATCTCTATCTGTCAAATAAACAAATAAAATCTTTAAAAAAAAAGTGAGAAAAGATCTGAACAGTTTACTTACCAAGTAAGATATCCAGATGACACATTATCATATGAAAAGCTCCTCAATACCATATATCATTAGGGAACTGCAAATTAAAACAACAATAACATTACATACTACATAGCTATTAGAATGGTCAAAATCAGAACACTGACAATAACAAATGCTAGAGACAATATGAAAAAAAAAAAAAGAACTCTCATTCATTGCTGGTAGGATGCAAAATGGTGCAGACACTTTAGAAGACAATTTTGCAGGGGCACCTTGGTGACTCAGTTGGTTAAGCATCTGACTTGATTTTGGCTCAGGTCATTATCTCAGGGTCATGGGATCAAGCCCTGCATAGAGCTCTGCACTGGTTGTGGAGCCTGTTTAGGATTCTCTCCCCCTCTAAATAAATAAATAAATAAATAAATAAAAATAAAAAGACAATTTGGCAGTTTCTTACAAAGTTAAACATAGTCTTACCATATAAGCTGAGATTATGTTCCTAGGTATTTACTCAAATGAATTGTGACAACTCAGTGTTTATCAGTTAACTTTATTACAAATATCTTCTATGTCTGCCATGTGTCGTTCAACTTTATTTATGGTACAATTGTTGTAGAGGCACTATAGACCCAGGGCTGAATATCAGTCCCAGTTCCATTACTTATCATCTCCATGACCTTAGACATTTTAGTTCATCTCTAACTTTGTCTCAGTTTCTTCCTCTGTAAAATTTAAGGGTGAATTTTGCTGCATGTAAATTATACTTCAATAAAACTCATTGAAAAGCAGACACAGAGTCTCCTTGTGCCCTTTTTTCTCCCCTGCAGCCTGGAACATGATTGTGATGGCTGGGGCTTTGACAGCTATCTTAGATTATGAGGATAAACCCCATATTGAAGGGGAGGGAGGATCAGGGAAACTGAAAGAGGCTTTTACACATGATAGAATTTCATTTCCATATCACATTAAAATCGTTACGAAAATGGAGTATTCACGGATAGAACTGTAGATCCACAAAGCTGTCAGCAAAAAATATTTAAATTTATTTTGTGTGACAACAGAAAAATCTTAAAACTTCAGATGTCAAAATAATAGCTAATATTTATTGGTTGCTTTTTGTTTACCAGTTTCCATTCAGGTACTTTGCATTATACTTGTTTAATCTGCACAAGAAACCTCTGAAATAAATACTTTTATCACTCTGATTTTACAGATGAAGAAATTTATTTAGAGATGTATCAGTTTGTTCATGCACTCACTAGTTGATGGGCATTTGGGCTATTTCTGGGTTTTTGGTTATTATGAATAAAGCTACTGTGAGCAGCCATTTAAATGTCTTTGTGTGGACATAATTTCATTTTCTCTTGGATAAATACCTAGGAGTGGAATTGCTGGGTCAAATGGTAAGTGCATGTTTAACTTTATAAAAAGTGTCAAACTGCTTTTGGATGGGCTGTACAACTTTGTGTTCCCACTTAGAGTGCATAAGAGGTCCAGATGGTTCACAGCCTTGCAAATATCATCAGTATTGTCAGTCTTTTTAAATTTAGCCATTCTGGTGGATGAGTATGGGTATTTGTAATTTTAATTAACGTTTTCTAATAGACTAATAATATTGAGCATCTTTTCCTACACTTCTTTGCCATTCGCATATAAAAATACTTTTTCTAAAAAAAGATTTTATTTATTTATTTGTCAGAGAGAAAGAGTAAGAGGAGCACAAGCAGGGGGAGTGGCAGGCAGAAGGAGAAACAGCACCACCATCCTCCCTCCCCCACTGAGCAAAGAGGTCAAGGCAGGACTCAATCCTAGGACCCTGGGATCCTGACCTGACCTAAAGAGAGATGCTTAACCACCCAGGCATCCCTAAAAACCTTACTTTTTGAAGAGGTCAAATTTATCAGTCCTTTCTTTCATTACTTTCCTTTTTTATATTTTGTTTAAAAAATTCTTTCTTATCCCAAGGTCATAGGGATATTTTCAAATATTTTCTACTAAAAATTTTGAAGTTTTATTTTCACATTTAGGTCTTTAATCCACCTGGAATATATTTTTGAATCTGGTGTGAGGTGGGGATATAGTTTGATTTTTATTCATTACTAGAGACTCAATTTTAAAAACACTAGTAATTTTTTTTTTTTTACTGATTGGTAATTTATATTGTTATTTTTGCCTTTTACCAACTTCCCATATATGTAGCAGTTCCAGATGCATTTTCTGTTGTGTTCAACTCCTATGGTAGAAGTGACTTCAATATCTCCTATAAGTTTCTGCCACCAAGAGTTTATTCATGCTGTTTCTTATGTCTAGAGTGCACTTCCCTTTCAGTTCCACCTTTCAAAATCCCAATCATTCTTCAAAGTCCAGCTCAAATGTCCCTTATAGTCTTATAGGATCCTGCAATATGCCTTTCTTACTCTTCTGAATCAAATGGAGGGGCTCAGCATACCTTACGTGGTTTATTCCTTTACCATAAATCTTGGCTCGTCTCCTTGGTATCATAGTCATATGTTTTTGCCTTCTCTGTTCTGCCAAACAGTAAACATGTATATGTTGTTATAAACAGAATAATGTCCTCATCCCACCACATTTGGATTCCTGGAACATGTGGCTATATTACTTTATGTGGCAAAAAAGGATTTTTCAGAGGCGATAAAATTAGTGACCTTGAAATGAAGAGATTATTTTGTCAGGCCCAGTATAATCATCTGGGTCTTTAAAATTAGAGAACATTTGCCAGCTAAGCTGTAGATACTTTTGTTTAACATGGAGTCCCCTAATACCTGAAGGAGATTGTTGGATGTGTATGTAGTGCTCAGAAATTGTTCATTGACTTGAACTGTGAAGCTGTATGAAGCTGGGAACCATAGAATGATTTCTTTAGGTTCTTATCACAGCACCTATCATATCTCTAGCATCTTCATTTTGTCAAGTGAAGTCATTGCAGATTACTCAGACCAGCTTTCCTTTTGGTTGACACCCTTGTGCACTCTGACTCTGACTATAATAGTGGCAGATATTCAAGCTACGTGCAGATCTTCACTTCCTTTACATGCAGAGAGGCCTCAATGGTAGAAACTCCCAGAAGCAGCAGCCTTTTTCCTTCTGGTGTTTAACCTAGTCAAAGGAACTTGGTGAGTACTGTTGGATTTATTCGTAAACCTTTTCTGGTCTTTGCGCTTATCTAGGGGATTAGTCTGAGATAAGGACCTTGAAATCCTGCCTCTGATCTTAACTAACTCTGTGACTTAGAGTAGGTCAGAAGATCTCTTGGAGTCTCAGTTTCTTCAGACCTATGGTGGAAATAATAATACTTCCTTGAGTTGTTTCAAAAATAGAATAAACAGATACATGAGAAGTTATTAACATGAAGTAGATGTTCCATGAATGCTAACTTCCTTCCCTTCCCATCTCAGATGCACCACTACTAACAGAAACAGTCCAGGCCACTATTTACTTTGAAGAGTTCATCACAGGCAGGTGATTTAACATAACATTTGTTCTTGTTTTCTGTTCATTGGTTTTATTTTTCAATACGTATGTCTTTGGATTGGCTCATCCTGTGTCACTTTTTTTTTTTTAATGTAGATTTCTGTTTGTCATTCTGGGTGTTTGGTTAAGACTAGCCCATGTGGCATGAGTGGTTTTAGTATTTAAAGATTGATAGGGGTATGGGTGTAAGAGGCTGGGGTGTAAAAGAGATCAAAATAAAATAAAATATCTTAATAATGTATGATAAAATAAAATAGAACAGAATGGCAGCAGTGTAGAATGGTTATTGTCTTTTTCTGGAGCCAGATTATCATTCTGGCCTCAGGAACAGTTGTTGAGCCACCCAACTCCGCCCAGTAAGAAGCTGATGTGAACAAGCCCAGCAGAGTTTATGACACTGATGGGAGACAGATGGCCTCTGGGGTATGGTGATAGGGAAGTCACATTTAAATTTCAGTGTCTTGGTGTCATTCTGCTTGTCTCTACATGGTCTAAACCTTTGGTTCTCAAAATTTAAGAATATAAAAAAATAACTGATGTGTGCTTATTTTAAATGCAGATTCATGGGCCTCCCCCAGATTGATTCAGTAGATCTAAAGTGGATTCCAAGAATCTGCATTTAATTAACCACATCAGCTGTTTCTGAAACTGGTTGCCACCCGTGTCAGTGATTCGGGGTGATGGGGTTCCAGGCAGAAGCCCATCATTCATTGTGATTTATTGAGTGCTAATTAGGTGCAAAGCATGGTAGAGGATATGGCCCTCTCTCACCATGGGTTTATCATTGAGAGGGGAAATAAGACTTGTATACAGACAGGAAAACAGGTGCTAGCTCTTCAGGTTAGAGTCAAACTGCTGCTGCTTCTTCCCGTTTCACTCTGTGTAAACCTCATGTTGTTTTAGAATGCTCTTGTCTACTAGTTTGTGTATTCCTTGAGGGCAACTGAGCTACACTGATGACCTACAGAAATTTTATTCATCTTTTCTTATTCTTATAACTTTGGTTTTGGCTATGACTCCAACCCTAGCCCCTGTGACAATCTCTCTTTGAGGCACTGCATATTAGGGAATGGTTTGTCTTCATGGGACTTATTGGATCTGCTCTGTATGTTACTGCTCCCATACCATTCTGCTTGTCTTCTGTCCATCTTGATGACCTGGAAGAGATAGCAAAGATCACACATGCTCTATTGGGCTTTGGTTCTCACAGCAGGGAACACATGTGTGAGGCTAGTGGTCATGTGGGTGGGTGCAAGGTGAGTTCTTGAGAATTACTCTATGGCACAATGTTTGGATATGAAGTAGGATTTCAAAAGGGTGTGGCCCTAATATTTACATTTATGGAGGCATTGTGACATATTCTGAAGATTTATCTGCTGCCTTCATGCTGGAAAAACATAAGCACATTGGTTTCGTCTCTAAGAAGGAGAGTAATTAGATTTAGACCAGTCAGTATCTGCTTTTTCTTCTTGAAGCAGGAACCATTATAAGTTCTTGGGAGAAGAGAATTGAGCTGGATTTGACATTGAGGAAAGTGTGAAGGTAAGGGTAATTTTACTAAGGAAACTTGAAATAGTTGAAATTTGGGAGAGAATGTATTGGTATGGAATGATGGAGTGATGGAGAACTTTAAAGCTACAAATGCTTGTATATACTTTGCTTTGAGTGTCAAGCAAATGGTAAAATGAAGTTCAAGAAATAGTTAAAATTTTTTTACTGTATTGGGATTTATAAATGTGCTTAGAAAGGAGTCACTAAGATTTAGGTATACTTTATTTTGGTGGTGGCTCAGGATGAAATTTTAATTTAGGTTTTCCCCATGGTATTCATTCTATGTTGAAGTTAGTATTTGGTTGAGATTCCACCAAGAAAACTGTAGGATCTCTTTCCGTGAGCTATTTTGAGTTCTCTCCTCTTTCTGTGCGTTGGCCTGGTCTATGATTTATGTGTCTGTAACACTGGGCATTAACACTTGACACCTAAGTTAGATCTTGGGATTTGTCTATTATTATCTCTAAGTATTATAGTTTTAGAATATTTCCCTTTAGGCTGGTGAGTGAGTGTGTAAATTTGGAGGACAGTGAGAAAAAAAAGAGGTCAACCAGTATATTAGGAGCCATTGCTTGTCATTAGCCCAGAGGATGGTGTTTGGTGTCATTAAGTGTAGAGGGTTTTGTTTTGTTTTTGATGGGGGAGGAGTATGAATTGTTAGGATAAATTGTAGCTGGAAGCTGGTGTTGAATTGCAACCCACCATTTCAGGCCTGGATGAACCACTTTCCCCATGAGATTATTTTAAGTGGCAAGATCAGGCAAGAAATATATTGAGGAAGGACCTTCTTGTTTCCTATTTTGGTGATCTTCCTGAGGTATCTGCTGGTTTTCTGGCAAGTATGATTTGCTTTGTGGGTGAGAAAAGCTTTCTTCCAAGGGAAATGTGTCTTCATTTTGGATTTAGATTCAATCAAACTCTGGACTACTTGGCTTTTATGATCAGTAAATTACAATCTCAGGCAATAGTAAAGCAAGGAACAAAAGATAAATTTATGGATAATGGTGTTCTAGGAGATCACAATGGAGTGATATTTGAGAATTTGAGCAGTTTTTTCTTTCCACAATGAAAGTGAAAAAAAAAAAAAAAGAATACCATTTTCATTGTCAGGAGCAACTGGGTCTGTTGAGTCCCTTAGCTAGGCAAATATAGCAAGCCTGCCTTGACTTCATTTTGTTTGAGTTTTTTAAAACAGAGAAAAACTGAGCCATCACATTGTTTCAGATTAAAAGGCTAAAATGCAGAAGTTCTATAACTGAGCTAGGAGCAATGCCTCATTTCTTTCCCTACCCTGATCACCTCATATCTCTCTTCAAAAACCTTCATCTACTCCCCATTGCCTTCCTGTCATGTCCCAGTGTCTGTGCTGAGATATATTGGTTCACTCAGCTTATGATCCTTATAAGAAGGACTTAGTTACTCTTGTTAATTTGGAATTTCATAGTGTATAAGATGCTATCCAGGTTCATGGGGGGGGTAGAAAGAATAGATTTATAGTCTTCTTGCTTTCAAGAAGCTCATTCTTTAAATGCAGTCAAGGAATTAAATAACTACAGAAGATTCCAGTAACCTTCTAAGACAATAGTTGGAGAAATGTTACAAGCAGTGCATGCATGACTGCCAAGAGAATTATAGAGATGCTTGTTGCTTTTCAGCAATTTTGTCCAAGTAGAATTCCTCATTTGATTTTTTTTTTATAATTTTATTTTTTATAAACATATATATATCATTTGATTTTACTTTTATTCTACTTTGGTAGTTTGAGGTGAGTTGAGGATAACATGAGCTTGCTTATTACTATGGGTTATTTGCTTTAGAGGAACTTATTTTACTTTTAGGAGTTAGCTATTGTTCTTTGTTCCATTTCACAGAAAAGGAAACAGAGGCACTGAGAAGTTAAATAACTTGCCCAAGTCACTTAGCTAGTAAATAATAAAGTTGGGATTCAGTTCTAGTCAGCCTGAATCCAAAGCCCCTTCTCAGGTTTGAAAAATGCTATTCTTTTCACTAAATATAGCCCCTATCACTTAAGTTATTTGAAAACTTTAAGTGGCTGTAGGGGTGCCTGGGTGGCTCAGTGGGTTAAGTGGCTGTAAACATTTTTTAAATCATTCTTCTGATTTTAGACAATGTATATTTTTAATTTGGTGCCTGTATTTCTGGTTAATAAGTTTAGGATAGCTTCCTGGAAATGGGTTTCCTATACCAACAAATATAAAACCTTCAAGTCTTCTTAAGACATATCAAGTTCTTCTCCAGAAAAGTACAAATAATTTACAGTCTGGACGTATTTTTCAATCCCACATAAAAGCATTTTTTAACACCATATGGCTTCATGAGCCAAGGCAAAGAGAACTCAGTGACACTGCTAAATATGGTGGTTAGGATGAAGAATCACAGAATGTTCAAGCAGAAAGGAACATCAGGTGTCACCTAGGCCACCTCCTTCTTTTATTAAGAACTAAGGCTTTGAGAGGTTAATGGACATGCTATAAATATTAGGATGCATGAACCCCTTTGAGTGTATTTTTGCATCACTTTGGTAAATACCTGGTAGTGCAATTGCTGGGTCATAGGGTAGCTCTATTTTTAACTTTTTGAGGCACCTCCATACTGTTTAGAAACATGGCTTTGATTCACCTGGAGAAGAGGCTGGGAAAAGTCTTAGGAGAAATGCTTGAATATTTGATGAGCACTAATGGTCTCTTTTGTATACTCGAGGCTTGGTACTTTGAAATTACTTACTTAAAAAATTGTAGGCAATTTTATATCATTTCAAGTTTTAAACACACAGGTAAAATTTTCATATTACTTTCCTCCAAATATGCTTAAAGTGTAAATATACGGTGTTGCACATGCTATCACTTTAAGAAATCCTTGAGCTCCCTCTTAAAAACAACATAACTCTTGCTTAATAATGTGATATTTGGGCAATTCACTTACCTGTCTAATCCTGTGTCCCAATTGAAAATGGAGAGATTGTGTGTTGTAGAGATTGTGTGCAGAACATTTGACATAGTGCCTTGCACAAGGTAAGCGTTCAATGAATATGCATGTTTTTCTTGTTGGTATTGTTGATGTTGCAGTGATTGACAGTAATATCAATTCCTCTTAAATCAACGGTATATCTACTATCATCAGAAAATAGTGTATTTTATGAGAATGAGTGATGTTTTGGTTAAGTTCTGGAAACAAAATGTCTTCATCTTCTATATGTTCTTATCTTGGTAGACATGGGGAGTTTCAAAGGTCATGCCCTCCCTGGAACCTTCTTCATTATCATGGGTATTTGGTGGACCATCAAGTGCATTCTGAAGTATGCCTTCAAAAAGCACAAAAGGACTTCCTACCTTGGCTCCAAAGCATTATTCCATCGAATAGAAATTTTTGAGGGAATTGTATTAATTGGCATGGCCATCACTGGTGAGTACACCATTTCTGTGTTCTGTTTTCTCCTTTTGGGTATTTCTACATGCAAAGAGAAAATTAAATATCAAATCAAGAAATTGCTAAAATGAATTTTTATTTAAAAAATCTCTGAACACATATTCTCTCTCTCTCTCTCTCTCTCTCTCTATATATATATATATATATATATTATTTCTTTTAAACATATAATATATTTTTATCCCCAGGGGGTACAGATCTGTGAATCGCCAGGTTTACACACTTCACAGCACTCACCATTGCACATACGCTCCCCAGTGTCCATAACCCCCCCCAACCCCCTCCCCCCATCAACCCTCAGTTTGTTTTGTGAGATTAAGAGTCACTTATGGTTTGTCTCCCTCCCAATCCCATCTTGTTTCATTTAGTCTTCTCCTACCCCCTTAACCTCCCATGTTGCATCTCCTCTCCATCATATGATAGTTGTCTTTCTCCAATTGACTTATTTCGCTAAGCATGATACCCTCTATCTGAACACATATTCTAATTGTAATTTCTATCTGATTATAATTTGTTAGAAGGGGACACTTCATGTTTACACAGAAGCCTATTCCTTAATGAGTCAGTCATAGATATTAACTTTCCTGATCACTCAAGGTGACTTTCCTTTATCGAATTAGTTGGAACCTTGAACTACTTTTATAATATTTATTCTGATGCCTGAAAGAGTAAACTCTATCAGAAACCATTTTTCAAAATGATGCCAAAATAATCAAGTTATTGTGGGAAAGCCTTAGTCGTAAGTTGTTGCTGATGGACTGTACAGAGGGGTCAGGCTGATGAAGACTTTGCTTTATATACTCATCCTTTTTTGCGTTATTCTTAAATTGAAAAGGGAAGTTAGGCCAGATGACTTCTAAGGACTTTTCATTGACTATAAGGTTCTGAGAAAATTTTCTGTGGTTTTAGAATTCCCTGGTAGCCTCTCCTTTGTGAAAAGCAGAACTTTCTCCTTTCCCTTTGGATTTCTTCATACTTTATTCATGGCAATAGGTCTTTGCTATGGACATGAAATTACAGAGCAACCATTTCCAAAGAGAGGAATTGCCTTGCCAGATTCCATAGATTGACACATACATCAGTATTTTAAAGAAAGTTTTATTGTTTCTGTACCTGACCAGACTGTGTGCTATAATCTGTGTTTTCTCAGTTATCCTTAATTGAGGAAAAGCTGAACCCTTGTCTTTTGATTCTGAATCAAGCACAACTCTCCATTTCGTGGTAGCTACCCAAAGATACTACACAAAGATGTAGGATGTGTCAGAAGGAAGTAATCAGCCTTTGTACAATTTACCTAGTCATTACATGAAAATGGGAACTATGACCATCAGTGGAACTGGTCATGGAACTATGAAGAACTGAAATGATCAACTTTGAAGATCTGAAATAACTAGCTGTCTGATTAAATTGGTTATCTTTGACTAAAAGTTGATCATCCAAACCAGTGTTTGAACCTCTAAAACCAGCTGAAAGCACCAGTACTTAGCTGTTAAGGAACAGCCCAGAATGAAGAATCAGCATTATAGAAGGACATTAGGTTTGAATAAGCCATGGGTTCATCTGGTATCTTCCTGCTTTCTTTGTGAAGTCATGGAAAGGGTTGCTAAAACTGTGATATCTTCCTTTGCAGGCATGCTCGGGGAGCAGTTTATTCCTGGTGGGCCCCACTTAGCCTTATATGACTATAAAGAGGGTCAGTGGGTCGAACTCTTGAGCTGGCATCATTTCACCATGTATTTCTTCTTTGGGCTGCTGGGTGTGGCGAACATCTTGTGTTTTATCATCAGTTCACTTCCCACCTCCTTAACCAAGTTAATGTTGTCGAATGGCTTATTTGTGGAGGGTAAGTATAAGTGAGTATGTTCTTGTTTCACTATCCTTGGACACTTATCTAGGCCTGTACAATAATATTCCTTTAGTGTCTTGGTGCCACCTTGATTAATTGGGCCATCTGTTTGGGCCATGGGGAGATCGTCAGATGTCCTGCATAGGATGCCAAGGATTTTCTCTCCTTACTGACTCATACAGTAAAATAAGAAAAGCACCATCATTTGATGTGCTTTATTCACATTTCAGATCATTCTTAAAGAACAAGATGCCATGGTTATTTATCTCTAGGTTATCCTGGAGAGAATTATTATTTCTGTTTTAACAAGTGAAACTGAGTTCAGGGTAGTGAAGCATGAGTATCTTTTTTTTTTTTAAAGATTTTATTATTTATTTGACAGAAATCACAAATAGGCAGAGAGGCAGGCAGAGAGAGAGAGAGAGAGAGAAGAGGAAGCAGACTCCCCACTAAGCAGAGAGCCCCATGCAGGGCTCGATCCCAGGACCCTGGGATCATGACCTGAGCCGAAGGCAGAGGCTTTAACCCACTGAGCCACCCAGGCACCCCGTAGCATGAGAATCTTGAAACAAGGAGACCACTCACAGCAACCTACTAACCTGCTAACTAGCTATTTTCATATTGATATAATGAAGCTTCACCATTACATGATAAGTGGAGTCAAAAATCAGTCACTAAAAATAGGAGGTCCTATTTTTGAAAGGTTAATGAAAAATACTTTTTGTTCAGTTGATGTCCCTCTTACTGTGTAGGGAAAATAGGTGTTTAGTAACTTGTTTTCATTTATTGTATTTTTAAGGAATAGATTGATTATAGAACTAAAAAAGCCCATGGGGTACCTGGGTGTCTCAGTTGTTAAACATCTGCCTTCAACTCAGGTCATGATCTCAGGGTCCTGGGATCGAGCCCCTTGTTGGGCTCCCTGCTCAGCAAAAAGCCTGTTTCTCTCTCTCCCACTCCCCCTGCTTGTGTTCCTTCTCACTGTCTGTCAAATAAATAAATAAAATCTTAAAAAAAAAGAACTAAAAAAGCCCCAGATTATCAGGAGGGGCCATTTCCTAACTGATCACCTTCCCTCCCACATCTGAATATAAGGACTTTTGCCAACCCCTCTCTGAGAACAAAGGCTAGCTAAAATATGGGCATCAAAAACCAACAGCAAGATTCTCAGTATTTCAGGGTGTTACCATATTTTGGGTGAACATCTTTTCCTCCTCATGTACATGAAAAGGTTGAAGATAAAGCTGGAATCTGTTCATGGGATTAAAAAATATAGGTAGTTACTACTTCTTGGGAGCTTCCAGAGCATCTTTTCATACCCAGCAAAGTCCTCTCTTATGATTTGTACATATATGTATTTGCTTACTCCAGTGGACTGAATTCCTTCAGGCGAGGGTCTGTTTCATTCATCTGTGTGTTCACCCTAACTCTTTCTCCTGTCCCATCACCCCTACTCTTCATCCTCCTGCATAGAAGATGCTTCGAAATATAGTTAGTTAAAAAAGTATGATATGTTAGACAAGGAAAGGGAAAAGGAGTGATAGATCCTTATTCTTAAGAGGTAGTGATGTTGGGAGGCCTGGGTGACTCAGTGGGTTAAGCTTCTGCTTTCAGCTCAGGTCATGATTCCAGGGTGCTGGGATTGAGTCCTGCCATCAGGCTCCTTGCTCAGCAGGGAGACTGCTTCTCCCCCTGGTTGTGCTCACTCTCTGACAAATAACATCTTAAAAAAAAAAAAAAAGAAGAAGTAGTGAGGACTCCCAAAAAATACTAGAGGTTTCCATTATTGTGGGAAGCAGAGAGCACTTGATATTTTGGACAAATTGGTGTGTGTGCATGTGTGTGTGTAAAATTCTGTGGGGTGGGGGAGAGACAGAGGGAGACAGAGAGAGAGAGAAATGGTAGATGTCCCTTGGTTTCACTGAATAAGAGAAACTGTTTCTTCCCTCTCTATCAGCTTTTGTCTTGTACAATCACACTCATGGCCGGGAAATGCTGGACATCTTTGTGCACCAGCTGCTGGTCTTGGCCGTCTTTGTGGCAGGCCTGATTGCCTTCTTGGAGCTCTTCATACGGACCAATATCACTGTGGAACTTCTTCGGACAAGCTTTATCCTGCTTCAGGGGAGCTGGTTTTGGCAGGTGAGTCGGGGCCTCCAGTGAAGGCATCTGGTGTTTCCATCTGTACTCTTCTCTCTTTGATGGGGTATTTTGATCCAGAATCAGGGACTTCCTTCTGATGAGCCACCGGTAGGGAGAATGTGGGTCTTTGAGAGGTGATGTTTCTTTGAGTAGACCAGAGGCCCTAGTGGGAGTGCTGATAGAGCGGCTGGAAAGTAAGTGGGGTGTGGCCATCTTCCTCACATACCTGGATATCCATAATGTAGGAATTCTGGGCCATTGCTTGTTGTGAGCAGCAGGTGCTAATGCTAACACAATTTACAGCCTAATGGGTAATGAGCTTGAGAAATATATGAAAAGCAGAAAGGAGAGGAAATGACTAATTATTGAGAAACAATGATGTGCCGGCGACTCTACAGGACTATTTCATACATGTTGTTTCAATTTTGTCCTCACAGTGACTTGGAAGTTAGGTATTATCATCCCAAATTTATGGATAGGACTCCAGGAGACAATGTGACTATCCCAGACTCACACAGTAATGGAACTAGCATCTAAATGTGGGTCTGGTTGACCCCAAGTCCCGGGCTCTTTCCATTTTACTCTGTTGACTACCTAAGTTTGGCGTGTTGTCAAAAACATGTATTCCAATTAGTGAACTTATATTTTATAGACACTGGTAAATCATACTATAATATGCACATATAGATAGAAGGAAACCCTGAGATGAAAGGTAAATGTGGTTTAATAGGGGATGACTTCTTAGAGGAGATATTTCGTCATCAGAAAGTGGAAACTTGGGATGAGGTTATCGCAGGGATTTGCAAGCTATTAGTGTTCCATTAATAATTAATGATTTATTAAGAATCTGAGGGAAGAAGCATGGGTTGTCACAACTGAGACCAGAGAAATAATGTTTTCACATTTTACCAAAAGCTTTTCTAGGAAAGAGCTATGGGGTTAAAAATCTTTGGGCATAAATCTGTGACTATTTAAAAATCTTTTCCATCTATGAGTATGTCTAGACTAGTTTCCTTTTTTACCTGGTGGCTAGACTAAATAACGTTTGGAGGCTTAAAGAAAAATGAACATTTAATACCAGTACAAACACACACACTGGCAGGAAATGAAGGTTTAGCTGTAGTACCTCTCTCCACCCTCAGATTCCTCTGAAACAAAAATGTCTGGAGACGTAGATGAATTTATTCTGCTTTTATTTTGATGTTATGTGTGGTAAATGAATGTTTGTGGCCAAACTCTGTCATAAGCTAATAATAGGACATCGTGAATTGCTTTTCACCATATTTTTTTCTCTCTCTACTTGTCCATAGGTGGTTAATACTAGTGCATAAACAATATGTAGACAGATTAGCACACTTAGATTCTTGGAACTATAAAGGAATTGGGAAATGAGTGAGGCAAATGTTCAGATTGGCCATTTTTTTATAACTCATACGTAAATGATGGGGTAATAGGCAAACTTCAAGAGAACTATGCTCCCAATCTTTAAGAATGGTTTCTTTCCCGAAGCTCATTACAGTCAGATATGTTTTCTCAGAGACTGTCATGAGCACACTATGAAGGCACACACAGGAGTTGTGTCTTTCCACAATGTCAGCTTTATTCAATCATGAAGCAAAGTTAAATCACAATGATAAAGCAGGTTCGGGATTCCAAACTTGATGACATTTCACCGTGTGATTAAACTTGGCTTGTTACACAGCACACAAAGCAGGACAAGACAAATCACACAACAAACAAGATAACAAAAGGGTGTAGGAGGTTAACGAACCAAACTCGATGTCAGTCTGTGGGCACGCAGTTGAGCTAAGGCCTCTGTCGACCTCGGTTTGGTCTGTGTCAGCTCTCTGCACTTAACTGCTTATGTTCAAGCAGTGAAGGATCTCAGTTCTGTTTGGAGATCCACTGGGCAGAGCCTTCCATGGCAGCTGCCTTTTTAAAATGGTGAGACAGAGAGGGATTCATATCTGAAGAGTCTGACAGTTTGCTGCCAAAATCCTTCCCTTTTTAAAGGGATTTAATTGGTTTTGGGTCCCTGCAGACCTCCTCTGGTTCTACTCGCTATCAGTTCTGGGGTCCCCGCCATACTGCCTAGCTCCTGCTTGTCATGAGGGACTCCATTTTCCTCTCTTCGAAAACCTATCCATATCATGCAATTTAAAAAAGAAAAAGATATCCTTCAGGCCCATTCATTCCATGAAACATGGTTATCTGAGACTCTTTGTGGGAAAATACTTTTTTTTTTTAAGATTTATTTATTTATTTGAGAGAGCGAGAGAGAGAGAGAGAGAGAGAGGGAGAGAGAGAGAGAGAGAGTGAATGGGGGAGGGGGAGGGGCAGATGGAGAGGGAGAGAGAGAGAAAATCTCAGGCAGATTCCCCACTGAGCACCGAGCCCAGACTAGGGGTACTGGCGGGATGGAAGACTCAATCTCACAACTTCAAGATCACGATCTGAGCCAAAATCAGGAGTCGGATGCTTAACCAACTGAGTCACCCAGACACCCCTGTGGGAGAGTATTTTTAAAGCTCATTTTTGCACTTTGTCATTTCCAAGTTCCTCCCCATCACTGTCAGAGTTGAGGCAGAGACCCTCGTGCAGGAGGAAGATAACTTCTGTTGTCTTTACTTCCCATTACTTTGAACAGTATCTGATGCATCACCCACCCCTCATTAATGCCCCAGGGACTCCTCCCATGACTTCCCAGATGCTGAGCCTAAAATAAATGCAGCTTTGTTTTGTCTTTAAGAAAGATAAAAGTTCTGAATCTTGGAACACTGAAAAAAAAAAAAAAGAAAAGATAAAAGTTCATTCAGAGATGTCAAAAAGACCCAACTAAGCAGTAATGGTCTGAAGTCTGGTATGGTAGATCATACACTTGTTTAAGACTAATAGTGTTAAAATAAGTGATTGGAGCATAAGACATAAAACACTAGGAAATTCAATCTTTAACCTATGGGAAATGGGCCCCTGGCTTGTGTATTAGGGAAGATAATTATTTACATTTTAAATGTGATATTGAACTAGTCAAAACCAGATATTCAGGAATGCCATAGCAGATACAGCAAGAAAAAAAATCTTTTGCAGACTTTTTTTTTTTTTTTTTTTTGGTTAGAATTTTACATTAGGAAGCAAATTAGGATACCCAATGAGAGAGTAGTGGCTGATTCTATATTTCAAGTGGAAATTTATTCTTTCACTCTTCTGGAGGCCAGAAGTCTAGAAATCAAGGTGTCAGTGTGTTGGGGGCCCAAAGGCAGAATCTGTGCTATGCCTCTCTCCTTGAGAGCTGCCAGCAATCCTTGACATAACTTGGCTTATGGAAGTGTAACTTCTACCTCTGCCTCCAGAGTCACGCCTGTGTTTTTCTGTGTACCTGTGTCTTCACATGGCCTTCCATAATAAGGATACCGGTCATTGGATTTAGGGGCAGTTCTAAAACACTATGAGCTCATCTCGAGTTGATGACATCTGCAGAGACTTTATTTCCAAATAATGTCACATTCACAGGCACCAAGTGTTAGGACATCAACATATCCTTTTGGAGGCACGCAACATAACTCGCAACAACTGCTAACCTCTACCTCTGGGAGCTGTAGCAAATCACTCCCCAAGCAGGGATAGATGGGTGGATGGCATTGGAAGGACATCGGTGGGACCAGTAAGTAAGAACTGGGGAGCTGGTCCATAGTTCATTACACTCAACTCTCCCTTAAAGATACTTACTTGACACAATTTCTTTGTTACCTTTCATAAGTTGCTTCAAAAGGAGGGCATGAGGGGAATGAGGATAATGATATCTTATCCTTGGGGTTATGATGAGGACTGAGAATTATTGTGAAGTTTATGTGCATGAATGAGGTTAAGGTGCCCCACACCTAGTGATACATATATTGGGTGGTACAAAGAAAATTCTTTAGAATGGGAAATAGGAACAAGTGATTAAGACCCAAGTCTTATTTTTTCCTAATTTACTCAGGTTATGTGAAATTTCAAACAGAAATGGAATTAAAGTTTCACTCATAACTGTGGACTAAATGCTTTTTTTTGTTGTTGTTGTTCCTGTAAAATTTCATTTATTAGATGTGTGATCCTAGGCAAATTATAAAACCACCCAATTTTCTCACCTGGATGATGAAGACAATAGTACATTAAAGTGGGGGTAATAATACATCATTTAAAGGCCATTGTCAGGAAACTCCCAACCACTGTAACTGACAGTTACAGTTCTATTTAGCCAGTGGACATTCATACAACTATCCTTTTAATTATCTTGGTATTATATTTTATTTAGTTCTAGAGACCTGACCTATGTCCATTCCCCATCCCGCCATCTGTCCATCATTCTTCCCTCTCTCTATCTTGTTTTTGGTTAGGATAAAATTTACATAACAGAATTAACTATTTTAGAGTATATAATTCAGTGCCATTTAAGGACATTCACAATATTGTACAAGTATCACTGCTATTCAGTTCTGAAATATTTTCATCACCCCAGAAGAAAACCCTGGAACCCTGAAGCAATCATTCTCTTTCGCTCTCCTCCCAACCCCTGATAACCACTAATTTGCTTTTTGTTTCTATGAATTTATGTATTCTTGATATTTCATGTAAATAGAATCATACAATATGTGACCTTTTGTGTCTGCCTTCTTTCCCTTAACATAATGTTTACAAGATTCATCCATTTATATCACATATTAGTGCATCATGACTTTATGGTTCAATATTCCATGATATTGATATACCACATTTTGTTTATTCATCATCAGTTGACAGACAATTTGGGTTGTTTTCAACTTTTGACTGCTGTGAGTAATGCTGCTATGAACATTTGTTTATAAATTTTTGTTTGAATATTTGTTTTCAGTTCTTTTGAGTATATGCTTGGGAATGGTATCTCCAGGTGATATGATAATTAATGCTGCATTTAACTTTTTGAGAAACTGACCAGTTGATTTCTACAGTGACTGCACCATTTTCTATTCCTACCAGCAATTAACAAGGATTCCAATTTCTCCATATTCTTACTAAAAGTTGTTATTTATTATTTTTACCATCCTAGTGAGTGTGAAGTGGTATCTCCTTATGGTTTCGATTTGCATATCTATAATAAGTGACAATGTTCATCATCTTTTCATGAGTTTATTTACCACTTGCATACCTTCTTTGGAGGAATGTCTCTTCAACTCATTTGTTCACTTAAAAATATTTGGTTTTTGTCTTTTAGCTGTTGAGTTGTAGGAGGTCTTTATATATTGTAGATATTAATTCCTTATCAGATATATGACACAGCAGTATTTTATCCCATGCTGTGGGCTCTCTTTTCATTTTCTTGATAGTGTCCTTTAATGTACAAAAGTTATTTAATTTTTGTGAAGTCCAATTTATCTACTTTTTGTTTGGTTGATTGTATTTTTGGTGTAGGGTCTAAGAAGAAATCCCCAATCCCAGGGCATGAAGCTTTCCTCTTATGTTTTCTCCTGAGAGTATTATGGTTTTATTTATTTATTTATTTATTTATTTAAAAGATTTTATTTGTTTATTTGACAGACAGAGATCACAAGTAGGCAGAGAGGCAGGCAGAGAGACAGAGGGGGAAGCAGTGTCCCCGCTGAGCAGAAAGCCCGATGTGGGACTCGATCCCAGTATGCTGGGATCATGACCCTAGCCGAAGGCAGAGGCTTTAACCCACTGAGCCACCCAGGCACCCCTAGTTTTATATTTGGTCTTTGATCTGTTTTGAGTTAATTTTTATATGGAGTGTGAGACAAGGGTCCAAATCCATTCTTTTGCATGTGGATATCCAGTTGTCGCAGTACCGTTGTAGAGACTACCGAGTTACCCACTGAATGGCCTTGGAACTCTTGTCAAAATGAATTTGCTACAGACATAGATTTATTTCTGGAGTCTCAATTCTATCTCATCAATCTGTATTTCATGATGTCTATAACACACTATTTTGATTACTGCAGTTTTTATAATAAGTTTTGAAATCCGTAAGCATGGGTCTTACAACTTTGTTTTTATTTTTTGAGGTTGTTTTGGCTATTCTGGGTTCATGGTAATTACATATGATTTTTAGGATCAGCTTTCCATTTCTGTAAAAAAAGACCATTGGGATTTTTTAAAAATTTGAATTCAATTAACCAGGGTATAGTACATCATTAGTGTTTCATGTAGTGTTTAGTGATTCATCAGTTGCATATAACACCCAGTGCTCATCACATCACGTGTCCTCTGAGGATTGAGGAAGGGGAGGTGAGTGGGGAAATGGGCATTAAGGAGACCATGGGGATTTTGATGGAGATTGCACTGAATTTGTAGATTGCTTTGGGTGTTATTGCCACCTTAACAATATTAAATCATCCAGTCCATGAACATGAGATGTATTTCCATTTATTTAGGTCTTGAAATTTTCAACAATGTTTTGCAATTTTCAGTGTACAAGTCTTAAACCTCCTTGATTAAATTTATTCCTAAGTATTTTATTTTTTTCAGTGCTATTGTAGGTAACATTGTTTTCTTAATTTAATTTTTGTGTTGTTCATTAGATGTGTATAGAAATACAACTGAATTCGTGTGTTGATTTTGTGTCCTGCAAGTGTGCTGAATTCATTTATTAGCTCCAATAGGTTTGTGTGTGTGTGTGTGTGTATTCTTTAGGGTTTTCTATATATAAGATCATATCATCTGTGAATATAGATAGTTTCACTTCTTTATAATCTGGATGCCTTTTATTTTACTTGACTAATTTTTGGCTAGAAATTTTTAGGACAATGTTGAATAGAAGTGGTGAATCCAACACCCTCCTTTTGTTGCTGATCTTAGGGGAAAAGCTTTCAATCTTTGCTCACTGAATATAATGTTAGCTGTGAGCATTTATTTATTTACAAACCTCTTTGTACTCCAATTTTGAAATAACTGAGTGAAACTGCACAGCTTAGAAACCTGGCACATTCTCTGAAAGTCCACTAACCCACAGAGATGATTACTATTTATATTTTGAAAATTGCTCTTCAAATGCCCTTAACACTTTTTTTTTTTTCAAAATTGTGACCTGGTAGATGCTATCTGTATTACTAAAGCAGGCAGTAAGACCTAATGTCTTATCTGTAACATCTCAGATAATTGGAGTTACCTTAGTTAAGATTAATCTTAGAACCAAACATTTTGAAATATACTCTCTTTGGGAATGTGGCTGATTATTTTAATATGTGTTTTTTGTTTTAAATTACAGATTGGTTTTGTCCTTTATCCCCCCAGTGGAGCTCCTGCATGGGATGCAATGGATCATGACAACATCATGTTTCTAACCATATGCTTTTGTTGGCATTATGCATTAAACATTGTTGTTGTTGGAATGATTTATGCCTTTGTCACTTGGTAAGTTAGTGATTTTTTTGTTCATGTAAGTTCTATTTCTTGGTATATGATCATCAAGACTCAAAAGTATTAAACTTTAGATTTGAAGGGGGACTCCATTCCTTAGTATTCCACAAGACTGGGTAACGCAGCAGAAAATTATCTGCAAACCCAGAAAGTCCCCCTTGAAAGAATAAATGCTGGTTTAAAGTTAGACTCATTCAACTGTGTCTCAGCTGTGTCTTTGACCTGTGGGTCACCTTTCAACACAGTTTTCTGTGCCTTTGTCTCTTTGCATATGCTGTCTCCTTTTCCAGATGGTCCTCTCCATACCTTCAGGGAGCCCTCCACTTGCTCACATGTACATTAATCATAGCAATTCACAAGCTTGGTGTCATTTTTTGACCAACATTTATGTCTCCCATTAAATTTGAGTATATGATTAATTTGACATTTGCTCTAATATTTCTAAAAGTAAGAGTCAGTTGAAAAATCATATTTTTTAAAAAGAAAATTTATTATCATAAAAAAAGAAAAATCATATTTTTAGACTCCAATACAATGTCTCACAGTGGATGAAGAACAATAGAACAGATTGATAAAATATGTATTCCTAGGTCTGCCACCTATCAGCTATATGACTTTGGACAAATTATGCAACCACATTAAGTCTCTGTTTACAAAATGGGAATAATAACAGTACCTAAATGAGGTAGGTGTTTACACTGCTTAGACATAACAAGGGCACAGCGGAGGTTATTCTTCTTCTTGTTGATCTTGTTCTTTTTGTTACTTTTCTTGTTCTCCTCCCCTCCTCCTCCTTCTGTATCACAAAAGACATAATGTATAGACCCTAAGGAAGAGAGAAAGACAATTTATTTTTATTTTTTTATTATTTTTTTTTATTATGTTAGGTTAGTCACCAGAGATAGACAATTTAAATACAGTGCAGTAGGTGGAAATAGTAGAAGAAAGTACTTTTGGAGCCCAGAGGAGGCTTCCTCGCAGTTGAGAATTAAGCCTTAGCTTGAAGGATGAAAAGAAACAGAAGGAGCTGAACATGATTCCTGTCTTTAAGGTAGCTAATACCAAGTCATAATGGTTCTGGCTAGTTCCAACTACTAGGCATGCAGGATCCACACTTAATTCTTCAGACTTCAGCACTGACCTAAATGTTCTGTATCAGCAGTCTTCATTTTGGTGACCATGAGCTACTTGACTGTGGTTTCTGAGCACTTGGCATGTGCCTAATGTCACATTAATATTAATTAACTTAAATATCTGTAAATGCATAGTGTCTAGCATATTGGGCAGTATATGTCTAGTAGGTTCTCTGGATTCCTAAAATGTGGTAAATGCTTCTAGGCTCAGTGGGGTCTCAGCCTCTTCAAAAACTAGCTTTCTACTCTTCTCTCCCAGGTCACCTCTCTTGCCTTGTGCTTCTTTGAGCTTCACTGCTGAAGCAGCTTTGGTGCTGGGTCTCTTAAGTAAGAGAACCATTTCCTTGTTTAGCTCCAGATGTCTCTGCTAGGCTTTGGGTCAGCTTACTGTGATCTGTAGATACCTCCTTCTAGAGGTCTAAGTGCTTTGGGTACTAGGAGATTCTAGCTTCTCATTGACTGATTTCTATTAGTCCTATTTCATTCCTCCAAAGCATGCACATGGTTGGTAAGACTGGCTCTGCCACTGAGTGAAACTTGCCTTCTTCCTCTGTTGTTCTAGGCTGACATCTGGGCCTCATCTCTTTAGGGGCTGGGAAGCCTCCAAGAATAATGGCAACATTCAAGGAGCCTCTCTAGCTCATGTCAGCTCCCTTCCAGAGTCAAAAGAAGACTACTGTCTCTTCCTGTTTCAAAAAGCTTCAGACCTCTCTTATCCACTTACAGTTTTCCAGAAACCAGAAAGTCCATGTTGACTTCCTCAGCCTTTACCTTTTTGACCACTTAGTCCCCTCTACCCGGCATATTCAAATTAAATGCTTATCTCTTCTATGAAAACTTTGTGACTGTTCTAGACTCATCTCCCTTCATGAGTTTTCTAGCACATTAGTCACTACTACCCTTTTTTGCAATTGCAATCTATCTTTACTGTTAGCTCATGTCAGCCTTACCTGTTAGCTAGATTGTAGCACCTTGAGGAAAATACCCTTTTCATGTTTTGCACAGATCTTGGGATGTTGTCAAATGGCATTCCATTTACTGAGTAGGTACTCAATAAACATTTATGTACTGTTTTAATAGATCTGCTTCAGAGTTACATGAATATGGGCTTTGTTTGTTTGGAAATCATGTTTCAGATGCTTTTCAGTCTTGCTCTCATAATGCTCTTGGAAATATAAAAAAGAGCTCATGTTGTGAGGTATATTGATATAAACTTAAACAATAACCTAAAAAATATAATGAAGATTCAGTACTGACTTTCAGTGAGGTCACATGGCAGGCTAATTCAGTTGTATAATCATAAGGAGTTTTGACAATCTATTTTTCAGGATTTGACCGGAGCAGTTTCTAAGTCAGTCACAGGTGATGGATTTTTAGGACATTATATCAGAATTTGTTTGACAAAGTGCAAAGATCACGATGGAAACAAAACTAGGTTATGGAACCACAACCCCCCAAATCTCAGAAAAATGAAGTTGTACTTCCCAGCTTTCCAGAATAATGGTTCAAAGATTGCCTCATTCAGCCCCATACCTGCAGTTCTGAAATAACAATTTGTAAGAGACTGACCTGTTTGGAAATTTTGTTAGATATTCTACTGTATTTCATATTTAAACACTACTGTTCATGAAATATTTCAAAAGCCCCTTTCTATGGGTAGAGAAGTATGCCCACATTCAGGTTGGTTTCCTAAGCAATAATCCAGGTGACTCATTTTGAAGAACAAAATAGAGATGTCCAAATCCCAGGAATGTGACAGTTTGCCTTCTGGAAGTTTGATTTCCAGATGGACTCTGGAAGTACACCCAGAGTGTCAGTTCTGCTCTTTCTCTTATTAATTGAAGAAAACCCATGGGAGCACAACCTCAGACTCACTCATGCTAACCTTAGTATCCTGGACTAACATCATTCCAGGAACTAGCAATTATTTGCACTTCCTATTTATCATTCCAGCCTTTAATCTTTCTCCAGTGCCCATTTATGCATGTGCCAATACCCAGGTCTACAGGGTGCAGACAGAGCCTGAACATGTCTCAGCTTGGGAGCTTATAGTAACAGCAGACACAACCTGGAAGGAGACGTGGGAAACAGAAAGAGTCACCCATGAAGGAGGAGTGGGAAACAGGAAGGGCCTGTGTTAACAATTAATTTGTAATAAGTAGCCAAATGTTTGTTTTAATTTCCACATGAGCCATCAGGAATGTATCTAATTACTGAATTAGCAGTTAATCCATTTTGTTGAGCATGTATTGAGGTTGTGCAATGTAGAGATAACCATGTGGATCTGAGATATGACACAAACACTGTTACCACCTTTAAATTGTTTAAGCCTATTAGTCTTTCATGAGAACAGTGCCTTGAAGAGCTGAGGACATCGGAAGCAATATTAGTAGTCAATTAATAATCAAGGCAAATTATTTCAATTGGTTTCCTTGATCTTGATGAGTCAATAGTTCTTACTGGTACTACTCAGTTGTTGTATATTGGAGGAGTTAATGCTGAGTTGAAAGTGACTGAAGAATTAACCTCTATGAATAAGTGAGTGATGTGGACTCCTGGCAGATTGCTCTGATGGCCATTGATTCGTCAGATGTGTGTTGAGCCACTGTTATGCACCAGTTGGTCTAGGCTCTGGCTAGCGGTAGGGCACTAAATAAGATAGTCTTTGCTCTTACGAAGCTTATATTCCCATAGGATCCAGAGCACAATAAAGTCACTGCATATTTATGGGGGGAAGGCCAGACCTTCACTGGAAAAAGGGAGGCAGAAGATAAGGGATGCAGATAGGCTGGTGAAGTTTTTCACAAAATGAGAATGATTGTGATGACTGGGTGTATCAAATTTGTTTGTGCATTCCTATGTACTTCTGGAATTTAACTGTGTTCTATCAATATGGTCATAATACTGTGTCTTTACAAATAATTATGCACAGGAAAGCTTTGCTTAGATTTTATTACATCAGAGAAGTGGAGAGTCTGCTGAGTTTCTGGGAATAAGAACCTTCGTATCTTCCAGGGTCAAAAATGATACTCTATTTCCCCCAGACCTACAGATCTCTTAATCTATGAAAACAATCACATTGGGGGAGGGCACTTCTTCCAACTTCCTAGTTCACCATGGATCACACACGGACCATCGACCACATGCAATTGAGCAGTCTGTGGCCTGCGCAAAATCATTCCTCTGAAGGCACATGTTGGGAAGGACTGGACATGGGGCTTGACACAGGGAAGGAGATGCCTCTATACACTTTCCAAGAGAGGGCTCCTTTTTGCAATACATACCTAGGTGCGGACTTGATGGAAAAGCTCTCGGCTGAACTTGGTTTCATCTTGGCTTGCTGCCACCCAGAGATTCTCTTGTTTGTTTTAGAAATGATCAAAGCTATGAATGATTGGGTATTTTCTGAAACCTGAACAATCATGTTGTACATTTAAAAACTGATTTTACCTATTTACTTATACTCTGCTTCAATCCACAAAAAGTTTTCAGGTAGCTCCAAAGCCAAATAAAAGTGATTTTCTTTTTTGGATTGCCTCTCCCATTTGCACAGATAATTGGGAGTTTGTTGTATTATAGATAGACGTTGTTCTGGGTTTTTCTTAAACAGCATAACATGAGATACCTTTCATTCTTCTCAGGTTGGTTAAATCTCGACTTCAGAGGTTCTGCCCCTCAGAAGTTGGACTCCTGAAAAATGCTGAACGAGAACAAGAATCAGAAGAAGAGATGTGATTTTGATGGGCATTTTAGTTTTTCTGGATGAACTCCTCTTTTCTGGATTAATTTTGTTCATGGTTTTGTTTTTTGGCCTTTTGCTTGGAGAACAGACAGCTGAAGGTGATTCTTGGTATATTGTTTGTATTTCCAATTTGGTTAAAGTATTTGAATTCAAATATTTTATTTTTAGGTTTGTAAGTACTTTGGGTGATAAAAATGCATTTTGCACATTAGTCATGGTATTTGGGGCCTGCAGCGGCTGTTCTCAGATCATCTAAAGTTAAAATCCACGCTAAGAAAAATTTTTTATTTGCATTATAGATATGCTCAAGGTTCTTGGACTTACTACCATTTGTAACTCATTAAACATGAAATTACAACTGTTTATCCTGTTGCTACAATGAGAAATAAATGAATGCAGGAAACTTGGTAGAGACATCTCAAGTCTTTTTCTTTTCTTCTTCTTTTTTTTTAACATTCTCATTTCTTTCTTTCTTTTTAATTTAAATTCAATTAGCCAATATTTGGTACATCATTAGTTTCAGAGGTAGAGTTCAATAATTCATCAGTTGCATATAACACCCAGTGCTCATCACATCATGTGTCCTCCTTAATGCCTATCACCCAGTTACCCCACCCCCCAACTAACTCCCCTCCAGGAACCCTCAGTTTGCTTCCTATAGTTAAGAATCTCTCATAGTTTGTCTTCCTTTCTGGTTACTTCCCATTCAGTTTTACCACTCCCCTTTCCTATGATCTTCTGCACTGTTTTAAGCAGCAATGTCCACAACAGCCAAACTGTGGAAGGAGCTGAGGTGTCCATTGACAGATGAGTGGATAAAGAAAATGTGGTATATATCTACAGTGGAATATTACTCAGCCATCAGAAAGGATGAATACTTACCATTTACGTCGACATGGATGGAACTGGAGGGTATTATGCTAAGTGAAACAAGTCAATCAGAGAAAGATAATTATCATATTGTTTCACTCATGTGTTTCTTAAATTCAGCTGCATCTCACCCTTGCATCATGAAGAAGGAGCAGTGTGACAAATTCCTTTTTATGAGACATCTCCTTTTGTAGCATCTGACTTGTGCCCTGAGAAAAGTAACACAGCAGTCATCCTGAGTTGCATAGTCTTTTAGAGAAGATGAGAGAAGTGATTCTTAGCATGGATGCAAAGCTATGAGAGATTGAAAAGGGGAGTTATGATGTTATCTATAGAATAAAAAGTCATCACCACAGCATAGCATGGCCACCATACTATCCCCTCTGCTGAAATAGTGGGGGGTTAAAATAAGGAAAGATATTTTACAGATTACCTGGGTAAAAAGTCAGAGCTCTTACCTCATCTTGCACTAAATAGCCCTTAGTGGAGAGTCAAGAAATCTTATTTCTAATTCTGGCTCTACAATTAACTGGCCTCTAGGACTTTAGCAATCACCATGTCCTCTCTAAAGTAAGGGAATTGAGCTGCATGAGGCACTTTCTGGCTATTACATTTTATGAATCTAGAATCTTTGAGACAAAGTGAAGCTGACAGCTGATTTAGTACCATGTTAGTCAGAAAGGCCAGTCTCTGACATGACAGCAAATGTAAGGAGGGTTTCAGGAATCCTTGAGGGCTGATTGAATATAGAAGAAAGGAAGCAGCCTCATGGGAAGCTGGAGGAGAAGTGTGGGCAATTAAATCCTGCAGTTCCATGGCATTCTAGAAACACTGACAAATCCAGAAGCCTGTCTGGTATTATCACAGTGATACTGGAGAGAGAGGTGAGTAGATTCTTCAGGCCAGAGAACTGGACACATTCATTGTTTTTTTTACATAAAGGTTGCAAAGAACTGATGAGGGTGCCTGAAGACTAATTTTGAATCCTACGATAAAGCTGATTCTGGCATATGAATTGCCCACAAGAATGTGATGGCAGCATGTGATTATGGCATTCTGCCCCATGTCACCCTTTATCTTCTCTAGTCCAGCAAGCTTTTAGAACTTTGGCAAGTTTGTGTTTCAAAAGAGTGAGCTGTCAGCTGCAGTTCATGAAAAATGGCATTGCTGGGATGTAGGTCCGCTTAAGGGACTCTAAGAATAATGAGTCAAAACCATATTAAGGCTACAATTTTGAAAACTGATATAAGAGCAAGTATTCTCGCAGTCTTTATGAGAGAGCAGAAATATCCGTTCCTCCCGTCTCTAGACAGAAAGAATGCAAGTGAGATGCAACTCGGTGAGTTGTCTGTGGAGGAATATTTGGTTCCAGTGCAAGGCCACAGCCTGAGGCTATCTGCCTCTAGTCCCTGATATGAACAATACATTTGAGCACCATTGCTGTAACTTTAAGGAAGCCTTCACGAAGGAAGGAATAGGAGAGGATGCCCTTCCTTATTTCTATTTGTATTTTATCTCAACTCCTCCAAAACCCTGGAATCTCAATTCCTAAGCCTTTGTCAAACTTCCTTTATGGTATCTCATGCTTCATTTGGCATAAACAAAGTAAAGAAACTCTTATATAATCCAGTCCATTATCAACATTGGCTGCTGATGTGACACCATCTCCTCAGTGATTTCTATAACTTCCAGGCTCCTTTGCTTGGGGAATGTGCAGTGCAACTTCTGATTGCATTACCTTCCAGCTCATTGTTGAAAGGGGAGGTTGGGTCATGACCATTGCGGTATATTCCTCATCATTTTGTCACTACAGGGCTCATTAACTGAGGCTATATTGTTTGTATGTGGGATGTGGATGCAGGAGTCCCTTGGGGGACTAAGGGATAATGGAAATAAAAGCTGAGAAGTGATGAATTCTCCTAAAATTCAAGGAGTGAATAAATTAAAAAGCCATGAAAGAAAAGTTTGTACACATGGAGAACAGATCTAGAAATTCTATATTCTGTTGAATGTGAGTGAAGTCTAGAGAAGATTGAGGGAATTGAGGACAAGCATAGAATAAAAGAATTTTCCCCATGTAAATGACAATGAGGAGAGATTTTTGTTTTAAGCTTAAGGAGGTACTTCAAGAGATGTGCAGTGATGAGTGACTGGGTTTCTGGACTAACCCAGTGAAAATGGGAAAACTTAATCATTTTTATATTTTGAGTTCAATTTATAAATTTTATTCTATTTTTGAGTTTTGTAAACTTAAACACTCGATTTTAAGGAGATTTTGATGTTAGGGCACAATTTTACATTTAGATAATTAGATTTCCCTTTAAGCATCTTTAATTGTATCTATGAATTAAATATTTTTTGTATTATTCTTAAGAAGGAAACTTCAATTAACTGACAAATCTTCCCAAGCTGTTAAGTTATTCTTGCAAATCTAACGTGTTAAGCTTATAAATGTGGTGAAACATAAGTGTCTTTAAAAAAAAAAATGGTGGGGGGAGAAGGGGAGAGGCAAAGGGAGAGGGAGAGAGAATCTCAAGCAGGTCCCACACCCAGTGTGGAGCCTGATTCAGGGTTCAGTCTCAGGACCCTGAGATCATGACCTCAGTTGAAATCAAGACTTGAATGCCCAACTGGCTGAGACACTCAGGTGCCCCAAAGCATAAGTTCTCTTAAATGTTCTGCTGTAGTGTGTAAACTTAGTGAAAATCACAAGCCTAAATCTGTTAATTAAACATTTATAAATTAGACCTGCAAGAGCAATCAGTGTAGATAAAACTATTTTCAAAATTATAAATACCTAAAATACTACGCATGTACAGTTTCTTAACACAAATATCTTTATGAGTTTGATTCTCTTAAATTACCGTACTTTAATGCTAAGACTTTCCACGATAAGATAGGCTTACTGTTAAGGAAGTGATGTATTTTTTTTAAAGATTTTATTTATTGATTTGACAGATCACAAGTAGGCAGAGAGGCAGGCAGAGAGAGAGGACGACCTTGGATCATGACCTGAGCTGAAGGCAGAGGCTTTAACCCACTGAGCCACCCAGGCGCCCCAAGGAAGTGATGTATTTATGATAGGCAATGTTGGGAAATACCTAGTCTACTCCTTGAGCTCTCGAACCTGGATACTGAATGGAATAGGATTCTTGACAGTGGCCCAAACAGCACATGCTGAATCTTGTTATTTATGGTCATTCTCTACCAGATTCTCCACACAAGCTGTCTCCCGGCCCTTTAAAGCACAGGTAAGGCACCATCCTGAGCTGGAGTAATCCTTAAAATTATCCATCTTTTCCACCTACTCATAAAAATCTGCCACCCTCACCCAGGCTGTCATGCCACTTGATGGAATTTCATTATTCTTTAGCTCTAAAGATATTTAAATATATTTCCTTCTAAGTATAAAGACTTTATGAACTTGATGTTATCCTGCACTCTTAAAATATATATATTTCCTATTGGATATGACTCCTCAATTTTTACATATATTAAGATGATAGTCTAATGAATTCTAGGTCACTTTCTTTTAAAGGCAATTCCAACTAACAGCTCTGAGATTAGATGTCAGTGTATCTTAACCTTCACTGCTTTAGAGCAGTGCGTCTATGTGTTGTGGGAGGAATTACTATGACTAACAGGAAATGTTAAATAGTTGAGAATATACCTTTTTCCTGGTTACCCTCATAAACATGTTCTGCCTGTTTTCAGATGTCCTAGGGGAGGATTAAGAAGTTAAGTAAGAAGCTTGGGATGGAATGCAAATAGTCCCTATTTGAGGATTTCTGTCTTAAGCTAAAATACATACAGTTTCCAAAACATATAGACATAGCTCGCCCAAGTACACAAGTTGCTTAGCAATTTAAAATGGAGCTCTCTCCTCTGATGAGAAACTGCCCCGGGTTCCTTTGTCTCTCAGATCAGGTCCAAGTTAATTAGCATCATGTTCAAATAAAATCATTTCTCTTGAGCTTAATTCACTATGTAGTTATGCTGTCATACTATCCAACAAAATCCTTGGACCCGTCAGGCTGACTTGTTTTCTGTTCCCCCGAATATGTTTACTTTCCGTATCTATGTTTTATTAACTACCCTACCTTCCTGGCTCCTTGCAGCTGACTTCTGGAGATTCTTTAAGGCTCAAAACTTTTCTTTTTGACTGCTTCATCCCACTCTTCTCTGCCCGTGTACTCCCGCAGTACTAAGTCCAGAGTGACTTCAGATCATATTCCATCCAGTCCTGTAGTGACCTTTTTAAAAAAAAGATTTTATTTATTTATTTGACAGAGAGAGAGTGAGAGAGAGAGATAGAGCGAGCGCACAAACAGGGGGAGCAGCAGAGTCTGGAGAAGTCAGCTCTCCTCTGAGCAGGGTTCCTGATGGGGGAATCCATCTCAGGTTCCTGGGATCATGACCTGAGCCGAAGGCAGAAACTTAGCTGACCAAGCCACTCAGGTGTCCCAGCTGTAGTTATCTTTATACATAAATTCTTCCTTCTTAGTATTTTACAATCCCTGAAGACAATCATACTTCTTTTTGTGTACATGTTTAAAAACATGGACACTTATTATTATAAAATCAACTGGTTTAATAAAAAAGCATTATATTTAAAGATAATTTAACATGCATGCTTGTTAAAATAAATATACATTGTGATTCTTTTGAGAGCAAACAAGTGGTTACCCAAAGGAGAAACAAGATCTCCTTAATAGTTGTAATAAAACTTATCCCTGAAAAGTTAGAAGGTATTACACAAAAATATTTATATTGTGTTCTACTACTCATGCTTCTTTTAAAGAATCAGAATTTAAACAGATTATGAAAAAAATCAATGGAATCCCTGGGTGGCTCAGTCGTTAAGTGTCTGCTTTCGGCTCAGGTCATGATCTCAAGGTCCTGGGATGAAGCCCTGCATTGGGCTCCCTGCTTGACAGGAAGCCTGCTTCTCCCTCTCCCACTCCCCCTACTTGTGTTCCCTCTCTTGCTTGTCTCTCTCTGTCAAATAAATAGAATCTTAAAAGAGAAAAAAAGAAAAAAGCTATTATAAATAAATATAAAAAATATACCTGTATAAGATTTTTATTGAAGACATGATTACCATTGCATAAATTCCTGACTGGGAGACTATAAATAAAGGACTTGGTTTTCTCAATTTGAGAAAAGGGGAATTTTCTGAAGACAAATGTTTGAAGTTCAAGTACAAGGACTTCACTAATTTCACACGCTGGTATCATCAACAGATTGTGATGAAATGGAAACTACTACTCTTTTTAAGGCAAAAATGCTTTCTAACAGGAAAAGTACAAATTAGGCTTTCTGAATCACAAGAGTTCTGAAACAGAAAGGTAAGGTGGCCAAAAAAAAAAAAAAAATCCCAATGTGAAATTAAGAAAAGTGAAAGTTGTATTTCTGGGGATTCTTTTTCACACAGCTATGCTTAGTCTAGGTAAGCCTTCCACAGGCATGCGTTTTGCGGCATACAGTTGGTTCTAGTCCTGTGTGAGCCCTGATAAAGATGAACAGATTTCATGAAACAGCTTTCCTCCATCCCTTCCAGTGGGTGGGGATGAGCCTTGCTCTTGTGGAACCTCATGAATTTCTCAGTTCCACGAAGGTAAGCTTCATGCATGGGTTATTTGCTGAAGCTAATAATGGGAATGGCTCACAGGAGGTCCCAAACACAGTCTGGTTTTCCAGCCTTCTTGATTCCAGGAGACAAACCACACAGAAAGTTTTAATGGTCCATATGTCTGTGAAGACCTGAAACCGTCCATTTCCTCTCAACATAAAGGCATGGGCAAGGTAGAGACTATGGAGGTAGCCTGATGAATTGGTGATCTTTACTAAAGGCATCTGAAAACATCTGATTGAGCCTTCCGGTGGGAATGTTCATATCTGCCAGTGTATATAGAGGTGTTAGGCTTGACACAAGATAAGGCACTTAAGGAAAAGGTACTAAGTTCCTGCTGATTTCTTTAAAGTCCATATTAAGGGACCCTTCAAGTCTTGCAGAACTTCTTAAGTTCAGCAGCAAATTTGCCGCAGTGGTGTTCATTGCATCTAAGCACTTCTGGTTTCACTTTTCAAAAAGCCCTGGCACTTGAAGTAACCAGACTTTATTGTTGTACCCAGCTTTCCAGAATTCAACATGAGGTCAATCTTGCTAATGATGTCAAATAAAGATTAGTTGTCAGTGGGCAACACATAGTCTGCATGCTCATTAAGTCCCTTCATTGCCAAGATCCTGTTATAAGGGAAGGTTATGATATCATCCTCTCAAGAAGGATAAACTGAAGTCATGAAACTGTAGTTCTGGGAATTCACCCTCAAGCACCTTTAAGAGAAATGTGCCAAATCCAGATCCTGTTCCTCCTCCCATGGACTGTCTAGTAAAACACACTGCAAACAATCACAGAGCTCCAAAACTTTTGAGTTTCTCTAAAATCCATTCTTCATAAAGACTGCCAAAAACTTTGTGACCCACAGCCTGGTTATTCTGTGAGCCAGAAATATCTTGAGCTGCTTGCTATCAAACACATCTCTCAATGGGCCCTGCAGAATTTCATTTACTACTCCTTCCTCCATGTCAATCAAGATAGCTGGCGCTTTCAAAGAACAAAATTTCCCCTTGGAAATACTGCCACCGTTACCAGCCTCTCTGGCATCCACATTTCTAAAGAAGCTGGTTATTGCCTCATTATAAATTCCTCTCTGGATGGACTTGGCATGCTCCCTTAGTGCCAGATCCCAGAAGCAGCAGCCCATCTGGTATCTACACTGGGCAACCAGTATGACCACCACTGACTGGGTCGTGCTGTGGCACGGTGAGATCAGGGCACCTGGGAACCTGAGCCTGCTTTCCTACTCCCAGCCTGGCCCGGCCCACCAGCAGCAACCATATTTCTTTTGTCTCTTTTGTAACTCCTAAGGAATCCTGTTTAACTTGTAGCTTTGGAAAGTGAGCTATAGGAACAAAATAAAGAGAGAAAAATCAAAGGAAGATGTTATTTAGATAAAATAGGACTTAAAATGTTGCCTATAGGTGAGGACTCAGAGACCGGAGAGTTAGTGATTTGCCCAAGATCGTGCAGTCGATTCGTTGCTGAGCCCACGATGGAATATAAGTCTTCTGACACCAAGAATTGGAGATCTTTCCACTTTAAAGGGGATACTACTGCATAGTGAATAACTTGGTTCCTTCTTGGAAGGACCTGCTTCATTTTAAAGACTATCTTCCCCCACCCCTGCTCCCCACACTGCTTCTGTTCAAATATTTGGTCAGACATCATGTTAGTCAGTGTAGGCTGCTGTCACAGGGCACCATAGACTGTGTGGTGTGAACAACAAACATTTATTTCTTACAGTTCCAGAGGGTGGGAAGTCCAAGATCAAGGTACCAACAGGTGTGTGGTTAAGATTGAAAGAGGAGAGAACTGGTCCATTATTGGTCGGTTGAGAGGCATAGTGTAGGAAATAGTTTGCCTTCTTTCCTTTCCAAAAAGCCTCACTCAAGTGAAATGCAGACCCAGCATTTACAGTAAGTAAAAAAGAGCCTCAGCCAAAAAGCATGAGTCCCACGTGAACACTAGTCCTTCTGAAAATTGGTAAATGCCTTCCTGGTTTGAAGACTTGTCTCGTTTTCTCACGTTGAGAGAGAAATTGTCTCCCTCTGGTACCTTGTTTATAAGGGAATTGATACCAGCATGAGGGCCCCTCTCTGATTATCTGGTTACCTTCCAAAAGCCTCACTTCCAAATAGAATCACACTGGGGATTAGACTGGATGAACAGCTAAATACTGAATATACTGTATAATAAACAGCAGAAAAGACGCTCACAATGATGCTACCCTCTAGTGGCAGAGCATGGCGACACAACTTATAAGACGAAGTACCAGGGTCACATCCTAAAAGAACACGTCAGACCACAAACATTGTTAGAGGTAGAGTTTGGGTAATTTTTTAAAATCTTAATTTTTAAAAACTTTAAAATTAAAAAACTATGCCCTTAACTTGCGTTAGGCTTAACATCAGTTTTAAGCGTAATGTTTTAGACTTCAAAAAAAGGCATATATTTCAACTGGCAAATGTGTGCTGAACATAACATGGCAAATGCCAGGGATGAAAATATTATCTCTCCCAAGTTGTATCATGAGCTATAAAATATAGTCAGCTTATTGAGAAACCTGCTGATAACTTGGCTTGGTTAATACCTTTATGCTGTTTTATGGCCCCACACAGGTTGGCAAATTTCCTTAATTGGTCTTTTTGTCATTCATTCCAATATTCCTTAGGTTGGAATGTAGAGTAAACACTCGTGGAATAAATCATTTACCAAGTAGTGACTTCTGCATTATTATCTTTGATGTGCTTTAACATATTATATGCCTGTTCTCTAACTAGATCACAAACTCCTTGAGTATCCGATACTATTATTAAGCTTTCTGGGGATTATCGCTCTTATCTGGAAAATGTGTGTTCCTGTTGCAAAGTGACTCCTGTATTATTCAGAGTTCTCCAGAAAAAAAAGATATATAGGTCATATAATTTAATAATTAATAATCATTAATTAAATATTAATAATAAAAATAATTATACTAAATGGAGAGCTTTAGGGTCCAGAATACTATCTGGTCAAGATAAAAATAGTGGGATGTGGGCACCTGAGTGTCTCTGTCAGTTAAGTGTCCGCCTTTGGCTTAGGTCATGATCCCAAGGTTCTGGGATTGAGTCCCACATCGGCCTCCCAGCTCAGCAGGGAGTCTGCTTCACTTTCTCCCTCCGCCCCCTCCCTTCTGCCTCTCCCTCTCACTCTCAAATAAGCAAATAAAATCTTTTAAAAAATAGTGGGATTTTATGCAGGATATCAAAAATACCAAGTCATCTCACCTCAGATAATCTTATGATTTCATATTACTATTTTCAGAAGGACTACTCTTCACATGGGACTAGTGTTTTTTGGCTGAGGCTCTTTTTTATTTACTGTAAATTTTGGGTCTGCCTTTCATCTGAATGAGGCTTTTTGGAAAGGAAAGAAGAAAATTAAACTATTTCCTACACTATGCCTCTAAACCGACCCATAACTGACCGATTCTCTCCTCTTTCAATCTTAAATACACACCTGTGACTATCAGCTCAGATTTGGGGGATATGGAAGGTAAGGAATAAAATAGGAGAAAATGGGAGAAGAAGGATAAAGGAACTAGTCAGAAGAGATGAAGAGGGGAATTGAAGTTCTTTGGATCAAGATGAAGTAAACTTCAAATTAAAAAAGAATTTGAGGGTTTCTTTTCTTTCATCTTCTGAAGCACAGAAAGGTTAATTCAGAGTTACATTAATTGGAGTCCAGAATCTTCTATGGATACATATTTTAGTTTCAAAGGCACCAAACTTCAGCTAGTGTTAAGTGAATTACTTCCTCTATGGAGCAATCAGCCCTCAAGAACTTGTAGAGCCTCAAGATTTAGAACACCTGGGTCTGGAGAGCATAGGAGGCACCTGAAGAACAAAGGCATCTAGAGGAGAGGAGAGTGGAAAGGCACAAAGAAAGGTCTGTGAGCTGGTGACTTCCCCTTGGCCCAGGAAAGCTTTTTTGATAACTTTCTCCCCACCCTCCATTGACCACCACGTAGAAACAGAGGTGGGTAAGGTTGTATAGATAAACAAACAGGTGAGCTCAAGGGTTTCTCTGTTAGTGGCTCAGAGTTTTCACTAACGAAGGGGTGGCAAATGCCACTGGGAGGTTTTCCAGTGGAGAAACTCAGGCTCCTCTCTAAGGAATAACAGGTGGGGAAGTTGAGATTGGCCTTTGTCATTAGTGTCACGGGAGGTAAGGTAAGCAGGTTTCTGTGTAATTAACTCTCTGTTGGGGTCACAGTCCAGATGGTAGGGAAAGAAAAGAGATTTCAGAATTTCTTGGTGCTTCTGGGTATAAAGTCACTAACAATCTGTTAAATAAAAAGATAAAATGAAGAATTTCATTTTCATAAAATGAAGAATTTCAGTGGTTTCACAGATGACAGAAATATAGGCTCTTTGTGAATTTGGGCAAGCTTATCTGAGATCTGGCAAGATTTCCATAAACATTAACAAAGGAATGTTCTAGGACACAAACAGGCCATTTAATATCCAGTCATTTGCTGGTTTACTGCAAACTTGATTCTCTTTCTTTGGGAAAATTACCCCTGAGCAGTGATTATAAACTTAAGCGGGCATCAAGTTGGAGGACTAATTAAAACACAGATTGCTAGCCCCACTCCCAGACTTTCAGATTCAGTAATTTCCTATCTTATTTAATGGGTTATAATCTTAGAACATTATTTTGATGTTCAAATTGCCAGAGGTATTGGAAGAAAGATGCCTCACTTTGGGGGCAAGAGAAAATGGACCTAGACACTTGATTCTAGTGTGTGTTTTTTAAAACTTTTGAATTTAATTACCTGACATATAGTGGTACATCATTAGTTTTTGATGTAGTGTTCAGTGATTCATTAGTTGTGTGTAACACCCAGTGCCCATCACATCGTGTGCCCTTCTTAATGCCCATCACCTGGTTACCCCTCCCCTCAACCACCTCCCTTTCTGCAACCCTCAGTTTGTTTCCTGGAGTCAAGAGTCTCTCATGGTTTGTCTCCCCCTCTGATTTCTCCTCATTCAGTTTTCCCTCCCTTCCCATATGATCCTCTGCACTATTCCTTATATTCCACATATAAGTGAAACTATATGATAATTGTCTTTCTCTGATTGACTTATTTCACTCAGCATAATATGCTCCAGTTCCATCCATGTTGATATAAATCATTAAGTATTCATCCTTTCTGATGGCTGAGTGATATTCCATTGTATACCTGAACCACATCTTCCTTATCCATTCATCTGTTGAAGGGAATCTCGGCTTCTTCCACATTTGGCTCTTGCGAACATTGCTGCTATGAGCATTGGGGTGCATGTGCCCCTTCTTTTTACTACATCTGTATCTTTGGTATAGTAGTTCAATTTCAGGGGCATAGGGTGGCTCTATTCTTAACATCTTGAGGAATCTTCATACTGTTTTTCAGAGTGGCTGCACCAGCTTGTGCTCCTACCAACAGTGTAAGAGGGTTCCCCTTTCTCCACATCCTCATCAATATTTGTCGTTCCCTGTTTTGTTAATTTTAGCCATTCTAACTGGTGTGAGGTGGTATCTCATTATTTTGATTTGTATTTCTCTGATGGCAAGTGATGTGGAGCATTTTTAAAATTTATTTTATTTTATTTTATTTTATTTTATTTAAAGATTCTATTTATTTTTTTGACAGATAGAGATCACAAGTAGGCAGAGAGGCAGGCAGAGAGAGAGGAGGAAGCAGGCTCCCTGCTGAGCAGAGGGCCCGATGTGGGGCTCGATCCCAGGACCCTGGGATCATGACCTGAGCCGAAGGCAGAGGCTTTAACCCACTGAGCCACCCAGTTGCCCCTGGAGCATTTTTTTATGTGTCTATTGGCTATTTGTATGTCCTCTTCAGAGAAATGTCTGTTCATGTCTTTTGCCCATTTCTTGCCTGGATTATTTGTTTTTTGGGTGTTGAATTTGAGAAGTTCTTTATAGACCTTTGATACTAGCCTTTTATCTATAGTGTCATTTGCAAATATCTTCTCCCATTTCATAGGTTGCTTTTTAGTTTTGTTGTCTGTTTCCTTGATATTCAATTTTATCCAATTCTCATGTGGAATGAAAAACTTAGGCCTTCAGTGTTGGCATTTCCATCCCCTTGCTGTATTTCTAATTTTTTCCAGAGTCCCAGAAAGGGGAGATGGGGCTATCACTCACACAGAGGGTACCCAAGTAAGAGGTGGGGAGCTCTCACGATGTGTTAACCTAGAACCAACAGGTTCTGATATACCAAGGGAAAGACTGCAGTTCTGCCACTGAGGGCTTGGTGCTTGGCTTGCTGGAGTAAGTGCTGTAATGGTTGGCTAACATGTCTCCCTCCCCTGGCTGACTGAGATACCTTCATTCCAAAGAGCAGACTGCTCACACATGTGTAATATGCCCCAGGAGCTGGCCTAGATCCAAAGACTACTGCACAACCGCCCTGTTCCAAACACTTGAGCACTAGCCGTGAGCATGTATCAGCTACATACATCTGAATCACTCACTGCCGCTTCTATCCACTGATGGGAAAGGAAGAAAACCTGACCAAAGCAGCAGCTTTTGTTCTCTTTCTAAAGAAAGAATTCTAGCTTCTTTTGTTCCCTGTTTTTAAAAATTTTAATTCTACTGTGGTTAACACATAGTATTATATTTTTTCAGGTGTACAATATGTGTGCTTAAGATTAATGGGATGTCACTGTTTCAAGGCCTATGGAGGCCAGAACTAGAGAATATATGTATGTTAATCAAACAGGCACACATATACATTTGTGTATATACACAGTTTTGCATCTATTTATTTTTATGTAAAATGTATTTATTAAATATATATTAAATATATATTGAAATAGATATTATTATTAATATATATAGAAAACCAAGAGTTTGTATTGATATATATATCCATTTCCAAGCCAACACTGTAAGTTTCTATTTTTTTAAGTCACAACAAAATTAGAAATAAGAAGTAATATCACACCCCTTCTTTCCCTTGAAACACTTGACTTTGTTGCTGTCATCAGTTTTCCTCTTTTGGATAAGAAGTTCATGACTATATTCATGCATTTATCTGATAGCCATTTCCCTTAAAAGATACTGCTTCCTTCAGAATTAGCTCCCTGTAGCTTTTCTTTCTCCATGTTTCTGATGATCTGTTTTGAAATTCTTTTTTTTTTTTTTTTAAAGATTTTATTTATTTAATTGAGAGAGACCACAAGAGAAGAAACACAAGCAGGGGGAGTGGAGAAGGAGAAGCAGGCTTCCCCCTGAGAAGGGAGCCCGATGCTGGTCTCGATCCCAGAACCCTGGGATCATAACCTGAGCTGAAGGCAGACACTTAATGACTGAGCCACCCAGGTACCCCTGTTTTGAAATTCTTACGGAATTCAAGTTTTGTTTCTTTCCAAATTAGTGACTCCCTTCTCTTAGAGTAAGGAACTTGGCTCTCATTATTCTTATATGTTTATATTCATATAAACATATATATATTCATATATATCTTATATGTTTGATTTATCATCCTGTATGTAACTAATCTCTGATCTTCAGCCCCACCCTACCTATATGTGGACACTCTTCTTTCTTTGCTTGGGGTCTGCTCCTTATTATAGGTTGCAACTCCATGTAGATACCGTCCTCACTTAACTGTGGCTCTGAATTCCCACACCAACCAGCCCATGCATGCAGATGCCCTGGGACCCTTCTTGGTCTCTAAAGGAATGCCCTCCTCTCCCTGCTCTGGCTTTGATTTCCCACAATTGGCTCTCTCTTGCCGGAAGGTCTTCCTCACCCCTTGGTTGTGAGGCTGTCCCTCCCCATCACATAGATGCCTCATTCACTCTTCTTGGAATCTGACATCTCATGACAGGCTCTCTAACACGCTTTGCCCTCCCCTATTGGGCTGTGACATCTGCTCTGGTCTATTGCTCATCTCTACCCCCACTATAGACACTGCCTTGTTCCTCTTCAACTAATGACTTTAGGGCTGAAATTTTCAGGAAGGGAAGGCCTTAGCTAGGTTGTTTAAAATATGAAGAAATGGAGGTTCAGATGCTTATGTGGCTTGTCCAGGGTCACTGAGCAAATGAGACATTGTCAGTACAAATTCAGGTATTCCTGAGTATAAGCTGTGTGAGGGCTGATACTTGCCTCTCTTGTTCACTCTGTCATCCTCAGTACCTAGCACAGTGTCTGTATTGAGGTAGAACAAATGACAAATGAATTATTCCCTGTTCAGATCTTTTCCTTTACCTGTTCCTTTTTGTGATCTTGATATATGTGTGTGGGCATAAAATTGATGTCTATATATTTGTTTATAACCAATAGAAATTCATGCCCTTATATGAATGTCAACATCTAAATATCTGTTCCTAGGAATTTATTCTATTCCATAAATTTCTTGAGTTCCTAGCTGGATAGTTGGCATATAAATGAAAATATAAAAGTACTAAGAAGCTACAGCCATTATAACATCTCAGGATGCCAGCACTTCCATTGAGTAAGGAAGAGAAAATGTCTGAGAACCACCCAAGTCAGTTTTTCAGTCACCAGACTACAGCCCTTTCAAAATATTTGAAATACAGCAAGTGAAAAATACCATCACCATATGGCTGACGTGGGCACCATGATCATCAGTTCCTTTAGTTACTCCGCTCAACTAAGTAAGACCTTTCTGCATATAATCATGCACGGCAGGGTCTCCAAAACACATTCTGAAAAATTGCTATCTCTGCAAAATTCTTGAGAAGGGTATTCTGTGGTCAACACTGGGATCTCAACAATTCACAATGTATGTGAGCATATTACAGGCTCTCACAGGGGCTCCTAGATGGCTCAGTCAGTTGGGAGTCTGCCTTCAGCTCAGGTCATAGTTCTAGGGTCCTGCAATCGAGTCCTGTGTTGGGCTCAGTGAGGAGTTTGCTTCTCCCTACCCATCCCCTGCTCATGCCTGTGTTCATTCTCTCTCTCTCACTCTGAAATAAATAAACAAAATCTTAAAAATAAATAAATAAATAAATAAATAAATAAATAAAGGCTCTAGGAAATTCTAGAGTTGAAGAAAACTATAACCTTTATGTAACCCAATGTCATTCAAATTTGCATAACCGGAGAGCTCCTGTTTAGAGTAATACCCGCCCAAGTCTCATTTCCTCATTCATACAACGGGCAAAAATACCTGTTACAGGATAAATGAGATAAAGATACATAAAGTGCATAGCACAGTGTTTGGTTTATTCTAGGTACTTTGTAAGTGCTACTTCCTTTTCTTAGATATTATTTATTTAGAATGATCCATTTTGTTGTTGAAAGAATAATAGATATATTTGTTATTATTATAATTGAAAAAATAGTAAATGCAACAGTTAAAAACTTCGAGTCATAAAGGGTATAAAATGAAAAATGAGTTTCAGACTCCTCTCAGACCACCAAGAGGAATTATTTTTAATGTACCCTTCCCAATATTTTCAGTGCATATGCATGCAGACAGCCCAGAAACAGATTTCTAAAAATCTCTTCACGGCAAGTGAAACGATTTGAATTCATTTATGTTGTGCAGCTGCAGCAGTACCTCTAAGTTCTTCCATGTTGGGGTAAATCGATGTGTTTTTCTGAACTCCTTGGGTGGGGCAAAGGTTAGAACCTATGTTCATGTCCCCTAAAGCAGTATTTTGATAAAGGAAGTATTAGAGAGAATAGGGGAAACATAGAGTTGTTTTGGGGATTGAAAAAGTCAGCTTAAATGTGTCCTCTTTTGTAAAATATTTCTTAATCCACCACGAACAGGACTCTGATTGAAGTGAAGAATATTCATTCTTCCATTCTTTCAGTTAATGATGGAGCAGGGGTGGGGGGAGAGAACATGAGAGCCTGGGCAGGGGAGGGTCAGAGCGGCAGCTGCCAAGATACCTGCTTACATTGATCTGGATGGTGAACTAGCCTGCTAGGGCAGTTGCAACAAACCCAACTGAGTGGCTTAAGCAACAAAAATTTATTGTCTCACAGTTGTGGAGGCTAGAAGTCCAAAATCAAGGTGCCAGCAGTGTTGGTTCCTTCTGAGGGCTTGGAGGGAAGGCTCTGTCCCAGGCCTCTTTCCTTGGCTTGTGGACAGCCATCTTCTCCCTGTGTGTCTTCCTAAATTCTTTCCTGTCTGCATATCTCTGTGCAAATTTCCTCTTCTTAGGACACCAGTTTCACTGGTTTAGAGCCTGCTCTCATGGCCTCATTTAAACTTGCTCATGTCTGTGATGACTCTATCTCCAAATAAGGTCACATCCTGAGTCACAGGGATTAGAACTTCAATATAGGAATTTTTAGGGAGATGCAATTCAGCCCTTAACAGGTGGATTGCAGTACTGGGATTTCGTGCTTTTCAAAACTCACCTGAGCTAGTAAAGCCCAGTCACCAACTGCAGCTTTCAAAATGTGGGTTCCTTTAAAAAGGTGCAAGGACTACAAATGTGTGTGTGGCACTGCTTAAACCCCTTGTTGACAAGAGGGTTCTGTGTGGCCTTAAGCAATTGTTAGTCTACTTCTGCTAGATCCCCCTAAAACCAAAGTGTAAGAAGGTGACTTGGTTTCTTTTTTTATTTTTTGCTCCCTTCCCCACCTTCTTGCTTATCTGAACATTTATACTTTGGCCCTGTTAACTATACCCTCCCTTTCTTCTTTATGACGCTCAGTTATCTTCTCTTCCCATGATTCCAATCTCTTTTTTCATATTCTCATTCAGTGAAGGATGAGGAAATAGCAGTGAGAGCACGTACCTTTCATTAGATGATTCAAACTGCATCCTGCCTGATTAACCTAAAAAGTCCTAAGAAATGAGGAATTCTGCCTGACAGATCGCTGAAAGGAGGAATTATTTTTTATGTTTTAGAATCATTTCTGATTCACCTTCTTGGCTCAAGAAGAAAGACACTAGTTGTTTTTTGCCAGGGGTAGATTTGTGGCTTCCATGGCTTCCTGCCGGGCATGTGACCTCAAGGTGCTAGTGGCCATTGTGTGTGGACTGCTGACGACCATTGTTTTGGGACTGGGCATCTGGACGACTGTGATTAGAATCCAGAAAGGTAATAATTGTTTATGGTTAACTATGTTATGTTTTTCTTTAACTTGTTACGTTGAACTCAAGTCAAGAGAAGGTATTGAGCCTCTGTCCCTGACACCTAATGCACCGGTACTACAAATAGCCATGTCTGGGCTGAGGCTGCCCACCAAGGTGTAATGTGTGAACTACAACAGGCAAGGGTCCATGGATGACTAGCACATAGTGGCACACACATGACTATGAATATCTGTGTGTGAGTGGGCAGGGTGAGGAATTACCTACTTTAATTAGCCTCTTCTTGTTGTTTTAACTCCTGACTGGATACCAGCTTAATTAAAATCATTAAGAACACATGTTTGGGTTTGTTTAGCTAAATCGAAGAAAGATAAATAATTATGGACACACACAGATGGACGCACTTAATCAAACATGTGCGGAATGGAATTTCATCTCAAGAAGAAAGTTTAGGAATGTTCTCACTAGGATTGTTAATAAAATCTTATGGTTTGTGCACAAAGTTCTCACTTTCCAAGTGTGAAAAATGACTTGAAAATGACGATTACTTAGAAAATGATTTTTTCTGGTTGTTCAACAAATACTTGTTAGTAAACGGCTATGTGCTAGAGCTGACCCTGGAAGGTGGGAGGGGGAGCAGTGGTGTGTAAAACAATGGTGTTAGTGGAACCCCCCCCCCCCCAGAAACTCACAACAAAGACTTTTTATGACCCCAGAGCTGGTTCCCTTGGGCTGCACAGGTTCTCCATAAAGGGATTCAAAGCTGGGTGTGCTGAGTATTCCCTTCTGAAACAAACAGAGACAGACTCTAATAAAACTGAATAAATATGGGTAAATAAAACCCATCCGCAGGGCAGAAAGAGGGGTGATCTGCCCTCGAGAAGGTAACTGAGGTGGACAGAAGGTTGGGAGAGCAGGCAGAAGTCCAATGGATAGCTGCAAAGATCCACTGTTGGGGACAAAAGAAGGTAAATATATTAGCTGTTGATGGAGTGGTAGCTGAGAAGGGATCTGATTGTCCTTCCCTCTCCCATCCCTCAGAACATCATTTACAAAATATTGTACTAACAGGATTTGGATAATTAGCATGAGAAAATTTGCCAGAACAAAAACAATAAAATTTAAGCTTGAGAAAATGTGTTTTTGATTTGCTTATTTCTTTATTTGTTGGTTTAAGTTTTGTTTACAGTTAAAAAAATTTATGAACTAGAGGTTTCACCCTATTAAGGCTGCTAAATTTGTAAGACTTTATTTAAAGAGTATATTTTCAAGGAATCTTTGTTTCCTTCCTCTCTCCCTCCTTTCCATTATATGACATCTACTTTAAAAGGGAAATTTGTGGTGAGTAATAAAGGACATAGGTACAATAGAACCATTAAAATAAGGACCAACATATAAAACATTATAAGGAAGAAAACAGAGGAGTTGCTAAAAACAAATACAAAACATAATCCCTGAGACATATCCCTGAACTTCCTGAGGGCTAAGACTTCAAATGAAGCATAATAAACAACAAAAAACCCCTGTTTAACCCTTGTTTAACCCTTTTGTTCAACGGTAAAAGCATATCAGCTCCTCAAAAAAGAGACAAATGTGTTCTTGCTCTGAATTTTTCTTAAAAAATGTTTTATTTGATTGTAGTTGACATACAATGTTACATTATTACATTAGCTTCAGGTGTACAAATGATTTGACAAGTTTATGATTTATGCTTATCTCATTTAATCCTAACAACTACCTTTGAGGCAGTTATTACTATATCCATGAAATTGATGGGGAAAAGGCTCAGAAAATGTTGTCAAACTTACTTAGCTAGAGAGTGTTGGGTCTGGATTTAAATCTAGATTATTCTGACTTTAGTTCCTTCCTTTTCACTCCCCGCATATTCTGTCTTCCTAGAGGAATGACAAGGGTAACTCAATCAATGAATTTGTCTGTCTCTCCTTTTTTTTTTTGGGGGGGGCATCTTTGCCCAAAAACCCTAATTCATAAAGATAAGCAATAACCAGTAGAATGTTTTGCTAGGCAAGGTTAGGCACTTTGGTAAGTCACATTGTTTGTCTTCAAGTCAATAAGATCTACATTATTAATGCTGCTTATAAAATGTAGATTAATATGTTCACTTTTCAGGTTTTCTGAGTCTTTAAATGGTGTTTATAGACTTTTGGAGTAACTGCTATAATTTTCCACGTTCTTTTAGGTCTTGCCAAAATACTTCCCTAAGCTTCGCAAAATTATATGATTATCTGCTGTTAAACTTCTAGTCTAGAACAGTGAAAGAGACTATATTCAGACTGTGTTCTTGGAAAACTGCTCATGTTCTAACAGCTTTCCTCCTGGTGACTGACTTAATGGAAAGCTTTCTCACATTCACATAAGCCCCAATATCTACTGGCCATCAAACAAGCCATGAATGAACTTATCTTTAATTATCCTAAGTATAATTATTCATTTTTTAAGATAAATCATTCATTTAAATATCAAACAAGTGGTTCGAGACATAATCTCTAGAATGCCAATGATCTTCTGTGTAGTATAGAAAAGCTTTTAATTCTCCTCCTCCTGCTTAATAAGGCCTCTGGTGAAAGGTCATGATTTAAAGCCCTAGTGCAAATGAAGTTGATAGCATTTCATGGAAGCAGAGAGGACTTCTTCCAGAATTGCCAGAATAATATTTGGTATTTTTATACCACTGATGAAAACATTAAATAATAATGATCTTTTTTTTTTTTTTCCACCAAAGCATCACAATGAGATACATTGTCAGGTATAACACTTTCTCCATCTAGGCTTTCAGGAATAAGATATCCTATGCTTCTGAAGTTTTGTTTGGTAAAGAAAATTTTCAAAACTATTGATGACTCTTGTAATTTCCAAAAGGAGCTCTAGTCTTGTAGTTCTTCTATGATGATGTCAGTTTACTGGAACACTCTTCATCCAGAGTTTCGCATGGCTGTCTCTTCGATCATATAGGTCTCAGGTAAAATGTCACCTCCTCAGAGAAACCTTTTTATCCATTCAGTCTAAGGTTGTCATTCTATTTGCTCTCTTTTATGTGTAGTTTGTTCATGGCTTTTATCATCTGATAATCTCTCACTTAATTCTACTTGTTTGCTCAATGTCTCCCCATTCCTAGAATAAAAGCCCCAAGAAAGCAGTGAACTGACTTATTAATCTGCATTCCCTGCACCAAGCAGAGTACTTGGAATATAGTTGCCAATACATACCTGATGAGCAAATGAAAGAATCACATGAAAACAAGAAACTGGACTAAACATTGTCAAATAGTTGCCTTCAGAAATGAAAGAATATTGCTCCCAATTCCTTGTAATTTGTGTCAAAATATTAAGATAAATGTTATTATGGATTGGTTTTCAGCAGTTAAGAAACCACCATTTTAGTTTTCTTCCTCTGTTCCAAGCCATGCAACACTCTAACCATTTCCAGAACTTGGGCTTCATTAAGATCTCTCCAGTCGTGTATGGCCTCTTTTGTTTGGCAGTGTGATCAGCAATCTTGTAGGATGCTTTCATGTTGGAGCAAATCAAAGTTTTGCCAGAACTCTAATCTTTTCACATTAAGCATTTTATCAAATAATATGCACCGTGAGTAATGTGTTTTCAGAAAGGACAACAATAAGGTGTTCTATCTCTGTTGCCTTTGTGTTCCCAGTAGCAATGTAACCTTGTAATTTAAGAAGCAGCATGGCTTTTTGGTCCAATCATACTTGATGAAAGTAAAATGAAATATAATTAAGTTTCACTGTAGATCTTTCTCTTGACATTTTCCAACTTGAACTAGGCCTGATGTAAACATAGACAGATGTCCATAATCATAACATAGGGGATGTTTTCCTCAACTCTTAGGGAGAATAGCTTTTCATAACATATTAGCATTGATGAGAATGCCTTATTGAACCATATCCTGTTTCTCTTCTAGATTATAAAATTCTTCTCTGCCATCCCGTGTGCCTTTCCAACCTCTCTCCAGATGCTCTGACCTTCATTTCCTATCACAGGATTCACTTATGCTTCAGGCCAACAAGAGACTTTAAGAGGTTGTAATATTCCCAAACCCCAAGGTCAAACTTCATAGCATTGAAATTCTTGCACAGCAGAAAATGCGGATTGTGCGGAAATGTCAAGGAGAGTTTATTGATTCTCAGAAAATAATTTGTACACAGATGCTTGACTTTTGTTATACTCAATTACAGTACTTCCTCAAGTGGCAAACTTGATAATAAATCAAATTCATGGAACTGCTCCTGGAGTACAGTTTGCATTTGGGGGTTCAAAAAAAAAAGGTCCAGGTGGAAAAGACAGCTATAGCATTATTTAGTCTTATCTCTATTTTGCTCCTTTACCAGTCTCCCTTCTCACTTCCTCATGTAACCACTCTCTAAATCAAAGCAAACCAAAGCAAACCAAACCAAACCAAAACAAATAAATCAATTACTATGAAAGGGAAGGAAGTTGTTTTGGAAGGAATAAATTTTGTTATGTAATTGGCTGAGGGACATGAATTATTTTAACATCACTGACGTTTAAATTGCTGATCCCGTTATCAAAGTCACTTTCTTAAACTAAGAGGCTAGGCCCTTGGCTTAGTGGATTTTTCCTTGATTTACAGGTATTAGTTTTCCTTAAAATTCTGAATACAACCACCACCCATAGATCTTTTGATAATATATTTCTTGAAGAACATTTGGTAGAAAATATGGTGGTTAGGAGTGTGCACATTGAGAATCGGGGTGGGGGGGGAATACAGATGTAGAAAGAAAGAAGAAGTTCTAAATCCTGACTGCCTTGTTGAAACACAAATGTCACCACTTATCATCGGAATAAATCTGAGCAAGTTATTCAACATTTCTGCACTTCAGATTTCCTATTAAGGGAGCAATAATATACCTAACTTACAGAGCTGTCATTAAATGATTTAATGAGTTAATTACAAGTTTAAGATGACATATAAGGGTGCCTGGGTGGCTCAGTGGGTTAAACCGCTGCCTTCGGCTCAGGTCATGATCTCGGGGTCCTGGGATCGAGTCCCGCATCGGGCTCTCTGCTCAGCAGGGAGCCTGCTTCCCTTCCTCTCTCTCTACCTGCCTCTCTGCCTACTTGTGATCTCTCTCTGTCAAATAAATAAATAAAATCTTTAAAAGAAAAAAAGATGACATATAGGACACTATAAGCACTCAACAAATGTTAAATCCGTTTTTTAATTTATGAATTTTTAGATAATTTAGTGCATAGTTTTTTTTTTTAATTTTTAAAAAATTTTTTTAGTGCATAGTTTTCTCCATTCCCTGATTATACCTTGAATAGATGCTTTTGACTTAGATTGGACCTTTGGATTGAAACTCAGCTTTTCAAACTGAAGGTTCAACTGATGGATTTATTTAAAAAATATTTTTAAAGATTTATTTATTTTTATTTGAGAGATAGAGAGGGAAAGCTCGTGCACATGGGGGAAAGGAGAGTGAATGGGAGAGGGATAAAGACTCCCCTTTCAGCACAGGAAGTGTGGAGTCTGAGGCGGGGCTGGATCTCTCCACCCTGAGATTGTGACCTGAGCTGACCTGAGCGGAAACCAAGAGTCAGACCCAGCTCCGAGTGAACCACCCAGGTGCCCCTCAACTGATCAGTTTAAAACAGAAACAGTTCTATGAACTGCTATATCATCCTGCATTAAAAAAATATTTATACTATGCTACATCATCAGGGAAAAATTTTATTAAAATACGTAACCAGTTTACTGAAATATGTAACCATGTAGTTCTTTTTGAATAACTTTTACCTTAAGGAAAAAATGAAATCTTATGTATTTTGTTTGTTTAAAACTTTTAGTGTTCCTTTTCACAATGGAATAACTTTCCTAAATATTGTCTTCTCATTTAAAAGGAATCTTCTTCCTCATCCAAATGTTTCAAATTCCTGGTCTGGGACAAATGACAGATGCCAAGATGTTAAAACCCTAAGAATTGGAGCCAGATACTCGAGCCTTCTGATGGAATTTCTTTGACTAAGGAAAGATATTTTTAATCTTGTACTTAATTAAACTAGACTTTTCACAACAGATTCTAATTTGTCTAGTTTAGGAGAGGAAATGAAATTCATGTTTTCCATTTGGAAGTTTTAGTATTTTATGCTACTTTCTCAGGCAGCATGAAGTATTTTACATTATATTCTGCATTTAACGGTCCATGTTGTGTGGTAAAGATATTGAAAATAGGGCTAATATTTCTGGAAATATTACTTATTTATAATTTGAGAAAATGTAGGGAAATATTAATATTATACTGGTGTTATAAAAGAAAAATACTACTATTAAACATATTTCAGTGTGTTGATCCTCAAGTAACTTGAAGCTGATGCTTACCCTCTGTGTTTCCCTGTGGTAAAGGCAGTACTATTAGGAGAGGGCGGGAAGACTTAGTTAGTGATGAAGGGATCTGAGTTAATCCAGTCAGCTATCAATTAGTTACTAGTCTGGAACAAGTTAATCTTTATATAGAAGATAGGCTTTATGTAGAATGGGGATGTTGGGCTAATGAATAGCTAGCGTCATTTTTATGAGTCCATACGTTTAAAAACTAGTTAAATGAAAGAAAGCTCTTATTCTTTCTGGGTCTGATTTTTTCTTTACTTAAAATACAGAGGTTTAAAAATACCAATACTACCTTTATTATATTTTGTGGGTAATTCAGGTATTTCAGTGGACAGGGTCTTGAACTGTGGAGCAAAAGGTGTTAAAATTGTGATTATGACGGAGGAATGGTAGCTCAGCCTGGGCTTGATAACCCTCAACTAAAATGCAAATGCCAAAGAGGCCAGTCAGCAAACATTTGCTGAGTACCATCCATGCATCTGTCCTCAAACTAGGCCTGGAGATAAAAGAAATAAAATAAAAGAAAGTCAATTCTAAGGAAGGCTGCTTGGCGGTAATGAAAAGAACAACGTAATGGAACGGAAATTAAAAACAAAACAGAACAGGAGCAGACATCAACAAAACCAAAAGCTAGGGGTGCCTGGGTGGCTCAGTCAGTTGATTATTCGCCTTCAGCTCAGGTCACGATCCCAGGGTCCTGGAATCAAGCTGGGCATTCAGCATCAGGCTCTCTGCTCAGTGGGGAGCCTGCTTCTCCCTCTGCCTGCTGTTCCTCCTGCTTGTACACGCTCACTCTTTCTCTGACAAATAAATAAAATCTTTAAAAAAGTAAAGAAAAGAAAGGAAACCAAAAGCTAGTTTTTTGAAAAGATCAATTTAAGTAGGTAAATAGCTGGTGAGATTTGTCAAGACAAAAAGGCACTGGAATAATTAAGCAATATGTACAAAAATAAAGGGGGTCACAACACAGGTACAATAACAAAGATTTAAGCAAAAGTCGTGGGTAAGTTGGAAATAACTGTCAGAATGACAAAAGTGTACTCTTTGGCTCAGAATTCCAATTCTGGGAATGTATTCTCTAGATTAATTTGTACAATTGCAAGGTAGAATATGTACAGGGCAGTTTTGGAACAATTGAGAACAACACAAGTGTCCGTCAATAAAGGGTCAGTTAAATAGATCAGTTAGGGTATTTCCATACAATGGCCTATAATACAATTGTAAAAGGAGATGTGGAAGTTCTCTACCAACTGTTGCGGAAAGTTCATTGTTAATTGCAAGAGCAAGCTACAGAAAAGAGAGGAAGGAAATAAGACTATAGATTCATATTGCTTGTACTGAAAAAAAAAAAAGATTGGGAAAAAATGAATAGTTGTGTATATTTAGGGATGAGAGCAAGAGTATATACCTTTGTATGTTATGTTTATTTTCCAACTCTGTGAATGTATTTCCTATTAAAATATATAATAAATCAGTGATTAAGAAAACCTAATAAGGGGCGCCTGCGTGGCTTAGTTTAGCCTCTGCCTTCAGCCCAGGTCATGATCTCAGGTCCTGGGATCAAGCCCCACATTGGGCTCTATGCTCAGTAGGAGCCTGCTCCCCCTCCCCACCTGCCTACTTGTGATCTCTCTCTCTCTGTCAAAATAAATAAATAAATAAAATCTTAAAAAAAAAAACCCTAATAAAATAATAAGCAAATACCATGGCAAACCTTACCCTAGCTAATATAAAAATTTTGGCCAGGTGGAAATTTTCTAAAAAAAAAAAAAAAATATGCACACACACACACACACACACACAAGACCAAATATACTCCCAAAATAAGGGAAAAAAACCTATATAGAGCTGCAACAATTAAAGTAATTGAATTAAGAGTAAAAAAACAAAACAAAACTGCATGCAAATGCTGTATATAGATTATGTTACATATAATAATAGTATGAAATATGTTGCAAAAGATAAATGACGATTTCCCTATAGGATTACCTCTGGGTATGGAGGAAAAATAATGTTGACAGAAAGGAGTACAAAGATTTTCAGTTCTTTCTGTAAAGTTTTATTACATATATTTTTTTAAAATCTGAAGCAAATCTGAGAGAAAGTTACTATCTTTTAAAACTGGCTTTGGGTAGTGGGGGATGTTTTATACTCTGTATGTTGTGTATTTGAAACATTCTACGATTTAAAAAGATTCAGGTATTCCCTTTGGTTACACAGAGAAGTCTGTCACATAATTACAATTAAATCTCTCTTGGTAGAACTTAAGCTCTTTGAGGTCTGGATCTGTATCTTTTTTTTTTTTTTAGACTAAGAGACTTTACTTTTCGAGACGTTTCAGGCTACAGTAAAATTAAGCAGAAAGCATAGAGTTCCCATTTCCTCCCTCTCTCATCAACCCTTCCCCTCCATATCTTTCTTTATTCTTAATATCTTACACTAGTGGGTTGCTTTTGTTATAAATAATAAGCCAATATCAATACATCATTAATTAAAATGCATTTTACATAGGGTTCATTCTTTGTGTCGTAGAGTTTTGTGGATTTTGACCAATACATGACGGCATGTATCCACTGTTATAGCATCCGACAGAATAGTTCACTGCCTTGAAAATCTTCTGTGCTTCACCTATTCATTCCTTCCTCTCTCGCCCAAACCCTTGATCTTTTTACTGTCTCTATAGTTTTGCCTTTTCCAGAGTGTCTTATCTGGAAGGATACAGCATGTAGCCCTTTCAGCCTTCTGAAAGCTTCTTTCACTTAGTTAAATGTATTTAAGATTCCTCCATATCTTTAGGGGTTGCATAGCTCATCTCTTTTTATGGCTAAATAATATTCCATTGTTTAGATAGACCACAGCTTTTTTTTTTTTTTTTAATCCATTTACCTATTGAAGGACATCTTGTTTGCTTCCGGTTTTTGGTGATTGTGTATTCAGCTGCTGTAAACATTTATGTGTAGCTTTCTGTGTGGACATAAGTGTCCGCTTATTTGAGTAAATAACTAGAAGTGTGGTTGATGGGTTGGGTGGTAGAACCATGTGTAGCTGTCTAAGAAACTACTAACCTGTCTTCCAAACTGGCTGTACCACTTTGCATTCCCACAAGCAGTGATGAGAGCCCTGGTTGCTCCACAACCAGGCTGGCATTCGATGTTTACAGTGTTTTGGATTTTAGCCGTTCCAATAGGTGTGTAGTGTTATCTTATTGTTGTTTTAATTTGCACTTCCCTGATGACATGTGATGTTGAGCGTATTTCCATATGTTTATTTGCTATTGGTATATCTTCTTTGGTGAGCTGTCTGTTCAGATCTTTCCCCCACTTTTAATTGCTTGCTTTCTTACTATTGAATTTTAAGACTTCTTTGTGTATTTTTATTTTAAAGATTTTATTTATTTATTTATTTGACAGACAGAGATCACAAGTGGGCAGAGAGGCAGGCAGAGAGAGACGGGGAAGCAGGCTCCCCGCTGAGCAGAGAGCTGGATGTGGGGCTCGATCCCAGGACCCTGAGATCATGACCTGAGCCGAAGGCAGAGCCTTTAACCCACTGTGCCCTAAGAGTTCTTTGTGTATTTTGGATACCAGTCCTTTATCAGATACATGATTTAGAAATATTTTTTTCCCATTCTGTGTCTTGTTCTTTCTTTCTCTTAACAACGTGTTTTGTAGACCAGAAGTTTTTCATTTTGAGGAAGTTCCACTTATTTATTGTATTTATCCTTTTTTCCTTCATGGATTGTACTCTTCGTGTTATATCTAAAAAATTGTCATCAAACTGAATGACACTTGGATATTCTCCTGTATTTTCTTCTCAAAGTTTTATAGTTTTGCATTTTACATTTAGATTTATGACTTATTTTCAGTTACATTTTTTGGGAAAGCTGTAAGTCTGAGTCTGGATTTATTTTTTCGCATGTGTCTGTCTAATTTTCCCAGCAACATTTATTAAAAGGACTATCCTTTCTCCATTGAGTTGCCGTTACTCCTTTGTCAAAGATTGGTTGACTTTATCTGCCTCAGTCTGTTTTGGGCACTCTATTATGTCTAATGATCTATTTGTCTCTTTTTTGACAATACAAGAGTGTCTTGATTATTGTAAGTTTCAGAATGTCTTGAGCTTACATATTCTGTGTTTCAGCTTTGTTCTTCTTTAATTGTGTTGGCTATTCTAGGACTTTGACATTTTCATATAAACTTTAGTTTTTTTTATATTCACAAAATAATTTGCTTGGATTTTGATTAGAATTGCATTAAATCTATAAATCAAGCTGTGAAAAATTGAAAATCTAAATAATAATAAGTTTTCCTATCCATGAGCATGGAATATCTCTCTACTTATTTAGAATTTCTTTGATTTCTTTTATTAGACATTTATAGTTTTCCTCATATAGATTTTGTACATATTTGGTTAGATTTATATTCATGTATTTCTTTTTTTTTTTTTAAGTTTTTTTTGTTTTTAATTTATTTGACAGATCACAAGTAGGCAGAGAGGCAGGCAGAGAGAGACAGGAGGAGGAGGCAGGCTCCCTGCTGAGCAGAGAGCCCCATACGGGACTCCATCCCAGGACCCTGAGATCATGACCTGAGCCAAAGGCAGAGGCTTTAACCACTGAGCCACCCAGGCGCCCCAATATATTCATGTATTTCTTTTTTTGGTGTTAATGTAAATGGTATTGTGCTTTAAAATCCAAGCCTAATTTACTTTTGCATATTAACCTTGTATCTCAAAATTTGCTATAATTGTTTATCAGTTCCAGAAGTTTTTTTGGTGAATCTTTGAGATTTCTTACATAGGTAATTACGTCATCTCTGAATAAAGACTTTTATTTCTTTCTCCCAATCTGAAATACATTTTATTTCCTTTCTTGTCTTACTACATTAGTTATGACTTCCAGTGTATTGTTGAATAAGAGTGGTGGGAAGGGAAATCCTTGCCATGTTCTCATCTTAAGGGAAAGCTTCTAATTTCTCACCATTAAGTATGAGATTGGGTTTATGTTTTTTGTAGATGTTCTGTATCAAGCTGATACAGTTCCCCTGTGTTTCCCATTTGCTAAGAATTTTTAACATGAATGGAAATTGGATTCTGTTGAATCCTTTTTCTGTATCTATTGATGTGATCATGTGATTTTTCTTTTTCAGCCTGTTATGATAATTTAATTTAATTGACTTTAAGATGGATTTAAGTTCTACTTAGTTAATATGCAGTGTAATATTGGTTTCAGGAGTAGAATTCAGTGATTCATCATTTACATACCACACCCAGTGCTCATCACAAGACCCTATTTAATATATATCACCAATCAAGCCATCCCCCACCCACCTCCCTTCATCAACCCTCAGTTTGTTCTCTATCATTAAGAGTCTCTTATTGTTACATTAATTGATTCTTGAATGTTGAACTAGCTTTGCATACCTGGAATAAATAAATAAAATAAATAAATATGGAATAAATCCATACCTGGAATAAATTTATCATGGTATCTAATTCTTTCTATATACTGTTGGGTTTGGTTTGCTAATATTTTGTTGAGGAATTTTGCCTTTATAGTCATGTGAGATATTGATATGTAATTTTTCTTTCTTGTAATGCTTTTGTCTGATTTTGGTATTAGAGTCACACTGGCCTCATAGAATGAGTTAGAAAGTGTTTTTTCTGCCTTTTTTTTTTTTTTTTCCCTAGAAGAGAGTGTTAAACATTGATATCGGTTTTTCCTTACATGTTTGGTAGGATTCACCAGTAAACCCATGTGGGGCCTGGTGTCTTTTTTTGGAAGGTTATTGATTCAGTTTCTTCATCGATATAGGCCTATTCCAGAGATCTATTTCTCCTTTTTTGAGTTCAGTAGAGTCTGTCCTTCAAGGAATTGCTCAGTTTCATCTAAGTTATCAAATCTGTGGGCATAGAACTATTCATAATATTCCTTTATTATTCTTTTAATGTTCATGAGGCCAGTAGTGATGACCCTTTTTCATATATGATATTAGTAATTCGTGCCTTCTCTTTTTCATGGTTAGACTGGCTAGAAATTTATCAATTTTAATTATCTTTCCAACTAACCATCTTTTGGTTTCATTGATTTTCTCTATTAACTTCTGGTTTTCAACTTCATTGATTTTTGCTCTGATTTTCTTTTTCTTCCTTTAAATGTATTTGGCTCTTCTTTTTAGTTTCCCAAGGTAGAAACTTAGATGATAATTCTAGATCTTTCTTCTTTTTTTTTTAAATACATACATTCAATGCTATAAATTTCCCTCTAAGCATTGCTTTTGCTGCGTCTCACTTTCATTTTCATTTAGTGAAAAATACTTTAAAAAGCTTTCTTGAGATTTGTTTAACCCACTTACCATTTAGAAGTGTGTTGTTTAATCTCCAAATATTTGAGGTATTTTCCAGCTATCTTTCTATTATTGATTTCTAGTTTAATTCCATCTTGGTTTGAAAACATACTTGGAATGATTTCTATTCTTTGAAATTTGTTTAGATGTATTTTATGGTACATGAATGTAGTTTATCTCAGTGACTACTCCATGGGTGCTTGAGAAGAATGTGTATTCTGACATCATTGGATGAAGTATATTATAATTTATTGTCAAATAGATATAGTTAGTTGATGGTGCTTTCAGTTCAACTTTATCTTTACTGATTTTCTGTTTGCTGGATCTGTCCATTACTAAGAACGGATGTTTAAGTCTCAGACTATAATAGCAAATTTATTTATTTTTCTTTCTGTCAGATTTGGTTCACTTATTTTGACACTATATTGTTTGGTACACACATATCAAAGATTGTTAGTTCTTGGAGAGTTAGCCCATTTATTATTAAGAAAGAAATGTCCTTTATCTCTAATGACTTTCCTTGCTCTGAAATCTGCTTTGTGTGAAGTTAATATAGCTTCTTTAACTTTCCCTTAATTAGTATTGTCATGGTATATCTTTCTCTATCACTTTTCTTTTAAACTATCTGTGTCTTTTGATTTAAAGTGGGTTTGTTATAGACAACATATAGTTGTGTCTTGTTCTTTATTCACTGTATAGTATCCATCTTATAATATTTGTAAGTGTTTTTAATGTTCTTTTGTTTGTTTGTTCCATTGCTATTGTCTTTTTCTGCCTTATCTGGTTTTAATTGAGCATTTTATATAATTCTGCTTTCTCTCCTCTCTTATCATATGCTTTATATTTAAAAAATTTTTTTGGTGGTTAATCTAGAGTTTGTAAAATACATTTACAAATAATCTAAGCCTGGGGTGCCTGGATGGCTCAGTTGCTTAAGCACCCAACTCTTGATTTCAGTTCAGGTCATGATCTCAGGGTTGTGAGATAGAGCCCCGCACTGGCCCTCCACTCAGCATGGAGTCTGCTTGAGATTCTCTCTCTCTCTCTCTGTTTCTCCCCTCACTTTTGTGTTCTCTCTCTATATATAAATAAATAAATAAATAAATAAATCTTAAAAAAAAAAAAAAAAACCCAACTAATCTAAGTCCACTTTCTAGTAACAATATATGACCTAATGAATAGTACCAGGCCCTCATTATATGGTGTTCCCAATTCCTCCTTCTCTTCCCTTATAACATTTTTTGCCATTTATTTCATTTTTCCATAAACTATAATCACCTCATCTATTGTTGCTATTATTATTTTGAATAAACTTATCATTCAGAATGAAAAAAATTTTATTTACTTTCATTTATTCTTTCTCTAATGTTCTTCTTTTCTTATATAGATTTAAGTTTCTGGCCTATATCATTTCCTTCTCTTTGAAGAATTTTTAAAATTTCTTGCAAACTCCTTCAATTTTTGTTTTTCTGAGGGTTTTATTTCTCATTTGCTTTTAAAGGATAATTCCTTGGATACAGAATTCTTTATTGTTTTTTTTTTTTCTTTCAACACTGAATATTTCACTACATTCTTTTATTTCCTTCATGGTTTCTGAGAAGAATTCCAATGTAATTAATTCTTATACTTGTTTCTCTGCAGATAAGTTTTCTCTCCCCTAATCCTTCTTTTGAAATTTTCTCTTTGTCTTTGATTTTCTGTAGTTTGAATAGAATGTGCTTAAGTTTGTTTGGTTTGGTTTGGTTTTGACATTTATCCTGGTTGGTGTTCTCTGAGATTCCTACATCTGTGATTTGGTGTCTATCATTTATTTTGGAATATTTTCAGACAATAAAACTTCAAATATTTTGGGGCACCTGGGTGGCTCAGTCAGGTAAGTGGCTGCCTTTGGCTCAGGTCATGATCTCAGGGTCCTGATATTGAGCCCCACATCGGGTTCCCTGCTCAGTGGGGAGTCTGCTTCTCCCTCTCCCTCTGCTGCTCCCCCTACTTGTGGTCATGTGCATACACACTCTCTCTCAAATAAATAAACAAAATCTTATATACACAAACAAAAAAACAAACAAATTTCAAATATTTCTTCTATTCCTTCTTCCCTTTCCTGTCCTTCTGGTATTCCCATTAGATGTATGTTACACCTTTTGTCCCATAGTTCTCAGATATTCCATTATAATTTTCATTCTTGTTTTCTCCTTGTTTTTATTTTTTTAAAATTTTATTTATTTTTAAATTTAAATACAATTTATTAACATATAATGTATTATTAGTTTCAGATGTAGAGTTCAATGATTCATCAGTCCTACGTAACACCTAGTGTTCATTACATCATATGCCCTCCTTAATGTCCATCACCCAATTATCCCATCCCCCAACCCCCTCCCCCCCAGCAACACTTGGTTTGTTTCTTGTGATTAAGAGTGTCTTATGGTTTGTCTCTCTCTCCATTTTGTCTTTGTTTTTAGTTTAGAAAGTTTCTAATGACATTTTTTTGAGCTCAGTGATTCTTTCCTTGGACTTGTCCAGTCTACTGATGAATCTGTCAAAGACATTCTTCACTTCTGTTACAGTGTTTTTGGTTTCTAGCATTTCTTTTGGTTCTTTCTTAGAGCTTCCATCTCATAAATTACTCCCTTGTTCTTGCGTGTTGTCTACTTTTTTCATTGGACCTCCTAGCATATTAACCATCATTATTTCAAATCTCTGGTCTGATAATTCCAAAATATCTGCCACATACAAGTCTGTCCTCATGCTTGGTATGTCTATTCAGGCTGTGTTTTTGCCTTTTAACATGATTTGTACTTTTTTGGTTAAAAGTCAGACATGATGTATTATGTAAAAGGAATTGAGGCACAGGCCTTTACTGTGAAGTTTTATGTTTATCTGGTAAAATTTAGGCGGTGTTCTCTGTGTGCTGTAGCTGCAGGTGTTCTTTGCCAGTCAGTCACCCCACCCCTACCCCTTCCCCCTTGGGCAAACACTGTTCTGATTTTATCACCATAGATTAGTTTTGTTATTTTTGAACCTTATATCTACAAAATTAAATAGTATTTACTCTTGTATGTCTGAATACTTTTTTAAATGTAATGTTCTCCAGATTGATTTATGTTGTTGTGTTTATTGCTTTTTATTGCTAAATAATCATATTCTACTATATGAATACACATAATTTGTTTATTCAGTTGATGAACTTTTTTTAAAAAGATTTATTTATTTATTTTTAGAGAGAGAGAGTGTTTGGGGGAGAGTGTCAAAGAGAGAGACAGAGAGGGAGGGAGAGAAACAGACTCTCTGCTGAGTGCAGAGCCCAATACTGGGCTCAATCCCAGGACCCTGAGATCATACCCTGAGCCAAAAATCAAGAGTTGGACACTTAACCAACTGAGCCACTCAGTTGCTAACATGAATAAAACTGCCAGGATTGGGTTCCCTGGAAGACAAATTCTGAATTGAAGATTTATCTGCATCAAAGTTTCAACAAGTGCTGTTGGGATCAATACTTGTAGGGTGGGGGAGTGGTTATGGAGTCAGAATTGGGTAGAAGGAGACTACAAGACAGCTGAAGTTGAGAAAGCCCTCCAGTGTTGATGTCTATATTAGTTATCTATTGCTGCAGAACAAATTACCCCAAAACTTGGTGACTTAAAATGAAAATTGTCATTTTAATATCTTTCATAGTTTTTCTGGACCCAGAATTTGGAAGCAGCATGCCTGGATGGTTCTGGATTAGGATCTTCCATAAAGTGGCCCTCACAAGGCTGCTGGAGCTGGGGTCATCTTGAGCTTTCTCCAGTCATGTGTGGTGCCCAGACAACGGAGATTCAAAAACTTGGAACAGCTGAAACTCCTTAGTCTTCTCTCTCTCTGTGTAGTTTCTCCTCTTGATGTCTCTAGCCTAGGGGCTTCAGAGTAGCTGGATTTCTTATGTGATACCTGCAGGTTCAGATCTCCCAAGGTATAGATCGTGAGTGATAGAGAGTTAGGTAGAAGACAAATCATCTTTTGTGATCTAGCCAGGAAGTCACATCATTACTGCCACTCTCTTAGTCAGGGCAGATATAAAAGTCAACTCAAGTCAAGGAGAGGGAACACAAACTCCATCTTTCAGTGGAGGAGAGTCATCATCATATTATAAGAAGAGTATGAGAGATGAGATATGTAGTGTAGATGTCTTTGGAAAATATACTCTTCGAGGCCTTGAGTCAAGTGGATGAAACTTTATTCTCTGGCTTTGACCAGCCATGGCACATATCATGAGGATCTTGGATGAACGATTCTATTTAGTTGAGATCAATTCTAGAAAAGGACTCAGATAAGTGTTCTCAGTTGCCAAAATTCACAAAGGCTGGAGGAATGAATAGTTCAAATATGAAGGGAAGGATCTAAGTGGCATACAATAGCAATGTTTCTAGAACCTGCATTCTCGTATAAATCCTTTTGTGGACATGTATTTCCATTTATTGTGCATATTTATCTAGAAGTAGAATTTCTGTGTCATAGGTAGGTATATCTTTAGTTTTCTTTCCAATTGAATTGCCTTGGCATTTGTTTGTTTGTTTTTTTGTTTGTTTTTTTAAAGCTTTTACTTATTTATTTGTTTAACAGAGGAGGAGAGAGATAGGAGAGAGCACAAGCAGGGAGAGCAGCAGGCGGAGGGAGAGGGAGAAGCAGTTACCCCACTGAGCAGGGAGCCCAATACAGGGCTTGGTCCTAGGACCCTTGGGATTATGACCTGAGCTGAAAGCAGATGCTTAATGACTGGACCACCCAAGCGCCCCTGCTTTGGAGTTTTTTAAAAAATCAAATGACTAGATATGTTGTATCTACAGTTAAGCCTTGAACCACTTGAGGGTGGGAGGTGCCAGCCCATTGCACCGCTTAGCACATGCTCTCTCCCTCAAAAAAAGAAAAAATTTATAAAAGAGAAAAGTTTAAAAAAAGTATGTGTATAACTTTTGACTCCCCCCAAACTTAACGACTAACAGCCTACTGCAGGCCAGAACACTTACTAATAACAAATGTAAAGGTTAACAGATATTTTATGTGGTATATGTATTACATACTGTATTCTTACCATAAAGTAAGCTAGACAAAAAAAAAAAAATGTTGAGAAAATCATTAGGAAAAGATCAGTTTGTTCTCTATAGTTAAGTCTGTTTCTGGTTTGGCTCTCTTTTTTCCACCTTTCTTTTTTTTTTTAAGAAACAAAAAGTCCCAGTGTGCCTAACTTAAAATAACTTGGTCATGAGATCCTTATAATCCTGTTCCAGGCAGGCTTCCTGAATCTGTTGACACCTAACTTCCTTAGAGTCGTTGCTCCAGATCTGCTCCCTGTTTAAGTGGCCTTCCTTGCCTTCTACCCTCAGTCACTTCCCATCTCCCTTGAAGTATCTTTTTAAAACACATACCTTATTATGTTACTACCTTGTTTTAATCTCTCTCTAGACTCTTACAGGACTAAATCTCCTTAGCTTAGTCTATAAACCCACTCACAATCAGTTTGTGTCCTGCTGCTCCACGTAGAACCAGTGTTCCTGATTTGTTAAACTTTGCCATGTTCCTTGGACATATCATAACTTTATGTATTTTTGTGGTTTTGCACTTTGTATCCTGCCTATTTGGGGCTATCCCTTTTAATCTGGCTTTTCTAGATTTAGTCTTCAAATCTGATTCAGATACCACCTCTTCTAGAAAGACTTCCCTGGGTAAATTACCTCTGTCCTCAACATTTCTCTTCTGTGTTCTTATAGCATTTACAAATCTGCATGCTGACTTAGTTGGCCAGTCTATCTATTCATCCATCCATCCATCCACCCATCCATCCATCCATCTATCTCATCTGCATAATCGGTTTTCCCCAGTAGATCCTAATCTCCTTGATCAAAGTATTGTGTCTTTCAAATATAGTTTTTTGGTCTCCATAACTTCTCGTAAGCATTATATATCCTATGTAGATTCTCAATGTATATTTTTGTTGATGATAATCTTACAAAAAGTATTTCTCCAGTGGTACTCGAAGTAATTGTTTTCCATATAGAAATTAAGGACCACAGACCCAGAAGAGAAACTAATTAGCCAGTACTATTAGTACTAATAGTACTAAGTACTATTCTATTTTTGTTGCTTTTTAGAACTATCAACCTCCTCACCCAGTATCCCTATGGAGTTCTGCAAGAATGGTGGAACCTGGGAAAATGGCAGGTGCATTTGTCCAGACTTCTGGAAAGGATGGAGATGTACAATTGGTAAGTTATTTGAGATGGTACTAGGTACTAGGTACTGGTACTATGAGGTTTAGGTGACTTGCATTAATAAGGACAGCAGGAAAGCTTCTTGAAGTTTCTGTTAATGATTTAGTAACAATGGGCTTAACGATGGTGGCTTTAAGATGTGATTGTTAGTTTAATAGTAAAAGTGTAGTGTTCTTTTTGGGCTACTTACTTATATGTTCAATACCCCTAGTATATTTCCCAGCTATCAAGTTTCTCTGTAAACTGAAAGATGTTTTTCCTTCTGGTTCTAGTGTCTACTTCAGGGAAATGGGTGGTATGGTTCCCTCCACTTTTTTCAGTTGGTGATACATTATATTACCCCATTTCAAATATCACAATTCTATCATATTTCACTTTTCTGAAATCAAGGTACATCTTCCCATCCAAGTATACATTTAGATGAAGTCTTTGTTTTTTCATCCTTTTCCTGGATGAGATGTTATTAAATTAGTGGTTTGACTTCAGACTGTCCTCTCTCAGAATCAATGTTCAAAGCCATTTCTTTTTTTATTTCTTATTTATTTATTTACCATTTCTTTTTTTAATTGAAGTAGAGTTGACACACAATGTTCCATTAGTTTCAGGTGTACAACATAGTCATTCAACAACTTCTCACTACAAGTGTAGATACCATCTGTCATCATACAACACTGTTACAGTACCACTGACTCCATTCTGTGTGCTGTACCTTTCATTCCCATGACATATTCATTCCATAAGTGGAAGTGTGTATCTCCCATTCCCCTTCACTCATTTCACCAATTCCCCCCACCCTCTTCCCTCTGGCAACCACCTATCTGTTCTCTGCATTTATGAAAATGTTTCTGTTTTTTGTTTATTCATTTATTTTGTTTTTTAGATTCTACATATAAGTGAAATAATATGGTATTTTCTTTTTCGGTCTGACTTATTTCATTTAGCATAATACCCTCTAAGTCTATCCATGTTGTTGGAAGTTGCCAGGTCTTATTTTTTTTAATGGCTGGGTAATAATCATATATGTATACACACACAGATTTTATATATATATATATATATATATATATATATATATATATTTAATGGACACTTAGGTTGTTTTCATGTCTTGGATATTGTAAATAATGTTTCAAAGCTGCCTCTTCATATGCAATCTGCAGTATACTTCCCAATACTCTGTACACTTTATGCTGGATGCTTAGGATCCAGAGCCTTAGAAATGCCCTCCTAGAATTTCCTATACTTCTACAAGCGAGTATATCTCAAATGCTCCATGACTTTGGTCTTTTGCTTTGACCCACCTCCTCATGATGCCTTTTGGTACTATGGGCTCTTTACCTTTAGTTGTCAAGATTTCAACTAATCTGATTTCACTATCCTTTCTGATGTGTTAGTGATCACATCCCACCTCTACTAGGTTATATATACTAGAACCCGTTATCTAACACACTAGTTTTTCTAATGGTATCAACTCAACCAGATAAAAAAGTATAAAGTCTCAGGTGAGTCAGTGAGTCCTAAAGTCTTCTATTAGCCTTCAAATTATACCGAATAGGTTTTGAACTTTGATTTTTATCTAGTTTGAAATTTTAAAAAGAAAAGTATAATTTATGATGAAAAATTTATTTTCTTTTCATGATAGCTAATTTCTGTGAAAACAGTACCTATGGGATTTTTACTTTTGATAGAATTCCAGCAGGAAAATATGGACCTTCCCAACAAAGATGTGATAAGGACACTTTAAACGGTATGTGTTTTTCCAAACATCTCCTATTTAAGCATATGAATCACTATGCGGGGTCATACCTATCATCCCTCCAACTAGTATTAAGTCCCTGGAAGAGGCATCAAAGAAGGTTTTGTGGAAGGGTTTGGCTCCCTTTCATTATGCCCATGTTCAAAGTTTAGGATGCAACCTCATATAATTCTAATTCCCCTAAAAACTGTAATATGGATCAGTTACAAATTCCTTTTAATTCTTCTTCCACTGGTTTATTTTCCCAGTTTCATTTATGTCCTAGAATTTGAGCATATTAATATCTGATCATTGAGTCATATAGTTTGTCTGAATTTTAAACATTAACTATACATTAGTACCATATCTACTTTCAGACTTCAACTTTCTAGGTAGAGATTTTCAGTTAAGTCTGTCCACACTTGGTCATTCTTCATCTCCTTTGTCATTTTAGTTATCCATCTTGAAACATTCTCCAGGTTCATCATACCTTCCTTGAGGCATGACAACCTTGCTTGCATAGAGACATTCTAAGAATAAAGGAGCAAATAACATTTTTAAATTTCTAATATGCTCCCTGATGATATACAGGATTTTGGTGACTTATTTCAATGCTGTACTGGGTTATACTTTCTGAGAGTAGTCCTGAAAAATGCACAGATTCCTTTCCTGACAGCTTAGAGCCCGTTATGCTGTATGATTTTTCCCTTAATGTATTATCTGAACTTTGTTTGCATTGACCTTCATTTTACCAGTCCTCATATTTCTCACATCTCCCTGCAGGATACCATGATTTCCTGCAGAACAGGATATCGCAATAATACTGCTAATTCTAGATCATTTGTGAAAACTTTTGATAGATCTTCTGTCAGTAATAACCCCAGGCAAGACTTTCACTTTTTATTTAGAGATTTATTTTTGTGTATGTCAAATGCTCTTTGAAATATTTACTTACAGGTATTGGTCTTTCCAATTGTGTTTCTTTATCTTATTTATTCTAAGAGATTATGTAGACTAGTATTTCATTTGCAGAATTCAAATTTCCTTGGCCCATATATAATAACAGGCCTACTCTAATATTTATGATCCTGTTCTTTACATAGGTTCTTCTAGCCTCTTGATTAAAAGCTCAGATGGTAAAAGGCAGCAGGGATTCATATTATTGGTACTTACTTCTTATACTGTATGGTATGTCTATGGATACCTGTTGTCTTAATTTTTCATGTTTCTATATCTTATTTCATTATAATTTATAAGAGATATAGCTACAAAAAAATAACTGTGTGCTACCAAATCAGGAACAGTTAAAAAATATCAGTAATATATTCATTAAGGGGCATCACACTTGTTTGATACAGATTATGTTTTTGGCTCTTAAGCATTAGTCACAGGAAGATACTGAGGTAGGTTGGCTCAGTGATAATTACAGGATATAAACTCAATGATTCAAAAAGTTTTTATTGAGAGTCAACCAGATTATCAGGTAAGTGCTACAGTAAAATAGAACTCTTTGCCTTTCAGGTGTTATTCAGATTTGGATAAAGAAGGATCAATATATAATTTAATATCTAGTAGCAATTTTTCATATTATTTCTGATCTTTCAGCCCTCGTCACATCTTATTCAAAGTCTTATGCCCCTAGTTGTTGGAAGGCACACCTTCCTTGCAGACTTCAAAGGTCGGAAATAGTTGAATGGTCTTTTGAATTTCAGATTAAAAATCAAGACAAAGGACATCTGCCTAAACCTTTCCTGTAATGACTGCTTGATTCACTTCCCATTGCTATATATTAAACCATCCCAAATTTTGTGGCTTCAATGAATAATTATTTAGATTTTTCATCGTTCTGTGGGTTGATGGACTGCCGGAATGTCCAAGACATCCTCACTCACTTGGCACTTTGGTGCTGGCTGGACTGACTCTGATTTCTTCCGCATAGCCTCTCATCCTCCCATAGATCAGAGCTGCCTCCTCCTACAATAGTCTTGAGACAGTGTTCCAAGAGGGCAAAGGCTGAAACTTCAAGTCTTCTTGAGACCCAAGTTCTGGAACTCTCACAGAACATTCTGTTGGTCAGGGCAAGTTTATGTCCAGCCCAGATCCAGAAAATGGAGGAACAGACTCCACTCCTTGGTGGGAGGAGCAGCACAATCCCACTGAGAAGGGGATGTGTACAGGAGCTAGTAGCCATCTTTGCAAATGCTGTCTTTTTTCTTTTCTTCTTTTTACCAAAGAGGGCAATCCGAGAGCAACCCGGCTGTGCAATATTACTATGTATGGAGAGATAAAATTAGAAAATGTGACAATAGGAAATTGCAATCAAACTCTGGAAGCCCTGGAAGATCAGGTATGCCATATGGCCCATGTGCTTGGCAGTTGGAAAAGTTCCGATTCTGTGTGAAGTCTCTGTTCTTTGGATACCTAATGGTCAAATCAATGCTTTTAAAACTCTCAAATTAGAAATAACAAAAGTTTTTTTTTTTTGAAGTTGACATCTGTTTGTGAAAAAGGACCTTTGGACCTGTTGGTTCAGCACATTTTAGCAAATGATAATCTATAACACATTTTAAATGGCCTCATCTTTTTAGAGCAGTGAAGTCCTGACTGAAAATAGATCACTGACATTTGAGACCCTAAGGAAGGTATTTGGTTGGTTATCTGAATCACAATAAAGAGAAAAAAACAACCACTGTCAAAGACCTTTTGAGACAGGGAAACCTAAAACCTAATACTGGTCTCAGGGATGTATCCATGAGCCGGTGAAGTGGGAAATATATATGACTAGATATTTTTTCATGCAGATAAAATTATTTTGACCCAGTGTATAGCTAATTGCAAATGCATGGAATTACTAATATCTGAGGCCAAGAAGGGGGAGAAAAGGAAACTTAAAGTAGTCCTTTTAAGTGCAGGGCATGTTAAATATATTTCCTCATTTAGTCCTTATAGAACCTCAGTTATTCTCATAGATAATTAGAGTGATGATACTAATTACTGAGCCACATACTGTGTACCAAATACTGTGCTAACATTTTACCTATGTTATATTTAATTCTTATAACTATATAGATAGATATTAACGTACCTATTTTATAGATGAGGAAACTATCTCTGAGACATGCAGTGAACCACAGCCAAAGAGTGATGGAGTCACTTTTTATTTTAAAGCCCACATTGTATCACTCCGGCTCCCCAGTTGTAGTTGGGCAGGGTTAGCCGTAGAGCGGGGGTTAGGAGTGGAGTGTGGAGATGGCTGCCAACTGCCTAGTTTGTGCCAACTACACAGACGGGGGAAAGACGTCATGTTCTGGAGTCTGACTAACCAGTTTTTTGCTGTCAGCTCTGACACTTCTAAGCTGTGTGAAGTCCTTTACTTCTTCACACCTTTAAAGAAGGATGAGGATGCCCCGCTCACAGTATTGTTCTGTATTAAATGGGAGAGCTCTTATAAAACATCCAGCAAAGTGCCTAGCACAGAGCAGGGACCTAGCTATTGAATGAGAGCTTTTGTTGTTTTTGTCTGTTGTTTGGACATTGTTTTCAACCCTCCCCAAAGTGTGAATGGCCTGTGACCTTGGTTTGATTTTTGAAATAATTTTTGAAATAATGCTGCCATCTAGTGAAAAACTAAGCCACATGCACACACGTTAACCCCTGGCTCTCCTAAAGATGTTCTAGCCTCACAACACCAGAGCTGGGGGGCCAGTTGGTATCCGGAGATAAGGTCAAGGTCAGTGTTTCCCAATCTGTGCTGAAAAGCTAGTTTTAAAAATTTCCAACCCCTTGCAGACTGATAATTTAAAAAAAATGTAATAATAATGAACTCCTAGGAAAATAGGATGAGAAAAAGATATATAAAATACAAATCATTTTTTTCCCTCTTTATAAAAAAGTTTTGAATTATTTATTATTGACGTGTAGTTGACCCACAGTGTTACATTAGTTTCAGGTGTACAACATAGTGATTAGAACAAGTCTATGTGTTATTCTATGCTCATGCAATTGTAGCTACCATCCAAATATAAGTCCCTGAAAAAAATCATTAGATTCAACAACATACAATTGTGTAAGTTTCTGACCAGTTACAGTCAGTTTCTGAGCTTATCTCCCTGTGAAACTTGTAACAAACAAACAAACAAATCAACCCTGTTTTGAAACCTGTAATAAATAGTTACTGTTTTGAAACCTGTAATAAACAGTTACTGTTTTGAAACCTATAACAAACAGTTCTGTTTGTCACAGGGTTCTTGGATCCCACCTTGAGTGGCATTGATCTACCCAAGACAGTCTTAGTTAATGAATCTTGGCAGATAGTAAAGGCTGGAAAAGCCACTAGCCTGCATGAACTTTGTCTTTTGCCCAAGGAGAGAAGCAAACATGAAAAACTGAGTAGATGCAGGAGACTGAGGGTCAGCTAAATTCCAGTTTATTCACCTGCAATTGCTTGCAAAGTGCTTAGACATAGTCCTATAAACATAGGTTTTTTTTTTTTTTTTTTTTTTTTAACAGATAGGCAATATCTCAACACAATCTCTGAATATTTCTAATGAAGCGCGGATCTTAACATCTGATGTCAATCGAATAACTCCTGAGGGCGTCATTTCTGCCACTAAAGTGGTCGGGGAGATCTTCAACCCAGAGAGAAACGCTACACTTGAGGTAAAACTCACAAGGTGTTTAAGAGGGAGGGGAAGGGAAAAAACAACAACAACAAAAAAAAAAACAGACACAGAAAGAAAGACAAAACGAGAAATCGCTTTACTTAGTTCAATAGTAAGTATAATAGTTATACTAAGTGTTATGGGCTGTAATGTTTCTGCAGTCAGAGCCCTGCAGGCTTATTTTGTTTCTGCTTCTCTGTATCTAAGCATCTGTTTTTGTGCTCTTGGGGGTGGGGTCGAGGTTCTGTGAAAGACCTTGCGGGGAGGCCAAATTCAGAAACATAAGCTTCCTGATGGACTGAATTTAAAATTTCCCCATGCCTTATCTTTATTCTCTCTGTCTTCTGAAACTAAATCTTTAAGTTTGAAAAATACTTGCCTCTCGATGACCATACTAATGGTGCCTCTTGATACCGTAGTAGTGCATGATAATAATGGTGAGGAGGATATATGATCTATGTCTTCTATGATGATCGTTTGCTGCCTTCTTCCTGGCAGGCAAAAGAAATTGCGGTAACCACAGTGAGTCAACTTCTAGATGCCGGGGAAGGTGTTTTTCAGGAAGCTGCTGCAGCTGGTACTGATGATGTCAACACCTTTGCAATGTAAGCGCAATTCCTGTTGGGAAAGAAAACCTTTCAAAATGCTATCTTGTTTCCTAGGTTAAAACATGAGGAATGGTGTCTTTAGTTCTCTCCTGGCTGTGCTAACTGGCTGAGTCCTCTGGAAGGCAGACTGAAGCCTTGACTTTCCACCTGATTTTCATTTACTAGACAGTGTTACATGTTAACTCCTGGCTCCTGGGGTGACCATGGTTTGGGAGATAGAGACCAGCTGGGATGATTTAGATGAGAACTTACTTTCCTAGCGTTCATTTGGCATGGCCAAGGGTCAGCCTACATGCACAAAAGGAGCTCAATGTACAGAGCTAAAAATAATAGAATAACTTTGCAGGACATGTTGCCTGCTCCCTACACACAACTCAGCTAACCCCAAGATCCTGGTGTATCTGGGTAAAAGCTTTCTTTAGCTTTCCCAAGGCTACACTAAAGAAAAAAAAAATCCAACTCTACCTGCTTTCTCTCTTTTTGATTCCTATGTTTCCGCATACTTTTGGTTTATATTTATAATAAAACGTACGTACCTTATTATAGAGGTCCCTTACTAGGATTCATTGTGTTTTATTTTATATATAGTTTTCTTGATTTAAAAAAAAATAAGTAAATATGTATGCTCATTATAGAAAAATTAGAAAATATATAGATGAGCAAAATTTTAAAAAATTGTCCCACCTTTTTAAAAAATTTTTATTTATTTTTTAAATTTCTTTTCAGTGTTCCAGAATTCATTGTTTATGCACCACACCCAGTGCTCCATGCAATATGTGCCCTCCTTAATACCCACCACCATGCTCACCCAACCTCCCACCCCCCTGCCCTCTAAAACCCTCAGTTTGTTTCTCAGAGTCCACAGTCTCTCATGGTTCATCTCCCCCTCCAATTTCCCCCAACTCACTTCTCTCCTTCTCCCCATGTCCTCCGTGTTATTCCTTGTGCTTCACAAGTAAGTGAAACCATATGATAATTGACTCTCTCTGCTTGACTTATTTCACTCAGCATATCTCTTCCAGTCCCATTCATCTGGATACAAAAGTTGGGTATTCATCCTTTCTGATGGAGGCATAATATTCCATTGTATGTATGGACCATATCTTTATCCATTCATCTGCTGAAGGGCATCTTGGTTCTTTCCACAGTTTGGCGACTGTGGCCATTGCTGCTATGAACATTGGGGTACAGATGGCCCTTCTGTTCACTGTATCTGTATCTTTGGGGTAAATACCCAGTAGTGCAATTGCAGGATCACAGGGAAGCGCTTTTTTAAATTTCTAGTTGGTGCAGCCACTTTAGAAAACAGTGTAGAGATTCCTTAAGAAATTAAAAATAGAGCTTCTCTATGTCCCACCTTTATTAACCTATTGATATATATTCTTCCAGATTTTTTTCTCTCTGTGTGTGTTTGTGTCACATTACATACTCTACTGATTTATAGCTAGTTTTTGTCACTTAGTAATAACTTATGAACATCTTTTCAATATAAATATCTATAGATATACATCATAAATTTTAGATACTGAGTGAACTTCTATCTAAGCAATTGCTGTTGAAGGACATTTAGATTGCTTCAAGACTTTTCATATTTTGAACAATAGACATTCTTATACATAATCTCTGTTTGCCTGGCCCATTATTTTTTTTTTAGGAGAAATTCCTAGAAGTAGTTCTCAGTTTTCTAACTTTTACAGTGTTGAGCCCTCAAAGCTTTTGAAAAAGTACAAAAGCATGAAATGGATAAGGACATTCAAAAAATTATAATTCTGAGAGATGGTGGTAGAGGTTGTTGTTTCAACAGTTGAACTGGTATTTTATGGCTTCAAATTTCAATAGGAGTCTGGGCCCTTCTCACTGGGAGTTTGGAGACTCCCAATTTTCTCGTAGTTGGAGAGGGAGGTGGCCGTGGGATTCAGAGTCTCTGTTCAGTGAACATGGAGCTTGAGAGTGGGAGTGGGCTCCCTTCAACCTGGAGGCTCTGTGTTTGTAGTTTTGCAACTAGGAGATTTGACTGAGAAAATCGCACATCATGATACAGAGGAAAATACTGTCCTGATAATAAGCAATTAGAAATTTTACTGGCTTAAGGGACATGGAGAAAAACTTGATTCTGTGTGATTGATCCAAATGGCTTCAAAGGAGATGATTAGAGAGTGAATAAAAATCATATTATATTTTATCTTATTTAATAAAAATTTTCAATTTGGGACACACTGAAATATGAAATGCTACAACTGCACTCATAGTAATTCCTCCCACTCTGGATTTCTAGTCTGCTTACTTCTCCAATCCTGGCCTGTCAGTTGACTCTCCCAGGTGATCTTAAGCAGAGCCCTCCTGGACCTGGAGCCTCATTCACTTAGATAAGGCCGTCCCCTCAGACTCGAGCCCTCAGATCAGGTCACCAAGCCCTTAGTACACCTCTGGAACTGCCCTCAGAGGTCATGCTATCACTCTTGTCTCCCTGGAGAAGAAAATTAATTGCTGCCCTGGGGAAATCTTCCTTCCCCAACTCTTGTCTCCTGAACCTGGGCCTACCTGCAGGGAGTCTCCTGACAGACCCTGGGCCTTTGTTGTCTGTCTCACTTTGGCTTCTCCCTTCTTTCCTTCACAATTTCCTCTTTGCATCCTTAAACTACTGGACTCCCCTTCTCCACTCATGGGGAGAAGTGGACAGTGTGAGAGTAAAGCAGGATGGTGATAGGGAGGAAAAGACCTGCCCAGCTCCAGCTGGCTCAAGTCATAGTGAAATTCTCTAGCATCCATTCATCCATTCTCTCGGTCTGAGCCGGGAGGAGCCCTGGGCAAGGTGTCTGCTGTTAAGGGCATCCTACTGCAGTCAGTGAATCTAAGACTTCCTTTCACCATTTTGACTCCTTGTTGTGAAGACTGAGCTATCACCCTGTAACTTTGCTGTCAAATTCAGGGCTCGTAATTGTCCGTCTTTACCTACCCTTGGGAATGCAAAACTGCTTCCCCTAATACTGACCATCTTGTATATTTATGTTTCATATTTCTATTTGTATTCTTGTTCCAGCCAGCCTTCTTTGGTTAAAAGATGCCTGGTTAAATTATCTTGACAAGAGATCGATTGCAAAGAGCCTTATGGAATCTCATGGGAACCTAAAAACAGTATCATAACATGGCAGGTTTTTATGGATTCTGGAGTAGGGAGATGGCAGGACATCCAAGGCAGCTTTGAAGGTCCCTAGAGAGGAGTTTGTAGGCCTTCCATCCAGGATAATATAGTGGTTGTGGCCACAGCCTTTGGAGTCAGACAATCTTGGGTTCAGATCTTAGCATTGCTATTTAGTAGGTACATGATTTTGGCTAAATTCATTTCTCTTGGAAGAGTCTCAGATTCTTCGGTATAATATAGGAGTAACTTTGAGACTCACTTCAGTAGGATTCTTGTGAGGCTCAACTGAGTTAATATATGCAAATCACTAGCAGGATACCTGACTTTCATATAGTTAGTCTTGAAAAGAAATGTTAGCAGTTGGTCTTTATAATTAATATGACTCAATAAACATGTATGTTTCATCTTTACTTCTATTTTGTTCTCTCATAAATTAACGCTGTTTATGACATTGGGGAGATATAATTAAAAACAAAATCTTTTCTTAGCCCAGAAATGCTCTCCACAAAGATAGTGGAGAAAGAAAACACTTTTTATTGCATAAGCACTAAACCAGAATGTGATGTGTATCACAGGCAAACACTAAGAGATTGCAGAGAGAAATCTCATCTCTTTATATAGCCAAGCAGATATAATCTATTACATATGTGTTTTCAGGTAATCAATAACTAGTCCTCAGTTCAGAGAACTTGACAACACTGTTACACATAGTTCATCTTAAATTAACCCAGTACTTTAGGTGGCCATCTGTGTTAGCTAACTGACTTTATCCAGAGGAAGAACAAACTTCTCATATCTTTATGACAAGAGGTAGCCTTGCAACTTGGAGCAGGGTACCCACCCAGTAAAATCAGGCTCCTAGCCCCACAGGAACTGGGAAATAGAGAAACTAACTCCCTTGATGTTCACATTTTAAAGGGATGGCTTCCATGTCCTTGAGAGAGACATTCCTAGATCATAAAGCGGACAATTTTTTTTAAGGTAGGAAAGCAAGTTTATTCAATGAAGTATTTACTGAGCCCTTAATGTACCAGGCACTATTTTATGTGCTGGGAATACATTCTGTTGATTAAAGACATACGAAAATCCTTGTCTTCAATTGTACTTACACTCCAGAGAAAGGACAAGAGACAATAAACATAAGAAGTAAATTACGTAGGAAGTTAGAAGGTGATAAGCACCATGAAAAAATTCAAAAGAATTTACTTACATATTTTTTTCTTTTTAAAAAACTTATTTATTTGACAGAGAGAGAGAGAGAGAGAGAAAGAGAGAGATCATACAAGCAAGGGGAGCGGCAGGCAGAGGGAGAGGGAGAAGCAGACTCCCCACTGAGCAGAGAGCCCAATGAGGGACCCAAACCCAGAACCCTGGGATCATGACCTGGGCAGAAGGCAGACACTTAACCTACTGAGCCACCCAGGCATCCCATCTTTTATTCTCAACAGGAAAAATTAAGCATCTTATTTTAAACTTGTATTTGTTCTTAAAATGACAGAATGACCTCTCTGGTCCCCTCTATACCATGACTTTCCTGATATGACTTTGGCACTAACTTGAAAATTCCTGAATGAAAAGAATCTGATTGCTTCTTCCAAGAATTTATGCTGGTCAATGGCCAACCTTTGCGCTGGGTACTCTGAAGCAGGCACTCATCTCTAATTGAATCAGTTATGGCAAGGGTAGGGAAGAATCATATGGAAGGAAAAAATGGCCTTGAAAGTGGCTGTGGCTAGAGCAGCCCTATAAAAGTGGTTGTGAACCGTGCAGTCACTCCCAAATATCTAGTATGTCCTTCCCTTTAGCCTTCCAATGCCTGAAGGAGTGCCTCTTGGTATCTCCAGTATTTCATAGAGTATGACCTCTTAGTTGGTGCTCAGCAGATATTGTTTTGTTGACAAACATATGAAATATGTTCTTAGAAGATTAGAATTCTGTTAGGTATTCTTTCTGTCGAAAGCAGCTCTGGAATATGATTGTTATTTATTAAGTGGGAAATATATAGTGTGAATTGCTAATTCAGAAAATGGTGTTATGAAAGGAAAACATTCAAAACAGACAAGCCAACTCAAATGGTTTCCATATAATTGATTATCATATTCTCTTTATAAAAGCAATCTTCAATTATTTTAAAATTTGTCTCTTCATTATGTCAGTTGGGAAAAGTGAAAAATACTTTAGTGGCCAAAATAAAGACTTAGAATATGGAACAACTACATTTTAATGAAATCTCCTCACTTCTGGGAAAACTTGATTGAATCAGTTATCTTAGCTATAGAGATTTTGTTTGATCAGGTACAGAAATAATGCAAATACTTCTTGTAGGAAACAAGGAAAAGAAAAGGTCTTATGACTTTTCTTTGTAGAACACCAAACTGACAGGCTCTCCCACTCCATCCCACTTTCCAACTAATCTGCCTTCAAAGTTATTCAAAGTAGAAAAGAACATTGTGGAAACTTGCAATGTAGAGATAATAACCGAGGCAGTGAGCTCAGAGCTCTATTCTTGCATGGTTCCAAATGAATTGTTGCCTCTTGAACCAACAACTGACAGGAAATGGTTTAGATCCCAAGGGGTTTGGGTGAGAGGAGAGAGTTGAATAAGGGGAAATTGGTTCTCATCCTTGGAGAAACAAGAAGCACATATCTGGCCAATGACGGATAGCAACATCATCCTTTGTGTGAAAGAAAAGCACAATAGAGACTATTTCTGTGGGGAAACTTGTCATTCTTGAGTTCCAGCTTTCTGGCATCTATATATACAGTATCCTTCAGTCCATCAGAACTTTAGAAAAAAAGTATATACAACAAAGGAAGACTCTGGTGAAGAACATAAATTATTTTAAGTGGATCGTATCAATGTTGTGATCATGTGAGTTCTGTGGTTATGCCTTTCTACTGGAATGAGGGAGAGAACACAAACCTTTTTATGACAAATCTCTAGAATGTTATGTTGTTATATTTTATCCTATACAGGCTTGTTAAGCAAATGGAAATTTATTCCACGTCTTTGGGTAACAAGGCAGTGGTGGAGCCCAATGTGGCAGTACAGTCTGTAGATTTGTCTTCAGAAAGCACTGGGCATTCCACAAGTGTTCGTTTCTCTGTGAAGAAAGGTGAGTTGTTTGTCTCATGTACTTATCGTAGCAGACAGCATTCTGCTATCAACCATGAATAATGCTCTAAGAAAATGTAGACTTTTAAAACTCTACTTTTTTCCTCTGACAGGATCTAGTGATTCTCTCATTCCTGGTTCCACAGTTGTGGAGAGAGATGTGGAAGCCCTTAATCCAAATGGGCAGACTGAACTTCAAATCCTGCTCAATACCTCAACAAGTAGGTCTCAGACTTTGTTACATTAAAAAGTACACTCAAATTGGGGGCACCTGGGTGGCTGAGTCAGTAAGCATCTAACTTCCGGCTCATGTCATGACCTCAGCTGGGACTGAGCTCCCCATGTGCATCTCCCCACTCAGCAGGGAGCCTGCTTCTTCCTCTGCCCCTCCCCCCACTCATGCCCACTGCATGCTCTCTCTCTGAAATAAATAAAATCTTAAAATTATGGTAATCTCAACTCTATTATTCTAGATGATAGAGATGAATTTCTTCTTCTTCCCCCCTCCCCTTTCAAAAACCTTTGGGGCAGAATTGAAATGCTCTGGTCATGGACACAAGTCTGTTTTCTAAGAAAAATCTAGTAAATACAAGCCAGTTTTACACTTAAAAATACATTTAAAAATTTCAGTCCTAAACTTTGCTCATATTTACTCTTGGCATGGCACTTGCAGGCTCAGATTCATCCTGTGGACCTGCCTTGGGATATTTTATGTGATTGGCACAGTCATCATCTTATAGCAACAGATATTAGTTATCTCCACTAATATGGTGCTCACCGTGGGCTCCCTGTATCTTGCATATAGCCCTTCAGAAAATGTTGTGTCTAACTTGAAATGTTTGTAATTTTTGAAGTCTAAAATAATGATTATTTTGACAATAATAATAAAGAAAGCAAGTGCACACATTTACTTTTATTCTCTCCCAAATACAAAAAAAATCCAAGTATGGCGCTGGGTGGCCAGTTGGTTAAGCATCTGACTCTTGATTTCAGCTCAGGTCATGATCTCAGTGTCGTGAAATCAAGCCCTGCGTCTGGCTCTGTGCTCAGTAAGGAGTCTGCTTGAGATTCTCTCTCTCCCTCTCCCTTTATCCCTCCTCCTCTAAAAAGAATAAAACTTAAAAAGCACTCCAATTAGAAAGTGCATATTTTAGAATTCATAATAGCTCCGATAAAGAAGAAGGGGTATTATTCATGGATCTGGCATGCTGTGAAATTTTGCTCCCATTTGCTTTGGCTACATGCTTTGTGAAGGTAGAGACCAAATCTAAGTTTTTTTTTTTTTTAATATTTCATGCATATAGAAAAGTATAGATGTATGTAGCACCTGTGTACCCACAGGTAGAGCAAGGTAAACAGAAGTCAAATTTTGCTGTTTGCTTCAGACCTCTTAAAAAAAAAAGAGGATATTAGAGGTCCATGTACTAAATTTTTCCCATCCCTCCCTCTCAGAATTTATATCTTTCTTAAGTTGGTATGTTTCATTTTTATGATTGCCTTTAGACTTTTGCTACATGTTTTTATATCCATACATAAAATATTCTATTTTGTGGGTTTTATATATTTACCTAAGTGGTATCATGGTGTATGGAACTTGTTTTTTTTAAACTACACATCACTTTTGGGAGATTTATTCATACGTTATAAGCTTATTAACTTTTGTCTATCTGATAAACATGTTACAAGCATTGTTCCTTGTTTGTTACTTTGTCTATCTGATAAATATGTTACAAATATTGTTATATTCCTTTGGCAGCTTGGAAATTCAATGATACATTAGATTTTTTTCTCCCTTTATTTGTACACCTTTTCATGTATTTATTAGACATGCTGATTTTCTACTCTGCGACTTGCCTATTTGAACATTATGATCATTTCTCTATTTAATTGCTTGTCTTTCTCTTATTGGTCATTAGAAGTTCTTGTATTCTGGATACTAATTCTTTATTGGTTATAAAGTTGCAAATATCTTTCCTCCAGTCTGTAGTTTTCTTTTGCTTGACTTTTTACATCTTTTGTCACACCTAAGTTTTAATTTATAGGGTAGTCCACTGTATCAGTATTTTCCTCTATAATCGGTAATTTAAAAAAAAATTATTTATTTATTTGACAGAGAGAGAGAGAGATCACAAGTAGGCAGAGAGGCAGGCAGAGAGACAGGAGGAAGCAGGCTCCCTGCTGAGCAGAGATTCCCAATGTGGGGCTCAATCCCAGAACCCTGAGATCATGACCTGAGCGGAAGGCAGAGGCTTAACCCACTGAGCCACCCAGACACCCCTATAATTGGTACTTTATAAGAGAAATCCTTCCCTATGTTTAAGTCACAACGATAGTCTCCCATATTTTCTTCTGCATGTTTTTAGTGTTTGTGTATGCATTTAGGTCTTCAATGAACCTAGAGTTTACATGTTTAGTGAAAGATAGGGATCTAACTTCTTATTCCTTATAAGTTATCAATCTTTTCAAATGGGCTAAAACACACTGTTAAGAGATAGAGACTCAGATTAGACTAAAAGGGACTTTTAAAAAAAATTTATTTATTTGACAGAGAAAGACACAAGCAGGGCAAGTGGGCGAGGGAGAGGCAGGCTCCCCACTGAGCAGGGAGCCTGATGTAGAACTTGATCTCAGGACACTGGTATAATGACCTCAGCCAAACGTAGATGCTTAACCCAGTGAGCCACTCAGACACCTCTGAAAGGGACATATTTTATACGATTTTTAGAAACTAAAGCTCCAAATTATCTGTATTTTAATTCTTTTTTCTCCTAGAAAGACATCATTTGACATATATAAACAAAAGTTGTTGGAAATATAGGGGCACACTGACAAACCATTCTTCTAAGTAAAGATTTTAGTGCAACTATCCCAGAAATTAAAGAGCAAGGAGACAAAAAAAAAATTAATGAACTTGACCTTTATATACACTTAAGTGTGTGTCTAATTTTGTTTGTAGGCCAAAAAGAGATAATAAAAATTCTTTCACATAGCCATCAGGTCCTTCAAAAATTGACCATCTATTCATTTGCTACTGACCATGTACAAAAGCTTATGCATTTTGTAAAATAAAAGTTACGTAAGACATAGTTCCTGACCACAATGCAATAAAACTAGAAAGTATCACAAAAGAATATCCAAAGTTTTATCCCAGTTAGATATTAAGAATAAATGTTGTTAGAAAGGAAACTAAAGTGTACATTACAAAGTACTTGGAAATTAATGGCAATGAGAATACCACATATCAACACCTATGGGATGTGGACAAAGAATTCTTCAAATTCTTCCCTATGTTAAAGTCATAATGATAGTCTTATATATTTTCTTCTGCATGTTTTTAGTTTTTAAAGTAAATTATTTAAAGTAGATTATTTAAATTATTTAAAAAAATATATGTGCTTTAATAAATTTATTACAAAATAAATGAAATTGTTAAAAAATGAACTGAGCATTCAACTAAAGAATAATAAAAATAAAGTGAATGTAAAGAAGCTAAAAAGAAATAATAAGTGTGATGGAGAAACTTAATAAAAATAGAGATTAACAAATGCTAGGCTTGATCAACAAAAAACCCCCATCATTTCCATGAAAAGACTAATAAAATAGTCAAGATTCTAATAAATTTGATTACAAAAAGGGAAAGAGAGAGTGAAAGAATATAAATCAATGTCAAGAAGGTATATCTAGAAATATGAAGATTTAACAAAAATTAAAATGGTAAATAGAATTTTTTTCTGATGAATCTTTATCTCTAGATGAAAGTGATTATTTTTTAATAAATGACCAAAATATTGTAGGAATGAGGAGAGGGGTAAGAAGGTACTTTCATTTTTTAACCTCTATATTTCTACGGATTTGACTTTTATTTATTTATTTGTTTGTTTATATTTTTTTAAAGATTTATTTATTTATTTGAGAGAGAGAACACACACGTGTGCACATGCATGAGCAAGGGAGGGGCAGAGGGACAGGGAGAGAGAGACACTCAAGCAGACTCTCCGCTGAACATGGAGCCTGACATGGGGCTCTGTCTCATGACTCTGAGATCGACCTGAGCCAAAGTCAAGAGTCCGGTACTTAACCAGCTGAGCCACCCAGGACTCGACTTTTACATCAAGCATGTCCTTCTTTTATTTAAAAAACAACAGCAAAAAACAAACAAACAAACAAACAAACAAAAACTCCACCCACAATAATAATGAAAAGAAGCCTTACTGCAAATTTCAGGCTAACTTTGTCATCTAGTGTCCAGAAGGAATAATTTGGCAAGTCCAATGTGCCATGAGAATGCTCCGTAAACCAATGTCTTTATTTCCAGGCAGAGGCTAGAATGTGGCTGTCTGGGAGGATGGTCGGAACTGTCAAAGCATTGTCTGCCTATCTTGTCCCTGTTTCAGTTTTCTTGATATCACTTGTAAACGCAGAGTTTAAAAAATTAATTGAGTTCAAACCTGTAATTGTTATAGTTGCTTTTGTCTTAAATATGGCCAACAGTTGGATAAAGCGTTAGGGGCATTCCTTAGGTCTTCTGTTTGACAACCACCGTGGCTGCCTCCATGCAAAACCCTCTGCTGTGGCCGTGCTTTTCTAGGATCTCCGAGGAATAGCCGACCACTTTTTCCCAGGGTCCTGAAGAAATATGTCACAATAGTCTCCCAGCCTTGGGCAAAATCCATGATCATCATGAAGTAGCAAAGACCAGTGGTTCAGGAGATGATGGAAAGTATCTCCCTTGAAACAGTCCCTGATACGCACTATGCGAACTCCTGGCTCTGTGACTCAATAGACTGGCTTCTGCTCAGTCCCTTGTAATAGGAAACAGGTCTCATAACACTTTCCTAGGCACTGCCAACCCGATATTCACTATTTACTTTTTGCTCTTTCTTGCCTGATGTCTTATTGGTGGGCAGTTGGGTGGTGGTGGGTGGAAAACCACACGCCTTGGGCTACCTGAATGTCATAGTCACTGTTTCACCGCATAGAAAGCAAGATGTTCAAAAACAAGAAAAGAAAAGAAAAGAGAAAAGAAAGCAAGATGTTTATTTTATACATGAAATCCTTATAATACTTCCTCGATATGAATTAGGCAGACATTTTTGTAGCCATTTAGAAGGTAAGAAGTCTGAACCTCTGGAAAAAATTAATGTGAGTAGAATGGCCAGGCACAGGTTATACATATTAATTAAGTAAATATTAGGCTAGCAAACCATTTTTACTGTACTTTACTCAAACAGTAAGCAGTCACACGGTTGAATAATGACATGGGACTTTGTTTTTTGTTGCCCTAGGGTTCATTTGTTTCATTTGTTGATTTTTTGTTTGTTTGTTTGTTTTGGTTTCACAGGTAACACAACGGCATGTGGCTTTGTAGTGTATCAAAACAACAAGCTTTTCCAATCAAAAACTTTTAAAACTAAATCAGATTTTAGTCAAAAAATTATCTCAGGCAGTACTAATGAAAATAACAGTCAGGGAGCTTCCGTTGACATTGTCTTTAATCCAAAGGTGAGTTTTTCCACTAACAACAACAACAAAATAATTCAGGCCACTTTTGATTACAAAAGGGGGGTTGGTTGGGCAAAAGAAATCCACAGGAAAACTCTTTATATTTATGGAAATTTTTATTTACATTCCAGTTAGTTAACAAACAGCGTAATATTTGTTTTAGGCATATAACATATTGATTTAACAGAAAAATTATTTTAAGAATTATTTGAAGATATTCATTTAAATATCCATGTTTTTTAAAAAATTTTTTAAATTTATTTTCAGCGTAACAGTATTCATTTTTTTTTGCGCCACACCCAGTGCTGCATGCAATCCGTGCCCTCTCCAATACCCACAACCTGGTTCCCCCAACCTCCCACCCCCTGCCCCTTCAAACCCCTCAGATTGTTTTGCAGAGTCCATAGTCTCTCATGGTTCACCTCCCCTTCCAATTTCCCTTAACTCCCTTCTCCTCTCTAACTCCCCTTGTCCTCCATGCTATTTGTTATGCTCCACAAATAAGTGAAACCATTAAATATCCATGTTTTTTGGTCAGGCTAGCTAAATGCAAAATCAGCTAATTTGAATTTTACATCCTTCCCTCCCCCCAATCTCTAATGAAGATGTTGTACTTAGTACCTACCTAATTGATTTCTCATACACTTATATTATCTTAGATTAACCTATTTTTTTTTACTTGATTCAGCATTTTTAAAGAAATCAGTTGCAATTGTTTTTTCAATTTACAGTATAACCAAAAAGAATTCCAGCTCCATTCCTATGCTTGTGTCTATTGGAATCTTTCAACAAAGGATTGGGACACACGTGGGTGTTACAAAAATGGGAACACTGATGACTTCTTGTACTGTCACTGCAACCATACTACTAATTTTGCTGTGTTAATGGTAAGGATGTACACAGTAGTCTCTTTCCAGACACAAATTTCCCTTATACATAATTCTGGCATGTGCTAATTAGAGAATGATTTTGGGGCTTAGTTTGCATAGATATTCAATCTAGATTAAATGAATAAGCAGGGAATGGAGAGATAAGACTAAAAAAGGAAGTGCTGGTAACAGCAAGGAAATACAGCTTCCTGCAGTATGGTCTCAGGGTGGATGAGGTCAGTACCGTGTATTTAATAATGAGAAGGGAGCCCATGTGCAAGGAAGAGCTGATAGACTCCATTCAGAACTAACTCACATGTTGTGAAGCTTGAAGTTGTTATATCCAGAGGTAAGTCTGTATGGGTGTGTGTTGGGTACAGGTTCAGTACATACTTAACTATGGATGGGCAGTTGAAACCTGTTACCCAAAGCTTTTTCCATTGGAATAATCTATGTTGCTAAGTTTATACTAGAAGATAAAAGAGGAATAGCTCTTGAATTCATCCAATTTGTCCCATAGTTCCTTTACGTATTCCTTATATCTTAATTTTTTTTAAATTTGAGTATAGTTGACAAACAATGTTGCATTAGTTTCAGGTGTACAACATAGTGATTTCACAAGTTTCTACATTAGGCTATGCTCACCACAAGTGTAGCTACCATCTGTCACCACGCAATGCTATTACAGTATCATTGACTATATTCCTTATGGTGTGCCTTTTATTCCTGTGGCTTATTTATTCCCAGAAGCTTGTATTTCCCACTCCCCTTCACACATTCCCTCTGGCAGCCATCAGTTTGTGCTCTGTATTTTCAGATCTGATTATGCTTTTTTGTTCATTCTTTTTTTTTTTTTTTTTTTTAGCTTTCAGATACGAGTCAAATCATATGGTATTTGTCTTTCGCAGTCCAACTTATTTCCCTTCACATATAATCTTCTAGGTCCATCATGTTGTTGCAAATGGCCCAAACTCATCCTTTTGTTGGCTGCATAACATTCCATCATTTGTATCTACCACATCTTCCTTAGGCATTCATCTATCAATGTATTCCTTACATCTTTTTTTAGAGGGGGAAGGGCAAAGGGAGAGGGAGAGAGAGGGAATCTTAAGCAGGCTCCATGTTCAGCATGGATCTCATGACCCTGATATCATGACCTGAGCCAAAATCAAATAAGCCACCCACCTCCTTATACCTTTTGAGTACAAAGCTACTCTGTATAAATAACTGATAACACTTAGTTCTGGTGTGTAGCTATAAGTGCACCTCTGAAAGTTCTTGGGCTGGCTCTTTGAAGAGAAGGACCTGTTTGTTCTGTTTCCAGAAATCTATTATTCTTATAAATCCAAAAGTGTTAGTTTTTATACTTGGTGGAATGATTTTATATGCAGTAGAATGGGGAGGGATGTAGTATGTTACACTTATTAATATTGTGAATCTTCCTGAGAAAAGCAGGTGTTTTCATTCCGTAGGAGCTGTGAGGTAGCCATCTTTGGGAAGCCAATTGAGATCAGAACATACTGATACAACATATATTAACAAATTATAGAAACTTGTGGGGTGTTTTGTTTTGTTTTGTTTTGTTTTTGAGAGGGGATAGGGCAGGGCAGAGGAAGAGGGAGAGAGACAAAATCTTAAGCAGGAGCAGGCTCCATGCCCAGTGTGGAGCCCAACACAGGGCCTGAACTCACAACCCTGAGATCATGATCTGAGCCAAAATCAAATGTTGGATGCTTAACCAACTGAGCTACCAGGTGCCCCAATATAGAACCATGTTTTATAAATTTTTTTTCCCTTCCTTCCTTCCTTTTTTCCTTCCTTCCTATCATTTATTTCCTTTTCTAACTTTAATGCACTGGATTTAACTTCCAGTACAAATTTTTTGTTGTTGTTGTTTCAAGTTTTTGTTTATATTCTAGTTAGTTAACACATAGAATAATAATATTGGTTTCAGGAGTAGAATTTAATGACTCATCACTTACATATAATACCCAGTGCTCATCACAAGTGCTGTCCTTAATACCCATCAACCATCTAGCCCATCCTTCACCCCTCCATCAAGCCTCAGTTTGTTCTCTATAGTTAAGAGTCTCTTATAGTTTGCCTCCCTCTCATTTTTTTCCTTCCCCTATTTTCAACTGTTTTGTTTCTCAAATCCACATATGAGTGAAATCCTATGGTATGTCTTTCTCTGACTTATTTAGCTTAGTATAATACACTCTAGCTCTATCCACATTGTTGCATATGGCAAAATTTTATTCTTTTTGATGGCTGAGTAATATTCCATTATGTATATACACCGTTTAATTCTTTATCCATTCATCAGTGGATAAACATTTGGGCTCTTACAATAATTTGGCTATTGTTGATAATGTTGCTATAAACATCAGTGTGTGTGCCCCTTTGAATCACTATATTTGTATCCTTTGGAGTAAATACCTAGTAGTGCAATTGTTGGATGGTAGGGTAGTTGTATTTTTAACTTTTCAAGGAAATTCCATACTGTTTTCCAGAGTGTTTGCACCAGTTTGCATTCCCACCAGCACTGTAAGAGAGTTCTCCTTTCTCCACATCTTTGCCAACAACTCTTATTTCCTGTGTTGTTAATTTTAGCCATTCTGACAAGTGTGAGGTTATACTTTTCTTATTTTAATGATCAAAGCCTTTCTTAATTGATTTTGATTATTTTCTAACATATTACAGAGAGATCTACTTTTATTTTTTTTTTTAAGATTTTATTTCTTTATTTGAGAGGTAGAGAGCAAGCATGAGGAGTGGGCAGGGCAGAGGGAGAAACAGACTCCCACTGAACGCAGAGCCCAATATGGGGCTTGATCCCAGGAGCTTGGGATCATGACCTGAGCCAAAGGCAGATGCTTCACAGGCTGAACTACCCAGGTGCCTCCAGAGATCTGCTTTCTTAATAAGAAAATAATAAAGATAAAATTTTAACTTTTTTGATATCTTAAAGATCGTTAGCATCATCCACTAGCTGTGTAAAGCTTGGGTTGCTATATATATTAAATGATACAGACTACATTGTCATAGTTATTTTTCTTTCCTGAGGTCAAACTTTCAGCTGTTTCTTCTCATTAATGTCTGAGTCTGCCTCAGTGCCTACATTTGTAATTAGTTTTGGGTTGCCAAATTTTTTAAAAGGCTGATTAGGATTGTATATAAAGTAGGAGCAGATAGGCTCTAAGCAAATAGATGATTTCTAAGGTCTGATGATCTATATATATTCTATGATTTTTTGGTATTTACTCAATATAGTGTACACAGGAAGTAATGTGAAATCTTTGTTTTTAAAATGAAATTTATTTTATTTTTGTTTTCTTCCTATAAAAGCAGTACATACTTATTGCATAAGGTATGAAAGTTTATCTATTAAACAGAAATATACTAATATGGAAAAACATTTATAACATCTTGAATTAACATGGCAATTCAAATTAAAATATGTTAACAAACTGCTATATATTTGTACAAGAGACATAGGTAATATTTGTAGATATATTATAAAAAAGATCACCTCTGGAGAAGAGATAGGATTTTAAGAGATAGGGTGGTATGATATGGGGGTAAGAGAAAACTATGGGCTTTTTTTAATGCTTCTATATTACTTTCATGTTATATAAATATTACTTTCTAATTTTTTAAATTGTTAAAGACAGGCAAAAAATAATATATATCCTACTCAATGGCCACGATTATTACCTCACAAGATTTCTAAGAGTACATACTCACATGCAGTATACTTATCTATGAATATATACTTGGCATAGATACATTAGACAAAAATGAGATCTCCTTTTAAAAAAATATTACAGGATCATATAAACATCTTTCCATGTCTAAAAAATATTTCTGCAACTTTATTTTTAGTGCATTAGCTTACATATGCAGATTTCCTCTTAGATTATAATTACACGTAAAAATAATGTAAGGGATAAATGAAATAACTTCAGCCAACTTAAATCTAATCCAAACAACTTTGATTTTAGACATTGAGGAGAAGTATATATGTTTTCCCTAACTGACAAATAACTGTTCTCAACACTGCTTCATATAGACTGCTTAGAGATAAGGGGTTCATTTATTTCCTTTTAAAACTTCTCAAGTTTTATAAAAAGATGTATCTGGCAACTATCTGGTATTTTGACCAATGTAAATTTTTATGACTTTCATAGACATTTCAGGAATGGTTATTTACAAATATAAGTCTTAACTTATTTTCCAGAGTTTCAAAAAGAACTATAAATATCCTGAATCACTAAACATATTATCCAGCGTTGGATGTGCCCTGTCCATTACTGGTCTGGTTCTCACAATTATATTTCAGATTGCCACCAGGTAAGAAAGGATGCATGCTCTTCTTATGAGAGAAATTGCTATCCTGATATTATTTCCTCTGCACATATTCTCATCAGAATACAGTCTTTTGGAACTACAAGGGAAATCCGATTTAGTTCAACAAGCTCCTTTTATAGAAGAGGACACTCAGGTCCGGAGAAGCTAAGAAATACATACAAATAAATATATAATTAAAACTGTGGCAAGTGCCTTGAAGAAAAATTGCACACCATGTAATTATAAGCTTCTCATGTAAAACTAGTATGGTCCCAAAGCTCATTAATGCTATAATTCCTTTGGGTTGAACAGAACCATATGTACCAATTTGTGTTTGCCAAAGAATAAAACATTGCTAAATAGCAAGTTTTTGAAAATTCAACTAGTTTAAAATATATATTAAGTTTTCAAATGGTGAAACTTTTAAAAAGTCTTTGAATTCCATAGTTCAAAAAAATCTAATTAAAAAATTACCTATAAACACATATTTCCTTCTTCTTTGACCTCCTCACTAAAGGAGCACTTGTGTTTTTTTTTTCATTTTATATTTTTAATAATATATAAATATAAGCTTGTTATTTATTAGTTTACTTGTGTCCTATCTGTTCTCCCCCTCACCGTGAAAACTGATGAGGACAGTGACCTTTTCTGATTTTGTTATTGCTGTTGTTGTTTGTTTTGATCACTGTATCCCCAGGACTGAGTACAGTATTTGGCCCATAGTAGAGGGATATCTGTGGAGTAAGTGGGTCTATTGTGCATTCCTACCTGGTTTTCTTCTTAAACTCAAGATGTCTCAAGGTGAACTCATCTTTCCTTCAGAATTGTTTCTCCCTACCAAATTCCTTTATAAATGTTTTCTCAGGTGTGTAAATTCAGAGTTTTTTATTTTAAAGGCATTGCTGTTTAAAAATCTTTCCTGAAGTTTTATTTAAAAAATTAAGAACTGGCAGAAAAGTCGAGAGAACACTAAACAATCATATACCCTTCACCTAGATTCATTAAATTTTTAATATTTTGCTTTATCTCTCTTTCTACTCTGTCCTGAAATTTTGAAAGTAAGTTGTAGGCATCCTGACTGTCATGTCTAAATTCTTCAAGTATTTCCTAAGAACAGGGGTATTCTCCTCTATAGTATAATACCATTCCTCACTCAGGAAATTCAGCTCAAGCAATTTACCATTTTTACCACTAATTTAATATTACTGTGTTAATATATATCCTATATTAAAATTCTTCCAGTTGTCCCAATAATGTTCATTATAGCTGGGTTTTTTTCCTCCAATTCATTCAGTTTTCATGTCTCTTTAGTCTCATTTAGCCTAAAATAATTCCTCTGATTTTTGTGTATTTTGGTCTTTTAGGGCACTAAATCTTTTGAGATGCCCAGGTCAGTTATGTTGTAAAATAGAATATTCTAAGTTTAGGCTTTGTCTGAAATGTTACTCATAATTAGATACAGATTAAATATTTTTGATGAGAATACTAAATCATTAAGTCTTTTTCAGTGTGATAGAGCAAGAAGCACGTAATGTCAGTTTGTCCCATTATTGGTTCTATTATGTTTGGTCTCTTGTTTACAGTAGTGTCTACTGGATTTTTACACACTAAAGGTTCACATTTTTCCTTTTGTAAGTAATAGATAATCTGTGGGATGACCTTATGATTGTGTGACTGTCCTGTTCTTCAACTCTTACTCAATGGTTTCAGTGTCCACCAGTTGTCCTTACTGGAATATATTACTACACTGATGGCTGAAAATGATGATTTTTCTTATCTATTATTCTTTCTACATTTAGTCACTGTATTCCTTTGTAAAGAAGTGTACTCTTTACTGTAATCAGAGGGGATCTTTCTTCATGTTGTTTCGGCATGTCCCTATCAGCCTATTTATTTCAGATACAGCAAGATGACCCAAGCACATTTTTTACTTTCTCTGCCTCATACTTAGAATCAGCCCTTTGTTCAAAGAGCCAGAATTCCATTTGATTCTTCTTCTTTACCTATCATACTTAATGAGTCTCTTGTCATTCATTTTAAGTTTTTATACTGAATGCTAATTATGGACCAAGCACCATGTGCAAATCAAGCACCATGTGCAAATCAAGCACCATGATTATGAATGAGACAAGTAAGCTCCATCTCTCCTGGTATTTACATTCCTGGGGGAAGACTGATGTTATGCAAATATATACAGAATTAAGTATATAATTACAAATAGTGGTAAGTGCCTTGAAGGAAAACTCCATGCCATGTAATTACAGATCTGTCATGTAAAAGGAAATGGCTCTTATGTCTGTCCTTTCATTTGTATTTCTATTATAACCACTTTTCCAAAAAATTTTTTATTAACATATAATGTATTATTTGTTCCAGGCGCACAGGTGTGTGATTCATCAGTTTTACACAATTCACAGCTCTCACCATAGCACATATCGTCCCCAATGTCCATCTGTCGTAATCACTCTTGAACAATTATTTGATCCTATGTGAATAAGTTGCAGTACCTGCAAAGTTAGTTTCTTTGCCTAAAATTTCCCTCCTTCCAGTCATCATCAGATTTTTTTTTCATTCTCTATCAACATGTTTCTTAGCAATATTGGTGCCATAGACGTCACTGAAAACTCATCAGGAAACAAAGATAAAAATCTTAAAAATGGCATTGATTTTTAAATTGTGAATCAAATAGTTTTCTTTGTTCATAGGGTCCCATATAATTATATGAAATTTATATATAATGTGTATAAGTTATAATAAATTATATATAATTTAAATATATAAAATATGTTACATAATATATAAATTATAATATATGTTATATATAAAATAATATTAATTCTCAGAAGATAGTAATATACCAAAGAGCCAGGGTATATGAAAATAGCCTGTTCTCCCTATGGATTATAACTTATGTTTGAAATAGGAAAAAAGTTGGAAACTAACTTTGTTTTTATATAAAAGGATTCCTTTGAGTACTTTTTTCAGTTCTGGTTATTAAGTTTTCTAGAGACTGAATGAAATTTTGAATTATCCTGAAAATCTCAACTAAAGCATCTAGAGAATGAACAGAGTTCATACAATTTTTATGGATTAAATATATGCTTTCTATGCATCTTCCTAAAGACTGAGAAGGTTGATGATGGAATGTTATAAAATCATAAAGGATATGTAATTAGCAAATAGATTTATTCATCAGATTCTAGAATTAAAAATGGATACTTGAAAACATTAGGATTTTAATCACAGTAATAAACTTAGGGAAATAGTTATTTCGAGAGGACTTGTAGTCTGAAAAACCTAGAAGGGCTTAGATGGTACTGAATAGAGATTCTATAGCTTTTGTTAATATATGACTGCATAGCATAGTATACAGAGAATTGTAAAATGTCATTAGTGGGGACTTCAGGGTATATCTGCCTTTACCCACTAAGGAAAACAATACATGCACAGTAAAGAGAATATGAGACTTCACATTTGAGATCAACCTTATTTAGGGCAACCTTAAATTCTTTGCTAATCTGGAAATACACATGTAGGCCACCAGAGAACACACTTGTGAGGAGAACACAAACACACACATTCTCTCTCTCTTTCTCTCTTGCACTGCCTTCTAAAGACTACTGGCAAATAATGCCAGCTTACAGACAAAGTGAGAAAATGCTGTTCTTTTCTAGCAAAGATCTTAGCTAAAGATGAGAAGAAAAAGACCGACAAAGTTTTAAAGAGCACTTGGTTCCACACCCAGAAATTACCTCTTCAAATGAAGGAACAGTGTCCAAGCATGTTTTATATTAACTAGTTCATTCAAAACATTTTGACCATTTTACTCTCAGCAAGTTATTTCCTAAAGTATGGTCCTCAAGATACCAATCCTTGGGAGGTAGTCCATGGAAAAATGGTCATGAAATGTCTTACAGAAGACACATGTGAAATTTTGTTGAGTGTAAGCCTTTCAGAGAAATAGTAATCATCAGTCTGCTCAAAATATCTTTAGTAGCAGCAATAGACCACGACACAAATTTTAAATATTTTTACTTAATTTAAAATGTTTATGGAAGCCTTACTCTTTAAATGTAATGTAAGCTAAATGTTATACCATTTTGTTTTAAACTTATAAGGGTAGTTTAAAATTATATTTGGCTTTATTGTTTTAAAATCCATACTTGATTTTTTTATTTAAAATACTTCTTAAAATGCAAGAGACTTTCTCTACCTTTGAACATAGATTCATCTACTAATATGCAATAGTTTCCTATTTTGAAATGTAAAAAAATCCATTTAGAGCCTTTTTATATATAGCCTTTGTATATGTTTGTAAATCTAGAGGAGAACCTATTGTCTATTGTGGTAGAATAAACTGTCCTAAAGGTTAGTGGCTTAAAATATTAATTTCTTATCTCTAACGATTCTGTGGCTTCACTGGGCTCAGCTGTATGGTTCTTCTGTTGGTCTCTCATGGGTCTCCTGTGAGGCTTCAATCAAGTGGTGGGTAGAGTTGGACTCACTGGGGCTTATCTTGGATGCTGGGACATCTGGGTCTTTCTCCATCTCCACATCATCCCAGAGGATTGCTATGTGGTTTCTTTAGCAGGTTAGCTAAATGTTTTACCTGGTGGCTCAGAACTCCCAGGAGAACCAAGGGAAAGCTTATTAATACTTTCATGGGAAAAGTGACTTTATGGGATCCTTCCTCTATTAAAAGAAGATTTAAAAACTTTGAAAGTTTTAAAACTTGTGTTTTACAACTGTATATAGGTATAAAGGTGAACATATTAATATATGCTCCTATTTGTACTTTGACCTATAAAAGTTAATTCTTTCCCCTTCTTTTTTTTTTTTTCTTTTTTTAAGATTTTCTTTATTTATTTGAGAAAGAGCATGAGAGGAGAGAAGATTAGAGGGAGAAGCAGACTCCTCATGGAGCTGGGAGCCCAACACAGGAATTGATTCTGGGACTCTGTGATCATGACCTGAACAAGAGGCAGTTGCCTAAGCAACTGAGCCACCCAGGCACCCAATTCCCTTCTGGTTTTAAAAGGAGTTAAAACTTTGCTGTGGGTCATAATAGTATCACTGGCCCCAGTAGTGCTTTATCTGCTGAGTAATTTCCCCCTAGTGGCCAGGTCTTCTGGTGCATTTCATTAGTTAGATCAAGTCACAGGCTGGCCCCAGGAGGGGCTACACAGGGTATGGATACCTGAAAGTAGCATTCTGTGGGGGTCCTCTCTGAAAACTAGCTGTCATCTTTGATTACAACACAGTTTGACAGAAGGATATATCAACCTGTTTTCTCTAACTCACCTCTTTGTGGAAATGCGACAACAGCGAGCTCTTCCGGTGTACTTGGGAAGGTAGACCTACCAGCTGGACCACTGGGTTACGAGTTGGATTTCCACTGGATAATAATATTTCTGTGTTCTCTCACAGTTTCACTAGAGTTTATTTTTTGTGGCTGATTTGTTTATTTGTTTAATCATATATACTTCTTTGTTTTCAGGAACGTCAGAAAAACTTCAGTAACTTGGGTGTTGGTCAGTCTGTGTGTATCCATGTTGATTTTTAACCTCCTCTTTGTGTTTGGAATTGAAAACTCCAATAAGAACTTAAAGGAAAGTGATAGTGACACCAATAAGCCTGACTTTAACAGAAATGAAATGCTGACCCAAGACACTGTGTACATCCCGAATCCCAAGTGCACTGTGGTTGCCGTGTTGCTGCACTATTTCCTGTTGGTGACGTTTAGCTGGACTGGCCTCAGTGCTGCACAGCTCTATTTCCTTCTCATTAGGACCATGAGGCCTCTTCCTCAACGTTTCATTCTGTTCATCTCTTTAATCGGATGGGGTAAGCATTTGCGTTTCCACTTACTCAGAAATTTAATTTTGTTGAAATAACCTAATTTCAACAACCTAACGGCACAAGGGGAGATGGAAATCCAGCAGTCACTAGGAGTGCGCCTTCTGCCTGGTTGCTCACACTCCTGGGAAGGAGGAAGAGGTGATCACGCAGCTGTCCTAGTCACATCCTAAGCTAACCTCGAGAAGTTAATTTCCTTTCACATCTCTATTAGTTTCATTTGAAATTTAGACCATATATGATTAACTTTCTAGCTACTTAAAAAAAAAGTTTCAAGAACATCAAGAGTGACTCTAACAAAAATAATTTGAAAAATTTATTGGGTTCCAGCAAAGAATTGTGTGAATGATATCTAATTTAAATTTATTAAAGGGAAAGAGGAATTAGGCAGTTTAAGAATGGAAATTGTGGTAAGTGTTACAAAGAAATCAGAAATGTGTAAGATTAGTAGGTATAGCCAAAAATAAAAGAAAGAGGCCAGCAGTTACCGAAATATTATGTCCTCCATCCACCCACATCTGTAGATCATTTGGTATGTTGGCTACAGTGGAAGAAGAGTATAGTCTTGAAAAGGGTCAGATGTGTAACTCATTAATGTTCTCCTATAATTAATTCCAGTCTTGAGTAAATTATTAATTCAATGGCTCTCTTTTACCACATAGGTGTCCCGGCTATAGTAGTGGTTGTAACAGTGGGAATTATTTTTTCTCAGAGCGGTTCACAGTGGGAGTTAGATTACCGGCAAGAAGAAATGTGAGTTTATATATATATTTTTAAATGTCCATTTATTTGATATAAGAGTGTAACTGTTCAGTGATATATGAGTCCAAGTGTCACTGTATGTATGTGTCCCACTTTATAAGTATCATAAGTGAGTATTTCAAATTCTCAAACAACACATTATATTTTAAATGTAGTGACATGAAAGTTTCCTATGATAAATCCTTTTGTAAAGCTAGTTATTACCTTCTAAATTTATAACCTAAACTTTGTTAGATTTGTCTTCTTTTATTAAGGCTAAAAATCACAGGACACAATATGTGTGCTCCTTAGTAACCCTTTATCTTAGTTTTCTTATCTAGGAAATAGGAATAACAATGACAGTAATGTCCACTCTGAGGTCATGGTTAGGGGTCAAGAAAGTGTGAAGATGTTTTATAATTTGAAGAGCACTATCTGTACTTAAGACTGGTTTTATGTTGATATGATTAGAATGAATGTTTTATGATGATTTATCACACATAAAAAAATTCTCCCTGAGATTATAGTGTGAATAGTTGTTACTAATGGAAATACCCAACTGTATGGTGTTTGCTTTTTCTGCAAGGTAGGAGAGAAGAAATCTGAGCTGAGGGGTGCCTGGGTGGCTCAGTGGGTTAAGGGTCTGCCTTTGGCTCAGGTCAGGATCTCAGAGTCCTGAGATTGAGCCCCACATTGGGCTTCCTGGCTCAGTGAGGAGTCTGTTTCTCCCCCTCCCTCTGCTCTTCCCGCCTCCCTGTGCTCTCTCTTTCTCCCTCTTTCTCAGATAAATAAATAAAAGTCTTAAAAAAGAAAAAAGAAATCTGAGTTGAACTCTTTATGGGTATTACTTTTTTTAAAGATTTTATTTATTTATTTGTCAGAGAGAGAGAGAGGGAGGGAGAGCACAAGCTGGAGAGAGGCAGTGAGAGAGAGGAGCAGGCTCCCAGCTGAGCAAGGAGTCCAATGTAGGACTCCATCCCAGGACCCTGGGATCATGACCTGAGCCAAAGGCAGAGGCTTAACCAACTGAGACACCCAGGTACCACTTTATGTGTATTTCTGCTACCAAATGGCAAATGCTCTATAATTTATCATCCCCTCTCCTTTTATAATTCAACCATTCTTACCCCTTGGATTCCACCTTAAGTCTAAAAGCAACTAAAACAAAACAAAACAAAACTCTTGGAAATGTGCCAGTACAGCCAAGGGAAGATTGTGGTGTTAGGATGCATACCTATTTTCAAGGTTGACCATGCCCAACTTAAGAATAAGAGGCTATCTACCTGGCTTGGTTTTAGGAGCCAAAAACTCCAGGTACCACTTTTTCTGTTTAATTATGGTTAAATATCTTTTAATAAATTTAAAAAATTTAATTCCACAGTTACAGATCAGGAGTAAGATGCATCTCACAGGAGAAGTAGTTCTGTTCAAATTGCATCACTGATTTCCTACCTTAACTTTGGGACAGAGCTAGATCTACTCCTATAAAAAGCCTTCAGGAGAAAGAAGCTTACCATCTTAAATATATTCACACTGAACTATGAATAATTGAGAGCAGATTCTTTGCTGAGTACACTGTTAAATGTTAGGGAAGACACAAGGTGATGATAATAAGGGAAGTTGGGAAGAGAAGAAGGATGTTTAATGTAACATCTACCTCCTCTTAGACCCATATTCCCCACCTTTTATCCTATACACGTGGATCAAAGATCACATTTCTTTGGAATATATATAGAAAGAGGAGGAATTATTATTATTATTATTATTATTATTATTAGCTATCCTTCCAGCAGTTGCACCACCATATACCATGCTTTCCCCCAACTGCTCCCAGCTCTGCCAGTCATACCTGAAACCCCTAACCCACTTGCTACCTCTGCAAGAACCCAATTATGGGGTGATACCAAGGTAGGACTTACTCTTCATTAATGCTCCCTCCCCTGATTGTTGGTGCCACCATCACATAACCTGTTTCAGACTTTTCTGAAGGGTTGAGGTCACATGGGAAATTATAATGCCTGAGGGGGAAATTCTTTCCAAGTGTATGCTATATATGGGATAACACTGTCTTCATGATCTGTTTCATGGGGCAAAATCACTTGGAGCTAAACATTTCATCTGACCTCTACTTGTAATGCTCTCTAGATGTCAGTTCCATAGCTGTTTGTCAGATTAGCCTCCACTGTGTGCTCTCCAGTCTTAATTCTAGAAATTCCACTTTATACCTACAAGGGTTAGTCTGACTTCGGATCCATCTACCTTCTAGACAGTCTATTTCTCAAATCTGAGTTATTAAATTCAGAAAAACCATAGGAGAGGCTGTCATGAGAACAAATTGAGCATGACTATCTCTCCAAGTGGTACAAAGGATAGAGGGGCTGAGAAGGAGTCCTGTCCTAGTGCACAGTTCCTGACCACTGTGGATATCTAAGCTTATTTCCTTCCAGGTCTCCCTACTGGTAAGAGGTGGCTGAGGAATCCTGCATACATTCACAGGCATGCAGGCGTGCACGTGTACACACACACACACACACACACACACACACATCTATAGTACAAACAGTAATCCTAAGAAATGGTATTGTCTAAAGTTGAAACAACTCAAGACGCATGCAGGTAAGGATAAATATTTGTCTAATTGTTTGATAATTAACAAGTCTGCCTTTATCCAACACAGTTGTATTATTCTATTTTCTTCCTCTATCTTTTCTTCCTCCTTTAAACCCTCTAAGCTGCATAGATAAGAAATGTGTTCATCTTCTTCATTTGAAACTTCTGATGTTGACTTACTTAGTCACCAAAGAAGCTCTTAGAGTTCTGAAAGTACTTCTCAGAAGGAATTCATTAAATTCTCATCAAGTGCCCTCCCATTTCTTCTGCGTAGGAGATGGCAGAATGGAGAATGACAGGAAGGTTGTTCTCCAGTTAGCAATGAAAAGAATGCCAGAAGTCCTGAAGATAAACTCACTAGCTCTCACAATTTTATTTAAGGATAGACCTATTCTGTCTGTTAATAGAGTATAGGCATTCCTTTTTACTTTTTATTTCATTATAGAGACTTGAACATCCTGGTTTCCTTCTAGGTCATTCAGATTAGAAATATGATTTCTAATAATTTAAATTATAACAACATTGCAATACAAGACAATTTAGAAATCCTTTGATGTGTATAATAATACTGTTATACCTGCAAGGAAAGAAAACATACATTAATTGAATGCCAAATACATGCCAGGTCTTCTCATGTCATTTTGCTAATACCCAAATGCCCACCTGATACTGGCACTGGAGTGTCTAATAGGACATCTTGTGGTCTTCCCTCCCAAACTTGCTCTTCTTATCTTTACTCTTTCAGTTAATGGTAGTTCTGTCCTTCCCAGTACTCAGGTCAAAGAATTTGGAATCAGCCTTAATCTTCCTACATCTCACATCCAACCTAGAAATAAATCCATTGCTTTACTTTTGCATATATGTGGAATCAGACTATTTCCCAACATTTCCTCTTCTCACCCAAGCCACCAGATTATTGTAATAAACTCCTAGCCGATTTCTTACTTTTGCATGTGCTCTTCTATTATCCCTGCATCTAGCAAGACTAATAATTCCAAAACTCAAGATAGATGATTAAATAATGGGCAGAAGACATGAATAGATATTTTTCCAAAGAAGACATCCAGATAGCAAATAGATACTTTGAAAAGATGTTTAATATCACTCATCATCAGGGAAATACAAATCAAAACTACAGTGAGATATCACCTTACATCTGTCGGAATGGCTAAAACAAAACACAAGAAACAACAAGTGTTGGCAAAGACGCAGAGAAAAGAGAACCCTCTTGCATTGTTGGTGGGAATGCAAATTGGAGCAGTCACTGTGGAAAACAGTATGGAGGTCTTTAGGGTTTTCTATATATAGCATCACGTCACAAAGAAGAAATTTTTGGGTTTTTGTTGTTGTTGTTGTTTACTGCTAATATCTGATATCTAGAACTAGATATCACATAGCATGTATCCTGTTAATGCTTACCAAATAGATGAATTCATTCTTGTGACAATGCCAAGAAGTGATTACTATACTTTACTGATGAGGGAAAAAAAAAACCCCAAAATACCACCCAAACCATTTGCAACAATAACAACAACAAAAACCTCAAAACAGATGCAGTGAGGTTAAATAACTATTAAAATATTCTTAAACATTAAACTTTTAAAAATGCCCACTAATAAGTGACTATGTAAATAACCAAAACAAAATAATGGAGTAGTATTCAGCTATAAAAAATAATGACAGTCTTTATAATCACATCTAGAGTGATCTTCAAGATATGTTGTTAAGTGATAAAAGTACAATATGTTATTATTTGTTTAAAAATCAGAAAAAAATATTCGCTAGCATGTGCATAACCTAAATCCAGAGGAATACACAAGAGACATTGATTAGCACTGGTGATAGAAACTAGGTGACTAGGGATAGTTGTAGGGAGGGATAGTTATAGGGAGAGTTGTGTCTCTATGATGACTTGTACCTTTAAAATTTTGAGTCACCTCGATGTGCTACATGTTCACAAATGAGCGAAAACAGTAACTTGCCTGAAGTCAGACACCTAGTGAGTGATAGAATGACATTTACATTTGGGACTGCCTGATTTGAAAGTATTTTCTTTTCACTAGCCCATATATCAGAAAATATGGTAGAACTAAGTATTTTTTTTTTCCCTAGTGGATGAATTCTTGGAAGTCATTTCAAATATATAGAATGCAAAGAGATATTGGGTTTTAGCAGTTCTCTCAGTAACGTTAATAGCCCAGAGAATCAGTACGTATAACTTTTTTAATCTACTAAAATCATTTTTTTCTCCTCATAGCTGCTGGCTGGCAGTTTCAGGAAAAAATGGTCTTATAACAAGCTCGTTGTTGTGGTCATTCATGATGCCTATCACCATTATCCTCATCAACAATATTGTTATATTTATTATCATTATAGTCAAAGTGATATGGAAGACTAACCAGACTCTGACAAGGTAAGATTACCCATTAGTGGGATGCTCCCAGGCATTACTCATGCAGTACATAATACACCACCATGATGCATCCACAGATTCTAAACGGGTTTTCAGACTTCTGGGACAATGACAAGGATATGTGATTTGCAGGGTGGATTTTCTTTTAAATTTTGTCTCGAAAAGTAAATCTTCTCATCTTCCAATAATATAGAACTGCATTAACACACTTTCGTGCTGTATGAGCCCAACTAAAAACTAAATCCAAAGACTTAAAAAAAAAGAAAATTTCTCCCCCAATCCCAAAAATGCAAGAAATCAGATTTGAATCATTAAGGAAATGAGAAGATTGTGAGAAGATGCTGGTAACTGCATTTCATTTTACAAACTAGTAGCTTCAGGTTATATTTTGCATGTGTTTCTTGAATCTGATAGTGGCTTTAAGTTTTTTTAAATTAGTTTAAAACATAAAAATTGGGAGATTTAAAAATTATATTTTCTCTTGAAAAAATTGGAACTTCTGGCAACATTGTGTCTACATATCCGCAGGTGGGACATGTGTACTCTGGTCTATCCGTTCCCATGTGTTCTTAATATAATCTTCCTGACCTCAATAAGCCTTTTCATTGTTGTCCCTGGTAAACAAAAAGCTTTCGGTGGAGAGGTAAAGAACAGAAACTATTAAACAGGTATACTCTCCTTATCCATACCTTCAACATCACAATTGGCTAGAACACAGTGTTAATGAGGCCATGAATCCAGGTTTAATTTTATAAGACTCCATTTACCCCCAGTACATTTATTATAAGCACATCTGTGAGCTTTGTTGGTCACCAAGTGGATTCATTTGGTATGAACAGTTGGGTGAAAACAACTGACATTAGTGGGAATATCATCTTAACTATGTGCTTTACTGATCAAGAGTGAGTATCATCTTTCCGATATGAATGGTAATCCATATTGAGGGGAAATGTGGGGGAAAAGACTATAACTGATAATCATTCAAACCTTTGTTTTATTAGCAGTGCAGAAACATCTTGGTAAAATCTTCTTAGCCTAATTGCAGAGTAAGTTATATTTCCTCTATACAAAACAGTATCATTTTGGCCACAGACAGCAACAAATTTCTATTTCTAGATTTTGGCTGACGGTTCATGGTTCTTAAATTGGCTTAGTCACAGTAAAAAGCAGGTTACCACTTAATTTAACAAATTATCTTTCATGTATCAGTTAGCTTTTGCTGCATAGCAAACCACCCCAGAACTTACTAGCTTAAAGTGACAAATATTTATTATTTGTCGTAAGTTTGAGTGTTGGTCAGGTACTTGTTCTTGTCTTCACAGACTTGATTATGGATGGACAGTCTAAGATGACTTATTTTGTGCTGGTGGTGGTTGGGTGGTTGATTTTGAGTGGAAGCTGCTCAGTTGGGAAAGCTAATCTCTGTTCCGTGTAGTCTTTCATCAACAATAAGGCCAGTACAGGCTTCTCAATATAGTGGTGTCAAGGTGCCAAAGAACAATAAAAAAAGGCCAGCTCTACTGAGCAAAATGCTTTCAAGCTTCTGCTTGTGCCAATAATTGCTAAGATCCCATTGGTAAGTCATATGGCTGAGTTCAGATTCCTACATTTCTATATCTTAATAACCTTTCATTCTCATATCAACCTACATCATGGCAAGGTCCCAGATGCCCAGAAAAGGAGTTTCTCATTGGCTGATCCACAATATAATCACCAAGATAAAATTCCTTTCCAAAGAAAACATTGATTTGTGTGTGTATGTGTATGTTTGTGTGTGTGGTACTTGCTTGCAATAGAGTGTAAAGGACTGTTTATGCCTGAGCTTTTAAGCAAGTATCACTGTATTCCTTAATGAAGCTTGCTAAATCAGATTTTACCCAGATGTAGGTCTAACATGGTTTTCTACCTAATGCATAATATTGTTAAATAGTATATATGGCCATCTGAATATTCACAATTAGAGGGTAACACTGATATTAATAAGTAAAATGATATTAATAAATAAAACCATGTTTTATTTCTTGCTTTCTCTTACCTAGCACAAAAAAGGTTTCATTCCTAAAGAAGATTCTTAGTACGTTATCTATTACAGTTGTTTTTGGAGTTACCTGGATTCTGGCATACTTTATGCTGATTGGTAATGATGACGTCAGGGAGATCTTCAGCTACATGTTCTGCCTTTTCAACACTACTCAGGTATGGTGTGGATTAGTCTGAAGGTAGCAGATCATGAAGTAGTAGGGATGATACTACCCTGGGCTAAACTAAAGGTGACTTTAAAGGTCATTACTTGGATACCTTTAGGAGACTATTTTCAATACATTTTGAAGAGGAAAGAAAGCTCTTTATGACTTATTTTATAAGGTACAGTTCATGGGCACAGTTCATAGGATATAATTGCAGTATGGTTAGACCACGTTAGTCCCTCTTCTCTTAGCAGAAGAGGTTTTGTCCAGCAACTGGCTTGGCAAACACCTCCTGACTCCTTTTCTCCCATGTAATAGGTTCATGGCAGCTCCTCACCGTAGTTGATATGGTTGATATGGATAATGTTATGGTTACTGTTGGAGCTTAGACCCCTGTGGGGTTAGCTGAATTTTTTTCTTTATCTCTCTTTTTAAAATTTTATAAGATTATGTCATTAATCTTAAAAAAATCTTTATTGAGGAACAATTGGGACTAATTGGCAGATACAATTGTATATATTTAAAGTGTATAACATGACAATTTGATATACATATATATTATGGAATGATTACCAAGATCAAAATAATTAACACATCCATCACCTCACGTAGTTGTTGAGGATTCAGGCATTTACGTTCATCAGGGATACTGGCCTGAAATTTTCTTTTCTATAGTATTCTTGTCTAGCTTGGTATCAGGGTAATGCTGACCTTATAAAATGAGTTTGGAAGTGTTCCGTCCTCTTCAGTCTTTTTGAAAGAGTTTGAGAAGAATTGGTATTAATTATTTTTAAAATTCTTGTTGGAATTCACCTGTGAGGTAATCTGATCCTGGGCTTTTCATTATCAGGAGGTTTTTGATTACTTATTCAATCTCCAAACTTTTTACTGGTTTGTTCAGTTTTTCTGTTCTGTTACTTTGTTATTCAGTGTTGGTAAGTTGTGTGTGAATGTTTTATTTCATTTCTTTAAAATTTATTGATAATTGCTTTATGGCCATGAATTGGTATATCTTGATAAAGTATTTATCCTTGGAAAGAATGTGCATTCTGCAGTTGTTGTGTGTAGTGTTCTAAAAATGCCAGTAGGGTCAAAGTGATTGTTAGTAATGTACAGATTTTCTATCCTTACCAATATTCTTGTGTTTCTCTCAATTGCTGAAAGAGGAGTATTAATATCTCTAACCATGATTGTGAATTTGTCTATTTTCCCTTTAATTCTGTCAATTTTTGCTGCATACATTTTGAAGTTCTGCTATTAGATCCATATACATTTATGGTTGTGGTGTCTTCTGAGTAAATTGACCATTTATCCTTTGGAAATGTTCCTCTTTAACTCTGAGTACTCTTTGTCATAAAGTCCATTTTATATGATCTTCAACCTTCTTATGCATATTGGCTGAATTGTATATATTTTTTAAATCCATTCACTTTCAACCTGTGCTTTTACATTTAAAGTATGTATCTGGTACATAGCAAATAGGCAGGTCTTACCCTTTTGTTTATTCTGACAATCTCTGTCTTTTAATTAGAGTGTTTAGTACATTTAAAGCTGATGTAATTATTAATATGGGTGATTTATATCTACCATTTTACTATTTGTTTTCTGTTGCCATTCTAGTTCTTTATTCCTCAGTTTACTTTCATTTTTGAAGGATATTGTCATGAATATGGAATAATGGGTTGATAGTTTTTTTTCCCCTTTTAATGTTATGAAGTCATTTCACAAACTTGCTCCAGTTTCTGATGAGACATCCTCAATATTTTATATTCTTTTCCCCCTGTATGTAATGAATTATTTCCTTTGGTTGCTTTCAAGATTTTTGATTTTTGAATATCTTTGATTTTTAGCATTTTCCTTTGCATTTATTCTGATTGGGGTTGCCGAGTTCCCAGAATCTGTTTTTTTATATCTTTCACCAAATTTGAGGAATTTTTTAATCTTTATTTCTTCAAATAGTTTTTCCTATCCTGTTCTTTTACTTTTCTCTTTTTTGGGGACTTTAATTATATGTATGTTGGACCATTTGATATTTTTCCACAGGTCTCAGAGCTGTTTATTCTTTCTCATTCCTTCTTGCTAGTCATCAGATTGATTATCTTAGTGATCCATCTTCAAGGACATTTATTTTACCTTTAGTCATTTCCAGTCTGCTGTTAACTCTATCCAGTGATTTTTATTTCAGAGATTGTACTTTTTTAGTTCTACCGTTTTTATCTTATTATTTTTCATAGATTTATTTTGCTGATATTTCCTAATTTTGGCTCATTATGAGTATATTTTCTTTTACCACACTATGCATATCATCATAAAACTTTAAAATCCTTGTCTGCTAACTCTGACATCTGGGTTATTTTAGTCAATCTCCATTGTTTGCCTTTTTGGTTAGTATGAGCCATGTTTTCCTGTTTCTTTAGTATGAGCCATGTTTTCCTGTTTCTTCATATGTCTAGTAATTTTGGTTGTTTCCTGGACATTTTAAATAATACACTGTAGCAACTCTTCATTCTGTTTTATTCCTACCAAGAGTAGAGTTAGCATATAATTAATTTAGCTGGACTAAAACTGAAAACTATATCTCCTAGGGAAGACAACAGTGGAAATCTCTGCTTAGTTATTTTAGTCTCAGACATGCTTCTTAGACATCACTCCATGCATTTATAGTTCAGAGGTCAGTAAGAGACTTGGGCAGAATTTATAAGCAGAATCTGGAGCTCCCCCTCTCTGTTTCCTCCTGGATATTCTGAATATTCTTACTTACTTTTCAGATTCTATAGTTTCCCTATACCCTGTTTTGCAGTTCTTCAACCTAGTAAGACAGCCTTTTAATTCCAGGTTTATTCACCCTATGTGGGGTGATTAGACTGTGTTTTCTGGCTAAAAGATATTAAAAATAAAACAAAACAGGAATCCTACCCAGTTACAGTTCCCTTTTTCCCAAATTCCAACTCCTAGATTCTCCTTCCAGTTTCAGACTGCTTTTAGTTGTTCTTCAGTGTATTCAGGTCAGTTTTAAAAAATATTTTGTCTAAAGTTTATAGTTGCTATCTGCAAGAGGGTTGATTTGAAGAGCAGAACCTTATGAAGTTGTTTTTGTAACATTATACATAAGACTGAAGGTGTTTTTATTCCTTGAGTCTTATCTCAAATATAATTATAAATCTTTAAAAAATATTCCATTCTTATTTTGTTTTAAAACAGGAAATGCAGATTTATATTCTTTTTCTTTTTTGTAACCTATTCTATTAGTATATTAGGGGCATTTATTCTAAGAAGCAGAACATTTAGACTAAGGATTATGGTCACCTTCTAATTTTTTTCATGGCAAAAATAGTGACATGAATGAACAAAAATGTTAGATTAAAAATGAAGATAATCCTGTTTGACCTTAGGGGATTTTTGTTTGTATATATGCATGGAGAATGTCGAACTCTAAGATAAAACAAGTATGCATTTTTGAAAGACTTATCTTAAAATCAGAATTTCTCTCTTTGCTTCTTAACTCTGTGCCTCCTCTCATGGTGAATAATGGCTTTTACTCTGATAAAAAATACTACAAAGACTTTTCCTTCTGTATATAGAGTCTTACTGTTTGTCTTTATACAATTTAATGCTGTATTATCATGTTCCTAGAAATTTATGGGTATTGTATATTTCTGGTATATTACATCTTTTATCATTATAACAAGTCACTTTTGGTCCCTTTTGTCTTGAAATCTGATTTTCCATATATTAATGCAGCAACTTCAGTTTTGTTTTTCTTTGATCTTATCTATTTATATAAGGTTTTTTTAATCTTTAAGCTTTCTTTATCACTTTGATTTTGTTTTACCTCTTCTTAGATCCCATATATTTAGATTTGTATTTTAAAATAATTTTCTCATTTTTTTTTTCATTTTATTAAAAAAGTGAAATTTTTAGCTATTTAGTTGAATTTTAGCCATCAAAACTAATATGTTTGATCTTATTCTTGTTATGCCTGAGTTTTTGCATCAGAGAGACCACCATGGAGCCAAGCACCGATGCAATCACACGAGGGTTTATTTGACAAGCTTAAGCTTGGGCCCAAGTATACCCGACACAGTGGAGTAGGGACTTGGACCCCGAGCCAGATTACAGTCAGAGTTTTTAAAGGCAGAGTAGGGGTGGACTTGGTGGTGGGTGAGGACAAAGGGGGTTATGGATGATGTAAGTCTCTAAGGAATTTTGGAAGCGAGGTCTCTAGGACCTTGAGGGGCTACCTGTTGTCTGGGGAAAAGGTTATTCATTACCAATAATAAAAATCTTCTCGTGAGACCCTCTAGATGTATATCAGTGGGTCATATGCTTGGGAATGATCGCTGACACTATCTTGGAGGTTTAGAGATAAAGTTTCACATTTATCCTATCAAGTGTCCTTGTTATTGAGATTTAGGTTAGGAGAAATTTAACTTTATTTAGGGCTTGAGGAACTGAGTTATTTGCCTCTGGAAATTGTGCTATTGTTAAGATAGCTTCTTTGTTGTAAATCTCTGGGACATTGGTAAACCAAGGAAGACTCCTGTCTTGCAGGATTGTGATCTCTGCAAGTTAACTATTTGCTTTTCCCCCAGGGCAGCCAGGGGTGGCTGAGGAATGTCACACGTACTACGTACTACCGAGGGGAGGGGAGCGGTTGGAGAGGAGGGTGCAAGGTGCCAGCCTCCGCTTTGCCAAGATGGCTGTACTTATGTCAGGGCTAGACTCAAGATGGGTACAGCCTTGTTTTTCTTGGCCTCCACAATTCTGTCATCTTATTTTCTTTTTTCACATCAATCCATTTCTTCCTAAATTTTATATATATATATATATATATATATATAGTGCTACAAAAATTATGCTTTTACTTAAACTTCTCTAATTATTAGGACATTTCCATTCTGTTAATTATTTGTTTATAAAACATTACTATAGCTTTGTAAGATACAATTTTCAATTTCCAGAATAAAACAATGTATGTTGATTCCTCCCTTTTTAAGGTAAAAACATTAACACAATGTTGCTGCTTCCTGTCTCTTGGTTTTATTGGTACAACTTAAAATTTACTCTGCAACTATTAAATTAGAGTGTGCACATTATTTTATTTCAAGAGACATTTATAATACTTTGATTATATTTGATAATTATCTCAATATATTTTCTTTTCTTTAAAAATTTTTTTTATCAAAGTATAGTTGACACACTCAACTACAATTTATTATGCTTAAATAGTCTCAATGCCTTTTGCTAGTCTTTTTATATTGGAATGTCCTGTTATTTTGACTTTTTATCTTAATGAATCTCTCACTGGTATATTTTTGAGTAATTATTTATAGGAAGCTGGTAAATATTAATGAGGACTTTCCTCCCTGGTAATTTTTCTTTAGGTACCATGACACATAAACCACAAATTAGGCTGGAATTTAATTATTGTCAGTAATCTTTTTTTATTGAAATTCTGTAGACTTACTGAGATTTTATGTTGTGTAAAAAGGTCAAAATTCTTTTGTTTTTTATTCTTCCCATCCTTATGCAATTCCTTAAAATTTTTTAAAAAATAATTTTGGACTCCTAGGATGTTGCAAAAATAGTGCAGAGAGTTCTTATGTACCCTTCACCCAGCTATTGCAACAATAACATCTTACGTAACTGTAATACACTGTCAAACCCAGGAAACTGACATTGGTATAATCCACATAGATTATTCACTTATGGGCTTTAAACCCTTGAAGTGATAACTTTAATTCTAGCTTTGTTCATTTTACTATGAATTAAATCAATAAATATAATTTATCAAATTAAATAGAATTATTATAGTTTTGTAAGTTCATTTGTCCCCTTTCTTCTTGTACTCAGAAGTTAACTTTTTATGCATTCCAGTTTCATTTCCTTAACTAGATTTCCAGTTCTCTCATGCAAGAAATATGTTCCTGTGTATCTTTCATTGTAGATAACATCTTGTTTGATATCAGGATGGGCTATACTTGTCTAATATTTTGTGATGAAACTGCAGCTTTTGATGATTGTCTTGTTGTCACTGAGAGTAGTAACTGCTGTGGGTGGTTGGTATCATGTTGGTTGTTTCTGGCCCTGGCCAAATATCACTGAGGAGACAAGTCTTTGATACAAAATGGAAACTACTGGAAAGCATTAGATGAATTTGATTGGACCACAAATATCTAGGAGTCTGTCTAGCCAGGTGTGGGAGCTGCTTGGCTGTTTAAATTGTAACTGCCTCATTTAACGTTTTATGTTTGTAAGCACCTCACCCTCTATTCCTGGTGGCCATTTCCAGTGTCTTTTGAGAATTACTGCCTCAAGCAATGGATGTTTACCTGCCACTAAATTTAAATGAATATAAGGCAGTGTTTCTCTGTTGTTAACACATAATGGAAACTCCCCAGAAGGGAAATAAATAGGATAATCTTAGTCTGGATTGCCAGTGACTCATGGGTTTGTAGCCTAGAGTGATGAAGAATTAAGAAAAGTACCTGGAAGGAAGTATAATCAAGGATATTCTGTCCTCCATGCATATGAAGGGCACATTATAAAATAGAGGCTCATTACAAAATGTTAGTACTATCTGGTAAAATTGAGCATGGTCATATGGCAAGAGCGCTGGGCTAAAAGGAGAGTCAGGCTGTCTTCCAGTTTTACCATTAATGATTATATGTTTTTAGGGAAGTCTTACAACCTCTCTGAGTGAACTATGTAAAATATAAAATGGAGGGGGGTTGTTAAAGTTGGTGCTGTGGATCTGAATATTATTGTCTACATGAGAATTATTCCTGGGCTACCTAGTTAGTCACAATCTATGGGGTAAGAGCTAGAAATCTTCACTTTAAACAAGGACTTGATTTTTATGTACACTAAAGTGAATAGTTTACATGTAAGGCTCCTTCTAGATTTAGAATGCTGTAATTCTAACAGACATTTACTAAGTGCTATAGATACTACTTAAAAAGAATTAGTTTGATCCATACATTTTGTGTTTTTCAATAACATCTTTGGGATTCTAGGGAGTATAGAAGTATTGGGATTCCACTCACACAGTTTCACACGATGGTGTCTTTATGAATTCTCCATGGTCTAGGTCTTTTTTTAATAGTTGCACAACCAGAAATTTTATCCAGTCTGTCTTTGCTTTAGAATTAAAAGTGAAAGAGTGTACTCCACAAAGAGTACCAGATTTCTCATATCCTCAAAATAAATCTTTTTCCCTTGAACAATCAGGATGGCCAGTGACCACTTTTGCCCTTCTGAAACCTATGTCCTATCCATCCTTCCTTGCGTCATCAAGACCTTCATCAGAGAAGTAAATCCCACCTGTTGGATAATGATCAAGTTAATCTTCCTGTTTTTGATCAGAGAACTGGTCCATCTCTTGTCAATATGTACTGATTTTATTAGTTAAAGTCACAGGGTCTTTGGGTTATCTTACCAGAGCCTCAGAGTCTTCTACAACAGTATTCACAGGATATGATTCTAGAGATAGTTCCTTATAAGGCTTGGGCCCTAGAGATGTTAATCTGGAGACATTATGGATTTTTTAAAGTAACTTTTTATTTTCAAATAGTTTAAAACAGGAAGTTGCAAAAATAATATAGAGTTCCCAGGTATTTTTTCCCCCAGCTTTCCCAATGATAATATCTTTTTAAAAATTTTTATTTATTTATTTATTTATTTGTTTGTTTATTTAAAAGATTTTATTTATTTGAGAGAGAAAGAGGGGGAGCAGCAGGCAGAGGGAGAGGGAGAAGCAGGCATCCCACTGAAGAAGGAACCCAATGGGGACTCGATTCCAAGATGCTGAGATCATGACCTGAGATGAAGGCAGCCGCTTAACTGATGGAGCCACCCAGGTGCCCCCCAATGATAATATCTTATATAACCTTAATGCATCATCAAAATCAAGAAGTGAACATTGGCACTGTTACTCAACTACAGATGTTAGTCTGTTATTTCCAATGAAGGATATTAATGAAAAATTAATGAGGGACTCTTAGAAGCTGTCATATACTTTATAATATCCTTCTAATGCTCTTCAAGCAAGAGACAGAGTAGTATATTGGCTAGAAGAGTTTTGGAACAAAATGGAGTTGAGTCCAACTTCAGAGGCCAGTGATTATTGGTTGGGTAATCTTAGGGGGGGTTACCTAATTTATCTGAGCTATAGTTTTCTCATCTGTAACATGGGGATAGTAAGGCTTATTTATAGGGTTGGTGTTAGGAGTAAATGAGAAAGATCAAATGATGGGATTAAATGACAAGCAATGTCTGATACCAGTAAGACTTCATTAAGTGGCAGTTTTCATTTTAAATGTGTACAAAAAATGTATTCAGCTTTTGTGGATTAATTTCTCATGCACATCTGATCTTTGTATATAAAGGACAGAAAAACAATGAATAGAAGTACTTACAATTTTTGTTTTGTTCTTAAATGCAGCAAATTTTTAGTTATTTTGTCAAAATACCAAGTACTGTACAAGCATAGAATGTTAGAACTGGAAGAAGTATTAAGTGACCCACAGTCCATCTGCCTCCTTCAGAAATTGAAGATAAAAGATGTGAGGAAAAAAGTGAAGTTACTATGGTATACTAAAACGTAAATATTTGGTCTTTGTCCTCAGTTCCTGGCACACCGGTCCCAAAATTTGAGAAATCTGTGGAGTGATATGAGTGTCTTTTATATACTAATGAATGACTGGTGGCTGAGGTCACTAGATAGCTTCAGGCTGGAGGCTTGTTACCAGAAAGACCAAACCTGGATTAGAAGCTTGGAAATTTCAACTCCACCTCTAGGAAGGGGAGAGGGGCAGGAGATTGAGTCAGTCACCAATGGCTAATGATATAATTACCAAACCCGTATAATGGAACCTCCGTAAAAACCCCTAAATGAAGGGGTTTGGAGAGCTTCCAGGTTGGTGAACACATTGAAGAGCTGGGAAGGTGGTGCCCCTTCGCCCGCACCTTGTTCTAGGATCTCTTCTGTTTGGTGGTCCCTGAGTTGTATCCTCTATAATAAACAGGTAATAGCAGGTAAAGATCTTTCCTGAGTTTTGTTAGTAGTTCTAGTGAATTATCAAACCTGAAGCTGCGAGGTGGGTTGTGGGAACTCCCGACTTTGTAGTCAAGTCAGACAGAAGTGTGGGTAATGTGGGGACCAGATATTTCTGACTAGCATCTGAAGTGAAGGCAGTCGTAAGACTGAGCCTTAACCTGTAGAATCTGACACTACCTCTGGGTTTCTAGTGTCAGAATTCGGCTGAATTATAGGAACACCCATTTGGTGTCAAGAAGAGAAAGAGCCTCTCAGTGATAGAGCCAACATGTGGTGAACTGGGATCTGAATTAAGGTCTTCTAACTCTACTGCTTATATGTAGCACTTTCCATAGGAGAAGAACCTCACCTCAGCCCTCTGAGACAATAAAGTGCTCAGCCGCTGCGGGTGCAAACTTGAGCTGGGGAGTTGTTGTACATGATGAAAAGGGTGGATGGCACAGTTAAATAAATCTCTTCACTGATTCTGTATTTCAATAGGATCTAACATTAACCTTTTATTCTATCTGCCAGGGATTGCAAATTTTTATCCTCTACACTGTCAAAACAAAAATCTTCCAGAGTGAAGCTTCCAAAGTGTTGAAGTCGCTGTCAGAGTCCACTGGGAGAGTGAAGCTGCTGCCATCAGTGACCCCACTGAGGCTTCGTTTGAGGATGTATAACATGCTCACGTCCTTTCCAGCCCTGAATGAACGCTTTAGGCTGCTGGAGCCATCTGTTATTATGGAGGAAATGACACCCTCTGAAAGTGACCAAGCCGACTCAAGCATCTAGACAGTGAAATTAGTACCTTTTGTAATCCTCTTTTTGCATAACTCATGTTAAGTTTTGCTTATTCTTTTTCTTTCCTTTATTACTCAGTCCTCCCAGAAAGCCTCCCTCAATATATTTAGCTCAAGGCTAAGAATCAGGTAAAACCTGTTGTTTGTTATCATCCGGGATAACGGATTTGGTAGTTTTTTTCTATTATTCAATAGAGTCTCACCTGAATTCCACCCAGCATTCAAGATAATTCAAAATATCATTGTTACTTATATCATAAATGTGACAAACTTTGATAAAACAAATTCTTTTACAGTTTCCTGAAAAGAACATGAGGAGAAAATGTATCTTCCAGAACAAAATGACTCTTAATGAACCCTGCAGGGAGTTGCTTATATATATATAATACTTTTGGTCTGTGACTATCTTAATTTGTATGTACTTATACTTTTATTTCTGCTTCAGGATTTTGCACCAGTTTAACCTCTGGAAAGGGATATTTTTTTCTGTTCAAAGAGAGCATGTTTGGTGACCAGAGGGTTTAGCTGTATAAAAAGTGGACAGTGAGACACAAAAAGATGGGCTGGTTATGAAAGCCTCTCTGTATTTCTTTCTGGTTCTTGATACATCTGTCCTTTTATTGATGAAGAGACATTGAGACTCAAAAAATGAAAAGTTAGTTACAAGCACCACTTACGGCTTAAAAAAGAAAATAACTGTTGATGGAATTTCAAACACTTGAATTATGAATGGCTTCCTGAATAAAAAATGACCTCTACAAGACTGGGGAGCATTCCCACTGAACTTAGGAGATACAGTCTTTGAATTGTGGTGTTTGTCTTGTCACAAGCTAGGCAAGTGCTATGAGTGCCCTGAACTAAGGGACTAGTAAATGCCATGTGAGCTGTGCCATACCCTTCTCACCAGACCCTAAAGGACATGTGTTTTTTTTTTTTTTTCTAGAAATGGTTGTAAATGACTGTTGGATTCCTAGACAAGCTGAGAGCCTATTTTATCTGTGGCATAACTGAGGCCTTACAGGTTAATGGGAAAAAGTAAAGGGAAAAGGATAAAGAAGAAAAGCAGTTCTCAGAGGTTAGTGTTTTTAGTAGTGGTATAGTATTATTCCTAGATAGGGGTTGGAAAAATTATAAGGTGTGGTTGACCTATTCCATATCCCAAAATTTATATGTGGATGGAAGTAAACTTTAAATAAGAGCCACTTTAAAGTGAAAAGAAAGATGGCCAAAGAGCTTTCTTTAGCCTGAGAGTGGAGTATATGTGTTCCCTTGGTGATTTTAGTTTTCTTTGCACTTTTTCAGTCTTCTTGGGAGTACAGCAACCAAAATTCCCTATAATTTTCCTGGGATGGCTATACCAAAAATTTGAAAACTTTACATACAGATTATAGGGGATAAGACAGCAGACATTGATGTTTGTCTGCCTACCCTGAAATCCTACCACTTTGGAAGTAATTCTTATTGATTTAAACCTTTGCCTAGTACAGTGGTCAGGAAGTTTAGTGATAGAAATCAACTCAAAGTAGGTTAAGGGTCAAAGAGAATTTAATGGCTCAGTTAATTATCAAGTCCAAAGGCTGAGCCGGTTTTAGGTAGGGTAACTATATGTCCTAGTTTGCCTGAACCGGTTCTGATTTGTACCTGTTATCCTGACTTATGTATTATAAGCAGTTCCTTTAACTCTCAAGTGTCCTGGTTTAGGACATAAGATATATGATAATACAAAACTTTAGGTCTAGAATTCAAAAGCAAGGAGTTCAAAGAATGTGTTAAGATTCCTTTTCTCCCCTGGTTTCCAGGGTCTTTATCCTGTGTTTGACTCTATCCTAGAACTGGATTACATGGCTGAACATTGGCCATTGGCATCCCCTTTCTCATCCCCTTTCTCTTCCATTTCAGGGAAGGCAAGTTGAGTCTGGAATCTGTGGGGCTCAGTTACTTGTGATACAAAGTAAAGCAGAGGCAGAAAGAGCAAAGGAGCAAAGAACTGGCATATCTTCCTTGGTCATGTGCCCTCATGTGCCCACAGGCATCGTGTTCATGGAATATTGGGCCAGCCTGAGTCCCATGACCCCTGTGATATGGAGGGATGGGGGATGACTTCATTGGCAGGATATCCTGGGGTAGAGATTGGATACAATCTCTTACATTGAGCATGGGCTCATTGATCATGTCTCTTACTCTGAATAAGCCTGTTAGATCCTTGTCAGAGCAGAGTTTGAATGGGGTGGGTAAGGAAAGCAAGAATTAATTATTTGGTGCTTTGGAAGTTGAAGAGCAAGTACAGGGACAATGGGAGCCAAACGGGGATTTAACTTAAAAAGAAAATTTCAGGAAAGGGAGACTCAGAGTACTGGTTCTCATGATATTACGTGGAGCTAATTTTCCATGTTTCTGATTTATTCTGTGTGATAACAATGCCCTGTAGCCTGTCTGCTTGTGGCAACACATGTAGTTTCTTTGGGGGAACAAACTATCCTGACCTTTAGATTTTCTTTCCTGGGTCTAAGCTGACAATTCAGTGCTGCTTGTTTAACTGTTGGAGTTTTGGATTGCTTTTTCTCTTACCCTTCCCATTTTTAAGTTTATCCCCCCCACCTTTTTTTGTTGTTGTTACCAACCAAGGGAGATTGTTTTCAAACTCATTGCCTCATTTAAAAGAATTTGGCATTCTTTGCAAATGTTTGGGAAACCTGGACCAAAAGTGCCAAATGTGTCATATCCACCTGACAACCACTGGAGCTCTCTGGCTCTGTGGAGCCCCCTTAATATATCTCCCTGGGACCTCTAGTCCCTGACTCCTTGATGAGGTCCATGACAGAGATACCAGGATTAAGTTCCATTCCTGGGACAAGCATGGGGGGTGGGGAAAGTTACTGAGAGAGGAAATGGTTTCCTACTTGCATTTTTCAAACACTGCTGAGTACGTTATGACAATTTTGGAAGATATTTAAAAAGTATATTTTTCAAAAAAGCAAAATTCATAATTTCCTGCCCTATCAAAGATGGCTGTTTTTCCGTGTTTTCTTAGGCTCTTTGAATACATTAGAATTTAAATAACTGTAGTTACAGTAGATACAATTTTATATTGATTTCACTTAAATTACCCAGTAATGCAGTTTTTAAAAATAATTGATTACATAATATAATTTACTAAATTCTCCTGGATTTCCAGCTTAATTTGATTTTTAATATCACAGTGACACATAATAAACTGGTATATATATATATATATCTTTTCCTTTTTAATTATTTCCTTAAGGTAAACTCTCAGGATTAGGATCAACATTATCAACATCTGTTTACATTCCTTATATATATTATTATATTGCCTTGAAAACATTGCACTAATTTATAATGTCACCAACATTTGGAGTATCATAAACATTTTTTATATACTTATTTACTTTGGTATTTTATTTTTCAGTTATTTGTGTTGTCCATTTATCAATTGAGCTATTGTTATTTTTTCCTCATAAATTTGTAGGAATTCCTCTTACTATAGTTACTAGTCTTTTAATGATACATTTGATGAAAATATTTTCCTCTAGCTTGTCATTTTCCCCTCTTTTTAATATAATGAAATGTTCACTCCACAGTTGATTCAAAATATGCAAAAGATTTCTAGAGCATTTAGCATGTTTTTGAGTTTCTATGTCCTCATACAGCCAGAGTATTTTTCATTTTGTGTTAAGGAATATGTTAGGGACAATGCAGAAACTTCTAAAATGAACAGGGACATAAATATGCCAACCGAGGCCAAATGAGTCATGTATGACAGACACATGACTTCTTTAACTCTTCATTATATTGTACAGCAGGCAGGTGGCCTTCCACGAGAATGTTATTATTTTCTCTCAAATACATTTTCCGTCTCTGTGCCCATCTACCTTTTCTTAAAAATAAAACACTAAATCTTGGGAGAGAAGTTTTATTAGGAATTACTTATTAAAACACACATACAAAACTCAGATTCAAAGTAGTGTTACATATGCATCATCTATTACTTCATTTACATATATATAACCTATTATTTGTGTATTTGGGAAAATATATAAAAGCTGCTGAAAAACTGATTAAATAAGGAAATCAGGAGGAAGGGAAAATAATCATAGGAGCAAAGAAGGTAGGCCCCAAGAAACATGTCAGATGGTCTTGTATTTTTGCTGGGAGTCGGTTTCAGATTAAACCAGAAGCTTCCTGACACCCAGCATAAATAGGGAAACACGATCAAAGAAGTCATGTATCTCTTAAAAATTAAACAAACCAATAAACCTATATTGGCCAAAACATAGCTATTCTGACACTACTTGAAACTGGCATTACATTTTCTGTCCACCTGGCTATATTACCAAAATAGAGGGCATACTATTTTGAGTGAACAAAAAGGCCATTGCAATTGGAAATGCAGCATGTTCACATCTACGCCAGTTTGCTAAGTGCACATACTAAACAGTCATGTGTAACGTTCAGTGTTGCTCCAGTTATACAATGCTCTGTATATACGAAGACATGCACTGAACCATAGGAAACTTCAGTATCACCAGTGGGTCACCAGAGAAAGTGTTTTGTCTTTTAAAAGAGTATTAAAGTGGTTTTCCTTAATTTTGGCTATTGGAATTAGTTTTCTGTTTTGTTTGTTTGCTTTGGTAGGGGGCTTGCTTTTTTTTTTAAACCTTTAAATTAACTTCATTGATAATTTATGCAAAATAAAATGCACCCATTTTAACTGTAAATTAGATGTTTTAACAAATGAACACACCTGTGAAACCACTACCCTAGAGAAGATTAATCACTTTTTCATCACCCTATACCATTCCCTTGTATTCCTCCCCAGTTAAATCCTCTGCCAGCGCCAACCCCAAGTAACTACTGATCTGTTTTCTATTACCAGGCATTAGTCTTGCACATTCTAGAATGCCATAAATGTTATCACGTCCTCTTTTGAGCCTGGCTGCTTTCAGTCACCATGTATTTGAGATTCATTCATGCTGTATCAATCAATGGTTTGCTTCTTTTTATTACAGTGGTGTTCAGATTCTTTTTTTTTTTTATAAATCACATTTTGTTTTGAAAACTAGGAATAAAACTGATAGAAATATTCTTTTTTTAAAAGGGTTTTTTTATTTTAGAAAGAGAGAGAGAGAGTGAGAGAAAGAGAGAGAGGAAAAGAGAGAGCATGAGCCGGAGGGTCAGAGGGAGAGGGAGAGAGAATGTCCAGCAGACTCTGCACTGAGCACAGAGCCAGAAGCCGACTCAGTCCCAGGACCCTGGGATCATGACCTGAGCCAAAACCAAGAGTCAGTTACTTAACTGACTGCAGCACCCAAGTGTCCCCAAAACTGATATAAATATTCTTGTATAAGTCTCTGTGTTTTCTTTTCTCCTGAAATATCTAGTAGTGGAATTTCCGAAGCATAGAATAAGTGTATATTTAACATTATAAGAAACCAGTAAACAGTTTTCTGAAGTTGTTGTACCACTTTATAGACCCCAGAGCAATATATGAACTTGGAAATTAGTTTTTAAAGGTCCTTATTTATGAAGCATTTCAAAAGTAGAAATAAGATATAAATCTTTTTTGCAAGGTACTGATCATGTTTCTGTAAAGTCCCATTGCTTAACAGGTTAACCCCCTATTTTAATAAAGAAGGAAAATGTAAAAGCAAAGCAGAGTGGTATGATTAAAGGCTGTTATCATTTACACACTACATTTCCCAGATAACTGTAGTCCAATCCTTATCTTCTTCCAGTACAGCTCTTGTTACACGTGGAAGAATGACATTGATAATTTGCTGAACTTTGGTAGAAGCTGCTATGCAACCATGTTGTAACAATTGAGACCTTCTGGACCTTTGCAATAACAAAAAAAGAAGACTGGTTCTTCTGGTCACAGTACTTACCAAGCAGTGGCGGATTAGGGAAGCATTCTGGACTGGGAGCTGTGGTCCCAACTACAAGCTATGTGACTCAAGGCAATACGTGCCTCTCAGGGCAGAAGGCTGAGGCTCAACCTTCTAAAAGGTATGGGCAGGACTAAACGAACTCTAAATTCCCCACCAGCTCTAAAATTTTGTGACTCTACATAAAGGCTGAAATTATTTTTAAATTAACTTAAAAAATATTTTCCCACCTAGGTATTACATGAATATATTTTTCTTAAAAAAAGGAAATAAAGTAGAGCAAGCCAGATGGAACCAAAGTGCCCTTTGACTAATGTCTACCAAACCCAGGCCCCTCTTCTCTTCCTTCTGCATCTCCTTACAGTTAACCACTGTAATAAGTTTGGTGTGAATCTTCCAGATTTGGGAAAACACATATACATAAAATTATATACCCACAGAAATTCATAGTCTCAGGCTTCTTTTTCCTTTTTTTTATATAAATGGTTTAGGGAACTAATTCAGTAGTCCCCAAGACCACCCCAAAGTTCAGTTATTCACTAGGAGCACTCATAGGATTCAGCATAGAATTGTATTCATCACTATGATATATTATAGCAGAGCACTATACAGAAAATTAGCAAAGAAAATAGTTACATGGGCTGAAATCAGGAGGATATCAGGCACAAGCTTCCGAAAGATCTCTTCCAGTGCAATCACATGGGATGTGCTTAATTCCCCCACAATGAATTGGGACAACACTTGTGAAATGTTGTTTACCATGGCCCATTAGAGACTCAGTGCCCAGGGTTTTTGTTGGGACCTGGTCACAAAGGCAACCTCTGGTTGGCATATCCCCAATTCCAGACTCCCAGAAAGCAAGCAGGTGTTCATCATAAACCACACTGGTTGTACAGTTTAGGTTCAATGCACCATTCTTTTTTTTTTACTTTAAGATTTTATTTATTTATTTATTTATTTATTTGACAGAGAGAGAGAGAGAGAGATCAGAAATAGGCAGAGAGGTAGGTGGGGGGCGGGGAAACAGGCTCCCTGGAGAGCAGAGCCTGATGTGGGGCTCCAACCCAGGACCCTGAGATCATGACCTGAGCTGAAAGCAGAAGCTTAGCACACTAAGCCACCCAGGCACCCCTCAATGCATCATTCTTATCAAAGAATACTGGGACTGCTCCTGAAATCCAAGTTCCTAGACACTAGCCATAGGCCAACTGTGCAAGCAGTTCTTTCTAAGGATAGCAGTTTCAGTTTGTTTAAGTTAACTCTTTCAGTAGATAACTTTCTGAAACTTGCCCTTTTCACTTAATAAAATGTTTTTGAGATCTAACTGTATATGTATGTTTCTTTTTATTGCTGTATAGTCTTTTCCCTGCAAATAACACAGTAGGGGATATCTGTATTCTCACATGCAAGGGTTTCTCTGGTACCCTAGAAATAGAATTGCTGGGTCATATAGCGTTGGCTATTTTAGATGTCGATAAATGTTATCATACCACTATTTAAATAATTTGTATCAATTTATGCCCCCACAACAAATTGAGCATGTTTATGTTTCTATACCCTTTTCTATAAAGTGTTATGAAACTTCTTTTGATGAAACTAATACGTGAAAATTGGCATCTCATTGTTTTACTTTGCACCTTTTATAATAAGTGGGTTTTCATTGAAATGACTTTTTAAAAATGCCCTTTTTAATTATGCACTTATATGGAGAGACTAAAAGCAAGATCATTGGCATAAATGTTAGATTAGAGATGTGAGAGCCTCTCAGTACCCAGACTATGATCTGACAGGCACGATTTCTAGAACCTGACATCTGGGTTTCTTAAAAGAGTTGAAAAAAAACAAAACAAAACACAACCAACAACAAACCTACCCTTGGTCAAATGAAAAACTGTCAGATCTCCTTGCAGGTCTTGTGGCATTAGTCTTTCAACTGAAGCTCCGACAGAATACACAGATGTAACTCAGCAGTGGTCTCCAGGAGACATAAATGAAAAAAAGTGAACACTTCCAAATTTCTCAGAGATAAAATCCTGTACTGCTAGAGAGCTGGGAACTCACCAGCGATGGCTGCTCCTTGTTTCTGGAAGCTTATCCTATAGAATGGTGGGGAACTTAGTATTCTTTCATTCAATAATATATATTGAGTATCTAGGAGGTGTCAGACTCGAGGTATATAAAATCTAGGAAGAACGGCCTACTGGGAAGCAATTTTTCTAAATAGGGGTTGGCTATAGAACACCATGGTAAGGACAAACTTTTTAGGGTCTCAATGGATATGCAGCTGGTACGATAGACTAAAGTATTTTCCTTAGCTAGTGCTAAGAACGACTCCCTCAAAGTTACAGAATCATTCTTTTCTCCTTCATTACCTCTGCATGGAGTGGTGTGGTTTCATTTGCTTACACAATCAGATCTTTATGTTTGGCCAGTGGAAGGGAGGCTGACCTGACCAGCTTGTTCCCATTTGGTCGTCATGAGTCTCTTCTGTTTGGAGTTCTCTTTATTAAGCAACCGCTGCCACAACACAGCTGATTCTCAGGAAGGGACATAACTTCTCTTTTGAAATTCTCACCCAAGCAGGAACTTATATCCTTTCTTTTTCCCTCTCAAGGTAGCAGAGATGATGGATACTTTCAAAATGATTTATATGGGGGCGCCTGGGTGGCTCAGTGGGTTAAAGCCTCTGCCTTCAGCTCAGGTCATGATCTCAGGGTCCTGGGATCGAGCCCTGCATCGGGCTCTTTGCTCAGCAGGGAGCCTGCTTCCCTTCCTCTCTCTCTGCCTGCCTCTCTGCCTACTTGTGATCTCTGTCTGTCAAATAAATAAATAAAATCTTAAAAAAATGATTTATATGAACTACTCAAGGACAACATGATGAAAAACAGGTTTTATCCATCTTGCTACAAGGGTTATAGTCTTTGTCCCATTTCCTGGCCAGTCTGAGAATCTACCTTTTTCATTCTTGGGATTTTCCCCTTGTAGTTGAAGAGTTCTAGCCACACAAACTTTCAGGGAGAAAGAGAAAGTGGTATGTGAGTTGACTGTCTCTCTCAAAACCATGGGTTCAAATCTGACCTGTCTTCAGAAGTCCATGAACAAGGAAAGTAACCTTTGAACTAGTGCCTCCATTCTCCCCTTGCTACAGGTCGGTCAAAGGTATTTCCTTACATTGCTTCACCTTTCTTCACGTATCCAATATTTCAGATTTAAGACTATTGGTATTTTTTAAGACCAGATTCATCTGCACATAGGACAGCTGGCCAGGTGAGCATGGTGTTCAGTTTTCTCTGACTTAGAACCTTTCTAAACTGCACAAAAAAAGGGGGTGAGATGTTTTTTAATAGCATTTTTAAATGTCTAATTACTTATAGAATCCCTAGAACAATCTTCTTAATGATTTGATTAATGCCTATCTCAATAAATGTGAACGTAAGTGTTGAAAACATGATCATTACATGATAACTTAGCCTTTTTGGCTTCACTAATGTAAGGCAGCAGTAACTAAAATCAGTGTCTACATATACAGTGGGAGAAATCATATTCTTGGTAAACGTGGTAACCAGTTCAATTCAGGTTATCCCTCCCTGGCCAGTTATCACTTGCATTTATTGGGAGCCTAAGTATAGAGAACTGTATCATCATGAACTGTGGGTACACTACAGAAACAGTAATAACTATTTCATTGACTCAACAGTTACTCATTGAGTGCCTCTTACTCGCTCAGGCAATCAATGCCAGATGCTGGGAAGGATAGAGAGAATATAATCACAGCTTTCAAGTTGGGTGGGGGCGAGGATGGTGGTGAACAATATACTCAAAGATAAAATTATAAGTAAGGATACAGAATAGTCACTTGAGATTTCATAAGGACCAAGAGTCTAACTGTCAAATGTTTGGTACAAAAAGTCAGGGTTATAATGTAAACTTCATGTTCTTCAATAAGACCACAAAAAGATACCATTTACACTCCCTCCCCACACAAAGCCTTAGTCATACCAAGAGTTGGCATTATTTATACAGCTAAATATTTGCATAATCAGTAATCCATGTATTAGCATGAAACAAGAGATACTCTTGTACAAGAGACAATCTAAAGGATGCTTATGGAGGCACACAGCAGAAACTGGAAGAAATCCAAATACACTTTGATAGAACAGATTTTAAAAATTTGTGGCACACTCTTCCAAAGGAGTATTTTTCAGCAATGAAAATAAATGAATTCCAGCTATGTGTAGCAATATGGATATCTTAGTAACATAATACTGAGTGTAAAAATTTTCCAGAAAATTTTCCAGAAAACCACAGAGATGATACTCTATATATGGTATGTGTTGTCAGTATATATATATATATATATATATATATATATATATACATATATATATATATACACACACACACACACACATATATGTATATATATGATTAAACGACATAGAAAATTTAAAAACAAACAAGGTAATGTTAAAATTCAGGAGAGAGGCACAAGGACCACCTCGGGGAGAAGCACACAGGGAGGCATAATTTATTGGTAATGTTTTAATACTTGGGTTAGGTAATGAGTTCCAGCTGTTCATTATGTTCTTATTTTTGAAAACATAATTGTTCTATAGGATAGGATCAGGAAGAGGAAAGTTTACTGAAGTATTGTGGACAATTCAGTATTAAGCTAAAACAAATAAATGAACAGGATATGGTTTTAGTTATTAAGTTTTATATATATATATATATAGAGAGAGAGAGAGAGAGAGAGAGAGAAAGTTTTAATAATTAAGATATTTATAACCTAAAGGGGCAATTTGACACACTCAACTGATAATTTTGTGTGCTTCTCTAAACCTGCTCTATGACATATAAGTAAACCCAAATGTCCTTGATTTCATGCTTAGTCACATTGTAAGCCTACACCCGGGATAGGAGGAGATGAAATCTTTCATAAAGTTCATCATTCAAAACTTTTAAAAGTATAATTCTGGAGAATTGGGTAAATGCTTTAATGTTACCTAGATGTCCTTCTTGCCTCATGTCACCTGAGTCTCTGATCTGGCTTCCAAACGATGTTTATTTTACTCTCTTATTTCTCACTTCTTGCCTTGTGCAGCTCCTACTGTTGCTTTGACAGGAAGGAATCATCACTACCCCATCTCTCAATTTCCACAGCAGCAACTGGGAATAGGTTTGAACATTAAAAAAGACTTCTAATTGTTTAGGGATGAAGCATGAAGGAATTACAACTTAAAGAAACTCAAGCTGCTTTCAAAGTCCAAATGCACCACGCTATGCACCAAGACCACGCTATGGTTGCCTCTTTTCCTAGCTTCTAGCTGGTCCCAGTGCAACAAGGATCCGTGTATTTCTCCTCAATGTCAGGACTGAAGTGAATGCCCCTTTCCTGGGAGCCTACAGAGAGGAAATTGTTTCCCCTTATTCCAGGCTAAGTTTCATCTCCTTTTCTCCTGCCCCAGGGTCTAGCCTCCTTTTAGGAAAATTTGACAGTGGTATATACTCTTCCTTCGGGAATATTTTACCTCCGTTCACATGTGTGGTTTTACCCAATCTCAAACCATCTCAAGGACTTTAGAATATTATTACTGGGGATGCCTGGGTGGCTCAGTGGGTTAAGCCTCTGCCTTCCTCTCAGATCATGATGGAGCCCCACATCGGGCTCTCTGCTCAGTGGAGAGCCTGCTTCTCCCTCTCTCTGCCTGCGGCTCTGCTTACTTGTGATATCTGTCAAATAAATAAATCTTTAAAAAAATATTATTACTGGACAGCTGTGCATTTCCCCAAATCTGGATTACTCAGTTCTAAATAACAAGTAATGAAGAACAGCCTTTGGAAAAGTCAGGAACTTTTTTCATTCCTTTATTCCTCTGCTCCTCAATCTCTGCAAGCAATTGCTCAAAGAGCAATTCACGCAGGGTTGGAAAATACAATTCAGAGGCAAAAAGCATTCTAAAGTCACATATTTCACTTTCAAACGGAATTTTTCAGACTTCTACCTGCAAAAAGATCATACTATTTATAGTACTAAAAGAACATAACTTCCACCCTGAATTCACCTTACACCATGTCCTTCAGGAATATCTGGTGAACAACTGGGGACCACGTGAGTTCGACTTGCTTTTTGCTTAATCTCCGTCAAGTAAGGCAAAAGTTGGTTGCAACTTTTAAAAGAGCACTCCCTCATCCCTAGATTTCAACAGTTCCCTCCGCAAAAAAAGTCTGAACCAGAGCACTTAACTACACAAAAACGCGTATTTAAAACAAAGGCTTTAGGTAAGAGAGAAGGAAAGAGTATATAGGGCAACGCTGCCTTATCGCCCAAAAAGGCTTCCGGAATTCTTAGTAGTCTTAATTTTCCAGTTCTTTCCTTTTACACACTCGCAGGTTTGTTCTGTCTGGTAAACGCTATTAGAAACTCCTTGTTCACAAACTGATTCATCCCTATTCCCGGCACAGTACTTGAAGCGTAGGCGCCGAATAATGAATGAATGAGTTTGTGGAAAGAAGGCGGGATAAAAGATTGTTTTTTTTTCGAGACAGGGCTAGGAGAATTACAGTGGTCGCCAAAAAAATCCCAAACTTGGACAAATGCCCACTTCCGACGAGCTCTCAGAGTCCAGAGCAGCAAACCACGCCCCACCCAGGAGCGACACACGGGAAACTCAAGCTTTCAGGAAAACCGGAAGTGCCTGGTCACGCCTTGCGCATGCGTGCTTCCGTTCGGCAACCAGGGCCATACTCCGTCATCCAGTGAGAAAGCAGAGACTCCGGCCCACGCAGGCCCTAGAAAAGTCAGCCCCCACCCGTGCCTCTGCCGCTGCGCATGCGTTGTAGGTTGGCCTCTCGCTGAGAGGCGGAGCGAAAGGACAGTTTTTTTTTCTTTCTTGTTCCCGCCCCTCTTCTTCCCCCACCTGCCACGTACTGGGCCCGAGATCTCGCTAGGCTTGGTGCGTCGGTGCGATTGGCCAGGGCCCGCGCGAGCCTGCTAGCGAGGTGCGGCGGCACCGGCGGAGGGCACCGGAGTGGGCCGTGACCGCAGCCTCCCCACGACGCCCCACAGTCGGGCGTCGGCCTAGCATCGGTCGGGTCAGCGGAGATCCGCGGGGAGGCGGCCGCGGCAGCCTCGGCAAGCGGGTATGGCCGCTGGGGACGGGGGCGCGGCCGCTCTCCTGACAAGGCGGGCCGGGAGACAAGGAAGCGCTGGCAGGGCCTCGCTCGAACCGGCGGGTACCGGGCGGGCTGGGGGTGCGGAGGGGGCCGTGGGAAGGAGCTGGGGCCCGGGAGGGGCTTCGGGTGGGGGGAGGGGAATCCCGCTGGCCACGGTGGCAGGGAGGCGGGCCTCGGGGGTCTCTAGGGATTGTTTGGGCCAGCAATTGCCCTCGCTCCGGGTCCGCCTAGTTCCATGGGGTTGGACTGCCAGATGGAAAGGAGAGGGAGGTACTTTGTGAGGCCTGGGGTGGTCGAGCACTTAACCCCCCAGAGGAGCTTGTTAGGGTGAGAAGATTGAAGAATAGCGCCTGTTGGAATAAGTTTATTGGGGTCACCCGAGAGGAACCTTGTTCCTTAGCTGTGTCAGGGCTTAATCAAGCGCCGACTGGAGGCCCAACCCAGTTTTATAGTGATGATGATAGCGAACTTTTAAGTTTACTACGAACTGTGCTAAGTATTTTAGATGCATGATAATCATCACAAAGATTCTTTAAATTTAGATATTCTTACTTTGCGTATGATGAAAGCGAGGCTTGGAGAGGTACTTGCCTAAGGTCACAGGGCTTGTAGTAGAAATCTTTACTATCTTAGTGGTCAGGCAGGATTTGTGACTCCTTGGATTCTTTGCAACAATCAAGGGTTGATTTTGCTTGAGTATCTTAAAATTGCTATGCTGTGGAGGTGCCTAAGCAGGCCCCTCTGAATTCAAGCCGGATTCTACCCACAGGGAAAGTGGAACTGGAGGTTTGGCCATTGATCTTGGATTCTGGTTCAGGAGGCAGGATTTTTGTGTCCCTTTGGTCAGGTCACTTTATTCCCAAGTGCTAAAAACAGGGTTCCTGTTGGAGGGTTTGGTAAATTAGTGGCTGTGTCATTTCTGGACTTCAGAGGGAGCCGGGTATGGACAAGATGGGAGAAGAAAATGCTGTAAGGATCTCACCAGCAGTCCTGGCAGCTAGTCGTTCATACCAGTCTCTACCTGGTGACTGGAGTTAGAGAAAAAGGGGACCTGAATTCTGTTACATAAGAAAATTGAGAATGGGATTTTCCCAGAAAGGGAAGATTTTGTGATGTCCTTAATTTTGTGATGATGATATGCATGTCTTGAGATGGCTGCACAAACTGGGTCATGAAAGAAGCCCTGGTTCCTGGCCACAGGGAGTTTACAGTGCATGGGAAGCACCAAGGAGTAAATGAATTTGCAGGCAAATGTGGCAAATATAAAGTAAAACAGACTAATGTTGTCAGATCCATTGGAATTGCGTTGAACAACCCTCCCACCATCAAAAGGATGTACTATTCATTACATCAGATGTTGAAAAATTCTCTTAATTAGTATGTTTGTTGTGGGGAGTCACTTCTCGTTACATAAAAGAGGTACAGTGTGTGAAGGGCTGCCTTAGGAACTGACCCTAACAGTATAACTTTTCTTCTCCCTATCTCTTATCAGAACTTTATTATTTCTCATTCATCTTTGGTTTGGGCAACAAAAACAAGTCTTTAAATACCTGCTATATGTCAGGCACTATTCTAGGTGCTTTTAAGAGTAGATAATAATACCTTGCTGAAGCTAAGCTGTGGTATTTAACTAAGTTATTGCTAGTTTAAATATCCTGTGGGTAGGAGGAAGTAACATAACATTGATTTACTGAAGTTCTTTATTTCTTTCAGACTGTAAGGTAAACAAGGTGGAGTCTTTACCATTTTATTGAAGAGATTATACTTTAGAGCTTAGCACATAGTAGGTATTAAGTAGATGTTTCCTGAATGAAGAGGGTAGTTTGGCTAACAGGTGTAGAGGTTCTTTCAATTAATCACAGTGTTTATGAGAAGTCCATTGCAAGCATTGGCAGATAAATTATTCTGTTTTACATTAAGACAAGCTTAACATCCATATGTAGGAACACAATCCATTCTGTTCTGAACTGACCTAAGAGTGTTAGATTCAGTATTTAATGCCTCATTTTAAAATATATTATTAATATAAGCTCTAAAATAGGACAGTACAAATATATATATATATATATATATATATATATATATGGGAAGAGTAAGAAAAAAACAAGGGGAAGGACAAATCGTGAAGGGTATTTAACGTTAGGCTAAAGAAAGCTAGGATTTCATCCTGCTGAAAAAGTGAAAATCCGGGGATATAGGCCTTCAAGTCTGACTTTGGGTCCTCACTAAATGGCAGAATTTTAAAAAATCTGTTACAATAATTGGGAAGTTTATTTCCAAGCTGTCAGTATGTGATTTGTGGGTGAGTACATCATGGAAAAAGAGTATTTCTAAGATAAAAAGGAAAGAAAAATATTATTAATAAATGTAATCTCTTCAGAATATGGCAAGGAGGACTAGAGACATTCATTTAAGGAATACTTGGAAGGACATAAATAGGGAACCTAATCATACACACCACTAAGGTTTGGGGAGGGGTGAGTTACAGAATATTAAGAGACAACAGTGCACGGTCTTATTAGAAAGTTCTGGAGGATGTCACTCATTTGCCTTTTCTCCTTAAGTTCCCCAAATAGGAAAACTAGAGAAAATACTAGTGGTCTTTTTTACTTTAGAGAGAAAAATTTGAGACTGTTTTAGTGTTCACACATGCTTTTCAGGGTTATCATTTAGTTATAGGTTAATAGAGTGTGGAAGCCAGTATTTATTTGTCCTTCATGTAACAAAATTCAATGACAACCATTACTAGGCACTGTTCTAGACTCAGGAATCCAATGAACAAAACCATTTACTTCTTTATTTTTTAGTAGGAAAGACAATGCAAAGTTAATAAATTCATAATGCCTGGTGGTGATAAGTGATTTGAAGAAAATTGTAGCAGGGTAAGAAAGTGAAAGAGGATCCATTTTAGTTTAGGTAGTCAGGACAAATCTCTAAGAAGTGACCATTTGATTAGAGATCTGAATCATATGGGAATTGTGAAAAAAGACTTATGACAAAGGGAACAGCAAGTGCAAAGCCTTACATTGAGAAGGAGAACTTAAAATATGGGTGCAGCAATGAAATCAGGGAGAAAAGTAGGAAATGAGGTTAAATACTTGGCTAGGGGCCAGAGGCCAGATCATGACCTTGTAGTCCTGTCCTTTACTAGAAGTGAGCTGTGAATCTATTGGGAGATTTTAAGCAGAGGAACGTTAGGTTTTATTTAACAGGATAACTCTGATGTTGAGGGTAGATTAAAAGTAGGCAAAGGTAAAAAGCAGGCAGACCACATAGGAGTCTTTTGCAGCAATACATGCATGCAAGAAATGATAGTGGCTTGGATCAGGTTGATAGCGGTAGAGATACTGAAGGGATTGGAATATAGAGATTTTAAAAGTGGTGGCAACTATATTTTTGGGTATTTCTTGGACTTTTTGAAAAAAAAAAAATTGTGAAAGCTAGAAGGAAGAAATTGTTACTAACTGAGACAGAGAATACTACAGGAGAAGCAGATTTTGGGGGGAAGATCAGAAATTTGTTTTTAGATATCTTAGGTTAGAAATCTAAACGGTAATGTGAGATAAGCAGATATGTGGGTGAATACTAAAAATTGTTTTTAGACACAAAATAAACTTACTTCCAGACCATTTTAACCTGGTAATACTGGAACAGTAAATCTCTTTTGAAGGCCAGAGTTTCTTAAAAGATTCTAATAGTAGATTTGCTTTTCAGCTTTCTAAGATAAGTTTTTATAGCTGTTTAATCATCAAAACCATTTTATCAGTCTTTCTCTAGAATTGTATACCTACAACATCCTGGAGTCAACCATGAATGGACAGTTGGACCTAAGTGGGAAGCTAATCATCAAAGCTCAGCTTGGGGAAGATATTCGACGAATTCCCATTCATAATGAAGATATTACTTATGATGAATTAGTGTTAATGATGCAGCGAGTTTTCAGAGGAAAACTCTTAAGTAATGATGAAGTTACAATAAAGTATAAAGATGAAGGTAAGATTAAAAGTCTACGTATTACTTGTGATTTTTTTTGCCTATCTTTTATTGAACTATCTCAATAAAAATTTTGTTCCCTTCTGTAGTAATTGAGTACCCACTTAATTTAATTGGATGTTCACGTAGTTAATTATAATTCTTTAATAAGTTAAATAGCTATGTGATTTATTATTAGAAATGGGGCTTTAAATGATAGAACTTTCATGTATATTTTTACAAGCATTTTTTTTTTCTCTTTTGCTCATGCAATTCTGGCTTCCTTTTTTGCTTTTAAAACCACACTTTCACTTATCAGTAGGTACTGAATGAAAAAGATTTTCGTGGCCAACTAAGTGAGAAAGTTGGTTGAAACAGAAATGTGTTTCTTTACTGCAGCAATCTTTAGAATGTGTAATATGCTGGTGTACATTGTCAGTTTATAGTATGCAGTGTCCAAGACTCATTGGCCCACAAAACAGTTTGTACAGCAGTGGGTTTTACATGACAAATGTTGCATCAAACACAACAGATCTTTATTTCATCTTTTTATACCTGTCTTCTTTGTAAACATCTCTGCTGAAAAATTGTGCTTAGGTGGTTACTAGCTTCTTTCTTACCATTGAATTTAATTTCAGTCTGTTTCACCTTGTTCTCAGTACTTGGCACTGCTACCTATACCATCTTTTTTTTTTTTTTCCTTTAAAGATTTTTATTTATTTATTTGACAGAGCAAGGAGAGAGGCAGGCAGAGAGAGAGGGAGAAGCAGGCTCCCTGCTGAGCAGAGAGCCCAATGTGGGGCTCCATCCCAGGACCCTGAGATCATGACCTGAGCCAAAGGCAGATGCTTAACCCACTGAGCCACCTAGGTGTCCACCTGTACCATCTTTTTAAAAATACTCGTATTCCTAAACATCTCTGCCACTGCTGTCCTAGTTTTCTTATCACTGACAACTGCTTCTCTGTCTCTCTCTGTGCTGGCTTAAAGTAATGCCAGCTGATGATAAGAGAAGTCTTAAAATTTCAGTGGTTTAACACTTAATGAATCATTTAGAGACCCAGGTTGACAGAAACTCTGTTGTGTTCAACACATGGCTTATAAGTTCACCTTGAGCATTAACATCCAGCAGGCAGATGGAGGAAGATAGAGTATAGGGGATTAGGTGGGGGGATTGTAGTCTCTAGGCCTTAAGGTAATGTATGTCATTTCTTCTCACATCACATTGGCCAGACCCCAGTCATGTGGCTCTGCTGAGATCTCAGTGGCTAGGGGTTTGTCCCTGGTTGGCCCACTTTCCAACAACCTACACTGTGGAAGGAGAGTATAAATCACTGATGATCAGCTAAGCTGGCCATTTAACTATAGGTGTAATTCTTTTTTTTTTTTTAATAAAGTATGATCTAATATTACCCAAACCTAATTTTGAGAGTTACCTGTTTTAAAGGACAGGAAAGGAGACAGTTTCTTCCTGTTCTCTTCCCTAGTATAATCTCATCTACTAACAATACATTGATTTTCATTTCTAACTTGAAAATGTGTGCCTTAATTTACTTCAAACTTGGTATAACTTAAACTGACCTCATTATTTACCTGGCTTTCTCTTAACTCCCTTATTTTTGTTTAGGGCAGGGGTTGCCAAACTTCTCTTTAAAAGATCAGATAAAATGTTAGCATTGTGGGTCATTTAAGGCTAGTATTTCACCTATTTAAAACCTTTTAAGAAATGTAAAAACCATGCTTAGTTCACAGTCCTATAAATAAGAATTTTGACCATTGGTCTCAGTTTGTGGACCCCTTGCTTAGAGTATCCTCATTGTTGAAATGAGTTACCACATTGAATTTCTTTTTCAGGGTGTTTCTAGTGTTTTAAATTGTACAGATTTGTATTCCAGAAACTGTTAGGTACTAGGGTGGAGGACTGGCTTAGGTAAAGTTTTTGCTATCATGTATATTCTATTTCTGTTGTGAGTTTCAGAAAATAAGATAGAGGTTTCCTTTTACATATATACTTTATTAAAAATATGTTTAGAATCCCTGAAGTTGAACATGAGATATGTTATAAGAAATGGGTCTGGTTATAAAGATCTAAAAACAATGATAAAATTCTCAGTTACGCCATTTGTTGCCACCTTTGTTTAAAATAAATCTATAGGGACGCCTGGGTGGCTCGGTTGGACGACTGCTTTCTGCTCAGGTCATGATCCCGGAGTCCCGGAATCGAGTCCCGCATCGGGCTCCCAGCTCCACGGGGAGTCTGCTTCTCCCTCTGACCTTCTTCTCGCTCATGCTCTCTCTCACTGCCTCTCTCTCAAATAAATAAATTAATTAATTAAAAAAAATAAAAAAATAAAATAAATCTATAATCAGTGTTAAAATTGGTGTAGCAGAGCATCCTTGGAGCAGCCTCCCAGGACAGAACGGACATCCTCAAGCCCCCAACCTACCTATGTCTGTGAAGACACCTGCCACAGGACCCTGTGGCTGCTTTTCTGTTCTTGTTCTCTCTAGAGAACATTTTCCTCCTAGCCCTTTGAAATCTTTTGACAGGCACCTGATTATAATATATATATTTTTTAAAGATTTTATTTATTTCCTTGAGAGAGAGAGAGCATGAGAGGGAGAAGCAGACTCCCTGCTGAGCAGGGAGCCCAATGTGGGACTCAATCCCAGACTCCAGGATCATGACCTGAGCTGAAGGCAGTTGCTTAACCAACTGAGCCACTCAGGCGCCCATTGAGATCTAGGAGATTACAGAATCTTGTGTATAACATGAGTATTTTTTTCTAGGGAGAGTTCATAGTTTTCATCTTAGTATCAAAATGGTCAGTGATCCTTTTAGTTACTATTATAATAGCTTCCCCTCCCTTTATATCAGTGGTGTTTTCTTGTACTTAGGATTAAAATTTGAACCTTGAGAATCTGTATTTAACTTTTGGTAAATATGTTTAAATTTTTTGGAACGGAAAGATTTTAGTCTAAACCAGTAATCTGTTACTTTGCTACCATGAATATCCTGGTGACTTGTAAAAGATGACTTAATATATTAAATCTTTATGTTTTGGCTCTTCTTATGGGGATATGATAAATAACTTTGCTATAAAAGTAATAAGCAAAATTGATATGGTATTCTTTTGAACAAATGCATCTTACCTAGATCATTTAGTGTTTATTTAAAGTTTTTATGATAGATTCTAATTATGCTCTGTAATCTTCATTTAGATTTTAATTTAATGTATACCTTGGTTTATACTGACACAAATCTGAAACTCTTTTTAAATTCCAGATGGAGATCTTATAACAATTTTTGATAGTTCTGACCTTTCTTTTGCAATTCAATGTAGTAGAATACTGAAACTGACATTATTTGGTAAGTGGTAAACCTTCTAATAAATTTACTGTATTGTCCATTGTATTTTTATTGAAGACTTTTTAGCTTTTCTCCTTTTGTTTTTATTTTTTTTTAAAGATTTTATCTATTTGAGAGAGAGAGAGAGAGACAGACAGATAGCACAAGTGGTTGGGAGGGCCAGAAGGATTGGGAGAAGCAGACTCTGCAATGAGTAGGGATCCTGATACAGGATACTCTGGACTCAGGGATCATGACTTGAGCTGAAGGCAGACACTTTACTGGCTGAGCCATGCAATCACCCAGATTTACTCCTTTTAAAGACTCAGAATTAAGTGATAACTTTTTCAGCTATATCTGAAATTTTGAATTATTAGGCCTAACTATATATTTGATGATTAATAGAAGATTTGAAGAGTAATAGAAAGTAGGCATGTTTAAATTCTCCCATCTGCTCAGTACCATATGTAGCAGTGGATGCCACTTATAGAAGTATGTACAGGTTTGAAAATAATACAGGGTTAAAACTATCTTTATTAAGTTTTAGTTTTATTAAGTTTATTCATTTTATTATTAAGTTCTTAGTATAGATAATTACCTTCTATAACATGTTTTTACTTCTCAGGACTTAACATATAGGCCTCATACTATAGACATTATTTTTTCAGGAGTACTTAAAGAGTAAATTATAAGTAGTTCTGATAAAAATGAATATAAGATTAATTATAATCTTAAGATTTTGTTTTCTTATTGACATTAACAAATTCGTGAGGTGTAACTTTTTTTTTTTTAAAGATTTTATTTATTTATTTGACAGACAGAGATCACAAGTAGGCAGAGAGGCAGGCAGAGAGAGAGAGAGGAGGGAGCAGGCTCCCTGCCGAGCAGAGAGCCCGATGTGGGGCTCGATCCCAGCACCCTGGGATCATGACCCGAGCCGAAGGCAGAGGCTTTAATGCACTGAGCAACCCAGGTGCCCCTGAGGCATAACTCTTAAGGGTTAAGATAGAAATGATTACAGAGTTAAAGTGGTAGATGATTATGTGAAAAATAAAATCTAGGCTTTTCTTCTGGATGTTTTGTTTAAATTTTTAAAAAGTCACATGGCACTGAACCTTATAGTTCCATGAAACATGATGTTGGCCAGTTGGTTTAATTTGTATTTATTTCATCTCCATCTAGGAAGGCTGAATGCGAATCAGATTTTAAAATGCTAATAAAAAAATTAAAACCGCATAAAAAATTTTTTTAGATAAAAGGTATTTTACAATATTGAGTCTGAGGTAGTTAACCACTGTTGCCTGGCTACCAGGAGGTTTGATAAACTGAAAACCTTCCTTCCAGAAATACTGAGGACATGCTAGATCAACTATTACAAATGTGTTTTTTGAAGTGTATACCTGAACTTGATTGAGAGAGTTAAGAGAAATGTCCAGGGACCAAAAGATAGATGGAATTAAAAACCAGGACCAGAAGGACCCAACAGCTGAGACTTGGTGCACTTTGGTCGTGATGGTCAAGGTTTTATTCTGCATAATCTAAGGACTAATGATTTGGTGTTTACATGGTAGAGACCTTGGGTCCTAGACCCTCAGTGAACTATACTCTAAAAGTTATGAAAGAAAAATACCTCTTCATTGATAAAGGAAAAGTCAAGGAATTGACACTGGAAACTCTCGTACCCTGGGGCTGTTGGGTTTGTGAAGGCTCTCTTAAGGATTTCTAACTGTGTTCCCTAGGTCCTGGGTTTAAGTTTAAACTATCTGCATAGTTTGAGAACTTGCAAGCCCATATACTACCATTAAAACAAAACAAAACAAAACAAAAAACCAAAAAACCAAAAACAGTAAGAAGCAAAGGCAGAAGTCTCTTAAAAGGAGTATGTTCTCAATCCAAGTCACAGGCTTCTAGACAGGATCCTGTTGATAAACACAAGAGTTCAAGTAAGACATGTGAAACAGTCCATGTAAGCAAGAAACAGTGGCCACAGCTAGTAGTAGGAGGAGACTAAGAACTTCAGTTAATAGAAATGTTCATCTATAAAACATGCACTAAAAGTTGAGATGTAAAAGAAAAAAGAAGTATAGGAACAAGGCACTATGTAAAAGGAATAAACAGATTTTATTTTTTTTTAAAGATTATTTATTTATTTATTTGACAGAGAGAGATCACAAGTAGGCAGAGAGGCACTCAGAGGAGGAAGCAGGCTCCCTGCTGAGCAGAGAGCCCAATGTGGGGCTCAATCCGAGGACCCTGAGATCATGACCTGAGCCGAAGGCAGAGGCTTTAACCCACTGAGCCACCCAGGCGCCCCAATAAACAGATTTAAAAACAAATCAAGGTAACTTTTGGAAATGAAAAAAATAATCATTAAAATTAAATACAAAGTGGAGAGGTAGAACAACAGATTAGTCACAGTTGAGAGAATTAGTGAACTGGAAGGTAGTCTAAAAAAATTACAGAATCAAGCACAAAAACAGAGATGAAGAATATGAGAGAATTTGAGAATGAGAAAGTCCAGCCTTTTTCCATTAAGACTTTAATGATGGAAAAATGGGGAGTAGAAATATTTCAGGAGGTAATGGCTAAAGAAATTTTTAGAATTATATAAAAGAAGTAAACTATCAGATTCAGGAGGCACAGTGAGTCCTGAGCACGATAAGTAAAAATAAAACTCCACTGGACATACTATCACAAAACTGGGCAATATGTTAGGCAAAAAGATCTTAAGAAGTAGCCTGAGAGAATAAGACTGATCACCTACCTAGCAATTGGACTGTTGGTAGACGTCTTCATAGTAATAATAGGAGCTAGAGACAGTAAAGTAACATTTCAGACTGTTAAGGAAAAAATAACCGGAAAAGTAACTGTCTGTAGTCTGGTAAGCTCGAGGAATAAGGGAAGATAAAAACATTTTCTGGGCTCCTGGGTGGCTGAGTTGGTTAAACAACTGACTTGATTTTGGCTCAGGTCATGATCTCAGGGTCAGGAGATCCAGCCTTGTATTGGGCTCTGTGCTGGGCGTGGAGTCTGCTTAAGATTCTCTCTCTCTCCCTTCCTTCCCCCCATACTCATGTGCTGTCTCTCAAAAAAAAAAAAATAAAAATTTCAAATAAATGCTGAGAATTTGCTACTCGTGGGTACTGTTAAAAGAATTTTTTAAAATAGTTCTTCAGCAAGAAGGAAACTGAGTCCAGAAGAATGGTGAAACATGCCAGATATTGTGAGCACATAAACTCATTAACACATAAATTTAAATGAGCACTGATTATGAAAAGAAAATTAATAATTTTAGGAATATAAAAAGATGGGACAAAAATGCTGATTATATGCAAGACAGGAGGGGATGATAGGAATTAAAATATTTTAAAATTGTTTGGAAAGAAGAAACTAATTAGATTTTTTAAAATTGAAGTATACGTGTCTGAAATGTAAGAATGATTCAAGAAAGACTAGAAATAACCAGTAGAGGGAAAAGGAGGAAACAGAGTACCTGCTTGGTTCACTAGATGATGAGAAAATAAGCAGAGAGAAAACTTGATAAGTAGAAAGCATGAAATACTAACAATACATATAAATGGACAAAATGTACATGTCAAAAGATAGCCTCTGCCTGGAGTTAAACAAAATTTAGTTACATGCTGATTATAACTGGGTGATTGACATTAAAGAGGGCATGTGATATGAACCCTGGGTATTATATGCAATTGATCAGTTACTGAACACTACATCTGAAACTAATGATGCACTATATGTTGGCTAGTTGAATTTTAGTTAAAAAAAAGATACAGAAAAATATTATGCGAAGTTTGAAAGCAGAGGGCTAAAAAATACACTAGAAAAACTCAAGGCTAGCGGGTAGTAATAGTAATAGAATGGACTCTAAGTGAAAAATTCATTAGTAATAGTCACTTCATAATGATAAAAAGTATAATTCACTGGGAATATATAACAATTCTGAACACTAAAACAGCATAGCCTTAGATTTTTCCCTAGGGAAAAATAAATTCACAATCATGGGAGAGCTTTTATGCTCTTTTCTTAGAAACCGGTAGATCAGGCAGGCTCCAAATTAGTCAGGATACAGAAAATTCGAACAAATCAAATACAGGCTTGGTCTTACGCATCTAGCGATCTGGGAGTATAATTTTTTTTTAGTACATGTGAACATTTATAGAAGTTGATCATGTAGTGGTTTTTCCAACAAATTTCAGTAAATATCAGAGAAGAGATATTTATTCTCTGATTATATTCTAGAGATTATATTCTTTGGCCTCATTAGAAATCACTGGACAAAAATAACAAGAATTATGGGACTTTTTAAGATAAAAATATGCTTTTAAGTAACAAGTCAAAAAAGAAGTTATAATGGGAATTAGAAGTAATTAGTTATTTTAGAGAGCAGAGGTAAACTTGAAGGGATATTTGTAACATTCAATACAAGAAGGACAAATAACTTAGAAGGAAGAAATAATAAAGAGCAGAAGTGAGCTAGAAGTTGGGGAATTGATAGGATCAATAATTTTGAGAAGATACAAAGTAGCAAACCTCTTTTAAGATTAAAGTTAAGAAGAAAGAAAGCACAAATAAGCAATGAAATAAGGATGAAAAGGGGCATACTACAAATTGCAGTGAGGGAGAACGAACACCATGAACAATGGGTTGTCTCAGTAAAAATATTTGGAAAGGATTTTTCATAGCTTGGGTTTATGTTAGATGATTTTGGATAAGGTTCAACGAAGTGGGACTTGCCCTAGATTGGATGATCTTGGGAGGTGGGGATGGTCCTATGATTGGGTATCCTACTAAGTCTTATGCAGAAGGTGGAGGAATTAATTGAGGGTAAAGCTTCAGTTGGTAAAACAGCAGCAGTCACTCACTTTAGCCAGGGGAATGTTGGTCATTTTTGTGGTTTGGTCATTGCTCTTGTTTTGTCTGAGTTCTCACGTGATCATGCATTGGCTCTGTTCTTGTCTTCATCTATCACAGTCACAGAGTGATCTTTTCTGACTTGTTGGTATTCTTTGAAATTGTTCATGGTCACCAAGAGAACAGCGCAGCTTACTTGTGAGTGCCGGCCAGGCCCGCTTCTGGCAGCGCTTAGGGCTGTCTTACAGGACTAGGCCCGTTCCTGCTTGTCAAGAGCTGCTTTTCTCCCGTTGAGATATTAGAGAAGACCCGGTAGTACCCTAAAAAGCAAGTAATTGATGTAGGTAGGAGATTGTATTGAACTTCCTCATAATATAGGGAGTACATAAAATAGGGTTGTCTTCAGAAAATTTACATTGATGGTTTGATGTTTGCAACTTACCTGACGAAGAATCCTGGAACTTTTATTTTCAAATGGATTTCCTTTTTTAATTTGTTGCCTTGGGAATTTGTATATATGTATACTGGCAATGCATAAAGCCTTTTAGTTAAGTTTAATTTTGGACTCCTGTCTTGAAGCCTGCACTCAGAGCCTTGTCTTACCTTTTTTTTTTTTTTTTAAAGTAACCTTAGTGGTGATAGTCTTTGTTGCTGGATGAAGGATTTCTTTTTCTTTTCTTTTTTTTTTTTTTTTTTTAAGATTTTATTTATTTACTTGACAGAAATCATAAGTAGGCAGAGAGGCAGGCAGAGAGGGGGGAAGCAGTCTCCCCGATGAGCAGAGAGTCTGATGTCGGGCTCAATCCCAGGACCCTAAGATCATGACCTGGGCCAAGGGCAGAGGCTTTACCCACTGAGCTACCCAAGTGCCCCTGGATGAAGGATTTCTTTTATTTTTTTCCTTTTTTTAATTTTTAAGTCAGCTGAAAGTCATTTCAACCAACTGAGGTAATGTTGCCTTCATTTAAAAAAAAAAAACAATGATTATTAAATAATTTCTGACTTTTTGTGGTTAATATACTGCTTTTAGAAGTAACTACTTTGAAGGACATTGGTGATTTGGATTCATGAAGTCTGCATTTTTTTTAAAATAGGTTACTTTTTAGGTCAGTTATTTTAGGTACTATTTTTTTCTTTTTTTTAGGTCAAAAATAGACAAGAGGGATGACAGACTTATCAGTCATGTTGCATCTTTTAACATATATGTATAGAATAAGGTGTTTAGGTGTTTATAATATTACTTCAAGAATACAGAAGAGTAGTGTGGGAGAAAAATGAGCTTTTGAAGGTACATAATTTCTGCTAAAAATATATTAAAAACTTAAATTAGTTTATTGTAGTTTATCCTAATAGAACTTTTTTTTTTAACCAGTATGATCATGGGCCATAGATGTGCATCAACAAAGACTGATGAATATTTATTTTTTTCAAAAAGTAAATTATCAATAATAAAAAATCCTTAAAAAGAGTTATCATTTAAATGACATCATTAGGTATCTTGTTTGATTTTGTTTCACTTTTTAAATAAATTACATTTATTTTTCCTTATTGCTTTAATTGTGTTGATAGATTATTTAAGAACATTGCCCAGTTTTAAGCAAATTAATGCTTTTGTTCCAGTTAATGGCCAACCAAGACCCCTTGAATCCAGTCAAGTAAAATATCTTCGTCGAGAGCTGATAGAACTGCGAAATAAAGTGAATCGCTTGTTGGATAGCTTGGAACCACCTGGAGAACCAGGACCTTCCACCAGTATTCCTGAAAATGGTAGACTGTGAATCCCTTTTATTCTTCTTATGTTTTTTTAAAAAAAATTAGCTTATTTTGATTCTAATAAAATTTATAGTATTATGTAAGTTTCAGGTATACAATATAGTGATTCAACAATTCCATACATCATCCAGTGCTCATCATGATAAGGACACTCCTTAATCTCTAACAACTGTTTAACCCACCTCCCCTTTGGAAAAACTATAAGTTTTCTATAGTTAAGAATCTTTATTTCTTTTTTTTTTTCTTTGCTTAATTTGTGTTCTTTCTTAAATTCTACGTATGAGTGAAAGCATATGGTATTTATCTTTCTTTGACTTTTTCTGCCTAACATTATTCTCTATAAACTCATATTTTGTTTGCAGATTTTTTTTTTTTTTTTTTTTACTTTTCAAGTAGGAGTAGGTTGGCACCCCTGATGTTACCTTTTCTTATTCTTACCTCTGTGTTAGTATTCAAACCTGCGGTCCTTTAGGATTACCGGGAGATTTTATTTTGCAAATTTTTGGATCTCATCATAGACCTACTAGAGGGCAGGGCCCAGGAATCCCATTTTTAAAGTGCTATCTGGTTGATTCCTTACAGCTAGTCTTAAATCCCTGGATTTAGGGCACCTGGGTGGCTCAGTGGGTTAAGTCTCTGCCTTCTGCTCAGGTCATGATCTCAGGGTCCTGGGATCGAGCCCCACATTGGGATCTCTGCTCAGCAGGGAGCCTGCCCCCACCACCTGCCTCTCTGCCTACTTATGATCTCTGTCAAATAAATAAAAAATCTTAAAAAAAAAAAAAACAACAACCCTGGGTTTATGACTAGGTCAGTTTTCAAACCCCTTTGACTCTTGAACTGTTTCCATTGTAATAATCAATGCGTCTTAGGAATTGCAATCATTTCATGAGTTTTATGGGGCATATGAAGTTTTATTTTTTTTGAAGTAGTTTTAAATAAAAAATAATTTAAGATCACTACATTCAAATGGTATATTGTAAAGTTTATCTTTTTTTTTTTTTTTTAAAGATTTTGTTTATTTAACAGAGATCACATGTAGGCAGAGAGAAGGAGGGGAAGCAGGCTCCCTGCTAAGTAGAGAACCTGATGCTGGGCTTGATCCCAAGACCCTGAGATCATGACCTGATCTGAGGCCCAACCCACTGAGCCACCCAGGTGCCCCTATAAAGTTTATCTTAAATGTGATTTTTAGGGGCGCCTGGGTGTCTCAGTGGGTTGGGCCTCTGCCTTTGGCTCAGGTCATGGTCTTAGGGTCCTGGGATCGAGCCCCACATCGGGCTCTCTGCTCAGCAGGGAGCCTACTTCCCCCTCTCTCTCTGCCTGCCTCTCCACCTACTTGTGATCTCTGTCTGTTAAATAAATAAAAAATATTGAAAAAAAAATGTGATTTTTAATCATATGCAAAGATAAACTTTTTCTTCCCATTTTAAAGATGACATGTACTGTTTATATTAAAGCAGGATTTATTGACAAATTTGGAACTGACAGTGTTTTTGGACCAAATATATTTAACAGTATAGACTGGAGTTTATGTATTAGGACTTGAAAGTAGATTAAAAAAAAAAACTGCTTTCTTCAACTTTTTAAATTAATTTATTTTTTAAAAAAGATTTATTTATTTGACAGAGAAAGAGACAGTGAGAGAGGGAATACAAGTAGAGGGGAGTGGGAGAGGGAGAAGCAGACTTTGCTGAACAGGGAGCCCGACACGGGGCTCAATCTCAGGACCTGAGCTAAGGGCAGACGCTTAATGACTGAGCCACCCAGGCGCGTCCCCCAACCCCCTTTTTAAAATATTTTATTCATTTGTCAGAGAGAGAGTGCACACACAAGCAGAGGGGGGCAGACAGAGAGAGAAGCAGGCTACCCACCGAGCAAGGCTCCTGACTCAAACCCATGACCTGAGCTGAAGGCAGATGCTTAACTGATTGAGCCACGCAGGCGTCCCAAGCTTTCTTCAATTTTTAATATTCTTAGATGTTGCACTTAAAAATCTTAAGTGTTTTTGTCTTTTTAAAATTTTTGTGTCTGCATTTAAATTACATGCTTAAAATCATCTATATTATGAAATAGTGATTTTTTTTTAAAAGATTTTATTTATTTATTTGACAGAGAGAGATCACAAGTAGACGGAGAGGCAGGCAGAGAGAGAGAGAGAGGGAAGCAGGCTCCCTGCTGAGCAGAGAGCCTGATGTGGGCCTCGATCCCAGGACCCTGAGATCATGACCTGAGCCGAAGGCAGCGGCTTAATCCACTGAGCCACCCAGGCGCCCCATGAAATAGTGATTTTTTAATAGAGTCTGGATGACTGTATATAAGGAGCTTAATAGAAGATGATTTTGTGGGAAAGTAGCGTTTTATAATCCCTTGAAGCCATTAGATTCTTAGAGATTGTATTTTTGGCTACATTTAAATTTTGGAGTTTTCTTAGTTTAGGTGTATTATAAATAAAGCTGCATTTTCTATAATTTTATTCTTCCTCTCTCCCTCCAGCTATGTGAAGTTGTAGTAATAGTAGATTCTCAATAAATTTTTAGTGATTAGTAATTTCTTATTCCACCTCTGTATTTCAGAACATACTGGAGATTTGCTGAAATTCTATAATAAAACCTAACTGGCCTTTTTAATCATGAAACTTTTTGTATTTTAGATTAAAGCAAATGGCCTGACAAAAAGCTCCAACTTTAGGTCAAGAATCTGAAGAAAACTTTTGACCATTTTGCCAGAAGAATTCATAGATGCTGACACAACAGCATTTGAGGATAATTTCAGGGGATTTAAGCATCTGTAGAATGTTATGAAACTTAGATGAAAATTCAAGTGTACCCAGTACTGTGCAGAAATTACCTGTAGTAGCCTGTGTGTTGCATAGGGGATAGAATTATAAGCTTTTAGGTTTGGTGAAGCAACCTTTCTTTTCTCACATATTTCTTACTAATATATTTACTACTTCTCTTTATTAACCCTTTATTTTCATATGTTTTATTATTAACTTTTCACCTATGTTAATGTAAAAGATGTTAAAACTGGTTTCCTCTCAGCATTTTGTAAATTATACCACATATAGTTTCTGTGTCTGGCCTCCTTTCTTGTCAGGGTATCCTGTTGTAGTTATCTAATGAGTGAGTAATACATTCTGTGCTTTAATTTTACAGATGGTTGTCATTTATTTTTTGTTTCCCCTTCTGTGCTTAGGGAGATCATTTACCTTTTGACCATCTACCTGCCTTTGAAGCTTCTAAGCTTTTAGAACATATCCTGACTTAACAATCAGGAAAATAGTGTTGGATAAACCAGAAAAGTCCTGTACCAGAAACTGCAAGTCTGGCCTAGAAAACAGTGTTGCCAATCAGTTGTTGGTATTCTTTAGAACAATGTGGCTTGCCCTTACCCAGAAATATGTGGTTTTTCAGTGGTCTTCCTCCCATGTTCTTCAGTGGTCTACCTCTGCAGGTTTTTGGATACTTGCTTCCTCTCTGAGGATCATGATGTAGGCTGCCTTGGATACTGGATTGACCTGTTGCAGTAGCTATAGCAGCTAATGGGCTAGTAGGAGCTACTAGTAGGTTAGTGTGCCTCTAGTATTGTGTTTCCTGATGGATTTAATTTGCAGTAAGTGGAAGGGTGCACAGTTAGTGGAAGGTAGTAGTGTGAGAGGGGATAGCTTACAAGATTGGTGTGATATGCTTTTGGCATGTAGCCTTGGACTTAGGAATTAGGAAGAAAATTGGTGAGGAAGATGAATAACTTATTTTAAAGGAGTACTTACTAGAAGTTTTCTTCTAGCAGTGGAGGAAATATTAGTGTAACTAGTGGAATGATAGGAATGAATATGAGCTATAAGCCCATGTGTGCTTATATTCTACTTGGTACTTAACACTTTTTCACAAGATAAATTTTGTCTTGATCATAGAGATAATAACTGATGTTCATACTTGTGTGGTAACAGAAAAAAGTTGATAATTACTGAGTAAATGGTTAGCAGTATTCCTCTTTGTTTACTTGTTTTATTTTTGATACCTTTTTAAAAAAAATTTTTGTTATCTTTTTGGTTTCAGGTTCCTATCTATATATTGTGGGTTTACTTGAATCCCTTACCTTTCACAATGTAGTTGTACAGATGCATGTTGAGTACTTTAGTATCCTTAGAAGAAAAGCATGGTTTTAAATTTATCATGCTCATGTTTAAATTATTTTTCTATTTAAAAAAATAATTCATTATGGAAAGATATGCAAAAGTAGACATGTACTCTAATGAATCTTGTGAACCCACCCCCAACTTGAGTAATTATCAATTCATAGTATATGTCATCTAGACTCCCATACATTTCCTCCCCTATTATTTTGAGCAAATCTGAGACATATCATTTCAACTGTAAAGTATTTTAAGGAGACGTAGCAAATTAAAAGGATGTGTTTAATGTATTGATGGGCTTGAGGTTTCCATGTAATTAATAATGAACAAATAGACAAGTAGAAATAAAACATAAGATTTCATTTCATAACTTCATTTAAGCTTCTTTATCCTTTTGCAAAATTAAGCATTAGTGTTCAGTATATATCTGATTGTAGGATATATGTAGGTCATGGGCTCCAAAAGAAGAGGCAAAATGTTTTTTTGTATATTTTTTTTCCTCACCTAATAATTCTTAGGGAAGGAGATAAAATTTTTTTGAAAAAACAGGTTTTTTAAAATTTCTTTTTGATCCTTCTTTCTGATTTTAAAAATCCAATGGAGGTTGTATTTGGAGCTTGTATTTTTTTTTTTCCTTACCTAATAATTCTTAGGGAAGGAGATAAAATTTTTTTGAAAAAACTGGTTTTTAAAATTTCTTTTTGATCCTTCTTTCTGATTTTAAAAATCCAAGTATAAAAAAGTAAAATGAACAATTATGCTATATTCAGAGATACTTTTGAACATTTCGGACTGTATGCACATATATTTTTCCCTATTTTGTATTTTTTTTAGGCTTCACTAAGTATAGATAAAATGGAAACAAATTTTTGTTTATTCCTCTCATAGATACTGTGGATGGTAGGGATGAAAAGCCTGCTGCTTCTGATTCTTCTGGAAAACAATCTACTCAGGTTATGGCAGCAAGTATGTCAGCTTTTGATCCTTTAAAAAACCAAGATGAAATCAATAAAAATGTCATGTCAGCGTTTGGCTTAACAGATGATCAGGTTTCAGGTAAGTTAGTTTCTCCTTCCCATCCTTCATTCTCTCTCTCCTTCCTTCCATCTCCTTTCCTTCTGTAATAGGATAACATATACAGTGATGTGCATATATCTTAAAGGTTCAGTTCAATAAATTTCTACTTTTGTATATACCTATATAAAACACCAAGTAAGATCAAGATCTAGATGATTTCCAGCACCTGGAAAGCTTTCTTAAGGTAGAACCCTACCCTTTAAAGAATAACCACTGTTGGTTGTAGGTAAATTTTATCAAAAGTGGAATTCAGAAAGTTTATAATTTTTTAAAAATCTGAACCATTTCATAATCTTATTTCAGATTTGTTGTAGGATTTAAATTGTATTTCATGTCTTCTCTCTTTGGATGTTAAACTAGAGAAATTTTAATTTTAAATGTAGATTTTGGTTAAAGTGCTTTTGTGTGGAAACTGCTCTTATATGAATGGTTTTAACCTTAAAACAGTACCTATACTATGATTGCTTCTTTTTATTTTTGGCTATCATTTCTTTAGTATTTTTTCTGCTTTTTCTCTCTTTAGATTCTGATTACACATACAGCTCTGTAATTTCCATTTGAATCTTTGTATAGTTTTTTTTTTTGAGATTCCTTACCTTTGCATTAAGACTATATTTCCCTTTAACGCCTGCATTTTTAATTCTTTAAAAATATTTATAATTTTAAAAAATATAATAGCTCCTCAGTGTTTGTCTGCTTTATCCAGTATCAGGGCCTGTTCAGAGTACACTTTCTTTTGCCTGCCTTTTTACTCTGAGTATGGATCACGTTTTCCTGTTTCTTTGCATATCTGATAATTTTTTATTGAAAACTGGACATGATGGTTAATATGTTTCAGTGACTGATTTTTTGTTACTGCTGCTCTGGCAAGGAGTTAACTCGTTTGGATTCAAACTACTCATTCTTTGTCCTCATGGAATCTAGCAGCTAACATCTCTGCTCAGCCCTTTAAACTCTTGGTGCTGCTTTTTCCCTGAGCCCTCTTACGTGTCCGCCTCTTAATTTTTGTGGCTTGCCGAGGATTTTAGGCAGAACTTATACATAGTTTGTAGGTCTCATTCCTTCGGTGGCTCTTTTAATCCAGGGATTTTTCCCCTCAAATTTCTAGCTAGTTGGCCAGCCATGAAGTTGACACTCTGGCTTTCTGCTGTTGGGGCTGCAGAGGTCAGAGCTTACAATTCTTAGTCACTGTAATTCCACTGGGGGTAAACTTTTCTGGTTTCTACTGACATTAGGTTGACTTCCAGTGATTTCAAATAGTTGTTTTCTGCTGTTTTGTCTAGGGTTTTTGTTGTTACCTCTGACCATTTACTTTGCCATTATTAGTAATTGGAAATATAGGATTCAGTCTATTAATTTTATTTTTCTTTGAGACTTTTATGGGACTATTCACTAAAGAGAATTATGTGAAATTCTGGAAAGACAAAATGTGTATATGATGTATGTTCTTTGCGAACGAAGACATCACACAAGTGATACATCTGAAAAACACTTTTTAGAGCAACTGAAATTTGAGTTAATGGTATGGCTTCTTAATATTTAAGACTTCAAGAAATGGTGGGTAGAGGAGTCAGTAGTTATATATATATATAGATATATATATATAATATATATATATATAAAGTCAGGCTTAAAATTTTGATTAGAATATAGTATATGCCATACCAGAATAACATGATTAATATGATTGACATTATTTGAAGGACATTTTTCTAGTAGCCTTGGATGTTGAAGTAAGAAAAACTGTGCACATAGAAAATGCCAGGATGCTTTCTGATTATTCACATCTGCTGTCGTGAAAAGCTTGACTGCAGTAGTGAATGAGGACATGGGAAGGAGGCATAGAATATTGTAAAGATAGGATGGGCAGCATTAACTAATAGGTTACATACAAGAGAGAAAAGAGGGATCAAAATAATGTACTGTTTTAGGTCAGTAATGCAGTGTCTTTTGTAGGAGACTAGATGTGTGTATCTACATTATGTGAATATCAGTAACATGAGCGCTTGGCCATTTTACTCTTTAACTTTTTTACTTTAACCCATCAGTTTCTCTTGCATTACCAGTTTATTCGCCTAGTTCAATTCTCATCAGTACCTGGACTACCATTGGCCAGCTACACAATTGCCTAATACATTGCTAAATTCTGGGATCCACCAGTGCAGAGGATAGAGGTTTACTCTCAGGGAACTTAGCTAGTAATAACAGGTCCCTATGGGGAACTTACTAAATGGTCATCACTTTCATAAGCTCTTAGGATATAATCACTTTCATAAATATTTGCTATAAGTGCTTGTTAACTCCTGATCCTTAATGAAGTAGAAGTGGGTTATTTCTTTGTACAGATGAGGAAACTGAGGCACAGAAAGAGATAAGTGTGTCTAGAATCTGAGAGCTACTAAGTGGCAATACTGGCATTTGAACCTAGGCAGTCTGGCTCCATAGTCTGAGCTTTTAACCACTCTTCTGTATTACCCAATAGAGAGAACTTACAGGAATAAATGTATCTGTAGTTGTCTTTGGAGTGTTGTCTTTGTCACAGGATTGGAGCTGTAGCTAACTTTTTCCATTTACTTCTTTGTTCATTACTTTAGAAGAATTTGAGTGACTCCAGGAATTTGAGAGGTAGGCTTTGAAAGGCAGACAAAAAGAATCAGAAAGGATCCTGGCCCAAATAGCTTGTATAACCTAAGGGAAAGATGGGAGTTATTCACAGATACAAAGTAGAAGTTGGTGAGGGTCATAATAAAAGTATACTTTATGGAAGTTCACAAGTGGAAAAAAGTATTCATGGGTGAAGAGGGCTTACTGGAGTAGTAACCTGTGATTTAAAGAACATCGAATTTAGGAAACATGAAGGTGGGAGTGTAGGGAACAGTGATACATGGAGGGAGAAAAAAATATACTGTGGGACTAGGGAGTAGGTTAGTTTCAGCTGAAGGGGGTTTATAGGAGGAGGAATTGTGAGATACAATGTTTGGACCCTTGAATACCAAACTGGAGGGTTGAACTTGATTATGGGCAATGGAGACCCATTGAAGAATGAAATACTTTTGGTTGATCTACAAAATAAATTAGATGGCATGAGGTAGAGGATAGTGTTATTGCAGAGATGAGTTTTGATTTTTGCAGGGGGAGTTCAGGACTTAGGAATATAATACTCTACACTTTAGAGGGAAGGGTTTCCAGTTGTAGTTTTGGATTCTTAAGAGAGTGGAGCAAAGGAAAAAGTGAAGTATACACATACACTATAAAAAGCGGCACTTGTGGTTATGCTTATTCTCTATTACTTTCCATTTTTAGTATCTTTCAAGCAAACTTATTAAGTGAGCTTGTTGCGGAAAGGTCTTGTATTAGAAACTAAACTGGCTTGTCATGACCGTTTAGGGCCACCAAGTGCTCCTGCAGAGGACCGTTCAGGGACACCCGACAGCATCGCTTCCTCGTCCTCTGCAGCTCACCCGCCAGGAGTTCATCCACAGCAGCCCCCGTATACAGGAGCTCAGACACAAGCAGGTCAGAATGAAGGTAAAATAGAAATAAGAGCACCTCTTTGGGGAGGTAAATGTGCAGAGATGTTTATGGCAGCCTTGTTGGTGATGGTAAAGAGCTTACATAAGTATTCGTGCTATGAGTATGATTGTAAAAATTTTTGATTTACTGATATGGAATGCTTTTGGGTTAAAAGTCAGTATGCTTCTGATTATTGAAAAGAAAAAAAACGAAAAAGTGCTTATGTGAATATAAATACATGGCAGAAGATCAGGAAGGAGTCATACCAGTTACCTGTCAGTGGTAACCAGGGGGCCAGAGGTGACCCACTGAGATGGCATTTCATTTTGCCTCATACTTAAGGTGCTGTTTTATTTCGTTCTCCCTTCCCTTCTTGCATGTTTATTATTTTTATAATTGGAAAGATTTTGAAAATAGAGGTAGAGCATAACTTAAGTGTAGTTCTTTTGTAAGATAAATAGCCCTTTAAATTTTTGTGCAATTAGCAATATGCCTTTTGTGGAAAAAAAAAAAAGCAGTGTATTTTAAATCAAACTTGTCTTCTCTAAATGATATGTCCTTGGATGAGCAATTCAGTCTCTCTGGGTTTTAATATTCTCTCACTCTCAATTAGGAAAATTGGACAAAACTAGTGGTACTAAAAGAATGTCTCTAGTGCTGATTGAAATATAGTTGAAAGCTCACTATTTAAACAGGTAAAAGGCTCATTACCATGAGTGAAGGGGATTGAGAGGTCACAAGCTCAGTACAGCAGGCACTGAAGTTTAAAAACTATATACATTCTACTTTAAAACAAACACCAGGTGGTGCTTTAACTACTTTTATAAAGGGACCAGGTGGTGGTATGGTGTTTTTTCAGCATCAGAATAAGTGACTGAGTTTATCAATCATATTTAAAAAAAATTTATAGTCTAAAATGAACGGATTTTGTAATAGAATAATTTTCGTAATAGAGTCCTAATCATTCTGTGGCTTTTTTTAGAGTTGTCCTGCTGGATGAATTCTAGGCTTAGGGTCTAGCAGGTGGCAGTTTGCTGGCAAGTGGGAGAAATGTCTTACTGCTTCAGCCTCTTGTCAACCAAGTTTATAGTTTTCATTTTGTATTAAGGTGAAACTGCCCAAACCAGAATAAATGGAACTGAAGCAGATGTAGGCTGAAACAGGGAGGCAAAGCAGAGTTTGGATATGATGGGACTTAAGTTGTTACTTAAATTCCATAAAAGGGGCCTTGGAATTATAAATATTTTTTCTAAGAACTTTAATCTTAATATGTTCTCAGTTCAGGTGAACTGACATCATTTTTTTTTTTTTTATCTTATCTCAAGCGGTATATACTATTGCAGAATGACAGTTGGAAGGATAATTGTACCAAATAATGTTTGCTTGTTCACTTATAAAGGAATGAGATTTAATGCTCCCTCTTAATGTCTCACATTATTTTATTGTGTTTAATTAAAAATTATTTTCAAATAGGTAAAAATTTTAAAATATAAGAGGTTAAACAGTGAAAATTAAATATTGTCTATCCCACCTCTGATGTCTGGCAACCAGGTTCCTTTTTCCGGAAGCATCAAGTTAGTTTGCTATGCACTGAATTCCTTTAGGATGGCATTAACTGTGTGCCTTGCTGAAACTGTTTTTTGTTTTTTTTTTTTTAGTTTAACATATACTATAAAAACATACACTATAAAAATTGTACAGTTATTAGTAGGTGACATCAGTCAGTAGCTTTCGGGAGGTGAATCTCTAGAGCATGCTGTCCAGAAGAAATACAGTGGAAGTCATAAGTACTTTTTTTTTATTTATTACATTTAAGAAAGTTTTTAACAAGCTAAAACTAATGTTAATTATATATTTTACTTAATGCAGTATCTGGTGTATCGACATGTCATTATTATTAAGAAGTTTTTAAATTTTTTTTGAAGTTATTAATGTTTTACATCCTATTTTTTGTACTGCACATTGGAAATCTAGGGCGTGACACCACTTAGAAACACTTCAAAAACCCATACAGGATTTTAGTTAAGACTAGCTGCATTTTGGTGCTTAATGGCCGTATGTGGCTGCTGCCTGTTGTATTGGATAGCACAGCTCTAGGTTAAGATGTCAGTTACTTACAGGATAAATTATAGGCTATTTTAATGAATACTTTTTGACATATGGTATATAGTGAGTCCCTGACATCATCACCAGTTAGATCAGCTACTAGTTAGAATTTGAATATAATATTTACCAAAAATCTATTACTAAAAATAGGTTAACATAACAATCTCTTAGAATAGAATACGAAATAATCTAAAAACAAATCTGAATTATTTTACTTAAATACCATAAAAGGGATCTTGGAATTGTAACATGTAAAGCATGAAAAAGGATAATAATGTCCGCTTTGTTTATTTTCATGATGCTCAACATTCTGTTGATCTTTTTAATCAGACATATTAAGACTTAAATCCTTGGGCGGGGGGGAAGTTGCTGTTACTGGAAAACTATGTGCAGTTGAGTAGTTGCCAAAAACATGGAAGTAAGTGTTGAGGACACAGAGAAGAGCATTAAAAAAATCATCAGAGACCAGGAGGTCTTTTGACAAACCAAAAAGGTGAAAAGGATATAATTAAAATATGTAAAATCCTGTGACAAGATAATATGACCTGAATAGTCTTTTAAAATCACTTTTATTACATAAATTTTGAAACCTAGACAGAAGTGGAACTAAAATAATGAACTCCTTGTGGATCCATCATGCAGCCTCAACACTTACCGATGTTTTGGATTTCTTTATTCATCTATCCTTCTTGCCCTGCCCTCCTTTTTTAACTTGCTGGAGTATTTTAAATCAAGTTCTACACCTTATTTCACTCAATTGTTTCAGTATGCATGTGTACTGATAAGCTTTTCTTTTAACATAAACTGTGCTATTACATCTAACAAAATTAAGTGATTCTTAATGTCATTACATAGTAGTCTGTATTTGAATTTCCTTAATTGTCTCATAATTACCTATTACAGCAATGGCTTGTTCACATCAGGAATATAACTAGATTTACACTTTTCATTTGAGTATGTGTCTTATTTTTCAGGAGCTGTCACCGCTACATGTTTCCAAAGTTAAAAACTATGTGTTTTAATTATCTGTTGCTATGTAACAATTTATCCCAAAACAGATGCTTCAAACTACAAACATTTATTTATTATCTCATGCAGTTTGAAGGAGTCAGGGATCTGGGAATAGCTTGGTTTGTCTCCGAGTCTCCTGAGGTTGCAGTCCTCGGAAGCTTACTCTGAGCTAGAGGATGTACTTCTAAGATGACTCTTTCACGTAGTCATCAGGAGGCTTCAGTTCCTTACAGGGACCTCTCCTAGGCTGCTTAGGTGACCTCATGCCATGGTGCTTTCCACCAGAGAGTAAATGAATGAGCAAGAGAGAGTTAGGGTAGCTATCTTTTATGACCTGTCTTCAGAAATGCCATGATTTCTGCAATATTCTGTTAATGTGCAGGTCAGCCCTGTTGAGTGCGAGGAGGAGATTACACAGGGCAGTGAATGCTCATGTGTTTATGGCTTATTCTTTGCTCTTTTTGTATTCTGAAGTTAATCTTGCATTTCTAAAAATGAAAAGGATACAAGGAATACATGGGCAGAAGTCTTGTGTGAGTGCTCTGATGGGCAGGGGCTAATCCCAGAGGCTGGTACCACTCTGCGTAACAAATTGCAGTTCCAGGAGTTTCACAAAGACTCTCTGCTTCACCCTAGTCTCTTTCTTCCCTTAGGTAGTAGTTTTTATTATGTTTACTTTATTCTAGTGATTCTTCCTGAAAATATAATTCATAAAACATACACACGTATGTATTACTCAAAACACAACTTACTCTAAACTATGTCTCTACCTTGCTTTTTCACTTAATAATCTATCCCTTAGCTCTCTTCTTTTTTTTTTTTTTCTTAGCTCTCTTCTTATGAGTATGTGAAGTTATTCCTCTGTTTTTACAACTAAACAGACTTTTTTTTTCAGTGTTCCAAGATTCATTGTTTATGCACCATGCCCAGTGTTCCATGCAATAGTGCCTTCCTTACTACCCACCACCAGGCTCACCCAGCCTACCACCCCTCCCCTCCAAAACCCTCAATTTGTTTCTCAGAGTCCATAGTCTCTCATGGTTGGTCTCCCGCTCTGATTTCCCCCAACTCACTTCTCGGCTCCTCCTCCCAGTGTCCTCTGTAAACACAGACTTCTTAATTACACTTTTAGCATATTGTGACAGCATCTGTTTTGGACTTGAATGAAGTAAATAAAAGGAATACTTTGTGTAGAGATAGTAATAAACCTGAAACCTTTAACCCCAGAGGTGACATTTTCGTAATGGGTTTATAGGAGCTTAGGAAAAAAATAGAATATGTGCTTGCTTTAAGAATAGTTAGTATTACCTGTCAGGTTTTTTTTTTAAAGATTTTTTATTTTTATTTATTTGACAGACAGAGATCACAAGTAGGCAGAGAGGCAGGCAGAGAGAGGGGGAAGCAAGCTCCCCGCTGAGCAGAGAGCCCGATGTGGGGCTCGATCCCAGGAACCCTGGGATCATGACCTGAGCCGAAGGCAGAGGCTTTAACCCACTGAGCCACTCAGGCGTCCCTACTTGTCAGTTTTTATTGAGGAAAACAATTAGGCTGTAAAATCACTAATGACAATAGCCTATTACATGGAGCCTTAATCTCAGCTTTTTTGATGATATCTAAGTTAATATTTATATTAAATGAGATAATGTATACAGAACTTCTTTTAAACTAAAGCTGTAGAGTTTTGCCTGCATTCCAGTGAGGGTTCATATTAGCTGCGTTGACCCCAGGTAAATTGCTCAATTTTTCTATATCTGCAATAGAGATTGCTAATAAGGTTTACTACCCCCACTGCCATGTATTTATTACCTGTTCTGTTCTTTCCTCATTTTTGTACTGTAGAGGCAATCATTTTGGTTTCTCAGAATTAGAACCTATTATCATACTGTTGAACATATTTTTCCCTTTTGATTATATTTCTGTACCAGATTCTGATTACTTTTGTTCTGAAATTTAGTTATGAACTACAATCTAGCATTAAAGTGGTATCTTCCAAGGTAGTTAACTCCTGTGCTACCTTTTGTGCTCTCTGTAGGTCTTAAACCATTAGGAAAGCATTTAAGAAACTTCTATCAGTTTTTTTATTGTTGTATTTGGGAAAAGGATAGTTAAGTGTGTGTGTGTGTATGTGTATATATATGCATATACGTGTATATATATATATACATATAAATATAGTTAAAAAGTAGATTTTATTTCTATTATAAAAAGCAGACAACTGCTTGCTAGGAAATAAGCTGGCTATAAATACAGGCATATCTCATTCAGTTCCGCAGTACGTAGGGCTGAGTGGGGAGCCCAGTAGAGTGAGCTCTGTCCCTTGATTTCAGGCTGTGAGTGCTAGCTGCCTGTGGTACCTCAGTTTGAGTGGTGGCACTAAGATAATGGGACTTTTTCACTTGTCCCTTTCTGCCAGAAATAGGCTATTTATGCATAATCTTTTAATTAACAGCAGGTAGTTTGAATATTTATGAAAGAATTAGCCAGTGTATAATTGAAGATCTAAATATTAGCTAGCTATTAGAATGCAAGTTTTATTGCTAGTCTAGGTATTAGATCTAGCTGAATCCACTGTCAGGACAAGAGTAAAGTAGTAGAGATGAGAAACATGTGGACCAATAAATCCTTGGTTGTTTAGAAAGCACGCAAGTGGTAACAGTGTCCAAAGGTTTTTCTGTAGGAACTGTGATCACCTGACCCCCAAACAGGACTCTCATTTTCCAGTATACGTGCTCAGCAAGTGTACAGTGAGGGAACATTCAGACTTTTTCAGATTTCACATGATGGGCGAGGACGTTCAGATGATGGAAAAGCACACTATTGTCAGATGCTACAGGTGTCTTTGAGGTCTGCCGTGAAAGATGTCTCCTAGTTCCTTGTTACCAGAGTCTGTTCATATGGTAACAAAGGTTCAAACCTTTAGAATAAATACAGTGTTTAGGGAGAGATGTAGGAGCTCTCAATTGTATTTGTTCCTTTCCTCAGATTTTTATTTCTTGATTTTTGACTTGGTTGATTTTTACAGAACATAAGCAGTACCTGTCTGTTGGCAGTGGGGTTCGAAAGCTTGTTTTTCTGGAATTTTTGAGTGACCACACTAGTGGTGTTTGCTGCCGCTGCCGAGTTCCCTGCAGTCGGTCCACAGCACAGCAGCGGTGTTCAGTTGTTCGTTCTTTGTTTTGCAGCGCTTCAGCGGGAACGGACACATCCTTGGGGCTTGTTGCTGAGTGTATTTATGTGTTGGGGTGGGGAGAGAATTAAATGTACTTTAAAAATATTTCTCTCTGCCAAATGAAACCTATTTTCCCTTGTCTTGTCTTTTTTAGGTCCGATGTACCAGCAGTACCCGCAGCAGGCCGGCTACGGGGCTCAGCCCCCGCAGGCGCCACCTCAGCCGCCCCAGCAGTACGGGATTCAGTATTCAGGTGAGCGCGCGTCCAGAGGGAGGTGACTCATTGGTTGTGAGCTGTTTCTGAACTCATTACACTTTGATCCTTTCCTCTTCACTCCTTGATTTGTAGTACTTACATTGTCATAGGAGGCGTTAAGTATTTCTTTGTGGGAGGAAATACATTTGTTTATTTTTAAAGTTTTGCATAAATATTTAAGTTAGCATTTCAGTCAACAGTCACAGTATGTGATTTTTTAATAACTGATAGTTTGAAAACATTTTAACACAAGCTATCTTATACTGAAATGATCTACACCTCTTGGGTGACTCAGAACGGCAGAAATGCAAGATTTTTTCACCCATTGTATGTCACATGTAATTCCATTGTATTGTAAAAATACTAACATTTTCCTCATACATGAAAAGGCAATCTTAATAAATAAGAACCAAATTAAGCTACTTAGGTTTTTAAATCTCCCGAAGTATGTGGGAATACAAAAATAGGCCAAAAAAATAAACTTGTGTCAAATGTAATCCGGGCAGCTAAGAATATTGAATGTAGGCATTCTGGGTATTTTCTTTTACCTTTTGTCCACTGAAGATTATCCATATTTAAATATGAAATCTCTAGTGTAGCTTTGACTGTGATCATTATAAATCAGATAACTTTATATTTGTTGTATCAGAGAGGGAGTTTATGTTTAACTCATGTTTCACAGCCAAAGATTTAAGTATCAAAAGTTCATATAATTAAAAATAATTTATCTAAGTTGAATCTTGCCTAAAATTCTGTTTTACAGAGTTTTATAGTTCAACAAGAGCAGGAATTAGCTAACTATAGTCATGGACCAGATATGGCATGTCACCAGTTTTTGTGAATTAAGTTTTATTGGAACACATCTGCACCTGTTCATTTCTGTGCTGTCTGTTGCTCTGTCGTGGCAGAGCTGAGTAGTTGCAGCTGAGACTGTGTGGCCCACAAAACCTAGAATATTTACTCTCAGGCTGTCCAAAAAAAGTGTCATGACTTCTGCACAAGTCCATAAAATTCCATCTTTAATTGAAGTTTGGACATATTTTAGCGCATGTAGCAGTTTTCATATGGATTGTATTTGCTATAGAGTGATTTAACCTATAGCTGTTAGTTTTTAATTATGTAAAATAGGTGGGATGAATTTAAGCTTGGATTATGCTATTAGGATTATTTTAGGTTTGCAGTCCTTTAAAGTCAGAGTGTTATAAATTATATAATTTGTAGAAATAATAGATATCAGATCTGAAAAGACCTAGTCATCATTCTAATCCAGGGGATTTCAACTCCCTCTGTGCTTCAGAATCACCTGGAGAGCTTTTTTTGAAAGCTAAAGGTGCCTAGGCTCTACTCCCAGATATTTTGTTTCATTTGGTTAGGAATGGGACTCGGGCTTTGATATTTTAAAAGCATTGTAGGTCATTCTAAAGTGTAGGCAGGGTTGAAAACTTTTTGTACTTGTCTAGCCAACTCATTTGAAAAAAGAGGCAGTTGTAACGGGTTCAGAAAGGTTGTGACACATGAAGGACATGCAGCCATTCAGTGGGGGAGCTCAGAGTCGGTGTATTTGACTTTGCTGTTAATTAATATCATTCTGCATTCTCCAGCCTAGGGCAGTGGTAGCAGACTTAGCTGCCATAAAAGGCTAGATAGTAAGTATTTTAGACTTTGTGGATCATATGATCCCTTGTCCTACGCTATTCATTAATTATTTTTAAAAAATCACATAATTTCCATTTCTTGAGATTTTTGTTGTTCTTCAAAGTTGTTTTTCAAGGGAGAGGGTGGGGCTGTACACATAATAGAAGCACTGCCACATTATGATCAAAGAGTTAATAGGTTGCTAATGAAATGGCATTAGGCCCATAGGAGTTATTCCCTCTGTTGAGAAATAATTAAGGATTTGGTTGTTCCCAGCCTCAGTTAAAAAGCCAGTCTGGATTTGAGCTGCCAGGATGAAAAGGCAGCAGTATTTTGCTCAGAGTCTTAACTTGTATAGACATTTTCAGTGTAAAAGCTGAGTTCTTCTGTTTCTTCAAAACTTACAGTTAAAAAAATGAAGCAAATAAATTTTATGTAGAGGATAGGAGAAGTTGTATGACATTCAAGATTTTATCATGAATTGACTTCAGTATTTGAATGCTACCGTAAGTAAAATGCCTTAGATGCTTGATTTACTTATTAAAAGTTAAGCTTGTTCTTAATGATTTTAGTCAGCGTCTTCACTCGAGTAAAATTTAGTTTTCAAATCATCATCTTTGTATTTCTGATCCCACTAGTCCTATTAACTTGAATTTGATTGGGAGATGTGGAAATAGTCAACTAAATACTCTGCTTGGAGACTGTAAGTGGTGGTGGTAACATTGGACCATTTTTGACACTGTTGGTTTGGCAGTTTCCCTCTGCTTTTCCAGTTTTACTCATGGACTGTGTCAGAAAGGTTTCTTTCATGAGTAAATTTTGAACCCAGGTTCAAGGTGAGTTCAGAATATACTCAAATTCATTCAATCCTTTTTTTTTTAATTTAAATGCAGGGTTGTACATATTTTAATTATTTTCTTATGTATCTGGTATTTAATGCTGACAGGATTCCAGTCATTGGAGAGGTTTCATTGCAAGTAGCTGCAGGTGTGTTTCATGGTAGAGATAAAAGATTTTAGTGAAGCAGACTTGTTCTTTAAAAAAATTTTAAAAAAATCCTAGTAAATAATGCATATAGATGTTGATATTGTGGGGCAATATCATGTGCTTTTTATGTGTTATGCTGTTACTACTAAGTCAGAATTCTGAGTTACAAAGGCAAAACTTCAGATACTAAATCTAAAAGAATTTAAGGATTGTGAAAGTGGGTACATAATGTTCATTCTTAAATGGCTTGGTTTTTATAGAGTGAGTGAACCTTAAAGCATCTCATTAGCACAATAAGATGTATTTGTAGCATCATTGCTTCATTTAAAAATATTCATTGTCTCAATGTGTTTTTACTTGGTACAGCTGTTAAGTAGGCCTCCCCTCTACACCAGGTTAATGACTAGCTTTACATTAATTCCTGCATTTATCATTTGAGCATCTATTCTACACTAGGAATTATGCTAGAACAGGTATTTGCTCTTAGGGATTATGTAGTCTAGAAACATTTGTACATTTGTAATGAAGAAATATGTAGTGGTTTCAATTTAGATTAGAGGGTTTAAAAATTGTTTAGAAATAACCTTTTTTTGATACTACTTGGTTTTGAAGTAATATTATATGATGGACTATATATTACCCTACTTGTTATATGAATACTTAGGAATGAGTTTCAATTTCTCATCTTTTTTGGTCCATAACAGTAAGACTAATTCTCTGGAAAACCTTTCACCAAAAGAAAAATACGATCTATATGTACTTTATTTTGCCTTTTCAGCAGGCTATAGTCAGCAGACCGGACCCCAACAACCTCAGCAGTTCCAGGGATATGGCCAGCAGCCAGCTTCCCAGGCACCGGCTCCTGCGTTTGCTGGCCAGCCTCAGCAGCTGCCTGCTCAACCAGCGCAGCAGTACCAGGCGAGCAGTTACCCTCCACAGACTTACACCACCCAGACTTCTCAGCCTACCAGTTACACTGTGGCCCCTGCCTCACAACCTGGAATGGCTCCAAGCCAACCCGGGGCCTATCAACCAAGACCAGGTTTTACTCCACCTCCCGGAAGTACTATGACTCCACCTCCCAGTGGGCCTAACCCTTATGCACGCACCCGCCCGCCGTTTGGTCAGGGCTATACCCAACCCGGACCTGGTTATCGATAGAGAGGCTCCGCTGCGTGGATGACTGTAGCTGCTAGCTATTTGCCTCCCAAAAGACTCCAATACTACTATTTTAATTTGTACTGAAGTTCAGAAATTTAAAAAGCAGAGCATTTTTTATGATATCATTGTTGCTGTTAATTGAAAGTATAATTTGCTGGAACACAAAAAGACCAAAATGAAAAGTGTTTTTCTTCCCTTGCTTAAAAGTGTAGCAGCTGCCTAGTTATTTTGGAACACTACTCTGATGTGTGTAAAATGATTGACTTTCTAGCTTGCCTTGTCTGGAGGATATTAAAACGCTAGGTTGAAGTTTAGCCATCTTAACTTGGCTTTTTATTAACATGATGTACTAAACTAGACCCCTTTGAGAAGACAACTAGGTATTATGTATAAAATGTAACATTGATAGGTTAATAAAGATAATTGAATCCAGTAGTGGTCTTGTGTATGTTAATGACTAAATTCCATGAGAAAAAGAAGAAATAGAAATTCTTTTTGCTGTTTGGTCTCAAAATGAAGTATAGGCGTTTTAACTTAGAGTTTTCTGTTCTAAGAAATTTTGTCCTGACTTTGAAAGAAATGCATTTAATAATCATTGGTTTGAAACAATGAAACTTCTTTGAAATAGATTTCAGAGGGAGACAAATTAACATTACATATAACAATTACATATAAACACAACAGTTACGAGGGGGTTTTGGGTAGATCTTGAATAACTTTGAGATGTTCCTTATATAGATGAATCATTCAGAAATGAAGAACTCCGTCTTAAAAAAACTACATCTCTTTATTGCAGAGTTTATACTTGCTTGAAAAATACAAAATGTAGCGTTGATAAACTTGAAGCATGTTGAAAGGTAAGCAGAGGAAAGGTCCTTTCAGAAAGAGGGCAATAATGCAGCATTCCCATGTCCCTCCCCAAATGAAGGACTTTTTTTTTTTTTTTTAAGTTTTCATTACAGATTGAGTTAGACAAAATTACGAAAACATTCTCTGATACATTCCTAGAGGTCTAAAAACAGGAGTACCTGTAAAATGTAGGGGTGTTTGTGCTCAGACTTCACATTCAGTCTCTACGTACAGCTTCATTAGAATTATATTAACAGTATGAAGACAAATCCCTGGTTAAAGGGTAGTTTGACAAAGTACATTCAGACATTGTAGCATATTTATGGGTAGAGAAAGAACAAAATGGATATTTTGAAATTGAACAGATCAGATATTCTATTTGGTTTGCAGCTGAAATCAAATATAATGATTCAAACAGGTTTTTTAGTAATTTGCACAGATTTAAAGAAATGTATATTGGTATGAATGGTTAAGTATTGAAATGCTTCAGAAAAGCTGTTTAGCTATTGCTAAAAATTTAAAGTTTAAATAAACATGAATATTAGGACCTTTATTCCCCCCAGATACAAATGCTCAAGATAATTTGATCTAATAAGTTAAACCAAGTTGAGATTTATGGCATTAACTCACCAGTAAGAAGAATGCACTTTAATAAAAGGAAATATTTTTTAAAAAGTATATTAGTTTTTGATGTTAAATTTGTTATAAAAGTATCTCAAAACATCATTACAACAGAGTGATAAATAATATACAAATGATCTCTTAAAATACCATGAGTAGGGAGCCAGCTTCCCTAAAAATGTTATTTTGTTAATGTCAATATCTTGTTTTCTTAAAATGATTTTGTAAAACCTGATAAATATTCTCAGCAATATTTCTAATAAACATCTACTATTGCTATTAAACTTTAATACATAGTAAACATAACAGCTTTAAATGAATGTGACAAATACTGTTTCCAATTATTTTTTTGCCATGATAAGACAGAAGGCACTTTTGATTCTGATTGTAGCATCTACCATTTTCCAGGAATTGTGGTCCCACATTCATACCACTGGACATAATTGATTTGGGTGTGACCACCTATTTCTCCAAATTGGACAGGTTCCTGACGAACTGCTCTGAAATAGCCTAAGAAGGAAAATAATTTTATTTTAATAGCTGCTATATTTTTGCCCACACCACTCACAGATGGAAGGGTGTCCTTGTACGACTGAATGTTACTATAGGTGATGTGAAGTATTTTAGAAAATGGAGAATACCAAACAGCCTGGTGTCTCCTGGAGGTTGTAATGGCTAGCTAAACATGAGGGGTGCCTGAAACTCCTCTGACCTGTGCCTTAACGAGGTGGAATGAGCTGGTTGGTAGCATCTGGGAGACAAAGCTGAAAAGGGGCAGGAGTCAGGGTCGGGGGCTGGTTTGTGTTTTGAGTGTGATTGAGCACGTTCAGTAGTCTGCGCAGTATGGACTAGTCATGGTCTATGAAGAACTGACCAAGTACAGGGCTAGTTACTACAATGGCAGGAATGCTAAATTTCTGAAAATTAAACTTAGGTGAAATCTTCCTTCAAGGACTCTATAATAAATGATAATTTTTGCAACAGATGTAAAATGTTTTGGCAGTGTACACAATTTACAGTATATTTTATATCCAGTGCCTGAGTGGCAGCACTTTCAACTTCCTGTTAATTGGGTTCACAGATAAAAACACCAACTATAGTAAAAGGGGACTTAAGTGCTCTGTAACAAAACATGTTGCTGAAAAGACTAGTCAAATAATGCAGAAACCTCTGAGTGATTGCTGAGTAACATGGACATTTAATTTACTCTCTCCTGCCCTGCCTGGCTAAGGATTAAATTTTCAGTCTTTTAAATCCTCATGGAGCAGCTTAGTGCTAATATGTCTTTAGCAAGTTGCAGTGGTTATTCATTACTCACCAGAATTTTTTGATTTTAATTATATTTATGTGGCAAATAAGGGAATTAAAAAATGGCTGTGTGCTCTGTGTAAGTATAAGGTAATACAGGAGTGATTTAAGGTTGGGAAACACTACTCTGTTTTTGCAAAGTGAAGTTTTCTTGAAGTGGAATGTCTATAGAGGTCTGTGTAATTTCTCTAAGGAGTCAAGTCTTAAGGACTGGTAGGAAAGTTGAGAAACTTCTATTAAGGTCTTACATGAAGTTTTTTTTTTTTTTTCCTAGTCAGATAATTAGAGCAGTAGTACTGTAGAATTATTTTTGAAGTGATTGTTTTCCTTAGCTTGAATTCTTTTTGTGTTAATTTGAAAAATCCCCTTACTTAGGAGGAGGCCCAGAAAACATACCTTCCTTGGTGGGTAACTGGTCAGAACTGAGTTGCTGTCCTGTGCGTCCATCTAAAAACGAGTCCACAAACTGGCAGTGGTCTTCTCCATGGCCTCTCTGATCGCCTATGTTATAAAATTTTCCTAAGGAACGAGAAATTTAAAGGATCATGAAGTGTTACTATCTTCGATAGAGGATAATTCTGAAATATTCCAGTTTTTTCTGATAGTCTTTTCTATTTTTACTTTTCCCCCCCTTCACCCTAGTTCAAGCCACCAGTGTCTCTTGACTGAACACTGGAAGTCTTCAGCTGCCACCACTGCTTTTACTCCTCTCTCTCTCTCTTACTCCCTTACCCCTCCACTCATCCCAGAAATCAGGCATCTTTTTAAAATGCAGCTCAGATGTTACTCTTCATAAATCCCCCCTGCACACACCTATTATATTCAAAAGAAAACCCAAAATCCTTACCTGGTGTCCAAGTCCCACAGGATTCCACACCTGTCTGTCTGGCTGCCCCTCTCCTTCTGAAGCCTCAGCCACACCAGGGGCCTGGCCAGGCATGTTCCAGCAGGGCCCTTGCTTTTTCTCCCCTCTACCTCTAGTGCTTCATCCCTAGAGTTTTGCTGGGGTGGTTCCTTCTCATAGTTTTCTACTTAGCATAAACCTTAGCTTTTCAGAGAGGCCATTCTAACTAAAGAAGCTTCCCCTGGAACATTTTCTTTCACCCTTTTTAATTTTTCTTCAAAGCACTGCATGCAATTTTTATTTACATGTCTGCGGTCTATCCCTACTAAATTAGAAGCTGTGTACTGCTTTGTCCTTAGCACCTAGAAAACCTCTGAACAAAGCAGCTATTTGCTGAATGACTGACCAAATGTCTACCTCTCCGTGTTGTTGTGACCAGCCTTGTTTAAAATTTTTTTTTCTTTTTTGTTTAAAATTATTATTGTGTGAATACAAAAGAGAAAATAACATTACCACTGAATCTGGAGCAAGGAGTTATCACCCTCGCTGTCAGGTGTTTTGATCTCTGGGAGACTTAAATCTTAAATCTGCCCTATTCCTTCCATGATGACTGTTACATACACTCATTTTATCATCAGTGGGCTCTCTGTGCCTGGTGGCTGTGACACAGTGAGCTTCAGTGTGGCAAGTGCGTTCACATGCAAGTTTGCCCGGACGATTTTGTTTCACACTGCATTTTCATTATTTACATTCTGATCGCATGCCTCTAATCCCAGGCTGAGTATTCCAGTAACATGTTGCTCAAAATGAAGAACTGTTTCTATCACACCTTGGTGTGGGGAGCCATCCGTAGGAAAGGCCAGGTTACAGAATGCTGTGAAGCATTCCCTGAAGGCTTGAAACAGAGCCGGTAGCCTTGCTTACCCGTGAGGGAGTCACTCAGATAAATCTTGTAGCGGAGAGAGTTGCACAGCTGCACCCCTACAAACTTCTTATACCACGTCCGTTTGACATACTGTTTGCCCTTACATTCTGAGTAGGAGTCTGAGTTAAAGGGTCTTTCAGTCCAGATGGCATCTCTTCCGGCTGCATAAGGAAAACACATGCCTTGAGTTTAGCATTTGGGTGCTGAAGAGCTAAATATCTTTAGCTAAAAAGTACTAAATATTTTTTTAAAAAGTCATTTGCAAAGTTCATTGTCAGCCTGCTGATAACCTGGTTTTCTCCAATGCTAAATATTGGACCCAAAATAATGTATTGAGTTTAAACATATAAACTCCCACCTAAGTTCCTGTCAGTAGCGAGATAAGCAGTATGTTTAGGTTTCAAGTAACCTGTGCAGGGCTGCATGTGGCCAGCATTCCCTTAGGGACAGATTTAGGTTGTTGTGTTTTGTTTTTGGGAGGGGGGGTTGTTTGTTTTTGGTAGCATAGTATATAATTTAAACTGATGCTTTAATGTGACTTCTCATTAAAAGTGGAAATGAGGAGGTTGTGTCTTGACTTACATAACTGAAATTTTGAGCTGAATGAAATGAATGAAAAGCAAGTTTCAAAATACACGACTTGTTCCCCCCAAACGTTACAGGTTCTCAGTGTTAGGGAGGGTTCTAGGTAAGCATTCCCACCTGACTGATAGTCTAAGACAAAGTGGACTAAAATGAAATCATGACTAAAATGCCACCATGCTTGTTTAGTTGAATCAGTTTAGAAAGGCATGTAGTTATGTTCACACGGAGACAGGTACTTACCAGAAACTGGCTCGCTCACTCTTGGGTCCGCTGAAGAGAAACAGCAAACAAGAGTCAGATAGTACATTAGGTAAGTCCCAGCGGGCCAGCAGCACAGTGAAGCAGTTGGATCCTGACAGTTAAGTCTGACTTGCAAAATGGTACACTCTTGCTAAAGACTGAAGTGTGTTTTGTTTTAGAGCTATTTTCCATAAACAGTCTCCTGCCAGGTACTCAGCTGTATCTTTTGGAATCTTTGTTGCTCTTCAAGCTCTCACTCCATTTTAAAGCTTCCTCTTTCAGATTCAGACAGAAATTACTGATGGTAAAGTCACCAGAATGCCATGAAGTGCAGCTGGTGTAAAAATGACACTACTAACGCTATGAGTACAGATCTATCTTTTAAAGAAATTGGAGTATAGAAGATCAGACATTTTCACAGCTGTTTATCAAAAAAACTACCAAATGAATTCCGTTTCTGGACGTACTATGACTGTGTCTGATATTTTGATTCTGGCCATTGATTCTAAGCATCCAGAGGGAGTATTCATTCACTAGTTTTTTGAGTATACATTGATAAACTTTTTATCTTTTAAACTGGTATGTCTTTTTTTTTTCTGACATCAAAATAAGTGAGAAAAGATGTATGTAATGTTTCCTTATGGCTCTTTTTATCAATCTGCTTTCTCAAAATTAAACACTTTATACACTGTTCTATACACTGTTCATTTAGCTGTGTTTCAGAGAAGCTCTTTAGGCAAAACACTGTGGCCTATTAATATCCTGGGTGGGCATTACTGTTGATGTGATTACCTGATTCAGTGCTGAATGCCACCGTGTTGCTGGGTGGGCCTTCTCCAAGTGGGTTTTTGGGTTTCACCTGGAATTCATAGCTGTGTAGGAGAGAAATTTTTTTTAAAAAATTGTAATACATTCTTCAGGGGTAGGAAACAATCTTTCTTTGTTATATTGAAATCCTTGATTCTATTTTGAAATCATGAGGTGGTGAGTACACATATATTTGAGAAGCAGCATGGGGAAATAAACTCTACTGATCGAACACCTTGTCTGATGTTTTGTATAAGGATTAAGTTAATAAAAAAAATTGGTGTTGTTTTTTAAAAAGACAGCTAGCTAGTAGAAACAACTAGGCAAATTGGTAAGGAACACAAAAGGAAGAGGTATATGGTGGATCCAGGCTAATTCCAGCAACCAGGAGTCTCTCCTTCAAATGTTTTCGCTACTTCACTACTTAATGGGAAGGTTGCCTTTTATTTCTTATTATCCCAACCCTGGACACGGCCTCAGACTTGGCCAATGTTTCACCTTGTGGGGCTTGAACTATGTATGTCAGAATCACATGATAGAGGGGCATTTGGGAAAGTTTGTTTAAAACACAGATTTCTTGCTTCATCTTGGCTGCTGAATCAATTTTTTGAGGGGGTCTAAGTAGGAATTTGTAACAAGTTCCCAAGGTGAATCCTATACCCACTGACATTTGAGACCTACTGGACTAAGCTAGGGGAACAGGTGCATGTGAAAGTATTTCTATGCAAAGATTTCCTGTCTCTGTCTCCTGGAACTCCGGTGTTCTGTGGATCACAGGAAGCCATACCTCCAGAATAGGGAAATGGTAGTATGACCATGAAAGAGCATGGGCACAAATACTGACTTTTCTTCCTGTACAAATCAGATTCATGTAGGCTAGGCCTTAACTCTTTACATTAAAAAACAAAACACAAAATTAACCTAGATGCCCTGGTGTTCTAAGTATGTTTGATCCTAAGAATTATGCATTAACTTGCTATGCGATATTTACCACACTGTATTCATAGAATAGTTAGAACAAATCCTTTTAAGAAATTCAAGCAGTAAAGCTGTTTGCTGGTTGCCTGAAACTAAGCATTCTTTCCAAAAGCAGACTTAGCAGGAAAATAATTATGAGTGTAAAACCAACTTGAGTCAGCTGATAGCATTTTGAATCTTAAATTTGTACAAGACTTTTGGGAGAGGATTCCTATTTTTGAGAAGTTTGTAATTGAATTAGAATGCAGAACACACAAAAGATGGAAATACATTTTATAAATGAGTGAAAAACAGAAGGAGGACAGCTCTACTTGGTACAGAAGATACTAAGTGGGGAAGTAACAACTTTCTGGAGCTCCAGGAAATCAGATTCTTGACTACTGAGGCAATGCATTATAATACAGCTAAAGTCTCTAAGATGACAGATTCTAGCATTACAACAACGGCAACCATTTTTGAGTGCTATGTATCAAACACATTAACTGTACATATATAAAGTAACAACACACAAACACTACAAGATCAGTATTATCCTATTTTTCAGTTAAGAACAATGAGATTCTTAATCATTGTGCTATTACCGTCTGCTTTTACAAACTGCAATGAGGATTAAAGCTTCCAGGGTTTTTAGTGAAAGACTATATATCAAAGCATTTTATAAACTTAATCAACTGATACAAGGTACCATTATCATTTGCAATAAGAATGCCAATATAAAACCATCCATATCACTCATTTAAATAAATGGCATGTATATAAGATGTTGCTTGGGCATGGAACATTTTTTAAAGATTGAATTCTTGCTCAGAGGCCTGAAGACCTTAAAACACACACACACATACACACACACACACACACCCTATTATGGTGAATGGAAACTGGAAAAAAGAAATAACAAGCATCTGGACCTTGATTTAAGTGGGCAATGCATTCCACATTCCAAGCCATTGCCAAAAACCCTGTGCTTTGGCCAAGTCTGATTGCTGGAACCATCTCCATGTCTTTTTATTTCACAGTTATTTATACTGCAGCTCCATTTGTAGCATGCCACAGATGTTCATAAGCTACTTTTTCTGTTTCTTGCCAACACTTTATGATACTTAACAAGTTTTGAAGAAATCATTTAAAATTAATTAACAGGGAAACTTAAAAGGCATATATTTTTGGGTGTTCAAACCCTATACAAAGAAAATATTTGAAGTGGCAAAATTTTTCTCAGGTAGCACATTCTATCACAAAATTTATGACACTCTAGGTCAAGAGTAATGTTTCAGAAGATAATGATTTCACATAGGGAATGAGCATGCTATTAAAAATTTTCACAAAAGACATTATTTTTGAAAGAATAAAACATTTAATAGTTAGGAAGATCAAATTAAAATGTTACAAATACTAGGATAAAAACTCAGATGAAAAGTGAGCGAAAATAAGGAAATCTGATTTTTCTAGGGAATGTAACACCTAACTAGTAGATTCCAGAAGAGAGAGGAGGTGAAAAGGGTGCACAATTATCCTAGAAAGTAAATAATTTCTCAGAGCTGAGACATGGGCTTCCAGATTTAAAAGCTCTATACTCTCAGCAAAAGTTAAAAAAAGAAAAAACCCTAACCAAAGCAGACAAGTTGAAAAATTTTAGATCACTGGGCTAGAGACAAGATCTTAAATGTTTCTGAGAAGAAAATAGGTCCCATTCAAAGGATCCAGACTCAGAATAGCATTTGACTTCTTAGCAATGGAAGGTAGAAAACTATGTAACGGGCACCCTGGGTGGCACAGTCAGGTAAGCATCTGACTCTTGATTTCAGCTCAGGTCATGACCTCAGGGTTGTGAGATCAAGCCCCACGTTAGGCTTTGCTGTCAGTGTGGAATCTTCTTGTTCCTCTCCCTCTGCCTCTCCCCTTTGCTTTCCCCTCTCTATCTCTAAAATAAATAAAATACTTAAAACAATGGAACAATGCCTTCAAAAGTCTTCTCTTCATTCTAAAGTCTGTCCACCTAAACAACACCATCAGTAAAAGAAAGGATATTTCCAGACATAGAAGAACTCAAAAACATCATCTTCCATAATAATCTATGCTAAAGATGTATTTCTCAAGGAATGCCACAAAGGAAGGGAGTAAAAGAAGACAAAGGATATAAATGAAAAGGATGTAGGAGATGGGGACAAAAGGATGGTGAGGGATTCTAGGAGATATGGAACACAAATACATGGAACAAAGAAATGGAAGTATTTTGCATTTTTGAGAAATGGTCAGTCTAGAAATACGGATTTAATTAACAGAAGAAATAGTGCAAGCAATTGAACACGGAAGAGAGCTGATTAAGATGAGGAAATAGGAGGCTCCTGAGCTCCTTTCGTCCCACAGGCACATCATATGTACAGCTGCACACGGAGGAGTTCTCTCTGAAAGATCCAGAATCTAGCCCAGCAGCTCATACACCCTGGGTAAATGAAAGAACACCCACACTGAAATGGGTAGGAAAGGCTGAGACACACTCTTGCCATAAACCCTGCTCCTGGCATAGTGTCCTGTAATTGGCAGCAAGTCCCCAACTCCCAGCTTCTCCATGAGGAGCATAGGGTATGGACAGCACATCTAATACCCCAACTTTTAAGACTCTCACATGAGGGATGAGGCCCATAAACACCTACTTCTAAAAGCCAATAGGGCTTCCATTCACAAGTCCCTCAGAACTATAGCCAAGAAGCAGTTCTTAACCAGCTAACCCCCCAGGGCTCAGCACAGAGGGAATAGGCAAAACCACCCTATACCAGTATTCCCCACGAGGTTTATTTTCATACTTTAAAAACCTGCTATCTGATGAACATAAGGGAAGGGAAGGAAAAATAAGATAAAAACCACAAAAGACTCTTAACTAGAGGGAACAAACTGAAGGTTCCCGGAGGAGAGATGGGTGAGGGGATGGGATAATTGGGTGATAGACATTAAGAAGGGCACTTGAGGGATGTCTGGGAGGCTCAGTTGGTTCAGCCACTGCCTTCGGCTTAGGTCACGATCCCAGGGTCCTGGGATCGAGTCCTGCTTCAGGCTCCTTGCTCAGCAGGGAGCCTGCTTCTCTCTCTGCCTCTGCCTGCCACTCTGCCTGCTTGTGCTCGCTCTCTCTCTCTCTCTCTCTCCCCCCCTCTCCCTGGCAAATAAATAAAATCTTCTTCTTCTTCTTCTTCTTCTTTTTTTTTTTTTTTTTTAAAAAAAAGGGCACTTGATGTAATGAGCACTGGGGATAATATGCAACTGATGCATCACTAAATTCTACTTCTGAAACTAATAATAAACTTTATGTTAACTAAATTGAATTTAAAAAAAATTTTAAAAACCCCCTGCTATCTGAGGGTGAAGCTTCTAACTATAGCACATATGTGTTGGCTGGCTGCAATCCTCACCAGAGGCTGGGAAACTGTTGGCACCTTCCTTGTCCCCTCCCTCCAGCCTGCTGCAACAGTACAGCTAAGTCAATAGCATCTCCCTGGAAGGAGTGTACAAATATCTGGCATCCTAGCTTTTGTAGCTGCTATTCAAGGGATGCCCCCACTTGCTTGGCTCTGTGAACTGATGGGGCTTGTATTCTTGAGTCCCATAATACTATAGCACACAAAGCATTTTTTTTTTTTTAAACAGTTATAGGAACTCTCCTGCTGGCTATATCCTGGGCCCAGCACAGAGGGAGCAGGCAAAAATGCCCATCTTCCAGGGTCTCTCTGGAGGGGGATTAAGTACATAGTATCCTAGCTGATGAGGGTCCAGTTTATAATTAGGTTGCATCCAGGTGCTGATTGCAAGTCTCCCCTTTGGGACGCTGATGGGTTTGGGAGCACCCTCAGGTACAGAGCCACTAATAACAAAGCAGGTGTTTTGGACAAGCTCAGAGGTTTGAGGGACAGCTAGGACCTTGGGGTGGACTGATTCAAGAGATTCATTTCCTACACAGGACTATTCTATCAAGACTGGGAGAGGTGGCTGTTTTAGCTAATGTGCAAAAATGAACAAAGAAGGAAATTGAAGAAACAGAAGACTATGCTCCACACAAAACAAAGAAAATCTATAGGAATAGACCTCAATGGAATAGATAGTGATTTACCTGCAAATTCAAAGTAATAGTTGTAAAGATGCTTACCAAGATCAAGAGGCAGATTCCTGAACAAAGCAAAAATTTCAATGAAGAGAGACTATTTAAAAAGTACCAAACAAGGGCGACTGGGTGGCTCAGTGGATGAAGCCTCTGCCTTCGGCCAGGTCATGATCCCAGGGTCCTGAGATTGAGCCCCACATCGGGCTCCCTTCTCCGTGGGGAGCTTGCTTCTCCCTCTCTCTCTGCCTGCTACTCCCCCTGCTTGTGCTCGCTCTCTCTGTCAAATAAATAAATAAAATCTTAAAAAAATAAAATAAAAAGTACCAAACAAATCACTTAGCTTAGGATACAATAACTGAACTGAAAAATTCATTAGAGGAGTTCAACAGCAGACTAGATGACCTGTACCAAAGGATCAGCAAACCTGAAGACAGGCTAGAGGAATTCATCTAATCCGAGGAGCCAAAAGATAAAAAAATGAAAATGAGTGAAAATAGCTAAGAGACATACAGGACACCATCAAGCAGACTTGGATACGCATTATAGGGCCCTGTCCAAGAAGGAGGATAGAGAGAGAAAGGGGCAGAAAGCTTATGTAAAGAAATACTGGCTAAAATCTTCCTTAACCTGGAGAAAGAAACAGACATCCATAGCCAAGAAGTCCAAGGAGTTCCATATAGGAGAATCGAAAGATATCCACACTGAGACATGCTATAATTAAACCACCAAAAGTTCAAGACAAGGGGAGAATCTAAAAGAAGCAAGAGGAAAGCACCTTGTTTCATACAGAGGAAGTTCCAAAATACTATCAGCAGATTTTTCAGCAGAAACATTCAGGCCAGAAGAGAGTGGATCTGACATATTCAACATGTTGAAGTTAAAACAAACAAAAAACTACCCAGCAAAATTGTCCTTCAGAATTGAAGAAGAGGGAGAGTTTCCCAAACAAAAGTTGCGAATTCATTCCCACTACACTGGCCTTACAAGAAAGGTTAGGGAGTCCTGGCTGAAATAGAGGATGCCCATTAGTCACAAGAAAACATAGAAAAGTATAAAACTCACCAGTAAAGATAAATACATAGTTATATTCAGAACATTCTAATGTAATCATAGTCGGGCAAATAACTTGCAACTCTTAACGTGAAGGTTAAGAGGAGAGTATGAAAAATAATGATGTAACAATTTGTTAAGGATTACAACAATGTAAAAAAAGTAAGTTGTGATAGCAAAAGCAATGTGGAGGGGAGAGTGTAAAGGTGTAGAGCTTTTGTATGCATTTGAAGTTAAATTGTTACTAGCTTAAAATAGACTGTCATAAATGGTCTGTGTAAGCCTCAGGTTAACAAAAGCAGTTTCCCATGGTAGATACATAGAAGATAAAGAGAAAGCAATCAAGTAAACCTCTACAGGAAATCATCAAATCACAAGGAAAGAGCACAAAAGAGGAAATAAAGGAACAAAAGAATTACAACCAGAAAACAATGAACAAAATAGCCTCAGTAAGTCCAAACCTACCAATAATTACTTTAAATGTCAATAGACAAAATTCTCCAATCCAAGTACAAAGAGTGGCTCAAAGAATAAAAACAAACAAACAAACAAAAAAACCAAGAACCAAGTAAATAAGAGTAAATAAGAGACTCACTTCAGCTTTAAGGACACACATAGACTGAAAGTGAAGGGGTGGAAAAAGATATACCATTCAGATGGGGAGCAAAGAAAGTGGAGTACCATTCAGACAAAATCATAGTGAAACATTGGACTTAAAACAACACCTTGGACTAGGAAGATCTAACAGACATTTACAGAACATTCCATTGGAATACATATTCTCAAGCACACATGTAACATTCTTCAGGATGGATCATATTTTAGGCCACAAATGAAGTCTTAAAAAACTAAAGAAAACTAAAATCATATCAAGCATTTTTTTCTAATCATAATGGTCAGAAACTAGAAATCAATTACATGAAGAAAACTGGAAAAGTCACAAATATGTGGAGTTTCAACAATATGCTCCTGAACAACCAATGGATCCAAGAAGAAATCAAAAGAGTAATCAAAAATATCTTGAGTCAAAGGAAAATGGAAATACAACATATGAAAACTTATGAGATGCAGCAAAAACAATTCAAAAAGGGAAATATATAATGATGAATACCTACAGTAAGACACCAAATAAACAACCTAACTTTACAGCTCAAAGAACTACAAAAAGAACAACGTAAGCCCAAAGTTGGCAGAAGAGAGGAAATAACAAAGATCAGAATAGAAATAAATGAAATAGAGACCAAAAAAACAATAAAAAAGATCAATGAAACTAAGAGCTGGTTTTCTAAAAGATAAACAAAATTGATGAAACTTCAGTTAAGGAAAAAGAAGACTAAAATAAATAAAATCTGAAATGAGAGAGAAGACATTACAACTGATTCCCCCCAAATAAGAGGCTACTTTAACAGATTATACTGCAACAAATTGTGTAATATAGAAAAAAATGGATATATTCCTAGAAACAAAAAACTTACCAAAACTGAACGATAAAGAAATAGATAATCTGAACAGAACATGACCAAGTGGGATTCAGTCCAGGGATACAAAGATGGTTCAACAACCACAAATCAGTCAATGTGATGTATACCACTCAATAAGATGAGGGATAATCCATATAAAGTCAGTAGATGTAGAAAAGCATTAGATGAAATTCAACATGCTTTCATGACAAAATCTCTCAAAAAAGTGGTATGGAGGGAACACATCTCAACATAATTAAGGCCATAAATGACAAGCCCATAGCTAACATCAGACCCAACAGTGAAATGCTGAAACCTTTCCCTCTCAGTCAGGAACAAGACCAGGATGCTGCCTCTTGCCACTTTCATTTGACATAATACTGGAAATCCTAGCCAGAGCAATTGGAGGGTGGGGGTGGTGGGAAGCAAGTACTGGCATCCAAATCAGAAAGGAAGAAGTACAACTATCTCTATTTGTGGATGACATGGTTTTATATATAGAAAACCCTAAAGATTCTACCAAAATACTGTTAGAATAAACAAATTTGGTCAAGTTGCAGGATACAAAATCAGTATACAAAAATCCATTGTGTTTTCATATACCAACAATGAATTTTCAGAAAGAGAAATGAAGAAAACAATCCCATTTCTAATAGCATCAAAAAGAATAAAATACTTAGGAGTAAATTTATCCAAGAAGGTAAAAGATTTGTACACTGAAAACTATAAGAAATAGGAAAGGAACTGAGGAAAACATAAATACACGGAAAGACATTCCATGTTAATGAATTAGAAGAATTAATATTGTTAAAATTTCCCTACTATCCAAAGCATTCTATAGATCCAATGCAATTGCTATCAAAATTCAATGGCATTTTTCACAAAAATACAGCAATGAATCCTGTAGTTTGTATGGAATCACAGAAGACCCAGAATGGCCCAGGTCATTTTGAGGAAGAATGGAGCTGAAGGCCTTATGGTCCTGGATTCCCAGCTATATTACAAAGCTTTAGTCATCAAAAATAGTATGGTATTGGTATAAAAAACAGATACATAAATCAATGGAACATAATGCAGAACACAGAGATAAACTCACCCATACACAGTGAATTTATGACAAAGGAGACAAGAATATACAATTGGGGGAAAAGATAGTCTTTTCAAATAACTGGAGTTGGGAAAACTGGACAGCTACATGCAAGAGAATGAAACTGGACCACTATTTTACACCATACACAAAATTAACTCAAAATGGATTAAACACTTGACTCTAAGATCTGCAACCAGAAAACTAATGGAAGAAAACCTAGGGGGTAATCTCTTAGACATCAGACTTGGCAATGATTTTTATTTTTTAATTTGATACCAAAAGTAAAGGTAACAGAAGCTAAGAGATATGAGACTACATAAAACTAAAAGCCTTCTGCACAGCAAAGGAAATCATCAACACAAAGAAAAGGCAACCTATAGAATGGGAGAAAATATTTGTAAAACATGTATGTGATAAGGGGCTAATAAACAAAATATAAAGGGAACATATGCAACTCAATAACAGAAAAGTAACTGAATTAAAAACTGGGCGAAGGACCTATATAGGCACTTTTTTCCAAAGAAGATATACAGACGGCCAACAGGTATGAAAAAGTGCTCGACATTACCAGCTGTCCGGGAGATACAAATCAAAAGCACAGTGAGTTATCATCTCACACCTATTAGGATGTCTAGTAACAAAAAGATAAGAGGTAACGAACACATACTGGTGAGGATGTGGAGTAACGGGAACCCCTGCATGGTATCCCTGATATGTTGAATCTCAAAAAAAGTCAGACTCACAGAAAGAGTAGGAAAGTGGAAAACAAATCTTGGTAAAGGGTACAAACTTTCAGTTACAAGATGTAGAAGATCTGAGGATCTAATGTAGAATACAGTAACTATCATTGATAACACTGTATTGTATGATTGAAATGTGCTAAGACTAGACTTTAAATGTTGTCACCCTCAACCCCTAAATAGGTTAATATACAAGGTGATGGCTGTGTTAGTTAACCTGATTGTGGGGGGAGGAAATAATTTCATAATGTATATCAAATTATCAAATTGTATGTACTTAAAATACCTTACAGTTTGGTCAATTTTCCCATAATAAAGCTGAAAAAAAATGAAAATTGTTGCTTCTGGGAAGTAGAATTTAGAAAGAGGAATGAAGAGCTTTGTAGCATTTGACTTTTAAAACCATATACATATATTTCAGATAAAAATGAAAATTTAATTTGTGGCACCTTGGTGGCTCAGTCAATTAAGCGTTTGACTCTGATTTCCACTCAGGTCATGATCTCAGGGTTGTGAGGTCAGGCTCTGCACTAAGCATGGAGTCTTCTTAAGATTCTCACTCTCCCTCTCTCCCTGCCCTTCCCCTCTCTCACACTCACTCTCTCTCTCTCTCTTTTTTTTTTTTTTAAGATTTTATTTATTTAGTTGACAGAGATCACAAGCAGGCAGAGAGGCAGGCAGAGAGAGAGGAGGAAGCAGGCTCCCTGCTGAGCAGAGAGCCCAATGTGGGGCTCGATCCCAGGACCCTGAGATCATGACCTGAGCCGAAGGCAGAGGCCTAACCCACTGAGCCACCCAGGCGCCCCTCACTCTATCTCTTAAAAAAAAGAAAATAATTTTAAAAAGCCATTTATAAGGCCTATGTCATCAAAACCAGTATCTAAATGGAGTACAGTCCAGATGATGACTGTAGTCAAGCCTCTGTCTCTCCAAGGACAAGCCAAGTGAGTAACAAATGCCACTGGCAGAATGCCATGCCAGGTTCTGCCCCAGTGGGAATGGATCCAAACAAAACCAGTCTTCCTGAGCCTCCCTTTCAGAAGGCCAGCAAGGTGCTGTGGCTAAGGTCATGGGCTGTGGAACCACAAAGACTTGGGTTCACAGCTCACTGATATGTGACTTTAAGGTAAGTTCCTTAAACTCTGTGAATCTCGATTTTTTCCTATATAAAAAGGAGGATAATGTTATTTAAGGGTATAAAAACACCTCTTGAGTTTTTTGTGAAGAAATAACATATATAAAAGCAAGGTGTCTGGTACATAGTAAGTGATTATAAATGTTCTCTAGTATTAAACTTCTATCTCTAGAATAATTTTTAAAGGCGATTTTATTATCAGGGAACTTGACAAACACTGCCATAGAATTCTCAAGGCAGAACTCTTCTTTATGTACATGCTCGCTTTTGAGATTGTGAAGTTTACAATAAGGGTATAGCTATGGGGTTATTGGGAAGAATAAAAATTCAACAGATGAATCTGTCTGCCATCAAAATAGCTCCATATTTTGGCTGGCTAAGAGGCTGAGAAAAAACAATAATGAAAAGTTTTAAGATTTCAATAAAGAGTCTAGAAAGTGTTAAAACATTATTCCAGAGGAGTGGGTAATAGAGGGTAGCGTTCAAGAACAACTGTGAAAATCAGCGTAAGTTTAAATACCAACTCATAGAAAAGTGAAAAACTAGGGTGTCAAACAGTAGGATCTATAGTTTATGGGCAAAACTGTCAGAGATGGGGACACTCCAACCTGTAGGATCTAATCTGAGCTAACCTTCAAGTTTGGTTAGGATAGACCATTTTTTCTATCATTTGCTGCCTTCCCTTCCTTTGTTTCTATAAAAGTTTCCCTCTAATTTGCTTATAATAGAGCTAAACTATAACTATATAACTATAGTTATAAACTAACTATAGTTTTCCTTATTTATGAACTTTTTACTTATATATTCCCATTGATTTAAAAAGTTGATTTCCACTCTAGCAAACGTCTCAAAGTTCAAGCAACCTGCCTTTTATATAAAAAGGCCACCCTGTACCTGCTTGTTGGTCTGAGTGGTTTGGTTATCTAATTTTACCCCGAGGTAGCCTTGAAATATTTGAGCCCTTTTCAGGTAAGGATTCAGTAAGGGGGAGAGAAATGGAAGAGTGGAATATGAAAAAATGAGTGACAGGCACTCCAATAAGGAATGAGAAATCCAATCAATCAGTTCTCCAGGCATTTCTGGACACCTGACTCATGTAGACCTTGTATTGACCTGGGAATACACATAAGGAGCAAAAGGGCAGAGCTGCAAGGACACTTATTAAAGGATAAAATAAGTTCTGATCAGGGACAGAGGGCAGAGGGGCAGGGGATCAGCAGCCATCAGGTGTCATCAATCAGCTGCCCAGTATGTCCTCAGGGACATTCCTCTATCTCCCATTTCTACAGGAACAAGAAATTTCCAGATATGGGCTGCACTCCAAGTCTATAGTGTTATAGTACATTTCTGGCACACCACCCCCCACTAAGGAATTCTAAGTGAAAAATAATGAAAATAATATACTTATGTGAATGAATAATTGCTCTCTTTATAGACTAGTGGAGTTCCATGCTCTTAGCTCTACTTTCTGCCAGGAGAAAATTTGCAAAACTGAGCAATCCCCTAAATTTCTTTCTTCCTTAATGATGAAGCAATTGTCCTGCTACCCACACCTACAAAGAAACTCAGTAAAGTGCCTAATGCTCTGTTAGTTTATTTTATTCTTTTCTACAAAACCCATGAGAAAAGATGTAGAAAATTAATACAGAATCTGCAGAGGCCAGAATTTCACAAAAATACTGTGAATAAGAGCATAATAGCTATTCCACATGCCTGCTTTGTTCAGCCAGAATTAGAGTTTATGAGAAGTTGCTGCCTCTATTCCAGTTTACTTTTAGCGCCAAAATTTTATTAAATCAAACAACACAGTCGCCCCAAACTGTCTTTGCTTGTCAGCTATAGGAAACTTCAGTATGTTTTAGTTTTAGAGGAAGAACTCTTCCCCAGAAACCTCACAGGCTACAGAGGACAGAAGCACATGAATATGTTAAGTGAAATTGATTTATATCTTAATTACCAGACAGAATACATTTTCCATAGGAAATTGCTGGGCCACATGTATATCTGGCACACACAATGGATTCTTTAGCTTTTTAGTCAAGTTAGGATAGAAGGGCTCATGTGAAGAGATTATGGGGCTGTTTTTTTTTTTTTTTTTCTGTATAGCAATTGTGTGTGTCCATCTATATTGTCCAACCTGTTCATCAGGAAGAACCTAGCCTATCAATGGATTATCCAAATGTGTGCTAGAAACAGTTTGTCTAAAAACCAATTATGGACCACAGATATAAACTCAGAGAAAAATGGTTCATCTGGACAATTAGGCTTGCTGTAAGACTAACCTTGATTTGGGGTTTATTTTCAGTTCCAGTTTCCCACTGATTCTGTGATGTCTTTGGATATCATAAGACTGCATCATTTTAGAAGCAAGAGAGACTTTGAGATCAATTAGTTACTTCATCCTTCCGGTCCTCTTAAGCAGGGGTACAAGACTTATTGTTGGACATATACTTGATCAGTCCTTCTGTTCATAGAACTAAAAATAATCATAGTGGTCTTTGCATACCAGGTGGTTGGCTGCAGATAGGAGAGGCTCTTCTTTGTATTTTTCTTTATCTTTCAGCCCCGCAAGAGCCACACATTGAGGTTTCACAGGGGAAATAAATGGAAAATAAATATTGGGGAGTGGGCTATTTGGGTACTGATTCAACATATTGATATTTTCTTAGTATTTTAGGGCTAGGGGGTGAGAGAGGGGTCCTGAAAAGAAAGAGAAGGAGATGTGGCACAGCAGTGCACCTCTGTCAGCTCATCTCTCCTGCTGCCCCTGACTAAAACAGCTATGACTGCACCCCATGGCCCCTCTTCCCCATGCAAAGTTATGACCAAAGCCCACAGAAGCTGCAAGCATTTGTTGGCAAGGCTGGGGATGTCCTTCCTGTGTCCCCTTTGGAACTGCAACCAGGTGCCCCAGAACAGCCATGGAGCTCCACTCTCTAACAGAGACATCTTGCACCAGGTATGCAGCTCTCCAGACTCTCCTGCAGCAAGATAGCTGCTGGCTGGTCCCTCCCTGTGGGTATCTTTTGAGCTTCTATGGAGGAGATAAGAACCTGGCTATGTCGTAACAACAGGTGGGGAGGAGGTAGGCATACACGGTGAGAAAACGTAAGAGAGTCCACTGTACTTTTGGTTCTAGACCACTTGGCATTTTTAACCTAACAGCCCTGGAGATCTATTTTCTCTGCATTGATTCTTTTGGGTTAAATGTTCTATGGTCAAGCTCTACTCCTCCCTTTCCACGGTGTATTAATGGGTGGGCCAGTAATTATCACCTTATTTTAGATCTCATGTTTTTCAGTGGAGACGAATGATGGAAAATGATAGTGAAATAAATTATATACCTGTGTTTCCTGGAATTGGAACACAGCTACTGTAATTCTTTCAAAAGTTATTATCTCCTAGCTTTTCAGATAGGGAATTCCAGAGCCTCACTGAGGGCTGGCAGCAGTGGTGGTAGATTTTAACAACTATAATTTAGTTTGTCTGTTGGGGATATAATTTTCCCTGAGCAGTGAAATGTGACTAAAGTCATTCTGTATAGGTAATAAAACCCAGCTGGGGGCTGCGTCCTATACGTACTTCCTCTTAATTTTATAGCGTGTCTCTTATGAGCATTAATCTTGGATCATGGTTGGGCCTGAAAAGAAATAATGGAAAGATATCTTGCCTTCAGAACATAAGATATTATGGAAAAATCTTGCATTAAAAAAAAAAGAAAATAAAAGAAAAAGCCAACCAACCTATATTTGGCACTCACAATTTTATTAATTTGACTGTAACCCTGTCAGGAGTAAGTCAGAGGACTACTTGTAATTCACCCAAGTCATACACGTGGCCTTGATCTGAACAAACAATACTGTTGGTGCTCTTTCTTTTTTTGCCAGTTTTTCCCATTGAGTTATATCCTTTATCATCAAGGTCTAGTCTCGAGTATTCTGTGAGGCTTTCCCTCCTTTAAATTGCAGGACTTCAGGGTAGGTTCTATGTGACCTTTTATGCTGTCTTACCACGCTTTCCCATTGTTTCATGGGTGTTACTTTTGGTTCCCCAGCTGCTTCTAGGCTTCAGAAATCTCAAATTAAATGACATAATTCAACTTCACTTTATTCTTCCTTAGCTCATTATTTTGATTAATAGGGGTTTCAACCCATAATATTTCAGCTGAAAACAGTTTTTTGCCTATTAAATAAACACATTAATCTCTAGCCTACCTTTAAGATAGCACAGAATGCATTCCCACTCGCTGGAGACTGGGATCTGCTGAACTACTTGGTCACCACAAAGTTCCACAAACTGTAGACTAAACAGTTTTCATCAGAGCACCTTTATATCCATGTGTATCATTTCTGTCACCAGTGAGGAAATGTTTTCAAACTGCTAATATACAACCTTTAAATCATGACCCAGCAGGGACTATTAGCACAGTCCTAGCTATGAATATTGAAAGTCCTTTTTTTCTTTTTAAACAGTCCTTATATATGAATGGATTTCATTCAATCATATCAAACTCTAAAAATAATGTAAAATAAGCCAAATAGAAACACTGAGTGGACCCAGATTTATGGCATCTGGCAAAACTGGCATGGGATTCCGATTTCAGGGATTCCAAAACTTAGTATTATTTTTTTTCTTAGGGACAAGTCCAGAAAGAGCCTCCTTTGGGCTTTGTTTGTCTTGAGATTTGGGTAGTTGTAGGGGTCCCTCCTTAGAAGGTCCATCAGGCCTTCATCAGGACAGGAGTAACAAGCAAGACACACACCTTAGGGCGGGGTGAAAGGGACAAGGCTATAAACTCCAGAAATAATTAGCATAAGTCCTACAACAACTATAACCAGAAGCTAGAAGTAAACTCCAGGACTCATTAGTCATGTAATTCCAGAATGAAATGCAGCTTAGCCCAGGGTACTTTTGTCTCCTATGTGCCTCTTGGCCAATTAGGCAAGATGCCAAAATGGCACTCTTGCAAGACAATAACAAAAAGTTTTGTTCGATTTATTCTACCAAATGTTACTCATTATAAGTTGCTTTAGTATCAAAAGTGATTATTCCATCTAAATCAAAATCATAACAATACTAAAATGAAACTTGGAGCAAGCCATTCCCAGTTACCATCTTTCTGGGTCTCCCCATCTATTGGCCAAATTTCCTGATCTAGCACAGAAGGCCCTCCATAGCCTCACCTCCACCCCTTGTTGCTTTTACTGCCTCCGTCCACTTTTCACCCCTTTCACTGGTGAAAGTAGCTGATTCTTCACTGCACATAACCATGCCATTCGGGCCTCTGTATGGACATGGACTATTCTCTGTGGTATTTCTTTTCCCTCCTACAGTTACCCAGCTAACTCCTTCCTATACATTCTTCAAGCCTCAGCCCAGTTATCACCTACTCCAGGAAGTCTTCCTAACTTCCCCAGCCTTTGTAAAGTGCAACCCACTCTCGGCTTCCCTTGCAACTTGTATATATTTTTACCAGAACTCTCACCACTTTGTGTAGAATAATCGGTTACTAATTATCTGTTACTACCCCACTTCCTCAAGCTTCTCAAGGGCGGGCACCACATTTATTCATGTTTGTAGTCACAACACCAACCACACTGTTGGCACTTGACAAATCTTAGCTGAATGGAAACATAAATCTTTTATAAACAAGACAGGCTTAAAAATGTCACTGAAAAAATTATTTTCTGATCATGAATAATAGGTGAACTCTGAGAAGATCTGAGGATTGCCTAATTCAGAAAAGGAACACGAACATTTAGAAATTAGATGCTTTTCAAAATGGTTTTCAATGTATTAAATGGAATAAAAAGCAAGAAACTGTAAAACATCTACATTCTGTAAGCCCAAATCCACCTATTAAAAAGGCCAAATTAAATAACTGATTTTTTACTCTTTTCTTAAAATAATTATGTTAAAAATAGTTTCTCTCTCTCTGTTAATTTCCCTAAGGAAACAGAACCAAGATCATCAAATGGGCTTTTACTAAAATACATGCTTATTTTGGCTAACTTACAGCCTTTAAAAAAATAGCAGTTGTAAAATTTTCCATATGACAGCTTAAAATAAAGAACGTTAAAAAAATGCTTGCGGAAAGTATTATATTTGCAGTATAAGACTACAGTTTATACACAGCAAACCTTCTAGAATGAAGTAGATGCTTCTCTTTTTCCTGAAAACATAAAAGAGGTTCTTTGTTATCAGAACTAAAAAGGCTCTTTTGTGTGTCATATTCAATACCTGATTCAATTTAATCAACTGATGACAATGAGAGATATAAGTAAAATTTATGAAAAAATTTCTAATGCTGGTGTTCCAATCTTTGCCTCTGCTGATCTTTTTAAATGCCAAGAAACTTTATCAAGCTATGAAATATTCAATCTGGAAAAACTCCTGATTGTGTCTTTCTGAAAAGTGATCTGGTTTGCTTGGCTTACTATAAGTTAAGATGTGAGGATGTTTTCATTTTAGCTGAATGCATAGATAGCTTATCAAACAGTGTTCTGGAGTTTGAGAAAGGAAACTGATTTTCCAGAGAGGGATATTTAGTCCCAAAATGAGTTTAGTACATTGTCTTTATTAAGGAAATTCTTGGCTGTATCATTCGAGAATCTCCTTGAACAGTAAATGTGATGATTTATCCATGTAAAACAAAACAAAACAACAGAAAACAAAAAAAACCTTCTCTATTACATTTCTAGAAGTGTGTAAGGCCCTTATTTTTCTTGCAATACAATGAGCTGACAAAATATTGGGTATTTTATATTTCAAAAGAAATGACAAAACCACACAGTAATATAAACAACCCGGTACGAATGTGTAATAGGAGATGCCAAGAAAAGTTGTTTACTGTATTGTCAATATTATATATTTCTGTTTTCAAAAATTGATTCTCATTTGTTTGTGATAAAAAGATCCCCAAAGCAAAGGACTGCTACGCCTGGGAATGGTCTGTAGTTATTTGAAGCATTATCTATCACAAACTTTCATCTGTATCTGTTACATAGCTTTTATTTCCTTGCTCTCCTCTTGCCAACATGGCAGCCAAATTCTTGTTTTCAAATTGAGTTTACAACATACACACTCCAGTTGTGTCTGGTCTACAAAACTTTCCTCCTCTGAATTTTGGTACTTAATTATCAACATTTGGTATTAACGACCTTCTATTTTTCAATGTTCTCACCTAGAGTGCTAACTTACAAGACCACCTCGTTAGCTCTTGTGTCCCCACCAATAACTTGCGTATTTGCAAAACATGACTCTAGAGGTATATACTGCTATGCACAGTAAGCCAAAGAATGAAATGCAAACTAGACTGTCCCGTAAGACAAAGACAGATGATGTAGTTTCATTCCTTTGTTACAACTTTCGCACTCTCAGAATTCACCTGTAATAGCACAGGTGGCTTACCTTGTATCTGGTTTTAGATTTTCTACTGTGGAGAAGGTTTGATTTGTAATTTGAATGGACTTGTTCTTCCCACTGAATGACCCATTTTCTCTGGATATAACTTCATATTCTGAAAAGCGAAAAAGCCAACAAATACTTATCTTTACATCCTGGCTGATTTAATTATTCTTAAGGCACACAGCATCATAAAGTCACTCACATAAAAGTGAGCAATTTAGCCTGCAGTCCTTGAGGCGTACTGATTTTACACATTAGCAATTCCCGGATGGGGATGGTCAGTGGATGACGAAGGTCCCAAAGCATTTTGGGAGTTGCTCATTGGCCATTTCTGCTTTCCCTTTACTGGAACATGAAGGCCTGCTAACTATGAAGACTGATAACACTCCCGTGGTGGCTTTGAACTGGTTGCCAATGATGTTGCTAGGCAAATCAGTTGGTCTGCTCTTGTTGGAATGCTCAGTATGAGGAAAGCTCTGTATGAGATGTGGTACTTGAGTAGAAGCCATGTTTTCTTCTGTATGAAGCTTTATTATACAGCTGGGGAAAAGGCCACTGCATTCATAGTGCTGTTACCAAAAAACTCTGGGTTTAAAATCATGCAGCAAATAACAGTTAACCAAGTAATGAGTGACAGTTCATTATTTTGAACTACAGAATTATGGGATTTTTGTACCTACTGCTTATGTAAGTTACAAAAGTTTTATACCTATTGCTTACATATGCTTTCTGGATGATCATCCTTTTAAAAAAATTATGACCTTTAAGTTTGCATAGAGATCTCCATAAATGTCACTTAGAGGCATGTTTCTATGAACTTGCAGGACTAATCAAGAGAAAGACTTTCAGATTAAGAACATAATTGATAAAGTTGTTAGTTGGCTTTCCCTGCCCTCAGTGGGGTTTAGTTTAATGCGTGTGACAAGATCATGCAGATCTTGTCAAAACTCAAAAAACTTTAAACAAGTTTTTAAACTTGTTTAAAAACTCAAAAAACAACAAACAACAACAAACCCCACTCCAAATACACAAGTCAGCCATCAGGGAAAGTGGGAAGGCTGTGAAGGAGGTGGCAGGTTACTAGGTATTTCTGCTATTAGCACTGAGACCAAAGATGGGAGATGGAGACTGGAAATAAAACTAAAATTATGAAAAACTCGGGAAGACATAATAACCAATTTCAATTTGGGAAGAAGTTTTAATGGTATATTTTAAAAATCAAAAAAGGAGGATAGCTCTTTCTAAAAATTTCGTATGACCATCCTTCCAAAAATTCACAAAATTAAACCAGAAGACAATGGCCATTGTACTGGACACATTAGCACAGCTACCAAAGGACTAATGGCTAGTATTTGGTATTCCTTTCTTAGACTCTTCTATTCCCAATCCATCTCTCAGCTGGCTCTTTGTTCTTACAGAAGGTGGAAAGGGAGGGAAGGGTAGGGCCCTGAATTCAAATATATCCATTTTATATCTTTTTCTCAGCTGTGAAGCAATATTTACTAGAAATAGATGGGAGTAATCAAAATGTAAGTAAAATTGATCTTTTTAAAAATGGAAACTGCTCGTTGGATACAGGGTTAGATGTGTTTCTGATACGAAGGACCCAAAACATTCATGACTTTTCTAATAAAGGGCATGGGGCAGGCTAGTTAGTCCCCTCCTGAAAAAAAAAAAAAAAAAAAAGGGAGATGCTATGACTCAATGAAAAGAAACAGACCAAGTCACTTGCCTTGATCTCTGTTTTTTCATCTATAAAATGTCAATAAGATCTCTTCATAGTGTTGTTTGTGGGGATTAAATTAGGAATATATGCAAAGTGCTTAATAGTATTTTGCATATTTTTTTTCAACAGGTGGTACCTATTATTGCTATTGCTTTTATTATCCCTTATTATCCCTGAGTTGTGTTTTGATACAAAAATTTGAAAGATACAAACGTTGGAAAGATGCCAATTGGAAAGATTCAAGTGCTTCTTAGTCACCCAAAGAAAAAATTATATCACACTCCAGTTGACTATGCATGAAAGCAACCACTTTCAAAAAACATCTTAGGCTTAGGATACTTCTCATTGACTGCATAATATTCTTTTTAATATTACCCCAGGCTGTTAGTACTAGAAACTCTTACCGCATATCTTCTCTAGTTTTCTTTTGACTCAGTTTGTTTTAAAAGATTTTATTTATTTATTTACTTGACAGAGAGATAGATAGAGATAGAGAGAGAACACAAACAAGGGGAGTGGCAGGCCGAGGGAAAGGGAGGAGTAGCCTCCCTGATGTGAGGCTTGATTCCAGAATCCTGAGATCATGACCTGAGCCAAAGGCAGATGCTTAATCGACTGAGCCACACAGGCACCCCTCTTTTGACTCATTTTTAAATGCTTATTTAATACTATTTTTATCCTGAAATATCCAAGTTTTCAAAATGGATATAGAATTTACTTCATAAAAATACATTTAGAATTTCTCTCAGAATTCTGGCTTTTGAAAGTATTTTCTTGGGTTTTGTAATGAAGGTTTACAAAATCTTCATTTGCAATGCTTTAAAGCAATCATAACTTCTTTGTAAGTCCAACACCATAAAAATGGAATATTAATGTTTAGAATGAATATCTATAGCCATATTCTGAGTATATTTCAGAAGGCAAAGATAACCACTTAGTATGTGTCCATATTTCTTACTTTTTAAATATGGAAAAAAATTAAAATATGGGATTTATAAATTCCTTAACAGTAAAGATATAAATTATCTATAAAGAACTAGCACTGAATAATTGGTATTTTATCCCCTCAGAGGGTATTACTGCCCTATTAAGAGAAAATTTACTTAACAGAAAAAATCCCATTTATTATAAAGATTGGAAAATTAGAGTCTGGCCATGAAAACAGACCATGAAAATAATAATGGTGACACTGTTTTTACCAGTCTTACTAATGCTGCTACTGACAAACATTAATTTAACAGCTTCTGATTCATGATGCACATTTACATTGTTTAATTTTATCCTCATCGGGGGTGCATGATGGCTCAGTTGGTTAGGCATCCAACTCCTGGTTTTGGCTCAGGTCATGATCTTAGGGTTGTGTGATTGAGTCCCCATATTGGGCTTCATGCTCAGCAGAGAGTCTGCTTGAGATGTTTCCCCACCGCTCACTCAGCCCCCTACACTCTCCCTCCCCTCTGCTCCTCCCCCAGCTCAAGCTCTCTTCCTAAAATAAATAAATAAATAAATAAATAAATAAATAAAATCTTTAAAAAAGACTCTCCCTCTCCTTCTGCCCTTTCCTCCTCCCTCTCTAAAAAATTATCCTCATAAGTTGATAACAGTGGGAATTATTATTGTTATTACAAATAAGAAAACTAAACCAAAGAGGTTAACTGCATACTCAATTTGCATATATAGTACACAGCCAGTCTGGGATTTAAATCTACGTTGGTATGCTCTTGGCATATCACAAAGCACCACGTCATAACTAACTTAAAGGACCCAGGCTATGACCAATTTCTTAGATGTATCTATTTTTACCTTAATGTAGAAGGGACATGTAGAAGCTACCAAATTTGGATGTTATTTATTAGAGGTAATACATTCCTGTCAATTAAAAGACAGATTACTGACAGAAGCCAACTCAGGGAATAAAGAATATGTTTCACTCTCTTTTTGCAATCGTTCTCAATCTTTTCTTATGAAATAATTTCCAGTGATTTGAGAGAATTAACCTCTGCATTACATGATCTGCTGGTTTCTAAAAGATTACATTTGAAATCAAGTGGTATTTGATTATACCAAGTGGTATTTGATTATATAAAACACTAAAAATAAACAGTGCAAAAAGTAGAATAGACTGTTAGGATATATGGTCCAACATTTAAATATACACTAGGTTATGATTAAATATGGACTTATTTCCATCTAGAAAATATTGCAGCTAAAGAGATATAGTCCATTTCCATGAAAATTGTTATCATAAGTCCAGTATCTTATGAAGGATCTTAAACAGCCCATTAACATTTAGTAACAATGTTACAAATGTAATTGGTTAGATAGAGAAAGCACACCCTATTCATTATTTTTTGGAGATTACAAGTTTCTACAATGAAAAAAAAGTTACATGATGAACCAGAAAGGAAAATCCTTTTGCTCTTAAAAAGTTAAATCAGATATTGAGACACCAAAGGGAATATGTATTAGATGTATTGGATTATTAGATATATTAACCAATTCCAACTTGAAGTCCCACATCTTTAAGACTAATGAAATTTTATGGTTCTATGGTTCTATGATAACTAAGTTTCAGTCTGTCATGAGAACTCCTTCTTATTAGTACACTACATGAATTAGGAGTTTTGACTTTTTAATCCATGAGATAGTCAATACTCAAGAGATTGTTTTTTAGATATTGGGATGGTAGCGCCTACTGGCATAGTCCCAAGTGAAGAAGCAGGACTAGGCAAATCCCCAGGAAATATGAGCAATGGCTGATTCTTTCTCAAAACAAAGGCAAGGCCTGCATGAAAAATGAAATTCACAAAATATGGTTAAATAAAAAAGAGCCCAGCTAAGCAAAATAGGCTGTTTTAGCAGAAGTTCCCCAGACCAAACAGTTTTGTCTGAGGAGAAATAACTGCTGTTTTCTTCTTTATTCACAGAAAACTTGTCAGATGCTGAATCTCCCACTCCCCACTTGCCCTGTGTACTTTCCTTTCTCCATCCTGACAGCCTCTCAGTGGGGCCCTCTAGACCCTGTCTACCTGTCCAAGCATAGTAGGACATGGACAGCAGGAGCTTTGTGTAATCCCCCTATTGGGTATATTCCTCTAGCTGATTCATCCTCTTCGTCTTTTCTCCCTCTTCTCTAGTTTGACTAACCTGTTCACTATGAAGAAATAAATTCCCATATAATAAATTCAAAGAATGACTCCCTTCTTATTTTTCACAGTCACTTTTAGAGGGATTAGGTGAGTGATATCAGAACTAAAATTTCCTGAGGTGAGCAGAAAAATGACCAGTATTAGAATTCTAAAAAAAATTTCTCCTAAAATAACTGAATAACTTTCAACCTGCTGGAAACTTCTAGGTCAATCTAGAAATTAGTTTGGTGAAATGCAAACTGGTTTAAATATCATCAGCACTGCCAACTTCTATGTTATTTGTAGTTTTCTTGATAATGGAAAGATCAGATCTATCTTTATACCATGAAAAAGAATTCTGAGGGGAGATGGAAGGAATACAACCTAAAGAGATTAAATTAACAGAAAGCCCATAATGAGGACATAGATGATCTTTTCCCATCATATGACACTTCCGGCAATACAGCTCTGCTAGGACTCACTACACCTGAGATATACCTTATAGGACATAGTTTGACCCAGGTACCACATTCACATATCACTGCTTCCCACCAAAGTATCAGTCCTTATGCCATGATCTTACCAGTGACGGTATCATTTAGTGGCTTATCCCAGTCCAGGATGACAAATGAGGGACACCCTTCCACAGTGACCACAGTGAGGTTGGTAGGTGGGTTCTGCGGTGGGCTGGTGGCATTCCCTTCAGTAGCATCCTCTTTGGGGAACCGTTTGACAGAATCAGTGATGGAGCAGGGCCTGTTTTCAGGTTTTTGGATGTATCTCACATGAGGACCTAAGAGAAAGAGGACTCTGACATTTAGCCTTGTTTGAGCGTGTACAGAAGGTGGAGGTAAACTCAAATCTATTTATCTGTATGAAGACATTTGGTCTCACATTATAAATAGATAGATGAAGGCAGTGCTATGCATTGTTCAAACTTGTGAAAATCTAGAATTCCTGTCTCTAGAAACATGATTTAGATGTTGTAGCCGGTTTAATTTTCTAAATAGGTTTAACTTATGCTAATATCCAAAAGTAATTTGGTCCCCTTGAGCATGTTTTAAATTGCATAATTTATGGGGCAGTGGAAAGAGTACTCGAGAGGGTGTTGCTTTAGAAGTGGTGAATAATTAGCCCTACACTAAACAGAGTTCTGGTCTAACCTAGTAAACCTGAAAAGCCAGACTCAAAAGGGTTAAGTGGTTTCAAGTAATTTAAATATGTCCAGGATGAAATTCAAGAATACTTTAGATTAAAAAAAAACATATCCAGCACACCAACGTGAAACAACAGGAAAATAATACCCATAATGAGGAGAGAAATAAATTGTGGAAATCAATCTAGAACTTGCATGGATGTTAGTTATCAGGCAAGGACAATAAAAACATTATTATCATTATAATGCATGTGATCAAAAAAGTAATACATGAGAGATATAAACAAGACTGAAATCAAATTTCTAGAGGTGAAAACTAAAATGTGTAAGATGAAAAACACACAGGATGATAGTAGTACAGAGATGATATTGCAGAAAAAGATTAGTGACCTTGAAGACATAGCAATAAAAACTACCCAAAATAAAAGTGGAGAGAAAAAAGAATTAAAAATAATGACAGAGTATCAGTGAGTTGTGGCATAATTTCAGGCAGTATAATATACACATAATTTTAGTATCTGAGTAGAAAAGAGGCAGAAAAAATATTCAAAGAAATAATGGTGAAAAATGTCCAAATTTGATAAAACCTCTAAACCCACAGATCCAAAAAAGTTCAAAGAAACCTAAGCACAACAAACATGAAGAAACTATACTAATATAATTAAGTTTCACCAAACCAATTGTAAAAAGAGAAAAATTTTTAAAGGAGGCATAAAAGACAGATCATATATAGAATGACAAAGATAAGGATTAAGGCAGATCTCTCAGTGGAAAGAATGAGAGTGAGATGACAGTAAAACAACATCTCTAAACACTGGGAAAAAACCTTATCATCTAGAATTCTATAACTAGTGGAAATATCCTTTTTTAAGAAAAGTGAAATAGGATATAGTGAGAGGACATAGTGAGAAGGTGGCCATCTTCAATCAAGGAGAGAGGGCTCAAAAGAACTCAAATCCAATGATACCTTCAAAATTCAACAGAATTCAAAACCAACAGACCCACACTACAAGAAAGATTAAAGGACATTCAGGCAGAAGGAAAATGATACCAGATGGAAATATGAGTCCACACAAAGGGATAAAGAGCACTGAGAATAGTAACTATATATGTATGTAGGTATAATAATTTTATTATTTCTTTCTAAAAGATAATTTGCCATTTAAGCATAAAAAATAACAATTTAGTGTGATATATTAACATGTGAAAGTAAAATGTATAACAATGATAGGCCAGGAGGAGACAATATTTGCCATACTAATGTAAAGTTCTTGCACTATTTGTGAAGTTGTAGAAGTAAGAATACACAATAGGGAAGACAGTCTCTTCAATAAATGGTGCTGGGCAAACTAGACAGCTACATGCAAAAGAATGAAACTGGACCACTTGTTTATACCATACACAAAAAATAAACTCAAAGTGGATTAAAAATTTAATTTTGAGATATGAAACCATAAAACTCCTGGAAGAAAACATAGGCAGTAATTTCTTTGACGTTGGCCTTAGCAACATTTTTCTAGATATATTTCCTCAGGCAAGTTAAACAAAAACAAAGACAATCAGGACTACATCAAAGTAAAAAACTTTTGCACACCAAAAGAAATTATCAACAAAACAAAAAGGCAACCTACTGAAAGAGAGAAGAAACTTGCAAATGATATATCTGATAAGGGTTTAATATTCAAAATATATAAAGAATTTATACACATTGACACCAAAACCCACAAATACTCCAATTAAAAAATGGACACATGACATATTTTTGCAAAGGAAGACATTCAAGTGGCCAACAGACACATGAAAAGATGCTCAACGACACTAATCATCAGGGAAATGCAAATCTAAACTATAATGAGATATCACCCTACACCTGTCAGAATAGCTAGAGTCAAAAAAACAAGAAATACTAAGTGTTGGAGAATATGGAGAAAACACTTGTGTTCTACTGATGGGAATATAGATTTGTGCAGCCACTGTGGAAAACAGTATGAAGTGTCCTCAAAACATGAAAAACAGAAATACCATATGATCCAGTAATTCCACTACTAGGTATTTACCCAAGGAAGATGAAAGCACTAATTTGAAAAGATATATGCAACCCTGTGTTTATTGCAACATTATTTACAATAGCTAAGATATGGGAATAACCCCAGTGTCCATTGACAAATGAATGGATAAAGAAAAATGGTACATATATATAATGGAATATTGCTCAGCCATAAAAAAGAATGAGACTGTTGTTTGTAACAACATAGATAGACCTAGAGGCTATTATGCTAAGTGAAGTAAATCAGACTGAGAAAGACAACTACTGTATTTTACTTATATGTAGAATCTAGAAAAAAAATCCATGCAAATGAACAAACAAAAAGCAGAAACAAATCCATAAACACAGAAAACAAACTTATGGTTGACAGGGGGTGGGAGGATAGGCAAAAATGGATGAAGGGGAATGGGAGATACAGGCCTCCAGTATGGAATGAATACAAAATAGGGATAAAAAGTCCAGCATTGGGATATAGTCAATAATATTAAAATAATGTATGGTGACGATAGTAAATACAATTGTAGAGAACATAGCATAATGTATAGAAAAGTTGAATCACTATGTCGGCACACCTGAAACTAAGGTAACATTGTGTGTCAACTACACTTCAGCTAAAAAAAAATCTAAAAGAACGCTGGAAAAGAGGAAAAAGGGAACAAAGGATAGAGGAGACAAACTGAAAACAAATAGCAAGATGAGATAGATTTAAACCTAACTATATCATTGGTCATGTTAAGTATAATGTTCTAAACAAAATAAAATGAAGGGATTATTTGATAGGATAACAAAGCAAGAACCAACTGTATGATGCCTATGAGAAACACTCTTTAAATATATAGAGACTAACAGATTAAGACTAAAAGGATGGAAAGAAGAGATAGATGGTAACACTTATCAAAAGAAAGCCTGAGTGGATATGCAATATTAACTAATTAGATTTCAGAGCAAATAGTATTACCATAAACAGAAAAGATAATTTTATAATGAAAAAGAATCAATTGATCAGTTTCTTAGAATCCTAAGCAATTTAAGTGTATATATAATACAGACCTTTAATATAAATGTAGCAAAAACTGATAGAAATGTAAGTAGAAATAAATCCACAATTATAGTCAGGGATTTCAATTTCTTCTGTCTTTAATTGATAGAACAAGTAGATAGAAAATTACCACAGATATAAAAGAATTGCACAATACAACTAAACAACTGGACCTAATTGACATCTATATAATACTGGCTATGTAAATTATTTCCCCAAAATTCCTATGTTGAAGTCCTAACTCCCAATGTGACTATTTGGAGTTAGGGTCTTTAGAAAAGTAAATGAAATTAAATGAGGTCATGGGGTGGGATTCTAATCCATTGTGACTGGTGTCCTTAATAAGAGGAAAAGAAAACAAGGATGTGTGCATCCAGAGGAAAGGCTATATAAGGACATAGTGAGAAGGTGGCCATCTTCAATCAAGGAGAGAGGGCTCAAAAGAATTCAAAACTGATGATACCTTGATTTCAGACTTTTGGCTTACAGAACAGTGAGAAAATAAATTTTAGTTGTTTAAACCACCACCTTTGTGGCATTTTGTTATGGAAGCCCTAGCAAACAAATACAACATTCCTCTTAAGAATAACAGAATACAAAAAAAAAAAAAAAAAGGAATAACAGAATACACATTCTTTTCAAGTACACACAGAACATACACCAAGATAGACCATATTCTGGGTCATAAAAAAGTCTCAATAAATTTAAAAGGATTTAAATATCTTATAGAGCATGTGATAACAATGGAATTACATTGGAAATCAGTAACAGAATAATCTCTAGAAAAACTCAAAATATTTAGAAATTAAATTATATACTTCTAAATAATCAGTGAGTCAAAGAACAAATCAAAAGGAAATTAAAAATATTCTGAATAGAATAAACATGAATATACAATATAACAATAATTTTTGGATGCTGCTTAAATAATATCTAGGGGAAATTTTGTAGCAGTAAATTTCATATTCAAGAAGAGAAGAATCAAATCAAAGAACACATATTTTACTTTCAGAGTAAATTAAACCACATTAGGCAGAAAAAATTAATAAAGATCAAAGTAAGTAGACAAAATCAATGAAACAAAAAGTCAACTTTTTCAGACAAAAAAAATAATAAAACTACAGAAAGACTAATCAGGCAAAAGAGAAAACTTACACATTATCAATAACAGGAATGAGAGAGGTGACACCACTAAAGACTCTACAGATATTAAAATAATAAAAGAATATTAAGGACAACTTTATGTCAACAAATTTGACAACTTGGATGAAATGGACTAATAAATTGAAGATAAAAATTACCAAAACTTACTAGGGAAGAAAAAATACTCTTCTTCCCTATTAAACATTTATGGAAGAAGCAATCCCAATTCTGAAACTCTGAAACTGAGGAGAGTTCAGCATTATTCTGAAACTAAAACTTTACCTAGACATTACAAAAAAGAAAACTACAGACCAATATTCTTCACTGAATACAATTCTAAACAAAATTTTACCAAATTAAATCCAACAACATATTAAAATGAGAATACATTGTAACCTAGTGGAGTTTGTCCCTGGAATGAAAAGTTGAAAATTCAAAAACAACTACTTCATTATATTAAGAAACTAATTTAAAAATGTTCATTTTCAAAAAGGCAGAAAAATCATTAGACATAATCAAACACTCATTTCAGATAACCACCAAAGTAGACATAGAAGGGAATTTTCTCAGAACAATAAAGGGCATCTATGAAAAACCTATGAGGTAACATCATACTTAATTACATTCAGGTGAGAGGATGCTTTTTCCATAAAATCAGGAATAAGTAAAGGGATACCCAACCTCACTGTAACTATTCAGTATTTTATTGGAAGGTCTTGCTAGTATAATAAGGCATGAAAAAAGCCCCCCAAGTTAGAAAGGAAGAAGTAAAACTTTACTCTCAGATGACATGATTCTGTATGTAGAAAATCCAATGGATCTACATGAAAGGTACTGAGTTTTACAAGGTTTCAGGACATAAGATCATTATATAAAAATTAATTTTTCTACATATTAACAATGAATAATTATAAATTTAAATAAAAATACTATTTTTATGGTTTTATGTACACTGAAAACTAAAAAACACTGGTGAGAAAAATTGAAGACTTAAATAAATTGTAAAATATACCATTGTTCATAGGTAGGAAGACTTAACCATTGTCTGGCTGTCAATTTTTCCCAATTGACCCATGCAATTCTAATATAATAAAATTCTAATAAAAATATAACCAGGCTACTTTTAAGACACTGATAAGCTGATTCTAAAATTCAGATGTAGATACAGAGTACCCAGAATCATCAATACAATACCAATACCACAATAATACAAACATGGTGGTATTGATGTAAAGGCAGATAAATAGATCAATGGAACAGACCAGGGAGCTAAAACATTTCTACATATATGTAGACAATTCATTTTTGACAAAGGCAGAAATGAAATTCAGTGGAAAGAGTAGTTTTTTTCAGCAAATGATGCTGGAACAATTTTATATCCGCAAGCAAGGTAACTGATTTGTTTCACATCTTGTATCATATACAAAATTTTACACAGTATGGATCGTAGACCTAAATGTAAAAGTAAAAAATGTCTAAAAAACAGCAGAGAAACTTCTAAAGGGAAACAAAGGAGGTCTCTGTGACCTCTGGTTGGTCAATGGTCTCTTAAATATAACACCAAAAATACAGTATATAAAAAAAACCAAATTAATAAGCTGAGATTCATTAAAAAACAGAAGTCACATACTAGGAGAAAAAATCTGTAAAGCATGTATCTGAAAAAGGGTCTTCTACCAAAAAAATACAAAGAATCTTAGGTAGCCTGGTTGGCTCAGTCAATTAAACATTCAACTTTTGATTTCCACATAGGTCATGATCTAGGGGTCCTGGGATCAAGCCCTGCATTGGGCTCTGCATTCAGTGAGAAGTCTATTTAAGGATTCTCTTCTTCTCCCTCTGACCCTCCCCCCGCTCGCGCACGCACTCTTTCACTCTTTCCTCTCTTTAAAATAAATAAACCTTTAAAAATTCTGAAACTCAACAATAAGAAAATAAGCAGTACCATAAAAAATGGACAAAAAAAGGGCATCTGGGTGGCTCAGTGTGTTAAAGCCTCTGCCTTCGGCTCAGGTCATGATCTCAGGGTCCTGGGATCAAGCCTCATATCAGGCTCTCTGCTCAGCAGGGAGCCTGCTTCCTCCTTTCTCTCTGCCTGCTTCTCTGCCTACTTGTGATCTCTGTCTGTCAAATAAATAAAATCTCTTTAAAAAAATGGACAAAAAATTTGAACAGGCTCACCAAAACAGGTGGCTCAGCATCCTTAGTCATTAGAGATATGCAAAGTAAAATCATAATCAGATACCACTACACACCTATTAAAATGACTGAAATTGAAAATACCACATAAGTGTTGGTAAAGATGTGGAGGAACTGGAAGTCTCATACACTGCTGACAGAAAGGTTAACAGCACAACTACCGTGGAAAAAGTCTATAGTTTCTTAAAATGTTATGTTCTAGCCACTAATCTTGTAGGCATTCATCCAACAGGAATGAAGGCATATATCTATACAAACACTCACCACATAGCAGCTTTACTGGCAATGTAAAAAAATTAGAAAAAGCCCAAATGTCATAAACAGGCTTAATAAATACTTATATATCCATAAAGCAGAATATCAGTCAGCAATAAAAGAAATGAACTACTGATACATATTGCAACATGGATGAATCTTAAAATAATTATGCTGAAAGAAACCAGACCAAAAAAAGTTCATACTGTATTTTTTCATGTACATAAAAATCCACGAAATGCATACATATTTATAATAAAGCATATCTGTGATTATCTAGGAACTAGAGATTTGGAATGAAATGAAGGAATTGTAAAAGTACATGATGACACTCTTGGAGGTGGTAGATGCACTGTGATGATAGATTCATGGGTGTATATGTATGTTAAGATTTATCAAATTCTACACTTCAGAAAAAAATATTATAAAAGAAAATACTGGGCTCTATATCATAGCTCTCTTACTATGGTCAATTTGATACTGTTCAAAAATATTCTTTGTGTGCATGGAAGGAGTATACTTCTCCAGTCTTTGATTTGTGGTTGGCTATGTGACTTTGGCCAATGGATAGTGTCAGGTATAAAACAAGGAGGAACTTGAAATGCTGTTGTGCTTTTGAACTCAACACCCTTGACTTTGTATTGTCACCAAAATGGCTCCTTCTGACTCACTACTGGTCCTTGATCCTCAGCACCAGAATGAAAAAATGTGGAGTATAGTTACGCCCAAGCCACAGGAGGCCCAGCTGTACCTGCTGCTAGAAGCAGAACCACCCAGTCAAGCACAGCTGAGATCAGCTGACCCTCAGGTGACTTGGAGACACATGAGAAATAAATCCTTATTAGATTATGCTACTAAGATTTTGCAGTTATTCCACAGCAAAAGCTAACTGATAGTTGCACCAAAGACAGCTTTGTCAAAATTGAGACTTGGAGCCGATCGTACATACCTTTGAATCTGGGCTTCCCAAGAGGATCAGTTTCTCTTGTTGGACTTGAGCTAAAGTCAGTTATATTAACTGTGAACAGAAGATAAGAAATTATTTTAGCAAAATATAAAAAAGTTTCTTAATAAAATGAAAGAGTATTAAGAACTCTAAATATTTAATATGCCTCCTGGTCAATTGCTTGTGATCTTGATTTGCTTTATTACAATTATACATACTATCCACAATAAAAGGCCTTTAATTGTGTCCTGCTGCAGGTGTTCTGAGTATACTAAATAATGATTTAAATATTAAAGTAGGCAATACTCAGTAATAAATTAATATATGTATGATTTATTTTTTAATTAGGTTCCATTCCCAAAGTGAGACTTGAACTCATGACCCTGAGATCAGTGCGGTGATCAGCTGAGATCAGGCAGTAGAGCGTGAGTGGCATCCTCTACTGACTGAGCCAGCCACCCCAAGATATGTCAATAATAATAACGTCTGATTTAGTGAGAAGCACTGAGTAATCTAGATATTTTCAGGAAGATGTCTCTAAAAAACTTGGGTACTTTCTTCTCTATGAAAGGAAGGACCATATTCTATCTCAAAGCTTTAAACATGAGTATAATTTCAAAATTTAAAAAGACTCATATTGACCATAAAATTGAACAAAGCAGGTAATCCAGAACTGAGACACACTTCCTCCTAACTTGAAATCTTTCAGTACTTCCTAGTTAAGCATCCAGTGTGAAGTGAATGACATACTAACCAAGATCTTCTCCTGATGCAGGAACTGTTGGTTGCTTCTCATCTGTCTCTGTTCTCTCTGAAGGGGCTTCAGTAGGGCCAAGTGTGGCCCTCAAGGGTGGAGATGTTACTCGGCCCGATAAAATGATTCCTATAACGTGGAGCCAAAGTAGTCAGGCTTTATAGGAGCACTGCCAAGTTCTCATTTATTCTATAAATATTTTTCAGCACTTACACTATATGCCAGGCTTGGAGAGAAAACAAAACTGGTGTCTTTGATTGAAATAGATGTGTGAGCCAAATATACTGAAGCATTATAGATATGGTGAAAAAACTGGATAAAGTCACAGAGAAAGAAAACAGAGTGATAATGTCTATGGGAAAAGATGCAGGGTCGGTGGGGGGAGGGCAGGAATGCCTTCACAGAAGTTGTGCCAATAAAGAAGTGAGATAATCAGCAGGGAGGTACGAAAGTTATATTCTAGGCAGAGGTTGCAGGAAGAACCAAGCCAGAGAAGCACAAAACTACCTGGTGTGTTTAATTTAAAGGGGTGAGAGCTGAGATACTTTGGGGTGCCATGAGAGCTGACTGTGGAAGGACAGGAAAGGTCAGATCATGAAGGGCCTTCCATACCACAGATTTGGCCATTGTTTTTAGGGGACAAGGACCCACTGAAAGATTTTTACTAGGAAAATAATGAGATGAGAAGGGGATGAATGGTCAGGTTGCAAGTCTGGTGGCCAAGAGGGAAGTCAAAAGATGAAAGTAGTTGTTGAAGGCAAAGGCAGAACAGGTGAACTACATATGGAGCAGTGGGATTAGATGGAAAATGTTTTACAGGAAAGCTATCAAGGAGATGGAATGGCTTGACCTGGTTAGTAACTGGCAGGCATGGATTGGGCTAGAGAAGGAAAAAGATGCTTACTATAACATCTGTTCTGTTGACTTCTACAATATATTCCTGCCCTGCTGCACAAGGTAGAGCTGCTAATGTTTTAGCCCTCGGTCTCTCCTCTAGTACCATAATACTGGGGCCAGCATGAAGGCTGGTGAACAGGGGGGGCTTTCAGTGAAAGGTACAGGATTTCATTTCAGGAGATAATGATAAAGAGATGACAGGACCTCACATGTTCCATTACCCCTACTAGGTTGGCAATGTACAGTACCTCATTCAAAATAATGCACTTGTTGAAAGGCCTGAGTGAGCTTCTGTCTCACAATCTTTAAAAAGAAAAAGTGAATTGGGGGAAATCAGAATGGGAGACGAACCATGAGAGATGTGGACCCTGAGGAAAAAACTGAGGGTTTTTGAGGAGAGGAGGGCGGTGGGTTGGGTGAGCCTGTGGTGGGTGTTAAGGAGGGCACATATTCCATGGAGCACTGGGTGTGGTGCATAAACAATGAATCTTGGAACACTGAAAAAATTATATTATAAAAAGAAGTGAACTGGCCTAGGGGCACAGGGATGGTTTCTGGGACCTCACCCATCCAGAATCAGGGCAGAAGCCCAATGTCCACTGGACTCCCAGTGTCCAGTTTTGGGGGCCAACACAAGCACATGTCCAATGCTCCAAAGACTAGTCTATTGCCTAACCTAGCCTGCCAAGAAGGGCTTGTGGTTGCCCAGGAAAATGAACATCACAGAGAGAGAAGGTATGTGACCAACATACCTGCACTTCCTGGCTTGCCAGTGACATTATTTGGTGGTAACGGTTTTCTTCGTGGGGGCACAGGTCTAGGTGGCAAGTGTGGGCGGCGAGTACCTGGGACTGCGGCTACGAGATTATATTACAGATAAAGCTGGTATAAGGATTTACTCCATAAACATGTCAGGTTTTAAAAAATAGAACATTTGGTAAGTAGCAATTGGATGACAGAGAAGAGATTCCATAGAAAAGTGTCTATGAGTAATATATTCTGATATTCATCTAAATCAATTTTGGTAATATACCTAGGAACAATGAAGTCCATTAACCTGTGGAAAAATATCCTCTAATTATAGGTCTGTTTGCCTTTTGAAACTCAACAGATGTAGAGAATTTAACATTTTTAGTTTCTCTATAGGCACAATAGTATTTCTGAGTTTCATTGTCCCCCATTGCCTTTGATTTTCAGACTATAATTTCTAATGTCATTTTAGCTTTAAATTGTTAAAGGATATAATTTCTCCTTTAGTGGATGCTCCATACCACCACCGAAATCTACTATATAATTATAACTGAAAAAATGTTTTCAGAATTTTCCAAAAGATTACAACAAAGCAGCCTTGCCAGCAGAAGCAATAAGCCTATGCCTGTGGAGAGCAGGGTCAATATGGACAGTTGTGCATTGCACAAGGGCCCTTGGCAAGGGATACATGAGTTGGAGATGAAGTTTAACATGCACTTTGCTCACCCATCTGTGAGCCCTGGTGCAAGCCTGCCCACCCAGAGGAAGGGCACATTGTACTAAAGAGTCTGCCTAAAGAATAGAGGGAAGAGGTACCTTTTAATACTATGCATAAGTCATCTTTTCATACTTTGCACAAAGGCTGGAAAGGCTACAGGTGCCTAGAGTAACCCATCTTAACCCAAATTTTAAGTCTTGTATTACAGCTTAAAAATTCACCTTTTTCTTTGCATGATATATATTGGTTAAAAATCTTGAAGTAAAAGTGACAACCTAGGAGAATGGCTTGTGACTTTAAGTACTCCTTGGGAGACTAGCGAGGGTATACTTGGGCATGTGCAGGGGAGTGAGTGGGATAACAGAGTATGGATCTGTAGCCCAGGTGTTAGTACACCAGAGTAGGTTTCATAGCAACCTTGTAAATGGCATAGAATTCTTAATGCAAACCTTTCCAAGTCACCAGCTTCATCATTTTGGCCTATTATATAGAACACAGTCTTAAATTAGGAACATAAATCCTATCAGGCAAAAGGATATTGTAGTAAATTACACAAGAACAAAACTTGAACATGGTGAAAGCTAGAACCCAAAGTGACTCTTCAGCACTTGTCCATTGGGACCCCTCAGAACATTATACAAAGTGATTCTTGAATTAGTACCCCATCAGAAGTTCTTGTTAATATTTGATGTGTGCATAGAGCACTTTCATTTTCCCAAAGATAATATTTTGTATTTTTAATTTTTTTGGGGGGGAGAGATTGAGAGTGAGTATGCACAGGATGGAGGAGGGGCTGAAAGAGAGAGAATCTTAAGCAGACTCCACACCTGACACCCAATGCAGGGCTCCATCTCACAACCCTGAGATCATGACCTGAGTCAAAATCAAGAGTCAGATGCTTAACCAACTGAACCACCTAGGTGCCCCAAAGAGTACCTTTGGGTACTTCTAGAGAAACATTCTAAAAAATATATTTTATTTTGGAATGTTTCTCTAGGAGTACTGTTGGCATGGTTCTTTAATAGCTGTGAGGATGCTGTTTTTGCTATAACTTTTGGCACTGCAGTTTCTGCCCAAGTAGCAGAGAAGAGCAAAGTAAGGGAGTCAGTGTCTTATTCCTTACCTTGTTTTTTGGTGGAGTGGGTAGAGTCCATGGACACATTTTTACCAGCACCTGATGGCTTTGGGGCTTGCTTGACCCCTATGAACACACAGAATGAAAGGAAGTGAGTAAACAGCAAAAATGTGTTGTGTTTTTTCACAGAATTTTGGTAATCAGTGATAATGTGCATTCAATGCAAAACAGTGGCACTGGTGTTTTTGTGCCCAGACATTTTAATTGGCTTCTCCTGTCTGTATATAGAAAATACTCAGAGCACTATATTCATTAGCTGTAATAATTTTTCTGAAGAGTTAGTGTTTAATTATGGATCATGGTATTGTCTTAATTTTCCATGATGCCCACACTGTACTGCCTTCCTGGGTGGTATGGTCTTACCAGGCAGACTTCGTATTCAGTGACTGGCCATTTTTTGCCAATATTCATGAGTACATTCTGTGGTTTTAAAAAAAAAGTTTTCCTCCACCCCCCTAAAACCTCTTAAAATTCCAATGTGTTTGGATTTATCCTTGGTAAGTTGACTTCAAAAATATTCCTGGAGAAGCCTTGGCTATCACGCTGGTTAGGCCACATACTGGACTTGTAACTTTGAGACTTGGAAATTAGTTCTGGGCAGGCACAGAGCTCCAAATTGCTATTGGAAGAAATTGATCTGAAAATTGTTTTGTGTGAAATTTTATCTCCCAAGTCTCTCAAATATAATCTGGTGGTTATGAGTCATTGACCTAAACACCCATGCTAAGAGTTTGAATATCTATCCTAAAGAGAGGGGGAGCCAATTTAGGTTTTGTCTTATTTTTTTGAATTATTTATGTTTTTACCTTATAAAACATTCTTCCCCAATATCGCTGACAGTCATCATTAAGAAAGAACAGAAACAGACATTATCCATACAAACAGACAAGAATCTATGGACTCCGGGAAACAAACTGAGGGTTTTAGAGAGGTGTGGTGGGTGGATAGGTTCACCTGGGATGGGTATTAAGGAGGATATGTATTTCATGGAGCACTGGGTGTTATGTGCAAACAATGAATCATGGAACACTAATGATGTACTGTATGGTGACTAACAGAAGATAATAATAAAAAAGTTCTCTATACTCTGCTGACCTGACTATAATTCACATACTTAAAAAAATAAGAATATTTAGTACACTAATCCATACATGAACAAGGACAACCAAAATCACCACCTTGTTTTAGTATTCACTGTGTTCTAGGGACTATGTAAAGACATTACACACTCAATCTCATTTAATGTGCAGGCCGATATATTAAAATAATATTGATTAAAATACAGGAGAAACTTTGCCAAAAAACAGATATTAGCACATTAAGTGATGAAGTTAATTATTATAAATTGACATTTTAATTAATGTAGAAATAGCATTATAATTATTAACATTATCATTAATACTATAATAATTATAATAAACATTAATTTATAAACCCCAGTACTGCAATCTCATACTCTCTGCTGCTTGGTTAAGAGAGTATATATAAAATCATGGTGAATGTTTATAGGGAGTCATGAATTAAGTGTTGCTTATTTGTAGTAGGGAGAATGTTTTTGAGGTTGATGGTTATTTTGTGGCTAATCCCACAGGCATGGCAAAAACAAATGGCTCATTAGTCTTCTTCCTGTACCCACTCTCAGTGAAATGTGGTCATTTGGGTGTTTTTGTTGGAAAAGGACTCATTTGTTCATGGCATAGAGGAATGGAAAGTACTTCCATTGTGGGATAACCTGGTTTGGTGAATCTGATTTACCACTACTCTTTGAGACTAAAAAATGTATTGTGTGTTCCAGAAGGCTAGTAGATTATGTGTGCCTGTAGTCATTCTTCTTCACAACACTTTCCCAAATCTTTCTAACTGCAAAACAAAAACAAAGCATTTTGGCTCAAAGCACCTTCCATATTCAGTGCCTTATTTGATCCATACAACCCTTCTGTGTGGGAGATACCATCCAGATGCTACAGACGAAGACCCAAGGCAGGGGAAGATTAAGCAACTCAAAGCTAGAAGTGTCAGGACTCAGACAGACATGCGCCTAGCTTAAAGCCTAGCTCTTAACCACTAAGTGGCATAACACAGTGTACTGTCAGCTTCTTGCTTCTGTCATTCCTCACAAAGATGCTAAGGGACATTAGCTTTAGAGTCCTATCTTCTGCCTTTTGGGTGGTTTGAGGCATCACCACTGTAAATGGCCCTAGATGGCAAGCATGTGTTATCCAAGCATGCCACTAATGTGTGGGACTCAGAGAATAGCAGATTCTGACAGTGGACAAGTCCTCTGAGCCACAGGGGCTTGTCAATTGGAGATATAGGAGAGAATCCAAAACTCTGCAGGCCTACTTTATGAGTAAGACCAAAGATACAATTTCCCTGGCTTTTTTTCTAATTAAGAGAAAAATCAGCAGAAACCACCTATTGTGTCAGCTTCTCTATAGGTAGAAACAGAAGCATCTTACTATTAAATATAAGTACCCAAATCAATCAGCAGCTAACCTGGTCTTTCTTCAGCCTTCAGAAACAGAAGTGTCAGGGTAGAAAAATGTTATTAAGAGCCTTGCGAAAGGCAGCCATGGGGCTCAGGGACAGGGCATTGAACTGGGGACAGGGGGGATGAACTCCGGTTCTGGCCATGCCTACATCTTACTGTGGTATGCATGTCAGCCAGGCAGCAATATGAGCACCAGGGCCCAAACTCCAGTGAACTTCTTTTGCTCTGAATCAGAGAGCAAGTGAAGTCCAGAGGTAGCAGAGAGGCGGCGGGAAGGCAAAGGAGGAAGCCAGGAAGAGAGATACTATGGAGAAAGAATTCTCAGGAATTGGCACTTAATCAGCCAGTCTGGCCCAGGCTGTGACCTGAATTCTTTTTCCCTCAGGCAGGATTAATCAACATATTTTCAGGAGGGCAAAACTGGCTCTGGAAGTACTAAGTGGAGCTTTAGCATGAGCCCCCATTTGCCATATGGGAGTTCTCCAAAAATCTCTGGATTTACATAGTTTACTCCTTAGCAGTTTATTGTCAAAAATGAAGTTACGATTTTTAACCATGGTAACAAAAACTTTGCACACAAACACAGTAAACTGAAAACCCATTTCCAAATGTATTAGACACTGTTCCCTGTGACTAAAAAAGGGTGGTCTTTATGCATGATTGGTCTCTGTGCCTTTTTCTCCAAATCTCAACACCTTGCTAAAAAGCCAGGAGTGATGAGCCAGCAGACTGGAAGGGTTAGCCACAGCCCAGAAAAACACATTCCTCATCTCGGAGGAGTCTGGTTTCTGGTTGTCAAGCACACTATATGGGGGCAGTCAAGTGTGGATTCCTCATTAGGAGGCAGAGAGAGGAGTCTCAGGTTTAAGTATGTAACATATCTGCTAAACCACATGTGTCAAGTTGGTTTCCAGACTATATTTTGCCTGAAACATAATGGACCTTCAACAGAGGACCTGTAGAGCTCAGCAACTTCCTTCCATAGGGAGAAAGTTGGAGAATAGAAGTTAGCCTACTCTGTGCTGGACAGACAGCAAACATTTTCAGCTTTGTGGACCATATTGTCTCTGTCACAATTATTTTACTCTACCATTATATTGTGAAAGCAGGCTATGTTTCAACAAAACTTTATTCATGAAAATAGGCCATGAGACAGATTTGGCCTGTGGGACTATAGTCTGTGTGACCTCCTAGTCCAGGGCATGCTTGTTGCATCTCTGCAGTGTAGATCTGAAGTTGGCTGTAATTTTTAGAACACATCAGTGAAGCTGAAACACATCTCTGGAAAACCTGTAAAAGCAGAATGCTGGAAAATGACCCACCTACAACCTCAACCTCTGTAGGGTATTTTCAGACTTTGGGGTGGAGGCGTATTTATAAATGTAGCTAAGAAATGCATATAAAGCTAGGCAAATATCTGTAATGATGTCATGAAATAAGAAACCTGGCTCAAGAATGTTTAAAGACTCTTGGGTTTATGAAATCATTGCAAGAGTTTTATAGAGGCCTAAATAATCAAAGGTCCATAGTTTTAAGACCTAAGGGCACTATCTTACATGGCCTAAAACCATGAGGAATATGTCCTATAAATCCTAAACACTTCCTTTATCAACTGATTTTTCTTTTTCTTTTTTTTTTTTTTTTAAAGATTTTATTTAGTTATTTATTTGACAGACAGAGATCACAAGTAGGCAGAGAGGCAGGCAGAGAAAGAGAGAGGAGGAAGCAGGCTCCCCGCTGAGCAGAGAGCCCGATGTGGGGCTCGATCCCAGAACCCTGGGATCACGACCCGAGCCGAAGACAGAGGCTTTAACCCACTGAGCCACCCAGGCGCCCCCTGATTTTTCTTTTTAATGTAAAATATCTGGGCTGAAAATTTCAGCAAGAAAAACTACAGGAAAATGTATGTGAGATGGATGAATAATAAAGATAAATATTCTGGGCAAGATGTCACATTTGATTAGAAATCAGCTGACACAGAAATTAAGTCTCATTAAGATTAGATAGAAACTAGATGTGAGTGTGGATGAGATAGTGGACTGGGTCAGAGGAGAAAATGAACTTAAAAAAAAAAAAAGCCTGCATTTTTAGTAAACAAGCCAGAAAAAAATTATGCAGAATCAAAGTAAGGTGGACTCATGTAATTCACTAATCTTGGGAGAATAGATTTTAAGACACTCTTCTCACGAATTTTTAAAAACCTTATTCCCTAAGCAAATAGTCTGAGAGCTATTAAATTTTCCATTCATTATATCCTATATGTCATCTATGATTTCCAATTTTGATATCATTTACTTCTTTTTTTTGCCTTATTATTTGGGTGAATACTCCACTACTCTTTTCATTACATGTCATCTATGATTTCCAATTTTTATACCATTTACTTCCTTTTTTGCCTTATTGCATTGGTAAATACTCCACTACTCTTTTCAGCACAAGTGGTTAAAGTAGGAATCCTTGTGTTCTTGATGTGAGGAGAAAAACATTCAGACGATTAAGTATGATGTTATTTGCAGGTTTTTCAGATATGTCCTTTATCAGAGTGAGGAAAATTCCTTCTAGTCTTCGTTTTCTGTGAGTTTCCATCATGAATGGATTTTTAATTTTGTCTAATAGTTTTTTTAAATTTATTGAGGCGATGGTATGATTTTTCTCCTTTTCTCTGTTAATGTGATGAATTATATAAATTTGTTTGGATGTTGAGCCGACCTTGCATTCTTGAGGCAAATATCATTTGGTTGTTATGTGATATTGTAGTAGATCTGGAAATGCATCACCCTGACGTGGTGAGGCTCTCTCAGCTAAGGCTGATTCTGAAGGAACTGAAAGAGGATGCTGTCTGCAGACTTCATTCCCTGCAGATGGGCAGCATTCCCCAAAGGGGAATTCCATCAGATGATAGAACATATGCAATGCATTTTGGTTGGGGATGGAAGTAGAGCAAGGGAAGCAGAAACTGAGCTCAGCTTTGTCTACCTGTGCTCACCAACCCATTTCTACTAGAGACCAACTAATTAAAATGAAGAAGCTCTGTTAAGAGGACATCCTTCCACAGTTTAACGAGATGAATTAATACTACAAAGTTGATTTCATCTACACAAAAGGGTAATAGATGTCAGTCTGTATTACAAGGGGCTCTGGAAAAAAAATGTTTGTATTGCAAATAGACTTATAATAATGCCTTTTTATTTCTTCTGGAAGACAATTAGCCTTTTCCTAGTGAGAGCCAATGCTTGATTACACTAAAAGTTAATAACTTTCAAGTTTGATCATAGCTACCTGTTCTTTCATTTGCTTTGTTGACACAAATGTTTTCTTCTATTTTCACTTGGTCAAACTCCAGGGAAGTGTTTTGACTATTAACAAGGTGGTTCGTTTAGACCCAGATTGTTTATGTCAATCCCACAGTTGGGAATAATAAAAGAACAGCTGAGCACAAATAGATATTGGAATGCTTTCTTGCTTTTCATGAGTCAGGGATTTATAGTAATTGCCTCATTAATTAGTTTGAAGAAAAGTGTATTCCTAGAACTTCACACACTGTAAGAACCTATAGAGAAAAAAACTCTAAAACAAATCTAAATGATTTTTAGACCAAATATCTTCAGGTATTATTCATATCTCACTCTCACTAGAGAACCATCATGGATTTATTTACATATGTATTAAAAAAATTCTTACTAACATGCTTTTTTCATAAGCACACACATGATTTGTACTGTTAAAAAAATATTGCAAGTGCGTGGGTGGCTCAGTTCGTTGTGTTGAACTCTTAATTTCGGCTCAAGTCATGGTTTCAGTATTGTGAGATCGAGACCCATATGGGGCTCCGCATTGGGCATGGTGCCTGCTTAAGATTCTCTCTCTCTCCCTCTGTCCCACCTCTTCCCCCCCTTAAATAAATAAATAAATAAATAAAGCAAGGAAATGATGCAATCCCATATTAACGCATCTAATAACTACCATTTATCCACTTAGTGAGTTAGGTGTTTGAACTTGAATCAGATAACTGTCTTAGTTATCTGCATGACTCCTACTTCCAGAGATCTGGTCGGATTAGAGCAATGTCATTTAATTCCCAAATTAAGCTGAATGTTTTGGTAATGTTACTATGCCTGTAGCCAGTATGATTAACTGTTAGCTGCTCTTGTTAGACTATTATGTTCCACACTGCCAACAGTTGCAGGTCTTATAAAAAAATTGTAATGGTACTGGTGAAACTACCAATAAAAAACAAAGTGATTATAGTCTTGAAGTTTGAGCCTATGTATGGAAAGTGTTTCTGAAATTAGAGAAAAAGTTATTTTGATATTTTTATCCAATAATACATATTATACATATTAATCAGGATCTTTTCAAGAATCAAGACTACATATGGTAGCTGATTTTATGGACTGAGTTTAGAAAAGAAAAATTATTTTTCTATGTTTTCAGACACTGGAAATTTTGATTTTAGAATGAGTTACAATTTCCAATTCCAGTTATATTAAGAACTTCCAAAACTGGTGTAAAAGAAATTTGAAGTGTGAATTCAATAAAAATACAAATTTTGAATGAACACTTTTATAGTTTGGAGAGGATCAAAAAGAAATAAATTTGTGATCATTACCTGTTCCCATGCCATTCCCTTTGGGTGTCCTACTGGGTTTGAGTCTACTAGGTCTTGTAGTTGTCTTATTCAGAACTACAATAAAGTGGGAAATAAATAGGTTAGAAATTTTCTTGTTAAAACCTTGCAATCAAGGCAAACAGAAGTTCCCAGAGAATTGGAAGTCATTTAACGAGGCAACAGAAAAATGATTGCTTACCAAAAACTATTGTTTAAAATATGGAAACCACAATTCTGGTTTAAAAATCATAGATTTGAATGTGGGAAGAGTGACCTGATTTTTTACTCTGAGGTGATCACTGGCTTGAAAAACTAACTGGCAAGTGAATTTATAGGTCTAAATGGGAAATCCCTCAGTTAATTTCTAAGCACTAGATACATTTCAAAACAGAACTGAAGAAAGATCAGGACTACATATATACCCAATGAAAACCTAAAACTTGAAGCACCTTTACATGCCAAGGCCTTAATTCATGACTCATAAGTTGGTGGGTCTTTTGCAGGGGTCTCTACATACAGGTGTTCCCTCTTAATCTGGTACAAGTTCACTGTTGAACATGGAATATGATGAAATAATTTTAATTTCTCTTCCACTTTATGGAGAGCCAGAACATTGCCAGTGCTTTAAGAGGTCACTTGTCATATCCTCTGGAAGACTCTTCAAGGAAAAGCACAAAGTATATTGTGGTTGGGAGAGCAAGCTCTGGAGCCAGAATTGATTGCATTTAAATCTACTTCCTACCTCTTCTCATGCTTTGGCTTCCTCAGCTGTACCCCACAAGACACATGGCAAGCCCTCAGTCAATGTTAGCCATTGTTGTTATGGTTTCATTATTGTGTATAAACTTTTACTATAACCAGCCACACATTAAGCTCATGGTACAGAGGGCACATGGAGATGTATTTGTTTATAAAAGATGTCTGTGCCGGGGCGCCTGGGTGGCTCAGTGGGTTAAAGCCTCTGCCTTCGGCTCAGGTCATGATCTCAGGGTCCTGGGATCGAGCCCCGCATCGGGCTCTCTGCTCAGCAAGGAGCCTGTTTCCTCCTCTCTCTCTGCCTGCCTCTCTGCCTACTTGTGATCTCTGTCTGTCAAATAAATAAATAAAATCTTAAAACAAAAAAAGATGTCTGTGCCTTATTACCTTTGGGTCTTGGAAGATTACAGCCAACCCACCCCACAGAACACAAACACACACACACACACACAAACACACAACACCACATGGAATCTGCAGAAACCGAAGGATAAAATGATTTCTTTTCCTATATGCCCAGAGAGATGTAGATGAAGAACATTAATTTATAAGCCAGCTTCATTATTTAGAACTTTAAGATGACTTAGAATTGTAGCAACAGAATGTCAGTGTCTTTGGTACATCTTGTGCTTTAGCACAGGAACAATTTACATGAACCAGATCAGCCTCTCCAAGTTAACTTTTCCTTAACAAGCTCCAGTGACAGAGATCCTAGAACTTTTGGAGAATTCAATAAATGTAAAGTATTTTCCAATGCTTATCATTTTTACTATATATTACCTATAAAATATGTGTATATGTGTGTGTGTTTTATTATCTGAAGGAATCAAGGAAATATGTTCTCCCAGAACAAGCATCTTTTATACGAGAATAGACCATCTCTTCTTAAATATTATTTGAGAGCTAGTAATATCTGAATAGCTAACTCTAATTCTTTTCCTATAATTGCCATGGAAAACTGAAGGAGTATGTGTGAGATTTACATACAGATGCTATTCTAAAAATACTTCTCTATTGATAAATTTCCATGGGAGTCTTTATATCTGGTCATCCTTAAAAACCTTAGTCACACTTTATCATTACCATAGATTCATTATTATCTCTCCACAAGGATCTGAATTTCTGCACATCCTTTATTGCCATTTAGAGATATATATCCCTCCCTTGGTGTATGCTACTATTTCGACACATTTTATTCCTTCTCAGGTGTGCTGATTATTTAGGTCATTGGAAAGAGAAACAACTTACCGGGTCTGATGTGTGCTTTGTCCGGTATTCTGGGCCTCACAGGAGTAGTATACAATCTGTGTGGTGCTGAAACAGAGGAAAGGCTTTGTATTTAATCACCAACTTTCCATTAAATGGGGAGTTAGCATCCTAGGGACTAGCAACTCATACACTTTGCATGGAAGTAGAAAGGACGTTTTGAAACCTGCAATTATGCACTACAGCATTGCTGCTAAAGGAAAATAAAACAAGCATACATATTCATGACTGGAAATAAAGGCATAAAGTGAGCTAAGTAATTTGTAATATGTGTCAAGGATTAGTCTTCATTTAGTCCATGTTTCTCAAAGGCATTTTATTTTACGCAATGGTTGTTAACATCGTAAACATATAAGCCAACTAGCCATCCATCCATCCATCCATCCATCCATCCATCCATCCACATCTCTCAATTAGGAAGTCATAGTGGAACATTATTTTGCCCAAGAAGACAGGTAATCTCAAAAATTAAAAAAGTATTTTTAGGTAGGTTAAAAGAATAGGGATGGTGGTCTCTATCAAACTCTCCTAGCTCATAACCCTGAAATGAATACTCATTTAGTCTTATCCATTAAAGCTTTAGGAATGGGAGACAATGATCTTTGTTGCTCTGCCTATCAAGAGAGGATGAGCAAGGAGCAAGAAACTGGGGCAAGTCCTGGAAGCAACACACCACCTTGTCATTTTCCGGTCCTGTTATTCAGGGCCTGCATGGTGAGGACTCCTAATTAAGACTTGCTGAATAAATTTAACAAATGAGCGACCATTGTAGCAGGCAAACTCATGAGAAACTAAGCTGAAATCCTTTTACTTCCTAAGGTTTTAAAGTGTACTTTCATCCTGGAATTCCTCCCTCTTCCCTTCCCTCCTCTCCTCACCCTCAACATACCAGACTGCCTCCTTAACACCACCCTCCTGGTAATGCTTTAGGTAAGACTGGAAAAAATTTTTCTTGCAACTATGTAAGTAGATTACATCGTTTTGATGATTTTGTTCACATCTTAAGTGGGTATTTATATAATCATAAATCAGCAATGCCTTTCCTACCAAGTTAAAAAAAATACACCTGTGAAATAGATTATAATGCAGCTCATTTATAAGCTTCCAGTGTGAAGACTGATGAGCAGAATTTTGCCATATTTCAAGCCAAAAACAGCAGACACATACTGAAGTTCCTTGTAGGTTTATCATGGGCCTTTCAAAGTGTTGCAGCTAGAGTGAGCAGAGGCACTGATGTTATAAAAAAATTAATTCTCATTACACCCTCAAATGGTGTCATGATGATTTGCAAATGTTTTTCTTCAAAATTCTCTTTGATAGTGGTAGAATTCCCTGTGAATTGAATCTATTTCAGTTTTTCATCTTAATTTCTTCAATGTTAAAATGTTTTAGCTCAAAGAAATACAAGGATCATGGCTCTTATTAGTCTTCTTCTAGGACAAATATTAATTTTTAAACTTTAGACAGGAAAGTTATATAAAGCAGAACACAGAAACAATCAGGACTACATTTGGTATTTCAAAGCCATAGGATCAGAATTTTTGCTTTATTTTTTCCCCCACAATCTTTACTCAAATCTAGACAGACTTTTTCAGACCAGTGCTGGAATATAACTTCAGTTTAGACTGTGAGTTACTCATACAGTTTATCACTAAATAACACATGGCCTTGAGAAAACTGCTCTAGGGTTTTAATTTTAAACTGAAAGAAAAAAAGAAAAAGAAATGGAGCTTTGTGAACATACGTCCACATAGCTTTTAATGACTAATAATTTTAAAGGATGCTTTTGTACCTAGTTTTATAAAAATCTATTTAAGAAGAGCATTAAGAAATACCATATGAGGATGAATACCCAACTTTTGTATCAACATGGATGGGACTGGAAGAGATTATGCTGAGTTAAATAAGTCAAGCAGAGAGAGTCAATTATCATATGGTTTCACTTATTTGTGGAGCATAACAAATAACATGGAGAACATGGGGAGATGGAGAGGAGAAGGGAGTTGAGGGAAACTGGAAGGGGAGATGAACCAGGAGAAACTATGGACTCTGAAAAACAATCTGAGAGTTTTGAAGGGGCAGGGGGTGGAAGGTTGGGGGAGCCAGGTTGTGGGTATTATGGAGGGCACATATTGCATGGAGCACTGGGTGTGGTGTATAAACAATGAATTCTGTTACACTGAAAAGAAGTTAAATAATAATAAAAAAAAGGATGCCTTTGTACCTAGTTTTATAAAAATCTATTTAAGAAGAGCATTAAGAAATACTATATGAAGTTAAAATCAAAACTAAACAAATAGGATTATAGAATAAACACCTTGAAGGTGTCATGTTCTGCCCAGCAGAGAGAGTAAGGAAGACATAACTTTCCCTGGGGTGGTGGTGGGGGGGAAAGGGACAAGGGAGTGGAAACAAGTAAAATAAACAGGGAACCCAAAATATCTCTAGTCAAGTGAGTTTCTATTATAGTTTGAGAAAGGCAAAGAAGAGCATGAGTATTTCAGGGTTTTGGTTATGGTGTGCTGCAGGGAAATGTCACAGCAGACAAAGGAGCAAGGGTATCACAGAGAAATGGGGTTGGAGATTCTACTAGCAGCCTCATGCTGTCGGTTTTCGACACAAAGTTTTTTTGGAGGCCTTGGGTCCCATCGTGGAGGTTGGGAGATCAAAGAGCCACACAGGCCATGGTCCATGCATGGGGAGAGTGTAAAGACCATGAAGAACCATTTCACCCCCAGCACCTTTCTCAAAATGCCGTGTGCTGTCTTATGCCTCTAATGCCTGATGTTAAAAATACAATATAACAAAACAGTTGACTGACTATCTCTTAGAGCTCAGGCACACTTTTATGGGTTTTATGAGGGTGACCCTAGTGATGCACAGCATGGCTTTGTGAAAGTGGGCCCTGATGGTAAAGTGGGACTATGGGGCTGGACCAGGTGGTGAATGCTACTCCCGTCCTTATGATAGGTTCTTTCCTAGGGTGTTCTTTGTCGCCTTATATCAGCGAAGGCCTGGTGAGTTCACTTTAAAGATTCTTGGTCCAAGCCTTGAAAAGTAGGAACCCTAGGGTGGCACAATTTAGGCTCAAGCTAATGATCCTCAGAACATACATGTGTTAAGTTATAAATATGTTAAGACATTTCATATAATGATATCAGATCCTGGATATACACCCCATCAGCCATGAAATTCCTATGTGATAGAACCATGTTCTAGAAAGAATTTGATAAAAATTCCACATACACTAGTAATGGTGATACAGTACTGACATTCCCATTGAAGTTAAAAAAAAAAAAAACAAAGCAAGGAAAAAATAGGCCTCTAATCTTTTATTCTCAATTCTGAAATCTATAAAGCTTTAAAAAGCTGTAATCTTTTCTTCATCTGGCAACATAACCTGAACTGAATAGTCTTTTTTATGTTGCTTATTATAAATGTTTACATATTTTGCTGCAAAAACAATGTATTTCATTATGAGAATCCAACTACCTTCTATAAAGTAAGACATTAATTGCTTCTATTAAGCAAAAAGATAAAAATAAACCTACAAAAATGAGGATGTGTTATGGATGCGACATGATTGACCATCTGTTGTTAATACTGGAAGCTGGTCATGAGGACGTGGGAGGGCTGTTATTATGTTAGGTTTCTTCTGTGTGGATGCATAAATAAATAGAAAGTTAATAAATAGGAGGGTAATAAGGTAAGTAATAAACATTAAAACATAATAAAAAATGAAACCAAACTAGTAAAAGAGGATTGAGAACATTTATAAGAACTATCCTATGCCATAAAGTGTTCTAGTCATCTTTATTTAGATATGTACTGCTCTACTTAGTATAAAATATCTTAAAATCAAAATTTTTATAATTTTTCTTATTTCAAATTTCTTATACCAAATATTCTCCACAAATTATAACTGACAATAAATAAAATCAATGTGTTTTCCAACTTCTTAAAAAAAAAGTTTACTTTTGTCTTTTGGGCTTCCTGCCATAGGAAAGATGTAGAGGTGAACAAAAGGGATCATTTAGAACAGAAAGAAAAAAATAATCCAAAATACCAGAAATCCACAGCTGGTTATAACCTAAGTAGGATAGAAAAATATACAAAGGATAGACTACTGAGAACATGGAGATAGAGCTTTGTGTAGGCAAGTTTGTTTCCCAAGAAGTAGAAAGGAAGAAATACAAGGAAATATCCCCCAAACCTTCCTTTGATATTTAAATATAAGTTGTCTTAAAAAAATTGATTCTTCTCCTTACTAGTTTCCTTCCTCAGGCTATAGTATCAATGTGCTTATGTAATAGAGGAGATGGGACAGAGGGAGGCAGAGAGAGAGCACAAAGAAGGATGGGGAGAGGGAGAAGTATGGGGAAGAAAAAAAAGCTAATATGGATTCTTATTTATCAGATGTGGAAAATGAGACAAATGAAGATTAAACAAACTAAAAAAGCATGGTGGGAGGCTTTCATTCTTAGTTCTCAGTATCACATGGTCAACCCTACATTCAAAAGCAACGTTCTAACTAAATAAACTGTCTTTCCTACATTCAAGTGGTGTACATATAAATATTCTTATTCAGCTGATATTCTGCACCTATATTAATTCACTGTGATGAAAACAGACATTCTGAAAAGAAAATTTCTTTCCTCATTAAAAATGAAAATAAATAGTTTACTATACAGAAGTGGGGATATAGCATTACCCTGAGTGGTCACCAATTCAGTTGTTAGTGGAATCTTAGTTGTGAAGAATTTCTGAGTGGATTGGTCGGTTTCTGCTGGGGAAAAACAGTAAGATTGGTGGCTTTCAGTAATTATCATCATGAACATATCAAAAAACCCCACACTTCTTTTTGCCCCATGGGAAATTGCATTTATAAGTCTGCCTTGTCATCACAAAACTTCAAGGTTAAAGGTAATTTTAATAATTCATTTATTATATATGCTATCTTCTTGCCCTATTCTTTTAATGATTATTGTAAGGATTTCCAAAAACTTTAAGTTCACGATTACTGTTTCATGATCCTGGACATGGCCGTTCCAAACTGTGCCTCTCAACTGTTTTTACATATTACTGTCTTCATGCCTCCCCTCTATTTCACAAACTTCACAAGTTATTTATGTGAGCTGGAAAAGAAATACAGGGTATGAAAACAGGTGCATTTACACTGTATAAGAATAAATATTCTTCTATTTATGTGATGTGAGAGTCAAAGTTTATTGACATATTTTTCTGGCAAAATAAGAAAACTAAGTGTGGCACTACTTCTACTTCCATATTATCTTGAAGTCATCACAGCATCATATAGACAGAGAAATTACTTTGCCACTTTACCATACCCTGTGTCCAAGAAAATACTTGGGGCATAGAATACACTTTTGTCTTTTTTTTTTTCCTGCCCTGGTTTATAATATGGATTCTGCTCATAACAGATATACTTGTGACCATTGGCAGGCGATGGCTCTTGCTTCAATAAACCAAGGTGTATTAAAATAAATAGGGTGTAGAAGCTACATAGCATATCTAGCAGTGGTTCTTGAAAAGTACTTTTGACTTTGCGGTCATGGATGATGTTCACTTTGTGGATATGGCTAGAATAGATGAATATTTGAAAATTAGGGTGTGTTTGCTCAGTTTTAAATTTGTTCCTTTAAAAAGGATTTCATTTTGAAATATGATCAGTAACTTCATTTCAGTACACACATACAAAGGATATATTTATTTGAAAAGGGATGAAGGGAGGAAAATAAGGCCACTGATTTAAATAAACACAGCCATGTTAGATGTATTGTGGACAGGGCAGAGGAATCAACAAACACAAGCTGGGAATTCTTGTTTTCTGATTCATTTTCAATCAAGGGTCAGGAAAACTGGGTTTTTCCATGCTGTGAAAGTGTTGGTACTGAACTGAAAGCATGGCTCACTCACCCCCACTAACCTTCCAGATACACCTGGCCATCCTTGTTTCTCCAGGAGAGTCACATGCTCATCATATTAGCCTGAACACCATTCTCTGAAATGCCTCTCTCCCATCTGTCTTTAACCTGAAAGAACCCTTCACATTTTAAATTTCAACTCTCACTCCGGCTTGAAAATCTGGTGTAAATGTTGCCTCCTCCCCTGATGCACCCAGTATTTGGCTTCTTTAACATGTTGCTCATTTCTCTACCACACTCATTTTTACAACACTGAGGTGAATCCCAGGAGCTCTGGTTACTGAGTATGTGGGTTCCAATCCAGCTCTGATATTAGCTGTGTGACTTAGCCCAATTTTTAAATCTCTTTATGCCTCAATTCTCTAATCTATATAATGGGGCAAGTAATAGAATCTACCTCAGCATTGTGGGATTTAAATGAAAACATTACACATAGTGCACTGGGGGACAATGAAAAAGCACTATTATCACTAATCCTGTTTTTTCATATTAGATGCTGAGCTCTCCAGAGAAAGGACTCCCCCTTAAAAACAATTTCTTTTTTGGAACTCCCATTGTTTAATATTTCACTCAACTCCCATAAAATACTCAATAAATTGAAAATGAAAATTTTCTTCCCAAAGGCAGTTTCAAATATGGAAAAAAAGCAGCAAAAAGTATAGCACTGATACACTTTGGGAACATTCCTCTCTTTGAACAGTTAAAATTTTGTCAAGATATTTTAAAATATTCTCATTTTCAATTGAAAACCAGCATAAATATTAGAAGGACAATTATACAGTTAATGTAAATGAATCAAGTGAATGGATTTTTTTATAATGGTAAAAAGAGACCCTCTATTGTTTAGAATCATTGATATACACAATGTACACATAGCTACTTCAAAAGCAATCCCTGAAAGGTCCTTATTGGGCTGAAATATGAAAACTAGATTTACCCAGAGTGGTTTGCAGCTCCTCTTCACCAATACTTGGTGAAATCATGGGTATAAAAGGGCTGCCTCGTGTCTCTAAAGGAGCTGCAAAAGAAAAGCACAAGTGTTGTCAATCTTTAGCACCAGACCAGAATATTACATGAGATTCCTTTATTTGACACAGAAAAAGGAAAACATGAAATGGGTCATGAAGAAGAAAGTTAGATGTACACAGAACCTTCAGGAAAATGACTGTGGAATATAAGAATAATGGTTCTCAACTGTTTTATTTTTTTTTCTCCCCCCCCCCCCACCAGGACAGATAAGAAATAACATTCAGGGCTTGACACACTTCATGACCATCCCTGGTTAAGATGGGGTATGAGTTAGAAACAGTCCTGGTCTGTCAACCACAGATCTCTTTCTCCCTCGCATACAAGAGAACATGCAGGGTTACAAAAGTGAGTGAAAATATTCATTATTGCAGTGGTCATCTGAAGTCTCCTCAAGTTTATTTTTAAAAGTAAACCATTGGCAAAGTTCAGTATTTTGATCAATATTAAAAATAATTACTTGTCAGAACCTTTCCTAACTTGTCACGTGCTAGTGTGTTGTAGCACTACAGCTGAGAACCATTAAACATGCAGAAAATATTAACTAGATGGGCATGAGCATGTGGACTCATTCTGAACATGGAAGTAAATAAAGTAGATACAAATGAACTCAGTAAGGAGTGGTCTTAAGTTGGTCTTCAGAACAAAGCCTTTACAACAGTGAAGACATTGCTATTGTATTTTGCAAAGAGCAAGAGTAATGAGAATGAGATGATGAGGAGGATTGAGAAGAGATGATGGTTCAATATGACAAACTGAGAAAGACCTGCAATTGGACCATACATAGCAAAGAAAACAATTAGAGGTGGTTGGTAGAGGAAAACCATTACCTATTGTTGTCTCTGGTAGATCAATTCTAAAGGTAACAGGTTGCAGAACTAGGCCAAAAGCAAATCAAGGAAATATATTTATGAAAATTTTTACTTGGTGATGTAAACATCACTTATGTGTTTATGCTTCTATTTGAACATTTAAACTTTCTCAAAGAATCATAATAAATATAAGTAAATTCTACATATTAGATGACACTTAAGAAAATTTAGCTAAAACTTCAAAGGTCTCAGAGAGGAGAGCTGGAGAGGGAGTGGGAACCACAAGGCAGAGCCACGAACGGGAGCCATGAGCCGGAGCCACAAGCCGGAGACATGAGCCAGGCTGTCCAAGCACCCACAGAACTCGCAGCATGCCGGGGGTGGGACTGGCCTAGCCAAGCATGCTGGCGCCACAACTGCAGGCAGGTGCCGCTCATGCCTGGGCCACCATGCTCTTGGGCTCTGCTTTGGGGTGCACCTTGCCTGGATTGTGGTCGATATATTCAGCTATACATCCCCTCAACCACCTCTCACCAAAATAACTAGGAGGAGGAACACCCAACAGAGGAAAAACTCAAAGATTGTGCCCTCTGCCAGAGAACTATTGGATATGGACATAAATAGTATGTCAGAAAGGGGTAACAATTATCCAAGCAATGGCTAGGTTGGAGAAGACCGTTAGTGACAACAGAGAATCTCTAAGGGCGGAAGTGAGAGCCAATCTGGCAGAAGTTAAAAATGCTATCCAATGAGATCCAATCTCATTGGATCCAACAAGATCGAATCTAATCTAATCTAAATACTCTATCAGCTAGGGTAACTGAGGCAGAAGATCAAATTAGTGATCTAGAAGACAAACTGATAGAAAAGAAGAATCAGGAGGAGGCCTGAAACAAACAATGTAGAAGCCATGAAAACAGAATTAGGGAAATAAATGACATTTCAATGTCAGAATTATTGGGAGCCCTGAGGGGATGGAGAAAGAGAGAAGACTAGAAGATATAGTTGGACAAATTCTGGATGAAAATTTCCCTAATCTGAGGAATGGAACAAGTTTTAGTGTCCTAGAGGCAGAATGAACACCCCCTAAGATCAACAAGTCTAGAAAGACAACCAGACACTTAATTGTGAAATTCATGAATCATAATTTCAGACAGGAGGTCTGGGCAGCTAGGGGGAAGAGATTCCTTATGTACAGAGGAAGGACCATCAGAATAACATCGGACCTGTCCACAGAAACTTGGCAAGCCAGAAAGGGCTGGCAAGACATATTCAGGACACTAAATGAGAAGAATATGCAGCCAAGAATACTTCATCTAGCAAGGCTGACATTCAGAATGGATGGAGAGATAAAGAATTTCCAAGACCAGCAAGGTTCAAAAGATTATGTGACCACCAAGCCAGCACTACAAGAAATATTAAGGGAAGTTCTATAAAAGAAGGAAGAACCCAAGAGTCACACAGAACAGGAATCTACAGAGACAATCTATAGAAACAAGAACTTCACAGGCAACATGATGTCAATAAAAACGTATCTCTCAATAATCACTCTCAACGTGAACGTCCTAAATGCTCCCATAAAATGGCATGGGGTTGCAGATTGGATAAAACAATGGGACCCGTCCATATGCTATCTACAAGGAACACATTTGGAACCTAAAGATACATCCAGACTGAAACTTGAAGGATGGAGAACTATCTTTCATGCCAATGGGCCTCAAAAGAAAGCTGGGGTAGTCATTCTCATATCAGATAAATTAGATTTTAAGCTAAAGACTGTAGTCAGAGATGAAAAAGGACACTACATCATTCTTAAAGGGTCTATCCACCAAGAAGATCTAACAACTGTAAACATTTATGCCCCCAAATGGGAGAAGCCAACTACATAAGCCAACTGCTACTCAAAATAAAGAGTCATATTGATATGAAAACATTAATTGTAGGGGATCTTAACATGCCACTCTCAAAAACAGACAGATCATCCAAGCAGAAAATCAATAAAGAAATAAGAGCATTGAATGACACTTTGGACCAGATGGACCTCATAGATATATACAGAACATTCCATGCTAAAACAACAGAATATTTATTCTTCTGGAGCACATATGGAACTGTCTCCAGAATAGACCATATACTGGGCCACAAATCAGAGCTCTACTGATACCAAAAGACAGATTATTGCCTGCATATTCTCAGACTACAATGCTTTGAAATTGGAACTCAACCAAAAGAAAAAGTTTGGAAGGAATTCAAACACTTAGAAGCTAAAGACCATCCTGCTCAAGAATGTTTGGATCAACCAGGAAATCAAAGAAGAACTTAAACAATTCATGAAAACCAATGGGAATGAAAACACATTGGTCCAAAACCTATGGGATATGGCAAAGGCATTCCCTAAGGGGGAAATACATAGCCATCCAAGTCTCACTCAAAAAAATAAAAAAATCCCAAATACACCAACTCTCTTTACACCTTAAAGAACTGGAAAATCAACAACAAATTAAGCCATCCCCATGCACAAGAAGAGAAATAATCAAGATTAGAGCAGAGACCAATGAGTTAGAAACTAGAGATACAGTAGAACACATCAACAAAACTAGAATCTGGTTCTTTGAAGGAATCAATAAGATCAATAAACCACTGGCCAAACTAATCCAAAAGAAAAGAGAAAGGACCCAAATTAATAAAATTATGAGAGAAAGGGGAAAGATCACTACTAACACTGAGGAAATAGAAACAATCATCAGAAATTATTATCAATAGTTATATGCCAATAAGTTAAGCAACCTAGAAGAAACGGATGCATTTCTGGAAACCTATAAACTTCCCAAGACTGAAACAGGAAGAAACTGACAACCTGAATAGACCAATATCTAGTAACAAGATTGAAACAGTGATCAAAAACCTCCCCCAAAAAACAAGAGCCCAGGACCTGATGGATTCCCTGGGGAATTCTACCAAACATTCAAAGAAGAAATAATACCTATTCTCCTGAAGCTGTTTCAAAAAATAGAAACAGAAGGAAAACTTCCGGACTCTTTAGGAAGCCAGCATTACCCTGATCCCCAAACCAGGCAAAGACCTCATCAAAAAGGAGAATTTCAGACCAATATCCCTGATGAATATGGATGCCAAGATTCTCAACAAGATCCTTGCTAATAGGATCCAACAGTATATTAAAAAGATAATCCCACCATGACCAGGTGGGATTTAGCTCTGGGATTCAAGGGTGGTTCAACATTCACAAATCAATCAATGTGATAGAACAAATCAGTAAGAGAATACAGAAGAAACACACGGTTCTCTGAATTGGTGCAGAAAAAGCGTTTGACAAAACACTGCATCCTTTCTTGATTAAAACTCTTCAAAGTATAGGGATAGAGGGAACATTCCTCAACTTCATAAAATCTATCTATGAAAAACACACAGTGAATATCATTCTCAATGGGGAAAAGCTGACATCCTTCTCTTTGAGATCAGGAGCATGACAAGGATGCCCACTCTCACCACTGCTGTTCCACATAGTACTAGAAGTTCTAGAAACATCAATCAGACAACAAAAATAAATCAAATTGGCAAAGAAGTTGTTAAACTCTCTCTTCGTGGATGACATGATACTTTAAATGGAAAACTCAAAAGACTCCACCCCAAACTACTAGAACTCATACAGCAATTTAGTAATGTGGCAGGATACAAAAATAATGTACAGAAATCAGTTGCTTTCTTATACACTAACAATGAAAATACAGAAAGGGAAATTAGAGAATCGATTCCATTAACTATAGCACCAAGAACCATAAGATACCTTGGAATAAACCTAACCAAAGAGGTAAAGGATCTGTACTTGAGAAACTACAGAACACTCATGAAAGAAATGAAGAAGACACAAAAAGATGGAAAAGCATTCCATGCTCATGGACTGGAAGAATAAACAGTGTTAAAATGTCTACGCTTCCCAGAGCAATCTATACTTCCAATGCCATCCCAATCAAAATTCCACCAACATTTTTCAAAGTGCTGGAACAAACAATCTGAAAATTTCTATGGAAGCAGGAAAGACCCCGAATTGCTAAGGAAATGTTGAAAAAGAAAAACAAAACTGGGAGCATCATGTTGCCTGATTTCAAGCTTTACTACAAAGCTGTGATCACCAAGACAGCATGGCACTGGCACAAAAACAGACACGTAGACCAGTGGAACAGAGTAGAGAGTCCAGACATGGACCCACAACTCTATGGCCAAATCGTCTTCAACAAAGCAGGAAAAAATATTCAGTGGGAAAAAGGTACGTCTCTTCAATAAATGGTGCTGGGAAAATTGGACAGCTATGTATAGAAGAATGAAGCTTGACCATCTCTTACACCATACACGAAGATAAACTTGAAATTGATAAAATACCTCAATGTGAGGTCTGAAGCTATCAAAATCCTAGAGGAGAACATAGGCAGTAACTTCTTTGACATCATCCATAGCAACTTCTTTCAAGACATGTCTCCAAAGGCAAAGGAAACAAAAGCAAAAAATGAACTTTTGGGACTTCATAAAGATCAAAAGCTTTTGCACAGCACAGGAAATAGTCAACAGAACAAAGAGGCAACCCATGGAATGGGAGAAGATATTTGCAAATGACACTACAGACAAAGGGCTGATATCCAAATCTATAAAGAATCCTCAAACTCAACACTCAAAAAACAGATAATCATGTCAAAAAATGGGCAGAAGACAGGAACAGACACTTCTCCAAAGAAGACATATAAATGGCTAATGGACACATGAAAAAATGTTCATCATCATTAGCCATCAGGGAGATTCAAATCAAAACCATGTTGAGATACCACCTCACACCAGTTAGAATGGCCAAATTAACAAGACGGTAAATGACAAGTGTTGGAGAGGATGCGGAGAAAGGGGAACCCCTCTTACACTGTGGGTGGAAATGCAAGTTGGTGCAACCACTTTGGAAAACAGTGTGGAGATTCCTTAAGATATTAAAAATAGAACTATTCTATGATCCTGCAATTGCGCTACTTGGTATTTACCCCAAAGATACAGATGTAGTGAAAAGAAGGGCCATCTGTACCCCAATGTTCACAGCAGCAATAGCCACAATTGCCAAACTGTGGAAAGAGGCAAGATGTCCTTCAACAGATGAGTAGATAAAGAAGATATGGTCCATACATACAATGGAGTATTATGCCTCCATCAGAAAGGATGAATATCCAACTTTTGTATCAACATGGACAGGACTGGAGGAGATTATGCTCAGCAAAAAAAGATAAGCAGAGAGAGTCAATTATCATATGGTTTCACTTACTTGTGGAGCATAAGGAATAAAATGAGAATGAAAATGAAAAATATTCATGCAGTTTATAAGATTAAATCTTCACAAAAAGGAAATATACATTCTATATCCATAATTTTCTCCAAACTTCTTCCATATCACAATGATTAAAAATGTATTTATCTCAAGAACATTTTTCAAAAAACATACTTCCTAACTGGGAAAAGAGAATAATTTATTTACCAGGTTCGCTCTGAGAGACTTCAGGGTCTGGTTTAGGGGGAAGGAGCACATCTCTTGGAACTGAAAGAAAAAAGATTATCAAACACTGTACTCTAAATGCCACATCTGGAGTGAAACTCAACCCACAGATAGAATATCCTGGAAAACATGAATAAAGCAAAGGTATTTTCACAATGGCTAAAAAGTAAAGCCAAGAAGATGACTATTTTATTCAAAATGAAAAAAGTCGCTGTGTAAAGGTGGTTCTGGTGACAGTTAAATAAAATTGGTCCCAATTCTTTATGAATCCTCTCTTGGGAGGGGGGCAGGGAAGAGGAAATAAGTAATGGCATTAAACACAAGAAGGTGACTCAAGTCAGTAGAGCATGTGACTCTCAATCACAGGGTTGTAGGCTCAAGATCCATATTGTGTATACAGATTACTTAAAAAATCAAGTCTTAAAAAAAATAAAAGGGAAAAGTTAGTTTTTGCCTGAGGTGGTTAGTTACTATTTGATATTCTACTAAAAGTCCACTGAGAGGAAAAGAAAATGTATTATCCTAGATAATGTACACATAAATGGCCTATAAATTAAGAAAGACAGCAAGAAAGGCAAATTCTTGAATATGTAAGCGGAGAACAAAGCTTTACTCTAAAAGGCACTCATGGTTATTCTGGGGGAGGAAATGGAGCAAGTGGAATATACCCATCATTAGAAGCTACCACATGTAAGGTTTATGAAAGTGCTTGTAACATAGTAAATGCTAGATCAATGTTGCCATTTTTGTCATTCTTAGTGATGTGGCTTCCAGTACCTTACATTTCAGGGCCTTCTGACAGATAAGAGTATGACAACTAGGGACAAAAATGTCAGCTGAAAGAGACCTACTTATAGTAGGTCCCTGATACCCGGTACATTTTTAGAATTTTGGTAAAACAAAACAGTAGGCTGCAAATCTGATGCCTGAGGAAATCTGAGGAAAATACCAGGGTAAGTTCCCTATTATTAACACCAGTTTTCTATGACAAAGTCTCCTTCCAAGAACAAGGTAAAGTGTTTCTTTGGCTCAGTTTCCCCATAAAGAGGTCTTTCTCAGTCCAAATCACTTGCTGAAAGGTTTTCCTACCACAATGAAGTTGTGGTAAGTACCAGAAATCCTTTGGTAGACATTGTAATTTTCTTGCATCTTAAATGATGCTGGGGAAAAATTGGGGTTCATGCTAGAATTCTACCTCAGAAAAACACAAGGAAAGATTTGCACCATGAGGTAACCAAACACACTGTACCCATTAGTGTAGAATGTAGTTTATAAAGAACTGACATTCTCTTTGTACTGCTTTTGGAGATCATATTTAACTTGCATTTCACAAGTGTTCTTAGTCTAGGCCTCTAAGTACCATTGAAGTTATAGTTGTGGAATGTGGTACAGAGAGTAGGATCTTGATTCAATTAGAACTTTTACGAGCTAAAAGTTGTACAGAAACTTGAAAATTTGAATTTTTTAAAAAGATTTTATTTATTTATTTGAGGGAGAGAGACAGAATGAGGGAGCATGAGAGGGGAGGTCAGAGGGAGAAGCAGACTCCCCATGGAGCTGGGAGCCTGATATGGGACTCCATCCCAGGACTCCAGGATCATGACCTGAGCCGAAGGCAGACGCTTAACCCACTGAGCCACCCAGACACCCCGAAAATTTGAATTAAAAATAAAAAACTTCAAAAAGATGAGTGGTCCACAAAAATTAGAGAAAACTTACCACAATAGTGAACATTTGACCTTTGCTATGTAGTGTTTTGGAGGATTCGAAGGGTAAAATATGGGAAATTCCCAGTTGTAAATCAAATTAAATGTTTATCTGGAAGGTGAAAGACTTTGATTTGGCTGTGTGAAGATCATGGCCATACAAAGAAGCCTGTGGCTTTTAAATACCCTAAAAGGCTACAGTTCTTAGCTATACAGACAGGAGCTGGATTAAGGAGAGGCAGAGAAAAAATGTGCTACCAATAAATCCTCTGTACTGTAAATACATTACTTGCTGCCTGCTTTCGTTTACTGTGGAATGTAGGCCAGGGTAATGTGGATTCCTGCTGCTGCAATTGTCACTTTTTAACCATGAAGTGATGATTTAATAAACTGTCACTGCAGACTTTCTAAAGCAGGTGAAATCAGTGGAAAGGAAAGAAAGAGAAATATCACAGGAAAGGGATATGAATCAACCTCTTACTCAGTCAACAGCAGCTCCAAGAAATGAAACTTTTTTTGCTTTTTCCCTGTGTGGCATTCCTCCAGATACTAAATTGAACAAAAGCATGATTCCTAAAATCTAAATCTTCCATGTGGGGAGAAATTTTGTGTATTAATAATGACAATTTATATGAGAAGGTAGTTTTGATTTCCTTATAAGAATATTTTTATAATAACTGTGTAATTAATACATAATACTGGTATTATATATCTTTAAACTCAATTATATTAGCCAACTTACTGTTTATATTCACCAATTACATTACTCTCTTTTTTAATAAAGTACACCAATCCAAAGAAAAATTCAACTAAGACATTTATGAATGGAAATGTCTAATCTGGACAAAGGTAAATGAATGAATATGAATGTTTTGCTAGAATAGATGAGACAAATTAATCTGTTATTCTCTGATAAGGATGGTGGAATATGAAGTTCTCTTTTTTAAAATATTTTATTTATTTGAGAGAGAAAGACAGAGTGAGAGAACAAGCTGGGGAGAGGAGCAGAGAGAGAGGAAGAAGCAGAATCCCTCTTGAGCAGGGAGCCTAATATGGGGCTGAATCCCAGGACCCTGGGATCATGACCTGGGCTGAAGGCAGACACTTAACTGACTGAGCCACCCAGGCACCCTGGAATATGTTATCAATGACATTTACTTCCACAATTAGCTACAAAGAGACTGATGGTCTTGGAAAAGTAATACACATGGACTGTACACCATTTTAATCTCTGAATTCTCTGGTCTTTATTCTAACCTCGTACCTTTAGGTCCTGTCTAGCAGGAAGCATGTCTCCATCTGTGTGGAGACCACTCTCTGCACTTTACCTGTGCCATTGGACCACCCCTTCTTCCAGAGCCTTTACCTTCCATTATTTCTATTATCTTATATGTTTCTCCATTAGTCCGTATTTCCACTTACCTATGATTTCCTCTCTCTTTGCCTATAGAACAGTCCAAATGCTCCAACATCCTAAAAATAATAATCATTTCCTTGATACGCCTTCCCTTTCAAACCACCCTTCCCTTGCTCTTGTTCCTATAATCGAAAAACTTCATCTGCCTTTGCTTCTGGTCTCTCAATTGTATCTTCATCTGCTGTGGTCTGGCTTCCTCTTCACTGACCTCCTGCAACAGTAGGTCCACAGTGCTTTATCCATAGCTATCAAGTCCAAAGGCTCCAAAAACTTAGCCTTTTTCTTCACTAATTAGGTCTCAAAACCTGACTAGACCTAAGGCTAATAACACTTTTTATTCATCTGGTGTGGTACAACTATTCATACCTCCTACTGCAGACATAGTAATATATTTAGTGTATGTTCTGTTTTGCCTTTCTAAAACCTAAAAACTGCTGGATTTTAATAGGCCCACAGGTTTTGGATATGGGTTTCTGGATCTGCACTGTCAAGTCCAGCATCTCCTCTGATCCCTTTCAAACTGTCATTGTGGACCACGCTTCCCTGCCTTACCTCTGGAAGCCCTTCTTCCCGATACTCTACTATATTTCTGGTAGCAACTTCTGCTGGCTTCTCATCCCCTATCCATTTCCTAAATATAACTGTGTCCCCCAAGTCTTTGATCTCTAAATTCTCAGTCTATACTTTCTTTTGGGTGATGTCATTCACACACAAAATTTAATAACCTGCTTGATGTAGACAAGTGACTCCCACACCTATACCCCATACTTTCAGTTTAGAAATCTCTAAATACATTTTGACCACCAGTTAGACATCCCCACTTGGAAGTCCTACTGGCCTTCCAAACCCAGTATGCGCAAACACAAGTGCTTATTCGTCACTGTGTTCTCTGCCTTAGTTAGTGGCACTGTCGTCTACTACTTGCCCAAGCTAGAAGCAACAGTATCATCCTCCTCTCCATAGCAAGAGTCATTGTCTACATCCAAGTGATTCCATTTCTAAAGGCATTTCAGCATTCTTCCTTCATTTCCTAACAGTGAAAGTGCTTAAGTGTCCCTGTGAATTGGAATTTACCAGAAAGTAGTCACATACAACACTTGTGAGGATTGCATAACTTGCCGAAATCTGTCTGGTTCACTTCCAATGACTGAGGTGTATCCAGATACCTATGGGACATAAGAGTCACCACGAAGCCAAGAGAGCTCTTTGTTTAGAAATATATCTACAAAGAAAGCACAGCTCTGTTGAGCCAGGTATCAGGGTAAGTCCTTGCTCTGAATTTGAAATCATTCCTGAGGCAGATCTGAAGAAAAGCCAGTTCTGTGTTGGTTCTGGACATGGCATGTGGGCTCAATTTGTTTAGATTCTTCATTAAATGGTATAGAGAGAATTCAAATGAGTGGCTGCAAGACATTTTTTAAAAGCCTAAGTGGATGAGACTTGTGCTATATCTAGGAATCTATAGAATGGAAGAACTGTGTGTCCAGTCCCAGATTGACTTAATGGATACAGATAGAAAATTCAAGTTTGTTACTTCTGATACTTCTCAGAATAAATTTTGAGATAAACCTTGTGATAAAACATAACTGTCTTGATTTCAGCATTACATTTGACATTTTTAGACTTTTACAGAGCATCTATTTCTCTAGGACACCAGTACATATTAACCTATGTGTAAGTTCTCCTCTGCTTTCTGATATAGAACCTATAGGAGCTGGTAAACAAGGTCTTGGGTTCATTAGGAGGCAAACCTGCATCTAGATATGACCCAGAAACTGAACCCAAGAGAACCTAGTCTGTTTGAACACTCGTGAGAAAAAACAGAGATTATTCCTATAGGCACCACACCCCTGGAGCAGCAGGGGAGCCCCTGATGAATAAATGGTGGGATGAGAACCAGGTTTAGAGATGGGACCCTAAATGAACATGTGGAACTGGAGAGTCAACAGAATAAGCCCGATGGAGGCTCCAGGGGGTAGTTTGTGCCAGTATTCTAGTGCTCAAACTTAAGGTTCAAATTTCTGTGAAAAAATAAGGGGAAATTAAGACAAATATTGGATATTTAAAAAGAAAAACATTTAACAATTAGATAGAGTTTAGTATTCATTATGGTTTAAGGATATTAAGTCACATTAGGACCAACAGTATTACTCTAACAAAAGGGAAAAGCACACAAAATCACTCAAACCTACTATGGTGATCGTCAATGACTCAATTTCTGGGACATTTTTTTCCCTGCAAATTAAAATGAGAAGTTGACCTTTTCCAAGTGGGAAGATCAACTTTTTTTCTTGTTGCATGTTTATAATACTGGCTGTTGCATTTAGTGGTGCAAATTGACATTCTAGACTTCAGAGCAAAGGAGCCTCTCTCTGGCCTACTGCCACCTGCAACAACCGGACTATCTCACAATAGCAGTGGTAAACCTGCTTACAAGTCTGGAAAACATTTACAGCAAGTGAATTCAGCCTTGCTTCCAAAATGCCATCATTTCATGCTGCAGATTAGAAATCCTTTGGTTCTAGGAATGTTCTGTAGGCTTCTAGGAGCATGTAGGAATTTATAATAACTGGACCATTAAAAAGAAAGAAAAAATTATAGCCTTTTCCAGATACCTTAGGTAAAAATTAGCTTTGTTTGGTGAGAGAACTATTCCTCTTACAGTGGCTTCCTAAAGTCACTGAGGATCTAGAACATTGCTGGCAAGACTCAGGAAATATCTGGGTCCTTGTAGTTCTCACACCAACTACTTCCACCAATATAAAATTATTCTCCCCATAAATGGACAAAAGTCCTTCTCAGATGATAGGCAAGAGACAGATTTGTAGCTAAATAAATCTTTTATGTATGTGAAATTTCTTATTTCTCAACCTAAGTTGTTGCTACATGAACTGATAAAGTAGAAATTAACCGAGAAAACCCCTCAGTGCTGGGTAGTGTAAAATTACGGAATCAAAGATAATGGGTAAACATCACTTCCTCTGTTTGCAAAACATTTTATCACATTTTTATGGGAAAAAACCCTGAAATTCTTTATTTTATCTTATTTTGGTGAACCATTTGAACATAGTCTAGTTAACATTGGTAGTTTTTTTTTTTTATAAGACAGAAAATATGAGAACTTTAGTTATAAAGGAAATGTCTACCCTTGGCATAATTCTCTGACATTTGATTGAATCAGTAGCTTATTAGGTTATCTAATCTAATCTAATCTAACCTTCCATAGGTTATCTATTTGCTTATTACAAGCAAATAGATAACCTATGGAAGCTCTGAGATGATCATATCATGGGTGATTCAACATGGTGTCAGAACATGAGTGAAATATTGCCCTTACACCTATCAGCTCTCAGGTGTCATTGCAGCAGAGTGTGACAGGGGAATGAATTTGGTTTAAACATGAAATAAATCATTTACCAGGCAGAGTATATGATACTTCTGGACTTGGTGATGCTTTTGGCTTTGAAGTAATAGGCTGGGACACCTCGTCAGCTGAAAGAGAGAACTTAGATAATGAGTCATTTTGTTTCAGCATCTCCCAGTCCTGACTTTAAAAGAAAAGTACTGAAATGGGAACTAGATAGAAAAATAAACTTTAAACTCTGAACATTTCTCAGAATTCCAGATGCTTTTAGAAAAATGATGTCTGAGAAACCACAAAATATGACTAAGCATAAGGGTAAGATGGAGGATTTATTTTTTGGAAATCTTTTCAGAAGAGATAACAATAACAAATTAATGCAGATGTGTTCTTCCTCTCTGGATGTTTGCTTGACTCCTCAAACCCAGTCTCATGTCTTTCTATGAAGATGAATTTAGTCAAGTCAGAGTAGAAGGCAATGAAGCATGCATAAAACAAGCTTAAAGTCAGCTCAGGCAACAGCAGAAAGGGAAGCAGGAGGGGCCAGAGTGGGCAGGCTTACATTCTACACCCCCTTAAATTCTTAGGCCCCACATAAATCCTTAAATGAGCAAGTTCATAAACTAAAATGGTCTTCCCACAACTGTTTCTTTGGAGTAATGAGTTGTTAATGTAACAGATACCAGGAAAAAAAAAAGTCTAATTTATTTATAGCTCATTTTATAATTTCATAAGTGGTTTTAGAAGAACTGTGCTCTTTGATCCTTACCATAATGATGGAAGGAATGAATTATGAGCTCCACTTTAATGGTTTGGGTTAGTGACAGTCTGCCTGAGGTTACACAGTAATTAAGTATAGAGATGAGACTGGAACTAAGTGCTAAGGTCTAGACATGAGCACTAGTTCCAAAGAGTTGGGATTTCTGGATCCCAGCACTGAGGTCACATTTTAACTTGTTTCTTATCTTTTAGGTGAATAAACCTGTCCTAACCCAAAGGGTGCCTGGGAGAATTAAATATGCAATGTCAAAATGATGTGAAAACTATAGGACTATAATAAATTTTTTTTCCACTTCTACAAGACTTTTATAAATTTGACACTGATTTTTACAAGTTTGACAAATTAGACATCTGAGTATATTTTGATATTGTTTGCCCATATTGCTCATATTGTTTGCCCCACACAAGCCAGAAGCACCCAGAGTTTTGATGGTTATAAGATTTCTAGGTATAAAATTAATTGGGTTGTTGACTATTACCTATGAACACAGGAATCAAGCCTTTATTCAATGACAAAATACTCTTGATGATTTGTACCAAACTTTTTATTCCACTTTGACCTCAAATGCCAAATACAGATTTAAATCTTGCCATCTAAGCATAAACAGGAAGAAAGGTGGTATGCCCGATTGTGAAATATCATTCTGAGAATAGTAGTGTATGGACACACTGTGTTGCACTTGAAGTTGTATTCACTACTGTCATGGATCCCTCTAAAGTAAAATAGTAATAAATTGCATTTGGTATTATATGATGCACAGGACATTCTCCCACCCAAATGGCCTTTTGAAATTACAAGAGCTAGCCAAGGTAAGGGAGAAGGTACCAAGATTTGAATATTTATACAAAACATCCTTAAAAGACTATAAAGACCTTCTGTATTGCTAGGATAAATTGAGTAAGCTCATTCCCCTAGGCAAGGAGATTCCTAATTTCACCCACTTTTAAGAGGAATAATTAGAATTCATTTTCTTTTTCATGATTGATTTTTCCAAATCTTTCTCTTGCATTAAGTAGCACTGACAAAGCCAAAAGTTTGTGGGTTGCAGCTACTTTCTGTGGGAGATACTGATGGGCTGAGAGGTGCCTCAACTGGGACAGAACCAGAGGCTCTCTTGTTAGAGGCAGGCAGCCACGCCAAATTTCAGCGTGAGAGAGTAGAATGCCTTGAGCACATGAATCTATCCATTCTGGTTACATAACTTGTTGAGCAAAGTTAACCAAAGTCTAAATCAAAATTAAACAAATTTGAACTTTAGAATATACTATAATAATAGGAAATTAAAGATCCTGATTTATAAGTATTTTTATAAGTCCAGAATATATAGCTGAAAAAGAAAATGATGAATGTCCTGTTACCTCATATCTCCTTTACTTTTAAAAATTCTATTAACCATTAATTTATATTTCCAATGTCTTAATTCTCACCACTTCTTACTTTTCATTTCTAATTTTCTAACATTCAACAAGTTTTCATGCTTTCTTTCTTCTCTTGATTTCTCCTTTCTCTGCTACTTCTATTTTATGCCTTACATTTAAATAAAAAGCTGGGAGACTTTATCTGTTGTGTTTTTAAAATCAGATTTTAATTTTCTATCAATTTAATATACTTGTTTTCCTGTTTTTATTCCTATTCTATTCATTAATCATTACTTACTCTCTAATCACTGTTTTTCAAACTATTTTCTTATGGATTAATGTTTCAAGTGTATTTACTGTTATTTTAACTTTCTTATTCTTCCAGGAGATATTTGCCTTGGTACCTTTTATACACTATGTATCGTACCTATATTATTTTCATAGCAAAGCTTTAATAATTAAATAAAACACATTTAAAAATATGTTAAAACAGATTTAAAATCATTAGCTAGATGTAGAACATAGAAAAGTCTATTAAGGAATTTTCCTTTAAAGAAAAAAGTGACAGACAAAATTTCTCTCAGAATCAGATATTAAAGATTATGCCCAAATCTACAGAGTTTTTTCTTTCAGTAAGAATACTGAGATATGATTAAAGGATTAGTGGTAGGAATTCAGAACTGTTAACCTTGCTTGAGCATAATTTTGATGTTGCTACCATTTTTCTTTCCCCAGACTGTAAGGGGTAGAGAAAATTCCTTTTCTTCCAAACTGGGGAGGTATACCCCTAATACTTTTTGGAAGCAGACCATGTATAAATGATATTTAAAAATTTATGCAATAGGGCTAGCCTGTAAATTCCTTGACCATGGAAAGATACAATTCTGTCTCACATCCCCAGTGTCTGGCACATAGTCAGCATGCAATGAATATTTGTTGAGTCGCTACCTGATGAGATGAATTAATTGCTTAAACACTGAGGGGTGATATTATTTGAAATTAGAGAAAAGAGGAGATCAATGACAACAAACAAGGCATGACCAAGCACATGCTTGGCGTATGTACCAATGCTAGAAATGTTTGGAAGAATTGAATGCATCATACTTATTAACAAATGGACTGCTGAGGCTGGATAAGGAAGAGGAGTAAAAATTAGATATAACAAGAACCTGCCAGAGATGCAAATGACAAATTGAAAGGAGGAAAAGATGAACTTATTTTGAGGTATGTCAAGATTATAGTAGTCCCCAGTAGAGATCCTCCAAGGCAGTTGGAGAAACTGGATAAGATCTTGGTTAAGAAGTTAGGGTTAGATTGATCATTCAAATAAGAGCCTCTTAGAAAAATGCAATATAGTTTATAATGACTCTTGTTTGGATCCTTACAAAAATTTTTACAGCAAAAGCACCAAAGCAATATTATATAAACATTGTATTATAGGAGAGACTATATAGACATATAAAACAAATCTTCATGACATACTGCTAAATAAAATCTACTCAAAGTTAAAAAAAAAGTGATTGGCAGGAGGAGGCACATTCAAGGACCATGGAAGGGACAGGTGTTCTCAAGCTCAGAGAGGCAATGGGAATAGGCAGTCTACTCTTTTAAGAAATTCCATTCTTCTCCAGCTCCCTCTTCGAATAATGTAACCATAGGGAAGCTTTCTGGAATAAGCTATTCCAATAACATACTTAATGAAGTTCAAAAATAAACAAAATTATTTTTTAGGTTTCAAAGGAAGATTCATTTTACAAGAGTTAAGAACTCTTGTAAACCATAATTCAAAAGAATAATTCCACTAATATCAAACTATTCAGGTCAGAATCTAAAATATCTATTTACCTGGGTGTGTTTGTGGGATTCTTGGAGGTGGAGATGTTTTTGGTTTGGGAGGAGCACGCGGTGCTTGCTTGGGAGCTAAAAGAAAGAATATAGGTTTAGAAGTCTTGAGTGCTTCAAGAATTACAGCATCTAAGCCTCTAGGATCTCAAAGATGAAGACCTAGACACACAGCAATTAATGCAATTAAAGTTCCCAAAGAACCACAAAATACAGGAAGATAAATATATCATTATAATGGAAAGCAAAACAGTAAAGTACATTATATGATGTCCAAGATACTCAGCTGACAAATGAAACTGTTGGAATTTCAGAAATATCTACTTCAAATACCTTTCAATAGGTTAAAAATAAATTTCATGGTAACAAGAATTCTTCTTTATTACAGGTTTATACCATTTTACCAGAATAGCCCAGTATAATATTTTAAGTGCAGATAACTATAATTTCTTCTAAAAACAAAGGCAGTGAGTTATATTTCAAATACACCTAGAAAACAAATGTATTTTAATAGCAGTGCTAATGGAAAAATCTCATTAAACAAAACACAGTTCTCATTGGTCAGACTGGGGAAGAAAAACTGAACAGAAATGAAAGGATACATTCCTGAGAAAGTTATTCCTTTCTTGGACAATTCCTAAAGTAGTTCTAGGACATTCACTGTAACAACCAATTGTATCTTTATCAAGAAAACTTGAAGTATATTCTGCTGGAGGAAATGAAAAATCAAACATGGGGTTGTGGTTTGTGGAAACACCTCATTTGGATTGTCTCAAGCGTGATCAATATACACAGCTTAGGAGAAACAAAATGTTTTTTCAAGGTCACCAAGTTTCAGGCACCTTAAAGAAACCTTGCTGAAAATAAGAGTTTTTAGATACTAGAAATTTCTAAACAGTCTGCATGCAGTGGTTTCCATGAAATCTTCAGTGGCATTGCCTGTGGAGAAATGAACACCAAGATATGCAGGAGATTGTACTGGTCTAGGAGCCTGAAGATTTAGAGCTCCCTTTGCTAATCACTCAGTCTATAGCCTTACATTCCCCATCAAAATAACAGGACTCTTATAAGAGCTCTTCCAGTCTTGAAATTCTGATTCTAGAGTTTCTTTCAATCTTTGATTTTCTTCAGTCTCAACTTCCTTGCTGAGGTTCCCGATGGGCTCTTTGCTTCTCCCAGGGTATGAGGTAGGTATCACTAAGAGTACTCCCAATTAAACATTTCAATTGTATCCATTAATACAGCTATTTAAGAAAATTTGGAAAATGTAGAGGTAACTGGTACAGATGTAGTTAATGCAGTTAGTGTGAAATTTCAATAAAAATTAAAACTGTAAAGTTTAATAGGCAAAATTTAATAAGATATTTTAAAAGACAATATATAAAATTAAGATTAATATCTCCTTTGGAAAGAGACCCATGTGAAATAGTTTAATGATAATCAAAACAAAAGATTGGGCTTATTTTCAATAAACTATCAGTCCAAGAAAGCCTATAGGTATTGAAAGGATTTTTTCTTGTAAGAAGCAGCACATTTAGTTATTCATGTTGGTGATTTGTTGTCTCATATTTTAAATTCCACCATCAAGTAACTTGTTTTTATAACTTGCCAATTAGATGGTTTGACTTAGTTTTTTTTATTTACATGCAGAAAGGCCAAACTGCTGCAGGAAGAGGACTAGAAAGAAATAGAAGACCTGAGTAATAATAAGGTGATTGGCCGGTTGTACCCCTTTATGTGTTTTGCACAGTGCAATCTATTTCTGGAGGTTTCTGTTAATCTCAAACACAACGTAGATACCTTAAGATATTCTGTACATGACCACAGAACTTGTAAAAGTTCTAGTCAAGATGATAAAGTATTTAAAATTAGGATATATATTTATGTTTAAAAATGGAATATAAATGTTCTTCCCCAGAAACATTATTGTGTCCTGTTTGAAACACTGGCAGAGTAGCAGAGAATGGTTTTTTGGCCATATCCTGAAGAATATTCACAGTACTGCCGTGTGAATGGCTATAGCTTATGGGTAGGAGAAGTCGGGCATCAGAAAAATAGGATCACCCATCAAAGAATGTGAGCACAGTAATTAACTTAGGCTTTCTGATGTCTATAGTGCCCATACTGTCTTTCCATTCTTATAAATTCTGCAAACACTCACCTTCTACATGAAATACAAAATAATATTTACCTGGCTCAGTGGAAGGCTCATCTGGGCTGGGTAGGATTATGGTTTGGGAAGGCAGAGGAGATATCTCTATGGTAATAGAAGGAAAGTACCTGGAGGGGGCTATGATAGTGCTTCACAAATTTTGAGTACAGATAGATGACAGAAAGGATGGCAACAATTAAAAACAAAGAAAGAAAATTGTAACTCTGCAGCAAAATAGCATTCCTAATTCTTCATAATGCATTTAGTTTAAAAAAATGCTGAGATGCTAGATTCCAAAATTCTTTCAAAGTAAGCAATATTCTTTACTTTTTAAATCCTCACTTCAAACTAATACCTCCTCAACCATCCTAGAATGACATATTTAGTAGTAACCTTAAAGGGAAAACCAAAGTATTAAAAAATGTTAAAGCATGAGTCGGTGAAGAAGCATTGGATTTCACTTAAAATTAGAGGAAAAAAAAGTCAAAGATGTAAATGAATGTCATGGAATGAGTGTTAATGGAAAGTATGTTGCTAGGGCAGAAAGTATAAAATGGATCACCATACAAAAAGAAAACTGAAATATTCAACACAATACAAGCTGGCAGAATGTTTAATGTTAGGAAAAAGATGCTTTAGGCTCAACAGTTTCACTGACTTAAGTACAGAAAGAGACCAACATCTAGATACAAAACAGAAGAGACTTTTTGGACAATGGTTATGAATAGAAGCACCTAGAAAGAAAATTAACTGCTGTGAAAAAGAATGATGTTGCAACATGAATTCACAATGAAAGAGAAACTGAGGTTGTCAGGTGATGGTGGTGATGAGGACAAAAGCTGCTGTGGTGTATGTCATTACCTAGTGTGGTCTCGGGTGGTTCAGACACATTTGTAATAGATTCCACAACTGTATCAAAACAAAGGAGAACAATTTTAGAAAACTTCAAGATGCTAAGCTATAGTCAACTATTTCCTTCTTGGATATCAGCACACCTCATTCTCTTAGGAATCTGAATTATATTTTTACAGCTAGGATAACGGATTTAGAGAAGAAAAGAGAGATAACCAAAGGGGAAATCCTATTCTGTCATACTAATTTTCCAACTAATATTAATGTTTTAATTGTCATTAACTGGCTGTCAAAAGCTATTATGCCTCAATATTTTGATACCACAGAGAAGCCAGAATTTCTGTATTCAGAGATCATTTATCATTGTAGTTTGAAGGCTCCAAGGACTTTGGAAGCTACTGCTCTTCAAATGAATTCAACTGTAGAACAAGTACCACAGCTTGAACTTCCATGTTCCATGGGCATAACAGATGCTAATTAAGACTTTGTTGAATAAATGAATCAAAGCATGAAAACTTTTACCACCTCCAGTCTTTGGTTCCTCTGGACTGAGTGGTGCTTTGGCAGAGGGATACAGATAATCTGTTACAGTTGGTGCTACGGAATAAACGGAATGGCTGGTTAGTGATGGGCGGGGCATTACACACTGTCATAGAACACCGTATTTAATTTGAAAACAGAGGTTAGTTATCTTAAGTCAATGTGTTCATGAGAATACATAACACTCAGGTAGATTAGGAAGATGACTGCAATTTAAGAGGGCAGAGATGAAGGCAGAAAATCAAGGCAGTGTTCAGTGTGGGCACATACACACACACCAAAACAGGCAGTGTCTTCAGTAATTTCTACCTGGAGCAAAGCAGGTAATGTCACTTCCTTACATATTTTGATTAAGGATTCTAGTAAGAAAAAGACAAAGAGTGAGTCCTTGAAAAGCATAGGGATGAATCCTAAATAGAATATAAACATGAAAACTAAGATGTGCATATTCATATTTAAAGAATGATTAGAATATTAAAAAATTAAATCTTACATTCAGAGTGAAAGCGAGTTAAGGAAATTGTGAAACTTGCATAGAAATACAGCAGACACTTGCACAATGTGCTGTATGTAACATGCGACTTTTAAGATTCACTGGATGAGCCCAGACAAGATGTGAGGAGCTATGAAATGTCACAAACTGTGAGGTCATCCAAAGATGACTTCTGCAATGAGATGGAAAAGCACATATATTTGACTTCTTATTGGGAAACATTTTTACCTAGAGCTTCCTTTGATGACTCAGTGCTTAATGTAATCAATTCCAGGACTTCAGAAACTAGCAAAGAACACAAAATGATACAACTGATCAAGGAGGGTTATTGCCAGCATTGAATGAATGCATACAAACTAAATATTTAGAAAAGTGTCTTTCACTTATAGATGCTCAATGTTGGCTGTTATGATAATAACAATATTATTAATAATACTAAGGGAAGCTCCAATAACTGAATTAAAGTCACAATTTTCTAAGTGTTGTAGGTAACAATTAACAATCATACCTTGCACCGTTCATGAGCCCCAAAATGCCATTTAACTAATTACGGATGCACAAAGGAGATGAAAAGAAATTATAATCCTATACTAGATAAAAGTAAGATCTTATGTTTCAAAATATATGTCAGGGGTAGCAACCTTCATTGCTAACTTAAAATATTTGTTTTTAATTTTGAAGGGCAATGTTGTATAGGTTGGTTTTGTTATCTTTACTGAAGTGAACACTTTCACTTTCCTTGATGGTGGCAACTGAACTAGCATTCTTTTCACATAGCAGAACAAAAATTTAATTTATTCCTAAAGAGGAATTTTGTAAACTTTAGTGAAAAATAAGTAGAATAAAATCAGTTCTTCTGAGTGGTTTACTGACTACTTAATCACATACTTGATTATTCTTTATGTGATACAGAGTAAACACAATAAAATGAAGATAAGTATATTAAGCAGTAGAATAGCAATTACTATAAATAAATTACTAAGTTAATACCAATAGGTAGTCATGGAAAGAGCATGTACAATATATGGAGTTATTAAATGTATTATTTGCTTTTTTATATTTGGAAATCAACACTTGGAATATGTCCCTTGAAGCTTACAATGTACCCAGACAGATAAAACAGTCTAATTACCAGGTTGACTCTGTGTCATTTCTAGGCTTGATGATGTCACTGGTTTAAAAATAAGAGTTTGCAGTTCAGTGGGAGCTGAAAGAAGAGCATCTAAGTTGTCAAAGTAATTTTGGATATTTCACAGATTTTAGATAAAGGTAGCAATGAACTGAAATGCATAGATCTTCAAAATCATAGGGTTATGGAGAGCCATGCAGAGTATACATTATTTAAAGCAGCAATTGGAAAACTATGGTCCTCCTAATCCAGCCCTTTGCCTGATCTGTGAGCTAAGAATGGATTTTGTGTTTTACAATGATGCAAAAAAAAATTAAGAGTAATATTTTATGACATGTGAAAATGATATAAAATCCAAGTAATGCTTTATTGGAACACAACCACACCCACAAACTAATAGGATTCAAGGTATATTTACATATCATTTACATATTGGTTTTGGTTGCCTTCACTTGAGATACTACATTAGAATCAAGTAGTTGTGACAGACACTGAATGGCCTACAAAGTATAAAAGATTTACAATCTGACATCGTTACATAAAAATTTGAAAATGAAATGGGTTCTTACTATTATATCTGAATCTGAATTCCCACAAGGGCTTTCTAAGAGCTTCCTACCACTGATTTTATGATATTGTCATTACCAAAATGTTTAGTACCATCTAGGAGTGCTTTGTTCTGTGTTCTAGTTTGAATCCCCCGTTGGGTAACCTCAATAGGTATTGAGTTTTTATTTTGTTATTCCTACCCTTCCATCTACTAATGCAAAAAAAATTGGTTATTTTATTTTACTTATTTATTTATTTTTTAAATTTTATTTTTTATAAACATATATTTTTTTCCCCAGGGGTACAGGTCTGTGAATCGCCAGGTTTACACACTTCACAGCACTCACCATAGCACATACCCTCCCCAATGTCCATAACCCCAACCCCCTCTCCCAATCCCCCACCCCCCAGCAACCCTCAGTTTGTATTGTGAGATTAAGAGTCACTTATGGTTTATCTCCCTCCCAATCCCATCTTGCTTCATTTACTCTTCTCCTACCCCCTTAACCCCCCATGTTGCATCTCCTCTCCAAAAATTGGTTATTTTAAAGCCCAACTCTTATCAGTCTACACAGAACTTTGACTTAAGTATTTTCTCTCTATATTTTTACCACTCTATTAAACAAATTGCTTTGTGTAAGCAAATTGCCTTATATCTAAAAAAACAAAACCCCTTGGAAACAAGGTTTCCTCACAATTACACTGTCTTCTTTTCAAGAAGTAAAACATGTTCTTACTTTTGATCTCTACCTCTGTTCTTCACCTCACCTCACTCCACTCAACTGTTAATATGGTGCCGGGAACACAGAAGGCAAGGAAATTTTTATTTACTAAGCCAAAGGAGTATTGCTAATTTTTTAAAAAATAAATGAAATAGTAGGAGAATAGAACGAGATGCATCTTTTGTTGGAGACAATCTTTATGCAGGGCACGTGATGATTTTGGCTACCTTAGATCTTCCCTAACCACGAACCTTCTGGTTAACATGCAATTGTAAAGATGCTAATCAATATTTGTGTCTCTTTTCTCTTAGAAGGCATAGAGCTGGGAAGTGAAAGTTAACAAGCCACATTACTGTCAATCCTGGGATCCAGCTGCAATAAGCTGGAAGGACTCAAACTAGAAATCATTGACTTTCTTGGTTTCAACTGTGAAACTTTGGGAAGTTTAAAGTTTGGGAGGAGAATGAATTTTTCCCTCATCTTTTTGAAACTAAAGGAAGAAAATCTTGGGTTGCTATTGTATTTCTAGGTCCAGAAACCATCAAAAGCATTGTACATAGGCCTATGTTTTCTAAAACATATTAAATTATCTTGAGTTTATTACCTAAGTTCGAAAATTTTTACTTTACTAATCTAATTTGCTTCATATCACTACTGAGGGTATTTTGAGAACCAAAATAATATAAAAAATTATTAATTAAGGAATAGGAATAGATACTGATATAATTAGATACTCAGAGATTCCTACTTAGTAAAAATTAAAAACCAATACTAAACTGTGGCGGAAGATAAAGAATAACGAAATTCATCCATGGTGAGGAAAGCCTGTAACTTATATTTACTAGGATTAGCACTTCTAGGAAGCATTTCTTTTTGTGGGGGGGGGGCGGATAATTTAAGAGGGATAAATCATCTTTTAAAATAGGAAGGGAAAAATGAGACTGTCTCAAAAATCTCATAGAAAGTAAGTTGCTCAGAAAATTTTCATGATCTTTAATTATCATCATTTTGTAGCCCCGGATCAGGTAATGAAATTTTAAAGGGGGTTTCATGGCAGATAGATTTCTTCATGTGGGGTATGTCCTATGGTGAGCGCTGTGAAGTATGTAAACCTGGCAATTCACAGACCTGTACCCCTAGGGCTAATAATACATTACATGTTAATTAAAAAATTAAAAACAACAGGTAGCACTTGAATTAAGAATCTTGACTACCCAGAAGGTAAGTATGAAACAGAACAACAGCAGTCTAAGGAAGCAGGAGCAACCCTAGCCATGACAATGATGGAGTAGGTTTTCAATGAGTAAAAAAGCATATAATGCAGTCACAAAAATCATTACCTAATGTTGTTTCTGGAGTCTCAGAACTATGAATAACAGGTTCAAAGCTTGTAGCAGGAACTAACCAAATGCGACAACATGAACATGAGAAAGTTTAAACACACATAGAAAATCTTAATTTTTTTTTTTAAACATTAGTTTCAAATGACAAACTTTTTTTTTTAAACTTTTGAATTGACAGGAAGCAATTTCTTTTTGAGGATTTGGTCATACTCGTTGGGGACTATCCGTTCTAGAAGGTAGTCACAAACTTTAAATTCTGCATGAGGTTTTTTTAGGTGTTTGATTTTCTGATTCTAACCAATATGAAAGCTTGCTTTGGAAATGCTGTTTAGGCAATAGATATGAAAATATGCATGAAAGTAACTTGTTGCTGTTTTTGAAATCTGAAAAAGATACTTATGCTTATATAATCATGACCACAATAAATAGATCATGTTTTTAAGTGCAAATATAGCAATAAATAACTATGATTGATTATGCCAATCTTGCTATTAACACATCTTTAAAGAGATCAAAAATTTCAGTCAAGAATTAGTTGCTAACCATAATTCACTCTTTGACTTTTAGGGAACATGAAGACTATTACTTTCCATCAGAGACATTTTCTTGAGACCCCACTGAGACAGACTGCTAGGGTTCATGACATAACATATTTACCCTGTTTGGTCTGAGTTGCCTCAGGGCTTGATGTGGTTTTAGGCCTGGGACGTGGACGACGGGTTCGTTGTGCTGCTTTAGGAGCTGAAGAATGAAACTTCATATTACTCCAGTGAAGACAGTTTTGGAAATGACTCAAAATTTTCTAAAATACATTATATTGCCTTGAAGTTCAAGGCATATATATTTCAAGGTTGAAATATTTTCTCTTATTTTGTTAACTATTGTTTTAAGCACTGAAGATTCTTGAGAGACAAATCTCACACACAGAGTCAAGTCAAGGAGTGAGCAATCTCATAAATGTCTAGCTTTAAAAATAGGTAAGGACTCTAGCCACACTGTAGGTAGTAAGGTTGTAGGTTCATACCAAGAAATAGAACCGTCCCAAAGAATTTATAATACCATGTGAGCTGTCATGGTTTGTTTGGTCAGGAGAAGATACAGACATTATCGACTTTGAAACTCAGGTTTAAATTTGAACCCAGTTTAGACAAGAGTACATGATACAAGTTCAAGATTACATGGTTGACAGATATTCCCAGGTCCATGCATAACTGTCAAAAACAATAGAAGACTTCTTTTAAGAGTTTTAAAAGCCCTTAAGAAGAAAAAAAAATAAAGTTGAAGGACAGCAGATGACAAGACAGTTTTATAAAGCTGGTGACAAAGTGATTATGATTATGATAGAGTGGGTTGATGATAAGCAGGAAAAAACTGTTGAAGAATGCAGAATATCATTACCTAATGTAGTTTCTGGAGTCTTTGTCCTAAGAGTGATGGGTTCAAGGGCTGTAGGAGGAACTAGTAAAAAAAATAATAAAATAAACCAAAGATATTTTAAAAATTCATTTGAAGACTAACTGCAAAAGTCAATTTTTAAGCTTCACGTCTGACAGAAAAGAAGCACTCTGAAGATTTGACCACACTCTGGCAAAGCACCCATTAATCTCACAAGATAGGTACAACATTGTACTCTGCTAAATATCACTGTGATCATTAAGAAGTTCTCCTAGAAGTTTTGATTATCTGATTATCTTTAATATGTAAAATTTTGCTAAACAAACTTTTTTACACATTTATACATATTTATACTTTTCTAACTTTACTGGAAAAAGTATGTCAGTCTACTTGCACTTCTGTACAAGTTGAGACAAATGCTTATTATTTAAATAATCATGTATATAATAATGAACTTATTTATTTGAGAGCATGAGGATCAGTACATAAAACAGTGTGATCATCAATGTTTCAAAGTAGTCTTTGACTCAAGAAAAGTTAACAAACACTGTTAAATCCTCTTAGCAAAGAAGAAAGAAGCATCCTACTCTATAATGAAAGCCTATCATCTAAACTTTCAAGACTTAGGCACAATTATAATTTTGATAATTAACTAAAAACATCATTTTTGGAAAAAACAGATCCATCAATATAATCACATAAATCCTAATACAATAAAAAGTAATATGATTAAAGAACATGGTATTTCTGCAATCAATGAAGGACAAGCAGGGCATATAAGGGATAGGTGGAAATTCATGTTTGAAACAAAGCTTAAAGTAGTCAATCCTGTTTCAGCACATACATATGACCACATGAAACAACAATGAACAAGTTACATGGCAGTTTGGTGCCTTGAAAATAGAATATTCACAGTTTTCTTAAGTTTAATTTAAACACGACTTGATGTAGAGTTTAGCATAATTTCAAGATGAAGACTGCAATGGAAGACAACACAGGATGTTAAAATGGTTTTAAGATGCAGCAGGACCTGTGGCTACAGTGGTATGACAATGAGCAGGAAAAGCACTATTTGAGGGACACATATTCTCATTACCCACGATTTCTGGAGCTTTAGTTCTAAGAGGGCCAGGTTCAAGATCTGTAGTAGGAGCTAATGAAAAGCAATGAAATAAACACTTGTGAAAAGTCAGCAAATTAATTCTATCCAGTATAACACTGCTTCAATAAATGTATAGCAATTATATTTTTTTCTGAAATTAAGTACTTAAAGATTTGGTCACTGTATAACCGAGTAAACATTTTTTTTAGGAAATAGTCAGTGATAGCCTACATAATCTGGTAAGCATCTCAAAGTCAATACAGTATTCTCTTAGTCGTTTAAGTACCTAATTCCAACTATTGCCCTAGGAAATTTGTTTAAACATTTTACCAGATATATACTAATAAAAGCATTCTGGCAATTGTTGGCTTTTTTGTGGAAGCTTTAAGGAGATAGGATGTCTAAATAAGATGGATATACTAAATGGTTTTATGTTTGAAAGGAGGCATAGAAAAGAACAAAGCAAAGTGAACTATGTTCATCTTGTTGAGAACTCGTAAGTAGAAATAGTCTTAGAACTCACATGATGCAAAGGTATTCAGCTAATTAGGATAAGAAACAACCACTCAGTGTGTGGTGCCAACTAGAGCAGCTCTCTGCTCTACACAAAAAAATGTTGTACCCTATATATGTGGAAGAGGTTGCAGGAAAGACCACTAATGCTTCTAGGTTCAGATCCAAACTTCTGAGTCATACCTTCAAGAACTTTCTTCAGCTGCTCTTACGGGCCCTTCTAAACTCACTACTATCATTACCACTTAGAAGCAGAACTTCCGTTATTCCAGGAGACCTGTGTCCTCTAGCTGGGCTCAATACCTGTTTTCTAAAAAGCAGTTCAATTCTAAGATTTCCCACTCTCTTCCTAACTTCTTATTCCTGTCCTTCACAAACTTCTCTCTCTTTAAATGCATAGATGTTCATAAAACCTGCAAAAAATAATCTTGATTAGCACAGACACATTGCCTTGGTTCAATCTTTGAATGTTTCCTATTGGGGCAGGTTTTGACTTTGAGTATACTACAGACTGAGAAGTAAAAAGAAGCCATCTACATCTGTGATATCCTCACAGCTGTTGATGTAGCTCTAGGGGGAAATGAAAGGCACTTAATGTTTCTTGAAATAAAAATGATTGGTTCTATTTAAGACATTTTGTCTTCTAGAGAAGTATGGAATGAAATAAGCAAGAGTAAATAAAATCTATACTAAAACAGAAGATCTTTATGCACAAAGCACAAGGAATCCAGTTCCCTCCCAAAGACATCCAGATGTCTCCCAAACAATGTTTTCCTTTGTTAAGTCAATGGTGGGATCAGTGTAGATCAACTAGTGCCTTCACCAATACTGGGATCACAAGGGCTATCTCTTCTCCCTCCGGCATCAATCCCAGACTCCCAAGAGCTGCTAAGACTACTCCTTTAACCAGAAACCCACAATTACCCAGTTTTTTTTTAGGTGCTTCAGAAGTTGGTGTAGTTTTATGTTTGGGACGTGGACGACGGGTCCGTTTTGATGTTTTAGGAGCTGAAGAAAGAAAACCTTTCATTACTACAGAGTCCATAGTTTAGAAGCTAAAGGTAGCATGACACATGACTCCAGATTTTCTAAACTTACTACATTAGTAAATCTATCTTTTCAAACTTTCAGTTTGAAACTTTCACCCTTAATAGTATACATTCTTTTATAAAGGCAATTTCATTGAGAATGAGTCATACAGAATTAAGTTATTAATTCAAGAACTGAAGTAGTGTTCATGGTTCTCTTCTATTGAACAAAAGAGGTAAGTCCTGCTGCAGAAATATTATGGGGCAGCCATGGTCAGATACAAACTCTCTGATAGTTTACTAAGATAAGGCCATATAATTAACTAAAATGTTTATCAAAGGACAGATATTAGAGAATTTTTAAAAAGGTAGGACTTCAGATGCATAAAGAAACTTCCTGATACCATAACAGTCAGTAGAGTCAAAAGAACTGCTTTTTAAACCCAGCTTTAATAAAACATGGTTAAAATGCACATGAGATGACAGAACAATTTTAGATGGTTACTTGTACAACAGATGATCTGAGTTAGGTTTATGCATGGCTCTCTTAAAAAGAAGGGACAACTTGTTTTAAGAGTCAGCGTCCTCAAAACTTTTAGGATGAAGAATTTTATGGAGTGACAACAGAGGACAATGTAGTCCTTATGAAGCAAAAGAACATGTAGCTATGATGTTGATGGAGTGAGTATGAGAATCAGAAGGGAAAGCACTTACTGAGGAGCATGTGTTATTACCTTGTGTTGTTACCCATGTTTCAGTTCTCAACACAACCGGTTCAAGGTCTGCAGTAGGAACTGACCAAAAGTATTAAAAATAAACAAAATGATTGCTTAAAATTTAAAAAACCCTAAAAACATTTATTTCAAAATTTATCTTAATCATATACTTTCTAGAACTATGTAGCAACTTCTAAAAACCATTCAACTAAAAAACGTAGACCTCTGATTTCCTAAAATTTGGCCATACCTAAGTGAGGTAACGATTTCCTTATTCCTACTTTGATGATCTAATTCTAACTAATAAGTCAAAATGGGATGTGTGTGTACTGCTAACAACTTTGGGAGGAAAGTGGAGCTACAGCATGATGAATTGAGCAGGTTACCCCTTCATTCTAAGCAAAGAAATATGCTTTCATGTGCAACAAAGAGCTTACTGATGTCCACTTGATCAAATCTCAACTACTCCATCAGATGCCTAAGAATCTCCACTGTGAGAATCCATAGACCAGTCAAGATTCAGAAGGATTTGACTATCACTCTCTAGTCAGACATCTTTTACACTAGTACTACAGTTAGACTTTCTCCTTTGGTTGGTCTCACTTATACTCACTCTTTCTGATTTTATTACTACCTTTTTTTAAAAGATTTTATTTATTTATTTGATGGAGGGAGAGGGAGAGAGAGGGAATACAAGCAGGGGGAGTGGGAGAGGGAGAAGCATGTTCCCCACTGAGCAGGGAGCCAGACGTGGGGCTCAATCCCAGCACCCTGGGATCATGACCTGAGCCCAAGGCATACACTTAGTGACTTAGCCACTCAGGCACCCCATATTCCTACCTTTCTACTTATCCATATACTACAGTGGTTTCAAGTCTCCATTTAAGTTTCTTAATCTATCTTTTCCAGATCTACACATTTATGTACCTAATACATTTTGTTGATAGCAATGAGAAATCAATCTTGATCTTGTCTTTGCATACATGCTGTCTAGTGCCATCTTCTATCTTATTTATGAAGGCTTTTGTTCTCAACTTATTGCATGTTTGAGGATTAAAACATGTCTCCCACACCTAATTTATACCCCCAAATTTGCTAATATTACCCAGGGATACTAAAGATAATATTTGTTAATTTGAACCGAATATGCCCAATTTTTCTAAAGTTTTATTTTCAGTATATAAATGGAAATTAATGAAATGCACAGTGACAGAGAAGACTTCACTCTAGAAGCATGAAGCATTCAGTCGCTCCACAGATTTTCCCCTGCTGTGTTCCTTTTGCCATCTCTACAGTGGGAACTGCTGTTTAACACAAGTTATATCTTTACTTTTATGGGGCCTATTTGTTACTTCCACACACTGGGATTACTCTTGAGCCCCTGCTGGGTTAGGCTACTGCAACTCTAAACCAGGAACACTTGTTTACCTGGTTTGGACTCAGATGCTTCAAGAGTTGGTGGGGTTTTTGGTCTGGGACGTGGACGACGTGTCTGTTGTGATGTTTTGGAGGCTGAAGGAAGAAATTCTAGGGTTATCACACAACTACATTACCTCTGTTCTGGAAGCAACAAGAGGTGAAAATATGGTTCTAGATTTTCTACAACTTTTAGATATGTGTCCTTCTAGTTTGAGATTTTGTCATGTATACCCTGTATATAATTCTTGTACCATAGAAGATTCTTTGAAGAAAAAAAGTCCCTTTTTAATTCAAGAAATAATATTAGTAATTATAATCAAAGTGTCATAGAGCAGGTTGATGGGGCAACAGAAAGGTTAAGAGCCACTGCTAAATTTTAATGTATTGTGAAGGATGGTCATATTAAACCCAAGATTTAGAATTCAATTTTCCCATCTTTCCACACTTTCTATGTAATTACTAAAACAAAAACGTGTCATTACCTAAATATAAATAAAACAATATCACACAAATAGAAAAAAATGTAGAAACAAAATGTGGAATAAATGGATCTTCCTGGCCCCATGATTGCTATTTCTTGGCTTTATCTGTCTAGAGAAGAGGTAAAAAGCCATAGTATGTTTGAGAACCATTTTTTAACCAACACTGCTCAGATAAAACAAAAAATAATGTAAAAAAATTTCAAATAGGTTACCTGGCAAATAAATGTTCTGAAGTACATTCATGTATGACTGGTTCTCTTTCAAATGGCAGGTAAACTTAAGAGTTTTCATAATTTTAAGAATATAAATGAATGTCCAAGAAGAATGACATATGGTCACATAAAGCAAAATGAAACTCTGGGTTTGACAAAAGCAGAGTAAGTCTTGTTGAAAAGATAATATATTATTACCTAATGTTGTTCCTGGGGTCTCGGGTCTAAGAGTGACAGGTTCAAGAACTGTAGCAGGAACTGCCCCCCAAATACAGTAAACCAAAGAAATTTTAAAACACATGAAAAGTAAGAACATTCACATCTAAACAAATATACTTATGTATCAATCTTTCTACAAAAAACAAAGAAAAAAATTAACTTCCTTCCTAAAAAAATTAATTTCCTTCATTCTTAAATGAAGGAAAGAGTAGATGGTTGTTCTTTGAAGATTTGGCCAAACTATAGTCTTGGTCTTAGGTTTAGCCTTTAAACTATCTTGATTGTCTTAAAGAAGTCAACATGAAATTCTCCTAGGTTTTAGCTAATGGATTCTGATAACTCTGCACTAGAAAATATTTTATTCATTGACCTAACATACACTTAGATTCAGATTCAGTCTGAGGTACTTGAGGGCTTGGTGTTGTTTTAGGTCTGGGACATGGACTATGGGGTCTTTGTGTTGTTTTAGTAGCTGAAGAGAGAAAAACTTTGTGTTACTCTAGGTGTTAAGGCTCTGGATTCTGAGGAGCGGTTTTTCCAAGAGCTGTCAGATTTTCCAAAGTTACAGGAAATTTTCTGTTATTTAATGTTTTTAATCTTTTTATGCCAATGTATCTTCTTTTTATCATTGGTGGTACTTTGAGGCAAATTCATGTGTGTGGTTGAGTTGTTCATTCAAGGCATGAAGATTAACACTTATAATTAAACACTCACAGAATTTCCTCATTGGGGAAATAAATGAGAAGGAAGGCTCAACTCTGTTGCAAGGGAGGGGCAGTTAGGGTCACACTGAGGAAAAGGCTTATAATTTAAAATTTTGGATTTAGGTAATTTCCTATATGTCAAGTTAGTGATAAAGCATGTCATTACTTAAAGCACCAACAAAGAAACAAACATACCATGTAAATAGTTTTTTAAAGACTTGGCAACCTAAATGTACAAAGGACCCTAAGAATGGCTGTTGCCTCTGATCAGCCTAAATAAGAAAAAGATCCCAATTTGTTTTAAACTTGGCTTTAACAGAGAGCACTGTTCAACAAAGCCCGAGGTAACATGACAATGCAAGTGTACCAGTGAAAGCAATGTTTTGAATTAAGCTAAGATCAGCTCTCATAAAAACAATAGGAAACTTGTTTTTAAGAGGCTTCAGGATTTGTCGGATAAAGTGACTGAATGGCAACAGAAGAGGATGGTGGCTGTCTCGTGAGAGAAGAAAAGCCAGGAGACGGAGACTGAATGGAATGTACAATGAGCAACAAAGGCATTTGGTGAATGACACAGAAACATTACCTAATGTTGTCCCAGGTGTCTCCGTTCTAAGAGTAACAGGTTCAAGGTCTGTAACAGGAACTGAAGTAATAAAATTAGCAAAAGAGGTTTTTAAAAAAGGTATAAGGAGTTATGAAATTCACTTCAAGATGTATTTTGCCAGTGTAACATTTCATCTAGAACTCTTACTTTATTTCTAGGTGAAGGGGACTGTGACTGTGTCTCCCCAGATTCCTATGTTGAAGTCTTAACTCCCCAATGTGACTGTTTGGAGATAGGGGAGATAGGGGCTTTGAAGAGGCAATTAAGATTAGATGGGGCTGTAAGAGTAGGTCCCTAATCCAGTATGACTGATGACCTTATAAGAATAGAGACACACACAAGGAAGGCTCACACACAGAGCAAAGGCCATGTGAGGACACAGCAAAATGAGACCATCTACAAGCCAAAGAGAAAGGCCTCAGGAAACATTAAAACTGCTGATACCATCATCTTAAATTTCCAGCCTCCAAAGCTGTGAGAAATCAACTTCTATTGTTTGAGCCACCCAGTCTATGCTGTTATAGCAGCCTTAACAAGCTAATACAAAGGGAAACCAACTGTTTGGTCCAGACTTGGCTAAACTATAGTTGAGGACTTCTTCATCTTATGAGATAGTCATTACTTGTAGTCTCTGTTTAGCACCACAAGAGGGAAACAGTTCAACTAGTTCATGCTTGATTATTTGAATCTACATGGTAAACTCTAGGACATTTTTAGGCTTTTACTTAAATACATTCCTAATCATCTTGAAAAGCAAGTAAAATACTAACTTGCACTTTAGTGGGTGCTGAATAAAGAAGATATCTACTATGTTCATCACATTATGGTTGCAGAAAAGGTTCCTAAAGATCCAAGCAGCCATTACACAAATAACCAAAAATGGGTATGATGACCTTGCTGAGAACTCAGCTTGGGGAAGATCTTGTGACTTGTGTCCAAAGGAAGGTACTCAAGAGGACTGGGCAAGGAGCACCCACTCACAGTCTGTGGCATTCAGTAAAGCACCCATACACTATCAGTACCAGAAAAACATCATCCAGTGTGGAAAGAAAAGGATTCTGAAGCTCATAAGAACAACATTGGACTCCTGAATGGAACATTCAAGCCTCCTTCAATTTTCTGTGGAATTATCCAAATGTGGAATCACCAACAAGAGCTTTTGATGAACACTTCAAATAAGCAGATCCTCTGCCCCTCTGGTTTCCTCTATATATATCCTATTTTTTTTTTCTTGTCTTCGTTCATTCTCACCTGTCCACTTGTACAAATTCTGATGTGATATCAAGACTTAAACTCCTTCCCTGATCTACCAAGTTCCAAAATGATGCTTTACTTCCTTAAGACCTTATATGATGAGTCTAATATTTAATGTTGAAATACCCCCAAAATCTTCAATTTGCAAATACACCCTGCCTTAGCAACCTCTTCGACCTCAGCCATGGCAACTTCTTCCTAGAAACATTGCCAAAGGCAAGGGAATCAAGGGCAAAAATGAACTATTGGGACTTCATCAAGATCAAAAGCTTTTGCACAGAAGAAACAGTCAACAAAACCAAAAGACAACTGACCGGATGGGAGAAGATATTAGCAAATGACACATCAGATAAAGGGCTAGTATCCAAAGTCTATAAAGAACTTATCAAACTCAACACCCAAAGAACAAATAATCCAATCAAGAAATGGGCAAAAGACATGAACAGACATTTCTCCAAAGCAGACATCCAGATGGCCAAGAGACACATGAAAAAGTACTCCACATCACTTGGCATCAGGGAAATACAAATCAAAACCACAATGAGATACCACCTCACACCAGTCAGAATAGCTAAAATTAACAAGTCAGGAAAGGACAGATGCTGGCGAGGATGCGGAGAAAGGGGAACCCTCCTATACTGTTGGTGGGAATGCAAGCTAGTGCAACCACCCTGGAAAACAGCATGGAGGTTCCTCAAAAAGTTGAAAATAGAGCTACCCTATGACCCAGCAATTGCACTACTGGGTATTTACCCTAAAGATACAAATGTAGTGGTCTGAAGGGGCACATGCACCCCAATGTTTATAGCAGCAATGTCCACAGTAGCCAAACTATGGAAAGAGCCTAGATGTCCATCAACAGATGAATGGATAAAGAAGATGTGGTATATAGATACAATGGAATACCATGCAGCCATCAAAAACCTGAAATCTTGTCATTTGCAATGATGTGGATGGAACAAGAAGATTTTATACTCAGAGAAATAAATTAATCAGAGAAAGACAATTATCATATGATCTCACTGATATGAAGAATTTGGGAAAAAAAAGACAGACCATTATAAAAGAAGGGAGGGAAAAATAAAATGAGATGAAACCAGAGAGGGAGACAAACCATAAGAAACTCTTAATCTCAGGAAACAAACTGAAGGTTGCTGGAGGGGAGGCAGGTGGGAGGGATGGGGTGGCTGGGTGATGGACACTGGGGAGGGTATGTGCTATGGTGAGAGCTGTGAATTGTGTAAGACTGATGAATCACAGACCTGTACCCCTGAAACAAATAATACATTATGTGTTAATTAAAAAAAATAACACCCTGCCTTATTTTCCTTCTGTAGGTTTTTTATGCAGAAAAATGTTCTGTGTTCAACTAGCCTGAAGATGAAATAAAACATGTTTCCTACTACCCTGAGCTAGAGGAAACATTATGTATCTTCCAAAGATGTACTTTTTGCCAGCCCTGAAGGGGAAAGGACTCTTCATGATTCCCTTGCTACAGGGTATGTGGGTTTACACTTTCAGCCAGTAACAGTAACAGTAACAGTCTCACAGGATCCTGAAACCAGAGCTTTCATCTGGTGTAGTCCCAGGTTCATCTGGACTTAGAGGGGTTTTAAGTTTGGTTTGTGAATGGAGTGCCCATTGGGATGTTTTTGGAAGTGGAAAAAGATAACATTCAGTTATTTTAAGGTTTATGGTTCTGCAAATTATGAGGTTTAAAAATTTGTTTTCTATAACTTGACAGATTTTTCTTGAGTTTCATAAAATATATGTTTCCAGTGTGAAAATTTGCCCCTAATATGCTACTGTATCTTCTTCTGTTATTGATACTTTGGGGGGCAAAATTGACATAAAAACAAAGTTATTATTTCAGAGAGTCAAGATTGGTATTTTTTATCATTTTTTTTAAAGATTTCATATTTTAAGTAATCTCTACAACCAATAAGAGCTCAAACCTATGACCCCAAGATCAACAGTCACACACTGCACTGACTGAGGCAGGCAGGCACCCCTTTATCATATTCTCCTAGAGTCCCCCAACTGCATTAAAAAGTTAAGAATCATTTCTAAACTATGGCTGAGAGTAAGGGGTAGTCAGAGTTACCCTAAGGATGCGGCTTACTATTTAAACTTAACTATCCTTGACCACATTATCTGTTAGACAATTTATTAAAAACATATTCCTTAAAAGTTAACAAAAAACCAGCAGATAAAAAAGGTCTATGCACAAAGGATATTTTAAGAAACTTCCCAGTCACTGCTTGGTTAGCATAGATCAAGATCAGGTGCTCACTTGAATATATGAAATTTGCCTTAACAGAGAATTCAGATTAAGCCTAAAATAGAAGGTGGCATGAACAAATTTTAAAATAAGTTACAGGGAGGGAAGATATCCCAAACTAGATTCAGGTGTGAATCTCATAAGAACAAGAAGTCATTTGTTTTATGCATGTTCAACTCCAAAGATAAAGAATGTAAGTGAATGGCTATGAGTGGAATGGGTTTGACAACGAGCAGGGGAAGTTTTTGCTGAAGGTCAGAAAGTGGCATTACCAAATGCAGTCCCTGGAGCCTCTTTCATAGGAGTGACTGCTTCAAGGACTGTAGCAGGAACTGACCAAAAATAACAAAAAAACAAAAATCAAGTGTTAAACATTTATACAATCTCAGAACTGCAAAAATAATTGTACCTAAGTAATAATGCATCTAGAGTACCAAGCAAAAACTACTAATGTTCTGAGCTGAGGGATATGGAGTCTTTCTGCACTTGGGTATTAATTTATTACTTAGTAAGTGTTATCTTTGTAGTAGACAACTGTCCCTGTGAAGTGCCCCAGAAGTGTCTCACTCTTTCATGATCTTAGTATAAGTAACATACCAAAATAGACCATATCAAGCTTGCTGAAAACTCATTTTTGGAAAGAGACAATGAACTTTGCCAATAGGATTAGGCTTTTAGGATTAGGATTAGGCTCTTAAAACAGCAGGATAAGGGACGGGCACTCAGTCTGAGCTATAGCAGGGTAAGCAGGGAAAGCATGACCATGCACAAATACTGGTTGAGTCCTACATGAAATCCAAACTCCTAAGTGCAATATTCAACATACATTTTCAACTGATCGTTTGGGCCCATTTAGCTGCAGCAGCCTCAGTGAAATGTTCTGATTAAGACTTAGAAGCCTGACAGCCTCAACTGCTCAAGGAAGCCTCTGCTTCTCCTCACTGGCCCTCTGCATATGTCCTTCTTGTTTGTACTTCTCCACCTGCCTCCTCCCCAGCCATCCACATCTACGGTGATTACAACATTCAGTCCTTCCTAACTAGTGGCCCACCCTGATTATTGTTTCTTTAAACCAAGGGTTGACAGACAATGGCCCATAGACCAAGTCTCACCCACAGCTTATTTTCATATAGCCCACACAAGAACATTTTTTTCCATTTTTTAAGTAGTTGTAAAATAAAAAAAGAAAAATATGCAAATATGTTCACAAAGCCCCAAATATTGACTCTCTAGCCCTTTACAGAAAATGTTTGCCAACTCCTGCCCTAGAGCTTCATTACCTAGTATTGACTTCGCTTTGTAGTTAGCAAGAAATAACCTCTACATCAGAAACCAATAATACATTATATGTTAATTAATTGAATTCAAATTGTAAAAAGTGGAAAAAAATGGGGAAAAAATGAAATATTAACTATAGTGCCTGGCACATAACAACAACAATAATTTCCTAATTACCCAAACATAATTTGTTCTGTAGCTATTTCATTCCATCACATACTTTCAATATTTAAAGGATGAATAAAACTGAATGAGAAATCAAACATTTAGAGAGAAGATTCTAATTCACAAGCATAAGAAATATCCCTCATACTACCACGTAAAGCTCCCCAACCATGTTCTCCCAGGCTACTCTAGAGTAGAAGCGGCTGTTAACTCTAAATTCTTCCTTCACTTTCTCTGGACCCTACAGGATGGGCTTCACCAGGATCTGCCCAATTTACCCAGTTCAGTCTGAAGGGCTTCAGGACTCCCTGTGGTTTCAGGTTTGGGAGGTAGATGATGAGTTTGCTGAGACACTTTGGGAGCTGAAGGAAGAAAACCTCAGGTTAACAGAGTGTTCTTAGTGTGGATAGAAGTATACTTGTTCTCAATTCTGAAGTTTCAGAAAATTTTTCCTTTGAGGTTAAAATACATGCTTCCATTTCAACAACTGCCTTTTATGTGATTTACACTATTCTGAAAGACAAAAGTCACACAGAAACAGGCGTTTATATACCAAGGATATTCTCACAAGGACCTCTAGATGAAAAAAAGTTCCAAACCTTTACTGAGTTATGGTGGTGGTAGAGAAAGTATGGGGTGAATTTAAACTAATGATGGCACTTATAATTTAAATTTATTAGCATTGAGCACGTTTTCTATATCACCCTTTGCTGAAAGAAGACTACATCATTACCTAAAATGGCAAAACAAAGAACAAAATCATGCACAAAATAAAAATGTAAGAATTTAGATCTCCACAAGAATTATGTCACACTATAAGAGCTATGACAATATTTAATTTAGATCAAGGATAGATACCTCTCCCCAAAACCCATATTTTTGAAACTCAGCAACAAAAAATGTGATTAATAGGTTACATGGAGGTGAGATGCTATAAATTCAAATGCATTACATTGCAGACACAGATTCTAGACTTAGTTCATACTTGGCTCTTTTAAAAATAAATGAGTGGTTTTAATGCTCTTCAGTATATTAAGAAGCAACTGAATGATAATAGAGGATGACACATGAGTCTTGTGAAGCAGAAGCAGCTGTGGTTATGAAGGTGATGAAATGGGTTTCAAATGAGCATGAAAAGCAGATGCTGATGTACAAAATGTGTCATTACCTAGTGTGGTCACCGGAGCCTCAGTTCTAAGTATAACTGGTTGAAAGATTGTGGTAGGAACTGACCAAAATCAATGAGAGAAACCAAAGAGATTTTTGTGAGTGCATGAAATGTCAGAAAATTAATTTTCCCAGTAAAAATAATGCTTCTAAGCCTTCTAAGGGGGAAAGAGCAGGGAAAAGATGGCTTACACTATGTTTAATACCAAGAGGCAGAACTATGGGAGTGGGAGGAGAGAGGGGTGGGGAGTAGCGGGTCACTCTAGGGTCTGTTTACCACACATACTACAGATTTCCAAAAGGAAGCTAATACTACATTTGCTGAGAGACTAAGTCCTTAGTGAAAAGAATGGCATTTGGTATAAAAAGGTAAGGAAGAACCTCTGTTTGTGATGGTATATTAGACTAGGTGTCCTCAGAATTTAGGTTCTCAATTGGGGTAGACTGCTTGAATTCCTTAAACTGGAAACCACATATTTACCCAATTTGGGCTGAGGTACTTCTGGATGGGGTGTGGTTTTAGCTTTGGGGCGTGGACGACGAGGTCTCTTTGTTGTCGTAGCTGAAGGAAGAAAATTTAGGGTTAATACAATGTTGATGGTTCCATAAACTCTGAATAAGATGATATAGCTAAGCTTTCTAAAATCTGTCAGTCTGAGTGAAGAAAGCTTTGTTACTTTGGTTTGATATTTCCTCCTTTGGTATATTAATAGGTTTCCTTTTAAAATTGAGAGTTTGTCAAAGTTTAAAAGTTATAATACAATTATGTTTAAGAAATGAAGATGAGGAACCATCATTCTTTGAAAGTTGTCCCTAATCCAAAACTGGTTACAAATTGCTCCTAAAATACGATGATGAGAGAGAAGTTCAAAGCACGCTAGAGTGTTCACTTCTAATTATAATTTAGAATGACTAGGCTTGGGCAAATTTTCCACCTGGTAACTCACTAGATTAAGCATGCAAAATGTGCTGAAACACCCATGAAGTGAAAAGTTAGGGAGAACTTCAAATACAGAAAATAAGATGCCTAAAGAAAATTCATGATATCATAATCGATTGCATTGGCGGCCTAAGGAAGGGATATATGGAGAACCATATTCGGACCTTAGCTCTAACCAACAGTCTGTTTAAACAGACTGAGACTGACATGATGCAGTCTCCAGCTGGGATGTGGGCAGATAGTGGTCTTTACTGAGTCCATACACATTTCTGTTAGAAAGGCTTTTATATTGTAAGCTGAATACTGTAATGGGATGATAACAAATTATGACATCATCGATATCGCACCACAGAGAACGCTGACAGTGAATAAGAAAAGGCACTTGCTAAAGGACATAAAGGATCATTACCTAAATATGTCCCAGGAGTAACAGGTTCAGAGTCTGTAGCAAGCAATGATCCAAAGTAATTGAAAAAAGAAATGTTAAACCCATGAGAAAAGTCTTTATGCTCTCTTGAAAATGAACAGTGTGCCACTGTTTTTATAGCCAAAAGGCAAAAATTTTAAAGTTCTGAGGTGAGGGTACAAAGATATTTATTTTTATGAAATGGTTATATCCTTAGTATCTCTACATGGCTCCAAGCCTTTCTTGTTTTTATATTATCTGATAACACAACAACAAAAAACCCTGCTTAGTAAAATCTTTAGGCATCTGTCTAGTAACATTATGATTAAAAATTATGAGAATTGAATGTGAAAGTATAATTTATTGGGAAAAAAAGGCCCTAGATCATGACGGATGAAATAGTTGGTATTTTTAAGCAGATACTATAATGAATAACCAGAGCAGATGATTTTTTTTTTTCTGAGAGTCCACTTTAGAAAAAGACCAAGACTTCTGTCCAACTGAAGTCATATAAAAGAACAAGATAAGGAGGGTCATTCAGTATGCAAAACTTGTCAGTGCATTTCTCTGTTATCAGGGCAGAAAAGACCTGACAGGAGGATAGGAGAGTGTGCTGTAAATCCCATCATTGAAATCAATCATTCAAAGTCTTCTTCATGGACCCATCTAAAAGTAGCATCACTGACCAAAATTTTTGAGCATCTGCTAAGTGAACATTGTCTTTTCCTCTTCTCCCAATCAGGTTGCCCTTCGAATTCCTACTCTTCTGCTATCATTCACACATCTGGTACCTCCCCACCTCTGTTTATATTATTCCTGTCTATCACTACAACCGATCCACAAGCTGTATAAATTTCGAGGTCCTCATTATGCTTACTGGCTCATGAATCTTTCACTTCTCTAAAAATTAACTACATGCCTGACAGCTGGTAAAACTCAATAAATATGTTTCTTCTGCCCATATTCCTTTATATCTATTTATGAACAGTTTCTACATGAGATATTTCCTTCCTCAATGAAGTCATTTGTTATTTCTATTTTTCACAGATGCTAACGTAGCACTTAATAATATGTGTGACTAAGTGAACTAAATATGCTAGCTATATACTTAACTAAGTAAGCTTTTGATAAACCAGAATCAAAGAGAAAATATAATTTTTCAGAGAAAGCAAATACAAAGGTACCAAGAAGACACCGAGAAGCACAAGAAAATCACAGGGACTTAACCAGAGCTCTTGTTACTCAGGCCTTCACACTAAAGGGTCCCAGGAGCTATTAGCTGGCGAGTTAAACTGTCACCCAAAAATCATATCCCACGGGGTTCCACAGGCACCAGGAACCACATATTTACCTAGTTTGCTCTGAGATGTAGCTGGGCTCGGTGTGGATTTATGTTTGGGACGTGGACGACGTGTCCTTGGTCGTCGTGAAGTTTTTGGAGCTGAAGAAAGGAAACTGGTTAATGTTGTCTTATAACTCCAGATACACAAGAACAGATGATACATGGGTCTAGGTTTTCTAACGTTTTGCTAGATTTTCTAAGACTTAATAAATTTGTCTCTTTTGTTTGGGAATTTTGTCATCTATATGCAAGAAAATTTGGGGGGATCCGGTCCACTGACAGTTCTTTTGACAAAGAACATATAACATTATTCTAACAATCCAAAAAGCTTATTATTATTGGTGTCAGGTTTTCAAAAAGGATCCTGACCCCAGAAACATAACATGTCCATATCAGAGAGGGACCCAGGCTTACCTGCTTTGGGGAGATTGTACTTAGAAATTATTTGGCTTAGACATACCTCCCATTAAACATTAGAATAAGTACATTTCATTTCTTAAAATCATTGGTAGAAAATAAAAATGCCCTGCCTATCTTAACACAACCTTCTGTCAATGTCCACAGAATTAAAATTGATGTTATAGAGCAGCCACTCCTAATTGTATTTGAAATTTAGCTTTACCACAGAACACTGAGCAGAATCGGAGGCTCTGTAAAGCACTAAGAAACTGGATAATGTGGAAGACAGATGATCTATACAAGCTGCATACAGGCTTAACCAAGTAACTAACCAAGTAACTTACTTTAAACATCTTCAATATTCAAAGTGAAGAATATAGTTGAGTGACAAGAGAGGGCAATGAGGAAAACCTTAGAAAAAGAGAACCCCTTGACCAAGATAGTAGCAGAATGGACTAGATAATGGACAGAAAATGCACTTGCTTTAAGACATAAAAAATCATTACCCAATGTTGTCATGGGAGTCTCAGTTCTCAGAGTTACAGGTTCAAGGTCTGTGGCAGGAACTGACCAAAAGCAATAAACAACAGAAATTTAAGAACTGTACAAAAAGAAGGAAAATTATCTTGAAAATGAATCTTCTTTACTCTGTAATGATTAAAAAGCATTTCTGAACACTGTAAAAATAGTATTTGGTCTCAATTACTGGCTGTACTCTGGTATCCATTTATCTCACAAAATAGGCATACCTTTTATATTTTGCATCCCTATGAGGCCTTTTTTCTGTATTTAATTATCTGATTCCAACTACATTGGAAACTTGGTTCCAAAAACATCTCTATTGTCTAATATTTAAATTACTATTAAAAGCTGTAAAAGCAGGGGCGCTTGGGAGGCTGCGGGGAGCGGGGAGCCTGCTTCCCTCTCTCTGTCTCTGCCTGTCTCTCTGCCTCCTTGTGATCTCTGTCTGTCAAATAAATAAATAAAATCTTTAAAAAATAATAAAAAAAAAACTACAAAAGCTTCTGTTAGTATTTGGAAGGCTTTCACCACCACCGGTATTTGTTTTGAGGAACTGTGATGGTGAGGAGAATCTTTAAAAATGTTCTCAATTAGCCTCTTTATTGGAGATGTGTGACAGTCACACAAAAGATAAACTTGGGGCTTTTCCTCATAATAAATGGAGTATTATTTCTTACTATTTCTCCTTTTTTATATTCACTTATTTGAAATGAATAATTAGAAAATAATTACTCGACAAACCATAAGTGACTCTTAATCTCACAAAACAAACTGAGGGTTGCTGGGGGGGAGGGGGTTTGGGAGAGGGGGGTGGGGTTATGGACATTGGGGAGGGTATGTGCTATGGTGAGTGCTGTGAAGTGTGTAAACCTGGCGATTCACAGACCTGTACCCCTGGGGATAAAAACATATTATATGTTTATAAAAAATAAAAAATTAAAAACAACAACAACAACAACAACAACAAAGAAAATAATTATTCAAGTAGGCAACAGAGATAATTAAGAAAAAAGTCTGGGGCGCCTGGGTGGCTCAGTGGGTTAAGCCGCTGCCTTCGGCTCGGGTCGTGGTCTCGGGGTCCTGGGATCGAGTCCCACATCGGGTTCTCTGCTCAGCAGGGGGCCTGCTTCCCTCTCTCTCTCTCTGCCTGCCTCTCTGTCTACTTGTGATCTCTCTCTGTCAAATAAATAAATAAAATCTTAAAAAAAAAAAAGAAAAAAGTCTGAAGAGTAATAATTCAACTTTTTGTCTAGGATTCCTAGAATTCTATAATATTCTGAAATGAATGAATTATGCATAGATATGAAATTCTGATTTGTAACTCCTTGGATTTAAACTGGTATCTCTATTTTTTCAGTAAGTCCAAAAGACTAAATGTAACATTAAAGATCTTATCATGTAAACATTTGTACAGAGATTGTCTTTTGCTGACTAAGACATAACAGCAGAGTTGGTTGAAGCCACATCTGACAATATCTTCTAAATTAATGGAAAACATGGCCTACAGGAGAGGTGGAGAAAGTGAGCACAACAGGATGCAACAATATTCAAAACTGTTTGCCTTCAGACAAAAAAGGAAATCCTTGTTTTGCTTGGGAAATCAGTGTCTAAGATGAATTTGTCGGCAGAAATGTCCAGGTGCATTTGAACAGTACAGAATCAAAGAGGAAAGGACTTTTGCAAGAAAGGGACAGTTGGATATTGCCTCCAGCCCCAACCAGCTTTTTAACTGCTCCTCTCCCATAACTGTAAATTACAGACACATAAAAGCAGAAATCTCAAAGATTTCCTGGATTACAGGATGGATGCGCTCTCAGCCCCTGCAATCCTTGACAGCGTCCATTGCTGCAAGCAATCTAAATGCCTCTGAAGGTGATCAAAGGAAGAATGACATTCAGGGGTTATAAAGTGAGCAGCAGAAGTAAGAATGCCTTTTGATGTTGAAAAGTTCCCTGTTAAAAATAATAAACAATGTTTTGGAAATGAATGATAAAATGATCAATGAGCATCATATACATAAGAGAATACAGTTAATGACAGATGAGAAGGGCGAGCTCAGAGAGACATCAACCAAGAAGGAAGACCTCATTACCTATGGTTGGGGAGGGAGCTTCGGTCTCCAATGTAACAGGCTCAAAGACTGCATCATAAAAAATAAACAGATAGAAGTAAGAAAAATAAAGAAGTCCAAACTTCGTGGTGCTTACTGATGTTTAATTCATAAGATACAGAACGTGGTTTATTCTAAGTTGATATAAATTGCCTTCTTTATAAGCTTATTTATTATAAGAGATACTCTCTTACTAAATCAGAATTTTGTACTAATTGGAACCTTAGGAGAAATTTTCAATTGCAAAGCAGTTGAATTTTTAGAACTATTATATAAATATCTTCTTACTTCATAGGAAATCACTTAGGTAATTGTTGCTGTTTAAAATGCCATTAAGGTATTTTAGAGGAAGCCAATCTCTGATTATTGCCTACAAAGCATGAACACGGTGTCAGCCTTTCCAGTCTTATCTAGTGGTGAATGCTAAAATCACTTTCAAATATGTTCCAGATATAGAAACATCAGGCTTTTATTCATTACATACCCAAATTCAGAAAACAAAGTCTAAAAATGCTAAGAAAGTGGAAACTGTCAGACTATCAGATGTGAAACTGACTAACTTTCTACATATTGGTTTGTTCATTTAACAATTAATGTGGTTACTTTGAAAAGGTAATGAACAAAATCATATTTGGGTTTCTATGCTTCATACAGTATGGCAAATTATAAAAGTTTTCAACAACATTCCCAAAGAAAAAGCTTTTTAAACTAAAGGACTGGAAATTACTTTTACCGGGTTTAGTTGGTGGCGTATCTGGTTGTGCTGGGGTTTGGGGTTTAGGAAGTAATTGCTTTGGTGGTTTTGAATCTGAAGGAAAAAAGTTCCTGTAATTAGTGTCATAGCAGAGCTGTGAATGTCAAGATTAGTGTTACTTACACACCATTTTCCTAGTTACAGATCAAGGCAGTGAAAGTAGTGATTACCAGGCTGGATTTGAAGTGCATCTGGTCTACGTGTGGTTTTAGGTCTTTTGGATGGTTTTGACGCTAAAGAGAAAGGTTTAAAAATTAGCAATAATTCTCATGGCCATAACTGTCATAATTAAAGACATGTAGGCTTGAGCAAAGATCCTGTATAAATTCACTGGATATACAACAAAATTAATTCATGGAGTATGGGAAGGATGGGAAATATGTCCATTTCTCCTAATTTTTCAGAAAGGAAAAATCTTTAGGAAATGTTCAAAATGTACCTTTGAGCAAAGAAATGAGAATGATGATAAGACTTTTTTCTACATAAGTAATTTCAGAGATGACAAGTATAATAGTTTCATTTCTTAACTCTAAGGTTTTTCAGCATAAAAATCTTAAGTGGAAATTTGAAACTTGCTTAGTAGGAGACCTAGAAAATAATCCATAAATACTCTAAATGATACAGAATTTCACATGGCTACAGATTTCTGGAATTTTCCAAAGTAAAGCAGGTTTACTGTGAATGCTGAGAAATTTTCATGAAAGAGTAATAGTCAAATAGCATTAGTACCCAAATCAATAAAACAAGTTTGGGATTACTAATGTTCTCAAGTTACGAAGACCACATTATTTTCCTATTAGACCCTGGAACAAGAACGGTGTTTATGCCTCTCATTTTCAAAATATACTCAAAAACATTCTTCAAAGAAACAGAAAGCTGAAGAAGCCATTATTTCATGCAGCTTTTTAAGAGGGAAAAGGTCTTACAAATTGAATGAGTAAAGCAATGAAATGATAATCATGGCACTGGAATAAAATTTCACCATTTGCCAAGTCCAGGATGAGCACAGAAGTCCCTGTGTGAGAAAGAGGAAAAGGTTTTCTCAACAGAACATGGAAGGACAAAGGGTTTGTGCAGAACCAGGAAGCTGCATCCAAGACCACAGACTTTCCTTAAAGAAGAACACAGGTAGGATTCTTCTAGAAGTCTCCTATCTTCAGGCTCTTCAGACCCAGATAGGAAATGTAAGGAAAAGCATGGAATGAAATTATGATGGTGTGGTGAAACTGCAGTCATGCCTGGGTGGAAAGTCGGAAAAGCAAAAGTGACATTCCGTGAAAGCAAGTGGAGGTTAGTAGAATTACCGATTGTGGGCACCAAAGGCTCCGGGGGTACTGTAGCAGGTTCCAGAACTATGGAAGCAAAAAGCAAGAACACTAATTATATCAAGCAGCAGCATCTTGAGGAAGGAAATATTACTCCTCATTCTTAAGCCCTATTTTTTCTGAGTGTGATTTTCCCTTTTACTTTTCCCCTTTACCTCCTTCCTCCTGCTTTCCCACACCCCATCTGCCATAAAGACGCATCCCAAGTGAGACTTTTAGGGTGCCCTACTTTAATAATTCACTTGTGGGCCAGCCTATTGCTGTGTGTACCTAATAGTTACAAATAAAAATAACAGTATATCATAAATATAAGAAGGATAGATGCTTAAATATAAAAATCAACTATACTATTTCTTAAAGCCCAGCTATTTGGGTAGTAGGAAGCTATCATATCAGAAGCTACCATATTCCATTTTCTATGCTTACTGGAACCCTGAACATCACATTTACCAGGTTTGGACTTGGGCACATCTGGACTAGGTGTGGTTTTAGGACTGGGGCGACGACCTGGTCGTTTGGTCTTTGGTGGAGCTGAAGAAAGAAAATTAGCTAGTTAATACAAGAGCAGTAGCTCTAAAAACTGATAATACTAAATATATCTTAAAAGCATATTTAAGTTCTTTGATTTATTGTGGGTATATATCCTCTGTTTTGCAAATTTTGATCATCATTTACCCAGTTAAAAGAGGTCTTTCACATGTACATATATACATGTACATATAAACATATATATATGTATATGTTAAATATCTCCTTATTCTTCCATTTGAGATGGAAAACTCAAAACTTTGTAAAGCTTAGAGAAGACAGTCTCCTGAAAGTTTTGAAGGTGTATGTTTAACAAGAACATGAGAAAGACACCTTTAAGGAGCCACTAGGGATACAAATTAAACTTTATTTCGCCCAAGATTCAAAAGGAATTTTTCATTTAGCATTAAAAACTTTACAAGTTAACAGCATGTACAGAAAAGTTTTGAATTCAGAAATTATTTCAAGGAATGCTTTCTAAAAATGAGATACAGTTTATAAAACTGAAGAATTTTTTTTTCTCTGCAAGTAAGAGCAAAGAACACAGACACACAAAGGGATATCAGTGGATGAATCTATTAATGTGAGCCTATTACTAAAGATACCAACAGACAGGAAAAGAGGAAACAAAGCTCATTTGCTCCATAACTGCATTACCTAATGTCGAAGGTTTTGTTTCCAGAGTTCCAGGTGCTAGGAGTACATGAAAACCATCAGGAAGGAATCAAAATCAAAGGAAAAATGATAAAACCTTTAGATATGAAAATTCTTGATTTCTAATTACCAAGTTGAGTGATTATATATAAATAGTGAAACTTTAATCCATGTGAGATAGTCCTTTTTTATTCAAATAGATTCCTGTGTTTTTAGACAAAATGAAAAAAAATGTAGCCTTGTCAGTTAAGTTTGGAAGGAGAAATGGAAATAAACAAACGAAGGCATGGTTCTCAGGAAGACATGAATGCCCTAAAGTGACCAACAGTTTGTGTTATGAAGGAAAATATGGGTAATTGGCCAGGATGGCACCAGCAAAATACATTTCTTGCTCTTCTGAAGAAAAAGAAGCTATAAATATTGGGGTTAGTTTTTCTATTTCTCTTAATGAATTGCCCAGTGACACATTAGGATATTTAGATCTGGAAAGATCCTACTACTTTTCAAGAAAATCTGTGAATGTTAGAGTTTTGAAAATAAGATAAACACCTCTGAATGTGAAAACACAAAAATGTCTACAAAAAGAGGAATGCCAAGGTCCTCCACTGGAAACAACTAGGTTAAAACAAGCTTGGGACACAGTGCTCAAATATAAGGAGGACGACAGAGCATGTGTTCAATCAAAATCGGCATGGCTTCTAGAGCCTCTGCTTAGTTAAGCAAAAACAGAGTGTATCATCTGACCATATGGCTGAAATGAAGACCTGAAGGACAAGTTTTTAAAAAGCCCAAGGTAAGGACAAAATTGAACATAAAGGGTCCTAAGGAAGAGGTTTCTTTTTCACTCATCAAAGGAAACTTCATTAATAGAGTTAACTGTGTTGACTGTAGTTGGTGGTTGACTAGAGTTGACTGTGATGGTGGTAGAGTCTGAGGTTCTGGGGCTGCAATAAAATAATTATTATCAAAGGTGATGCTAAAGATCACCATTTAAGACAGAAAAATTAAATGTCCTTTACTCTAAAAGCTGTTCTCTCACTGGTGAACAATCAGGTTCTATGGCTTACTACACTAAAGATCACTCCACATCCTTTCCACAAACCACAATAAAAGTAAAAATTGAGAATTCTGGTTTTTGTTGATTTTTAGCTATTTTCTCCACTACCTAATATTCTGAAGATTCTTTCTAGTGCCTGAGGAGATACAGCTTTAAGGTAAGGTCAGGGTAGCCTCTCAAAAGCTGGCCAGAGTGTCCCATCACCTGCCAATTTGTTTTCAGTTAGGATGGTCAGATTCGTCCAAGGAAGTAGGAAGAGGCAAGAGACCCAACAGACTATAGCCAGGTCTGAGATCTGTTAGTTTTGGGTGATTTTTCAGCCTGGCTGGATCTGATATTCTTTCACCAAAAAAAAAAAAAAAAAAAAAAGGAATTGAATATATGGTCTAAAAAGGTAAAAGGGGCCTTGATGGTTCATATAGTTCCTCATATTTACTAGTATTTATTACTGGTGAACAAATTGGTTTACATATGAAATTTATTCCATTCTTGTTAGCAAATCAAAGAAGTCAAAAAGTAATCTCAGATTTCATCAAACACTGAACAAATTAAATAACAATATTATTTAAATATTCTGAAAGATAACAATCCTTCTAATGTTTTTCAAATTGGCAGTAAGTAAATGATACTTTGTGCTGAATATAGTTTGGTTACAATATCTGTTTGTGCTTTTAAAAAGATTATCCAATAGATTTCTTATTCTACAGAACAAAAAGAATTCTTTTCTTTCAAGAAGAAAATAAAAAAGGAACTCAATCTCCAAAACAGAAAAAAGTGAAGATTCTTTGTCATTTTTTTCCTACAGAAAAATTAATTAACATGGCACCCACCAACCAGCTTAAAAGAATTTAAATCATTTTGTCAGTTATATTCTTTAGACTACATTTACCAGGATGATGTTTCTGGACTAGGGGCCGTGGAAGGATTTGGAGAAGTAGATAGAGACTCTATAGTATCTAAAATATAGAAAATACAACAAAAAATTTTGCAGGTAGAAAATTTTCATTTATTCTGAAAGCAATGTATAATAGATACAAGGTGTTATGGAAAGGTGGCATTGTTCATTAGCATGTCTGTGGCCCAAAAAAAAAAAAATTTTTTTTCATTTCTCAAGAACTTATCCAGAAATAGATTAAAACAGATAAACTGCAAAGCCGAAGTGATATATCAGACTGAAGTACACATAGCAAGGCAAAAATTGTGTTTGTGTCTGTGTGTTTGTGTGTGTGTGTGTATGTAAGAAAGAAAGAGAGCGAAAAATAGAGAGAGGGTGGGAGGAGTCTGGGTGTCTCGGATTCTACAGGACATAGGCTAATTAAATAGTACATTAATACATTAAATATAATAACTGTCAAAAAAGTCCATATCTGAAAATAGGAAACAAAAATTCTTTTTGAAATTTTGAGGATGTAATTCATGTCTTAATTTCTACCCAGTTGCCTTCTTAAACTGTGAAAAACTAAAATTTGCTACTTGTAGCATCTTTCAGAATTTACAAAGATTAAAAAATGTGGTCTTATGAATTTTATAAACAAAAATCTGTATTTTTGAGTTCCTCACTGAAATGGAAACCAAATAGGTATGGAGGCCCTCAATTAAGCGTCTAATTCACCTGTACCTAGAAATACTAATGTCAGGGTTTATGAAAAGTAAGTACATCTTCTGACAAGATTTCCTCTAATTTACAATTTTAAGGTATTATGGGTAAAGGAATAAAAATGTTAAGTGTCATGCAAATAACTACACCACTCACCTCAGCACAAAAGAAAAATACACCTGGCTCCCAGATTTGTGACTAACAATGAGAAAAATTTATACTTCTATCCACTGTGTCAGAGAACTGTGTTAAAAAAAAAACAACACCTATAATTAGAGGTCTCTCTCTCTCTCTTTCCAGTCTGTTAAAAGCCTGAAGAGCCAAATGTCACCACTATCTTAAAGATTAACTGTGAAGGAAACACTTCTCGCTGGACGAGGCAGACAAGTTGGGACATGGTACATGGTGGGATTTTCAAGAAAGCAGTGCATTATGCTTATAAAACAAGCCAAACCCAATGTGGGTTTTTACTCGTTAGTGTAACCACAAAGGAAAACCAAAGGAAAAGCAAGCAATCTGCAGGGAAAGTGAGATGGAAAAATTGCAGCATGTGAGGAGAGGGCTGGGGAAGGCAATGAATCACTCAAATAAAAAAAGTTTTGGTGGTTTATTTGCTCTCCTGAACCTTGGCTAGTGACAGAAATCTTCCACAGAGCTATAATGGTGGCCCACCCTCAAGTAAAAGTAAATACATTTTAAAAAGCTAGAACCCAAGCACCGTTTTGCAGAGATCCATTACTCTGTGTTGCCTCAGACCACTGGTGGTCAACTTAAGTGGATGTAAATGTAGGTGCAGATTCTGAAGTCCTAATACTTGATATGAGGGGGGAAAGTGAGGCTTTTCTTAGGTGATGAGAAAGTAGAAATCAGAGGAATATAAAACTCATTGGCTTCCAAATAATTTGCCACATGTTAAAAGAAAATGTCGAATCGAAGAAGTCTCTTTGCTCGAAGAGCTTAGAATAAGAACACATCCTCTCCCCTTACTTGTATGAGTGAATTTCTTATAAATCATTCTTTAGAAACCAATGAAATTACTAATGTAACTATGTTTAAACTCTTAAGAACATCCGAAGGCTTTTTTGTCTTTTCAAATTTTATCTTGTAATAACAGAAATACTTAGATTAGAGAGACATTTATTTAAATTTGGTGTTCTAAACACACGGTGATATTTTTCCAATCTGCTAGATAATAACCTTCTCTTCAAAGTACAGCATAATAGTTATAACCTTATTCCAAAGCCCTCTAAGCATGATTTTTAAACAAATTTAAACAAATTAAGCCCTTCTCTCATATAGCTGTCAAAGTTCTTTGATTTAAACTGTTAGAGCTCTTGAGTTTCATTAGCTATACTTCTTTCTCCAAATAACCCCTCTGGGTAAGAGTGAAACTTCATTCCATTTCTCTGACTTGGAGACCTCACCCATGGTCACAGCATCAACTACACTCCCTTTGCCTAATCCCTAATTTCCTCCAGTCTGACACCTACACCTGGAAATCTCACTGCCTCTTTAAAGGGAGTCTTGAGAATTCTTTTTTCTGAGCAATTACATTTTTCTTCCTTGCCCATTTCACTGCAAAAAAATAAATCATGCCCATTTATGTAGAAAATCGTTTGTTTTAATGATTGTACTTTGTGAACACCCATTAGTGAAAAATCCATAGAACGTGACAGTGAGAAAAACCCTGAAGATAAATTTAAAATTTGGAGGAAAATGATTTGTATTGACAGACTTCCTGAGTATAAGGGGATACCTAGAAGTCAACATTTAAACTGCTGTATAGACTCTGGATAAACAGAAAAAAAAAAAAAAAAAAAAAAAAAAAGAAAGAAAACTTGGTCATTCGGTATGTCCTGCCATCTAAAGGCAGGGGAATATCTCTGTTATTAATTACATAAATGCAATAACCTTGCCCTGCAAAAGAGCCTTCTTCTCTTCAGCAAAACACCATTATTACGCCTGAGAAATAAACAAAAGTCAGTATTCAGAAATCAGTTTCATTTCAGAAAGTAAATCATGGAGCATTGGGAAAATCCCACTCTTTCCAATCTTGCAGCTGGAGAACGAGAAGTCCTAAAACAAGGGCAGAGTTTTTAGGGGCTGGAAACACTTCCCCCCTTTCAGGCTGAAAAGCTATTCAGTGTGATCAGAATTCCAGTCCACTCTGATATTGGAAATTATTTCGTAGTCCTAGACAAGGGAGTCCTCAATCACTCCCTTCATTCTATTTCTGTATTTTCTCTGTGATGATCATGAACAGAATGATCCACCCAAAAGCACAGGGCAACACTATGATAATATCAGAGGGGCTGGATATAATGAGATCATTGCATTTCATTTTTGCACTTTCTGTGGAAAAATTGTATCAAATAACAAAATACAAATCAGAAGTTCTTGCTCCAAAGAGTGACATGAAACAATTTTTTAATCCTACTATTGGAATTGGAAAAAAAAAAAAAAAAGGTTTGGGTAATTACCAGGTTTGGTGGGTGTCCCTTCTGGGGTGAGAGGAATTTTAGGTTTCAAAGAAATAAATGGTGTTTTACTGGGAGCTGGAAAAGTAAAGAAAATAATTGAAAAATCAATATTTAAGCATTTCAGTGTCTAAAACCTCAAAAGAAAAACCTATACTTTAAGTGGAATGAATGCATCATCTTAGACATTTTTTGGAAATATTCCATTGAAAGAATGGAATATTCTTTCGATATTATTGAAATATTAAAATTTCAATAATTTCAACTGAAAATTGAAATTTTCACAGACAAGTCAAAATGTCTGTGAAGACATTTTCACAGACAAGTATTTAACAGGAAACAGTGATAAATTTGTATCTGATTCAGAAAAAGCATTTCAAGAGTATATTTGAACAGAAACAGCATTGTTACAAATAGCCACAATAACTACACAAAGGAAATTATTCTAATCCATTATTTAAAAAAAAATCAGTATAATAATTTTGTACCCTTACTTCATATTTCTCAGTCATATCCAAGACTTTAGGCATGTTTTAAAATGAATAATCACTGATAGGTAAAATGCCATGGTCTATAGTACAAAGAAATTCTACTAACATCATAATAGACTACTATTCCTCCAAAAGAAGTCTGAATTTGAACTTGAGGGCCTCCCTCAAAAAAAAAAAAAAATGGAGTACTGTGTCTAAGACTCCACTTCACATACAATGGTGGATGGAAGAGGAGAAGGTAGCAGTGGTTTGCCAGCTTTCCATGGTACAGGATAATATATGGATGCTGAGTTCACATGTGCTGGCTATGAGGCCAACTATTGAAAATCACAAAAGCCACCAAGCTGTTGTACTTTATGAGATTCTCAGTACTGTTAAAATGACCTAATTAGAAGAGAGACTGAGACATTACACAAAAGCTAAGGCATTGAATTTTCATGTCAAAATGAAGTAAGCCATCTACCAAGGACATATCATTACCCAGTGTTGTCTGTGTAGATTCAGGGATTTTAGGAATTTTAGGTGTAACTGTTCCAGGACTTGTGGTTCTTTCTGGTGATGGAAAGGAAAAAAAAAAAATTAAGATTCCTAGAGGCAATAAAAAGATAGCATCCCACGAAGAACCGAATGACCCTTTGAAATCCTGCCATATTTAGCTGTCAGTGTTTACAAATACAGTGAGTACAAGTTTTGGGAAAGAATTTATAAGTTCAGTCATAGTAGTAAACACTATAAAAAACTGTATTTATTCTACCACAGAATAAGCAAAAACTTGATTTGTTGAGCATGATTCTGAGTGTGTTATCTGACAATGAAAAAATTACCTCCAGGGAAGCTAGCTGTACCATGCAAATTCTGTGCTATAACGTATGCTTACATTGTTCCCTCCGCCTTCAAATTTGTCTGAACCCTGCACATATTTAGAGACTTACATCCTCAACTCTTTCTTTTTTCTGAGCTTCCACACAAGTATTATAGCCTCATAAGCAGATTGTATAGTTTCATGTTGATTCTCACTCTTTATGCTCTATGATCTCTCTAAGATGATAAGCAACTGGACAGAGGGAATCATGGTCTCTCCTGTGAGCCACAGCCCCAGTTCAAAGCTGAAAATACTGTTGGCACACAAAATAAGAACTGTCAGCCTAATAAACACCTAAATATCCATACATACCAAGGAAACAAATTTCACTATAAATCTTACTTTCTAACACAGTGACATTAGTACCTGCTTCTGGGTTTATACCAAAATTCACATGTACGAACATCACTGAAATAATTTTAAATTATGTAGTATTGAAAATTGATTGGTTATTTTGATTTATTCATCTTCACTTAATTTCAAATTTTGTAAAGACCCATAGACATTTAACCTATAGAATCACATAACCTCTTTTTATGATAAGGAGATGGACACTCTCTATTTGGAATTAAATATCCTGAGAGGTTAAAGAGGCAGTTATTTACCAGGTTTGGTTCTTGGTGTTTTGGGCCTGACGCGTCGTTTAGGTGTAGAAGGGATAGACGTAGTTTGCTGGGCAGCTGAAAGAAGATTTAATACAGCTTTGATAAATAATATTTTGCAGGAACCAATCAGGTTATAACTGTAAATTTGTAAACTTCTTGAATACAAGAACTACTTTTTATTTCTTTGTATCTCCAGAATGCCCAGCACTGTGCTTTCTACACAGTAGGGGTTCAATAAATGTGGTGTTTTGGGGCCAAAATGAATTAACTGTCCATATAAAAACCAAAGGTACATTGTTGAGCTAAATGTACTGGGAAGTGGGCACTCTTAAGGGATTTAAGAACACAAGGTAGAGTTAAGAACTCAAAAGATAATTTACTGAACAATAGGGGAGAAGCACAAACATTTGAGATTTAGAGAATCGAAGTTCAGAACTGCTTTAATTCTGTAGCTCATGACTAACCTCAGCAAGAGTTAATGAACTTCATTATTCAAATAATTTTCTATAATAGCATATAGATTGTGTTACTTCTCTTACCCATCTTTCCTCATTGCAGAGCCTACATGGTGCTCTTTATATTTAAACTACATTGAGAAAAATACTCTGACCAGGTGGTATTGATTTGGGCTAAATAGAAGGAATATATTATAAAATAATTATCATCTGTAATTCCATTGCAACTTTCTGGTAAGCAAAGTGGAAAGGATTACAGAAAGAAAATAATTCTTAAAATACATGGACACCAAGATTATGGAAATCCTTTGAGAATTATCACAAGGCAGTCCAACAGATAACCCAGTTTCTGGAAGAATTTCATGACAGAGAATGAAAGGGAATGTTTACTATGAAAATACTCTGGAAGTCCAACAAAACTGATTCTTTTCTTGACACTTTATCTGTTCTTTCAAAGTACACAACCATAAAAATGTCATTAGTTACCAGGTGTTGTAGGTGGCATTTCAGGACTTGTAAAGATTTCCAATTTTTGAGGAACAAATGGTGTTTCACTTGGAGCTGAAAATACAAACACCCCACCCACCAAGTAATTCCAGTTAAAATGTGGTATTTTAGGAGTTTTAACATGCTTTTAGATGGTATTGCAAAGCACATGCTATACCTACATGACTAAGAATGAAAAATGCATATAGTCTTGAAAGCTGGTAGGTGAAATAATGATTTAAAGAAGAGAAAAGATCAGAATGACAACTTTTCAGTGGCAGACTTCGGGCAGGGTCAACGCATGGAAGAGAGGTGATACAGGCCACAAACACATGAATGAGATGGGATGATATGGATGATGAAGAGGTCCATGCAATTTTCAAAGCTTTTCATTCCTTTAAGGATGGAAAAAAATGATCTATTATAGTTCAAGAGAGAGAGAGAGAAGGCCCCAAATGCAACATAAGATGCCTGCATTACAAGAAAAAAAAATACATTCAGAAGTAAAAATGAAATAAATGATTAGATGTGATGGAATGAAATGGTCACTTGGAAGAATGGCATTCAAATGGATTTTCTTTTGATGGAAAACAAAGTAGGATTTTTCTGTTAAAAACATTACCCAGTGTTGCCCTTGGCTGTTCAATAGTTCTAGAAGTTTTAGGTGGGACAGAATCCAGAAATGGATCACTTGTTGCTGTTGGAATAAATGTCAACATTTATAAAAGCAGAAGGCCCCAAGTATAAAATACAAATTCATGAGTAACAAATTATGCCTCATATGGGAAAAAGTATCAAGAACAGTTGAAAGAGAGTGGACCAACATTTTTAAACTAGTGATTCATTAGGAGCGGAAGAGGAACTCACTTTTAAAAAAACATACATACTTTAAACATTAAAAACCATGATAAAAACAATGTTGCATATATTTAACTTGTTTTCAACTGGTTTTTCTGGTTTCTCACTTTTGTTTCTTAACTACTAGCTGAGTTCACTCAGCATTCTATTTCATTTTTCCCCCTTATTTTCTGTTGCTATTCAAAATTATTTACCTTTATCATGGCACAAAAAATGCTATGATGAGGCTAAATATACAAAAAATATCAGATATATAGCTATGTCTAGCAGAGACCAGTCCTATTTACTCTGAATCTCTCACAGTACCTAGTTTAGTAGATGCTTAATGAACACTTGCTAGAGGGAACTGTTAGATTGAGTTAAACTCATCTGTAGAAGGATCAGTAAATGAATGTCAAAGATTAGACCCAACTGGACTTCCACAGACGAATGACATGATGGCTCTAGAACAGGATTTCTCACCTCAGCACCATAGCCCTTTAGGACTGGATAATTCCTTGTTGCGGGTGGGGGGTCCTGTAGGGAGGCTGTCCTGTATATTTGCAGGGGTTTGGCAGTATCCCTGGTCTCCCTCCACTAGATGTCAGTACCACCTTCCCCAGTTGTGACAATGAACAATATCTTTGGCTGTTGCCAAATGCCTAGAGAAAAGTCTTCTGCTTTTGAGAACCACTGCTCTACAGAAAGCTCTCTAAGAATCTAAAACTTTTTTGGAATGATATTGATAATAGAGCAATAGGGCCATTTCATGACTTTGGCTCAGTAGCAACCAAATCTATCTGCATCTCCCACACGTGGCAGAACTTATTACTGATAGTGATAAAGAGATAATGGCTCAACAGAGAAATGGGTGGGATACATCTCCCGGACACAGACTGCCACATTCCCCTGCAGAGCTCCGAAGAGTGTGCTTCCTCCCTCTGCAAAATTAAAGCGGGAACTAGGTATAATGCTGTCAGAATGGTCTGGCATCCAAAGAAATCCCTGAGAAGCTGGATATACCTGTGTGGGGTTCTGACATTTCAGGCTCATCTGATGTTGCAGGGCTTGAGAAAACATCATAAGTGGCTTTTAAAAAGAAAAGGTAAAACAAAAGAGAAGATGTTAATTTTGATGAATTTTAAAAGATTTCATGACATAATTTAATGCTGGTTACAAGGGAGTCTCATGTAGACGCTAGTGAGTTTTAGCTTTGGGCTACTTGTCTTGTCACTAATGCATAAGCAATCACTGAGGCTTGCCTCCAGTCTCCCTCACCGCCCCCCACCCCTGCCCCGAACTAAAGGCTTTTCCCCAGTGAACCTGGACACTGGTCTTAAGGGTGATGTGTGCATAGTGCTATGTATTTATAATGAAGTGGTACCAGCTCTAAATCAAAGAGCTTCAAAGAGTATAAACATATATGAGCCAGAAGCAATTTGAGGAGAGATTTCCAAAGAAGGAAAAAGCGGTCACATTAAAGCTTTTTGCACCAAGTCTACTGCTTGGTCTTTCTACCTAGTGAAAGTTACCATCATGGAATCTTATGTTGGGACCGCACTTTTCAATTTGCATAGTAATTTCTCACCGATTGGCTTATTTAATTAACCCTCTCAACATCCCTGAGAAACAGGTGAGGTAGGCATCATCCTCACTTTCTAGATAATGGGGTGCTTTCTCCATTTCCTAGACAACAAAGGTGACATTCACAGTGGTGAAGACATTTGCAGGTGGTCCCACACTGGGACTGTCAAGCTCAGCATATTTTCCATCCCATTAACAGGGCCAGAAAGAGCAGAGTTAAGACCCGGCCTTTCCTCTTGCACCACACCTCCTGCCTCTTTACCTAGAAGCAGCTTTCTTTCTATATTCCTTGTAGTCCTTCTACAGTCTAGGTGGATTTCAGGATCAATTTCACACACTATGTAAAATAAAGCGAGCAGGGTGACCTTAAAAATAACAGTTGATTTTAACAAAGGAATACACTTCATGTCCATGTAAGCACAGAATCTGTAAGCAAGAACAGCATCAAAATAAAAATGCTCTCTTTTCTGCACAAGGAGCTGTCACTAAGAGAATGAGAGGTGTACACAAAGCATTAATTGTTATGAGGTAGATGTTACTTTCCTTCCCCATTCAGAATGGCTATATGGAAATTGACAGGAAAATTTACTCAGTAGTTAACTTGTAGTTCAGTGACATTGTAGTGATTTTGAGCTAGTGCTAGTTGAAGGTTTAAGAAAGATAATATCACGCTGTGGGACACACTCTAAGACAGAGAGGCCGTTCATACTGCACCACACACGAAAGAAGCAGGACACAGATTTCATTTTGTGAAGGGGAATCTACTCCTTTGCAAAATCTTCAAAAAATGGAAAGAACATTATGAGTCATGCAAACGTTCTAAGAGAAGATCTATTACATTGTGATGCAAGGTTTTCTTGTGTTTAGCTACAATTTTAAACGGTCAGATAAGAACAACTGACTTTTTTTTGGAAGATTTATTTATTTGACAGAAAGAGGGCATGAGTGGGGGGCGGTACAGAGGGAGAGGCAGAAGCAGGCTCCCCAGCACCCCAGAATCGTGACCTGAGCCAAAGGCAGCTGCTTAACTGGCTGAGTCACCCAGGCACCCCAAGAATGATTGACCTTTTAAAGGACAAAAATTCTGGCAGTTGCTGATCTGAGACTTGCTTTAAGCCAATTTCAAGTCATGGATCTAGCAAAGTCAGCTCTGATTCTAAACAAGTTTGGAAAACTTTACCAACTTGTATTTCAACTTCTCATACCAGAAATTATGACTAAATAGTTTGACTTTTATTTATATTGGTGCTTGCTTTTGAAAAAGGCAACTGTCTATTACACGAAGTCCCACATTTCCCCTATTATCTAGTAACACTGAACCAGCTTTCTTTGATTCTGTACTTTTTGTCCCAAGAGGTATTTATTCGCCCTCTTTCTACTTTCATTCTGGAGGTTCCAAGCCAGGCTGCCATCTTCCCTCATGTTATTCCTAGAAGGCGTATAGTAGAGAAAGAAACTGTCTTTCCAGCATCTGATGGCCATTGTGGCTCATGTTGGGAACTTCCCAAATGTCAGGGACCTCTAACTTCCAAACATTTTTTCAAATATACTTAAGACTAAAATAACACATCTGCCAGGAGGCTTGGTCCCAGCTATTTCCATTTCTGGAGTTCCTGAGAGTTGAGTAAGTTAAGAACAAGAGAGCTAACTATTCACAGACACCGCTTGCTAGTAGTTTTATACTCTTTGGGCAGCTTTGAGAGACACACTATCATCTCCCTTGGCTCATGGGTTGAACATGTTTTTATGACTTTGGAGTATAGATGTTTGAGGAAAGAACAGTGTCAGAAATGGAGTTCCCGAAAAATCAACAGTTCTTGATTTTGTTACAAAATTCCTATACAGTCTGCGTTGGTGGTATAGTGGTGAGCATAGCTGCCTTCCAAAATTACTATACATGTATTTCTGTACCAGAATAAAATATATGAAATGGTTAGACATCCCTGGCTTTTTACAATGCTACTCCAGCTATGAAAGTGATAGATAGCTAAGAGTTCAAAGCAAACCTTTCTATTTGTTGGACACTCTACATGCTATGATGCATTAGGCAAACACCTTCTATCACCAATGTTTACTTCAGTGGATGAAATGCTCCTATGTGACATTAAGCAGATTCTCTCATCTTGTATTCACAGAACAGAAATTGGACCAAAAGTTGCAGAACCAATCTAATGCAAGTAAAATAGGCAGTTCAATTCAAAGGTTAGAAAAAGAAATTATTTTTTTTAAAGATTTTATTTATTTATTTGACAGACAGAGATCACAAGTAGGCATAGAGGGAGGCAGGAGGGGGGGAAGCAGGCTCCCCGCTGAGCAGAGAGCCCGATGCAGGGCTCGATACCAGGACTCTGGGATCACGACCTGAGCCGAAGGCAGAGGCTTTAACCCACTGAACCACCCAAGCACCCCAAGAAAAAGCAATTATTAACTTTCTTTAAAAAAAAATAGTAATGACTAATAACCAGATTTTACTTTTGTATTTTTCAGAAAAAGCAGTGGTATGAAATAAGGCATAGTATCATTTTCTTATTTGCTCACAATTTTCTAAAACCACACTGCTAGTTTATGTGTTGTTGGTTGCTTTAGTTTTTAAAAACTGATTAGATGCAAATTCTATCATAAAAATGCTCTGGTATTGCTCTGGAAACATATGATGGCACACAGATAAGGCATTTCCAATTACCAAGAATTTATCAATGTATTTTATTCAAATTCCATGAATATTGGTAACCATGTGAAAGACTTTCCTTTTTAAACAAATTCTTAGATGAAAGATCTCATTAGGACAGGGATTACATCAGTCATGTTCATTAGGCACCCCAAGGTTTATTTTGCCCAAGAGTCTGGTACATGGTAGAGACTTAATAAAATTAAAAGAAATAATCATTCTATTAATTAACAGAATTAATAGAGTTGACCTGCAAGATGGCCATTATAGTGAAAAAATAATAGTGGGTTTGACAGCTGGGTAGTTTATGTTCTTGGTGGGGACAAATGAAAATAAATGAATAGGCCCTTTTAATTATCTTATGATACACATACGTGTACACACAGATCTCTTCCTCTACTACACAATTAATTACCTGCCACATGCTTATGTGGCCATCCCCTGCCATGGAAATAGAATCTAAGAACATATACGAAGGAGCAATGGGAAAATACTACAGGCTATCAATAAACAGCTAGATGAGAAAAGCATTTAGGAACACCACACACAGAGTTCTCAGGACTGTTGAACTAAATAAATAATGCTTTCCTCAGTTCGTGGAAACATAAAATACCTCTCTGGTTGGCCTTGAAATTTGTGAAAACAGTGCCTACAAGAAAATGTTCCTGAAGCAAAACCAAACACTGATGCTGTAAATCTCAAAGTAAATCTGTAAACCATCTGCTGCCCTTGAATCCTATTTTCTGACTCTCAGAGCATCAACACCACCACTCATCCCTACTTTGCTCCCTCTCTAGGGCTTCAGCTAGCTGGGTGGGCCAGATCCCGTGCTCATCATCATCTCACAGGGAGGCTGCAGGGTCCAAATGCAGAGAGTTCCATCTCTTTTCAGCCACTCCAAGCAAACCACCTGTGGCCACAACATTCCAACCATTATACCACTCCTAGGGGGTGCTGGTCATTCAGCTTTCAGGTCTTTAAATGATTTTGAGAGCTGAAGTGCATATTGTAATTTCCTGAAGTTCTACAAAGTACAGAAAATAACTAGTGGATTCCCAAAGTGGATTCGAATGAAGAGACTGAGGCTGACTGTCTCCAGTTTGGACTCTCTTGTCAAGGGGAGCCTTTAAAGAGAACTGTTAGCTGTTCAAGGGGAAGAAATTATGTCAGAAGAAGGAGTCATCTTAGCACTCATTCACAGTACATTTGGAGGGAAAAATCAGTTAGTCTGGATATGTTAGGGAAAGAACAGGCAGGAGAATTTTCTGAGGATGAAAGTAAACATGTCGAATCATCTTGGGTTATAAAAAGAAACCATTTTCTTTGTTTGAATTGGGCTTTAAATCTCTCCTGAGACTAAGTCTTCTTAAGGGGATGATCAAGGAAGTTAAAGAGGCTTAACACTGATGACATTATGAAGCCAGAAACGAAAAGCCGATTTCCACCCTCCCCCTCCAATGATATAAAGGCCGTTAGAAATCATGCATGTGCCCCAGCTGTGGGATGATATAGACACAGCATTTATGCTGCTTCTCCCATCTCTGATGCCCATGGAAAAACACAACTTGTTGGTCATGCATCATTTTACTCCCTGAGCCTAGAAAGGGTCCAGAGTTTATAGAATGATTCAGGCTGTGACTCTAACACAACAGTGTGGCTCTGTGATACTTTCTTGCCATGGGAATAGGACATCAGACCATTCCATGAGGAGCAGGGTCTCTTTATATAACAATGCACAAATCCTTTCCATTCCTCATAAAAAACATTCAAACAAGTGAAATGAAGACTCAAGAATCATTATATGTGAGCTTAGAGTCTTTTTATTTTCTTTCTTCCTTCTTCTTCCTTCATTCCTTTCTTTTTGGTACTTTGTTGTTATTGTATTATTATTACTATTGGATGTCTGCAGCAATTCAGGAAGGTTGGCATGGACAGTGTGGTGGGAAGAGGATGCATTCATTCCAAGAGTCCATTGTATTAAGGAAAAGATTATAGGGCATCTCTCATGTACTGTGAATCTGTGAATTAGATTTAGTGATTTACACACTATTTTCTTTTTACACATTAGTTCTAAGACATAACAACCCAATGAAAAAATGTACATATGGAAACTGAGGCTCTAAGAGGTTAAATCACTTGTCAATAGTCACATAACCACTAGACAGTTGAGTTAGTTATTAATCCAGCTTTGTCTCACTCTGTAGTTCAAAGATTAGTGATCGCATTTGCAATAAGATTGAACTTCAGAAACTGTACAACCTTTCTACAGACCACTTAATGTCTCTTAAAATTCTAGAAGGCACCTGGACCTAATAACATTTAATTAACTCTGTTGGGAAGCTGTTCAACAAAAAATTTCAAAGCAAGCTGTATGACATTGTTTCACTCTTAACTTGGAATGCTTTGTTAAAGAGAAGCTTAGGAAAAAAATGAATGAGGATCTTGTTTTGCTCCTCTACCCATTCAGGGACGAGCCTCTCACTTACCTCCTTAAAAGAAAATGATAGCTCCCTTTACTTCCACGGACTTTGGGAGGATTAATATGATGGTATACATGCAACCCTTTGAATCTCTTAATAGAAAACAAATACTAATTTGTCCAAATACAAGACTATATTATTCCAGTGAAGAGATAAATCCAACAAGTACATGCACATGCATGCAAATGCATAATTCTTTGTGGTGAGTGGAAGCTACTGAGAGCTCTTCTAGAACTCACTCTAGAGTAACACAGAAATCAAAGTCAACTGGTCACTTACCAATAGAACTTAAGACTCTTCTATTGCATCATCAGAAAAATGTACTTTTCTGAACCATTGTAACAAGCACTTAAGTATCTCTAAAATGTGGCCAACTTCCTTTTAACATAGAACTTATTTTAAGAAGTAAATATTCCAGGGGCACCTGGGTGGCTCATTTGGTTAACTCTTCATTTTGGCTCAGGTTGTGATCTCAGGGTTGAGGGATCCTCACTCATCACAGAATCTGCTTATCCCTCTTCTTCTGTTCCTCCCCCCTATTCATGCACAATTTCTCTCTCTCTCAAATAAACAAAATCTTTTAAAAAATCTTTAAAGAAGTGTATATTGTGGTGTATAATTATAAATTATAATTATAAAGCAGGTTTTTTTAAATCATCTCCTTTCTAAACTTTAAGAAAAATTGGATTTGCCAAGGGAATTAAAAAAAAATCAATCAATCCTACTTAAACATACTTTAGAGAGGGCTTAATACAAAATAGAATTCCAAATAATAAGATCACAAAATGCAGCACTAATGAAATATTAGGGCAAATGAGCTGAAAGTGGGGAAGAGTATGTTTGATGACTACACGTCTCAGATTTTCTGGGATACTCCAAATGCCAAATACCCTGTCCTACTCTTTCTTTCATCAACTATTGAAATGATCTAGGGATTTCAATAATCAGCATGCAAGTTAGAATTTCCATACAGCTTTTTATATCCAAAAGTAACATTGACATCTTTTTGAGAGCATGCATTCTGACGATTTGATACAAATATGAACTAAATGTGGAAAACACAAATCAAGCAAGTGCTGAAGGAAAAGGAGTTTTACAAGAGGTGTTGATAAATCACACTTAATGGCTGATAAAGAGAAAAGCAGTTCCTGGCATCCAGGAGCTGGCCTGGCACCCACAGCTAGGCTACGGTGTTCTGCTGAGCATCAACAATTGGAATGGACACCAACTTCACACAAGACCACCTGGTGACCAAGATGGATCAAGATAAAATCCATACCACTCTGTGATTGTGTTGAACACAAATGCATGAACACAAAAATTTCTGTCCCCACATTCTGGTTAATATGAATTTACCAAGTACAACTTTGCTTCACTCTGTTCTTCACTTCTAGTTAAGGATTAAGGTATTCAGTTATAGAATTACTCCCACTTTTTGGCAGTAGCCATTCCAGAGCCATTCCTTCCACATCCTATACAATAAATCCTTTCTAGCACCCTCTTACCAAGAGGTCCCACTGTTTCTCATGTTCTGCATTCCCTATTGTTGCAATAAGTAAAACACCTAACTTTGTTCAAAAACATGTGTGATTCTAATGGTCTTTGGCCAATGGGAATTGATACAGTAAGTATAGGTGCACTGTATCCCAACAAAGAAAGCAAAATGTTTTCATTTTGTTCATTCATACCAGCTACAATATATCATTTCTTCAAAGGATACAACAACTAAGAATGGGACCAATGGTTTTATGGACCAGCCTTCCAATACTATCTCTACCTCTCTTCTTAATTCCAAAAATAATCACATTAGGAAACCATGGTGAGTAAACGGAAAGTAAAGTAATTATATACACTGAAACGAAATAGGAAATAGGAACTTAGTACATGTATAAATTCACATAAAATCAATCACAAGAAATAGGAAAGGCTGCAATGAATGGAAGGATGGTATGAATATATCAATATATCCAATCAAAATGGAATGTGATGGAAGGATGGCATGAATATATCAATATATCCAATCACAATATTAAATTTGAATTTAATTCAAATTAAAATAAGTTTTAATTTGAAATTTAACATGAAAGAAGATGTCACAGAACCTTTATTTAAGAGATAGACACATTGTGGGCATTAGTAGAAACAAGAGCTACTTAATCACCCACTTTGAGAAACTAATCTTATACTGACCGGAGGACTCTCACACTATAATTTACCACATTTGATGATTCTTACCTACACTGTGTGAAATAGTATTGACTAGTGATAAGGTAGTGCTTCTCAAACTTTACTGATCATACTAATTACCTGGAAATCTTGTTTAAAGAGCAGATCCTGATTCAAAAAGATTTGGAGTAGACCCCAAGATTCTGCCTTTTTAACAAGCTCCCCAGGGATGCCAATGCTTCTGGTCTAAGGATCATACTAAGTAGCAGAAGTATAAAATTTAAATGTTGTGAGGGAAGGCTAGGAAGTTTCTAGAGCCAATGCTCATGCCTGAAATCATTACCTACTGAACTGTTACAGCTCATGACAAGCCCCAACACTTCATCCAAAGGGGATTGGCAGTCAATAGTTACAAGCTCTCTGGCAGCCTAAGGTTGCTCTGGCCATAGCGAGGTAACTGGATAATGCAAGTGCTTCCTGCAGCATTAGCCACTATTCATACTCTGTCAGAGAAAGACCAGAATATTCCTTTTCTGGAATCGAAGGCAAAAGGAACCTTTCCTTTATTAAGATCTTTAATCTCCTCGATCTTTGTCTCTTTGGAACCCTACAATCCTCACTTCCCAACATATCTCCTCACTACCCAAAGCTTAGTTCGATTCAGGTTTTATATATAGCTCATGTCTTAGGCATTAACACTTCATAAATGGTTTCCTTGAGGAGGTTTTGGTCAGTTCACTCTTGAATAATTATAGACACCAAAAAACCTATATTCTGCTCAAGGGAAACCTAACTTACCCTATGCCCTCAAGGTTAATAACCCAAAAGCTGAGAGATGAAATGGAACTAAGAGTTCATCTACTTTACTTTGCTTTTTGAGCTGTAATCAGCTCACAATAATGTGAAACATTATGCTGATAATACTAATTCAGACCCATGATATGCTATTTTTGATACTGTTCTCAATGTCATAAAAGATGTCTCTAGAATATCCATGAGCCAAATCACAGTTCTTCTTCTAGCCACAATTCACATTATCTATCAGACATCAAAATACAGATTTTTAAAACAAAAATAAAACTATTTTGTGTTTGCATTGAGAAAAACATGACATTCCTCTAAGCATCAAGAATGGATTATAGCTTTACCATTTACTACAAGTATTTTGATAATCAACTAGGGAACCTATAAAAATAAATACAAGAGCAGTTATTCAATATTGTTGGTCCCATCTATTATTTAACAAAGAATAAAATTACCAGTTCGAGGTGAGAGAAGTTTGGAATCTTCTGATGTTTTACTTGTAGGCACAATCCATGGCTTTCCACTTGAAGCTACAGCAAAAAGAAATGGAATTCACTGAGGTTTCTTTGTTTGTTTTTGTTTTGTCTGGTTTTGTTTGGAGAAGAGAAAGGGACAGAAATAGGTTGTCGGTATGGTTAAGTGGCTACCAGAAGCTTGCAATAAAAACAAGTGCTAATCCAATCCAAATTTATTTTATATCAAGAAATCAATATGCATCTATCCAGAGATCATTTGATTAGTGATCAGAAAGAGACCAGATTTGGGGGGTGCCTGGGTGGCACTGTCAGTTAAGCACCCAACTCCTGGTTTTGGCTCGGGCCTAATCTCAGGGTCCCGATATCCAGCTCTTCCTCAGGCTTCCCCACTCAGTGCCTCCTGCTTGAGTTTCCCTCTCTCTCTTCCTTGCCCCTCCCCCACCCTGCCTACCCTGTGTGCATGCATGCTCACACAGGCACTCTCTCTCTCACTGAAATAAATCTTTAAAAAAAAGAGAGAGACCAGAGTTCAGTGTCATGCTTTCAGCATTTTTTCAGGATAAACCCCAAACCTGTATAAAATTAACATACTGATGATTGTTACAGTATCTGTAGAAAATGTAATGAGACAAATAGACTTTTTTTCTGTTTGTTTTAAAATCAACCCCTTGTTTGGCTGAGTTAATTAAGCCATCACTACCCCTATCTTAATGCCAGCTTTAAGGTGCTGCTATTACCCAGAGTGCCCTCAGGTTTCTCAAAGGGGAAGGGTGTGTTTGCCTGAGGAAATTCTGGAAGCCTTTTCGGAGCTGCAATGAAACACATAACAAATGTTATAACCTGAGGTACAAGTAAGAGAAAAGAGATTTTTCAAAATCTCAAGCTTGCAAAAACAGAAAAACAAACACAAAAAAGCAAATTATTCATGTCAAGTAAGGTACTGTTAGTAGTATTTCTTACTCTTGTGGTTTTGATGCTGGATACTATAATAGTGCTTCTATTTCTATTTTTTATAATCAAGCTACTAAATTGGAGGAATTTGTGTTCTTCTTTTCACCCTAACTACTGTCTTAATTTCCTTAGTCTTGCATATGTGTGCCCTTACATATATTTCATTTTAACTCAAATCAAGCAGCAAACACATCTGAACTAAAAAAAGTCCATCGAATAAAAAGAATCAAATAGAATATCAGAATGTGACCACCAAAAAGAAAAAACACCAAATTATTTGTCATAAAGATTCTGTAGGATCCTAAATTGTAAAATATAACGGTTAAAGGCTTGATGTTGGGGATCTTATTGTTCTAGAAACCATATGTCTCTTCTTTCTTATGAGGAGATACATTTGAATGAATAAGCCTAAGGATTTCTTTAAAGCATGAATAAAACTTCCAAGGCAATAACAAGCTGCAATGTTGAGTAATTTTTACCTAGAGTGCTCAGGGGCAATTCAAACCTAGGTATTAGAATAGTTTGCAGGATTTCCGGCGTCCTTTCGCTGAGAACTAAAATAAAGAAGAATTCAGTCAGCAACTCCTTGAGGCAGGATTTGACATTGTGGCTCACACTTAATCATGGGAAGCATGCTCATAACACAGTGTACACAAGGCAGCTGATGCCTTTCATGGAAACATCTGGCTCCCCCAGGAAAAGCTTCACATAGCTATTAAAATGTGAAGGTATAGTTTCAGAGGGCATGACGTGGCATGGGAGATCAACATCACAAGTACACAACAAAAGACATGCTGCTCCTTTTCTTCAGCAAAAGACAACAAAGCAAGACTCTCTTGGGCTAGGAAGCAGCTAACTTGCATGACATGAAATTCTTATTAAAAAGCAGGACACTTTTGGGGATTCTCCTCAAGTTTAGTGCAAAGAAGCCTCAGGAAGCCTATTGAAACAGAAAGCACAGACACAGTCAAGACTTCCAGGTTTCCCCAACCCCTCCAAGATTTGTGGGTTAAAAGGCTGGCATTCTCGTTTTTTTCTATACATCCCAAGAGACCAGTAAAAGGTGTGTGTAGTCGGCATCTAGCATCCCAAGCTGCCTAGAATATCAGTCACCAGGATCAAGGCATGTTGTTAACTCTGTAACGGAATTGGCCCAAGAAATGGATGAATAACAACTGCCAATAAAGGGGGGAAATAAAAGGAATGGGGGAACTAAGGCACTGGGGTTACTTTTTGTTTTTGTGAGTATTGGGAGTTAAGAAAAAAAAAAGTTAAAATTACCTAGTGTTTTTTCTGAAAAGTCTAGTGCACTAGACACAGTGGGTTTCGTGGTCCTTGGCATTGACTCTGGCGTCACTGGAAGGTAAAAAAGGACTTTACAAATTCAGGTAAAATAATGAAGCAACCAAAGATCATAAGGTGCTTTTGTTGCCCTTTAGAATTAGTAACTGACACTTAAATTGACCAATTCTTTTCAAGTTAATTAAGGACTCCCTGGCTTGCCCCAGATGCCTGAGCTGATACTTCTTCCAATGCTGCCTTGCTGAGTTTGGTCCACTTTCCCTGTGTTCCAAAAAGCACAGTGAGCTGACCTTGGTGAAAGCACTTATTAATCATAATTTTTTTCCTTGTCTTTTTCTTTCTTATTATCTCCAGGGCTCAGCACAATGTCTTGGGTATAGTCAGCAAGCATATGACAAATATTAAATGAATTAATAAATGGGCAAATTAAAGAATGACCCAAGGCAGGAAAGTTTATTGATAACTATTACATTAAAGATTTCTCTCTTCCAAACGGCAGTCAGAATTCAAAGCTTGGAACTGGATTATAATTACGGTAAGGAATCAAACGCTCAGCTGCGAGACACAAAATAAACACAACACTGAATAATCAGGTATAGTGTTTGCCTAAGTGTTTCTGGATAGGAAAATTCTGAAGAAGGTTTGGCTGAGAACAAAGAAATCTGTAGACTCTCCCGTCAGATGCTGTGCCAAGGGAGGAAAGTATAATGGGAAAAATGGGTTGGATCTTTGGGGCAGAAAAGAACTTGGAGTCATCTACTGGGTCATTCCTATGTTTTTCTTGGTGCCAACAAATTATATTGAAATTAGAAAAATTACCTAGGAATTGTGTTTGAATAGAATATTCTAGCACCTTAGATAGTTTGTACCTTTGTCCTAACACCCATGAAGGTGGGGAATGGAAGGTCCATCTTCCATGTAGATAGGAGCCGAGACTTCCTACTCTGTCAGAAATAGTCCTACTTGGATAGGTTTCTTGAGATCAACTTATTCTATTTCCCCACCAATCTTTATCTTTTCTGGAACAGTTATGAATCCAAGAGTTTAGTGCAAAGTAAATAATCACTGATATTTCAACTTATGACAGTTTTGTGGATTAAAACATTCACTTTAGATTGAAGATGTTTTGCTAAATGTGGATTTGGGGAAATTCTGGCCAAATGTTTGTTTTACTAGGCCCTGGATGAGGTGGTACTGCTCTGGCAAAAACTTTGTGATTCAGAGAGTAACATGTCCACAGTGGGCCGGACTTAGGCAGTTCATTCAAAGAAGAAATGCTGAATGTTTGTTAGTAAAGGTTGATAAACTATGGGGAAAATGTATCCCACATTTATTCTTTAAAGGATTTTCACTGAACTATAATATATTTCTTTATAGTAGGATTATTAATCTTCTATAGATTAATCTTCCATAGAACAATTAATCTAATTGTCCTAAATGATTCTAGGGCACTTTCACAGTTATCATGCTAATGGGTTTCAAAGGAATTATGGCATTTTGCTAAACTGACCACTTGTGAAAGAAATGGAAAATGAGCTCATATCTTCATATGAAAGGAAAGCACATGAACCATAGTATTACATTCTAGTATAAAAATATCCTAAACATTGAGGGGACAACTTTCATTTAGTGTGAAAAATACAGCTTCCATATTATATATTGGGTCATATGATTCCATAGTTCCTTCTGCATCAGCTGTTTTTCCAAATGTTAAATTAAGGATCTACAATCTCTTATTGTTTGTGCTTATGATGAAAATTAATCTCCTAGTGGTCCTTCACCAGAAAAAAGTATAAGCTCATCAACCATTTATCATTTCTCAAAATATTTATTCTCTCGAAGCTAACAACATAGGGATCTCATTACCTGTTATGGCTCGTGCTGGGATTTTTTCTACCTCTGGTGTTTTAGATTCAGCAGGTAATGCCAACGTTTCATTCTTAGCTAAGAAGTCAGAGAACAATCAATCACCTCACTTCTTCATAACACAGTGCCCAAATAGAATTCATTCAAAACATCAAGTAACAGATTATTTCAAAAAAATCAATTTTGCTCTTAATTATTCCCACCAGGCAGTCAATAAATTTATTGTGCATTTCCACCAGGGATTCTTCAGAATTCCATCTCATGAACTCTAGGTACTTCTTTAAGATTTAAATTGGCATTGGGATGAAGAAAAAAAAAAAAACACAACATAACTTAAAGACAATTATAAAGTCATCCCTTTCACAACAATAATAGAAGCAAATCAGTTTTCAGTCTATATTATAGAAGTCTACGATAGATTTTTCCATAGAGCTGATTATTTTTGGGAGTGTTTTAAGATGCTAGACACAGGTGTCACAGGTGTTACTGTGTTTGCCATATCTAATGGTCACAGGTGTATTTTGAATTCATGTGTACATGAAGTTGTACAGCATTTTTGCCCAACAGAAATGTTAAATACATTGTTCAAATTAATTGAGCAGAGCATAAAGAGAAGGGACTCTCTGAAATAACTAAAAAACTAGTCCAGTAGAAATTTATGGTGATTTCCATTCTTAAAATATCTAAATTTAATCAACATTTTTTCTGTTGTAGTCACAGCTTTTGTTTAGAACCATCGTGATTGTTAGCATAGGAAAAAAAATTCAGATTACAGATTTTTATGAACGTTGGTCCTGTTATTTTCAAAGTGTACCATGGGAAGTGTTTTTTTGTTTGTTTTGTTTTGTTTTTTAAGTGTGAGATTATAAGGTTTTCCTTAGTGCTCTCCTTCAGGGTCCTCTTCTCTCTTAAGAAATCTTTGTTAATCCTATCCTTCCTGTGTAACAGCCTGCATTCTCAGTTGTTTCCTTGGCTGACTAGGTCTATTTATTTATTTTAACCTACAGATCCTATATTTTATTTTTTTTATTAGTGATTTTTGTGTTACTGATCTGACCTTTTTCTTTTTGAATCCTCTTTTATTTTTTACTTTTTTTTTTTGAATTTTATTTGTTATTTATTTTCAAGTTTTTAGTTAGTTTACAATTAGTTAACATATAGTGTAATATGAGTTCCAGGTGTACAGTTTAGAGATTCAACACTTATTTATTATTTTTTAAATTTTTTTTATTGTGCTATGTTAGTCACCATGCAGTATATCATTAGTTTTTGATGTAAGGTTCCATGATTCATTGTTTGCATATAACACCCAGTGCTCCATGTAATACATGCCCTCCTTAATACCCATTACTGAGCTATGCCATTCCTCTATACCCTTCCCTTCTAAACTCTTCAATGGAATATTAGTCAGCCATCAGAAAGGATGAATACCCAACTTTTTGCACCAACTTGGATGGGACTGGAAGAGATTATGCTAAATGAAATAAATCAAGCAGAGAAAGTCAATTATTTTATGGCTTCAATTATTTGTGGAACATAAGGAATAGCAGGGAAGATATTAGCAGATCCTATACTTTCAAACAAATGCTCTTAATTACTTAATTACTTTGCTTAATTACTTTGCCCTCAGCCAGCAATCACATTAGCTTAAAATTGGGCTGTTAATGGCGGGGGTGGGGGTGCGGGGGTAATCTACCTTCCCAAGAGACATTTGTATTCTTTACACATCACTAATTCCTTACAAAGGCATACTATAGTTCTAAATACATTATTTCAGTTGTCAGAGAAATTGGTAGGTGGGGAAGATATTTGCGTGAGAGAACTTTCATGTCTCTTACCAACCCATGAGTACTCACCCACACTTTCTATAGACCACTGGAGTTCTGGCAAGAGCAGAGTAAAATGCCACAAGAATATGGTCTAAATCCCAGGAAATTCCCTTTCCTCTCTGATTCTTCTGTACCTTTTTCAACACAGTTGTTTCCTTTCATTTTTGGCAGGCTAAGTCTTGGCTTTGGCAAACACTTTGTATGCCCCAGGGAGGGGTGTGTGTAATACTAGCTTTCTTGTTTACTTCTCTCATTATTCACACCATGTGTTCTTAGAACAAAAGCTATTAATTTCTTGATGTCCCATGATGGGCCCTGATGGAATGAGGATATTATTTTTAGGATTTACCCCCTCAAAAAATACTACTTTTCTGATTGCAGTGTTAAATAACTTCAGGTAAGTTGAATTCTCCCTTGCTGGTATAAAGAACTATTTAACAGTATCTCTTTCCATTAAAAACAGTAAACTTAAAATGTAATTTTTAATACAGTCTGTCATGGTGGCACATTTGATGGATTTGCTGGGCATTTTCAAAGAAACTAGCTATTAAGCTCTTCAATGCATAAGAAATTTGTCATGTGTTAAATTTAAGATGGTGTTTTCACAGAAAAACAAGTCAAAAAAGATATTTTTTGTTTGCATACAGTTTTTCTTTATTGAAATCACACTCAATCCGGAAAGTGTTTAGTGAATCATATCAGAAAGATAAAAGGAAAAACTAAATAAAACAAATGCACTGTTTTATTCTCTAAAGGAAACAGAAAGACTGAATGGGTATTAAGGTAGTGCTTGGAACTTAGCAAAACCCCAAAAGTTTAGGAAATATCACTCAAGACTAAAGAACACAACATGCTCCAGTTCAAAACTGACAGTGGTGGTCTGGGTAAAACTGCTCATTTTCAACCTCCTTCACAAATTCTGTATTTTGTAGTTTTGCTGGATGGATGAAGGGTCACATCAGCAAGTGACTGGTCAGTTCCTTTTTTCCCCCCTCCTTCCAAACAAGACTTTCCCAGGGGCAGGGCAGGGCAAGGCATATAGGCTCCGGGCAGGGAACAGGGGAGCACAAGAACACTGAGCACTGGATTCTGAACATAGGTTCAGTGAGGAAAGTTAATTTGGAAGGTTCCCAGATTTTAGCACAGCATTTAGATATTGCAGGGTTTGGTGACCGTTTTATGGTTAAAAAAGAGGTGATCAAGTCTGATGTACAAATTAAAGAAATGATGTCTAAAGTCACTCATCTACATTCTCAGAGGTAACTCACTCTGGGACTAATAATTTGAAGTTATGCCAGAGAGTAACCTTGGTCATTATGTGTTGATTGAATGTAGCCACACAGGGGTCTGGGGGTCTATTTCTGCACCCATACAAGGTGAACATTCATTTATGGAAGTATGAAAATTCTTCTCTAGTGCCTGATTCAGAGAAAATATTCTGCATTTTTTAGTCTATTCAATGTCTACCACATCATGCCATCTCCTTCCATATTTATCAATAGCTCAAGACCATCTCCCAAGACTATGGAAGGGTGGTTCTTAAAGTATGGTTCCCAGGCAAGCTGCTTCAGTATCTCCTGGGTGCTAGTTTGAAAGGCAAATTCTCGGGTCCTTCCCCTCATCTACTGAACCAGGACTTCTGCAGGTGGGTCCTGCAGTCTGGGCTCAGAAGCCCACCAGGCTTCTCATGCTCCATCAAGCTTGAGATGCTGTAATATACATCACGAGGGTCCTGACTAATTTGATACTCAATGGAGCAACTAATTTACCCCAATGAGCACCGCAATTATTCCCTGGGCTCCTATTAAAGGGTTTTGTTGGGTTTGATTCCCAATAAATCATTATGTCTTTATTTTTTATTTTTTAAAAGATTTATTTATTTGACAGACAGAGATCACAAGTAGGCAGACAGGCAGGCAGAGAGTGAGGGAGAGGCAGGATCCCTGCCGAGAAGAGAGCCCGATGCAGGGCTAGATCCCAGGACCCTGAGATCACAACCTGAGCTGAAGGCAGAGGCTTAACCCACTGAGCCACCCAGGCACCCCTCTTGTGTTTTTAAAAACACTGAAATTATATCAAGCTCTTTCTACAAGTGAGAGGCAGTATCAGTCTCAAGTAATTAATAATTCGAACACACCTGAACTCTACATCAGCTCTCATTGAAAACATCTCATGACCCCTTGACAGTACAGTATAACAATTTTCTAACAATCACTCTATTTGAAAATTTTACCTAGATAAATATATATATTTTGGATAATTCGATAAATGTTCACTTTTAAAAAAAACCATAAACATACATTATATAATATATATATTAATATATAATATATAATAACTATTTACCTAAAGAATGTGATTTATATAAATTTTTCCAGCACTCCAATCTCTCTGCCCCTCCCTCCTTTTTTTTTTTTAACCATGGTAAAATACACATAACATAAAACATATGATCTTAATCTTTTCAGGTGTATACTTCAGTAATATTAAATACATTCATAATGTTGTGCAACTATCACCACTGTCCATCTCCAAAACTCTTCTTATAAAACTCTTCTTATAAAAGCGAAACTGTATCATTAAACACTAACTTCCCATTTTCCTCTTCCCTCCAGTTCCTAGCAATCACCATTATATTTCTGCTCTAGGTATCTTGTGTAAGTGGAATTATACAGTATTTGTCTTTTTGTGACTGGCTTATTTCACTTACCATACTGTCCTCATGTTTCATCCATCCTGTAGCATGTGTCAGAATTTCCTCCCTTCTTACAGTTGAATAATGTTGCATTGCATATATACCCACATTTTGCTTACCCATTCATTCTTTTTTAAATTTTTTTAAAATTCTTAAAACTCTTACTTAAATTCTGGTTAACATACTGTATAGTATTAGTTTCAGGTTTAAAACATAGTGATTCAATACTTGCATACATCACCCAGAGCTAGTCACAAGTGTGCTCCTTTATCCCTATCACCCATTTAACATCCCCCCACCCACCTGGTAACCCATTGGTTTGTTCTCTGTAGTTAAGAGTCTGTTTCTTGATTTGCCTCTCTCTCTCTCTCCTTTCCCACTCTTTGCTCAATTGTGTTATTTCTTAAATTTCACATGAGTGAAATCATATGGTATTTGTCTTTCTCTGAGTTAGTTTACTTAGCATAATACCTCTAGCTCCATCCATGTTGTTGCAAATGGCAAGATTTCATTCTTTTTTATGGTGAAGTAATATTCCATTGTGTATAGAGATCACATCTTTACCTATTCATCAGTTGATGGACACTTGGGCTGTTTTCATAATTTGGTGATTTTAGATAATACTGCTATAAACATCATACTGCTATAAACATGCCTACCCCTTCATTTGTTGATGGACACATGAGTTGCTTCGATGCTTTAGCTATTGTGAATAATGCTAGTGTGCACATAGATGTCCAAATACCTCTTTGGTAACTTTTTCCCAGTTCTTTTGGATTTATACCCAGAAGTGGAATTGCTGGATTGTGTGGTAATTCTGTGTTGGATTTTTTGCCACAGCAGCTGTACCATTTTTTATTCCCATCAACAGTGCACATGCCTGTCCCTTACCATTTACTTTGAAATGCCCCAATAGCTTATTTGCTAGATTCCTTGGGTATCCTAGGATCATCAGTGCTAGTACTTAGTCACCATCAAGTTCAAAAATGGAACATTCCTGCTTACCTAACTGTGTCTTGATTGCATCAGAAATCTCAAGCATTATGGATGCAGGAAGTTTAACAGTGGTTTCATTAAGGCCTGGAATAATAAGATGGACTGCAAGAAAATAGAATACGGTAAGAGGAAGTAAGTGCATCATGACATAAAATAAATTTCAGAGCACCAGGTAACAAAATAAAGCTTCGCACTTATATGGAATCATCAATTTTAACTCAAACCTAAAAAAAAATATGACTGTACTTTAAACAGATTTTTTAAAAATATTCAGAACTGAACTAAAAAATCTTCTAGCTTTTAATCCATAGACTCAAAAATAGTAAAATGGCTGTTTAACATATACAGTGAACAAAATGCCATTATTAATAATAACTTTTAAAAGAGCAGTTCGATGCAATAAGGACTATCTCCTAACAACAACAACACTATGGGGCAAGTAAGATGGGTGACATCATTCCCACTAGGAGTGGGCTAGAGTTGTTTCTCTAACACACACTTATAGAGGTAGCATCTCTTGGCTCCTAGCCAGGCATGGACACAAGCCAGAATGCTCAATATCAAAAGGAAATGAACCAATATCAATTTAATAGTTCTGCTAACAATGTAAAATTCCATAAGTGCCCTATTAACCAAAAGTAGCCTGACATGCTTACTCTAAGTACAGATACCAACATACACTCACCTAATATTGTTCCTCCAAAGGGAGTCTTATCTGGGGATTTAGTTGAAGCCCTGTGAGTAACATTCTGAATCACTGTGGAAATACAAAAGGTAACAGTGTGATGGAAAAAAATAGTCAGGAAGCAGTAAATAGCTGTAATGTGAAGACATCTGCACTGGGGAAGCCCTAATATAACTTTTTATTTAATATAAATTAACTCTTTGGACTGGTACACAGTCAACAAAAGGACTGGAAGCCACATCTCACCTTCACACCTATGACTTCAAGTAATGAAAGGTTATTATTCTATCATAAAGTGCTCCATTTAAATGAGCTGAAAATTTCTGTCCTCATCTCCATTCTCTGATGCCTTCCCAAGTTAAAGAAATAGCACAAAATGAGGCAATTCATACAGTAAATCTTAAAAAGTAAAAATGTATATTATCAAAGCAAAGAATCTCCATTAGTCCAATACTGACATTGTTTTGAGAATACACTTGAGACTGTGTTTTCTTAAAGTGAGTAATTACTTAAATGTCCAATTTCTTCTACCAAGGAACTTTCTGGAAATAAAAAAGTAATTTTAATAATTTAAAAAACTGAAAGTCAAAACAAAAGCTGGATACTGAAATAAAATGGACATAATTCTTGAAAACTGTAGGTCTTTACTCGCCCCAAAAGGAGCACTAAATTATAATTTTTATTTCACTAATTAAAATATCCTGTTAATGATTTTCTTCATGTATGCCAACTTAACCCTGAACAAAGCCACACATATTTAGATGGATTTTAAAATTTAATCCTTATTGTGATTGCTTTGTACCAAAAGTTTTACTTTGGTAAAACACAACCAATGTGACTTGCCAAGACTTGGCCTATTGGTACAAGAGCCAAAATTATCTATTAACTTCCAATTTGCTAGAAGATACTTATTTCTTCACACTTTTGCTTTAAAATGATTGGAAAAACTGAGGGGAAAAAGTGCTATATTTAATTATCTCAATGAAAAAGTATATGAAAAATAGTTCTAAACTGTTAACTGTATTAGAATTAAAACAAACCAAAAAAATAGGTCAAAACATGCATCCAGAACAGACTCATACAAATTACCTTGTTTGATGACTGTTATTGGAATTAGCTTCCTTGGGACATATGCTGGCTGAAGAGAGAAGACAGTGAGCTTTTTAGTTAGTGTTAACTTTTTTAAAAAGAAAGATACAAAAACTGGAAATAGCCCTGTGTTAACTACAGTGGCTGGAAAGATCTTTAGTGCATATATCTACCTCTATTCTATTGGACTCATTTGGTTTTCCCTACAAATGTCCAAAGGCTTGAAAGAAGCGGTCTCGGCAGAACTCCATTATTTTAGTTGACCTGGAAACTGCAATGGACTACCAGGTGATTTCTCACTTCATTTGAGATGTGACTCAAACAAATTGTCTTTACGTTTCTTCTCAAAAAGATGCTAAGCTACAGATTATCTTTTAAAACTGATCCATGTCTATGATGTGAGTACGCTCAGCCGCTGCTGCTATTGCTACAGATGACCTGACTTCCACGAACTCCTGAGACCAAGGATCACCTTGCCCAAGAAGGCAGAGCTGGGACTCAGATCCAGACATTTCTACCCCCAAATCCCATACTCTAAACCATTCTGCACATATTTCTGCACAAAGGACCTCAACCTCGAAAGGCATCCCAGGACGCTGTGCCTGCTCTCCTCTCCCAAACTGCCTCAGACATCCCACAGGAAGTTTTGATGTCGTGGAGTGGCTTGAACTAGGGACAGGTTTAGTGTTAACTTGAAAACAGAGTCATCACTGGACAGAACTGTGAGCCAAGGACAAGACAGCTAAGGGAAAGACATGGGAACAAAATAAGGGAAGCAAATATATAAGGAAGAATTAGACGGAGTTAAAGAGGGGAGCATGACATTGATTTGTTGATGCTTGAATTAACCTGAATATATGATAAAGCAACTTCATGTACCAGACCTGTTAATAATCCAGGATGTGCTGGGTGAGATACTTACCACATAGGTGTTCATAGTCGTGAGCAAGAGACTTAACATGCTCCCATTTTAGTGAATAATGTGCCCATAATAAGGGCCACAATACCAAGCTTACTGTAAGATATTTTTCTTCTTGTATTAAGGTCCTTATGGTTATAAACCACAAAAAATAGAAGTTTACTATTATCAGATTTTTCAAACTATTTATAGCTCTTTAGACTCAGTGCTGCAGACTGAATGCTTATGTCCCCTCCACCCCAAATTTATATGTTAAAACTTAACTCCCAACTGTGATAGTATTTATAGGCAGGGCTTTTGAGGAAATGATTAAGTCTTGACGGGTCCACCCTCTGAATGAGATCAGTGCTCTTATAAAAGAGGCTCCAAAGAAATCCCTCTACCTTTCCACCCTGTGAGGACACAGAGAGAAGATGGCTGTCTGTGAACCAGGAGGCAAGCTCTCACCAGATACCAAATCTGCCAGCACCTTGATCCTGAACTCCCCAGGCTCCAGAACTATGACAAATAAGTGTCTGTTGTTTAAGCACCCAGTTTATGGTATTTTGTTATAGCGGCCTTAATGGACTAATACACCCAGTAATTTCCTCTGTAACAATCTAGCCCAATCAAATCTGATCCTAAACTAAGAAAATAATCAAAGATAAACACCCTTACATATAAATTATCACCACTGCTCAAAACAACTACATCATCCAAAAGCAGGGCTTTTATTAAATAAACCATGTTTCAAATTTTACATCTATTTACCAAAGTGGAAAACATGCATAATATAAATAAATACAAAGATTACAATTATATCTACATCATAACCTGATTTTATAACGAGTATGTATACACAAATTATCAGAAAGAGATAGATCATAGGGTTTTTCTGGCAGTGGTTATTTTTTATAAACAGATTAATTTTTTATACTTTTCTGTATTTCCAGATTCTTTACAGGCATGAATTACATTTTGATTAAGAAAAGATATTTTCGTCAACAGTATACAGTTACTACACATGCTTGTGTACTTCATAGCTTATGTGCTATTGGTAAATACGAGGATACATAGTATAATTTAGACACAATTCTTCCCAGGCAAAGGGGAAGGGAATAGCAGAAGTAGTAGAACCTTCAGTGGGAGAGGAAAAACATTCTTAGCTTGGATGTCACCCTGGCTGCAGGATCTCTTGTAGCTTTATCATAAGAAAATTAAACAGGAGCCCCTGTACACAGGATCTTTTCCCAGAGGGGCTCTGCCTCACCTTGCTTTCACCTGTCCTGCTCTAGGGAGAAAGGATTGCCAGCATGTGGCCTTTGAGAATCATTTGAGAATTTTATTTATTTATTTATTTATTTATTTTTAAAAGATTTTATTTATTTATTTGAGAGAGAGCAAGAGAAAGAGAGAGAGCACAAGCAGAGGGAGGGTCAGAGGGAGAAGCAGACTTCTTGCCAAGCAGGGAGCCCAAAGCTGGACTCAATCTGGGACTCCAAGATCATGACCTGAGCTGAAAGCAGTCACTTAACCAACTGAGCCACCCAGGCACCCTCATTTGAGAATGTTAAATGCCAGCTGTGTCAATCTCCAGCCACATGGGAGCCGCTTGGAGGAACCACAGTACCTTTCCAGGTACTAAGAACCATTTTTGTTAGAGCTGTTGCTACAGTTCCAAAGATTTTTGAATGGCTTGTTCTCCATCCTTATGAGTCCTGCCATTTAGTGCACATTTTGCAGAATGGGAAGTTTTTCAGACACATCACTTTAGCAGAAACACCTACATGTTGCTGTGTTGATTGCTTTGGAATTTCATTATTTCAATTTCTAGTTCCTTTGCTGTTGATGATTTGTTTTTAAACAATTTTTGACAAGGACAAATGGAAGATAGCCCATTCTTCACATGAACAGCACGAAGTTTCTCTTTGAACTCTAACTTGAGTATCTACCAATGTTCTATTAAGATAATGACCAGACTATATGTCCAGTATGTGCTGCCAAAAAACGAGGAAATAATTGAGCTGCAGGGTCCAATTCTTCTTAGACCTTTAATTATGCTCTTGCTTAATCTGCAATCCAAAGATGCATCAGGACTGGACTCTTGAGCAAGTAGCTGTCTCTCTGTAAGTAGGGTTTTTAGGAGCATCAGGAAAATACTCCTGCCTAAAATGTCTATGCTGAAGGCTCTAAATTGCCAATAAGAAGTCGGCATGTGCATCCTTTCCCTATGTCTTCTTATAAAAGTGTAAGGGAACATGTGCTACTGGGATCCACTGATCCACTGAGAAAGGAAATACTGTGATAATTTCCAAGTTAACAGCGTTTAACCAACTGCAACACAATTTTAATCAAACTATTTCATGTACAGTGTTCAAAACGGTGCAGTAACCCTTCCTCGCCATCCCAGTTTTGCTCTTAGGCCTTGTCCCTGCCGGCTCTCTTTTCTGTGCAGATTTGCTGACTCCCATTCCTGTTGCAAGCCTTCATCACCTTTCCTTCCAAAGCCCTCGTCCTTCCTTCACTGAGTCACTATTTTCCGTGTGTTTACTGTATGCCAGGAAGTAAGCATTATTTACCTCCTGCCCTAGAAGAAATGTGGCATTTTATTTTCTTGACTTTTAAGATAACCTGTTCTTTCAGAACAGATTGTACTACATCCTGAGCTGGGGGACTAGTTAAGGGAATTCACTTCTACCACGGACAATGTGGCTGAGTATCCAGTGGGGAAGTTCTATGGGGAGAGAATGCTGGTATGGTAAACAGCAATGAACTGAAGACCGAGTCAGCCGATTTTAGTCCTGGTTAGGGAAAACCTGTGCTTATCTAGAAATAACCAGAACAGTAGTAACCATACGGGATGGGGGACTTCCTATTCACTCTGCATTATACTAATTTTCTTCTCATATTATTTTGAAAATTAGCTTTAATATGTGTAGTGTTAACACTATTCTTTGTAGGCTCTTCTTCACAGGCTTGTCTATTTGGTATTTTTGTGGTGTCAGAATATTCACTACAGATTTATTTTCAGGTCCTAAGATAAAAAAGCTGGGGCCATTTGGGGCATGGCAAGGGTTGCTCAAAATCAGACTTCAATGGTTTAAGATCCAAACCACATGAGAAGAACTTGGGCCTGTTACACCGTGATTTTAATTCATTTTTAGGATGTTCTAATGAAAATTATGAAACATATTGATTTAATCTAATGTCCTACTTGCAAAAGTCTTCATAGTTCTGGTCATTTCGGGAGGAGTCAGAATACACCTTTGATAGTATCATTGGCCTAGGTATAAACTTTTCAAGTTTCTGCTTAAGACAACAATTGCTAAGAACAGAAGGATACCAGATATATTAATTGTACACAATCTTAAGGCGTGGGTGGGGACCACATAGCATTGCTCCCTATTCACCCCACTCATTTGGTAACTGTTACACTTTAAAAATTGACACCACTTCTCTTATTGCCAATAATAGGCATGCCTTTAAAAAGATGGGTGGATCTCTGATGGAAAAAAATGGAAGGGTGAAAACAGATGTCATAGATTATGGGAACACTTTTTCTAAGGAGATTGGAATTAAATAATTAAACTTTTATTTTAAAATTTCTGTTAAATGCTAAGTACTTCAAAAACAGATTGTTTAGGGGTACCTGGGTGGCTCAGTTAGTTGAACACCTGCCTTCAGCTCAGGTCATGATCCCAGGGTCCTGGGATTGAGCCCCACATTGGGCTCCCTGCTTAGTGGGGAGGCTGTTTCTCCCTCTTCCTCTGCTGCTCCCTCCTGCTCATGCTCTCTTACTCTTTCTCAAATAAATAAATAAATAAAATCTTTTAAAAAGTGATTGTTTAGCTAGTGAACTGGTAAGATAAATATGTTTTTTAAAAATATAGACATAACGTATTAAAATTAGGTCCTTTCAGCCATTGTTCTAGATTGAATCATTTTGTATATATATTTATATATATATATGATATTACATAATGTACATATTATATAAATGTAAAATAAAACCCAATAGTAAACATTATGTTTCACCTCCATAAAGAGTGTTCTAGATTCTCAGGAGTGAAACAGCAAAATTACGATAAATGTATTTTTTCTTTCACAAGATCAAGGATCTCAAGTAATACAATTTATATAGAAAGAATCACTGTTTTGTTTATGCACCTTGTCCCTATTTTTCTGAGGTATAGGTAGGTAGGGATGATACTTAAAGTGTTCGACATGTGGTAGAACAAAGGCACCGACCAATCAGAAGAGACCTCTGCTACACTTCCCAGCGCAAACGCACCACTGCTTGCCACTAGAACACGTGGTTAGATACAAGAATTACTTATTTAATGTGAACAGATGCTTAAGATCGGGCTTCTTTAACATCTGCATTTTTAACATAAATAGCTATCATCTAAAAATAGATAACCTAAAGTTCAAATTGTTTATACCTTTTCCCAAATATCTCTGTTTAGAAGATGTTAAGGATTTTTTTTTTTTTTAAGATTTTATTTATTTATTTGACAGAGATCACAAGTAGGCAGAGAGGTAGGCAGATAGGCAGGCAGGGCGGGGTGGGGGGGGGAGGCAGGCTCCCTGCTGAACAGAGAGCCAATGCGGGGTTCAATCCCTTGACCCTGGGATCATGACCTGAGTGGAAGGCAGAGGCTTTAACCCACTGAGCCACCCAGGTGCCCCAGAAGATGCTAAGTTTTTGTTGCATGGAAATTTTAGGTGTAAGCATGTACAGGTGAATGAAAACATTTCCCAATGTCTCTTTTGCTTAAAACTTTAAAAGTAACTTTATTTCATATCTCTTAAAATATTGCTTTTAAAAGCAGTTTCAGAGATGTCTGTCTGAATATTTGGATTGATATTGACTTTATTTGGATTAAAATATATACCTCTAAAATATCAAATCTGTTTTCAGAATCAATTCTAAGTGGCCATGTAAGATGCTCAAGGCTATCTCAACTGGTTCCTTTTCAACTTCCTGTGCTCCAGAGCTACCCAAGAGCACAGATGGCTTTTCAGAAGGCGACAATGAAGAAAGTCTCACAGAGAAGCCTTAAAATAGCTTTTCAATGAATTTGGGTTTTCCTCTGGAAATAGCCAAGAGTTTCAAACCACAGCTTGTCACAGCTGGCTGGAGTTGGGGAGTACTCTGCCTCACAGCTTGAAGGAATAAAATATCTGGCTCTGGCTCATAGATGCAGAAAGTGTCCTCCTGGACCTTCTAATCATGGCTATTTGTGATATGAAAAAGAAATTAAGTTCCTTGGGAGTAAACATCAAGCATCTTTCCCAATTTTGCTGAGTAACTCTCACTAGATGAAATATTCTGCCACAAGATGTTATTGGAATATGATTGCTGATAAAAAGAAATGAAAGAAATGACATCATTGAGTCACATGTAAGACAAAGCAGGCCAGCCAAGAGGGTGGGAGATAAGATATGTCTCCTAGGTAACCGTTTACAACATGACTGAGGATTGTTCTAGAAGAGAAGAAAGAGAAAATCTATTCCCTGTGATTGGATTTAAGACAGACAAAGCCAAAGGGACCTTAATAAGGAATGACACAAGTCCATACTTAGTACTGGCCAAATGATTGCAAAAAAATTTCGGAGCTTAACCAATATATAGCCTTACTAACTGCAAGATAGCAAAATAAAACTCATATAGAGCTTAATTATCATAAAATCAAACCACTTATAAAACTAAAATCAAAATAAGGAAATATTTGTCTGCTCTCTGGATAGGCAAGAGCTTTCCAAAGTATAATGCAATTGAAAATATGACAATGGAAAAGACAAATAATTTGATTAAACAAATTATAAGACTTGCCTATTTCAAAAATTCCCATAAACAAAATTGGTAACAAATGTGAGAATAATGTTCCTAGTTGATATCACAAAAAGTTGATGTTCTTTAAGTGATAGTCTTTAAACTATACAATAAAGCCTTTGAGACTCCTAATAAAGAAATTTTAGAACTAAACTATTCAATAAAACCCGTAAGACTCCCAAGAGGTCATTAAATGGAAAATACAAATGGTTAATAAGCAAGTGAAGAAAGTAGTGCTATTTTAGAAATCTGAGAAATAGACATTTAAAAAACCATTTTACTATTACAATAGCTGAAAATTTAGTGATGGAAATATAGAACATTGATAATTGGGGCACTATAGCAAGATAACTCTAATACATTGGTAGCAAGATTGTGAAGTGGCACAACCTTTCCAGAAAGAAATTTGATCATATATAATAGGAGGTTTTCAAAATGTTAATGCCTCCTCTACCTGCTCAGGACATAATGGCCTTCACATTATAATTCGGCATGTGACTTAAAATGCAATCATGTCTGTGAGGGTTGTAACAATGGTTTACATTTATAACAGGAAGTACATACCTAGTATGGTGCTTCCTGAGAAGAGATTTTGACAAGTGGGGGGAAAGAGGGAACAAGGGACTGAGTTTTTGTAGTGAGAGGTGGGGGGTCTAGATGGAGGGGATTGTCAAGCATATAAGATGTGCAGGTATTTACTGAACTCGAGAGAGGCTAGGCACAGTAAAAATAATCCAAGCCAGCTGCTTCATTGTTTTGAAAAGATTGGTTGGCTTTTTTAAGTAGGAAGTGAGAGAATAGAGGGAAGAGGACCGAGGACAGAAATGAGTAATACCGATGTAAACAGAGCATGTCCAAGTTCACTCTGGCAAAGTGTTATTCTAAAAAACAATCCACTGCCCAGTAGATAATGAGTATAACCTCAAAACACCTGGGATATGGAAACAGCCTTTTAGACCTTTAAACGTATTAGATTATCTGGTGTCATACTTCCACCTCCGTTTTCTGAAAAAGAAGCAAATGCCTAAAGCATTAAGTACTTTACACCAAGCCCCAGAGCCTGTCAGTTAATCCCATTTCAGCACTTCCTAACAGACCCACTGATTTCCTGATAAAAACAACACAAACAACAATAATAAAAACATTCCTGAGAATAACCTGGTACCTACCACTGTGTGGAGTTGGTCATAGGTGCTTTGGATCTTCCCATTTACTTTTTTACCTGACAGAAACAAGGGGAAATTAACATTATTTTCATTCTTTGTGCTCCTAAATTAATTCTCCCTATTCACTATGAAGAACTGGAACTCCTGTTCTAAGTCCAGCACGTTAATCATATTATTTGTTCACTATCATTTCAAACACTGAGTCCAGTGCAGTTTGAATGAAGGGGTCACAGGAATAGATCCCAGGCCCCCCGAAGTCTTTTTATGTTCACTTCTATTGGCCCTGCTTTCAATTCTGAACACCTGCACACATTACTGCTGTTTTCACTCAGTTGGTGCTCATAGATCTGAGACTGACTTAAAATACTACAATGGCCAAAGAACTGTTATCAATGGAAGCATCAAACATCAGCTTATCATTTTTTTGTTTGTTTAAAAAAATTCATTAACATAAAAGATTCTGAAATACCAATACTCAAATTCTGTTCACTTTTGTATTTTTTTAAGTACTAGAGGATGGCAACTAACTCATCTCATACTTAAGAATAAAATAATTAAAAATTCAGTACTTAGAAAAAAAAGGGGGGGTAAAAATGACAGAAAGCTCACTGTAGCAGTTCCAGGTACTTACTGCCAACAACAGTCTTGTGATTGAAAATCTTACTCCAAATTCCACCTTCTCCATTGTCTTTTACTCCGAATTCATAAACCGTGTTGGGTTTTAGATTTTCCACGATTGTTTCGGTGGCCGGACAGAGTTGGAAAACCCATTTTTTTTCCTTATCTTTTTCTCTATAGCGAATTGTATAGTATCTGTTGAATAACCAAAATATGACACTTGAAATTCACAGGGAGGTTCAGAAAGCTATTTCAAGTTTTTTTTTTTTTTTTTTAGAGATTTTATTTATTTATTTGACA